>NC_092530.1:1438465-2876930 GCF_037038585.1 Patagioenas fasciata
GACAGGGCCCGAGCAAACCCGACAGGGCCCGACGGAGCCTGACAAGGCCCGAGCAAACCCGACAGGGCCTGACAGAGCCTGACAGGGCCCGGGCAAACCCGACAGGGCCCGACAAGGCCCGACAGGGCCCGAGCTAACCTGACACGTCCTGACAAAGCCTGACAGGGCCCGACGGAGCCAGCCAGCGCCCGAGCAAACCCGAAAGAGCCCGACGGAGCCTGACAGGGCTCAGTGGAGTCCGACAGGGCCTGAGGAAACCCGACAGGGCCCGACGGAGCCTGACAAGGCCCGAGAAAACCTGACAGGGCTCGACGGAGCCCGACAGGGCCCGAGCACACTCGACAGGGTCCGACGAATCCTGACAGGGCTTCAGAAAACCCGACAGGGCCCGAGCAAACCGACAGGGCCCAACGGAGCCCGACAGGGCCCGAGGAAACCAGACAGGGCCCGACAGAGCCCGACAGGGCCCGAGCAAACCCGAGAGGGCCTGAGCAAACCCGACAGGGTTCGTCAAAGCCTGACAGGGCCTGACGGAGCCCGACAGTGCCCAAGCAAACCTGACAGGGCCCGACGGAGCCCGACAGGGCAGGAGCAAACCAGACAGGGCCTGACGGAGCCTGACAGGGCCCGAGCAAACCCGACAAGGCCCAACGGATCCGGACAGGGCCTGAGCCAACCTGACAGGGCCCGACGGAGCCCGACAGGGCACGAGCTAACTCGACAGAGCCTGACGTAGCCTGATAGGGCCCGAGTAAACCCGACAGGGCCCGAGCGAAACTGACAGGGCCCGACGGAGCCCGACAGGACGTGTGCAAACCCGACAGGGCCCGAGCAAACCCGACAGGGCCAGACAAGACCCGACAGGGCCTGAGCAAACCCGACAGGACCCGACAAAGCCTGACAGGGCTCGATGGAGCCCGACAGGTCCCAAGGAAACCCGACAGGGCCCGACGGAGCCCGATAGGGCCCGAGCAAACCTGACAGGGCCTGACGGAGCCCGACAGGGCCCGAGCAAACCTGAAAGGGCCCGACGAAGCCTGACAGGGCTCGATGGAGCCCGACAGGGCCCGAGGAAACCCGACAGGGCCCGACGGAGCCCGATAGGGCCCGAGCAAACCGGACAGGGCCCGATGGAGCCCGACAGGGCTCAAACAAACCCGACAGGGCCTGAGCAAATCCGACAGGGCCCGACAGAGCCCGACAGAGCCCGACAGGGCCCGAGCAAACCCGAAAGGGCCCGACGGAGCCTGACAGGGCTCGATGGAGCCCGACAGGGCCCGAGGAAACCCGACAGGGCCTGACGGAGCCTGACAGGGCCCGGGCAAACCCGACAGGGCACGCTGGAGCCCGACAGAGCCCGAGCAAACCCGACAGGGCCTGACAAGGCCCGACAGGGCCCGAGCAAACCTGACACGTCCTGACAAAGCCTGACAGGGCCCGACGGAGCCCGCCAGGGCCCGAGCAAACCCGAAAGAGCTCGACGGACCCTGACAGGGCTCAGTGGAGTCCGACAGGGCCCGAGGAAACCCGACAGGGCCCGACGGAACCCGACAGGGCCTGAGCAAACCTGACAGGGCCCGAGCAAACCCGACAGGGCCCGACAAAGCCTGACAAGGCCCGAGAAAACCTGACAAGGCTCGACGGAGCCCGACAGGGCCCGAGCACACTCGACAGGGTCCGACGAAGCCTGACAGGGCTTCAGAAAACCCGACAGGGCCCGAGCAAACCGAAAGGGCCCAACGGAGCCCGACAGGGCCCGAGGAAACCAGACAGGGCCCGACAGAGCCCGACAGGGCCCGAGCAATCCCAACAGGGCCTGAGCAAACCCGACAGGGTTCGACAAAGCCTGACAGGTCTCGATGGAGCCCGACAGGGCCCAAGGAAACCCGACAGGGCCCGACAGAGCCCGACAGTGCCCAAGCAAACCTGACAGGGCCCGACGGAGCCCAACAGGGCACGAGCAAACCAGACAGGGCCTGACGGAGCCTGACAGGGCCCGAGCAAACCCGACAGGGCTCGACGGAGCCTGACAGGGCCCGAGCAAACCCAACAGGGCCTGAGCAAACCTGACAGGGCCCGACGGAGCCCGACAGGAAGCGGGCAAACCCGACAGGGCCCGAGCAAACCCGACAGGGCCTGACAAGGCCCGACGGGGCCTGAGCAAACCCGACAGGACCCGACAAAGCCTGACAGGGTCCGATGGAGCCCGACAGGGCCCGAGCAAACCCGACAGGGCTCGATGGAGCCCGACAGGGCCCGAGGAAACCCGACAGGGCGCGACGGAGCCTGACAGGGCCCGAGCAAACCCGACAGGGCTCGACGGAGCCCGACAGGGCCTGAGGAAACCAGACAAGGCCCGACAAAGCCCGACAGGGCCCTAGCAAACCCGACAGGGCCTGAGCAAACCCGACAGGGCCCGACGGAGCCCAACAGGGCCTGAGGAAACCAGACAGGGCCCGACGGAGCCCGACAGGGCCCTAGCAAACCCGACAGGGCTTGACAAAGCCTGACAGGGCCCGAGCAAACCCGACAGGGCGCGACGGATCCTGACAGGGCCCGAGCAAACCCGACAGGGCTCGACGGAGCCCGACAGGGCCTGAGGAAACCAGACAGGGCCCGACGGAGCCCGACAGGGCCCTAGCAAACCCGACAGGGCCTGAGCAAACCCGACAGGGCCCGACGGAGCCCAACAGGGCCTGAGGAAACCAGACAGGGCCCGACGGAGCCCGACAGGGCCCTAGCAAACCCGACAGGGCTTGACAAAGCCTGACAGGGCCCGAGCAAACCCGACAGGGCCCGACGGAGCCCGACAGGGCCCGAGCAAACCCGACAGGGCTCGACGGAGCCTGACAGGGCCCGAGCAAACCCAACAGGGCCTGAGCAAACCTGACAGGGCCCGACGGAGCCCGACAGGAAGCGGGCAAACCCGACAGGGCCCGAGCAAACCCGACAGGGCCTGACAAGGCCCGACGGGGCCTGAGCAAACCCGACAGGACCCGACAAAGCCTGACAGGGTCCGATGGAGCCCGACAGGGCCCGAGCAAACCCGACAGGGCTCGATGGAGCCCGACAGGTCCCGAGGAAACCCGACAGGGCCCGAGCAAACCCGACAGGGTTCGACAAAGCCTGACAGGGCTTGATGGAGCACGACAGGGCCCGAGGAAACCCGACAGGGCCCGACTGAGCCTGACAGAGCCCGAGCAAACCCGACAGGGCTCGACGGAGCCCGATAGGGCCCGAGCAAACCCGACAGGGCCTGACGGAGCCCGACAGGGCCCGAGCAAACCCGAAAGGGCCCGACGAAGCCTGACAGAGCTCGATGGAGCTCGACAGGGCCCGAGGAAACCCGACAGGGCCCGACGGAGCCCGATAGGGCTCGAGCAAACCCGACAGGGCCTGAGCAAATCCGACAGGGCCCGACAGATTCCGACAGGGCCCGAGCAAACCCGAAAGGGCCCGACGGAGCCTGACAGGGCTCGATGGAGCCCGACAGGGCCCGAGGAAACCCGACAGGGCCCCATGGAGCCCGATAGGGCCCGAGCAAACCCGACAGGGCCTGATGGAGCCTGACAGGGCCCGGGCAAACCCGACAGGGCACGCTGGAGCCCGACAGAGCCCGAGCACACCCGACAGGGCCCGACAAGGCCCGACAGGGCCTGCGCAAACCTGACAGGACCTGATAAAGCCTGACAGGGCCCGACGGAGCCCGACAGGGCCTGAACAAACCCGAAAGAGCCCGACGGAGCCTGACAGGGCTCGATAGAGTCCGACAGGGCCCGAGGAAACCCGACAGGGCCCGACGGAACCCAAGAGGGCCCGACGGAACCCGAGAGGGCCCGAGGGAATCCGACAGGGCCCGACGGAGCCTGACAGGGCCCGAGCAAACCAGACAGGGCCCGACAGAGCCTGACAGGACCCGAGCAAAGCCGACAGGGCCCGAGCAAACCCGACAGGGTTCGACAAAGCCTGACAGGGCTCGATGGAGGCCGACAAGGCCCGAGGAAACCCGACAGGGCCCGACGGAGCCTGACAGGGCCCGAGCAAACCCGACAGGGCCCGAGCAAACCTGACAGGGCACGAAGGAGCCCGACAGGGCCCGAGCAAACCCGACAAGGCCCAACGGATCCCGACAGGGCCTGAGCAAACCTGACAGGGCCCAACGGAGCCCGACAGGGCACTAGCAAACCCGACAGGGCCTGACGGAGCCTGACAGGGCCCGAGCAAACCCGACAGGGCCCGAGCGAATCTGACAGGGCCCGACGGAGCCCGACAGGACGCGGGCAAACCCGACAGGTCCCGAGCAAACCCGACAGGGCCTGACGGAGCCCGACAGGGCCCAAGCAAACCTGACAGGGCCTGACGGAGCCCAACAGGGGTCGAGCAAACCCGATAGGGCCTGACGGAGCCTGACAGGGCCCGAGCAAACCTGACAGGGTCCGAGAGAACCTGACAGGGCCCGACGGAGCCCGACAGGGCCCGAGGAAACCCGACAGGGCCCGACGGAGCCCGACAGGGCGTGAGCAAACCCGAAAGGGCCCGACGAAGCCTGACAGGGCTCGATGGAGCCCGACAGGGCCCGAGGAAACCCGACAGGGCCCGACGGAGCCCGATAGGGCCCGAGCAAACCCGACAGGACCCGATGGAGCCCGACAGGGCTCGAGCAAACCCGACAGGGCCTGAGCAAATCCGACAGGGCCCGACAGATCCCGACAGGGCCCGAGCAAACCCGAAAGGGCCTGACGGAGCCTGACAGGGCTTGATGGAGCCCGACAGGTCCCGAGCAAACCCGACAGGGCCTGACAAGGCCCGACAGGGCCCAAGCAAACCTGACAGGGCCTAACGGAGGCCGACAGGGGTCGAGCAAACCTGACAGGGCCCGAGAGAACCTGACAGGGCCCGACGGAGCCCGACAGGGCGCGAGCAAACCCGACAGGGGCTGACAAGGCCCGACAGGGTCTGAGCAAACCCAACAGGACCCGCCAAAGCCTGATAGGGTCCGATGGAGCCCGACAGAGCCTGAGGAAACCCGACAGGGTGCGACGGAGCCTGACAGGGCCCGAGCAAACCCGACAGGGCCCGACGGAGCCCGACAGGGCCTGAGGAAACCAGACAGGGCCCGACGGAGCCCGACAGGGCCCTAGCAAACCCGACAGGGCTTGACAAAGCCTGACAGGGCCCGAGCAAACCCGACAGGGCCCGAGCAAACCCGACAGGGCCCGACAGAGCCCGACAGGGCCCGAGCAAACCCGTAAGGGCCCGACGGAGCCTGACAGGGCTCGATGGAGCCCGACAGGGCCCGAGGAAACCCGACAGGGCCCGACGGAGCCCGATAGGGCCCGAGCAAACCCGACAGGGCCTGACGGAGCCCGACAGGGCGCGAGCAAACCCGACAGGGTCCGACGAAGCCTGGCAGGGCTTCAGCAAACCCGACAGGGCCCGAGCAAACCCGACAGGGCCCGACGGAGCCCGACAGAGCCCGAGGAAACCAGACAGGGCCCGACAGAGCCCGACAGGGCCCGAGCAAACCCGACAGGGTTCGACAAAGCCTGACAGGGCTTGATGGAGCCCGACAGGGCCCGAGGAAACCCGACAGGGCCCGACGGCGCCTGACAGAGCCCGAGCAAACCCGACAGGGCTCGACGGAGCCCGATAGGGCCCGAGCAAACCCGACAGGGCCTGACGGAGCCCGACAGGGCCCGAGCAAACCCGAAAGGGCCCGACGAAGCCTGACAGGGCTCGATGGAGCTCGACAGGGCCCAAGGAAACCCGACAGGGCCCGACGGAGCCCGATAGGGCCCGAGCAAACCCGACAGGGCCCGATGGAGCCCGACAGGGCTCGAGCAAACCCGACAGGGTCCGACGAAGCCTGACAGGGCTTCAGCAAACCCGACATGGCCCGAGCAAACCCGACAGGGCCTGACGGAGCCTGACAGAGCCCGAGGAAACCAGACAGGGCCCGACGGAGCCCGACAGGGCCCGAGCAAACCCGACAGGGCCCGACGGAGCCTGACAAGGCCCGAGCAAACCCGACAGGGCCTGACAGAGCCTGACAGGGCCCGGGCAAACCCGACAGGGCCCGACAAGGCCCGACAGGGCCCGAGCTAACCTGACACGTCCTGACAAAGCCTGACAGGGCCCGACGGAGCCAGCCAGCGCCCGAGCAAACCCGAAAGAGCCCGACGGAGCCTGACAGGGCTCAGTGGAGTCCGACAGGGCCTGAGGAAACCCGACAGGGCCCGACGGAGCCTGACAAGGCCCGAGAAAACCTGACAGGGCTCGACGGAGCCCGACAGGGCCCGAGCACACTCGACAGGGTCCGACGAATCCTGACAGGGCTTCAGAAAACCCGACAGGGCCCGAGCAAACCGACAGGGCCCAACGGAGCCCGACAGGGCCCGAGGAAACCAGACAGGGCCCGACAGAGCCCGACAGGGCCCGAGCAAACCCTAGAGGGCCTGAGCAAACCCGACAGGGTTCGTCAAAGCCTGACAGGGCTCGATGGAGCCCGACAGGGCCCAAGGAAACCCGACAGGGCCTGACGGAGCCCGACAGTGCCCAAGCAAACCTGACAGGGCCCGACGGAGCCCGACAGGGCAGGAGCAAACCAGACAGGGCCTGACGGAGCCTGACAGGGCCCGAGCAAACCCGACAAGGCCCAACGGATCCCGACAGGGCCTGAGCCAACCTGACAGGGCCCGACGGAGCCCGACAGGGCACGAGCTAACTCGACAGAGCCTGACGTAGCCTGATAGGGCCCGAGTAAACCCGACAGGGCCCGAGCGAAACTGACAGGGCCCGACGGAGCCCGACAGGACGTGTGCAAACCCGACAGGGCCCGAGCAAACCCGACAGGGCCAGACAAGACCCGACAGGGCCTGAGCAAACCCGACAGGACCCGACAAAGCCTGACAGGGCTCGATGGAGCCCGACAGGTCCCAAGGAAACCCGACAGGGCCCGACGGAGCCCGATAGGGCCCGAGCAAACCTGACAGGGCCTGACGGAGCCCGACAGGGCCCGAGCAAACCTGAAAGGGCCCGACGAAGCCTGACAGGGCTCGATGGAGCCCGACAGGGCCCGAGGAAACCCGACAGGGCCCGACGGAGCCCGATAGGGCCCGAGCAAACCGGACAGGGCCCGATGGAGCCCGACAGGGCTCAAACAAACCCGACAGGGCCTGAGCAAATCCGACAGGGCCCGACAGAGCCCGACAGAGCCCGACAGGGCCCGAGCAAACCCGAAAGGGCCCGACGGAGCCTGACAGGGCTCGATGGAGCCCGACAGGGCCCGAGGAAACCCGACAGGGCCCCAGGGAGCCCGATAGGGCCCGAGCAAACCCGACAGGGCCTGACGGAGCCCGACAGGGCCCGAGCAAACCCGACAGGGCACGCTGGAGCCCGACAGAGCCCGAGCAAACCCGACAGGGCCCGACAAGGCCCGACAGGGCCCGAGCAAACCTGACACGACCTGACAAAGCCTGACAGGGCCCGACGGAGCTAGACAGCGCTTGAGCAAACCCGAAAGAGCCCGATGGAGCCTGACAGGGCTCAATGGAGCCCGACAGGGCCCGAGGAAACCCGACAGGGCCCGACGGAGCCTGACAGGGCCCGAGCAAACCCGACAGGGCTCGAGCAAACCTGACAGGGCACGAAGGAGCCCGACAGGGCCCGAGCAAACCCGACAAGGCCTGACGGATCCCGACAGGGCCTGAGCAAACGTGACAGGGCCCGACGGAGCCCGACAGGGCACGAGCACCCGACAGGGCCTGACTGAGCCTGACAGGGCCCGAGCAAACCCGACAGGGCCCGAGCGAATCTGACAGGGCGCGACGGAGCCCGACAGGACGCGGGCAAACCCGACAGGTCCCGAGCAAACCCGACAGGGCCTGACAAGGCCCGACAGGGCCCGAGCAAACCTGACAGGGCCTGACGGAGCCCGACAGGTCTCGAGCAAACCCGATAGGGCCTGACGGAGCCTGACAGGGCCCGAGCAAACCTGACAGGGACCGAGAGAACCTGACAGGGCCCGACGGAGCCCGACAGGGCGCGAGCAAACCCGACAGGGGCTGACAAGGCCCGACAGGGCCTGAGCAAACCCGACAGGATCCGCCAAAGCCTGATAGGGTCCGATGGAGCCCGACAGGGCCCGAGCAAACCCGACCGGGCCCGAGCAAACCTGACAGGGCTCGATGGAGCCCGACAGGGCCCGAGGAAACCCGACAGGGCGCGACGGAGCCTGACAGGGCCCGAGCAAACCCGACAGGGTTCGACGGAGCCCGACAGGGCCCGAGCAAACCCGACAGGGTCCGACGAAGCCTGACAGGGCTTCAGCAAACCCGACAGGGCCCGAGCAAACCCGACAGGACCCGAGCAAACCCGACAGGGTCCGACGGAGCCCGACAGGGCCCGAGGAAGCCAGACAGGGCCCGACAGAGCCCGACAGGGCCCGAGCAAGCCCGACAGGGCCCGAGCAAACCCGACAGGGCCCGAGCAAACCCGACAGGGTTCGACAAAGCCTGACAGGGCTTGATGGAGCCCGACAGGGCCCGAGGAAACCCGACAGGGCTCGACAGAGCCCGACAGTGCCCGAGGAAACCAGACAGGGCCCGATGGAGCCCGACAGGGATCGAGCAAACCCGACAGGGCCCGACGGAGCCCGACAGGGCCCGAGCAAACCCGAAAGGGCCCGACGGAGCCTGACAGGGCTCGATGGAGCCCGACAGGGCTCGAGCAAACCCGACAGGGTCCGACGAAGCCTGACAGGGCTTCAGCAAACCCGACATGGCTCGAGCAAACCCGACAGGGCCGACGGAGCCCGACAGAGCCCGAGGAAACCAGACAGAGCCCGACGGAGCCCGACAGGGCTCGAGCAAACCCGACAGGGCCCGACGGAGCCCGACAGGGCCCGAGCAAACCCAAAAGGGCCCGACGGAGCCTGACAGGGCTCGATGGAGCCCGACAGGGCCCGAGGAAACCCGACAGGGCACGCTGGAGCCCGACAGAGCCCGAGCAAACCCGACAGGGCCCGACAAGGCCCGACAGGGCCCGAGCAAACCTGACACGTCCTGACAAAGCCTGACAGGGCCCGACGGAGCCCGCCAGGGCCCGAGCAAACCCGAAAGAGCCCGACGGAGCCTGACAGGGCTCAGTGGAGTCCGACAGGGCCTGAGGCAACCCGACAGGGCTCGACGGAACCCGACAGGGCCTGAGCAAAGCCGACAAGGCCCGAGCAAACCCGACAGGGCCTGATGGAGCCTGACAGGGCTCGATGGAGCCCGACAGGGCCCGAGGAAACTCGACAATGCCCAACTGAGCCCGATAGGGCCCGAGCAAACCCGACAGGGCCCGATGGAGCCCGACAGGGCTTGAACAAACCCGACAGGGCGCGAAGGAGCCTGTCGGGTTTGCTCGGGCTCTGTCAGCTCCATTGGGCCCTGTCGGGTTTGCTCGGGCCCTGTCGGGTTTTCTCGGGCCCTGTCAGGCTCCGTCAAGCCCTGTCGGGTTTGCTCGAGCCCTGTCGGGTGTGCTAGGGCCCTGTCGGGCTCCGTCGGGCCCTGTCTGGTTTCCTCAGGCTCTGTCGGGCTCCGTCGGGCCCTGTTGGGTTTGCTCAGGCCCTGTCGGGTTTGCTGAAGCCCTGTCAGGCTTCGACGGACCCTGTCGGGTTTGCTCGGGCCCTGTCGGGCTCCGTCGAGCCCTTTCGGGTTTGCTCGGGCCCTGTCAGGCTCCGTCGGGCCCTGTCGGATTTCCTCGGGCCCTGTCGGGTTTGCTCGGGCCCTGTCGGGTTCCGTCGGGCCCTGTCGGGTTCCGTCGGGCCCTGTCGGGTTTCCTCGGGCCCTGTCGGAATCTATCGAGCCCTGTCAGGCTCCGTCGGGCTCTTTCTGGTTTGCTCAGGCCCTGTCAGGCTCCGTCGGGCCCTGTCAGGCTTTGACAGGTCCTGTCAGGTTTCCTCGGGCCCTGTCGGGCCTTGTCGGGCCCTGTCGGGTTTGCCCGGGCCCTGTCAGGCTCCGTCAGGCCCTCTCGGGTTTGCTCGGGCCCTATCGGGCTCCGTGGGGCCCTGTCGGGTTTCCTCGGGCCCTGTCGGGCTCCATCGAGCCCTGTCAGGCTCCGTCGGGCCTTTTTGGGTTTGCTCGGGCCCTGTCGGGCTCCATCGGGCCATGTCAGGCTTTGTCAGGTCCTGTCAGGTTTGTTCGGGCCCTGTCGGGCCTTGTCGGGCCCTGTCGCGTTTGCTCGGCCTCTGTCGTGATCCGTTGGGCCCTGTCGGGTTTGCTCGGGCCCTGTCGGGTTTGCCTGCGTCCTGTCGAACTCCGTCAGGCCCTGTCAGATTCGCTCGGGCCCTGTCGGGTTTGCTCGGGCCCTGTCAGGCTCCGTCAGGCCCTGTCGGGTTTGCTCGGGCCCTATCGGGCTCTGTGGAGCCCTGTCGGGTTCCCTCGGGCCCTGTCGGGCTCCATCGAGCCCTGTCAGGCTCCGTCGGGCCCTTTCGGGTTTGCTCGGGCCCTGTCGGGTTTGCTCGGGCCCTGTCAGGCTCCGTCGAGTCCTGTCGGGTTTGCTCGGTCCCCGTCAGGCTCCGTCGGGCCCTGTCGGGTTTCCTTGGGCCCTCTCGGGTTCCGTTGGGCCCTGTCGGGTTTCCTCAGGCCCTGTCGGACTCTATCGAGCCCTGTCAGGCTCCGTCGGGCTCTTTCGGGTTTGCTCAGGCCCTGTCGGGCTCCGTCGGGCCCTGTCAGGCTTTGTCAGGTCCTGTTCAGGTTTGCTCGGGCCCTGTCGGGCCTTGTCAGGTCCTGTCGGGTTTGCTCGGGCTCTGTCGGGCTCCAGCGTGCCCTGTCGGGTTTGCCCGGGCCCTGTCGGGCTCCATCGAGCCCTGTCAGGCTCCGTCGAGTCCTGTCGGGTTTGCTCGGTCCCCGTCAGGCTCCGTCGGGCCCTGTCGGGTTTCCTTGGGCCCTGTCGGGCTCCATCGAGCCCTGTCAGGCTTTGTCGAACCCTGTCGGGTTTCCTCGGGCCATGTCGGGTTTGCTCGGGCCCTGTCGGGTTCTGTCGGGCCCTGTCTGGTTTCCTCGGGCCCTGTCGGGCTCCTTCGAGCCCTGTCAGGTTTGCTCGGGCCGTGTCGGGTTTGCTCGGGCCCTGTCAGGCTCCGTCGAGCCCTGTCGGGTTTGCTCGGGCCCTGTCAGGCTCCGTCGGGCCCTGTCGGGTTTCCTCGGGCCCTGTCGGGCTCCATCGAGCCCTGTCAGGCTTTGTCGAACCCTGTCGGGCTCCGTCTGGCCCTGTCGAGTTTGCTCGGGCCCTGTCAGGTTTGCTGAAGCCCTGTCAGGCTTCGTCGGACCCTGTCGAGTGTGCTCATACCCTGTCGGGCTCCGTCGAGCCCTGTCGGGTTTGCTCGGGCCCTGTCAGGCTCCGTCGGGCCCTGTCGGATTTCCTCGGGCCCTGTCGGGTTTGCTCGGGCCCTGTCGGGTTCCGTCGGGCCCTGTCGGGTTTCCTCGGGCCCCGTCGGGCTCCGTCGGGCCCTGTCGGGTTTCCTCGGGCCCTGTCGGGCTCTATCGAGCCCTGTCAGGCTCCGTCAGGCCTTTTCGGGTTTGCTCGGGCCCTGTCGGGCTCTGTCGGGCCCTGTCAGGCTTTGCAGGTCCTGTCAGGTTTGTTCGGGCCCTGTCGGGCCTTGTCGGGCCCTGTCGGGTTTCCTCGGGCCCTGTCGGGCTCCGTTGGGCCCTGTCGGGTTTGCTCGGGCTCTGTCGGGTTTGCTCGGGCCCTGTCGGGTTTGCTCGGGCCCTGTCAGGCTCCGTCAAGCCCTATCGGGTTTGCTCGGGCCCTGTCGGGTTTGCTAGGGCCCTGTCGGGCTCCGTCGGGCCCTGTCTGGTTTCCTCAGGCCCTGTCGGGATCCGTCGGGCCCTGTCGGGTTTGCTCAAGCCGTGTCGGGTTTGCTGAAGCCCTGTCAGGCTTCGACGGACCCTGTCGGGTTTACTCGGGCCCTGTCGGGCATTGTCGAGCCCTGTCGGGTTTGCTCGGGCCCTGTCAGGCTCCGTCGCGCCCTGTCGGGTTTCCTCGGGCCCTGTCGGGCTCCATCGAGCCCTGTCGGGTTTGCTCGGGCCCTGTCGGGCTCCATCGGACCCTGTCAGGCTTTGTCGGGTCCTGTCGGGTTTGCTCAGGCCCTGTCGGGCCTTGTCAGGCCCTGTCGGGTTTGTTCGGGCCCTGTCGGGTTTGCCCGCGTCTTGTCGGGCTCCGTCGAGCCCTGTCAGATTTGCTCGGGCCCTGTCGGGTTTGCTCGGGCCCTGTCAGGCTCCGTCAGGCCCTGTCGGGTTTGCTCGTGCCCTGTCGGGCTCCGTCGGGCCCTGTCAGGCTTTGTCAGGTCCTGTCGGGTTTGCTCAGGCCCTGTCGGGCCTTGTCAGGCCCTGTCGGGTTTGCTCGGGCCCTGTCGGGTTTGCCCTGTCCTGTCGGGCTCCGTCGGGCCCTGTCAGATTCGCTCGGGCCCTGTCGGGTTTGCTCGGGCCCTGTCAGGCTCCGTCAGGCCCTGTCGGGTTTTCTCGTGCCCTGTTGGGCTCCGTCGGGCCCTGTCAGGTTTGCTTGCGCCCTGTCGGGATCCGTTGGGCCCTGTCGGGTTTGCTCGGGCCCTGTCGGGCTCCTTCGTGCCCTGTCAGGTTTGCTCGGGCCCTGTCGGGTTTGCTCAGGCCCTGTCGGGCCTTGTCAGGCCCTGTCGGGTTTGTTCGGGCCCTGTCGGGTTTGCCCGCGTCTTGTCGGGCTCCGTCGAGCCCTGTCAGATTTGCTCGGGCCCTGTCGGGTTTGCTCGGGCCCTGTCAGGCTCCGTCAGGCCCTGTCGGGTTTGCTCGTGCCCTGTCGGGCTCCGTCGGGCCCTGTCAGGCTTTGTCAGGTCCTGTCGGGTTTGCTCAGGCCCTGTCGGGCCTTGTCAGGCCCTGTCGGGTTTGCTCGGGCCCTGTCGGGTTTGCCCTGTCCTGTCGGGCTCCGTCGGGCCCTGTCAGATTCGCTCGGGCCCTGTCGGGTTTGCTCGGGCCCTGTCAGGCTCCGTCAGGCCCTGTCGGGTTTGCTCGGGCCCTGTTGGGCTCCGTCGGGCCCTGTCAGGTTTGCTTGCGCCCTGTCGGGATCCGTTGGGCCCTGTCGGGTTTGCTCGGGCCCTGTCGGGCTCCTTCGTGCCCTGTCAGGTTTGCTCGGGACCTGTCGGGTTTGCTCGGGCCCTGTCAGGCTCCGTCGAGCCCTGTCGGGTTTGCTCGGGCCCTGTCAGGCTCCGTCGGGCCCTGTCGGGTTTCCTTTGGCTCTGTCAGGCTCCATCAAGCCCTGTCAGGCTTTGTCGAACCCTGTCAGGTTTGCTCGGGCCATGTCGGGTTTGCTCGGGCCCTGTCAGGCTCTGTCGGGCCCTGTCTGGTTTCCTCGGGCCCTGTCGGGCTCCTTCGAGCCCTGTCAGGTTTGCTCGGGCCGTGTCGGGTTTGCTCGGGCCCTGTCAGGCTCCGTCGAGCCCTGGCGGGATTGCTCGGGCCCTGTCGGGCCTTGTCGGGCCCTGTCGGGTTTGCTCGGGGTCTGTCGGGCTCTAGCATGCCCTGTCGGGTTTGCCCGGGCCCTGTCAGGCTCCGTCAGGCCCTGTCGGGTTTGCTCGGGCCCTATCGGGCTTCGTGGGGCCCTGTCGGGTTTCCTCGGGCCCTGTCGGGCTCCATCGAGCCCTGTCAGGCTCCGTCGGGCCCTTTCGGGTTTGCTCGGGCCCTGTCGGGCTCCGTCAGGCCCTGTCGGATTTGCTCAGGCCCTGTCGGGTTTGCTCGAGCCCTGTCGGGCTCCATCGGGCCCTGTCGGGTTTGCTCGGGCCCTGTCAGGCTCCGTCGCGCCCTGTCGGGTTTCCTCGGGCCCTGTCAGGCTCCATCGAGCCCTGTCAGGCTTCGTCGGGCCCTTTCGGGTTTGCTCGGGCCCTGTCGGGCTCCGTCAGGCCCTGTCGGGTTTGCTCGGGCCCTATCGGGCTCCGTCGGGCCCTGTCGGGTTTCCTCGGGCTCTGTCGGTCGCCATCGAGCCCTGTCAGGCTCCGTCAGGCCCTGTCGGGTTTGCTCGGGCCCTATCGAGCTCCGTCAGGCCCTGTCGGGTTTCCTCGGGCTCTGTCGGTCTCCATCGAGCCCTCTCGGGTTTGCTCGGGCCCTGTCGGGTTTGCTCAGGCACTGTCGGGTTTGCTCAGGCCCTGTCGGGTTTGCTTGGGCCCTGTCGGGTTTGCTCGGGCCCTGTCGGGCTTCCTCGGGCCCTGTCGGGCTCCATCGAGCCCTGTCAGGCTCCGTCAAGCCCTTTCGGGTTTGCTCGGGCCCTGTCGGGCTCTGTCGGGCCCTGTCGGGTTTGCTCGGGCCCTATCGGGCTCCGTCGGGCCCTGTCGGGTTTCCTCGGGCTCTGTCGGTCTCCATCGAGCCCTGTCAGGCTCCGTCGGGCCCTGTCGGGTTTGCTCGGGACCTGTCGGGTTTGCTCGGGCCCTGTCAGGCTCCGTCAGGCCCTGTTGGGTTTGCTCGGGCCCTATCGGGCTCCGTGGAGCCCTGTCGGGTTTCCTCGGGCCCTGTCGGGCTCCATCGAGCCCTGTCAGGCTCCGTCGGGCCCTTTCGGGTTTGCTTGGGCCCTGTCGGGATCCGTTGGGCCCTGTTGGGTTTGCTCGGGCCCTGTCGGGCTCCTTCGTGCCCTGTCAGGTTTGCTAGGGCCTTGTCAAGTTTGCTCGGGCCCTGTCAGGCTCCGTCGATTCCTGTCGGGTTTGCTCGGTCCCCGTCAGGCTCCGTCGGGCCCTGTCGGGTTTCCTTGGGCCCTCTCGGGTTCCGTCGGGCCCTGTCGGGTTTCCTCGGGCTCTGTCGGACTCTATCGAGCCCTGTCAGGCTCCGTCGGGCTCTTTCGGGTTTGCTCAGGCCCTGTCGGGCTCCGTCGGGCCCTGTCAGGCTTTGCCAGGTCCTGTTCAGGTTTGCTCGGGCCCTGTCGGGCCTTGTCAGGCCCTGTCGGGTTTGCTCGGGCTCTGTCGGGCTCCAGCGTGCCCTGTCGGGTTTGCCCGGGCCCTGTCGGGCTCCATCGAGCCCTGTCAGGCTCCGTCGAGTCCTGTCGGGTTTGCTCGGTCCCCGTCAGGCTCCGTCGGGCCCTGTCGGGTTTCCTTGGGCCCTGTCGGGCTCCATCGAGCCCTGTCAGGCTTTGTCGAACCCTGTCGGGTTTGCTCGGGCCATGTCGGGTTTGCTCGGGCCCTGTCGGGTTCTGTCGGGCCCTGTCTGGTTTCCTCGGGCCCTGTCGGGCTCCTTCGAGCCCTGTCAGGTTTGCTCGGGCCGTGTCGGGTTTGCTCGGGCCCTGTCAGGCTCCGTCGAGCCCTGTTGGGTTTGCTCGGGCCCTCTCAGGCTCTGTCGGGCCCTGTCAGGTTTCCTCGGGCCCTGTCGGGCTCCATCGAGCCCTGTCAGGCTTTGTCGAACCCTGTCGGCCTCCGTCTGGCCCTGTCGAGTTTGCTCGGGCCCTGTCAGGTTTGCTGAAGCCCTGTCAGGCTTCGTCGGACCCTGTCGAGTGTGCTCATACCCTGTCGGGCTCCGTCGAGCCCTGTCGGGTTTGCTCGGGCCCTGTCAGGCTCCGTCGGGCCCTGTCGGATTTCCTCGGGCCCTGTCGGGTTTGCTCGGGCCCTGTCGGGTTCCGTCGGGCCCTGTCGGGTTTGCTCGGGCCCCGTCGGGCTCCGTCGGGCCCTGTCGGGTTTCCTCGGGCCCTGTCGGGCTCTATCGAGCCCTGTCAGGCTCCGTCAGGCCTTTTCGGGTTTGCTCGGGCCCTGTCGGGCTCTGTCGGGCCCTGTCAGTCTTTGCAGGTCCTGTCAGGTTTGTTCGGGCCCTGTCGGGCCTTGTCGAGCCCTGTTGGGTTTGCTCGAGCCCTCTCAGGCTCCGTCGGGCCCTGTCGGGTTTCCTCGGGCCCTGTCGGGCTCCATCGAGCCCTGTCAGGCTTTGTCGAACCCTGTCGGGCTCCGTCTGGCCCTGTCGAGTTTGCTCGGGCCCTGTCAGGTTTGCTGAAGCCCTGTCAGGCTTCGTCGGACCCTGTCGAGTGTGCTCATACCCTGTCGGGCTCCGTCGAGCCCTGTCGGGTTTGCTCGGGCCCTGTCAGGCTCCGTCGGGCCCTGTCAGATTTCCTCAGGCCCTGTTGGGTTTGCTCGGGCCCTGTCGGGTTCCGTCGGGCCCTGTCGGGTTTGCTCGGGCCCCGTCGGGCT
Organism: Patagioenas fasciata; assembly: GCF_037038585.1. Lineage (NCBI taxonomy): Eukaryota > Metazoa > Chordata > Aves > Columbiformes > Columbidae > Patagioenas > Patagioenas fasciata. The sequence goes on from NC_092530.1 coordinate 1,454,625, forward strand.
CCGTCGGGCCCTGTCGGGTTTCCTCGGGCCCTGTCGGGCTCTATCGAGCCCTGTCAGGCTCCGTCAGGCCTTTTCGGGTTTGCTCGGGCCCTGTCGGGCTCTGTCGGGCCCTGTCAGGCTTTGCAGGTCCTGTCAGGTTTGTTCGGGCCCTGTCGGGCCTTGTCGGGCCCTGTCGGGTTTCCTCGGGCCCTGTCGGGCTCCGTTGGGCCCTGTCGGGTTTGCTCGGGCTCTGTCGGGTTTGCTCGGGCCCTGTCGGGTTTGCTCGGGCCCTGTCAGGCTCCGTCAAGCCCTATCGGGTTTGCTCGGGCCCTGTCGGGTTTGCTAGGGCCCTGTCGGGCTCCGTCGGGCCCTGTCTGGTTTCCTCAGACCCTGTCGGGATCCGTCGGGCCCTGTCGGGTTTGCTCAGGCCCTGTCGGGCCTTGTCAGGCCCTGTCGGGTTTGTTCGGGCCCTGTCGGGTTTGCCCGCGTCTTGTCGGGCTCCGTCGAGCCCTGTCAGATTCGCTCGGGCCCTGTCGGGTTTGCTCGGGCCCTGTCAGGCTCCGTCAGGCCCTGTCGGGTTTGCTCGTGCCCTGTCGGGCTCCGTCGGGCCCTGTCAGGCTTTGTCAGGTCCTGTCGGGTTTGCTCAGGCCCTGTCGGGCCTTGTCAGGCCCTGTCGGGTTTGCTCGGGCCCTGTCGGGTTTGCCCTGTCCTGTCGGGCTCCGTCGGGCCCTGTCAGATTCGCTCGGGCCCTGTCGGGTTTGCTCGGGCCCTGTCAGGCTCCGTCAGGCCCTGTCGGGTTTGCTCGGGCCCTGTTGGGCTCCGTCGGGCCCTGTCAGGTTTGCTTGCGCCCTGTCGGGATCCGTTGGGCCCTGTCGGGTTTGCTCGGGCCCTGTCGGGCTCCTTTGTGCCCTGTCAGGTTTGCTCGGGCCCTGTCGGGTTTGCTCGGGCCCTGTCAGGCTCCGTCGATCCCTGTCGGGTTTGCTCGGGCCCTGTCAGGCTCCGTCGGGCCCTGTCGGGTTTCCTTGGGCCCTGTCAGGCTCCATCGAGCCCTGTCAGGCTTTGTCGAACCCTGTCAGGTTTGCTCGGGCCATGTCGGGTTTGCTCGGGCCCTGTCAGGCTCTGTCGGGCCCTGTCTGGTTTCCTCGGGCCCTGTCGGGCTCCTTCGAGCCCTGTCAGGTTTGATCGGGCCGTGTCGGGTTTGCTCGGGCCCTGTCAGGCTCCGTCGAGCCCTGGCGGGATTGCTCGGGTTCTGTCGGGCCTTGTCGGGCCCTGTCGGGTTTGCTCGGGGTCTATCGGGCTCTAGCATGTCCTGTCGGGTTTGCCCGGGCCCTGTCAGGCTCCGTCAGGCCCTGTCGGGTTTGCTCGGGCCCTATCGGGCTTCGTGGGGCCCTGTCGGGTTTCCTCGGGCCCTGTCGGGCTCCATCGAGCCCTGTCAGGCTCCGTCGGCCCCTTTCGGGTTTGCTCGGGCCCTGTCGGGCTCCGTCAGGCCCTGTCGGATTTGCTCAGGCCCTGTCGGGTTTGCTCGAGCCCTGTCGGGCTCCATCGGGCCCTGTCGGGTTTGCTCGGGCCCTGTCAGGCTCCGTCGGGCCCTGTCGGGTTTCCTCGGGCCCTGTCAGGCTCCATCGAGCCCTGTCAGGCTTCGTCGGGCCCTTTCGGGTTTGCTCGGGCCCTGTCGGGCTCCGTCAGGCCCTGTCGGGTTTGCTCGGGCCCTATCGGGCTCCGTCGGGCCCTGTCGGGTTTCCTCGGGCTCTGTCGGTCGCCATCGAGCCCTGTCAGGCTCCGTCAGTCCCTGTCAGGTTTGCTCGGGCCCTATCGAGCTCCGTCGGGCCCTGTCGGGTTTCCTCGGGCTCTGTCGGTCTCCATCGAGCCCTGTCAGGCTCCGTCGGGCCCTGTCGGGTTTGCTCGGGCCCTGTCGGGTTTGCTCAGGCACTGTCGGGTTTGCTCAGGCCCTGTCGGGTTTGCTTGGGCCCTGTCGGGTTTGCTCGGGCCCTGTCGGGCTTCCTCGGGCCCTGTCGGGCTCCATCGAGCCCTGTCAGGCTCCGTCGGACCCTATCAGGCTTTGCTCGGGCCCTGTCGGGCTCCGTCAGGCCCTGTCGGGTTTGCTCAGGCCCTATCGGGCTCCGTCGGGCCCTGTCGGGTTTCCTCGGGCTCTGTCGGTCTCCATCGAGCCCTGTCAGGCTCCGTCGGGCCCTGTCGGGTTTGCTCGGGACCTGTCGGGTTTGCTCAGGCACTGTCGGGTTTGCTCAGGCCCTGTCGGGTTTGCTTGGGCCCTGTCGGGCTCCATCGGGCCCTGCCGGGTTTCCTCGGGCCCTGTCGGGCTCCATCGAGCCCTGTCAGGCTCCGTCGGGCCCTTTCGGGTTTGCTCGGGCCCTGTCGGGCTCCGTCGGGCCATTTCGGGTTTCCTCGGGCCCTGTCGGGTTCCATCGAGCCCTGTCAGGCTCCGTCGGGCCTTTTTGGGTTTGCTCGGGCCCTGTCGGGCTCCGTCGGGCCCTGTCAGGCTTTGTCAGGTCCTGTCAGGTTTGTTCTGGCCCTGTCGGGCCTTGTCGGGCCCTGTCGGGTTTGCTCGGGCTCTGTCGGGCTCCGTTGGGCCCTGTCGGGTTTGCTCGGGCACTGTCGGGTTTGCTCAGGCCCTGTCAGGCTCCGTCGACCTCTGTCAGGTTTGCTCGGGCCCTGTCGGGCTCCTTTGAGCCATGTCGGGTTTGCTCGGGCCCTGTCGGGCTCCATCGAACCCTGTCAGGCTTTGTCGGGTCCTGTCGGGTTTGCTCAGGCCTTGTCAGGCTCCGTCGACCCCTGTCAGGTATGCTCGGGCCCTGTCGGGTTTGCTCAGGCCCTGTCAGGCTCCGTCGACCCCTGTCAGGTTTGCTCGGGCCCTGTCGGGCTCCGTCGGGCCCTATCAGGTTTGCTCGGGCCCTGTCAGGTTTGCTCAGGCCCTGTCAGGCTCCGTCGAGCCCTGTCGGGTTTGCTCAGGCCCTGACAGGCTCCGTCAGGCCCTGTCGGGTTTGCTCGGGCCCTGTCGGGTTTGCTGGGGCCCTGTCAGGCTCCGTCGGGCCCTGTCGGGTTTGCTCGGGCCCTGTCGGGCTCCGTCTAGCCCTGTCGGGTTTCCTCGGGCCCTGTCGGGCTCCATCGAGCCCTGTCAGGCTCTGTGAGGCTTTGTCGGGTTTGCTCGGGCCCTGTTGGGCTCCGTCGGGCCCTGTCAGGCTTTGTCGGGCCCTGTCGGGTTTGCTCGGGCCCTGTCGGGCCTTGTCGGGTCCTGTCGGGATTGCTCGGGCCCTGTCGGGCTCCGTCGAGCTTTGTCGGGTTTGTTCGGGCCCTTTCGGTTTTACTCAGGCCCTGTCAGGCTCCGACAAGCCCTGTCAGGTTTGCTCGGGCCCTGTCGGGTTTGCTCGGGCCCTCTCGGGCTCCGTCGGGCTCTGTCGGGTTTTCTCGTGCCCTGTCAAGGTTCCGTCAGGCCCTGTCGGGTTTGCTCGGGCCCTGTCGGGTTTGCTGAAGCCCTGTCAGGCTTCGTCGGACCCTGTCGGATTTGCTAGGGCCGTGTCGGGCTCTGTCGGGCCCTGTCCGGTTTGCTCGGGCCCTGTCGGATTTGCCCGCGTCCTGTCAGGCTTTGTCAAGCCCAGTCAGGTTCGCTCGGGCCCTGTCGGGTTTGCTCGGGCCCTGTCAGGCTCCGTCAGGCCCTGTCGGGTATGCTCGTGCCCTGTCGGGCTCCGTCGCGCCCTGTCGGGTTTGCTCGGGCTCTGTCGGGCTCCATCGAGCCCTGTCAGGCTTCGTCGGGCCCTTGCGGGTTTGCTCGGGCCCTGTCGGGCTCCGTCAGGCCCTGTCGGGTTTGCTCGGGCCCTGTCAGGCTCTGTCGCGCCCTGTCGGGTTTCCTCGGGCCCTGTCGGGCTCTATCGAGCCGTGTCGGGTTTGCTCGGGCCCTGTCGGGCTCCATCGGACCCTGTCAGGCTTTGTCGGGTCCTGTCGGGTTTGCTCAGGCCCTGTCGGGCCTTGTCAGGCCCTGTCGGGTTTGCTCAGGCCCTGTCGGGCTGCGTCGGGCCCTGTCAGATTCGCTCGGGCCCTGTCGGGTTTGCTCGGGCCCTGTCAGGCTCCGTCAGGCCCTGTCGGGTTTGCTCGTGCCCTGTCGGGCTCCGTCGGGCCCTGTCAGGCTTTGTCAGGTCCTGTCGGGTTTGCTCAGGCCCTGTCGGGCCTTGTCAGGCCCTGTCGGGTTTGCTCAGGCCCTGTCGGGTTTGCCCTGTCCTGTCGTGCTCCGTCGGGCCCTGTCAGATTCGCTCGGGCCCTGTCGGGTTTGCTCGGGCCCTGTCAGGCTCCGTCAGGCCCTGTCGGGTTTTCTCGTGCCCTGTTGGGCTCCGTCGGGCCCTGTCAGGTTTGCTTGCGCCCTGTCGGGATCCGTTGGGCCCTGTCAGGTTTGCTCGGGCCCTGTCGGGCTCCTTCGTGCCCTGTCAGGTTTGCTCGGGCCCTGTCGGGTTTGCTCGGGCCCTGTCAGGCTCCGTCGAGCCCTGTCGGGTTTGCTCGGGCCCTGTCAGGCTCCGTCGGGCCCTGTCGGGTTTCCTTGGGCCCTGTCAGGCTCCATCGAGCCCTGTCAGGCTTTGTCGAACCCTGTCAGGTTTGCTCGGGCCATGTCGGGTTTGCTCGGGCCCTGTCAGGCTCTGTCGGGCCCTGTCTGGTTTCCTCGGTCCCTGTCGGGCTCCTTCGAGCCCTGTCAGGTTTGCTCGGGCCGTGTCGGGTTTGCTCGGGCCCTGTCAGGCTCCGTCGAGCCCTGGCGGGATTGCTCGGGTTCTGTCGAGCCTTGTCGGGCCCTGTCGGGTTTGCTCAGGGTCTGTCGGGCTCTAGCATGCCCTGTCGGGTTTGCCCGGGCCCTGTCGGGTTCCGTCCGGCCCTGTCGGGTTTGCTCGGGCCCTATCGGGCTTCGTGGGGCCCTGTCGGGTTTCCTCGGGCCCTGTCGGGCTCCATCGAGCCCTGTCAGGCTCCGTCAGGCCTTTTCGGGTTTGCTCGGGCCCTGTCGGGCTCTGTCGGGCCCTGTCAGGCTTTGCAGGTCCTGTCAGGTTTGTTCGGGCCCTGTCGGACCTTGTCGGGCCCTGTCGGGTTTCCTCGGGCCCTGTCGGGCTCCGTTGGGCCCTGTCGGGTTTGCTCGGGCTCTGTCGGGTTTGCTCGGGCCCTGTCGGGTTTGCTCGGGCCCTGTCAGGCTCCGTCAAGCCCTATCGGGTTTGCTCGGGCCCTGTCGGGTTTGCTAGGGCCCTGTCGGGCTCCGTCGGGCCCTGTCTGGTTTCCTCAGGCCCTGTCGGGATCCGTCGGGCCCTGTCGGGTTTGCTCAAGCCGTGTCGGGTTTGCTGAAGCCCTGTCAGGCTTCGACGGACCCTGTCGGGTTTACTCGGGCCCTGTCGGGCATTGTCGAGCCCTGTCGGGTTTGCTAGGGCCCTGTCAGGCTCCGTCGCGCCCTGTCGGGTTTCCTCGGGCCCTGTCGGGCTCCATCGAGCCCTGTCGGGTTTGCTCGGGCCCTGTCGGGCTCCATCGGACCCTGTCAGGCTTTGTCGGGTCCTGTCGGGTTTGCTCAGGCCCTGTCGGGCCTTGTCAGGCCCTGTCGGGTTTGTTCGGGCCCTGTCGGGTTTGCCCGCGTCTTGTCGGGCTCCGTCGAGCCCTGTCAGATTCGCTCGGGCCCTGTCGGGTTTGCTCGGGCCCTGTCAGGCTCCGTCAGGCCCTGTCGGGTTTGCTCGTGCCCTGTCGGGCTCCGTCGGGCCCTGTCAGGCTTTGTCAGGTCCTGTCGGGTTTGCTCAGGCCCTGTCGGGCCTTGTCAGGCCCTGTCGGGTTTGCTCGGGCCCTGTCGGGTTTGCCCTGTCCTGTCGGGCTCCGTCGGGCCCTGTCAGATTCGCTCGGGCCCTGTCGGGTTTGCTCGGGCCCTGTCAGGCTCCGTCAGGCCCTGTCGGGTTTGCTCGGGCCCTGTTGGGCTCCGTCGGGCCCTGTCAGGTTTGCTTGCGCCCTGTCGGGATCCGTTGGGCCCTGTCGGGTTTGCTCGGGCCCTGTCGGGCTCCTTTGTGCCCTGTCAGGTTTGCTCGGGCCCTGTCGGGTTTGCTCGGGCCCTGTCAGGCTCCGTCGATCCCTGTCGGGTTTGCTCGGGCCCTGTCAGGCTCCCTCGGGCCCTGTCGGGTTTCCTTGGGCCCTGTCAGGCTCCATCGAGCCCTGTCAGGCTTTGTCGAACCCTGTCAGGTTTGCTCGGGCCATGTCGGGTTTGCTCGGGCCCTGTCAGGCTCTGTCGGGCCCTGTCTGGTTTCCTCGGGCCCTGTCGGGCTCCTTCGAGCCCTGTCAGGTTTGATCGGGCCGTGTCGGGTTTGCTCGGGCCCTGTCAGGCTCCGTCGAGCCCTGGCGGGATTGCTCGGGTTCTGTCGGGCCTTGTCGGGCCCTGTCGGGTTTGCTCGGGGTCTATCGGGCTCTAGCATGTCCTGTCGGGTTTGCCCGGGCCCTGTCAGGCTCCGTCAGGCCCTGTCGGGTTTGCTCGGGCCCTATCGGGCTTCGTGGGGCCCTGTCGGGTTTCCTCGGGCCCTGTCGGGCTCCATCGAGCCCTGTCAGGCTCCGTCGGCCCCTTTCGGGTTTGCTCGGGCCCTGTCGGGCTCCGTCAGGCCCTGTCGGATTTGCTCAGGCCCTGTCGGGTTTGCTCGAGCCCTGTCGGGCTCCATCGGGCCCTGTCGGGTTTGCTCGGGCCCTGTCAGGCTCCGTCGGGCCCTGTCGGGTTTCCTCGGGCCCTGTCAGGCTCCATCGAGCCCTGTCAGGCTTCGTCGGGCCCTTTCGGGTTTGCTCGGGCCCTGTCGGGCTCCGTCAGGCCCTGTCGGGTTTGCTCGGGCCCTATCGGGCTCCGTCGGGCCCTGTCGGGTTTCCTCGGGCTCTGTCGGTCGCCATCGAGCCCTGTCAGGCTCCGTCAGGCCCTGTCAGGTTTGCTCGGGCCCTATCGAGCTCCGTCGGGCCCTGTCGGGTTTCCTCGGGCTCTGTCGGTCTCCATCGAGCCCTGTCAGGCTCCGTCGGGCCCTGTCGGGTTTGCTCGGGCCCTGTCGGGTTTGCTCAGGCACTGTCGGGTTTGCTCAGGCCCTGTCGGGTTTGCTTGGGCCCTGTCGGGTTTGCTCGGGCCCTGTCGGGCTTCCTCGGGCCCTGTCGGGCTCCATCGAGCCCTGTCAGGCTCCGTCGGACCCTATCAGGCTTTGCTCGGGCCCTGTCGGGCTCCGTCAGGCCCTGTCGGGTTTGCTCAGGCCCTATCGGGCTCCGTCGGGCCCTGTCGGGTTTCCTCGGGCTCTGTCGGTCTCCATCGAGCCCTGTCAGGCTCCGTCGGGCCCTGTCGGGTTTGCTCGGGACCTGTCGGGTTTGCTCAGGCACTGTCGGGTTTGCTCAGGCCCTGTCGGGTTTGCTTGGGCCCTGTCGGGCTCCATCGGGCCCTGCCGGGTTTCCTCGGGCCCTGTCGGGCTCCATCGAGCCCTGTCAGGCTCCGTCGGGCCCTTTCGGGTTTGCTCGGGCCCTGTCGGGCTCCGTCGGGCCATTTCGGGTTTCCTCGGGCCCTGTCGGGTTCCATCGAGCCCTGTCAGGCTCCGTCGGGCCTTTTTGGGTTTGCTCGGGCCCTGTCGGGCTCCGTCGGGCCCTGTCAGGCTTTGTCAGGTCCTGTCAGGTTTGTTCTGGCCCTGTCGGGCCTTGTCGGGCCCTGTCGGGTTTGCTCGGGCTCTGTCGGGCTCCGTTGGGCCCTGTCGGGTTTGCTCGGGCACTGTCGGGTTTGCTCAGGCCCTGTCAGGCTCCGTCGACCTCTGTCAGGTTTGCTCGGGCCCTGTCGGGCTCCTTTGAGCCATGTCGGGTTTGCTCGGGCCCTGTCGGGCTCCATCGAACCCTGTCAGGCTTTGTCGGGTCCTGTCGGGTTTGCTCAGGCCTTGTCAGGCTCCGTCGACCCCTGTCAGGTATGCTCGGGCCCTGTCGGGTTTGCTCAGGCCCTGTCAGGCTCCGTCGACCCCTGTCAGGTTTGCTCGGGCCCTGTCGGGCTCCGTCGGGCCCTATCAGGTTTGCTCGGGCCCTGTCGGGTTTGCTCAGGCCCTGTCAGGCTCCGTCGAGCCCTGTCGGGTTTGCTCAGGCCCTGACAGGCTCCGTCAGGCCCTGTCGGGTTTGCTCGGGCCCTGTCGGGTTTGCTGGGGCCCTGTCAGGCTCCGTCGGGCCCTGTCGGGTTTGCTCGGGCCCTGTCGGGCTCCGTCTAGCCCTGTCGGGTTTCCTCGGGCCCTGTCGGGCTCCATCGAGCCCTGTCAGGCTCTGTGAGGCTTTGTCGGGTTTGCTCGAGCCCTGTTGGGCTCCGTCGGGCCCTGTCAGGCTTTGTCGGGCCCTGTCGGGTTTGCTCGGGCCCTGTCGGGCCTTGTCGGGTCCTGTCGGGATTGCTCGGGCCCTGTCGGGCTCCGTCGAGCTTTGTCGGGTTTGTTCGGGCCCTTTCGGTTTTACTCAGGCCCTGTCAGGCTCCGACAAGCCCTGTCAGGTTTGCTCGGGCCCTGTCGGGTTTGCTCGGGCCCTCTCGGGCTCCGTCGGGCTCTGTCGGGTTTTCTCGGGCCCTGTCAAGGTTCCGTCAGGCCCTGTCGGGTTTGCTCGGGCCCTGTCGGGTTTGCTGAAGCCCTGTCAGGCTTCGTCGGACCCTGTCGGATTTGCTAGGGCCGTGTCGGGCTCCGTCGGGCCCTGTCCGGTTTGCTCGGGCCCTGTCGGATTTGCCCGCGTCCTGTCAGGCTTTGTCAAGCCCAGTCAGGTTCGCTCGGGCCCTGTCGGGTTTGCTCGGGCCCTGTCAGGCTCCGTCAGGCCCTGTCGGGTATGCTCGTGCCCTGCCGGGCTCCGTCGCGCCCTGTCGGGTTTGCTCGGGCTCTGTCGGGCTCCATCGAGCCCTGTCAGGCTTCGTCGGGCCCTTGCGGGTTTGCTCGGGCCCTGTCGGGCTCCGTCAGGCCCTGTCGGGTTTGCTCGGGCCCTGTCAGGCTCTGTCGCGCCCTGTCGGGTTTCCTCGGGCCCTGTCGGGCTCTATCGAGCCGTGTCGGGTTTGCTCGGGCCCTGTCGGGCTCCATCGGACCCTGTCAGGCTTTGTCGGGTCCTGTCGGGTTTGCTCAGGCCCTGTCGGGCCTTGTCAGGCCCTGTCGGGTTTGCTCAGGCCCTGTCGGGCTGCGTCGGGCCCTGTCAGATTCGCTCGGGCCCTGTCGGGTTTGCTCGGGCCCTGTCAGGCTCCGTCAGGCCCTGTCGGGTTTGCTCGTGCCCTGTCGGGCTCCGTCGGGCCCTGTCAGGCTTTGTCAGGTCCTGTCGGGTTTGCTCAGGCCCTGTCGGGCCTTGTCAGGCCCTGTCGGGTTTGCTCGGGCCCTGTCGGGTTTGCCCTGTCCTGTCGTGCTCCGTCGGGCCCTGTCAGATTCGCTCGGGCCCTGTCGGGTTTGCTCGGGCCCTGTCAGGCTCCGTCAGGCCCTGTCGGGTTTTCTCGTGCCCTGTTGGGCTCCGTCGGGCCCTGTCAGGTTTGCTTGCGCCCTGTCGGGATCCGTTGGGCCCTGTCAGGTTTGCTCGGGCCCTGTCGGGCTCCTTCGTGCCCTGTCAGGTTTGCTCGGGCCCTGTCGGGTTTGCTCGGGCCCTGTCAGGCTCCGTCGAGCCCTGTCGGGTTTGCTCGGGCCCTGTCAGGCTCCGTCGGGCCCTGTCGGGTTTCCTTGGGCCCTGTCAGGCTCCATCGATCCCTGTCAGGCTTTGTCGAACCCTGTCAGGTTTGCTCGGGCCATGTCGGGTTTGCTCGGGCCCTGTCAGGCTCTGTCGGGCCCTGTCTGGTTTCCTCGGGCCCTGTCGGGCTCCTTCGAGCCCTGTCAGGTTTGCTCGGGCCGTGTCGGGTTTGCTCGGGCCCTGTCAGGCTCCGTCGAGCCCTGGCGGGATTGCTCGGGTTCTGTCGAGCCTTGTCGGGCCCTGTCGGGTTTGCTCAGGGTCTGTCGGGCTCTAGCATGCCCTGTCGGGTTTGCCCGGGCCCTGTCAGGCTCCGTCAGGCCCTGTCGGGTTTGCTCGGGCCCTATCGGGCTTCGTGGGGCCCTGTCGGGTTTCCTCGGGCCCTGTCGGGCTCCATCGAGCCCTGTCAGGCTCCGTCGGGCCCTTTCGGGTTTGCTCGGGCCCTGTCGGGCTCCGTCAGGCCCTGTCGGATTTGCTCAGGCCCTGTCGGGTTTGCTCGAGCCCTGTCGGGCTCCATCGGGCCCTGTCGGGTTTGCTCGGGCCCTATCGGGCTCCGTCGGGCCCTGTCGGGTTTCCTCGGGCCCTGTCAGGCTCCATCGAGCCCTGTCAGGCTTCGTCGGGCCCTTTCGGGTTTGTTCGGGCCCTGTCGGGCTCCGTCAGGCCCTGTCGGGTTTGCTCGGGCCCTATCGGGCTCCGTCGGGCCCTGTCGGGTTTCCTCGTGCTCTGTCGGTCGCCATCGAGCCCTGTCAGGCTCCGTCAGGCCCTGTCGGGTTTGCTCGGGCCCTATCGAGCTCCGTCGGGCCCTGTCGGGTTTCCTCGGGCTCTGTCGGTCTCCATCGAGCCCTGTCAGGCTCCGTCGGGCCCTGTCGGGTTTGCTCGGGCCCTGTCGGGTTTGCTCGGGCCCTGTCGGGTTTGCTCAGGCACTGTCGGGTTTGCTCAGGCCCTGTCGGGTTTGCTTGGGCCCTGCTGGGTTTGCTCGGGCCCTGTCGGACTTCCTCGGGCCCTGTCGGGCTCCATCGAGCCCTGTCAGGCTCCGTCGGACCCTATCAGGCTTTGCTCGGGCCCTGTCGGGCTCCGTCAGGCCCTGTCGGGTTTGCTCGGGCCCTATCGGGCTCCGTCGGGCCCTGTCGGGTTTCCTCGGGCTCTGTCGGTCTCCATCGAGCCCTGTCAGGCTCCGTCGGGCCCTGTCGGGTTTGCTCGGGACCTGTCGGGTTTGCTCAGGCACTGTCGGGTTTGCTCAGGCCCTGTCGGGTTTGCTTGGGCCCTGTCGGGCTCCATCGGGCCCTGCCGGGTTTCCTCGGGCCCTGTCGGGCTCCATCGAGCCCTGTCAGGCTCCGTCGGGCCCTTTCGGGTTTGCTCGGGCCCTGTCGGGCTCCGTCGGGCCATGTCGGGTTTCCTCGGGCACTGTCGGGTTCCATCGAGCCCTGTCAGGCTCCGTCGGGCCTTTTTGGGTTTGCTCGGGCCCTGTCGGGCTCCGTCGGGCCCTGTCAGGCTTTGTCAGGTCCTGTCAGGTTTGTTCTGGCCCTGTCGGGCCTTGTCGGGCCCTGTCGGGTTTGCTCGGGCTCTGTCGGGCTCCGTTGGGCCCTGTCGGGTTTGCTCGGGCACTGTCGGGTTTGCTCAGGCCCTGTCAGGCTCCGTCGACCTCTGTCAGGTTTGCTCGGGCCCTGTCGGGCTCCGTTGAGCCATGTCGGGTTTGCTCGGGCCCTGTCAGGCTCCATCGAACCCTGTCAGGCTTTGTCGGGTCCTGTCGGGTTTGCTCAGGCCTTGTCAGGCTCCGTCGACCCCTGTCAGGTATGCTCGGGCCCTGTCGGGTTTCCTCAGGCCCTGTCAGGCTCCGTCGACCCCTGTCAGGTATGCTCGGGCCCTGTCGGGTTTGCTCAGGCCCTGTCAGGCTCCGTCGACCCCTGTCAGGTTTGCTCGGGCCCTGTCGGGCTCCGTCGGGCCCTATCAGGTTTGCTCGGGCCCTGTCGGGTTTGCTCAGGCCCTGTCAGGCTCCGTCGAGCCCTGTCGGGTTTGCTCAGGCCCTGTCAGGCTCCGTCAGGCCCTGTCGGGTTTGCTCGGGCCCTGTCGGGTTTGCTGGGGCCCTGTCGGGCTCCGTCGGGCCCTGTCGGGTTTGCTTGGGCCCTGTCGGGCTCCGTCTAGCCCTGTCGGGTTTCCTCGGGCCCTGTCGGGCTCCATCGAGCCCTGTCAGGCTCTGTGAGGCTTTGTCGGGTTTGCTCGGGCCCTGTCGGGCTCCGTCGGGCCCTGTCAGGCTTTGTCGGGCCCTGTCGGGTTTGCTCGGGCCCTGTCGGGCCTTGACGGGTCCTGTCGGGATTGCTCGGGCCCTGTCGGGCTCCGTCGAGCTTTGTCGGGTTTGTTCGGGCCCTTTCGGTTTTACTCAGGCCCTGTCAGGCTCCGACAAGCCCTGTCAGGTTTGCTCGGGCCCTGTCGGGTTTGCTCGGGCCCTCTCGGGCTCCGTCGGGCTCTGTCGGGTTTCCTCGGGCCCTGTCAAGGTTCCGTCAGGCCCTGTCGGGTTTGCTCGGGCCCTGTCGGGTTTGCTGAAGCCCTGTCAGGCTTCGTCGGACCCTGTCGGGTTTGCTAGGGCCGTGTCGGGCTCCTTCGGGCCCTGTCCGGTTTGCTCGGGCCCTGTCGGATTTGCTTGGGCCCTGTCGGGCTCCGTCGACCCCTGTCAGGTTTGCTCGGGCCCTGTCGGGCTCCGTCGGGCCCTGTCAGGTTTGCTCGGGCCCTGTCGGGTTTGCTCAGGCCCTGTCAGGCTCCGTCGAGCCCTGGCGTGTTTGCTCGGGCCCTGTAAGGCTCCGTCAGGCCCTGTCGGTTTTGCTCGGGCCCTGTCGGGTTTGCTAGGGCCCTGTTGGGCTCCGTCGGGCCCTGTCTGGTTTCCTCGGGCCCTGTCGGGCTCCGTCGGACCCTGTCGGGTTTGCTCGGGCCCTGTCGGGTTTGCTGAAGCCCTGTTGGGCTTCGTCGGACCCTGTCGGGTTTGCTCGGGCCCTGTCGGGCTCCGTCGAGCCCTGTCGGGTTTGCTCGGGCCCTGTCGGGCTCCGTCGCGCCCTGTCGGGTTTCCTCGGGCCCTGTCGGGCTCCATCGAGCCCTGTCAGGTTTGCTCGGGCCCTGTCGGGTTTGCTCGGGCCCTGTCAGTCTCCATCGGACCCTGTCAGGCTTTGTTGGGTTCTGTCAGGTTTGCTCGGGCCCTGTCGGGTTTGCCCGCGTCCTGTCAGGCTTTGTCAAGCCCAGTCAGGTTCGCTCGGGCCCTGTCGGGTTTGCTCGTGCCCTGTCGGGCTCTGTCGCGCCCTGTCGGGTTTGCTCGGGCTCTGTCGGGCTCCAGCGTGCCCTGTCGGGTTTGCCCGGGCCCTGTCGGGCTCCATCGAGCCCTGTCAGGCTTCGTCGGGCCCTTGCGGGTTTGCTCGGGCCCTGTCGGGCTCCGTCAGGCCCTGTCGGGTTTGCTCGGGCCCTGTCAGGCTCCGTCGCGCCCTGTCGAGTTTCCTCGGGCCCTGTCGGGCTCTATCGAGCCCTGTCGGGTTTGCTCGGGCCCTGTCGGGCTCCATCGGACCCTGTCAGGCTTTGTCGGGTCCTGTCGGGTTTGCTCAGGCCCTGTCGGGCCTTGTCAGGCCCTGTCGGGTTTGCTTGGGCCCTGTTGGGTTTGCTCGGGCCCTGTCGGGCTTCCTCGGGCCCTGTCGGGCTCCATCGAGCCCTGTCAGGCTCCGTCGGACCCTATCAGGCTTTGCTCGGGCCCTGTCGGGCTCCGTCAGGCCCTGTCGGGTTTGCTCGGGCCCTATCGGGCTCCGTCGGGCCCTGTCGGGTTTCCTCGGGCTCTGTCGGTCTCCATCGAGCCCTGTCAGGCTCCGTCGGGCCCTGTCGGGTTTGCTCGGGACCTGTCGGGTTTGCTCAGGCACTGTCGGGTTTGCTCAGGCCCTGTCGGGTTTGCTTGGGCCCTGTCGGGCTCCATCGGGCCCTGTCGGGTTTCCTCAGGACCTGTCGGGTTTGCTCAGGCACTGTCGGGTTTGCTCAGGCCCTGTCGGGTTTGCTTGGGCCCTGTCGGGCTCCATCGGGCCCTGCCGGGTTTCCTCGGGCCCTGTCGGGCTCCATCGAGCCCTGTCAGGCTCCGTCGGGCCCTTTCGGGTTTGCTCGGGCCCTGTCGGGCTCCGTCGGGCCATGTCGGGTTTCCTCGGGCCCTGTCGGGTTCCATCGAGCCCTGTCAGGCTCCGTCGGGCCTTTTTGGGTTTGCTCGGGCCCTGTCGGGCTCCGTCGGGCCCTGTCAGGCTTTGTCAGGTCCTGTCAGGTTTGTTCTGGCCCTGTCGGGCCTTGTCGGGCCCTGTCGGGTTTGCTCGGGCTCTGTCGGGCTCCGTTGGGCCCTGTCGGGTTTGCTCGGGCACTGTCGGGTTTGCTCAGGCCCTGTCAGGCTCCGTCGACCTCTGTCAGGTTTGCTCGGGCCCTGTCGGGCTCCGTTGAGCCATGTCGGGTTTGCTCGGGCCCTGTCAGGCTCCATCGAACCCTGTCAGGCTTTGTCGGGTCCTGTCGGGTTTGCTCAGGCCTTGTCAGGCTCCGTCGACCCCTGTCAGGTATGCTCGGGCCCTGTCGGGTTTGCTCAGGCCCTGTCAGGCTCCGTCGACCCCTGTCAGGTATGCTCGGGCCCTGTCGGGTTTGCTCAGGCCCTGTCAGGCTCCGTCGACCCCTGTCAGGTTTGCTCGGGCCCTGTCGGGCTCCGTCGGGCCCTATCAGGTTTGCTCGGGCCCTGTCGGGCTCCGTCGAGCCCTGTCGGGTTTGCTCGGGCCCTGTCAGGCTCCGTCGCGCCCTGTCGGGTTTCCTCGGGCCCTGTCGGGCTCCATCGAGCCCTGTCAGGTTTGCTCGGGCCCTGTCGGGTTTGCTCGGGCCCTGTCAGGCTCCATCGGACCCTGTCAGGCTTTGTTGGGTTCTGTCAGGTTTGCTCGGGCCCTGTCGGGTTTGCCCGCGTCCTGTCAGGCTTTGTCAAGCCCAGTCAGGTTCGCTCGGGCCCTGTCGGGTTTGCTCGGGCCCTGTCAGGCTCCGTCAGGCCCTGTCGGGTATGCTCGTGCCCTGTCGGGCTCCGTCGCGCCCTGTCGGGTTTGCTCGGGCTCTGTCGGGCTCCAGCGTGCCCTGTCGGGTTTGCCCGGGCCCTGTCGGGCTCCATCGAGCCCTGTCAGGCTTCGTCGGGCCCTTGCGGGTTTGCTCGGGCCCTGTCGGGCTCTGTCAGGCCCTGTCGGGTTTGCTCGGGCCCTGTCAGGCTCCGTCGCGCCCTGTCGGGTTTCCTCGGGCCCTGTCGGGCTCTATCGAGCCCTGTCGGGTTTGCTCGGGCCCTGTCGGGCTCCATCGGACCCTGTCAGGCTTTGTCGGGTCCTGTTGGGTTTGCTCAGGCCCTGTCGGGCCTTGTCAGGCCCTGTCGGGTTTGCTCAGGCCCTGTCGGGCTCTGTCGGGCCCTGTCAGATTCGCTCGGGCCCTGTCGGGTTTGCTCGGGCCCTGTCGGGTTTGCTCGGGCCCTGTCAGGCTCCGTCAGGCCCTGTCGGGTTTGCTCGGGCCCTGTCAGGCTCCGTCGGGCCCTGTCGGGTTTGCTCGGGCCCTGTCGGGTTTGCTCGGGCCCTGTCGGGTTTGCTCAGGCACTGTCGGGTTTGCTCAGGCCCTGTCGGGTTTGCTTGGGCCCTGCTGGGTTTGCTCGGGCCCTGTCGGACTTCCTCGGGCCCTGTCGGGCTCCATCGAGCCCTGTCAGGCTCCGTCGGACCCTATCAGGCTTTGCTCGGGCCCTGTCGGGCTCCGTCAGGCCCTGTCGGGTTTGCTCGGGCCCTATCGGGCTCCGTCGGGCCCTGTCGGGTTTCCTCGGGCTCTGTCGGTCTCCATCGAGCCCTGTCAGGCTCCGTCGGGCCCTGTCGGGTTTGCTCGGGACCTGTCGGGTTTGCTCAGGCACTGTCGGGTTTGCTCAGGCCCTGTCGGGTTTGCTTGGGCCCTGTCGGGCTCCATCGGGCCCTGCCGGGTTTCCTCGGGCCCTGTCGGGCTCCATCGAGCCCTGTCAGGCTCCGTCGGGCCCTTTCGGGTTTGCTCGGGCCCTGTCGGGCTCCGTCGGGCCATGTCGGGTTTCCTCGGGCACTGTCGGGTTCCATCGAGCCCTGTCAGGCTCCGTCGGGCCTTTTTGGGTTTGCTCGGGCCCTGTCGGGCTCCGTCGGGCCCTGTCAGGCTTTGTCAGGTCCTGTCAGGTTTGTTCTGGCCCTGTCGGGCCTTGTCGGGCCCTGTCGGGTTTGCTCGGGCTCTGTCGGGCTCCGTTGGGCCCTGTCGGGTTTGCTCGGGCACTGTCGGGTTTGCTCAGGCCCTGTCAGGCTCCGTCGACCTCTGTCAGGTTTGCTCGGGCCCTGTCGGGCTCCGTTGAGCCATGTCGGGTTTGCTCGGGCCCTGTCAGGCTCCATCGGACCCTGTCAGGCTTTGTCGGGTCCTGTCGGGTTTGCTCAGGCCCTGTCGGGCCTTGTCAGGCCCTGTCGGGTTTGCTCAGGCCCTGTCGGGCTCTGTCGGGCCCTGTCAGATTCGCTCGGGCCCTGTCGGGTTTGCTCGGGCCCTGTCGGGTTTGCTCGGGCCCTGTCAGGCTCCGTCAGGCCCTGTCGGGTTTGCTCGGGCCCTGTCAGGCTCCGTCGGGCCCTGTCAGGTTTGCTCAGGCCCTGTCGGGATCCGTTGGGCCCTGTCGGGTTTGCTCGGGCCCTGTCGGACTCCTTCGTGCCCTGTCAGGTTTGCTCGGGCCCTGTCGGGTTTGCTCGGGCCCTGTCAGGCTCCGTCGAGCCCTTTCAGGTTTGCTCGGGCCCTGTCGGGTTTGCTCGGGCCCTGTCAGGCTCCGTCGGGCCCTGTCGGGTTTCCTCGGGCCCTGTCGGGCTCCATCGAGCCCTGTCAGGCTTTGTCGAATCCTGTCGGGTTTGCTCGGGCCCTGTTGGGTTTGCTCGGGTTCTGTCGGGCTCTGTCGGGCCCTGTCGGGTTTCCTCGGGCCCTGTCGGACTCTATCAAGCCCTGTCAGGCTCCGTCGGGCTCTTTCGGGTTTGCTCAGGCTTTGTCGGGCTCCGTCGGGCCCTGTCAGGCTTTGTCAGGTCCTGTCAGGTTTGCTCGGGCCCTGTCGGGCCTTGTCGGGCCCTGTCGGGTTTGCTCGGGCTCTGTCGGGCTCCAGCGTGCCCTGTCGGGTTTGCCCGGGCCCTGTCGGGCTCCATCGAGCCCTGTCAGTCTTCGTCGGGCCCTTGCGGGTTTGCTCGGGCCCTGTCGGGCTCCGTCAGGCCCTGTCGGGTTCGCTCGGGCCCTATCGGGCTCCGTCGGGCCCTGTCGGGTTTCCTCGGGCCCTGTCGGGCTCCATCGAGCCCTGTCAGGCTCCGTCGGGCCCTTTCGGGTTTGCTCGGGCCCTGTCGGGCTCCGTCGGGCCCTGTCGGGTTTGCTCGGGCCCTGTCAGGCTTTGTCAAGCCCTTTCGGGTTTGCTAGGGCCCTGTCGGGCTCCGTCGGGCACTGTCTGGTTTCCTCAGGCCCTGTCGGGCTCCGTCGGGCCCTGTCGGGTTTGCTCAGGCCCTGTCGGGTTTGCTAGGGCCCTGTCGGGCTCCGTCGCGCCCTGTCGGGTTTGCTCGGGCCCTGTCAGGCTCCGTCGCTCCCTGTCGGGTTTGCTCGGGCCCTGTCGGGCTCCATCGGACCCTGTCAGGCTTTGTCGGGTCCTGTCGGGTTTGCTCAGGCCCTGTCGGCTTTGCTCAGGCCCTGTCGGGCTCTGTCGGGCCCTGTCAGATTCGCTCGGGCCCTGTCGGGTTTGCTCGGGCCCTGTCAGGCTCCGTCAGGCCCTGTCGGGTTTGCTCGGGCCCTGTCAGGCTCCCCTTGTCCTCAGGACTCATTCTCACATCCTGGGCACCCCCCTTTGTCCCCAGGGTGCAACTTGTGGGGGTCAGGATTTGGGGTACAGGGTTTGGGGGTGCAGGGTTTAGTGGTGTAGGGTTTGGGGGTGCAGGTCTTGGGGAGGCAGAATTGGGGGTTCAGGTTTTTAGAGTTCAGGGATTTGGGGGTGCAGATTTTGGGTGTTCAGGACCTGCGGGTGCAGGATTTGGGGATGTAGGTTTGGGGTGCAGGGCTTAGGGTTTCAGTACCTTGGGTTGAAGAGGTTTGGGGGGAAGGGTTGTGTACGGCAGGATTTGGGGGTGCAGGGCTTTGGGCTGAATGTTTGGGGGTGCAGGGTTCGCATGTTTAGGAACTGGGGGTGCAGAATTTGGGTTTGCAGGTTTGGGGAATTTTGCGGTAAAGGATTTGGGGTGCAGGGTTGGGGGACGCAGGATCTGAGAGTGCAGCGTTTGGGGTGCAGAGTTAGGGGCTGCAGGATCTGGGGTGCAGGGTTTGGGGGGCACTGTTTTGGGGGGAAGGATTTGCGAGATGCAGGGTTTAAGGGTTTAGAATTGGAGGTGTCGAATTTTGGGGTGCAGGAGGTGTGGGGTTTGGGGTTGCAGGATTTCGGGGAGAATGGTTTGGGGGTGCAAGACTTGAGGGTGCAGGGTTTGGGGGTTTGGGACATGGGGCTGGAGGATTTGGGGATGCAGGATTTGGGGTGCAGTGTGTGGGGGTGCAAGATCTTGGGGTGTACGAGCGTTGGGTGTGGGATTTGAAGGACAATGATTTGGGGGTGCAGGGTTTGGGGGTGTAGGGTTTTGGGGTTGCTGCGTTTGGAGATTCGGGATGTGGAGGTCAAGGATTTAGGGGTACAAGGGCTGGTTGCAGGATTTGGGGTGCAGGGTTTGGTTGCAGGATTTGGGGTGCAGGGTTTGAAGTGCAGGGCTAAAGGGGGCAGGATTTGGAGGTGCAAGATTTGGTGGTCTGGGGTACTGGGCTGCAGGGTTTTGGGGTGCGGGATTTGGGGGTGCAGGTTCCATGTCTTTAGGAACTGGGCGGGGAGGGTTTCTTGGTGCGGACTTTTGAGTGCAAGTTTGAGGGGCCTTGATTTTGGGGTGCATGGTTTGGGGGGCAGGATTCCGGGTGTAAGGTTTTGAGGTGCAGGACTTGGGGGTGCAGGTTTCACACGTTAAGGAACTGGGGCTGCAGAGGTTGGGGGTGCAGCGTTGTGGGCTGCAGGGTTGAAGGGTGCAGGATTTAGGGGTACAGGTTTTGGGGGTGCAGGAGCTGGGGGTGCAGGCTGTAGGGATCAGAATATGGGGGTGCAGGGTTCTGGGGTGCAGGATCTGGGTGAGCAGGCTGTTGGGGTACAGAACCTTGTAGTTCAGCGTTTAGAGGCAGGATTTGGGGGTGCAGGGCTTTGGGGTGAGGGGTCTGGGGTGAGGGGTCTGGGGTAAGGGGTTCAGGTGTTCAGCACCTGGGGGTGCAGGACTTAGGGGGTTGGAGGATTTGGGGGTGCAGGGATATGGGGTGCAACTTGTGGGGTGCAGGGTTTTGGGTATAGGGTTTTGGGGTGCAGAGTTTTGGGGGGGAGGATTGGGGGAGCAGGGTTTCAGGGTGCAAGGTTCAGTGGTGCAGGGTTTTGGGGGTGCAGGGTTTAGCGCCAGAATTGGGGGTGCAGGGTTTGGGATTGCAGGGTGTTGGGGGAAGGATCTGGGGATACAAGATTTGGGGTAGCAGGGTTTTGGGGAGCAGGGTTTCGGGGTCAGGCTTTAGGGGGACAGGGTTTGGGGGGCAGGGCTGGGAGGGATGATTTGGGGGTGCAGGGTTTAGGGCAGGAGGATCTTGGGGTGAAGGGGTTTGGGGTGAAGGGTTGGGTAGGACAGGACTTGGGGTGCACGATTTTAGGGTGCAACTTGTGTGGGCAGGATTTGGAGTCCAGGAGGTTGGGGGTGCAGGGTTTGGGGGTGTAGGATTTAGTGGAGCAGGGACTGGGGGTGAAGGTCTTGTGGAGGCAGAATTGGGGGTGCAGGTCTTGGGGAGGCAGAATTGGGGGTGCAGATTTTGGGTGTTCAGGACCTGGGGGTGCAGGATTTGGGGATGTAGGTTTTGGGGGGTAGATTTTGGGGTGCTGGGTTTGGGACATGGGTCTGGAGGATTTGGGGGTGCAGGGTTAAGGGGTTTAGGATTTTGGGGTGCACAGTTTAGGGTGCATGTTCTGGGCATGTATGATTTGAGAGTGCAGGGCTTTGGGGTACAGGATTTGGGGTGCAGGGTTTTGGGGTCAGGATCTGGGGGTGCAGCATTTTGAAGGGCAGGGTTTGGAGGAGGGAGGTTTTGGGGGTGAAAGATTTGGTGGTTCAGGTTTTGGGGGTGCAGTGTTAAGAGGGTGGAGGATTAGGGGTGCAGGATTTGGGGGTTCAGGATTTGGGGCTGCAGAGTATGGGAGGGAAGGATCTGGGGCTTCAGGATTTGGGGGTGCACTGTTTGGGGGTGCAGGGTTTAGAAGTCAGGTCTAAGAGTGCAGCGTTTGGGGTGCAGGGGCTTGGGGGGAAATTTAAGGTTGCAGAGTGTGGGGTGCACAGGACTGGGGCACAGGATTTGGGGGTGCGGGGTTTCAGGGTTCAGGATTTGGAGGTGTGGAGGTTTGGGGTGCAGGGGATGGGGGTGAAGGATCTGAGGCTGCAGGGCGGTGGGGGGAGGATTTGGGGGTGAGAGATTTGGGGTGCAGGATTTGGGGGTGCAGAGTTTTGGGAGGCAAGGATCTGGGGCTGCAGGATTTGGGGGTTCAGAGTTTAGGGCAGCACAATCTTGGGGTGCAGGGGTTTGCAGTGAAAGGTTTGGTAGGCAGGATTTGGGGTGCAGGATTCTGGGGTGCTGGGTTTGGGGTACAGGATTTGGTGTTGCAGGGATGGGGTTGAAGGGCTTGGGTTTCCAGGCCTTTGAGGTGCAGGATTTGGAGGTGCAAGGTTTGGGAGGGAATTCTTTGGGGTACAGGGTTTGGGGGCAGGGTTTGGGGGTGCAGGGTATAGGACGGAAGGATTTGGGAATGCAGGGTTTGGGGTGCAGGTTGTGATATCACAAATCCTGCCGTACACAACCCTTCCCCCCAAACCTCTTCAACTCAAGATAATGAAACCCTAAGCCCTGCACCCCCAAACCTGCATCCCCAAATCCTGAACACCCAAAATCTGCACCCCCAAATCCCCTAACTCCAAAAACCTGCACCCCCAATTCTGCCTCCCCAAGACCCGCACCCCCAAACCCTGCACCACTAAATCCTGCACCCCAAAACCCTGTACCCCAAATCCTGACCCCCACAAGTTGCACCCTAAAAACCTGTACCCCAAATCCTGTCTTACCTAACCCTTCACCCCAAACCCCTTCACCCCAAGATCCTGTTGACCTAAACCCTGCACCCCAAAATCATCCCTCCCAACCCTGCCCCCCAAACCCTGTCCCCCTAAAGCCTGACCCCGAAACCCTGCTCCCCAAAACCCTGTTACCCCCAATCTTGCACCCCCCAACTCTGCACCCCCAGATCCTGCTGCTCCAAATCCTGCACCCCCAAATCCTCCAGACCCACATCCCGATCTCCCAAACCGTGCACCCCAGAACCCTGCACCCCACAACCCCTTCACCCCCAAATCCTGCACCCCCAGCCCTACCCAATAAAATTTCCACCCCCAAATCCTGCCCTACCAAGCCCCCCACCCAAAAACCCTGCACCCCAAGATCCTGCACCCTAAACCCTGCACCTCCATATCCTCCTTCCCCAAACCCTGCACCCCAAAACACTGCACTCCAAACCACTGCACCCCTAAACCCTGAACCCCCAAATCCTGCACCCCTGGAACCTGCAACCCCAGACCCTGTAGCCCCAAATCAGGCCCCCCAAAATCCTGCTCCCCCAGCCTTGCACCCCCAAATCCTGCACCACCTAATCCTCCAAACCCCTAACACAACCCCCTAACCCCTTGTCCCCAGGGCCCACTGTGACACCATGGGGACCTCCCCTTGTCCTCAGGGCCCATTGTGACATCCTGGGGACCCCTCTTTGTCCCCAGGGCCCATTGTGGCACCATGGTGACCCCCTTTGTTCCCAGGGCCTATTGTGATGTCCCAGGACCCCCTTTGCCCCAGGGCCCATTGTGACATCCTGGGGACCCCACTTTGTCCCCAGGGCCCATTGTGATATCCTGGGGACCACCTTTGTCCCCAGGGCCCATTGTGATATCCTGGGGACCACCTTTGTCCCCAGGGCCCATTGTGATATCCTGGGGACCCCCTTTGTCCCCAGGGCCCATTGTGATATCCTGGGGACAACCTTTGTCCCCAGGGCCCATTGTGATATTCGGGGGACCCCCTTGTCCCCAGGGCCCATTGTGACATCCCAGGACCCCCCATTGTCCCCAGAGCCCATTGTGACATCCTAGGGACACCCTTTGTCCCCAGGGCCCATTTTCGCACCATGGGGACCCCCTTTGTTACTGGGTCCCATTGTGACATTCCAGGACCTTACTTTTTCCCCAGGGCCCATTTTGGCACCATGGGGGATCCCTTTGTCACTGGGGCCCATTCTGACATTCAGGGCACCCCTCTCTGTCCCCAGGGCCCATTGTGACATGCTGGGGACTTCCATTGTCCCCAGGGCCTACTGTGACATCCTGGGGACCCCCACTTGTCTCCAGTGCCCATTGTGACGTCGCAGGACCCCCCATTGTCCTTAGGGCCCATTGTGAAATCCTGCGGACCCCTCCTTTGTCCCCAGGGCCCATTGTGACATCCTGCGGACTCCCTTTGTCCCCAAGGTCAATTGTGACATCCCAGAACCCCACCTTGTCCCCAGGGCCCATTGTGACATCCTGGGGACCCCTTTGTCACCAGAGCCCATTGTGACATCCTGGGGACCCCCTTTGTCCCCAGGGCCCATTGTGACACCGTCGGGACCCCCATTTGTCCCCAGGGCCCATTGTGACATTCAGAGGACCCCTCTTTGTCCCCAGGGCCCATTGTGACATCCTGGGGACCCCCTTTGTCCCTGTCGAGGG
Organism: Patagioenas fasciata; assembly: GCF_037038585.1. Classification (NCBI taxonomy): domain Eukaryota; kingdom Metazoa; phylum Chordata; class Aves; order Columbiformes; family Columbidae; genus Patagioenas; species Patagioenas fasciata. The sequence goes on from NC_092530.1 coordinate 1,477,142, forward strand.
TTAAGATTCCTAACCCCAACTCCTAACCCCAACTCCTAACCCCAACTCCTAACCCCAACTCCTAACCCCAGACCATAACGCTAATCCTAACCCTAAACCTAAGCCTAATTCCTAACCCTAAACCCAATCCTAACCCAATCCCTTAACCTTAACCCAATCTCTTAACCCTTATCCCAATCCCTTAACCCTAACCCAAACTCCTAACTCTAAGCCTAAGCCCAACCCAGACGCCTAAGCCCAACCCAGACGCCTAAGCCCAACCCAGACGCCTAAGCCCAACCCAGACGCCTAAGCCAAACTCCTAACACTAAGCCTAACCCTAACGGAAACTCCTAACCCAAACTCCTAGCCTTAAGACTAACCCTAAATCCTAACTCAAACTCCTAACCCTAAACCAAACTCCTAAGCTTAAGACTAAGCCTAACCCAAACTCCTAAGCCTAACCCTAACCCAAACTCCAAAACCTAAGCCTAACCCTAACCCAAACTCCTAACCCTATGCCAACCTTAACCATATTCCTACCCTTTCCCCCTAAACCTGAAGTCTTACTGCTTACACAAACACTATTCCCTAACCCCTAACCTTAATCCTTCCTCCTAACATTAACCCTAATACTAACCCTTATCACTAACCACATCCCTACCCATAAGCCCTAAACCTAATCCTAATCAAACCCTAATAATAACCCTAACCCTACCCCTAACACCTATCCCTTCATCTAAACTTCTAATATTAGTCCAATCACTTACTGTAATCCTAAAGCAAGGCTAAATCGAAGACCAACCTCTACCCCTAACTCCAACTCTAAACCTAATGCTTAGCCCTCTTACTCTAATCAGAAATCTATGCCTAAACCTAAAACCAAACTCTATCCCTCACCCAAAACCCCTCACCTTAACTCTAACCCTAATCCTAATCAAACCCTGACCCTACCACTAACTCTAACCCAAACGTAACCCTAACCCCAGCCCTACTTCCTCAAACCAACCCCTAACCCCAACCACTTCCACTGACACTACTCTCTATCCCTAACACTAATCAAATCCTAACCCTAACACATGAACACCTAACCTAAACCCAAATGCAAACACATACCCGAACCTAAAATCCTAACTCTCAGACTAATCCCTAGCTCCTAAGTCTAGCACTAACCATAATTCCTAACCCTAAAGCCTAACTCTAACACATAACCCTAATCCGAAACATCACCTAACTGAAACACATACTCCTAACCCTAACAGTAATTCTAACCCTAACTCTGACCCTTGCCCTACGTTTAACCCTATTTCTAACCTTCGATCTAACCCTCCCCCTTAAACATAAATCAAACCCGTAACCCCAAAGTCTAACCCCACTCCCTAATTCCTAAGCCTAACCCTAACTGTAACTCCTAACACTTACCTTTACCCTAAATCGAACCCTATACCTTAACCCTACTACTTAACCCTAACTTAAACCTCATAGAACCCAATCACAAACTTCTAATCCTAACCCTTAACGCTATGCTCTAACCTCTTGCCCAAAGTTTAATCCTAACTCTAACACTAAGTCTAACCCAAAACCTGACCCATAACCCTCACTCAAAACCCTAACCATGCTCCCTAAGCCTATCCCAAACTCTAACCCTAACTCTATCCCCTAACCCAAAACCTTACCTAACACTAACCCTCAACCTTAACTAAAACCTAACCCTTATCTAAATGCTAAACCTAAACCTAATCCTAACCCTAACTCTAAATCTAACCCTAACTTAACCCTTAAACTAAGCCCTAATTTTTACCCTAACTCTAACCTTTACTGTAAATCCTAACCCTAAGACAGCTGGGAGCCAAAAGGCTGAGCTGAGGACGCAGCTGAAGGTCGGCTTTTCAGGATTTGCCTGATGCAGTGCAGATGAGGACAGCCTGCAGAACAGGAAAAGAGGCTGACATGATCTGAAGGCCAGGTCAGGAGCCCCCCTCTTCCTCCACACTCCACAGTGCACAAGCACAGCACTCAATTGCTACCATCTTAGCCAACCCAAGAGAACAGGAGAGGTGGCTGCTGAAATCACTCCCTCCCCCGGGCCACCTGCCATGCAGTTGTCTCGTGGAGTACTGGCCTTGCTGCCAGTCAGGAGCCTGAGAGCGACTGGCACCACTAACCTCGACTTGCCAAAAGGCCCAGGAGTTGGGCTGGGTGCTGTCCATGGGGAAGGTGTGCTTGGCAAATTGGGAATGAGGTGGTGTGCAATGGTCGCTTCTGCTCGCCTTCCACAGGATGCTGCGCTGCAGCTATTGACATGAAAAAAAAAAACAACAAACTTGGTGATCTAAAGAAAAGAGGTTTCCATGAGCCAAGAGAAGAAAATAAGAAGGAGAGCCCAGAGAAAAAGGAAGGGTAAAGACACAGCAGGGGAGAGGAAAGTGGGGGTGGTCAACAAATCAGAAGTGTTTTCTGTTAGAAGCCGAAAGGAAAAAAGGAAGGAGGGAAATGTAAACAACAGAAACCCCAGCGCACTGTCCTGAGCCCTGGCTGCACAGCGGCGCCCAGAGGGCCGGTCCCAGCCACTGCCTGGAGGCTGCAGAGTCTCCTCCTCCCATCACCCCAGGGGACAGGATACCCAGAGAAGATTGGCGAGGCCACCCCGCTCCAGGGACTGGCACCCCCGCCCCTCTGTCCTGAGCAAGAAGACAGGAGGCGTTCCTCCAGCCTTAATCTGGGATGGGAACAACAGCAGGGACCTGGCCCTGCACCCCAAACCAGAGCAATTGCTGCAGCCCTGGGGCTGAGGGGCTCTCCCTGTCTGCCTCCAGCTGAGCAAGACACCCAGCATCTGGTCTACACTGTCCCCAACACAATCTCCAGATCACAAGACACAAGGCACCTATTGAAGACCCCAGGCAGAAGCTCAGACTCACTTTTTGGCACAAAACACCAGCTTCTTGGCTGGTAGTGGTGACATGGTGCTCTGGCCCTGAACAGCCTTCAGGACTCACCTGGCCTGTCACTGGGGAAGACACGGGTCTGTTGGTCACAGCTTTTTTCACCTGATCAGAGGCGCTGGCCCCAAGAGATAAAACAGAGCATGAGCACAGGGCCACAGACTGCACCAAAACCCTGAGCCTGCCCCCAGCCAGGCCCTGGCCAGCACGCCATGAGGGACGGCTGCACTGTCCCCCACAGCACGGAGCCTCACTGGAGGAGTCGTGGCTCATGCTCAGGCAACGGGCTCTGCTTTGCCAGACAGAGGCAGCACAACAACAGCAGCTGCTTCCCTCTTGCCCACACCCTGCCTGACACTGGCAGTTAAGCAGCCTTGAGAGCAGGAACGGTGCAGCTGCAGGAACATCCCCTGTGAGAGCAGAGCTCCCCCCACCCAGACCCTGCCCCAGTACCTGATCTCCAGCGCCAGGTCCAGGAAAGGGTCAGAGGTCTCCCAGATGCTCCTGCACACTGAGAACTTCACTGCAAAAGCAAGAGCAGTAAGCACACCCTGGCACAACACCTGCACCCAACACCACCCCAGCACAGCACAGGCAGCTGCCGTGTTCCCCCTCTCCAGCTTTGGGCTCTGGGATGTCGGCACCAGGATTCACAGCGTGCAATTCCACTGCGTGCTGGGACAGCAAGTGTTGCTCCGTAACTGCCAACGTGGGTTCTTCAGCTGGTGGCAAAGAGCTGGGGCCCACAGCCAACAGCATTTTCCATCACCACAACACACCCCACAACCCACAGGAACATCCAGACTGACCAGCTGCAGCTCTGGAGAAGTTACACACACTCAGCAGTTTTCCCAAAAGGTTTTTGCTCCAAGGCTCTCAGGGAAACCACTGCCCTGAGAGTCACAGGCCCAGGACCTGGCAGCCAGCGCTCACCACGGGAGCACAGGGATCTGCCAAAGATCTGGTGAACCAGCACGGTGGTCTGGTGATCCAACCTGGAGACAGCAGCACCAGAGCTCACACTGCCCCTCCGCAATGGCCACCTCCGTGAGCCACCGCAGGATCCAAACCCATCCCAGTGGCAGCTCCTCTCTCCTTCCAGTCAGGAGCATCTTGCCAACATTTATCCAGCACTTGCAGTGGCCACTAAGCAGGCCTGGAGCTGTCAGGAGAAAGGACTCCCTGGAGCTCACCCAGCTCTAAACTCAGCCCCAACCTGCTGCTGCCTCGGCAGCCGGCACTGCGAGCGGCGCAGAGATGGAGCAGTTGGCAAAGAGCTTTGCAAGGCAGAGCCCTCTGGGGCACAGCACTGAGCTGGACCCACTTCCCCTCTGCGTGACCGAGCGTCAGCCAAGAAAGCAGCAAGCTAAATTTCACAGGAACGGAAAATTAACATGGAAACACTCATTTGTTCCCAGGTCGTACCTGTGGGATCGCCCCGAGGCTCACGGACACACTCAGGTGAAGCAGTCAAGTAGCCGCTGCCTACAGGGACGGCTGGAATCGAGCAGAAAGGAAAAGCGTTTCCATTTCACGTTGTGAAATGACCTGCAGCGCCTGGACGGGGGTCAGGCAACAACACGGGACCCAGACGCATGCTGAAATTGCCAAAGCTGCAGAGGGGCTGCAGACCCCTTGTCTGGGACCTGGCAGCTTCCAAACTACTGTGTCCAGGCCACATGCAACACCCCTCAAGGACCAGATGGACCAACACGGGGCCTCTCAGGGCCTTCTGACCAGGAGACCTCTCACACACACAAAAGGAAACCCACACTAACGTGGGAGCATGGAGCACCAGGGCAAAAAATGATCATCCATGTTTCTCCTAAATCAGAGCCTGCTGGCTACTGCAAGGCTCAACTATTGCAAGAAAACGTTCACAAATAATAAACCAAATACTAACAAACGCAAAAGGCCAGTAACCAATGAACACTGAACACTTACCCCTGCGATTCCCCTCAGGCTCAGGAACAGGATTACACCAAGAGGCTTGATCAGCATGGACTGCAGGAACCAAACAGGGAGTCAAACACGGGTGGGGAGCTTCCATGGCACGTTGTGATCTCCTGCTTCCTCAGTCACCTGCTGTGATGGGAGAGGGTGAGATAATGACACGAGACACATACAGAGGTGTGTGTTCCCACAGCTAGAAACAGAGCACGGGTGACCTTTTTGCTGAGACCTAGCAGGTTTTCAGGCAAATTGAACATTCATGACTTGTCTGTGTAATACCACCAAGGCACAAAAAGCTTTTGGAAAGCCTCTGAGAGGATCTTGGGTACAATCACACATGAATAACCTATTAAAACACGAGTGTTTATTCGCTCAAGCAGACAGACAGTGACAACTCACCTCTGGGACAGCCCAAGGCTCCTAACCAGGACCCAGCTGAGAAGCTCGATCAACTCTGCCAAGGCCATGTCCTGGAGTCAAGCACAGATCAGAGAGGTTTCCAGGCTCACCGAGCAACACTCCTGCATTCCAGGTAAAAGAGGACATAGACAAGAGAGAAAAAACAAAACACAACACAACATATTTAGGACAACAGTGCCCATATCTTGCAGAAAAATAGCCGTATTTGGGGAAAAAACTGGCAAAACGACAAAATATTCCAAATATTTGGGGGCTAAATTGGTCAACACAGGCAAAACAATCTGAGTATTTGGGCAAAAAGTGGCCCAAAGAGGCAAAAACATCCACACTTGGGTGCAAAGCTGTCGGCAAACATGAAAACATCCCATATTTGGGATCACAGTGCCCATATCAGGGGAAAAAATGGGCAAAAGCACCTGAGTATATCGGGTCAAGAGAGGCAGAAAAAACCAAAGCACCACTAGATTTGAGCAAAACTGGCCAAAAAGGGGTATAACATCCCCAGATTCAGGGTGAAACTGGACCAAAGAGTCGAAGTATGCCCAGATTTGGGTAAAAAAATGGCCAAAAATGGCCCAAACACCCCCAGATTTGGGTATAAACAAAACTGGAAAACCAAAGAACTCCCAGATATAGGCAGAAACGATCCCAAAGGGCACAAATGTGCCCAGGTTTAGCTCTAAAGTGGCCCAAAGCGCCAAAGCAATCCCAGCTTTGATTTGAAACGGGCCCAAAGGCTCAAAGCGCGCCCTGGGATGGGGCCGTGTGGCACGAGGCTGGGGGGCAGGGAGGGCCCCACAGGGACTCAGTGCTGGTTTCTGCCCTGTGCCAGCACTCCCAGCCCCTGCTTGCCCAGAACCTGCCCCTGAAGCAGCCGCAGCCCCTCTCCCCTCCCTGCGGGTGTCTGCCCCCTGCCCACACCCTGGTGCTGCCTGGCTCGCCCTGCCCGGCCCAGCCCGGCTGCTCTCCCGGCCCCAGCCCCAGCCCTGGCCCCACTGCTGCCCTGCTGAGCTGCTCGGGGCTGGGTGCTGCCCCTGCTCGCCCACCTGCTCCCTGCGCTCGGCTGGAGCAGCCTGGGCGTCCCGGGCTGGCAGGGACACCAGGAGGAGGAACAGGGTGAGGACCATGGCCCCCACGCTCGCCCCATGATGCTGCTGCTGCCAAGACACAGCACAGCACGTCACCGAGGGGCTCTGACCTCACAGTCACATTGGAATCACCACATCTGCACACTGCTGCATGGCCTTGTGCTACACCAGCATGGAAGGAACCGAGGTGGAGAAGGGGGCACCTATTTTGGGAGGCAGCTCTGCCTGTGGGAGTGCACAGGCTCTCACTTCTTGCTTCCCAGAAATCAATCAATCAATCCATCCCAAAAGCTACATATTAATAGTAAATTTAAATAAAAAAAGCCAACTTCAAGGGTCTTTACTTGTAGCTATATTTGTCAAGCAGCTCTCTGGGAAGAAACCAGCTTTTCCTGCTAGTTTGACCACAGCTTCAATGCCTTTAAAGCCACCACTTCTGAGCTCTGCTGCTCCAACACAGCCTCACAGCCCAGCAAAATCATAGTGCAGGCAGAAAGCTTCACCATACAGAGATGGAGACAGTCAGGAATACGTTCCTCTCAAAAGCAGACACTGCAAACCACGAGAAACCCTGCACAGAGTTGGAGAAGGGTGGAGGAAACGGTGAGGAAGAAGCAGAGAGGGGCAGAGACAGAAGAGATGAAGAGGAAGAAGGACACAGTAGGAAAGAAGGAGGGAGCAGGGAGGGACTGGAGCACAAAACAGGATGAAACGACCCCAAGGGCCCAGGACTCACCACAGTTCCTGCTCTCTGCACTGCCAGGCAAGCTGTGGAGTTCAGGTCCTTCTGTCTGCCTGTCTTTCCCTCCCCTCCTATTCTGTAGCTCCAGCCGTTTGTCCATCCCGCACCTAAGAGAACACATGGGTGTCTGACAGCTCTCACAGCACGAGGCTCCCCAGACACACCCCACACACACACACACTATGCGGCCGGACAGTGATTTTCCCCACTTACACAGGCCCTGCGGTGCACGTTTGTGATCTGCTCTGCTGAGGCTGCTCACAGGGACTCTTCCTCACCCAGAGGGGCAGCTGTCTCTGGTGCAGCTGCAGCAGCAGCTGTGGGGATCCCCTGCACTCCACCCTCCAGCTGCTTCCCCTTCTCCTGCTCTCTCCAGCCCCAGCCCCAGCCCCAGCTGCTCCTCTCCAGCAAGTGCCCCCTGCCCCCTCCCCCGCCCAGGAGAACAAGGCCAGAGCAGCCCACACACACCTGGGCCAGAGGCAGCAAGACATCTCCAGGGCCCCAGAGGGAGGATAAAGGGCCCCAGGGCTGGGCCGGGCGCTGCTCGGCCTCGGGCAGCTCCACGGGCGCCATGGCAAAGCTCACGCTGGCCGCCTGCAGAGCAACCGCCTGCTCAGCCTGGGCTGCGCCACCATTAGTCGGGAGGGCTGTCAGTCTCCTCCCCTGAGCTGATCCTGCAGCTGATTGGCTGCCTGGGCAGTGATTCTGTCCTGGTTTGAGGCTCACCCAGCCCTGAGGTGATACTCTCTCTGATTGGCTGCCTGAGGGGTTACTCCCTCCATAGTGTCCGCCTTCCCTGAGCCGCTCTTTTCTCTGATTGGCTGTATGGGATTTCCCACTGGCTCCCCCCACCAAATGATTGGTCAGACCATTTGTCAATCATCCCTGTGCTGCACTCCCACCAGGTGTGATTGGTGCAGCCAGCACAGCCCGCCCCTGAGGGCTGCCCAGTTTGTTCAACTGTCGCCAACTGTCATCCAGGTCTCAAATCTCGATTGGCTGCTTACGTTTCAATCACATGACTTGCCCCGCCTCCTCAAATGTGATTGGCTGCATTTCATCCCCTGGCTGTCCACAGACTTCCGGGCGGTTGTTGCCAGGCAGCGGCTCCACCTGAAAATGAAGCTGTGGGCCCTGACCAAAGGCCGTGGGTGATGAAAGACGCGTTGGGACCCTAAACATGAGGATTTGGCCCCAAGAGGGAGGCTCTGGGCGCTCAGAAGGACGGGCAGATGCTACAGATGGCGCTTTGGACCCTGCACACAAGGGGACCCTCTTGGCTCCACCCGAGCTGGGTTTGGTGCCCGTGACCCCACGTTCCAGCTCTGCTGTGCTTTCTGACCTCATGGGCCCTCTTGTCCTGCCAAACTTCTGCTGCCAAACCCTGCTGTGGGAAACAATCCCCTTGCCAAGAGAACAGCCCCGGGCAGGATCTCTCAGCAAAGCGTATTTTATAAACGATTTGGCAAGACCAGGTGTTCTACCCAAAGACAGCACAGGGAATGGGACAAAAAGCCCCCGCTTACACATCCACCAACCCCAGCTGCACATTCCCTGCCCTGCTCCCCAGCGCTTGGCACTGCAGGGGTTACAGACTCCCCAGGGCTGGCCTCAGTTTACCTGTCTCATTCATCTAATTAACAACCCTCTCACCTTATTGATTTATTTGAAATATGGATTCCTGGCTCTTTGGTTGCCCTTCCCCCTCGATTATCTTTTTAAACACAGTGATCAGTTTGGACTGTGAGCACCTCGGTGCCACCCTCGGTGTGCACGTGGGGACAGGCACAGTGGGGCACAGAAGGTGCTAAGGAGCCATCGACTGCCCCGTTGGAGGCTCTGGATCACGGGGGATGTGCGACTGCCACAGTGGGCATTCTGACGTCACTGGTGATGTCACCAAGGGCCCCGCCCAGGCACCCCTATAAAAGCAGGGCCGTGGGTGCAGAGCGGCATCCTCTGGCAGCACAGGGCGGCGGCCACCCCACCATGGCCCGGAACCGGCGAAGCAGGAGCCGCAGCCGCAGCCGCAGCCACCGCCACGGCCGGCGCTGCTACCAGAGCCACTCTCGCCGCCGCTCTGGGCGGAGCCGACGCCGGCGGTACAGGAGCAGCCGCCGCCGCAGGGGGACACGGCGCCGCCGCCGCTGAGCCAACCCCAGCACTGGCGTCTGCGGAACCGGCAGAGCCTTGGCCACCGCCACCGCCACACCAGTGACCACCACGGCTCCACCAGTGAACTGGAATGATGGCACGGGGCGTGCGTGTGTCTCTGGGGTCCCTGTGGCCAGCTGTGTGTCCCACGGGTGTGTGTCTGTGCTGGGGCACGTATCCCATGGCTGGCATGGCCAGGACAAGCACGTCTGCAGGATGGAGCTGCCCCAGCCTCCCTGCTCCTGTGCTGGCTCTGACTCGTGCCCATGACCCAGCCCGTCTGCACATCCCAGCAGTCTCTGTGACCCAGGCCATCCATGTCCCAGCCTATCTCTATGTCCCAGCCCACCCCCGTGTCCCAGTCCATCTCCATGTCTCAGCAGCCTCTGCGCCCCCACCTGTCCTGGTTTTGGTAAAAACAAGTTTCTCTTTTAGTGAATTTTGCCTGTCAGCCAAAGCCTTCATGTCAGCTGCATTTTCCTGGAGAACCAGACACATGTTTTGGCAAACCCAGCAATGGAATGGAAACTTATTGACAAGCACAGATGGACATCTCGCGAGAGGGGCAATGAGAAACCGGTGAGCAACTGTGTATAACATTCCGTTCACGTGAATACTTCATATAAAAGCGGGAGATCACGAGGATCTTGTCCCTTTTCCTTCCCTTTTGCCTTTTTCCTTCCCTTCTGCTCATGGCCGACATCAGGAGAGGACCTTGCTGGTCGTCCCTGCGAACGGAGGCCAGTGAGAGACTGAATCCAGCTCCGGTTGGCTGCAGAGTCTGATCCAGGACTTTGGGTGCTGGCTCTGCAGTTGCTCAGACTTACAAGATGGGTTTTGTATATTTGTATTATTTTCTCTTTTCTCATCAGTAGCATCAGTAAAACATCTTGAACTTTTCCAACTCTCTCCCCTCTGTGCTTCTTCCCCTCCCGATCGCCTGTGCTGAGTGGGAAGGGGGGAGAGGGAGGGGCAAAAGGGGGAAGTGGGGGGCAGAGGAGGTTGACAACACATCTGCCAGGGTTTGATTGTCACCCCGCAATCTTAACCCTCGACAGGGACAAAGGGGGACCCAGGATGTCACAATGGGCCCTGGGGACAACGGGGGCTCCTGGGATGTCACAATGAGCCCCAGTGACAAAGGGGTTCACCATGGTGCCACAATGGGCCCTGGGGACAAAGGGGGTCCCCATGGTACAACAATGGGCCCTGGGGACAAACGAGGTCCCAAGGATGTCACAATAGGCCCTGGGGAAAAAGAGGGGGTCCCCTGAATATCACAATGGGCTCTGGGGACAAGGGGGGTCCCCCGGATGTCACAATGGCCTCTGGGGACAAAGGGGGTCCCCAGGATGTAACAATGGCCCTGGGCACAAACGGGATCCCCATGATGTCACAATGGGCCTTGGAGACAAGGGGTGTCCCGCCCTGTCACAATGGTGCCTGGGGACAAAGGGGTCCCCAGGATGTCACAATGGGCCCTGGGGACAAGGGGGGTCATGGGATGTCACAATGGGTCCTGGGCACAAAGGGGTCCCCACGGTGTCACAATGGGCCCTGGGGACAAAGTGGAGTCCTGGTATGCCACAATGGGCCCCAGTGACAAAGGGGGTCCCCACGGTGTCACAATGGGCCCTTGAGACAACAGGGTCCCCAGGATGTCACAATGGGCCTGGGGACAAAGGGGGCTGCCCAGGATGTCACAATGGACTCTGGGGACAAGGGTGGGTCCTGGTATGTCACAATGGCCCCTGGGGACAAAGGGGGTCCCCAGGATGTCACAATGCGCCCTGGGGAAAATGGGGGGTCCTGGGATGTCACAATGGGCCCTGGGGACAAAGGGGGTTCCCCTGAACGTCACAATGGGCCCTGGAGACAAAGGGGCGTCCCCAAGATGTCACAATGGGCACTGGAGAAAAAGGGGGGGTCCCCACGGTGTCACAATGAGCCCTGGGGACAATGGGGGATTCTGGGATGTCACAATAGGCCCTGGGGACAAAGGGGGTCCCCAGGATGTCACAATGGGTCCTGGGGACAACGGGGGTCCCCACAGTGTCAGAATGGGGCCGGGGGATAAAGGGGGACCGCAGGATGTGCATAATGGGGCCTGGGGACAATGGGGGGTCGTGGGATGTCACAATGGGCCTTGGGGAAAAAGAGGGGGTCTCCAGGATTTCACAATGGGCCGGGGGAACAACAGGGGGTCCTGTGACGTCACAATGGGCCCTGGAGAAAAGGGGGGTCCCCAGGATGTCACAATAGGCCCTGGAGACAAAGAGGAGTCCCCTGAATGTCATAATGGGCCCTGAGGACAAGGAGGGTCTCCACGGTGTCACAATGGGCCCTGGGGACAAAGGGAGTCCCCAGGATATCACAATGGGCCCTGGGGACAAAGAGGGTCCCCATGGTGTCAGAATGGGCCCTGGGGACAAAGGGGGGTCCCCAGGATGTCACAATGGGCCCTGGGGACAATGGGGGGTCCTGGGATGTCACAATAGGCCCTGGGGACAAAGGGGGTCCCCATGATTTCACAATGGGCCCAGGGGACAATGGGGCATCCTGGGACGTCACAATGGGCCCTGGGGACAAAGGGGGTCCCCATGGTGTCACAATGGCCCTGGGGATAAAGGGGGACCCCAGGATGTGTATAATGGGCCCTGGGGACAATGGGGGGTCCTGGGATGTCACAATGGGCTCTGGGGACAATAGGGGGTCCTGGGACGTCACAATGGGCCCTGGAGAAAAGGGGGGGTCCTGGGATGTCACAATAGGCCCTGGGGACAAAGGGGGTCTTCAGGATGTCACAATGGGCCCGGGGGACAAAGGGGGTCCCCAGGATGTCACAATAGGCCCTGGGGAAAAAGAGGGCTCCCCAGGATATCACAATGGGCCCTGGGGACAAAGAGGGGTCCACAGGATGTGCACAATGGGCCCTGGGGACAAAGGGGGCTCCCCAGGATATCACAATGGGCTCTGGTGACATAGGGGTCCCCAAGATGTCACAACGGGTCCTGGGGACAAGGGGGGTCCCAAGGATGTCACAATGGGCACTGGAGACAAAGGGGGGGTCCCCACGGTGCCACGATGGGCCCTGGGGACAAGGGGGTCCCCAGGATGTAACAATGTGCCCTTGGGACAATGGGGGCTCCTGCGATGTCACAATGGGCCCTGGGGACAAAGGGAGGCCCCAGGATGTCACAATGGACCCTGGGGACAAAAGGGGTCCCCGGGATGTCACAATGGGCCCAGGGGACAACGAAGCATCCTGGGACGCCACAATGGGCCCGGGGAAAAAGGGGGGTCCCCAGGTTGTTCACAATGGGCCCTGGGGACAATGGGGGTCCTGGGATGTCACAATGAACCCTAGGGACAAAGGGGGTCCCCAGGATGTCACAATGGGCCCTGGGGATAAAGGGGACTCCCCAGGATGTCACAATAGTCCCTGGGGACAAAGGGGGTCCCCAGGATGTCACAACGGGCCCTGGGTACAAGGGGGGTCCCACCCTGTCACAATGAGCACTGGGGACAAAGGGGGTCCCCAGGATGTCACAATGGGCACTGGAGACAAAGGGGGGGTCTCCACGGTGCCACAATGGGCCCTGGGACAAGAGGGTCCCCACGGTTTCACAATGGGCCCTGGGGACAAGGGGGATCCCCGCCCTGTCACAATGGGCCCTGGGGCCAAAGGGATCCCCAGGATGTCACAATGGGCCCTGGGGACTGCGGGGGGTACTAGGATGTCACAATGGGCCCTGGGGACAAGAGGGTCCCCACGGTTTCACAATGGGCCCTGGGGACAAGGGGGATCCCCGCCCTGTCACAATGGGCCCTGGGGCCAAAGGGATCCCCAGGATGTCACAATGGGCCCTGGGGACTGCGGGGGGTACTAGGATGTCACAATGGGTCTTGGGGCCAAAGGGATCCCCAGGATGTCACAATGGGCCCTGGGGACTGCGGGGGGTACTAGGATGTCACAATGGGTCTTGGGGACAAAGAGGGTGCCCACGGTGTCACAGTGGGCCCTGGCGACAAAGGGGGATCCCCAGGATGTCACAATGGGCCCCGGGGACAAAGTAAAATCCTGGAATGTCACAATGGTCCCCAGTGACAAAGGCGCTCCCCATGGTGCCACAATGGGCCCTGGGGACAAAGTGGGTCCCCAGGATTTCACAATGAGCACTGGGGACAAAGGGGGGTCCCAGGATGTCACAATGGGCCCTGGGGACAAGGAGGGGTTCCCATGGAGTCACAATGGGTCCTGGGGACAACGAGGCGTCCTGGGACGTCACAATGGGACTTGGGGACAAAGGGGGTCTTCCACAGTCTCACAATGGGCCCTAGAGACAAGGGGAGATCCCCAGGATGACACAATAGGCCCTGGGGACAAAGAGGAGTCCCCCTGAATGTCACAATGGGCCCTGGGGACAAGGGGGGTCCCCATGGTATCACAATAAGCCCTGGGGACAAAGTGGGGTCCTGGGATGTCACAACTGGCCCCAGTGACAAAGGGTGTCCCCATGGTGCCACAATGGGCCCTGGGGACAAAGAGGGTCCCCAGGATGTCACAATGGGCTTTGGGGACAAGGCGGGGTCCCCAGGATGTCACAATGGGGTCTTGGGACAAAGGGGGTCCCCAGGATGTCACAATGGTCCCTGGGGACAATGGGGGGTCCTGGGACGTCACAATGGGCCCTGGGGACAAAGGCGGTCCCAGAGTGTCACAATAAGCCATGGGGACAAGGGGGGTCCCCAGGATGTCACAATGGGCACTGGGGACAAAGGGGGGTCCCCACGGTGTCATGATGGGCCCTGGCGACAAGGGGGTCCCCAGGATGTCACAATGGGCCCATGGGACAAAGGGGGTACCCATGGTGTCACAATGGGCCCTGGGGACAACTTGGGGTCCTGGGATGTCACAATGGGCCCTGGTGACAAAGGGGGTCCCCATGGTGCCATAATGTGCCCCTGGGACAAAGGGGGTCCCCAGAATGTCATAATGGGCACTGGGGACAAGGGGGGTCCCCAGGATGTCACAAGTGGCCCTGGGGATAAAGGGGGTCCCCATGGTGCCACAATGTGCCCCTGGGACAAAGGGGTCCCCAGGATGTCACAATAAGCCCTGGGGACAAGGGGGGTCCCCAGGATGTCAGAATGGGCCCTGGGGACAACGCGGGGTCCTGGGATGTCACAATGGGCCACGGGGACAAAGGCGATCCCCATGGTGTCACAATGGGCCCTGGGGACAAGGGGGTCCCCAGGATGTCACAATGGGCTCATGGGATAAAGGGGGTACCCACGGTGTCACTATAGGCCCTGGGGACAACGGGGGGTCCCCACGGTGCCACGATGGGTCGTGTGGACAAGGGGGTCCCCAGGATGTTCACAACGGGCCCTGAGGACAAAGGGGGTCCCCACGGTGTCACAATGGTCCCTGGGGACAACTTGGGGTCCTGGGATGTCACAATGGGCCCTGGGGACAAAGGCGGTCCCCAGGATGTCACAATAAGCCCTGGGGACAAGGGGGGTCCCCAGGATGTCACAATGGGCACTGGGGACAACGCGGGGTCCTGGGATGTCACAATGGGCCACGGGGACAAAGGCGATCCCCATGGTGTCACAATGGGCCCTGGGGACAAGGGGGTCCCCAGGATGTCACAATGGGCTCATGGGATAAAGGGGGTACCCACGGTGTCACTATAGGCCCTGGGGACAACGGGGGGTCCCCACGGTGCCACAATGGGTCGTGTGGACAAGGGGGTCCCCAGGATGTTCACAACGGGCCCTGAGGACAAAGGGGGTCCCCACGGTGTCACAATGGTCCCTGGGGACAACTTGGGGTCCTGGGATGTCACAATGGGCCACGGGGACACAGGCGATCCCCATGGTGTCACAATGGGCCCTGGGGACAAGGGGGTCCCCAGGATGTCACAATGGGCCCTGGAGACAATTGGGGGTTTTGGGATGTCACGATGGGCTCTGACGACAAGGGGAGGTGCCCATGGTGTCACAATGGGTCCTCAGTGACAAGGGGGGTCCCTATAGTGTCACAATGGGCTCTGCAGACAATGGGGGGTCCTGGGATGTCACAATGGGCACCAGTGACAAAGGGGGTCCTCATGGTGCCACAATGGGCCCTGGAGGCAAGGGGGTCCCCAGGATGTTACAATGGGCCCTGGGGACAAAGGGGGGTCCCCATAGTGTCACAATGGGTCCCCAGTGACAAGGGGGTCCCCACGGTGCCACGATGGGCCCTGGGGACAAGAGGGGGTCCCCATGGTGTCAGAATGGACCCTGGGGTCAAAGGGGGTTCCCAGGACATCACAATGGGCTCTCGGGACAATGGGGATCCTGGGACATCACAATGAGCCCTGGGGACAAGGGGGGGTCCTGGGACGTCACAATGGGTCCTGGGGACAAAGGGATTCCCCAGGATGTCACAATGGGCCCTGGGGACAAAGGGGGTCCCCACAGTGTCACAATGGTCCCTGGGGACAAAGGAGATCCCCACAGTGTCACAATGGGCCCAGGGGACAAAAGGGGGACCCCAGGATGTCACAATGGGCCCAGGGGACAATGGGGGGTCCTGGGACGTTATAATGGGCCCTCGGGAAAAAGGGGGTCCACATGGTGCCACAATGGGCCCTGGGGACAACGGGGGTCCCAGGATGCCACAATGGACACTGGGGACAAGGGGGTCCCCAGGATGTCACAATGGGCCCTGGGGACAACGGTGGCTCCTGGGATGTCACAATGGGCCCTGGGGACACAGGTGGTCCCCAGGATGTCACAATGGGCCCTGGGGACAAAGTGGGGTCCTAAGATGTCACAATGGGCCCTGGGGACAAAGGGGGTCCCCATGGTGTCACAATGGCCCTGGGGATAAAGGGGGACCCCAGGATGTGTAGAATGGGGCCTGGGGACAATGGGGGGTCCTGGGATGTCACAATGGGCTCTGGGGACAATAGGGGGTCCTGGGACGTCACAATGGGCCCTGGAGAAAAGGGGGGGTCCTGGGATGTCACAATAGGCCCTGGGGACAAAGGGGGTCTTCAGGATGTCACAATGGGCCCTGGGGACAAAGAGGGGTCCACAGGATGTGCACAATGGGCCCTGGGGACAAAGGGGGCTCCCCAGGATATCACAATGGGCTCTGGTGACATAGGGGTCCCCAAGATGTCACAACGGGTCCTGGGGACAAGGGGGGTCCCAAGGATGTCACAATGGGCACTGGAGACAAAGTGGGGGTCCCCACGGTGCCACGATGGGCCCTGGGGACAAGGGGGTCCCCAGGATGTAACAATGTGCCCTTGGGACAATGGGGGCTCCTGCGATGTCACAATGGGCCCTGGGGACAAAGGGAGGCCCCAGGATGTCACAATGGACCCTGGGGACAAAAGGGGTCCCCGGGATGTCACAATGGGCCCAGGGGACAACGAAGCATCCTGGGACGCCACAATGGGCCCGGGCAAAAAGGGGGGTCCCCAGGTTGTTCACAATGGGCCCTGGGGACAATGGGGGTCCTGGGATGTCACAATGAACCCTAGGGACAAAGGGGGTCCCCAGGATGTAACAATGGGCCCTGGGCACAAACGGGATCCCCATGATGTCACAATGGGCCTTGGAGACAAGGGGAGTCCTGCCCTGTCACAATGGTGCCTGGGGACAAAGGGGTCCCCAGGATGTCACAATGGGCTCTGGGGACAAGGGGGTTCCCAGGATGTCACAATGGGCCCTGGGTACAATGGGGGGTCCTGGGATGTCACAATGGGCCCTGGGGACAAAGGGGGTTCCCCTGAACGTCACAATGGGCCCTGGAGACAAAGGGGGGTCCCCAGGATGTCACAATGGGCACTGGAGAAAAAGGGGGGGTCCCCACGGTGTCACAATGAGCCCTGGGGACAATGGGGGATTCTGGGATGTCACAATAGGCCCTGGGGACAAAGGGGGTCCCCAGGATGTCACAATGGGTCCTGGGGACAACGGGGGTCCCCACAGTGTCAGAATGGAGCCGGGGGATAAAGGGGGACCGCAGGATGCGCATAATGGGGCCTGGGGACAATGGGGGGTCGTGGGATGTCACAATGGGCCTTGGGGAAAAAGAGGGGGTCTCCAGGATTTCACAATGGGCCGGGGGAACAACAGGGGGTCCTGGGACGTCACAATGGGCCCTGGAGAAAAGGGGGGTCCCCAGGATGTCACAATAGGCCCTGGGGACAAAGAGGAGTCCCCTGAATGTCATAATGGGCCCTGAGGACAAGGAGGGTCTCCACGGTGTCACAATGGGCCCTGGGGACAAAAGGAGTCCCCAGGATATCACAATGGGCCCTGGGCACAAAGGGGGTCCCCATGGTGTCAGAATGAGCCCTGGGGACAAAGGGGGGTCCCCAGGATGTCACAATGGTCCCTGGGGACAATGGGGGGTCCTGGGATGTCACAATAGGCCCTGGGGACAAAGGGGGACCCCATGATTTCACAATGGGCCCAGGGGACAATGGGGCATCCTGGGACGTCACAATGGGCCCTGGGGACAAAGGGGGTCCCCATGGTGTCACAATGGCCCTGGGGATAAAGGGGGACCCCAGGATGTGTATAATGGGGCCAGGGGACAATGGGGGGTCCTGGGATGTCACAATGGACTCTGGGGACAATAGGGGGTCCTGGGACGTCACAATGGGCCCTGGAGAAAAGGGGGGGTCCTGGGATGTCACAATAGGCCCTGGGGACAAATGGGGTCCCCAGGATATCACAATGGGCCCTGGGGACAAAGAGGGGTCCACAGGATGTTCACAATGGGTCCTGGGGACAAAGAGGGGTCCCCAGGAAATCACAATGGGCTCTGGTGACATAGGGGTCCCCAAGATGTCACAATGGGTCCTGGGGACAAGGGGGGTCCCAAGGATGTCACAATGGGCCCTGGAGACAAAGGGATTCCCCAGGATGTCACAATGGGCCCTGGGGACAAAGGGGGTCCCCACAGTGTCACAATGGTCCCTGGGGACAAAGGAGATCCCCACAATGTCACAATGGGCCCAGGGGACAAAAGGGGGACCCCAGGATGTCACAATGGGCCCAGGGGACAATGGGGGGTCCTGGGACGTTATAATGGGCCCTCGGGAAAAAGAGGGTCCACATGGTGCCACAATGGGCCCTGGGGACAACGGGGGTCCCAGGATGCCACAATGCACACTGGGGACAAGGGGGTCCCCAGGATGTCACAATGGGCCCTGGGGACAACGGTGGCTCCTGGGATGTCACAATGGGCCCTGGGGACACAGGTGGTCCCCAGGATGTCACAATGGGCCCTGGGGACAAAGTGGGGTCCTAAGATGTCACAATGGGCACTGGGGACAAAGGGGGTCCCCATGGTGCCACAATGGGCCTTGGGGACAATGGGGTCTCCCCAGGATGTCACAATGGGCCTTGGGGACAAAGGGGTGTCCCCTGAATGTGCATAATGGGCCATGGGGACAAAGGGTGGTCGCTGGGATGTCTCAGTGGGCCCTGGGGACAACGGGGTGTCCTGGGATGTCACAATGGGCCCCAGTGACAAATGGGGTCTCCACGGTGTCCCAATGGGCCCTGGAGTAAAGGGGGGTCCCCAGGATGTCACAATAGTCCCTGGGGACAAAGAGGAGTCCCCTGAATGTCATAATGGGCCCTGAGGACAAGGAGGGTCTCCACGGTGTCACAATGGGCCCTGGGGACAATGGGGGGTCCTGGGATGTCACAATAGGCCCTGGGGACAAAGGGGGTCCCCATGATTTCACAATGGGCCCAGGGGACAATGGGGCATCCTGGGACGTCACAACGGGCCCTGGGGACAAAGGGGGTCCCCATGGTGTCACAATGGCCCTGGGGATAAAGGGGGACCCCAGGACGTGTATAATGGGGCCTGGGGACAATGGGGGGTCCTGGGATGTCACAATGGGCTCTGGAGACAATAGGGGGTCCTGGGACGTCACAATGGGCCCTGGAGAAAAGGGGGGGTCCTGGGATGTCACAATAGGCCCTGGGGACAAAGGGGGTCTTCAGGATGTCACAATGAGCCCGGGGGACAAAGGGGGTCCCCAGGATGTCACAATAGGCCCTGGGGAAAAAGAGGGCTCCCCAGGATATCACAATGGGCCCTGGGGACAAAGAGGGGTCCACAGGATGTGCACAATGGGCCCTGGGGACAAAGGGGGCTCCCCAGGATATCACAATGGGCTCTGGTGACATAGGGGTCCCCAAGATGTCACAACGGGTCCTGGGGACAAGGGGGGTCCCAAGGATGTCACAATGGGCACTGGAGACAAAGGGGGGGTCCCCACGGTGCCACGATGGGCCCTGGGGACAAGGGGGTCCCCAGGATGTAACAATGTGCCCTTGGGACAATGGGGGCTCCTGCGATGTCACAATGGGCCCTGGGGACAAAGGGAGGCCCCAGGATGTCACAATGGACCCTGGGGACAAAAGGGGTCCCCGGGATGTCACAATGGGCCCAGGGGACAACGAAGCATCCTGGGACGCCACAATGGGCCCGGGGAAAAAGGGGGGTCCCCAGGTTGTTCACAATGGGCCCTGGGGACAATGGGGGTCCTGGGATGTCACAATGAACCCTAGGGACAAAGGGGGTCCCCAGGATGTCACAATGGGCCCTGGGGATAAAGGGGACTCCCCAGGATGTCACAATAGGCCCTGGGGACAAAGGGGGTCCCCAGGATGTCACAACGGGCCCTGGGTACAAGGGGGGTCCCACCCTGTCACAATGAGCACTGGGGACAAAGGGGGTCCCCAGGATGTCACAATGGGCACTGGAGACAAAGGGGGGGTCTCCACGGTGCCACAATGGGCCCTGGGGACAAGAGGGTCCCCACGGTTTCACAATGGGCCCTGGGGACAAGGGGGATCCCCGCCCTGTCACAATGGGCCCTGGGGCCAAAGGGATCCCCAGGATGTCACAATGGGCCCTGGGGACTGCGGGGGGTACTAGGATGTCACAATGGGTCTTGGGGACAAAGGGGGTACCCAGGATGTCACAATGGGCCCTGGGGACAATGGGGGGTCCCTTGAAGGTCACAATGGGCCCATGGGACAAAGAGGGTGCCCACGGTGTCACAGTGGGCCCTGGCGACAAAGGGGGATCCCCAGGATGTCACAATGGGCCCCGGGGACAAAGTAAAATCCTGGAATGTCACAATGGTCCCCAGTGACAAAGGCGCTCCCCATGGTGCCACAATGGGCCCTGGGGACAAAGTGGGTCCCCAGGATTTCACAATGAGCACTGGGGACAAAGGGGGGTCCCAGGATGTCACAATGGGCCCTGGGGACAAGGGGGGGTTCCCATGGAGTCACAATGGGTCCTGGGGACAACGAGGCGTCCTGGAACGTCACAATGGGACTTGGGGACAAAGGGGGTCTTCCACAGTCTCACAATGGGCCCTAGAGACAAGGGGAGATCCCCAGGATGACACAATAGGCCCTGGGGACAAAGAGGAGTCCCCCTGAATGTCACAATGGGCCCTGGGGACAAGGGGGGTCCCCATGGTATCACAATAAGCCCTGGGGACAAAGTGGGGTCCTGGGATGTCACAACTGGCCCCAGTGACAAAGGGGGTCCCCATGGTGCCACAATGGGCCCTGGGGACAAAGAGGGTCCCCAGGATGTCACAATGGGCTTTGGGGACAAGGCGGGGTCCCCAGGATGTCACAATGGGGTCTTGGGACAAAGGGGGTCCCCAGGATGTCACAATGGTCCCTGGGGACAATGGGGGGTCCTGGGACGTCACAATGGGCCCTGGGGACAAAGGCGGTCCCAGGGTGTCACAATAAGCCATGGGGACAAGGGGGGTCCCCAGGATGTCACAATGGGCACTGGGGACAAAGGGGGGTCCCCACGGTGCCGTGATGGGCCCTGGCGACAAGGGGGTCCCCAGGATGTCACAATGGGCCCATGGGACAAAGGGGGTACCCATGGTGTCACAATGGGCCCTGGGGACAACTTGGGGTCCTGGGATGTCACAATGGGCCCCGGTGACAAAGGGGGTCCCCGTGGTGCCACAATGTGCCCCTGGGACAAAGGGGGTCCCCAGAATGTCATAATGGGCACTGGGGACAAGGGGGGTCCCCAGGATGTCACAATGGGCCCTGGGGACAAAGAGGGTCCCCAGGATGTCACAATCGGCCCTGGGCACAAAGGGGGGTGCACATGGTGTCAAAATGGGCCCTGGGGACAAAGGGCGTCCCCAGGATGTCACAGTGGGCCCTGGGGACAAAGTGGTCCCCATGGTATCAGAATGGGCCCTGGGGACAAAGAGGGGTGCCCTGAATGTCACAATGGGCCCTGAGGACAAAGGGGGGTCCCCAGGATGTCGCAATGGGCCTTGGGGACAATGGGGGGTCCTAGGATGTCACAATGGGCCCGAGTGACAAATGGGGTCTCCATGGTGTCACAATGGGCCCTGAAGACAAAGGGGGTCCCCTCAATGTCACAATGGGCCCTGAGGACAATGGGGGTTCCTGGAACGTCACAATGGGCCCTGGGGAGAAAGGGAGGTCCCCAGGATGTCACAATGGGCCCTGGAGACAATTGGGGGTTTTGGGATGTCACGATGGGCTCTGACGACAAGGGGAGGTGCCCATGGTGTCACAATGGGTCCTCAGTGACAAGGGGGGTCCCTATAGTGTAACAATGGGCTCTGCAGACAATGGAGGGTCCTGGGATGTCACAATGGGCACCAGTGACAAAGGGGGTCCTCATGGTGCCACAATGGGCCCTGGGGAGTAAGTGGGGTCCTGGGATGTCACAATGGGTCCTGGGGACAAAGGGTGATCCTTTGATGTCACAAGGGGCCCTGGAGGCAAGGGGGTCCCCAGGATGTTACAATGGGCCCTGGGCACAAAGGGGGGTCCCCATAGTGTCACAATGGGTCCCCAGTGACAAGGGGGTCCCCACGGTGCCACGATGGGCCCTGGGGACAAGAGGGGGTCCCCATGGTGTCACAATGGACCCTGGAATCAAAGGGGGTTCCCAGGACATCACAATGGGCTCTGGGGACAATGGGGATCCTGGGACATGAGCCATGGGGACAAGGGGGGGTCCTGGGACCTCACAATGGGTCCTGGGGACAAAGCGGTTCCCCAGGACGTCACAATGGGCCCTGGGGACAAAGGGGGTCCCCACAGTGTCACAATGGGCCCTGGGGACAAAGGAGGTCCCCACAGTGTCACAATGGGCCCAGGGGACAAAAGGGGGACCCCAGGATGTCACAATGGGCCCAGGGGAGAATGGGGGGTCCTGGGACGTTATAATGGGCCCTCGGGAAAAAGGGGGTCCACATGGTGCCACAATGGGCCCTGGGGACAACGGGGGTCCCAGGATGCCACAATGGACACTGGGGACAAGGGGGTCCCCAGGATGTCACAATGGGCCCTAGGGACACAGGTGGCTCCTGGGATGTCACAATGGGCCCTGGGGACACAGGTGGTCCCCAGGATGTCACAATGGGCCCTGGGGACAAAGTGGGGTCCTAAGATGTCACAATGGGCACTGGGGACAAAGGGGGTCCCCATGGTGCCACAATGGGCCTTGAGGACAATGGGGTCTCCCCAGGATGTCACAATGGGCCTTGGGGACAAAGGGGTGTCCCCTGAATGTGCATAATGGGCCCTGGGGACAAAGGGTGGTCGCCAGGATGTCTCAGTGGGCCCTGGGGACAATGGGGTGTCCTGGGATGTCACAATGGGCCCCAGTGACAAATGGGGTCTCCACGGTGTCACAATGGGCCCTGGAGACCAGGGGGTTCCCCGGATTTCACAATGGGCCCTGGGGACAAGGGGGGTCCCCAGGATGTCACAATGGGCACTGGGGACAACGAGGGGTCCTGGGACGTCACAATGAGCCCTGGGGATAAAGGGGGTCCCCATGGTGCCACAATGTGCCCCTGGGACAAAGGGGTCCCCAGGATGTCACAATAAGCCCTGGGGACAAGGGGGGTCCCCAGGATGTCACAATGGGCACTGGGGACAACGCGGGGTCCTGGGATGTCACAATGGGCCACGGGGACAAAGGCGATCCCCATGGTGTCACAATGGGCCCTGGGGACAAGGGGGTCCCCAGGATGTCACAATGGGCTCATGGGATAAAGGGGGTACCCACGGTGTCACTATAGGCCCTGGGGACAACGGGGGGTCCCCACGGTGCCACAATGGGTCGTGTGGACAAGGGGGTCCCCAGGATGTTCACAACGGGCCCTGAGGACAAAGGGGGTCCCCACGGTGTCACAATGGTCCCTGGGGACAACTTGGGGTCCTGGGATGTCACAATGGGCCCTGGGGACAAAGGCGGTCCCCAGGATGTCACAATAAGCCCTGGGGACAAGGGGGGTCCCCAGGATGTCACAATGGGCACTGGGGACAAAGAGGGTCCCCAGGATGTCACAATCGGCCCTGGGCACAAAGGGGGGTGCACATGGTGTCAAAATGGGCCCTGGGGACAAAGGGCGTCCCCAGGATGTCACAGTGGGCCCTGGGGACAAAGTGGTCCCCATGGTATCAGAATGGGCCCTGGGGACAAAGAGGGGTGCCCTGAATGTCACAATGGGCCCTGAGGACAAAGGGGGGTCCCCAGGATGTCGCAATGGGCCTTGGGGACCATGGGGGGTCCTAGGATGTCACAATGGGCCCGAGTGACAAATGGGGTCTCCATGGTGTCACAATGGGCCCTGAAGACAAAGGGGGTCCCCTCAATGTCACAATGGGCCCTGAGGACAATGGGGGTTCCTGGAACGTCACAATGGGCCCTGGGGAGAAAGGGAGGTCCCCAGGATGTCACAATGGGCCCTGGAGACAATTGGGGGTTTTGGGATGTCACGATGGGCTCTGACGACAAGGGGAGGTGCCCATGGTGTCACAATGGGTCCTCAGTGACAAGGGGGGTCCCTATAGTGTAACAATGGGCTCTGCAGACAATGGAGGGTCCTGGGATGTCACAATGGGCACCAGTGACAAAGGGGGTCCTCATGGTGCCACAATGGGCCCTGGGGAGTAAGTGGGGTCCTGGGATGTCACAATGGGTCCTGGGGACAAAGGGTGATCCTTTGATGTCACAAGGGGCCCTGGAGGCAAGGGGGTCCCCAGGATGTTACAATGGGCCCTGGGCACAAAGGGGGGTCCCCATAGTGTCACAATGGGTCCCCAGTGACAAGGGGGTCCCCACGGTGCCACGATGGGCCCTGGGGACAATGGGGGGTCCTGGGATGTCACAATGGGCCCCAGTGACAAAGGGGGTCCCCATGGTGCGACAACGAGCTCTGGGGATAAAGGGGGTCTCCAGGATGTCACAATGGGCCCTGGGGACAAAGGAAGTCCCCAGAATGCCACAATGGGTCCTGGAAAGAAGTGGGGTCCCCACGGTGTCACAATGGGCCTTGGGGACAAAGGGGGGTCCCCAGGATGTCACAATGGGCCCCGGGGACAAAGGGGGGTCCCCAGGATGTCACAATGGGCCCCGGGGACAAAGGCGGGGTCCCCATGGTGTCACAATGGACCCAAGTGACAGGACGAGTCCCCACGGTACCACTATGGGCCCTGGAGACCAGGGGGTTCCCCGGATTTCACAATGGGCCCTGGGGACAAGGGGGGTCCCCAGGATGTCACAATGGGCACTGGGGACAACGAGGGGTCCTGGGACGTCACAATGAGCCCTGGGGAGAAAGGGGGGTCCCCACCCTGTCAGAAGGGACCCTGGGGACAAGGTGGGGTCCTGGGATGTCACAATGGGCCCTGGGGACAAAGGGGGTGTCCATGGTGCCACAATGGGCCCTGGGGACTAGGGGGGCGGGGTCCACTCGGTGCCACGATGGGCCCTGGGGACAAGGGGTCCCCAGGATGTCACAATGGGCCCTGAGGACAAATTGGGGTTCTGGGATGTCACAATGGGCCCTGGGGACAAAGGGGGTCTCCAGAATGTCACAATGGGCCCTGGGGACAATGGGGGATCCTGAGACGTCACAATGGGCCCTGGGGACAAAGTGGGTCCCCATGGTGTCACAACACCCTGGGGACAATGCATGGTCCCCAGGATGTCACAATGGCCCCTGGGGACATTAGGGGTCCCCACGGTTTCACGATCTTAACCCTTGACACCCCCCAACTACTGGGTCCTTAGGGTTACTCCCGGGTCCCTCCTGAACTGAATCCCCACCCGAACTCCTGGGTCTGATAGAGGGCACGAACATTTTAAGGGTTAACAAAACATAATTGGGTGCCCACTAACGAGCCAACACTTTAGGGCTGAGCCACACGAGCCCTTAGTTCAGAGCTTTAGGTGAACTCATGGTAAGGAAACCAGAACCCAGCAGTGCCAGGATCAGGAGTTTTACGGCACCAGCTGTGAACTCGAGGGGACGAGAGAACCGAGATTTACAGCAAAAAGGGGGTGCCAGGCTGGGTTCAACCGACCTGGAGCTTGGGTCCCAGTCCATTCAACACAAGGAGCCAAACCTGAGGAAGCTGAAGGAGCCTTCATCCAAAGACCCCTCCTCCAGAGCACCAGGTGGCGCCGCGCAGGCGAACAGGGGGCGTCCAGGCGGAGACTACGGCAGTGATGAGCGGGAAAGGTTATGGATGTGTGCGGGCGCTCCGGGGTCGCTGGGACATGAGCACCTCGCTGTATTTAAACGCAGCTCCTGCCGCTCGGAGCGGCGCACGAGGGGTGGAACCATCGCTCCCCTTGCGCCCGACGGCGAAACGAACGCAGCTGCTCTGGAGCCCTGCGGGGTGTGGAGGTTCATGGCTCCGGAGGCTGTAAAGTTGTTTTTGCGCCTCCGTTCCCCTCATGCCCCCCCCATTCCCTTCACACCGACCCTCAATCCACCCCCCACCCGACCCCCAGCTCCCCCCACCCCGACCCCCCAATGCCCCCCAGTTCCTCCCCAGACTGACCCCCAATGCCCCCTCACACCGACCCCCAAGGTCGCCCCCGCACACCAACCCCCCAATTCCCCCCTCAAACACCGACCCCCAATCCCCCCCCGGACCCTAATTCCCCCTCGCACCGACCCCCAACGCCCCCCACACCAACCCCTAATGCCCCTCACATCGACCCCCAAATCCTCCCCACACTGACCCCTCAAATCCTCCCCACACCAACCCCCAACTTCCCCCACACCGACCCCCAATTCCCCCTCACACCGACCCCCCAAGCCCCCCCCACCGATCCCCAATTCCTCCCCACACCGACCCCCAATGTCCCGCTCACACCGACCCCCAGTTCCTCCCCCACACCGCCCCCCAATTCCCCCCTCACACCGACCCCAAATCCCCCCTCACACCGACCCCAAATCCCCCCCCCCACACTGCCCCCCAAATCCCCCCCTCACACCGACCCCCAATGCCCCTCACGCCGACCCCAATTCCTCCCCCCACACCGACCCCCAATGCCCCTCACGCCGACCCCCAGCTCCCCTCACAACCTCCACCAAAACGGCGGCGCCTCCCTCTCCTCCCTCCCGCCTTTTCCCGCCACACACTCCCGGACGTGACGCCGGCGAGGGGGCGTGGCCGGCGGCGAGGGGGCGTGGCCGCGGCGCCGGCGGGCGGGAAGCGCCGGGGCGGGAAACACCGGGTGAGGAGATCGCGTCCCCTCGGGTCCCTCGTGTCTCTTCATGTCCCATCGCGTCCCCTCGGGTCCCTCGTGTCCCTTCATGTCCCATCGTGTCCCCTCGCGTCCCTCGGGTCCCTTCATCGTCCCCTCGTGTCCCTCGGGTCCCCTCGTGTCCCCTCATCTCCTCAGCACCCCCGCTGGAGCCCGCCCGTCCCTCCCCTCCAGGAGAGACCCCGGGGCTGGGGCAGATCCGCCATCAATCCCCCCACAGACTTTTTCCCTCTTTCCTCCCCCTCTTCCCTCTTTTGCCCCCTTTTCCCCCTTTATCCCTCTTTCCCCCCTTTTTCCCTTTCCCCCCCTTTTTCCCTCTTTTTCCTCTTTCCCCCCCTTTCTCCTCTTTCCCCTCTTGCCCCCCTTTTCTCTCTTCCCCCTTTATCCCTCTTCCCCTCTTTTTCCCTCTTTCCCCTCTTTTCCCCCCTTTTTCCTCTTTCCCCTCTTTCCCTTTTTCCCTCTTTCCCCTCTTTTCCCCCCTTTATCCCTCTTTCCCCTCTTTTTCCCTTCCCCCCTTTCACCCCCTTTTCCGTCTTTTCCCCCTTTTCCCTCTTTCCCCCCTTTTTCCATATTTTTCCTCTTTCCCCCTTTATCCCTGTTTCCCCCTTTTTCCCTCTTTCCCCCTTTTTTCCTTCTTCCCCTCTTTCCCCCCTTTTCCCTCTTTTTCCTCTTTCCCCCCTTTTCCCCCCTCTTCCCCTCTTCCCCCCTTTTCCCTCTTTCCTCCCTTTTTCCCTCTTCCCCTCTTTCCCCCCTTTTCCCTCTTTTTCCTCTTCCCCCCTTTCCCCCCCTTTTCCCTCTTTTTCCTCTTCCCCCCTTTCCCCCCCTTTTTCCCTCTTCCCCCTTTTCCCCCTTTTTTCCTTCTTTCCCTCCTTTTCCCTCTTCCCCTCTTTCCCCCCTTTCCCCCTCTTTTTCCTCTTTCCCCCTTTCCCCCCTCTTCCCCTTTTCCCCCCTTTTTCCCTCTTTCCCCCCTTCCCCCTCTTCCCCTCTTTCCTCCCTTTTTCCCCCTTTTCCCTCTTTCCCCCCTTTTCCCTTTTCCCCCCTTTTCCCTCTTCCCCGTTTCCCTCTCCCGTTTTCCCGTCCCTCCTCCCATTCCCGTGCAGCCCAACCCCTTCCCCCCTTTTCCCCAGAGCAGTTTTCATACAGATCCCCCCTTTCCCCCCAGCCCCGAACCCCCGGGGGTTTCTCAGCATCAGCAGCCACTTCACTCCCCCCAATTTAACTCTTTGTGTCCCTTTTCCAGGCTCTTTGGGAGCCCGGGTGTCCTGGGGCCGCTCTGGTTTTTGCTCCGGGGTGTTTGGAGCCCGGTGACCATGGACCTGTTTCCCTTGGGCGACGAGCTGCGTGGCTTTGCCCAGAGCCCCGGGCTGCTCTGCGGGGAAGCGCTGGAGCCCGACCTGGAGCCCAGTCTGAGCCTGGAGCCCAACCTGGAGCCCAACCTGAGCCTGGAGCCTGACCTGAGCCTTGAGCCCAACCTGAACCTGGAGCCCAACCTGAACCTGGAGCCCATCCTGAGCCTTGAGCCTGACCTGGAGCCCAACCTGAGCCTGGAGCCCAACCTAGAGCCCAACCTGAGCCTGGAGCCCAATCTGAGCCTTGAGCCCAACCTGGAGCCCAACCTGAGCCTGGTTACTAATGATCAGTATTTACCAATGATGGTCATAATTTATTAATAGTGATCAGTATTTATTAATAACAACCAGTATTTATTAATGATGGTTAGTATTTATTAATGACAATTAGTATTTATTAATAACCACCAGTATTTATTAATAACGGCCAGTATTTATTAATGGCGGTCAGTATTTCTTAATGACAATCAGTATTGATTAATGATGGTATTTATTAAGGATGATTATTATTTATTAATGATGATCAGTATTTGTTAATGGTGATCGGCATTTATTAATAATGGTTAGTATTTATTAATGACGATCAGTATTTATTAATGACCGTCACTATTAATGATGATCAGTATTGATTAATGATGGCGAGTATTTATTAATGATGATCAGTATTTATTAATAACAGTCAGTATTTATTAATGACAATCAGTATCGATTAATGATTGTGAGTATTTATTAATGATGATCAGTATTTATTAATGATGGTCAGTATTTATTAATAACGATCAGTATTTATTAGTGACGGTCACTATTTATTAATGACAATCAGTAATTATTAATGAGGGTCAGTATTTATTAATCCTTGCTATTTAACCCTTTTGGGTTGAAACCTTTGAGACCGAACGCCGATTGATTCCACCGGGCAAGCTCCACCTGCCTGGAGCTTCAGTGCCGACTACGCCATCTGTTCTAAAAGCGCCGCGGCTTTATCATGTTGATTTTTTTACCTATTTATCCTGATTTTTGTCACTTCAGCCACTTGGCGGCTGCTCCGGTTGATGATGGCGGCGTCTCCATGTGCCGGAACCACGGGTGGTCGGTGGACGCCGAGAGGGGGCAGGTAACGGGCACCCATGGGTGCTGCTCATTGAGCGGGGATCTGAGCGAAGGCGGCGAGGGGGTTGGCGGTGCCGTCGAAGCCCTTTGCGGGGGTCGTTACCAAATTGTGTGTAACTGGATGATTTGTGAAAGTCGCTGCCGATTGAGTGGAGATGACGGGGTGAGAAAACGAGAAATAGGGAATCGCTGCGGTGTAAAGATTCGCGTTGCGCGCTCCCGCCCGGTTTGGGTCGTGTTTAGCGTAGCGGGTTTTATTATCCTCGTTATATAACGGAGAAATAATTGGGAAGAGCAGTTTGCAAAGCGCTTTGATATCCTCCAGCGCCACTGACGCTCCCGGTTCCGTTTGTGCTCAGGTGCGCGACGCGGGCGATGCAAACACCGCGAAACCATCATTGGGAGATGGAAACGGCGCCTCCGAACCCCCGACGCTGTCCGAAAACACCCCTGGTGATCCCGGTGTTGGTTCCGGTGACAAGAAACAAGGTGGGTGAGGAGTACTTGGATGGTTGTGCGATGATTTGGCAACCGGCAGCGCCGGAGTCGCTTCCCGGAGCACCCGTGTGTGTGTCCCTGGCTGAACCAAGGGTGCTACGTGCCCCAAAACCCCCCAAATTACACCCAAATAACGCTATGGGGACGCGCTCGGCGGCCGCTACCCCAGGGACGGGCTCTGGGAGGCTCCAGGCTCCCGCTGGGTTATTGATCCGAAATACGGAACCCGGCGATCGCCTCGAGTTGGGTGGAAGGGAGGAAGCATCAGCAGGACCGGAGGGTCCCCAGACCCCTCATTTTGGGGTTCGCCGCTTGCTTTTGAGCCAAAAAAGGAGGAAAAGCAGATAAACGCCCGTGTGATTTTGTGCGTTTTCCACCTTTAACCCTTTTCTCGTTCGATGTTGCCCAGGTCACCGAAAATGCGTCTCCGGATGGGAAGATCTCGCAGCAAAAAGGCGACGGAGGCCGAAACCCCTCGTGATCCCGACACCGGGATTGAAGCGCTTTCGGCCGCCCCGCGGGGTTAATTCGGTGCGATGCGGATGTCCCCACGTAGCGCTTTGGGGGGAACACCCCGCTTTATGGTTGTGGTTTACGGGGGGTTTATCTCAACCCGGGCCGAGCGATCCCGGTGTAAAACCGCCCGGTGAACCCGGTTTGGGTTCGGCGTCCCCTCGCTGGTTTGTGGTGGCAAACGCAGAGCTTGTGCTCCCCAAAAACCCCCAAAATGGGTGATTTTGTGGAATATGGGATGGAAACAACCCCCCCAGGGTTTCGCTGTGATATCGGGTGTAAAAACCACCCGAGTGCTGCGATCGACTGCAAAACCCCATTGGGATGATCCATCAGCGACCGATTTCACCAAAACGATGGGAATTGGGACAATTTGTGGTTGTGACGCCGAGGAACGGTCTCGGCACGATGATTTTGATCCTGAGCGTTGCTTTTCCCCTCTATTTCTCAATATCCCGCAGGCAGAATGGACGGCGACTTGGGATTGTGCCTGGTGAAGGACGCCCCCAAAATCAGCGTCCGGCCGTGAGTCCCCAAACCACCAAAAACGGGCGCAAAACGGGTGCGTCGCGCTTTTCCTGCCCCTCGTTTGGCCCGCCAGGACCCATTGACGTCCATTCCGAACGGAACACGAGGCGCTGATGTCACCGGCGGCGCTGATGTCGCGGCGGAACCCCGGCAACGCTTTGTTGTTCCGAGCCCTCGCAGGGCGTCTCTCCCGCTCTGCCGCGTCTCGGAGCGAATCCCTGTGGTTTTCGGCCGAACCGCGCGGTTTCGGTGCCGATCGGAGCACGATGATGCCGTGAGCGCTCAGAACGCCCCCGTCCCCCCCGCCGCGCCGCCGCGGTCCCCGTCACCGCCTCCCGTCCCCTCTCCAGGCAGATCAACGTGGGGAGCGGCTTCCAGGCGGAGCTGCCGGCCCTGCGCGACCCAGCGCAGGCGCAGCAGGACGAGGAGCGCGCGGAGCTGGTCTGGAAGCCCTGGGGGGACATGGACACCGACCCGCAGGCGCCCGACCCAGGTATCGCACGCATTGGGTGCCTGGCCCACCCCACCTGGGCCCCGGGGGGGTCGTCGCTGCTCTTGGGGCTCCCAACGCTGCCTTTTGGGTAGAAATAGTGACGTTTTTCCGTGTGTTTCTTGCTCTCCGCTCCACCTGGTTGGCTCGTTTTCCGCTGTCCCGTATCGCACCTTTTGTCCCCAAAACCCAACTTTTCCTTCTCGTATCGTACCCATTATCATGTCGCACCTTTTCTTGACCAAACCCAACGTTTCCATTGTCCTATCGCACCTTTTCTTGACAAAACCCAACTTTTCCTTGTTGTAGCGCGTCTTTTCTTGACATAAACCCAACTTTTCCTTCTCGTATCGTACCCATTGTTGTATCGCACCTTTTCTTGACCAACCCTGACGTTTCCATTGTCCTATCGCATCTTTTCTCAACAAAACCCAACTTTTCCTTGTCCTATCGCATTTTTTCTCAACAAAACCCAACTTTTCCTTGTCTTATCACGTCTTTTCTTGACAGAACCCAACGTTTCTGTTGTCCTATTGCATCTTTTCTTGACATACACCCAACTTTTCCTTGTCCTATTGCGTCTTATCTTGACCAACTCCAACTTTTCCTTGACCTATCGTGTCTTTTCTTGACAAAAGCCAACTTTTCCTTGTCCTATTGTCTTTTCTTGACATACACCCAACTTTTCCTTGTCCTATTGCGTCTTATCTTGACCAACTCCAACTTTTCCTTGACCTATCATGTCTTTTCTTGATAAAAGCCAACTTTTCCTTGTCCTATTGTCTTTTCTTGACATAAACCCAACTTTTCCTTGTCCTATCGCATCTTTTCTTGACAAAACCCAACTTTTCCTTGTCCTATTGTCTTTTCTTGACATAAACCCAACTTTTCCTTGTCCTATTGCGTCTTATCTTGACCAACTCCAACTTTTCCTTGTCCTATCGCATCTTTTCTCAACCAAACCCAACTTTTCCTTGTCCTATCGTGTCTTTTCTTGACATAAACCCAACTTTTGCTTGTCCTATCGTGTCTTTTCTTGACAAAACCCAACGTTTCCATTGTCCTATCACGTCTTTTCTCAACAAAACCCAACTTTTCCTTGTCCTATCACACCTTTTCTTGACAAACCCCAACATTTCCTTTATCATATCGCATCTTTTCTTGACCAACTCCAACTTTTCCTTGAATCGTACCCATTGTCGTATCACGCTTTTCCTTGAAAAACCCCAGCTTTTCCTTGTTGGATCCCATATTTCCACCCCCAAACCCCAACACCCCCATGTCACATCCCCCTTTCCCCAAACCCCAACACCCCCATGTCACATCCCCCTTTCCCCCAACACCCCCATGTCACATCCCCCTTTCCCCAAACCCCAACACCCCCATGTCACATCCCCCTTTCCCCCAACACCCCCATGTCACATCCCCCTTTCCCCCCCAAACCCCAACATCCCCACCTCATATCACCCCATTTCCCCCCCGAACCCCAACATCCCCATGTCCCATCACCCCGTTTCCCCCACCCCGTGTCGGTTGCAGTGTTGACCCTGCTGTCCATGGCGAGCTCCAGCACCGTCCCCGGGAGCTCCAGCACCGTCCCCGGGAGCTCCAGCGCCATCCCCAGGAGCTCCAACGCCATCCTCGGGAGCTCCAGTGCCGTCCCTGGGAGCTCCAGTGCCATCCTCGGGAGCTCCAGTGCCATCCCTGGAAACTCCAGCGCCATCCCCAGGAGCTCCAGTGCCATCCCCGGGAGCTCCAGTGCCATCCCTGGGAGCTCCAGTGCCATCCCTGGAAACTCGAGCGCCATCCCCGGGAGCTCCAGTGCCATCCCTGGGAGCTCCAGTGCCATCCTCGGGAGCTCCAGTGCTGTTCCCGGGAGCTCCAGTGCCATCCTCAGGAGCTCCAGTGCCATCCTCAGGAGCTCCAGTGCCATCCCTGGGAGCTCCAGTGCTGTTCCTGGGAGCTCCAGTGCCATCCCCGGGAGCTCCAGTGCCATCCCCGGGAGCTCCAGTGCCATCCTCGGGAGCTCCAGTGCTGTCCCCGGGAGCTCCAGTGCCGTCCCCGGAAGCTCCAGTGCCATCCTCGGGAGTGTGTGTGAAGATTGAGGAGAAAGCAGCTGAAATGGAGATGCCGGAGCCAGAGCCGCAGGCCGGGACTGAGCCACCACCAAAGTGCCTGAATATTGAGGAGAAACCAGCTAAAATGGAGATTGTGGTGCCAGCACCAGAGCCACCGGCCGGGACCGAGCCGCCCCCAAAATGCGTTAAAATTGAGGAGAAAGCAGCTGAAATGGTGATTGTGGCACTGGAGCTGGAGGTGGGGACCGAGCCGCCCCCAAAATGCTTTGAAATCAAGGAGAAACCAGGTGAAATGGCGATGCCGGAGTCGGAGCTGCAAGCTGGGATGGAGCCGCCCCCAAAGCGCCTGAAAATTGAGGAGGAACCAGCCGAAATGGGGATTGTGGCACCGGAGCTGCAGGACGGGACCGAGCCACCACCAAAATACCTGAAAATTGAGGGGGAACCAGCCGAAACGGTGATTGCGGCACCAGAGCCACGGGCCGGGACCGAGCCGCCCCTGAAGCACTTGGAAATTGAGAAACCAACCGAAATGGCGATTGTGACGCCGGAACCGCCGGCTGAGACCGAGCCACCACCAAAATGCATGAAAATAGAGGAGAAACCAACCGAAATGGCGATGCTGGAGCCGCAGGCCGGGACCAAGCCACCCCTGAAGCGCTTAAGAATTGAAGGGGAACCAGCCGAAATGGTGATCCCGGAGCCGCAGGCCGGGACCGAGCCGCCCCTGAAGCGCTTTAAAATTGAGGAGAAACCAGCTGAAATGGTGATTGCAGCGCTGGTGCTGGAGCCGCAGGCCGGGACCAAGCAGCCCCCAAAACGCTGGAGAATTGAGGACAAACCATCCGAAATGGCGATGCCGGAGCCGCAAGCCGGGACCGAGCCGCCCCCGAAGCGCCTTAAAATCGAGGAACCAGCCGAAATGGGGATCGCGGCGCCGGAGCAGCGCCCGGGGTAGGTTTGCGCCCTCAGGAAACCCCCGCGCCGAAACCACCGTCGGCTTTCCCACCCGACGGCGCATCCAGAGGGGGTTTTTGGGGAGAAAAGGGGTGAATCTGCGCGTGTTTGAAGAAGCGACCGCGGGGGGTTTGGTTTCTCGGCATCGGGTTTGATGGGAAGAGCTGGCGCCCGATCCTCATCTCCGGCACCAGGGGGCGCACGGAACGGGGCCGGAATTGGGCTGAAATCCTGCGAGATTGGGAAAAAACGCCGCTGTGAGATCAACGGGCAGCGGCTGCTCGCGGTGGGAAGAACCGGAAAGGGAAATGGTGGCAAAATGGTGCCGTAAAGCGCCCCGATCTGAGCCGAGAAACAGGGGTTTTGGTGTTTTTCTTTCTATTTAACTCGCTTTCTGCTTTGCTTAATAAACTGGGTTCTGGAATGAGTTGAAGTTCGTTAATGCAGCGATTTGTGACAACAGGGGGGTTGAGTTGTTTGATTAATGAAAAGTTAATTAAGGGTCTTGTTACACCAGGAGGGACGGAAGGGGGATTTATTTTGGGAGGTCTTGAGATTTATTGCTGTCACGATACCGGGGCCGTCGGTGCCACCCATTGCGATACCGGGGCTGTCGGTGCCACCCATTGTGATACCGGGGCTGTCGGTGCCACCCATCGCGATACCGGGGCTGTCGGTGCCACCCATCGCGATACCGGGGCCGTCGGTGCCACCCATCGCGATACCAGGACCATCGTTGCTGCCCATCACGATATTGGGGCCGTCGTCACTGCTGTTGTGACGATACCAGCGCTGTTGTTGCCACCTGTCGTGATACCAGGACCATCAGTGCTCGCTATTGCGATACCGGGGCTGTTGGTGCCACCCATCGCGATACCGGGGCCGTCGGTGCCACCCATCGCAATACCGGGGCCATTGTCGCTGCCCATCGCGATACCGGGGCTGTCGGTGCTGCCGTGACGATACCGGGACCGTCGGTGCTGCCCATCACGATACTGGAGCTGTTGGTTCTGCCTATCACGACACCAGGGCCCCTGTCACTGCCCATCACGATACTGGGGCCGTTGTGATACCGGGGCCGTTATCGCTGCCCATCGCGATACCGGTGCTGTCGGTGCTGCCGTCACGATACCGGAACCATCAGTGCTGCCCATCATGATACTGGAGCTGTTGGTTCTGCCCATCACGATACCAGGGCCCCTGTCACTGCCCATCACAATATCAGGGCCATCGGTGCTGCCGTCACAATACCAGCTCCATCACTGCTGCCCGTCGCGATACCGGGGCTGTCGGTGCTGCTGTCGTGATACCGGGGCTGTCGGTGCTGCTGTCGCGATACCGGGGCTGTCGGTGCTGCTGTCGCGATACCGGGGCTGTTGGTGCTGCTGTCGCGATACCGGGGCCGTCGGTGCTGCTGTCGCGATACCGGGGCTGTTGTCGCTGCCCAACGGTGAGAGGAAAGCTGCGCTTGGAAGGGATTTCCTGTCCAGAGTCCTCATCGTCTTGGCCATGCACAGCACAGTGAGATGTTCCCCATCGAACAGAAACGGTAACTGGGGTCTGTGGAGAGCGCAGGGGGTAAAAGGGGTCTGGGAGGAAACTGCCTGAGGAAAAGTGAGACATCCCTTTTCCCTCTGTTTTAGAAACCCCAGCCAACTCGAGAGCATCTTGGGAGGGGTCGAGCTGCACTTACCCAGAGGACACAGCAGCTGGAGGAAGCCAGGAGAGATCGGCGTGGAGAGGACGAGCGCAAGGAGGCTGCAAAAGGGAGAGGAAAGAAATCAGTGCTGCGGCCACTGCTGTTGCTGGGATGGGAGACGTGAGGGCCTGGGGAGCTGCGGTGGGGCAGCCGGGGCTGGCAGAGCAGCCCCACGCACCCCTCAGTAGGATGGGAATGAAGAATATGAGGAGCAAAAGTAAGAAAACTCATGGGCTAAGATAAAAAAACCAAGTGAGATAAGTAATTGAAAGAGGAAGAGAGAATAAAACGCAAGGCGTGATGCAAAGACTCGTGGGCTCCCACAAGCACAGGGAGATCCCGCAGACCCCGAGCGATGGCTGCCCTGCAACCCCCTTCCCTCCCTTCTTACTGATGAGCACCACGTTAGGGCGCTGTTGGTGCCACCCATCGCGATACCGGGGCTGTTGGTGCCACCCATCGCGATACCGGGGCTGTCGGTGCCACCCATCACGATACCGGGGCTGTCGGTGCCACCCATCGCGATACCGGGGCTGTCGGTGCCACCCATCGCGATACCGGGGCTGTCGGTGCCACCCATCGCGATACCGGGGCCGTCGGTGCCACCCATTGCGATACCGGGGCCGTCGGTGCCACCCATCGCGATACCGGGGCCGTCGGTGCCACCCATCGCGATACCGGGGCCATCATTGCTGCCCATCACGATACTGGGGCCGTCGTCACTGCTGTTGTGACGATACCAGCGCTGTTGTTGCCACCTGTCGCGATACCAGGACCATCAGTGCTCGCTATTGCGATACCGGGGCCGTTGGTGCCACCCATCGCGATACCGGGGCTGTTGGTGCCACCCATCGCGATACTGGGGCGATACCGGCCCCTCCTGGGGCAGCAGGGGTCCAGTACCAGCACGGTTTGGGGGTGGACCCGCTGGAAAGCAGCTCTGCGAGAAGGACTTGGGAGTTCTGGGTGACATCAGGTTGGCCACAAGTCACCAATGTGTCCTTGTGGTCACGAGGCCGAGGGTACCTGGGGGATATTTATTAAGAAGAGTGTGAGCAGCAGGTGAGAGAGGTGAATCCTCCCCCTCTGCTCCACCCTGGGGAAGCTGCATCTGCAGTTCTGGGTCCAGTTCTGGGCTCCCCAGTTGAAGAAGGACAAGGAGTTACTGGAGGGAGTCCAGTGGAGGGACACAGAGATGCTGAGGGGTCTGGAGCATCATTCTGATCAGGAGAGACTGAGAGAGATGGGGCTGTTGAGCTGGAGAAGAGAAGCTGAGAGGGATGTGATCAATGGATCAATATCTCAGGTGGGTGTCAGGATGGAGCAGACTCTGTTCAGTGGTGCCCAGCGCCGGGGTGAGGGGCATCGGGCACAGACTGAAACCCAGGAGGCTCCATCTGAACGTAAGGAGAAACTTGCTTGCTGGGAGGTGCCAGAGCGCGGCCCAGGCTGCCCAGAGCGGGTGTGGAGTCTCCTTCTGTGAGACATTCAGACCCCTGGGATCCTGTGTGATCTGCTCTGGGACCCCGCGGGAGCAGGGGGGTTGGACTGGGGGATCTCCAGAGGTCCCTTCATCCCAAACCAGAATGGGGTTCTGAGGGAAGGGGAGAGGAGGAAGGGGAGAGGAGGAGGAAGGGGAGAGGAGGAGGAAGGGGAGAGGAGGAGGAAGGGGAGAGGAGGAGGAAGGGGAGAGGAGGAGGAAGGGGAGAGGAGGAGGAAGGGGAGAGGAGGAGGAAGGGGAGAGGAGGAGGAAGGGGAGAGGAGGAGGAAGGGGAGAGGAGGAGGAAGGGGAGAGGAGGAGGAAGGGGAGAGGAGGAGGAAGGGGAGAGGAGGAGGAAGGGGAGAGGAGGAGGAAGGGGAGAGGAGGAGGAAGGGGAGAGGAGGAGGAAGGGGAGAGGAGGAGGAAGGGGAGAGGAGGAGGAAGGGGAGAGGAGGAGGAAGGGGAGAGGAGGAGGAAGGGGAGAGGAGGAGGAAGGGGAGAGGAGGAGGAAGGGGAGAGGAGGAGGAAGGGGAGAGGAGGAGGAAGGGGAGAGGAGGAGGAAGGGGAGAGGAGGAGGAAGGGGAGAGGAGGAGGAAGGGGAGAGGAGGAGGAAGGGGAGAGGAGGAAGGGGAGAGGAGGAGGAAGGGGAGAGGAGGAGGAAGGGGAGAGGAGGAAGGGGAGAGGAGGAAGGGCAGAGAAGAGAAGCTGGGGCTGTGAAACAGAGGGAAAAGGGATGTTTCAATCTTCCCCTCACAAAGTTCCCCGCCAGCCTCCAAATTCTTTTTGATCTCAGGGACCCCCCAGGGATCCCAGAAACCACTGAGACCCCCCCAGACCCACTCGCAAGAACCCCTGGGACCCCCCCCAAACCCAGGTTTCCCCCTTTCTCCCCTCCAGCCCCCCAGGGACCTCACAACCCACCCAGGACCCCTGAGGGGCAGCTGCATGGGGGGGGGCTCTGACACCCCAAAAGTGATGGGGCGCATGGGGTGATGTGGACCCCCCTGTGGTGGTTTGGGGGTCCCCGAGTTGCCGTCCCCCCACTTTACAGCTTTTGTACAAATTGTCTCTATATTCGTAGCTGGGGGAAAAAGCGCCCCCTCCCCAGTGCTGCTCCCACAAACCTGGGGGGGCCTGGGCGGGTCCTCTGGGTCCCCCCCACTGGCACGGGGGGAAAGGAAAGGATTTAGCACAGAAATCACAGTATCACAGTATCACGGTGTGTTTGGGACTGGAAGGGACCTCAAAAGCTCATCCAGTGCAATCCCCCCGGAGCAGGAACACCCAGCTGAGGTTCCACAGGAAGGGGTCCAGGGGGTTTGAATGTCTGCAGAGAAGGAGACTCCACAACCTCCCTGGGCAGCCTGGGCCGGGCTCTGCCACCCTCACTGAGAAGAAGTTCTTTCTCAAATTTAAGTGGAACCTCTTGTGTTCCAGCTTGATCCCATTGCCCCTCGTCCTATCATTGTTTGCCACTGAGAAGAGCCCGGCCCCATCCTCCTGACACTCACCCTTTATATATTTATAAATATTAATGAGGTCACCCCTCAGTCTCCTCTTCTCCAAACTAAAGAGCCCAGCTCCCTCAGCCTTTCCTCACACGGGAGATGCTCCACTCCCTTCAGCATCTTGGTGGCTGCGCTGGACTCTCTCCAGCAGTTCCCTGTCCTTCTGGAGCTGAGGGGCCACAACTGGACACAATATTCCAGGGGTGGTCTCCCCAGGGCAGAGCAGAGGGGCAGGAGAACCTCTCTGACCTACTGACCACCCCCTTCTGACCCACCCCAGGTACCATTGGCTTCCTGGCCACAAGGGCCCAGTGCTGGCTCATGGTCACCCTGCTGTCCCCAGGACCCCAGCTCCCTTTCCCTACCCTGCTCTCTAACAGCTCATTCCCAGCCTATACTGACCCTGGGGTTGTTCCTGCCCAGGTGCAGCACTCTGCACTTCCCCTTGTTAAATCTCACCAGGTTATCCCCCCCCAGCTCTCCAGCCTGTCCAGGTCTCTGATGGCAGCACAGCTTCCAGGGTCACCCGCTCCTCCCAGCTTGGTGTCCCCAGCAAACTCGCTGACAGTCACTCAATTCCCTCATCCGAATCGTTAACGAATATATTGAATAATATTGGCCCCTGAGGCCCTGCACTGGATCCAGGCCTCAACCGGACTCTGCCCATTGACCACCACTCTCTGGCTTCTCCCTCTCAGCCAGTTTGCACCCCCCACTCCCCACTGCCCAGAGCACCCCTCCCCAGCTCAGCTGTGCGGATGCTGTGCAGACGGTGTCAGAGGCTTTGCTGAAGCCCAGGGAGCCCACACCCACCGCCCGCCCCCTCCATCCACCCGGGTACGTTCCCATGAACGGCGACGGGGTTGGTGGGGGTGAACTGAGATGAATCAAGAGATTGAGCCACGCGCTCAGAGCGATATCGGCTGTTCAACCGCTCAGTCACCGCATTTTTAAACTACAGAATGTAGATCACAGGGGTTTAATTACGGGAAATATTTAACTGTTTAATGATGGATTTTTAATGCGGAGAGGGACCAACGAAGTGGGGTTTAAGCACCACTGCCTCTGACGGACGTTTAATCCCAAGAAATTTAATGGGAAATTAATTTAATTTGGAATGTTCTTTAGCAAACTGCTCAGGTCACTTCTGAGATACAAAAAGTTTTTAAAGCAAAACATTAATCCCAGTAAATTTCCAACAACGCTCCCTTCAGTGAAACCAAAATTCAACAAAAACCTCTAAGAAACGTCAACATTTGTTGTTTTTTAGTTAACGCTCAAATGTCGCGTTTAATGTTACACATTTAATTTATACACTGGAGGCCTCGGTGCGGGGGGGCTGGGGGGAGGGTGTGTTAAAGGGACATTGGGGGGCACATTTGGGGCTGTTTTGGGGTCAAAAAGGGGCATTGAGGTTCAGGGGGACTTGAGGGAGTCGCGG
The DNA here is from genome assembly GCF_037038585.1 of Patagioenas fasciata. Classification (NCBI taxonomy): domain Eukaryota; kingdom Metazoa; phylum Chordata; class Aves; order Columbiformes; family Columbidae; genus Patagioenas; species Patagioenas fasciata. The sequence continues at coordinate 1,517,709 of NC_092530.1, forward strand.
GGGGCGCAGACCGATCGGGGGGGCGGGGGGAGCCCCGCAGGGGGATTTGCTGGGGGAGGCAGGGTCAGCAGGGCCTCCCCTCCCCCGCAAAGGGACCCAGGGCCCCCCAAACCTGGTCCCTCCTGCCGGCTGCACCCCAACCCCCACAGCTCCCCTGCACCCCCAGACCCGCCCCGCGCCCCCCACAACCCCCGCACCAACCAAATCCGTCCCCGCCGCTCACCCGGGACGGAACTGGCGGCGATCGCGGTCCCAGCGCGGTGTGAGGAGGATTTTCAACCGCGGAACTGCGGGGGCGACCAGCGGGACCCCCCCACTGCCGCCCGGGGGCAACACGGCGACCGCCCGGGGGCAACACGGCGACTGCCCGGGGGCAACACGGCGACCGCCCGGCCCCGGCCAGCGGGGCCGCAGCCCCGGGCCCCCCGCCCGGCCCCGCAGCCGCTGCAGCCGCAGGACCCGCCCGTGGCAGCGGCGCTCCGGCGGCAGCAGGGGACGAACCGCCACGGCCGGGCCGCCGCTCCCGGGGCGGGCTGCATGGTCACGCCCCCGGCACCGCCATTGGCCACACAGCCGGCCCGTCACCGTCCCTCGCACCCGTCCCGAGCCGCCATTGGCCTGGAGGCGGCCTCCTGATGCCCATTGGCTGTGCCGCTTCCAGCGGGAAGTCCCTCCCCTTCCCGACACGGCTCCGCGCCTGCGCAGTGCAGCCCCCGCGCAGCCCCGCGATGGCGCCGTCGCCCCTTGCGGGCTCTCGCTGCTGTTTGATCCAATTCTTTAATTGTGTTCTTTAAACGCGGGTTCATGAGAGCACAAGCGAAACAGCGCTGGGTGCGCGGGGGATTCGCTCGGCCCAACACGCACACCTTTAACAACAGGAAGTGTGTTAATTACAGTAAGTGTTCATAATGACCCCAGAACTGTGCATGTTCATGAGGTGATCTCAGAACCGTTTCCACAGCCCTGAGCCCCCTGTTCTCCTGCGCAGTGGCACTGGGTGCATTTGAGGAGGGGTCCTTGGGGTCTTTGGATGAAGGCTCCTCAGCCTCCTCACAGTGGGCTTTGCCCCTTTGGCTCATTGTGAGGAACTGGTGGGACCCAAGCGGCCAAGGCGGTTGAACCCGGCCTGGCACCCCCTTTTTGCTGGAAATCTTGGCGATCTCGTCTCCTCAAGGTTGCAGCTGGTGCCGTGAAACTTCTGATCTCGGCATTTGATGAAGTTCAGCCGCAGGTGTTAGTGACGGGATCGGTTTTACAAGGTGTTCCCTTCTGGAACAGGTATGGGATGGGCCTTGGCTGGCTCTGCCCTGGGTACCACTGATCTGTTACAGTTGGATCCCTGGGTATCAATGATCTGTTACAGTTGGATCCCTGGGTATCACTGATCTGTTACAGTTGGATCCCTGGGTGTCACTGACCTGTTACGGTTGGATCCCTGGGTATCACTGACCTGTTACGGTTGGATCCCTGGGTATCACTGACCTGTTACAGTTGGATCCCTGGGTATCACTGACCTGTTACGGTTGGATCCCTGGGTATCACTGACCTATTACGGTTGGATCCCTGGGTATCACTGATCTGTTACGGTTGGATCCCTGGGTGTCACTGACCTGTTACGGTTGGATCCCTGGGTATCACTGACCTGTTACGGTTGGATCCCTGGGTATCACTGACCTGTTACGGTTGGATCCCTGGGTGTCACTGATCTGTTACAGTTGGATCCCTGGGTATCACTGATCTGTTACGGTTGGATCCCTGGGTATCACTGATCTGTTACCGTTGGATCCCTGGGTATCACTGACCTGTTACGGTTGGATCCCTGGGTGTCAGTGATCTGTTACGGTTGGATCCCTGGGTATCACTGATCTGTTACGGTTGGATCCCTGGGTGTCACTGATCTGTTACGGTTGGATCCCTGGGTATCACTGATCTGTTACGGTTGGATCCCTGGGTATCACTGACCTGTTACGGTTGGATCCCTGGGTATCACTGACCTGTTACGGTTGGATCCCTGGGTATCACTGACCTGTTACGGTTGGATCCCTGGGTATCACTGATCTGTTACAGTTGGATCCCTGGGTATCACTGACCTGTTACAGTTGGATCCCTGGGTATCACTGATCTGTTACAGTTGGATCCCTGGGTATCACTGATCTGTTACAGTTGGATCCCTGGGTATCTCTGATCTGTTACGGTTGGATCCCTGGGTATCACTGACCTGTTACGGTTGGATCCCTGGGTGTCACTGACCTGTTACGGTTGGATCCCTGGGTATCACTGACCTGTTACAGCTGGATCCCTGGGTGTCACTGACCTGTTACGGTTGGATCCCTGGGTATCACTGACCTGTTACGGTTGGATCCCTGGGTATCACTGATCTGTTACGGTTGGATCCCTGGGTATCACTGACCTGTTACGGTTGGATCCCTGGGTATCACTGATCTGTTACGGTTGGATCCCTGGGTATCACTGACCTGTTACGGTTGGGTCCCTGGGTATCACTGACCTGTTACGGTTGGATCCCTGGGTGTCACTGATCTGTTACGGTTGGATCCCTGGGTATCACTGACCTGTTACGGTTGGATCCCTGGGTATCACTGACCTGTTACGGTTGGATCCCTGGGTGTCACTGATCTGTTACGGTTGGATCCCTGGGTGTCACTGATCTGTTACGGTTGGATCCCTGGGTGTCACTGACCTGTTACAGTTGGATCCCTGGGTGTCACTGATCTGTTACGGTTGGATCCCTGGGTATCACTGACCTGTTACGGTTGGATCCCTGGGTATCACTGATCTGTTACGGTTGGATCCCTGGGTGTCACTGATCTGTTACGGTTGGATCCCTGGGTATCACTGACCTGTTACGGTTGGATCCCTGGGTATCACTGATCTGTTACGGTTGGATCCCTGGGTGTCACTGATCTGTTACGGTTGGATCCCTGGGTGTCACTGATCTGTTACGGTTGGATCCCTGGGTGTCACTGATCTGTTACGGTTGGATCCCTGGATATCACTGATCTGTTACGGTTGGATTAACTTTAAGACAGTAACCAAACCTTATTCTTAAAGTTGACGTAGATTTACGATATATTCTTTATAGGTAGCTGTAACCAAGCCTTATTCTTAAAGCTGACATACAGTTATGATATATTCTTCTAAAGCAGGTAGCTGTAACCAAGCTTTATTCTTAAGGTTGACATACATTTATGATATATTCTTTTAAAGCAGGTAGCTGCAACCAAGCCTTATTCTTAAGGCTGACATACATTTATGATATAATTCTTTTCAAGTTGGTACCTTAGAAATAACTGATAAACATGCGAATGTTGCTTAACATCTCTTAGACAGACAGTTTGTGTTAGAATAGGTGTGGGATGTGCTAATGGTTGTCAGGGGTCATAAGGAATATGTATGTGACCAACTTGTATAAATAAGGTGGAGTCTGAATCAGCTGTTGGAAGCTCTGGGTGCGAACCCCGGGTTTCCCAGCGCTGGAATAAAGCACCGCATGGAGCTGCGCCCGTGGTTCCGTGTCCTGATCACTGACACCGCTGTCATCGCTGTCACAATGGGCCGTGGGGACAAAGGGGGTCCCCATGGTACAACATTGGGCCTTGGGGACAAATGAGGTCCCAAGGATGTCACAATGGGCCCTGGGGATAAAGGGGGGTCCCCTGAATGTCACAATGGGCCCTGGGGACAAAGCGGGGGTCCCTAGGATATCACAATGGGCTCTGGTGACAAAGGGGTCCCCAGGATGTCACAATGGGCTCTGGGGACAAGGGGGGTCCCACCCTGTCACAATGGGCCCTGGGGACAAAGAGGGGTCCCCAGGATGTCACAATAGGCTCTGGGGACAAAGGGCGTCCTCAGGATGTCACAATGGGCCCTGGGGACAAAGGGGGCTCCCCAGGATGTCACAATGGGCTCTGCGGACAAAGGGGGTCCCCAGGATGTCACAATGGGCCCTGGGGACAAGGGGGGGTCCTGGGATATCACAATGGGCCCTGGGGACAAAGGGCATCCTAAGGATGTCACAATGGGCCCTGGGGACAATGGGGGATCCTCAGGATGTCACAATGGGCCCTGGGAACAAGGGGGGTCCCACCCTGTCACAATGGGCCCTGGGGACAAAGGTGGGATCCCCATGGTGCCACGATGGGCCCTGGGGACAAAGGGGGGGTCCCCAGGATTTCATAATGGGCCCTGGGAACAATGGGGGGTCCTGGGACGTCACAATGGGCCCTGGGGACAAAGGGGGTGTCCCAGGATGTCACAATAGGCACTGGGGACAAAGGTGGTTCCCCTGAACGTCACAATGGGCCCTGGGGACAAAGGGGGGTCCCCAGAGCGTCACAATGGGCCCTGAGGAGAAAGGGGGGGTTCCCCCGGATTTCACAATGGGCCCTAAGGAAAATGGGGGGTCCTGGGACATCACAATGGGACTGGAGACAAGGGGGTTCCCCAGGATGTCACAATAGGCCCTGGGGACAAAGAGAGGTCCCCTGAATGTCACAATGGGCCCTGAGGACAAGCGGGGTCCCCACGGTGTCACAATGGGCCCTGGGGACAAAGGGGGTCCCCAGGATGTTCACAATGGACCCTGGGGACAAGGCGGGGTCCTCGGACGTCACAATGGGCCCTGGAGACAAGGGGGGGTCCCCAGTATGTCACAATAGGCCCTGGGGACAAAGAGGGGTCTTGATGGCGTCACAATGGGCCCTGGGGACAAAGACGGTCCCCACGATATCACAATGGGCCCCTTGGGCCAAAGGGGGGTCCCCTGAATGTCACAATGCGCCCTGGGGACAATGGGGGGTCCAGGGATGTCACAATGGGCCCTGGGGACAAAGGGGGTCCCCAGGATGTTCACAATGGGCCCTGGGGACAAAGCGGGGGTCGCCAGGATATCACAATGGGCCCTGGGGACAAAGAGAGTCCCCAGGATGGCACAATGGGCCCTGGGGACAGGGGGGTCCCCACTGTGTCACAACGGGCCCTGGGGACAAAGGGGCGTCCTGTGATGTCACAATGAGCCCTGGAGACAAGGGGGGTCCTGGAATGTCACAATGGGCCCTGGGACAATTGGGGGTCCCCAGGATGTCACAATGAACACTGGGGACAAGGGGGTCCTGGGACATTACAATGGACCCAGGGGACAAAGGGGGATCCCCAGGATGTCACAATGGGCTCTGGGGAAAATGGGGAGTCCTAGAATGTCACAATGGGCCCTGGGCACATAGTGGGTCCCCATGGTGTCACAATGGGCCCAAGTGACAAGAGTGGTCCCCAAGGTGACACTATGGGCCCTGGGGACAAGAGGGTCCCTCGGATATCACAATGGGCCCTGGGGACAAAGGAGGTCCCCATGGTGCCACAGTGGGTCCTGGGAAAAAACGGGGTCCCCAAGATGTCACAATGGGCCCTGGCGACAAGGGGGGGTCCCCAAAATGTCACAATGGGCCCTGGGGACAACGGGGGGTCCTGGGACGTCGCAATGGGCCCTGGGGACAAAGGGGATCCCTATGGTGTCACAATGGGCCCTTGGGACAATGGGGGGGTCCACAGGATGTCACAATGGGGTCTTGGGACAAAGGGGTCCCCAGGATGTCACAATGGGCCCTGGGGACCACGGGGGGTCCTGGGATGTCACAATGGGCCCCAGTGACAAAGAGGGTCCCCATGGTGCCACAATGGACCCTGGGGACAAAGGGAGTCCCCAGGATGTCCCAATGGGCCCTGGGGACAAGGAGGGTCCCCACAGTGCCACGATGGGCCCTGCGGACAAGGGTGTCCACATGGTGTCACAATGGGTCCTGGGGACAAAGTGGGGTCCTGGGATGCCACAGTGGGCCCCAGTGACAAAGGGGGTCCCCATGGTGCCACGATGGGCCCTGCGGACAAGGGGTGTCCCCTGAATGTCACAATGGGCCCTGGGGACAAGGGAGGTCCCCACAGTGTCACAATGGGCCCTGGGGACAAAGAGGCGTCCTGTGATGTCACAAGGGGCCCTGGAGACAAAGGGGGTCCACATGGTGCCACAATGGGCCCTGGGGACTAAGTGGGGTCCTGGGATGTCACAATGGGCCCTGGGGACAAAGGAGGTCCCCATGGTGCCACAATGGGCCTTGGGAACAATGGGGTCTCCCCAGGAGGTCACAATGGGCCCTGGGGACCTGGGGTATCCTGACGGTTTCACCATGGGCCATGGGGAAAAACGGAGTCCCTAGAATGCCACAATGGGTCCTGGGAACAAGTGGCGTCCCCATGGTGTCGCAATGGGCCCTGGGGACAAAGGGGGGTCCCCAGGATGTCACAATGGGCCCTGGAGACAATGGGGGGTTTTGGGATGTCACGATGGGCTCTGAGGACAAGGGGTTCCTGGGATGCCACAATGGGCACCAGTGACAAAGGGGGTCCCCATGGTGCCACAATGGGCCTTGGGGACAATGGGGTCTCCCCAGGAGGTCACAACGGGCCCTGGGGACATGAGTAACCTGACGGTGTCACAATGGGCCCTGGGGACAAAGGGGTGTCCCCTGAATGTCACAATGGGCCCGGGGGACAATGGGGGGTCCTGGGATGTCACAATGGGCCCTGGGTACAAATGGGGTCCCCATGGTGTCACAATGGGCCCTGGGGACAAAGGGGGTCCCCAGAATGTCACAATGGGCACTGGGAACATAGGGGGGGTGCCCATGGTGTCACAACGGGCCCTGGAGACAAACGGGATCCCCAAAATGTCACAATGGACCCTGGGAACAATGGGGGGTCCTGGGATGTCACAATGGGCCCCAGTGACAAAGGGGGTCCCTATGTTGCCACAGTGAGTCCTGGGGACAAAGGGGGTGCCCAGAATGTCACAATGGGCCCTCCAGACAACGAGGGTTCCTGGGACGTCACAATGGGCCCCAGGAACAATAGGGTCCCTAAGATGTCACAATGGTCCCTGGGGACAAAGGCGGGGTCCCCTCGGTGCCACGATGGGCCATGGGGACAAGGGGGGTCCCCGGGATGTCAGAATGGGCCCTGGGGACAAATTGGGGTCCTGGGATGTCACAATGAGCCCCAGTGACAAAGGGGGTCCTCATGGTGCCACATTGGGCCCTGGGGACAAAGGGAGGTCCCCAGAATGTCACAATGGGCCCTGGGGACATTTGGGGTGCCCAGAATGTCACAATGGGCCCTGGGGACAAAGGGGGTCCCCAGGATGTCACAATGGGCCCTGGGGACAAGGGGATCCCCATGGTGTCACAATGGGCCCTTGGGACAATGGGTGGTCCCCAGGATGTCACAATTGGGTCTTGGGACAAAGGGGGTGCCCAGGATGACACCATGGGCCCTTGGGACCAGGCGGGGTCCTGGGATGTCACAATGGGCCCCAGTGACAAAGGGGGTCCCTATGGTGCCAGAGTGAGTCCTGGGGACAAAGGGGGTGCCCAGAATGTCACAATGGGCCCTGCAGACAATGAGGGTTCCTGGGACGTCACAATGGGCCCTGGGGACAAGGGGGATTCCCTTGAATGTCACAGTGGGCCCTGGGGACAAAGTGGGGTCCTGGGATGTCACAATGGGCCCTGGGGACAGAGGGGGTCCCCACGGTGTCACAATGGTCCCTGGGGACAAAGGGGTCCCCAGGATTCACAATGGGCCCTGGGGACAAAGTGGAGTCCTGGTATGCCACAATGGGCCCCAGTGACAAAGGGGGTCCCCACGGTGTCACAACGGGCCCTTGAGACAACAGGGTCCCCAGGATGTCACAATGGGGTCTGGAGACAAGGGGGGTCATGGGATGTCACAATGGGCCCTGGGGACAAAGGGGGCTGCCCAGGATGTCACAATGGACTCTGGGGACAATGGGGGTCCCCAGGATGTCACAAAGGGCCCTGGGGACAAGGGTGGGTCCTGGTATGTCACAATGGCCCCTGGGGACAAAGGGGGTCCCCAGGATGTCACAATGCGCCCTGGGGAAAATGGGGGGTCCTGGGATGTCACAATGGGCCCTGGGGACAAAGGGGGCTCCCCAGGATGTCACAATGGGTCCTGGGGACAAAGGGGGGTCCTGAGACGTCACAATGGGCCCTGGGGACAAAGGGGGTCCCCATGGTGCCACAATGGGCCCTAGGGACAAACGGGGTCTCCAGGATGTCACAATCGGCCCTGGGGACAAAGGGGGCTCCCCAGGATGTCACAATGGGCTCTGAGGACAAGAGGGGTCCCAAGGATGTCACAATTGGCACTGGAGAAAAAGGGGAGGGTCCCCACGGTGCCACGATGGGCCCTGGGGACAAGGGGGTCCCCAGGATGTCACAATGGGCCCTGGGGACAATGGGGGGTCCTGGGATGTCACAATGGGCCCTGGGGACAAAGGGAGTCCCCAGGATGTCACAATGGGCCCTGGGGACAAAGGGGGTTCCCCTGAACGTCACAATGGGCCCAGGAGACAAAGGGGGGTCCCCAGGATGTCACAATGGGCACTGGAGAAAAAGGGGGGGTCCCCACGGTGTCACAATGAGCCCTGGGGACAATGGGGGATTCTGGGATGTCACAATAGGCCCTGGGGACAAAGGGGGTCCCCAGGATGTCACAATGGGTCCTGGGGACAACGGGGGTCCCCACAGTGTCAGAATGGGGCCGGGGGATAAAGGGGGACCGCAGGATGTGCATAATGGGGCCTGGGGACAATGGGGGGTCGTGGGATGTCACAATGGGCCTTGGGGAAAAAGAGGGGGTCCCCAGGATTTCACAATGGGCCCGGGGAACAACAGGGGGTCCTGGGACGTCACAATGGGCCCTGGAGAAAAGGGGGGTCCCCAGGATGTCACAATAGGCCCTGGGGACAAAGAGGAGTCCCCTGAATGTCACAATGGGCCCTGAGGACAAGGAGGGTCTCCACGGTGTCACAATGGGCCCTGGGGACAAAGGGAGTCCCCAGGATATCACAATGGGCCCTGGGGACAAAGGGGGTCCCCATGGTGTCAGAATGAGCCCTGGGGACAAAGGGGGGTCCCCAGGATGTCACAATGGGCCCTGGGGACAATGGGGGGTCCTGGGATGTCACAATAGGCCCTGGGGACAAAGGGGGACCCCATGATTTCACAATGGGCCCAGGGGACAATGGGGCATCCTGGGACGTCACAATGGGCCCTGGGGACAAAGGAGGTCCCCATGGTGTCACAATGGCCCTGGGGATAAAGGGGGACCCCAGGATGTGTATAATGGGGCCTGGGGACAATGGGGGGTCCTGGGATGTCACAATGGGCTCTGGGGACAATAGGGGGTCCTGGGACGTCACAATGGGCCCTGGAGAAAAGGGGGGGTCCTGGGATGTCACAATAGGCCCTGGGGACAAATGGGGTCCCCAGGATATCACAATGGGCCCTGGGGACAAAGAGGGGTCCACAGGATGTTCACAATGGGTCCTGGGGACAAAGAGGGGTCCCCAGGACATCACAATGGGCTCTGGTGACATAGGGGTCCCCAAGATGTCACAACGGGTCCTGGGGACAAGGGGGGTCCCAAGGATGTCACAATGGGCACTGGAGACAAAGGGGGGGTCCCCACGGTGCCACAATGGGCCCTGGGGACAAGGGGGTCCCCAGGATGTAACAATATGCCCTTGGGACAATGGGGGCTCCTGCGATGTCACAATGGGCCCTGGGGACAAAGGGAGGCCGCAGGATGTCACAAGGGGCTCTGGGGACAAAAGGGGTCCCCAGGATGTCACAACGGGCCCTGGGCATAAAGGGGACTCCCCAGGATGTCACAATAGGCCCTGGGGACAAAGGGGGTCCCCAGGTTGTTCACAATGGGCCCTTGGGACAAAGGGGGTTCCCAGGATGTCACAATGGGCCCTGGGTACAAGGGGGGTCCCACCCTGTCACAATGAGCACTGGGGACAAAGGGGGTCCCCAGGATGTCACAATGGGCACTGGAGACAAAGCGGGGGTCTCCACGGTGCCACGATGGGCCCTGGGGACAAGAGGGTCCCCACAGTTTCACAATGGGCCCTGGGGACAAGGGGGATCCCCGCCCTGTCACAATGGGCCCTGGGGCCAAAGGGATCCGCAGGATGTCACAATGGGCCTTGGTGACAAAGGGGTCCCCAGGATGTCACAGTGGGCCCTGGGGACAATGGGGCGTCCCTTGAAGGTCACAATGGGCCCATGGGACAAAGAGGGTGCCCACGGTGTCACAATGGGCCCTGGCGACAAAGGGGGATCCCCAGGATGTCACAATGGGCCCTGGGGACAAAGTAAAATCCTGGAATGTCACAATGGTCCCCAGTGACAAAGGCGCTCCCCATGGTGCCACAATGGGCCCTGGGGACAAAGTGGGTCCCCAGGATTTCACAATGAGCACTGGGGACAAAGGGGGGTCCCAGGATGTCACAATGGGCCCTGGGGACAAGGGGGGGTTCCCATGGAGTCACAACGGGTCCTGGGGACAACGAGGCGTCCTGGGACGTCAAAATGGGCCTTGGGGACAAAGGGGGTCTTCCACAGTCTCACAATGGGCCCTAGAGACAAGGGGGGATCCCCAGGATGACACAATAGGACCTGGGGACAAAGAGGAGTCCCCCTGAATGTCACAATGGGCCCTGGGGACAAGGTGGGTCCCCATGGTGTCACAATAAGCCCTGGGGACAAAGTGGGGTCCTGGGATGTCACAATTGGCCCCAGTGACAAAGGGTGTCCCCATGGTGCCACAATGGGCCCTGGGGATAAAGAGGGTCCCCAGGATGTCACAATGGGCTTTGGGGAGAAGGCGGGGTCCCCAGGATGTCACAATGGGGTCTTGGGACAAAGGGGGTCCCCAGGATGTCACAATGGGCTCATGGGATAAAGGGGGTACCCACGGTGTCACTAGAGGCCCTGGGGACAACAGGGAGTCCCCACGGTGTCACGATGGGTCGTGTGGACAAGGGGGTCCCCAGGATGTTCACAACGGGCCCTGAGGACAAAGGGGGTCCCCATGGTGTCACAATGGTCCCTGGGGACAACTTGGGGTCCTGGGATGCCACAATGGGCCCTGGGGACAAAGGCGGTCCCCAGGATGTCACAATAAGCCCTGGGGACAAGGGGGGTCCCCAGGATGTCACAATGGGCACTGGGGACAAAGGGGGTACCCACGGTGTCACTATAGGCCCTGGGGACAACGGGGGTCCCCACGGTGCCACGATGGGCCCTAGGGACAAGGGGGTCCCCAGGATGTTCACAATGGGCCCTGGAGACAATGGGGGGTCCCCAGGATGTCACAATGGGCCCTGGGGACAAAGAGGGTCCCTACAGTGTCACAATTCGACCTGGGGACAAGGTGGAGTCTTGGGATGTCACAATGGGCACTGGGGATGAGGGGGTCCCCAGGATGTCACAATGGGCCCTGGGGACAAAGAGGGTCCCCTGGATGTCACAATGGGCCCTGGGGACAAGGGGGGTCCCCAGGATGTCACAATCGGCCCTGGGCACAAAGGGGGGTGCCGGTGGTGTCAAAATGGGCTGTGGGGACAAAGGGCGTCCCCAGGATGTCACAGTGGGCCCTGGGGACAAAGTGGTCCCCATGGTATCAGAATGGGCCCTGGGGACAAAGAGGGGTGCCCTGAATGTCACAATGGGCCCTGAGGACAAAGGGGGGTCCCCAGGATGTCGCAATGGGCCTTGGGGACAATGGGGGGTCCTGGGATGACACAATGGGCCCGAGTGACAAATGGGGTCTCCATGGTGTCACAATGGGCCCTGAAGACAAAGGGGGTCCCCTGAATGTCACAATGGGCCCTGAGGACAATGGGGGTTCCTGGAACGTCACAATGGGCCCTGGGGAGAAAGGGAGGTCCCCAGGATGTCACAATGGGCCCTGGAGACAATTGGGGGTTTTGGGATGTCACGATGGGCTCTGACGACAAGGGGAGGTGCCCATGGTGTCACAATGGGTCCTCAGTGACAAGGGGGGTCCCCATGGTGTCACAATGGGCTCTGCGGACAATGGGGGGTCCTGGGATGTCACAATGGGCACCAGTGACAAAGGGGGTCCTCATGGTGCCACAATGGGCCCTGGGGAGTAAGTGGGGTCCTGGGATGTCACAATGGGTCCTGGGGACAAAGGGTGATCCTTTGATGTCACAAGGGGCCCTGGAGGCAAGGGGGTCCCCAGGATGTTACAATGGGCCCTGGGCACAAAGGGGGGTCCCCATAGTGTCACAATGGGTCCCCAGTGACAAGGGGGTCCCCACGGTGCCACGATGGGCCCTGGGGACAAGAGGGGGTCCCCATGGTGTCACAATGGACCCTGGGGTCAAAGGGGGTTCCCAGGACATCACAATGGGCTCTGGGGACAATGGGGATCCTGGGACATCACAATGAGCCCTGGGGACAAGGGGGGGTCCTGGGACGTCACAATGGGTCCTGGGGACAAAGCGGTTCCCCAGGATGTCACAATGGGCCCCGGGGACAAAGCAGGGTCCTGGGACGTCACAATGGGCCCTGGAGACAAAGGGATTCCCCAGGATGTCACAATGGGCCCTGGGGACAAAGGGGGTCCCCACAGTGTCACAATGGTCCCTGGGGACAAAGGAGATCCCCACAGTGTCACAATGGGCCCAGGGGACAAAAGGGGGACCCCAGGATGTCACAATGGGCCCAGGGGACAATGGGGGATCCTGGGACGTTATAATGGGCCCTCGGGAAAAAGGGGGTCCACATGGTGCCACAATGGGCCCTGGGGACAACGGGGGTCCCAGGATGCCACAATGGACACTGGGGACAAGGGGGTCCCCAGGATGTCACAATGGGCCCTGGGGACAACGGTGGCTCCTGGGATGTCACAATGGGCCCTGGGGACACAGGTGGTCCCCAGGATGTCACAATGGGCCCTGGGGACAAAGTGGGGTCCTAAGATGTCACAATGGGCACTGGGGACAAAGGGGGTCCCCATGGTGTCAGAATGGGCCTTGGGGACAATGGGGTCTCCCCAGGATGTCACAATGGGCCTTGGGGACAAAGGGGTGTCCCCTGAATGTGCATAATGGGCCCTGGGGACAAAGGGTGGTCGCCGGGATGTCTCAGTGGGCCCTGGGGACAATGGGGTGTCCTGGGATGTCACAATGGGCCCCAGTGACAAATGGGGTCTCCACGGTGTCACAATGGGCCCTGGAGTAAAGGGGGGTCCCCAGGATGTCACAATAGTCCCTGGGGACAAAGAGGAGTCCCCTGAATGTCATAATGGGCCCTGAGGACAAGGAGGGTCTCCACGGTGTCACAATGGGCCCTGGGGACAATGGGGGGTCCTGGGATTTCACAATAGGCCCTGTGGACCAAGGGTGTCCCCATGATTTCACAATGGGCCCAGGGGACAATGGGGCATCCTGGGACGTCACAATGGGCCCTGGGGACAAAGGGGGTCCCCATGGGGTCACAATGGCCCTGGGGATAAAGGGGGACCCCAGGATGTGTATAATGGGGCCTGGGGACAATGGGGGGTCCTGGGATGTCACAATGGGCTCTGGGGACAATAGGGGGTCCTGGGACGTCACAATGGGCCCTGGAGAAAAGGGGGGGTCCTGGGATGTCACAATAGGCCCTGGGGACAAAGGGGGTCTTCAGGATGTCACAATGGGCCCGGGGGACAAAGGGGGTCCCAAGGATGTCACAATAGGCCCTGGGGAAAAAGAGGGCTCCCCAGGATATCACAATGGGCCCTGGGGACAAAGAGGGGTCCACAGGATGTGCACAATGGGCCCTGGGGACAAAGGGGGCTCCCCAGGATATCACAATGGGCTCTGGTGACATAGGGGTCCCCAAGATGTCACAACGGGTCCTGGGGACAAGGGGGTCCCAAGGATGTCACAATGGGCACTGGAGACAAAGGGGGGGTCCCCACGGTGCCACGATGGGCCCTGGGGACAAGGGGGTCCCCAGGAGGTAACAATGTGCCCTTGGGACAATGGGGGCTCCTGCGATGTCACAATGGGCCCTGGGGACAAAGGGAGGCCCCAGGATGTCACAATGGACCCTGGGGACAAAAGGGGTCCCCGGGATGTCACAATGGGCCCAGGGGACAACGAAGCATCCTGGGACGCCACAATGGGCCCGGGGAAAAAGGGGGGTCCTCGGATGTCACAATGAACCCTAGGGACAAAGGGGGTCCCCAGGATGTCACAACGGGCCCTGGGTACAAGGGGGGTTCCACCCTGTCACAATGAGCACTGGGGACAAAGGGGGTCCCCAGGATGTCACAATGGGCACTGGAGACAAAGGGGGGGTCTCCACGGTGCCACAATGGGCCCTGGGGACAAGAGGGTCCCCACGGTTTCACAATGGGCCCTGGGGACAAGGGGGATCCCCGCCCTGTCACAATGGGCCCTGGGGCCAAAGGGATCCCCAGGATGTCACAATGGGCCCTGGGGACTGCGGGGGGTACTAGGATGTCACAATGGGTCTTGGGGACAAAGGGGGTACCCAGGATGTCACAATGGGCCCTGGGGACAATGGGGGGTCCCTTGAAGGTCACAATGGGCCCATGGGACAAAGAGGGTGCCCACGGTGTCACAGTGGGCCCTGGCGACAAAGGGGGATCCCCAGGATGTCACAATGGGCCCCGGGGACAAAGTAAAATCCTGGAATGTCACAATGGTCCCCAGTGACAAAGGCGCTCCCCATGGTGCCACAATGGGCCCTGGGGACAAAGTGGGTCCCCAGGATTTCACAATGAGCACTGGGGACAAAGGGGGGTCCCAGGATGTCACAATGGGCCCTGGGGACGAGGGGGGGTTCCCATGGAGTCACAATGGGTCCTGGGGACAACGAGGCGTCCTGGGACGTCACAATGGGACTTGGGGACAAAGGGGGTCTTCCACAGTCTCACAATGGGCCCTAGAGACAAGGGGAGATCCCCAGGATGACACAATAGGCCCTGGGGACAAAGAGGAGTCCCCCTGAATGTCACAATGGGCCCTGGGGACAAGGGGGGTCCCCATGGTATCACAATAAGCCCTGGGGACAAAGTGGGGTCCTGGGATGTCACAACTGGCCCCAGTGACAAAGGGTGTCCCCATGGTGCCACAATGGGCCCTGGGGACAAAGAGGGTCCCCAGGATGTCACAATGGGCTTTGGGGACAAGGCGGGGTCCCCAGGATGTCACAATGGGGTCTTGGGACAAAGGGGGTCCCCAGGATGTCACAATGGTCCCTGGGGACAATGGGGGTTCCTGGGACGTCACAATGGGCCCTGGGGACAAAGGCGGTCCCAGGGTGTCACAATAAGCCATGGGGACAAGGGGGGTCCCCAGGATGTCACAATGGGCACTGGGGACAAAGGGGGGTCCCCACGGTGCCATGATGGGCCCTGGCGACAAGGGGGTCCCCAGGATGTCACAATGGGCCCATGGGACAAAGGGGGTACCCATGGTGTCACAATGGGCCCTGGGGACAACTTGGGGTCCTGGGATGTCACAATGGGCCCCGGTGACAAAGGGGGTCCCCGTGGTGCCACAATGTGCCCCTGGGACAAAGGGGGTCCCCAGAATGTCATAATGGGCACTGGGGACAAGGGGGGTCCCCAGGATGTCACAAGTGGCCCTGGGGATAAAGGGGGTCCCCATGGTGCCACAATGTGCCCCTGGGACAAAGGGGTCCCCAGGATGTCACAATAAGCCCTGGGGACAAGGGGGGTCCCCAGGATGTCAGAATGGGCACTGGGGACAACGCGGGGTCCTGGGATGTCACAATGGGCCACGGGGATAAAGGCGATCCCCATGGTGTCACAATGGGCCCTGGGGACAAGGGGGTCCCCAGGATGTCACAATGGGCTCATGGGATAAAGGGGGTACCCACGGTGTCACTATAGGCCCTGGGGACAACGGGGGGTCCCCACGGTGCCACGATGGGTCGTGTGGACAAGGGGGTCCCCAGGATGTTCACAACGGGCCCTGAGGACAAAGGGGGTCCCCACGGTGTCACAATGGTCCCTGGGGACAACTTGGGGTCCTGGGATGTCACAATGGGCCCTGGGGACAAAGGCGGTCCCCAGGATGTCACAATAAGCCCTGGGGACAAGGGGGGTCCCCAGGATGTCACAATGGGCACTGGGGACAAAGGGGGTACCCACGGTGTCACTATAGGCCCTGGGGACAACGGGGGGTCCCCACGGTGCCACGATGGGCCCTGGGGACAAGGGGGTCCGCAGGATGTTCAGAATGGGCCCTGGAGACAATGGGGTGTCCCCAGGATGTCACAATGGGCCCTGGGGACAAAGAGGGTCCCCAGGATGTCACAATCGGCCCTGGGCACAAAGGGGGGTGCACATGGTGTCAAAATGGGCCCTGGGGACAAAGGGCGTCCCCAGGATGTCACAGTGGGCCCTGGGGACAAAGTGGTCCCCATGGTATCAGAATGGGCCCTGGGGACAAAGAGGGGTGCCCTGAATGTCACAATGGGCCCTGAGGACAAAGGGGGGTCCCCAGGATGTCGCAATGGGCCTTGGGGACAATGGGGGGTCCTAGGATGTCACAATGGGCCCGAGTGACAAATGGGGACTCCATGGTGTCACAATGGGCCCTGAAGACAAAGGGGGTCCCCTGAATGTCACAATGGGCCCTGAGGACAATGGGGGTTCCTGGAACGTCACAATGGGCCCTGGGGAGAAAGGGAGGTCCCCAGGATGTCACAATGGGCCCTGGAGACAATTGGGGGTTTTGGGATGTCACGATGGGCTCTGACGACAAGGGGAGGTGCCCATGGTGTCACAATGGGTCCTCAGTGACAAGGGGGGTCCCTATAGTGTCACAATGGGCTCTGCAGACAATGGGGGGTCCTGGGATGTCACAATGGGCACCAGTGACAAAGGGGGTCCTCATGGTGCCACAATGGGCCCTGGGGAGTAAGTGGGGTCCTGGGATGTCACAATGGGTCCTGGGGACAAAGGGTGATCCTTTGATGTCACAAGGGGCCCTGGAGGCAAGGGGGTCCCCAGGATGTTACAATGGGCCCTGGGCACAAAGGGGGGTCCCCATAGTGTCACAATGGGTCCCCAGTGACAAGGGGGTCCCCACGGTGCCACGATGGGCCCTGGGGACAAGAGGGGGTCCCCATGGTGTCACAATGGACCCTGGGGTCAAAGGGGGTTCCCAGGACATCACAATGGGCTCTGGGGACAATGGGGATCCTGGGACATCACAATGAGCCCTGGGGAAAAGGGGGGGTCCTGGGACGTCACAATGGGTCCTGGGGACAAAGCGGTTCCCCAGGATGTCACAATGGGCCCCGGGGACAAAGCAGGGTCCTGGGACGTCACAATGGGCCCTGGAGACAAAGGGATTCCCCAGGATGTCACAATGGGCCCTGGGGACAAAGGGGGTCCCCACAGTGTCACAATGGTCCCTGGGGACAAAAGGGGGACCCCAGGATGTCACAATGGGCCCAGGGGACAATGGGGGATCCTGGGACGTTATAATGGGCCCTCGGGAAAAAGGGGGTCCACATGGTGCCACAATGGGCCCTGGGGACAACGGGGGTCCCAGGATGCCACAATGGACACTGGGGACAAGGGGGTCCCCAGGATGTCACAATGGGCCCTGGGGACAACGGTGGCTCCTGATGTCACAATGGGCCCTGGGGACACAGGTGGTCCCCAGGATGTCACAATGGGCCCTGGGGACAAAGTGGGGTCCTAAGATGTCACAATGGGCACTGGGGACAAAGGGGGTCCCCATGGTGCCACAATGGGCCTTGGGGACAATGGGGTCTCCCCAGGATGTCACAATGGGCCTTGGGGACAAAGGGGTGTCCCCTGAATGTGCATAATGGGCCCTGGGGACAAAGGGTGGTCGCCGGGATGTCTCAGTGGGCCCTGGGGACAATGGGGTGTCCTGGGATGTCACAATGGGCCCCAGTGACAAATGGGGTCTCCACGGTGTCACAATGGGCCCTGGGGATAAAGGGGGGTCTCCAGGATGTCACAATGGGCCCAAGTGATGAGTCCCCACAGTGCCACTATGGGCCCTGGAGACAAGGGGGGTCCCCAGGATGTCACGATGGGGCCTGGGGACAACGAGGGGTCCTGGGACGTCACAATGAGCCCTGGGGAAAAAGGGTGGTCCCCATGATATCACAATGGGCACTGGAGACAGTGGGGGGTCCTGGGATGTCACAATGGACCCTGGGGACAAAGTAAGGTCCTCGGCTGTCACAATGAGCCCTGAGGACAAGGGGGGTCCCCAGAATTTCACAATGAGCACTGGGGACAAAGTGGGGTCCTGGGATGTCAAAATGGGCCCTGGGGACAAAGGGGGTCCCTTAACTGTCACAATGGGCCCTGGGGACAAGGGGGGTCCCCACGGTGTCACAATGGGCCCTGGGGACAAAGTGGGGTCCTGGAATGTCACAATGGGCCCAGAGGACAAAGGGTGTCCCCATGGTGCCACAGTGGGCCCTGGGGACAAAGGGGGTCCTGAGACGTCACAATGGGCCCTGGGGAAAAGGCGGGGTCCCCACGGTGTCACAATGGGCCCTGGGGACAATGGGGGGTCCTGGGATGTCACAATGGGCCCCAGTGACAAAGGGGGTCCCCATGGTGCGACAACGAGCTCTGGGGATAAAGGGGGTCTCCAGGATGTCACAATGGGCCCTGGGGACAAAGGAAGTCCCCAGAATGCCACAATGGGTCCTGGAAAGAAGTGGGGTCCCCACCGTGTCACAATGGGCCTTGGGGACAAAGGGGGGTCCCCAGGATGTCACAATGGGCCCCGGGGACAAAGGGGTCCCCAGGATGTCACAATGGGTACTGGGGACAAAGGCGGGGTCCCCATGGTGTCACAATGGACCCAAGTGACAGGACGAGTCCCCACGGTACCACTATGGGCCCTGGAGACCAGGGGGTTCCCCGGATTTCACAATGGGCCCTGGGGACAAGGGGGGTCCCCAGGATGTCACAATGGGCACTGGGGACAACGAGGGGTCCTGGGACGTCACAATGAGCCCTGGGGAGAAAGGGGGGTCCCCACCCTGTCAGAAGGGACCCTGGGGACAAGGTGGGGTCCTGGGATGTCACAATGGGCTCTGGGGACAAAGGGGGTGTCCATGGTGCCACAATGGGCCCTGGGGACTAGGGGGGGGGGTCCCCTCGGTGCCACGATGGGCCCTGGGGACAAAGGGGGTCCCCAGAATGTCACAATGGGCCCTGGGGACATTTGGGGTCCCCAGAATGTCACAATGGGCCCTGGGGACAATGGGGGATCCTGAGACGTCACAATGGGCCCTGGGGACAAAGTGGGTCCCCATGGTGTCACAACACCCTGGGGACAATGCAGGGTCCCCAGGATGTCACAATGGCCCCTGGGGACATTAGGGGTCCCCACGGTTTCACGATCTTAACCCTTGACACCCCCCAACTACTGGGTCCTTAGGGTTACTCCCGGGTCCCTCCTGAACTGAATCCCCGCCCGAACTCCTGGGTCTGATAGAGAGCACGAACATTTTAAGGGTTAACAAAACATAATTGGGTGCCCACTAACGAGCCAACACTTTAGGGCTGAGCCAGGAAACCAGAACCCAGCAGTGCCAGGATCAGGAGTTTTACGGCACCAGCTGTGAACTCGAGGGGACGAGAGAACCGAGATTTACAGCAAAAAGGGGGTGCCAGGCTGGGTTCAACCGACCTGGAGCTTGGGTCCCAGTCCATTCAACACAAGGAGCCAAACCTGAGGAAGCTGAAGGAGCCTTCATCCAAAGACCCCTCCTCCAGAGCACCAGGTGGCGCCGCGCAGGCGAACAGGGGGCGTCCAGGCGGAGACTACGGCAGTGATGAGCGGGAAAGGTTCTGGATGTGTGCGGGCGCTCTGGGGTCGTTGGGACACGAGCACCTCGCTGTATTTAAACGCAGCTCCTGCTGCTCGGAGCGGCGCACGAGGGGTGGAACCATCGCTCCCCTTGCGCCCGACGGCGAAACGAACGCAGCTGCTCTGGAACCCTGCGGGGTGTGAAGGTTCATGGCTCCGGAGGCTGTAAAGTTGTTTCTGCGCCTCCGTTCCCCTCATGGCCCCCCCATTCCCTTCACACCGACCCTCAATCCACCCCCCACCCGACCCCCAGTTCCCCCCAAACCCCGACCCCCAGCTCCCCCCCACCGACCACCAAATGCCCCCCCGACCCCCAATTCCTCCCCAGACTGACCCCCAATGCCCCCTCACACCGACCCCCAAGGCCGCCCCCGCACACCAACCCCCCAGTTCCCCCCTCAAACACCGACCCCCAATCCCCCCCCGGACCCTAATTCCCCCTCGCACTGACCCCCAACGCCCCCCACACCAACCCCTAATGCCCCTCACATCGACCCCCAAATCCTCCCCAGACTGACCCCTCAAATCCTCCCCAGACCAACCCCCAACTTCCCCCCCACACCGACCCCCAATTCCCCCTCACACCGACCCCCAATGTCCCCCCCCCCACACCAGACCCCAATTCCCCCCCACACCGACCCCCAATTCCCCCCCACACTGATCCCCAATGCCCCCCCACACACCGACCCCCAATTCCTCCCCAGACTGACCCCCAATGCCCCCTCACACCGACCCCCAAGGCCCCCCCTGCACTGACCCCCCCACACCGACGCCCCAATTCCCCCCTCAAACACCGACCCCCAGTGCCCCCCCACTGGACCCTAATTCCCCCTCGCACCGACCCCCAATGCCCCCCCACACACTGACCCCCAGTTCCTGCCCCCCACACCAACCCCTAATGCCCCTCACATCCACCCCCAAATCCTCCCCACACTGACCCCTCAAATCCTCCCCAGACCAACCCCCAACTTCCCCCACACCGACCCCCAATTCCCCCTCACACCGACCCCCCAAGCCCCCCCCACCGATCCCCAATTCCTCCCCACACCGACCCCCAATGTCCCGCTCACACCGACCCCCAGTTCCTCCCCCACACCGCCCCCCAATTCCCCCCTCACACCGACCCCAAATCCCCACCCCCACACTGCCCCCCAAATCCCCCCCTCACACCGACCCCCAATGTCCCCCCCCGACCCCCCAATGCCCCTCACACCGACCCCAATTCCTCCCCCCACACCGACCCCCAATGCCCCTCCCGCCGACCCCCAGCTCGCCTCACAACCTCCACCAAAACGGCGGCGCCTCCCTCTCCTCCCTCCCGCCTTTTCCCGCCAGACACCCCCGGCACGTGACGCCGGCGAGGGGGCGTGGCCGGCGGCGAGGGGGCGTGGCCGCGGCGCCGGCGGGCGGGAAGCGCCGGGGCGGGAAACGCCGGGTTAGGAGATCGCGTCCCCTCGGGTCCCTCGTGTCTCTTCATGTCCCATCGCGTCCCCTCGGGTCCCTCGTGTCCCTTCATGTCCCATCGTGTCCCCTCATCGTCCCCTCGTGTCCCTCGGGTCCCCTCGTGTCCCCTCATCTCCTCAGCACCCCCGCTGGAGCCCGCCCGTCCCTCCCCTCCAGGAGAGACCCCGGGGCTGAGGCGGATCCGCCATCAATCCCCCCACAGACTTTTTCTCTCTTTCCTCCCCCTTTTCCCTCTTTTCCCTCTTTCCCCCTTTATGCCTCTTTCCCCCCTTTTTCCCTTCCCCCCTTTTTCCCTCTTTTCCCTCTTTCCACCGTTTTTTCCTCTTTTCGCTCTTTCCCCCTTTATCCCTGTTTCCCCCCTTTTTCCCCCTTTCCCCCCTTTTTCCCTCTTCCCCCTCTTTTCTCCCTTTTCCCTCTTTCCCCCTTTATCCCTCTTTTCCCTCTTTCCGCCCTTTTCCCTCTTCCCCCCTTTTTCCCTCTTTTCCCTCTTTCCCCTTTATCCCTCTTTGCCCCCTTTTTCCCTCTTTTTCCTCTTCCCCCCCTCTTCCCCCTCTTTTCCCTCTTCCCCTTTTTTCCCTTTTCCCCCCTTTTCCCCCTTTTTCCTCTTTCCCCCCTTTTCTCCCCTTTTCCCTCTTCCCTCTTTTCCCTTCTTTCCCCCCTTTCCCTCTTCCCCCCTCTTTCCATCTTATCCCTCTTTTCCCCCTTTATCCCTGTTTCTTCCCTTTTCCCCCCCTTTCCCTCTTTCCTCGCTTTTTCCCTATTTTTCCCTCTTTCCCCCCTTTTTCCCTCTTTTCCCTCTTTCCTCGCTTTTTCCCTCTTTTTCCCTCTTTCCCCCCTTTTTCCCCCTTTTCCCTCTTTCCTTGCTTTTTCCCCCTTTTCCCTCTTTCCCCCCTTTTTCCCTCTTTTCCCTTTTTCCCCCCTTTTTCCCCCTTTCCCCCCTTTTCCCTCTTCCCCCGTTTCCCTCTCCCGTTTTCCCGTCCCTCCTCCCATTCCCGTGCAGCCCAACCCCTTCCCCCCTTTTCCCCAGAGCAGTTTTCATACAGATCCCCCCTTTCCCCCCAGCCCCGAACCCCCGGGGGTTTCTCAGCATCAGCAGCCACTTCACTCCCCCCAATTTAACTCTTTGTGTCCCTTTTCCAGGCTCTTTGGGAGCCCGGGTGTCCTGGGGCCGCTCTGGTTTTTGCTCCGGGGTGTTTGGAGCCCGGTGACCATGGACCTGTTTCCCTTGGGCGACGAGCTGCGTGGCTTTGCCCAGAGCCCCGGGCTGCTCTGCGGGGAAGCGCTGGAGCCCGACCTGGAGCCCAGTCTGAGCCTGGAGCCCAACCTGGAGCCCGACCTGAGCCTGGAGCCCAACCTGGAGCCCAACCTGAGCCTGGAGCCCAGTCTGAGCCTGGAGCCCAACCTGAGCCTGGAGCCCAACCTGAGCCTGGAGCCCGACCTGAGCCTGGAGCCTGACCTAGAGCCCAACCTGAGCCTGGAGCCCGACCTGAGCCTGGAGCCCGACCTGAGCCTGGAGCCCAACCTGAGCCTGGAGCCTGACCTGGAGCCCAACCTGAGCCTGGAGCCCAACCTGAGCCTGGAGCCCAACCTGAGCCTGGAGCCTGACCTAGAGCCCAACCTGAGCCTGGAGCCTGACCTAGAGCCCAACCTGAGCCTGGAGCCCAACCTGAGCCTGGAGCCCGACCTGAGCCTGGAGCCTGACCTAGAGCCCAACCTGAGCCTGGAGCCCGACCTGAGCCTGTAGCCCAGTCTGAGCCTGGAGCCCAACCTGAGCCTGGAGCCCAACCTGAGCCTGGAGCCCGACCTGAGCCTGCAGCCTGACCTAGAGCCCAACCTGAGCCTGGAGCCCGACCTGAGCCTGTAGCCCAGTCTGAGCCTGGAGCCCAACCTGAGCCTGGAGCCCAACGTGAGCCTGGAGCCTGACCTAGAGCCCAACCTGAGCCTGGAGCCCGACCTGAGCCTGTAGCCCAGTCTGAGCCTGGAGCCCAGTCTGAGCCTGGAGCCCAACCTGAGCCTGGAGCCCGACCTGGAGCCCAACGTGAGCCTGGAGCCTGACCTGGAGCCCAACCTGAGCCTTGAGCTCAGTATTTACTAATGATCAGTATTTACTAATGATGGTCAGTATTTATTAATGATGATCAGTAACTATTAATAACGGCTAGTATTTATTAATGACGCTCAGTATTTATTAATGAGGGTCAGTATTTATTAATGATGATCAGTATTTATTAGTGGTGATCAGTAATTATTAATGACGCTCAGTATTTATTAATGATGGCCAGTATTTATTAATGACGATCAGCATTATTAATAAGGATCAATATTTATTAATGGTGATCAGTATTTATTAATAACAATCAGTATTTATTAGTGATGGTCAGTATTTATTAATGGTGATCAGTATTTATTAATAACAATCAGTATTTATTAGTGATGGTCAGTATTTATTAATCGTGATCAGTATTTATTAATGATGGTCGGTATTTATTAAGGACAATCAGTATTTATTAATGATGGTCAGTATTTATTCATGACAATCAGCATTATTAATAAGGATCGATATTTATTAATGGTGATCAGTATTAATAATGATCAGTATTTATTAATAGCAATCGGTATTTATTAATGATGGTCAGTATTTATTAATGGTGATCAGTATTTATTAATAACGATCAGTATTAATGATGATCAGTATTTATTAATGATGGTCAGTATTTATTAATGATGATCAGCATTATTAGTAAGGATCAATATTTATCAACGGTGATCAGCATTTATTAATAACGACCAGTATTTATTAATGATGGTCAGTATTTATTAACGGCGATCAGTATGTATTAAGGATCACAGTATCACAGTATGTTTGGGATTGGAAGGGACCTGGAAAGGTCATCCAGTGCAATCCCCCATGGAGCAGGAACACCCAGCTGAGGTTCCACAGGAAGGGGTCCAGGCGGGTTTGAATGTCTGCAGAGAAGGAGACTCCACAACCTCCCTGGGCAGCCTGGGCCAGGCTCTGACACCCTCACCATGAACAAGTTTCTTCTCATCTTTCAGTGGAACCTCCTGGGTTCCAGCTTGATCCCATTACCCCTTGTCCTACCATTGTTTGCCACTGAGAAGAGCCTGGCTCCATCCTCCTGACACTCACCCTTTATATATTTATAAACATTAATAAGGTCACCCCTCAGTCTCCTCTTCTCCAAACTAAAGAGCCCCAGCTCCCTCAGCCTTTCTCCATAAGGGAGGTGCTCCACTCCCTTAATCATCTTTGTTGCCCTGCGCTGGACCCTCTCCAGCAGTTCCCTGTCCTTCTTGAACTGAGGGGCCCAGAACTGGACACAATATTCCAGATGGGGTCTCACCAGGGCGGAGTAGAGGGGAAGGAGGACCTCTCTCGATCTACTGACCACCCCCCTTGTTATACACCCAAGGATGCCATTGGCCTTCCTGGCCACAAGGGCCCAGTGCTGGCTCATGGGCATCCTGTTGTCCACCAGGACCCCCAGGTCCCTTTCCCCTACACTGCTCTCTAACAGCTCATTCCCCAACCTATACTGGAACCTGGGGTTGTTCCTGCCCAGATGCAGGACTCTACACTTTCCCTTGTTAAATTCCATCAGGTTATCCCCCGCCCAACTCTCCAGCCTCTCCAGGTCTCTGATGGCAGCACAGCTTCCAGTGTCAGCCACTCCTCCCAGCTTAGTGTCATCAGTAAACTTGCTGATGGTACACTCAATTCCCTCGTCTAAATCGTTAATGAATATATTGAATAATATTGGCCCCAGTACTGACCCCTGAGGCACTCCACTAGATACTGGCCTCCAACTGGACTCCGCACCATTGACCACCACTCTCTGGCTTCTCTCTTTAAGCCAGTTTGCAACCCACCTCACTACTCTATTGTCCAGACCACACCTCCTCAATTTAGCTGTGAGGATGCTGTGAGGGACTGTGTCAAAGGCTTTACTGAAGTCAAGGTAGACCACATCCACCGCTCTGCCATCATCCATCCACCTTGTCACATTCTCATAAAAGGCTATGAGGTTGGTCAAGCATGACTTCCCCTTGGTAAAGCCATGCTGACTGCCCCTAATGACCCTCTTATCCCTGATGTGCCTTGAGATGGCACCAAGGATAAGCTGTTCCATTACTTTCCCAGGGACAGAGGTGAGGCTGACCGGTCTATAATTACCCGGGTCCTCCTTCTTGCCCTTTTTGAAGCCTGCAGTGACATTTGCTTTCCTCCAATCCTCGGGCACCTCTCCCGTTTCCCAAGACTTGGCAAAAATGATGGAGAGCGGTCCAGCAATGACTTCAGCCAGCTCCCTCAGCACCCGCGGGTGCATCCCATCTGGACCCATGGATTTATGGATGTCCAGACTATTTAATTGTTCCCTAACCCAGTCCTCATCGACTAAAGCAAACTCCTCCATTAACCTGGCTTCATCCGGGGTCTCAGGGGTACAGGGTTCCCCAGGACAGCCTCCAGCGGAGTAGACAGAGACAAAGGCGGCATTCAGCAATTCTGCCTTCTCTGTGTCTTCTGCCACCAGGGCACCCACCTCATTCATCAGTGGGCCTACATTGCCTCTGGTATTAGTTTTATCTGCTATGTATTTGAAAAAGTTCTTCTTGCTGTCCTTGACCCCTCTCGCCAGCTGTAATTCTAAGGAGGCCTTGGCTACCCTAGCTGCCTTCCTGCATCCTCTAACAGCAGCCTTATATTCCTCCCAAGTGGCCAGTCCCGGCTTCCATGACCTGTAAACTCGCCTCTTCTGCTTGAGCATACCCAACAGATCCCTATTGAACCACGCAGGCCTCCTGGCTCCCTTCCTCGACTTCCTACGTGTGGGGATGCTCTGATCCTGAGCATGGAAGAAGCAATCTCTGAATGCAATCCAGCTCTCTTGGGCCCCTTTTCCTTCAAGCAGTCTTGCCCATGGGATTTCCCCCAGCAATTGCTTGAAAAGGCCGAAATTAGCCCTGCCAAAGTCCAGGGTTGCAATTCTACTTGCTATTCTGTTCCTGCCACACGAGATGCTGAACTCCACCATCTCGTGGTCACTGCAACCCAGGCAGCCCTCGACCTTTACTGCTTCGACCAGACCCTCTTTGTTAGTGAGGATGAGATCCAGCAGTGCACCTCTCCTGGTCGGCTCCTCCACCATCTGCATGAGGAAGTGATCATCAATGCGCTGGAGGAACCTCCTGGACTGGGGCTGGCTGGCTGAATGGTCCTTCCAGCCATTAATAAATACTGGCCATCATTAATAAATACTGATCGTTATTAATACATGCTGATCACCATTAATAAATATTGATCCTTATTCATAATGCTGATCATCATTAATAAATACTTGCCATCATTAATAAATACTGATCATCATTAATAAATACCAATCGTTATTAATAAATACTGACCGTCATTAATAAATACTGATTGTCATTAATAAATACTGATCGTTACTAATAAATACTGACCACCATTAATACATACTGATCGCCATTAATAAATACTGACCATCACTAATAAATACTGATCGTTATTAATAAATGCTGATCACCATTAATAAATATCAATCCTTATTAATAATGCTGATTGTCATGAATAAATACTGACCATCATTAATAAATGCTGATTGTCCTTAATAAATACTGACCATCATTAATAAATACTGATCGTCATTAACAAATAGTGACCGTTATTAATAATTACTGATCACCATTAATAAATATTGATCCTTATTAATAATGCTGATCATCATTAATAAATACTGACCATCATTAATAAATGCTGATTGTCCTTAATAAATACTGACCATCATTAATAAATACTGATCGTCATTAATAAATACTGACCATCATTAATAAATACTGATCGTCATTAATAAATACTGACCGTTATTAATAATTACTGATCACCACTAATAAATACTGATCATCATTAATAAATACTGACCATCATTAATAAATACTGATCGTCATTAATAAATGCTAGCCGTTATTAATAATTACTGATCACCATTAATAAATACTGATCATCATTAATAAATACTGACCATCATTACTAAATACTGATCAGTAGTAAATACTGAGCTCAAGGCTCAGGTTGGGCTCCAGGTCAGGCTCCAGGCTCAGGTTGGGCTCTAGGTCAGGCTCCAGGCTCAGGTTGGGCTCCAGGTCGGGCTCCAGGCTCAGGTTGGGCTCCAGGTCGGGCTCCAGGCTCAGGTTGGGCTCCAGGTCAGGCTCCAGGCTCATGTTGGGCTCCAGGTCGGGCTCCAGGGTCAGGTTGGGCTCCAGGTCGGGCTCCAGGCTCAGGTCGGGCTCCAGGCTCAGGTTGGGCTCCAGGCTCAGGTTGGGCTCCAGGCTCAGACTGGGCTCCAGGCTCAGACTGGGCTCCAGGCTCTGACTGGGCTCCAGGCTCAGACTGGGCTCCAGGCTCAGGTCCAGCGCTTCCCCGCAGAGCAGCCCGGGGCTCTGGGCAAAGCCACGCAGCTCGTCGCCCAAGGGAAACAGGTCCATGGTCACCGGGCTCCAAACACCCCGGAGCAAAAACCAGAGCGGCCCCAGGACACCCGGGCTCCCAAAGAGCCTGGAAAAGGGACACAAAGAGTTAAATTGGGGGGAGTGAAGTGGCTGCTGATGCTGAGAAACCCCCGGGGGTTCGGGGCTGGGGGGAAAGGGGGGATCTGTATGAAAACTGCTCTGGGGAAAAGGGGGGAAGGGGTTGGGCTGCACGGGAATGGGAGGAGGGACGGGAAAACGGGAGAGGGAAACGGGGGAAGAGGGAAAAGGGGGGAAAGGGAAAAGAGGGAAAAACGGGTGAAAGAGGGGAAAAGGGGGGAAAGAGGGGAAAAGGGGGGAAAGAGGGAAAAGGGGGGAAAGAGGGAAAAGGGGGAAAAAGCGAGGAAAGAGGGAAAAGGGGGAAAAAGGGGAGAAACAGGGATAAAGGGGGGAAGAGGGAAAGGGGGGAAAGAAGGGAAAAGAGGGAAGAGGGAAAAGGGGAGAAAAGGGGGGAAAGAGGAAAAAGAGGGGAAAAGGGGGGAAAACGGAAAAAGGGGGAAGAGGGAAAAGAGGGAAAGAGGGGGAAAGAGGAAAAAGAGGGGAAAAAGGGGGCAAAGAGGGATAAAGGGGAAAGAGGGAAAAGGGGGGGAAAGAGGGAAAAGAGGGATAAAGGGGGAAAGAGCAAAAAGGGCGGAAAGAGGGAAAAAAGGGATAAAGGGGAAAAGAGGAAAAAAGGGCGGAAAGAGGGAAAAGAGGGATAAAGGGGGAAAGAGGGAAAAGGGGGGGAAGAGGGAAAAAGGGAGAAAAAGGGGGAAAAGAGGGATAAAGGGGGAAAGAGGGAAAAGAGGGAAAAGGGGGAGGAAAGAGGGAAAAAGTCTGTGGGGGGATTGATGGCGGATCTGCCCCAGCCCCGGGGTCTCTCCTGGAGGGGAGGGACGGGCGGGCTCCAGCGGGGGTGCTGAGGAGATGAGGGGAGATGAGGGGACACGAGGGGACACGAGGGACACGAGGGGACGATGAGGGGACCCGAGGGACGCGAGGGATCCGAGGGGACATGAAGGGACACGAGGGGACATGAAGGGACACGAGGGACCCGAGGGGACGCGATCTCCTCACCCGGCGTTTCCCGCCACGGCGCTTCCCGCCCACCGGCGCCGCGGCCACGCCCCATCCCCACCGGCCACGCCCCCTCCCCACCGGCCACGCCCCCTCCCCGCCCGCCACGCCCCCTCGCCGGCGTCACGTGCCGGGGGTGTGTGGCGGGAAAAGGCGGGAGGGAGGAGAGGGAGGCGCCGCCGTTTTGGTGGAGGTTGTGAGGGGGACTGGGGGTCGGCGGGAGGGGCATTGGGGGTCGGTGTGGGGCGAGGAATTGGGGTCGGTGTGAGGGGCATCGGGGGATCGGGGGGGGGACATTGGGGGTCGGTGTGAGGGGGGGCATTGGGTGTTGGTGTGAGGGGGGGATTTGGGGGGCAGTGTGGGGGTGGGGATTTGGGGTCGGTGTGTGAGGGGGAATTGGGGGGCGGTGTGGGGGAGGAACTGGGGTCTGTTGTGGGGGAGAAACGGGGGGTTGGTGTGAGCGGGACATTGGGGGTCAGTGTGGGGGGAATTGGGGGTCGGTGGGGGGGGCTTGGGGGCTCGGTGTGAGGGGGAATTGGGGGTCGGTGGGGGGGGAAGTTGGGGGTTGGTCTGGGGAGGATTTGAGGGGTCAGTGTGGGGAGGATTTGGGGGTCGATGTGAGGGGCATTAGGGGTTGGTGTGGGGGGCAGGAACTGGGGGTCGGTGTGTGGGGGGCGTTGGGGGTCGGTGCGAGGGGGAATTAGGGTCCAGTGGGGGGGATTGGGGGTCGATGATTGAGGGGGGAATTGGGGGGTCGGTGTGGGGGGGATCAGTGCAGGGGGGGCCTTGGGGGTCGGTGTGAGGGGGCATTGGGGGTCAGTGTGGGGAGGAATCAGGGTCGGTGTGGGGGGGGGGCATTGGGGATCAGTGTGGGGGGAATTGGGGGTCGGTGTGGGGGGGAATTGGGGTCTGGCGTGGGGGGGGCATTGGGGGTCATTGTGGGGGGAATTGGGGCTCGGTGTGGGGGAAAAGTTGGGGCTCGGTCTGGGGAGGATTTGAGGGGTCAGTGTGGGGAGGATTTGGGGGTCGATGTGAGGGGCATTAGGGGTTGGTGTGGGGGGCGTTGGGGGTCAGTGCGAGGGGGAATTAGGGTCCAGTGGGGGGGCATTGGGGATCGGTGTTTGAGGGGGGAATTGGGGGGTTGGTATGCGGGGGCGGCCTTGGGGGTCGGTGTGAGGGGGCATTGGGGGTCAGTCTGGGGAGGAATTGGGGGTCGGGGGGGCATTTGGGGGTCGGTGGGGGGGAGCTGGGGGTCGGGGTTTGGGGGGAGCTGGGGGTCGGGTGGGGGGTGGATTGGGGGTCGGGGTGAAGGGAATGGGGGGGCATGAGGGGAACGGAGGCGCAGAAACAACTTTACAGCCTCCGGAGCCATGAACCTTCACACCCCGCAGGGCTCCAGAGCAGCTGCGTTCGTTTCGCCGTCGGGCGCAAGGGGAGCGATGGTTCCACCCCTCGTGCGCCGCTCCGAGCGGCAGGAGCTGCGTTTAAATACAGCGAGGTGCTCGTGTCCCAACGACCCCGGAGCGCCCGCACACATCCAGAACCTTTCCCGCTCATCACTGCCGTAGTCTCCGCCTGGACGCCCCCTGTTCGCCTGCGCGGCGCCACCTGGTGCTCTGGAGGAGGGGTCTTTGGATGAAGGCTCCTTCAGCTTCCTCAGGTTTGGCTCCTTGTGTTGAATGGACCGGGACCCAAGCTCCAGGTCGGTTGAACCCAGCCTGGCGCCCCCTTTTTGCTGTAAATCTCGGTTCTCTCGTCCCCTCGAGTTCACAGCTGGTGCCGTAAAACTCCTGATCCTGGCACTGCTGGGTTCTGGTTTCCTTACCATGAGTTCACCTAAAGCTCTGAACTAAGGGCTCGTGTGGCTCAGCCCTAAAGTGTTGGCTCGTTAGTGGGCACCCAATTATGTTTTGTTAACCCTTAAAATGTTCGTGCCCTCTATCAGACCCAGGAGTTCGGGCGGGGATTCAGTTCAGGAGGGACCCGGGAGTAACCCTAAGGACCCAGTAGTTGGGGGGTGTCAAGGGTTAAGATCGTGAAACCGTGGGGACCCCTAATGTCCCCAGGGGCCATTGTGACATCCTGGGGACCCTGCATTGTCCCCAGGGTGTTGTGACACCATGGGGACCCACTTTGTCCCCAGGGCCCATTGTGACGTCTCAGGATCCCCCATTGTCCCCAGGGCCCATTGTGACATTCTGGGGACCCCAAATGTCCCCAGGGCCCATTGTGACATTCTGGGGACCCCCTTTGTCCCCAGGGCCCATTGTGACATCCCAGAACCCCAATTTGTCCTCAGGGCCCATTGTGACATCCTGGAAACCCCCTTGTCCCCAGGGCCCATCGTGGCACCATGGACACCGCCTTTGTCCCCAGGGCCCATTGTGACATCCCAGGACCCCACCTTGTCCCCAGGGTCCCTTCTGACAGGGTGGGGACCCCCCTTGCTCCCCAGGGCTCATTGTGACGTCCCAGGACCCCTCGTTGTCCCCAGTGCCCATTGTGACATCCTGGGGACCCCCCTTGTCCCCAGGGCCCATTGTGAAATCCGGGGAACCCCCTGGTCTCCAGGGCCCATAGTGGTACCGTGGGGACTCGTCCTGTCACTTGGGTCCATTGTGACACCATGGGGACCCCGCCTTTGTCCCCAGTACCCATTGTGACATCCTGGGGACCCCTTTGTCCCCGGGGCCCATTGTGACATCCTGGGGACCCCCCTTTGTCCCCAAGGCCCATTGTGACACGGTGGGGACCCCACTTCTTTCCAGGACCCATTGTGGCATTCTGGGGACTTCCTTTGTCCCAGGGCCCATTGTGACATCCTGGAGACCCCCTTTATCCCCAGAGCTCGTTGTCGCACCATGGGGACCCCCTTTGTCACTGGGGCCCATTGTGACATCCCAGGACCCCCCATTGTCCCCAGGGCCCATTGTGACACCGTGGGGACCCCGCCTTTTCCCCAGGGCCCATTGTGACGTCTCAGGACCCCCTTTGTCCCCCACGGCCCACTGTGGCACCATGGGGACCCCCTTTGTCCTCTGGGCCCATTGTGACATTCCAGGACCCCACTTTGTCCCCAGGGCCCATTGTGACAATTAAGGGACCCCCCTTGTCCCCAGGGCCCATTTTGACATCCCAGGACCCCACTTTGTCCCCAGTGCTCATTGTGAAATTCTGGGGACCCCCCTTGTCCTCAGGGCTCATTGTGACAGCCGAGGACCTTACGTTGTCCCCAGGGCCCATTGTGACATCCCAGGACCCCCCACTGTCTCCAGTGCCCATTGTGACATTATGGGGACCACCCTTTTTCCCCAGGGCTCATTGTGACGTCCCAGGACCCCTCGTTGTCCCCAGGCCCCATCGTGACATCCTGGCGACCCCCCTTGTCTCCAGGGCCCATAGTGGCATTGTGGGGACTCATCACTTGGGCCCATTGTGACATCCTGGAGACCCCCCTTTATCCCCAGGGCCCATTGTGACACCGTGGAGACCCCATTTGTCACTGGGGCCCATTGTGACATCCCAGGACACCCCATTGTCCCCAGGGCCCACTGAGACATCCCGGCGACCACCCTTTGTCCCCAGGGCCCATTATGCACATTCAGGGGACACCCCTTTGTCCCCAAGGCCCATTGTGACATCCTGGGGAGACCCCATTG
This sequence comes from Patagioenas fasciata, assembly GCF_037038585.1. Classification (NCBI taxonomy): domain Eukaryota; kingdom Metazoa; phylum Chordata; class Aves; order Columbiformes; family Columbidae; genus Patagioenas; species Patagioenas fasciata. The sequence continues at coordinate 1,550,283 of NC_092530.1, forward strand.
TCCCCAAGGCCCATTGTGGCACCATGGGGACCCCCTTTGTCCCCAGTGCCCATTGTGACATCTTAGGACCCCACTTTGTCCCCAGGGCCCATTGTGACATCCTGGGGACCACCTGTGTCCCCAGGGCCCATTGTGACATCAGGAGCCACCGTTGTCCCCAGGGCCCATTGTGACATCCTGGGGACCCCCTTGTCCCCAGTGTCCATTGTGGCATCCTGGGACCCCCGTTGTCCCCAGGGCCCATTGTGGCACCATGTGGACCCCCTTTTTCCCGAGGGCCCATTATAACGTCCCAGGACCCCCCATTGTCCCCTGGGCCCATTGTGACACTGTGGGGATCTCCTTTGTCCCCAGGGACCATTGTGACACTGTGGGGACCCCCTTTGTCCCCAGGGCCCATTGTGACATCCTGGGGAATCCCTTTGTCTCCAGGGCCCATTGTGACGTCCCAGGACCCTGCTTTGTCCCCGGGGCCCATTGTGACATCCTGGGGAACCGCTTTGTCCCCAGGACCCATTGTGACGTCCCAGGACCCCCCCTTGTCCCCAGGGCTCATTGTGATGTCCCAGGATCCCCATTGTCCCCAGAGCCCATTGTGATGTCCTGGGAACCCCCTTTGACCCCAGGGTCCATTGTGACACCATGGGGACCCCCTCTTGTCCCCAGGGCCCATCGTGGCACCGTGGGGACCCCCTTGTCACTGGGGACCCATTGTGACACTATGGGGACCCCCCTTTGTGCCCAGGGCCCATTGTAACATCCTGGGGACCCCCTTGCCTCCAGGGCCCCTTGTGACATCAAAGGATCACCCTTTGTCCCCAGGACCCATTGTGACATCCCAGGACCCCACTTACTCCCCAGGGCCCATTGTGGCACCATGAGGACCCCCTTTGTCACTGGTGCCCATTGTGACATCCCAGGACCCCCCATTGTCTGCAGAGCCCATTGTTACACTATAGGGACCCCCCTTGTCACTGAGGACCCATTGTGACACCATGGGCACCTCCCCTTGTCGTCAGAGCCCATCGTGACATCCCAAAACCCCCAATTGTCTCCAGGGCCCATTGTGACATCCTGGGGACCTCCCTTTCTCCCCAGGGCCCATTGTGACGTTCCAGGAACCCCCATTGTCCTCAGGGCCCATTGTGACATTCAGGGGACCCCCTTTATCTTCAGGGCCCATTGTGACACCATGGAGACCCCATTTGTCACTCGGGCCCATTGTGACATCCTAGGACCCCCCATTGTCCCCAAGGCCCATTGCGACATCCTGGGGACCCCCCTTTGTCCTCAGGGCCCATTGTGACATTCAGGGCACCCCTCTTTGTCCCCAGGTCCCATTCTGATACCATGGGGACCACTTTGTCCCCAGGGCCCACTGTGACATCCTGGGGACGCCCTTTGTCCCCAGGGCCCATTGTGACATCCTGGGGACACCCCATTGTCTCCAGGGCCCATTGTGAACATCCTGGGGACCCCCTTGTCCCCAGGGCCCATCGTGGCACCGTGGGGACCCCCCGTTGTCCCCAGGGCCTATAGTGACACCGTGGGTACCCCCTTTGTCCCCAGTGCCCGTTGTGACATCCTGGGGACCCCCCTTGTCCCCAGGGCTTATTGTGACATCCTGGGGACCGCCTTTGTCCCCAGGGCCCATTGTGACATCCCAGGACCCCAGGTTGTCCCCAGGGACCATTGTGACACCGTGGGGACCCCCTTTGTCCTCAGGGCCCGTTGTGAACATCCTGGGGACCCCCTTGTCCACACGACCCATCGTGGCACCGTGGGGACCCCCCGTTGTCCCCAGGGCCTATAGTGACACCGTGGGTACCCCCTTTATCCCATGAGCCCATTGTGACATCCTGGGGACCCCCTTGTCCCCGGGGCCCATTGTGACACCATGGGGATCGCCTTTGTCCCCGTGGCCCATTGTGACATCCCAGGACCCCACGTTGTCCCCAGTGCCCATTCTGACATCCTGGGGACCCCCCTTGTCCCCAGGGCTTATTGTGACATCCTGGGGACCCCTTTGTCCCAGGGGCACATTGTGGCACCATGGGGACCCCCTTTATCCCCAGGGCCACTTGTGACATCCTGGGGACCCCCCTTGTCCCCAGTGCCCATTATGACATTCTGGGGACCCCCTTTGTCCCAGGGGCACATTGTGGCACCACGGGGACCCCCTTTGTCACCGGGGCCCATTGTGACATCCCAGGACCCCAAGTTGTCCCCAGGGCCCATTGTGACACCATGGGTACCCCCTTTGTCCCATGGGCCCATTGTGACATCCTGGGGACCCCCTTGTCGCCAGGGCCCATCATGGCACCGTGGGGACCCCCCTTTGTCCCCAGTGCCCATTGTGACATCCTGGGGACCCCCCTTGTCCCCATGGCTTATTGTGACACCCTGGGACCGCCTTTGTCCCCAGGGCCCATTGTGATGTCCCAGGACCCCCCATTGTCCCCAGGGACCATTGTGACATCCTGGGGACCCCCTTTGTCCCAAGACCCCATTGTGACATCCTGGGGACCCCGCCTTGTCCCCAAAGCCCATTGTGACATCTTGGGGACCCTCTTTGTCCCCAGGGCCCATTGTGGCACCATGGGGACACCCTTTGTCACTGGGGCCAGTTGTGACATCCCAGGACCCCACTTTGTCCCCAGGGCTTATTGTGATACCATGGGGACCCCCCTTGTCCCCAGGGCCCATTGTGACATTCAGGGGGACTCCTCTTTGTCCCCAGGGCCTATTGTGTCATCCTGGGGATCTCCCCTTGTCTCTAGGGCCCATTGTGAGACTGTGGAAGACCCCCTTTGTCCCCAAGTCCCATTGTGACGTCCCAGGACGCCTCGTTGTCCCCAGGACCCATTGTGACTCCATGGGAACCCCCCCTTGTCCCCAGGGCCCATTGTGACATCCTGGGACCCCCCTTTGTCCCCAGTGCTCATTGTGAAATCCTGGGGACCCACTTTGTCCCCAGGGCCCATTGTGGCACCATGGGGAGCGCCTTTGTCACTGGGGACCATTGTGACATTCCAGGATTTTACTTTGTCCCCGGGGGCCATTGTGACATCCTGGGGATCCCCCTTTGTCGCCAGGGCCCACTGTGACACCGTGGGCACCCTCTTTGTCCCATGGGCCCATTGTGACCTTCAAGGGACCCCCCATTGTCCCCAGGGCCCATTGTGACATCCTGGGTACCCCCTTTGTCCCCAAGACCCATTGTGACATCCTAGTACCCCCCGCAGTCCCCAGGGCCCATTGTGACATCCTGGGGATCCCTTTGGCCCCAGGGCCCATTGTGACAGGGCGGGGATCCCCCTTGTCCCCAGGGCCCATTGTGAAACCGTGGGGACCCTCTTGTCCCCAGGGCCCATTGTGGCACCGTGGAGACCCCCCCTTTGTCCCCAGTGCCCATTGTGACATCCTGGGGACCCCCTTTGTCCCCAGTGCTCATTGTGACAGGGTGGGACCCCCCTTGTACCCAGGGCTCGTTGTGACATCCTGGGGACCCCCTTTGTCCCCAGGGCCTATTGTGACATCCTGGGGAGTACCCTTTATCCCCAGGGCCCATTGTGACATCCTGGGGACCCCCTTTGTCCCTAGGGTTCATTGTGACATCCCAGGACCCCCATTGTCCCCAGGGCCCATTGTGAACAACCTGGGGACCCCCCTTTTTCCCCGGGCCCATTGTGGCCTCCCAGGATGCTTCGTTGTCCCCTGGGCCCATTGTGACATCCCGGGGACCCCTTTTGTCCCCAGGGTCCATTGTGACATCCTGGGGCCTCCCTTTGTCCCCAGGGCCCATTGTGACATCGCAGGAGGCCCCATTGTCCCAAGGGCACATTGTTACATCCTGGGGACCCCCTTGTCCCCAGGGCCCATCGTGGCACCGTGGGGACCCCCCCTTTGTCTCCAGTGCCCATTGTGACATCCTTGGGACCCCCCTTGTTCCCAGGACCCGTTGTGACATCTTGGGGACCCCTATGTCACCAGAGCCCATTGTGATATCCTGGGGAGCCCCCTTTGTCCCCAGGGCCCATTGTGCACATCCTGTGGACCCCTCTTTGTCCCCAGGGCCCATTGTGATATCCTGGGGAGCCCTCTTTTTCCCCAGGGCCTATTGTGACATCCTGGGGACCCCCTTTGTCCCCCGGGCCCATTGTGACATCCTGAAGACCCCCTTTGTCCCCAGGGCCTATTGTGATATGCCAGGACCCCCCATTGTCCCCAGGGCCCATTGTGACACCGTGGAGACCCTCCTTGTCTTCAGGGCCCATTATGACATTCAGGGGACTCCTCTTTGTCCCCAGGGCCTATTGTGACATCCTGGGGACACCCCTTTACTCCAGGGCCCATTGTGACGTCCCAGGACCCCCTATTGTTCCCAGGGCCCATTGTGACATTCTGGGGACCCCAAACGTCCCCAGGGCCCATTGTGACATTCTGGGGACCCCTCTTTGTCCCCAGGGCCCATTGTGGCACCATGGGGACCCCCTTTGTCCCCAGGGCCCATTGTGACATCCCAGAACCCCAATTTGTCCTCAGGGCCCATTGTGACATCCTGGGGACCCCCTTGTCCCCAGGGCCCATCGTGGCACCGAGGGGACCCCCCCCCCCTAGTCCCCAGGGCCCATTGTGGCACCATGGACACCCCCTTTGTCCCCAGGGCCCATTGTGACATCCCAGGACCCCACCTTGTCCCCAGGGTCCCTTCTGACAGGGTCGGACCCCCCTTTCTCCACAGGGCTCATTGTGACGTCCCAGGACCCCTCGTTGTCCCCAGTGCCCATTGTGACATCCTGGGGACCCCCCTTGTCCCCAGGGCCCATTGTGAAATCCTGGGGACCCCCCTTTGTCCCCAGGGCCCATTGTGACATCCCAGGACCCCCCACTGTCTCCAGTGCCCATTGTGACATCATGGGGACCACCCTTTTTCCCCAGGGCTCATTGTGACGTCCCACGACCCCTCGTTGTCCGCAGGCCCCATCGTGACATCCTGGGGACCCCCCTTGTCCCCAGGGCCCATTGTGACATCCGTGGGACCCCCTTGTCTCCAGGGCCCATAGTGGCACTGTGGGGACTCATCACTTGGGCCCATTGTGACATCCTGGAGACCCCCCTTTATCCCCAGGGCCCATTGTGACACCGTGGAGACCCCATTTGTCACTGGCGCCCATTGTGACATCCCAGGACACCCCATTGTCCCCAGGGCCCACTGAGACATCCTGGCGACCACCCTTTGTCCCCAGGGCCCATTATGCACATTCAGGGGACACCCCTTTGTCCCCAAGGCCCATTGTGACATCCTGGGGAGACCCCATTGTCCTCAAGGCCCATTGTGGCACCATGGGGACCCCCTTTGTCCCCAGTGCCCATTGTGACATCTTAGGACCCCACTTTGTCCCCAGGGCCCATTGTGACATCCTGGGGACCACCTGTGTCCCCAGGGCCCATTGTGACATCCCAGGAGCCACCTGTGTCCCTAGGGCCCATTGTGACATCCTGGGGACCCCCTTGTCCCCAGTGTCCATTGTGGCATCCTGGGACCCCCGTTGTCCCCAGGGCCCATTGTGGCACCATGTGGACCCCCTTTTTCCCGAGGGCCCATTATAACGTCCCAGGACCCCCCATTCTCCCCTGGGCCCATTGTGACATCCTGGGGTCCCCCTTTTGTCCCCTGGGCCCATTGTGACACTGTGGGGACCTCCTTTGTCCCCAGGGCCCATTGTGACACTGTGGGGACCCCCTTTGTCCCCAGGGCCCATTGTGACGTCCTGGGGAACCGCTTTGTCCCCAGGACCCATTGTGAGGTCCCAGGACCCCCCCTTGTCCCCATGGCTCATGTCCCAGGATCCCCATTGTCCCCAGAGCCCATTGTGATGTCCTGGGAACCCCCTTTGACCCCAGGGTCCATTGTGACACCATGGGGACCCCCTCTTGTCCCCAGGGCCCATCGTGGCACCGTGGGGACCCCCTTGTCACTGGGGACCCATTGTGACACTATGGGGACCCCCCTTTGTGCCCAGGGCCCATTGTAACATCCTGGGGACCCCCTTGCCTCCAGGGCCCCTTGTGACATCAAAGGATCACCCTTTGTCCCCAGGACCCATTGTGACATCCCAGGACCCCACTTACTCCCCAGGGCCCATTGTGGCACCATGAGGACCCCCTTTGTCACTGGTGCCCATTGTGACATCCCAGGACCCTCCATTGTCTGCAGAGCCCATTGTTACACTATAGGGACCCCCCTTGTCACTGAGGACCCATTGTGACACCATGGGCACCTCCCCTTGTCGTCAGAGCCCATCGTGACATCCCAAAACCCCCAATTGTCTCCAGGGCCCATTGTGACATCCTGGGGACCTCCCTTTCTCCCCAGGGCCCATTGTGACGTTCCAGGAACCCCCTTTGTCTTCAGGGCCCATTGTGACACCATGGAGACCCCATTTGTCACTCGGGCCCATTGTGACTCCTAGGACCCCCCATTGTCCCCAAGGCCCATTGCGGCATCCTGGGGACCCTCCTTTGTCCTCAGGGCTTATTGTGACATCCTGGGGACCGCCTTTGTCCCCAGGGCCCATTGTGACATCCCAGGACACCCCATTGTCCCCAGGGCCCACTGAGACATCCCGGCGACCACCCTTTGTCCCCAGGGCCCATTATGCACATTCAGGGGACACCCCTTTCTCCCCAAGGCCCATTGTGACATCCTGGGGAGACCCCATTGTCCCCAAGGCCCATTGTGGCACCATGGGGACCCCCTTTGTCCCCAGTGCCCATTGTGACATCTTAGGACCCCACTTTGTCCCCAGGGCCCATTGTGACATCCTGGGGACGACCTGTGTCCCCAGGGCCCATTGTGACATCCTGGGGACCCCCTTGTCCCCAGTGTCCATTGTGGCATCCTGGGACCCCCGTTGTCCCCAGGGCCCATTGTGGCACCATGTGGACCCCCTTTTTCCCGAGGGCCCATTATAACGTCCCAGGACCCCCCATTGTCCCCTGGGCCCATTGTGACATCCTGGGGTCCCCCTTTTGTCCCCTGGGCCCATTGTGACACTTTGGGGATCTCCTTTGTCCCCAGGGCCCATTGTGACATCCTGGGGACCACCTGTGTCCCCAGGGCCCATTGTGACATCCCAGGAGCCACCTGTGTCCCTAGGGCCCATTGTGACATCCTGGGGACCCCCTTGTCCCCAGTGTCCATTGTGGCATCCTGGGACCCCCGTTGTCCCCAGGGCCCATTGTGGCACCATGTGGACCCCCTTTTTCCCGAGGGCCCATTATAACGTCCCAGGACCCCCCATTGTCCCCTGGGCCCATTGTGACATCCTGGGGTCCCCCTTTTGTCCCCTGGGCCCATTGTGACACTTTGGGGATCTCCTTTGTCCCCAGGGACCATTGTGACACTGTGGGGACCCCCTTTGTCCCCGGGGCCCATTGTGACATCCTGGGGAACCGCTTTGTCCCCAGGACCCATTGTGACGTCCCAGGACCCCCCCTTGTCCCCAGGGCTTATTGTGACACCATGGGGACCCCTTTGTCCCAGGGGCACATTGTGGCACCATGGGGACCCCCTTTATCCCCAGGGCCACTTGTGACATCCTGGGGACCCCCCTTGTCCCCAGTGCCCATTATGACATTCTGGGGACCCCCTTTGTCCCAGGGTCACATTGTGGCACCACGGGGACCCCCTTTGTCACCGGGGCCCATTGTGACATCCCAGGACCCCAAGTTGTCCCCAGGGCCCATTGTGACACCATGGGTACCCCCTTTGTCCCCAGTGCCCATTGTGACATCCTGGGGACCCCCCTTGTCCCCATGGCTTATTGTGACACCCTGGGACCGCCTTTGTCCCCAGGGCCCATTGTGATGTCCCAGGACCCCCCATTGTCCCCAGGGACCATTGTGACATCCTGGGGACCCCCTTTGTCCCAAGACCCCATTGTGACATCCTGGGGACCCCGCCTTGTCCCCAAAGCCCATTGTGACATCCTGGGGACCCTCTTTGTCCCCAGGGCCCATTGTGGCACCATGGGGACACCCTTTGTCACTGGGGCCAGTTGTGACATCCCAGGACCCCACTTTGTCCCCAGGGCTTATTGTGATACCATGGGGACCCCCCTTGTCCCCAGGGCCCATTGTGACATTCAGGGGGACTCCTCTTTGTCCCCAGGGCCTATTGTGTCATCCTGGGGATCTCCCCTTGTCTCTAGGGCCCATTGTGAGACTGTGGAAGACCCCCTTTGTCCCCAAGTCCCATTGTGACGTCCCAGGACGCCTCGTTGTCCCCAGGACCCATTGTGACTCCATGGGAACCCCCCCTTGTCCCCAGGGCCCATTGTGACATCCTGGGACCCCCCTTTGTCCCCAGTGCTCATTGTGAAATCCTGGGGACCCACTTTGTCCCCAGGGCCCATTGTGGCACCATGGGGAGCGCCTTTGTCACTGGGGACCATTGTGACATTCCAGGATTTTACTTTGTCCCCGGGGCCCATTGTGACATCCTGGGGATCCCCCTTTGTCGCCAGGGCCCACTGTGACACCGTGGGCACCCTCTTTGTCCCATGGGCCCATTGTGACCTTCAAGGGACCCCCCATTGTCCCCAGGGCCCATTGTGACATCCTGGGTACCCCCTTTGTCCCCAAGACCCATTGTGACATCCTAGTACCCCCCGCAGTCCCCAGGGCCCATTGTGACATCCTGGGGATCCCTTTGGCCCCAGGGCCCATTGTGACAGGGCGGGGATCCCCCTTGTCCCCAGGGCCCATTGTGAAACTGTGGGGACCCTCTTGTCCCCAGGGCCCATTGTGGCACCGTGGAGACCCCCCCTTTGTCTCCAGTGCCCATTGTGACATCCTGGGGACCCCCTTTGTCCCCAGTGCTCATTGTGACAGGGTGGGACCCCCCTTGTACCCAGGGCCCGTTGTGACATCCTGGGGACCCCCTTTGTCCCCAGGGCCTATTGTGACATCCTGGGGAGTACCCTTTATCCCCAGGGCCCATTGTGACATCCTGGGGACCCCCTTTGTCCCTAGGGTTCATTGTGACATCCCAGGACCCCCATTGTCCCCAGGGCCCACTGTGAACAACCTGGGGACCCCCCTTTTTCCCCGGGCCCATTGTGGCGTCCCAGGATGCTTCGTTGTCCCCTGGGCCCATTGTGACATCCCGGGGACCCCTTTTGTCCCCAGGGTCCATTGCGACATCATGGGGACCCCCCTTTGTCCCCAGGGCCCATTGTGACATCCTGGGGATCCCGTTTGTCCCCAGGGCCCATTGTTACATCCTGGGGACCCCCTTTGTCCCCAGGGGCCATTGTGACATCCTGGGGACCCCCCTTGTCCCCAGAGCCCATTGTGACATTCAGGGGACCCTCTCTTTGTCTCCAGGGCCGATTGTGACATCCGTGGGACCTCGTTTGTCCCCAGGGCCCATTGTTGTACCATGGGGACCCCCTTTGTCCCCAGGGCCCATTGTGGCACCATGGTGAACCCCTTTGTCACTGGGGCTCATTGTGACATCCCAGGACCCCCCGGTGTCCCCAGGGCCCATTGTGACATCCTGGGTCCCCCTTTGTCCCTGTCGAGGGTTAGGATTGCGGGGTGACAATCAAACCCTGGCAGATGTGTTGTCAACCTCCTCTCCCCCCCACTTCCCCCTTTTGCCCCTCCCTCTCCCCCCTTCCCACTCAGGGCAGGCGATCGGGAGGGGAAGAAGCACAGAGGGGAGAGAGTTGGAAAAGTTCAAGATGTTTTACTGATGCTACTGATGAGAAAAGAGAAAATAATACAAATATACAAAACCCATCTTGTAAGTCTGAGCAACTGCAGAGCCAGCACCCAAAGTCCTGGATCAGACTCTGCAGCCAACCGGAGCTGGATTCAGTCTCTCACTGGCCTCCGTTCGCAGGGACGACCAGCAAGGTCCTCTCCTGATGTCGGCCATGAGCAGAAGGGAAGGAAAAAGGCAAAAGGGAAGGGAAAAAGGGACGAGATCCTCGTGATCTCCCGCTTTTATATGAAGTATTCACGTGAACGGAATGTTATACACAGTTGCTCACCGGTTTCTCGTTGCCCCTCTCGCGAGATGTCCATCTGTGCTTGTCAATAAGTTTCCATTCCATTGCTGGGTTTGCCAAAACATGTGTCTGGTTCTCCAGGAAAATGCAGCTGACATGAAGGCTTTGGCTGACAGGCAAAATTCACTAAAAGAGAAACTTGTTTTTTACCAAAACCAGGACAGCTGGGGGCGCAGAGGCTGCTGAGACATGGAGATGGACTGGGACACGGGGGTGGGCTGGGACATAGAGATAGGCTGGGACATGGATGGCCTGGGTCACAGAGACTGCTGGGATGTGCAGACGGGCTGGGTCATGGGCACGAGTCAGAGCCAGCACAGGAGCAGGGAGGCTGGGGCAGCTCCATCCTGCAGACGTGCTTGTCCTGGCCATGCCAGCCATGGGATACATGCCCCAGCACAGACACACACCCGTGGGACACACAGCTGGCCACAGGGACCCCAGAGACACACGCACGCCTGGTGCCATCATTCCAGTTTATTGGTGGAGCCATGGTGGTCACTGGTGTGGCGGTGGCGGTGGCCAAGGCTCTGCCGGTTCCGCAGACGCCAGTGCTGGGGTTGGCTCAGCGGCGGCGGCGCCGTGTCCCCCTGCGGCGGCGGCTGCTCCTGTACCGCCGGCGTCGGCTCCGCCCAGAGCGGCGGCCAGAGCGGCTCCGGTAGCGGCGCTGGCCGTGGCGGTGGCTGCGGCTGCGGCTCCTGCTTCGCCGGTACCGGGCCATGGTGGGGTGGCCGCCGCCCTGTGCTGCCAGAGGATGCCGCTCTGCACCCACGGCCCTGCTTTTATAGGGGTGCCTGGGCGGGGCCCTTGGTGACATCAGCAGTGACGTCACAATGCCCACTGTGGCAGTCGCACATCCCCCATGATCCGGAGCCTCCAACGGGGCAGTCGATGGCTCCTTAGCACCTTCTGTGCCCCACTGTGCCTGTCCCCACGTGCACACCGAGGGTGGCACCAAGGTGCTCACAGTCCAAACTGATCACTGTGTTTAAAAAGATAATCGAGGGGGAAGGGCAACCAAAGAGCCAGGAATCCATATTTCAAATAAATCAATAAGGTGAGAGGGTTGTTAATTAGATGAATGAGACAGGTAAACTGAGGCCAGCCCTGGGGAGTCTGTAACCCCTGCAGTGCCAAGCGCTGGGCAGCAGGGCAGGGAATGTGCAGCTGGGGTTGGCGGATGTGTAAGCGGGGGCTTTTTGTCCCATTCCCTGTGCTGTCTTTGGGTAGAACACCTGGTCTTGCCAAATCGTTTATAAAATACGCTTTGCTGAGAGATCCTGCCCGGGGCTGTTCTCTTGGCAAGGGGATTGTTTCCCACAGCAGGGTTTGGCAGCAGAAGTTTGGCAGGACAAGAGGGCCCATGAGGTCAGAAAGCACAGCAGAGCTGGAACGTGGGGTCACGGGCACCAAACCCAGCTCGGGTGGAGCCAAGAGGGTCCCCTCGTGTGCAGGGCCCAAAGCGCCATCTGTGGCATCTGCCCGTCCTTCTGAGTGCCCAGAGGCCTCTTCTTGGGGCCAAATCCTCATGTTTAGGGTCCCAACGCATCTTTCATCACCCACGGCCTTTGGTCAGGGTCCACAGCTTCATTTTCAGGTGGAGCCGCTGCCTGGCAACAACCGCCCGGAAGTCTGTGGACAGCCAGGGGATGAAATGCAGCCAATCACATTTGAGGAGGCGGGGCAAGTCATGTGATTGAAACGTAAGCAGCCAATCGAGCTTTGAGACCTGGATGACAGTTGGCGACAGTTGAACAAACTGGGCAGCCCTCAGGGGTGGGCTGTGCGGACTGCACCAATCACACCTGGTGGGAGTGCAGCACAGGATGATTGACAAATAGTCTGACCAATCATTTGGTGGGGCGAGCCAGTGGGAAATCCCAGACAGCCAATCAGAGGAAACAGCGGCTCAGGGAAGGCGGACACTGTGGAGGGAGTAACCCCTCAGGTCGCCAATCAGAGAGAGTATCACCTCAGGGCAGGGTGAGCCCCAAACCAGGACAGAATCACTGCCCAGGCAGCCAATCAGCTGCAGGATCAGCTCAGGGGGGGAGACTGACAGCCCTCCTGACCAATGGTGGCGCAGCCCAGGCTGAGCAGGCGGTTGCTGTGCAGGCGGCCAGCGTGAGTTTTGCCATGGCGCCCGTGGAGCTGCCCGAGGCCGAGCAGCGCCCGGCCCAGCCCTGGGGCCCTTTTTCCTCCCTCTGGGGCCCTGGAGATGTCTTGCTGCCTCTGGCCCAGGTGTGTGTGGGCTGCTCTGGCCTTGTTCTCCTGGGCGGGGGAGGGGGCAGGGGGCACTTGCTGGAGAGGAGCAGCTGGGGCTGGGGCTGGAGCTGGAGAGAGCAGGAGAAGGGGAAGCAGCTGGAGGGTGAAGTGCAGGGGATCCCCACAGCTGCTGCTGCAGCTGCACCAGAGACAGCTGCCCCTCTGGGTGAGGAAGAGTCCCTGTGAGCAGCCTCAGCAGAGCAGATCACAAACGTGCACCGCAGGGTCTGTGTAAGTGGGGAAAATCACTGTCCGGCCGTATAGTGTGTGTGTGTGTGGGGTGCGTCTGGGGAGCCTCGTGCTGTGAGAGCTGTCAGACACCCATGTGTTCTCTTAGGTGCGGGATGGACAAACGGCTGGAGCTACAGAATAGGAGGGGAGGGAAAGGCAGGCAGACAGAAGGGCCTGAACTCCACAGCTTGCCTGGCAGTGCAGAGAGCAGGAACTGTGGTGAGTGCTGGGCCCTTGGGCTCATTTCATCCTGTTTTGTGCTCCCGTCCCTCCCTGCTCCCTCCTCTTTCCTACTGTGTCCTTCTTCCTCTTCATCTCTTCTCTCTCTGCCCCTCTCTGCTTCTTCCTCACCGTTTCCTCCACCCGTCTCCACCTCTGTGCAGGGTTTCTCGTATCTCCCTCTCTGTCTCCGCTGCTCTGTGCTTCTCATCATCCCTGGTTTCTCTTTGTCACCATTCTGCTCTGTTGCTGTGTCCTGCTCCCTGCCCCATCATTTCTCACTGTATCCCTCTGTCCTGCTCCCTGCACCTATTCCTGCCCCTCTTCTTTTTTACTCCCTCTCCATCTTGCTGCCCGCCCCAGGATTTTTTCCCCAATCTCTGTCCTGCCCCCAACCCTTGTTGTTCTTTCTCTCTCCTGCTCCCCTTCTGTCTTTCTGCCTGTCTTCCCTTTCCCGGCTGCTTCTTTCTCCATCTCTGTCCAGATTACTGCCCCTCTTCCTTTTGATGTCTTTCTGTCCTGGTTTTCTTTCTGTCTCCCATCCCTGTTCCCAGTGCCATCCCTTCTCACTATGTCACCCCTGTCCAGCTGGCTCTGCCTTTTCTTTGTCTTCTCTTCCTCTTTCCTGCTCTTCAGCCCTCTTTTCCTCTTTCTCCAGCTCCTTGCTGCATGTTTCCCCTTTCCAGTCTCTTCATTTGGATCCCAACTTTGCTTTATTTCTCACTCCCTTTGTTCTGTTCCCTGTCTTTCTTTTTGTCTCTCCATCTGTGCATCCCCCTCCCTGTCTTTCTCCAGCCCCTTCCTGCTTCTCCTCCTCCCCCCTCCCCATCCCTCTGTCCTGCTCATCAGCCCTGCTGGTTCTTCCTCCCTGTCTCATCCCAGCTCATTGTGCCTTTTTGCCTTCATCTCTCCGTCCTTTTCCCTGTGTGTTTCTTTCTCTCTCAGCTCCTCTGTCTTCTCTCTTGTCTGATTTGTCTCTTGCTAGTCCTCTGTCCTTCTCCCCAGCAGCTTCAACTGAATGACCAGGTGTCCCTGCACTCTGGTGGTTCCTCATCACTGCCCTGGGCTGTGTCTGTAGGGCTGGGGATCATTTAGGAGCTGCTCTCCTTCTGCAGACAGCAGAGCCTGGTGCAGCTACAGCAGAGGTTGTTCTCAGCTGCTGCTTATGCAGCTCGTTGGAAGAGCAGCTGTGGGCCTTCTTTGGAAGGGAGGTTTCTTGTTCTGTGCTTACTGCTCCTGGGGACCCTGCACAGGAGCGGTGTTGGGGTCTGCAGGGACGGGTGGGACCTGCTGTGATTCCTGGTGAACGTGAACTGAACTTGTCCTGATGTCCTCGAATGAAAACAGACTGACTGGAGATGGTTTACTGCCCTGTTTCAGTTCCAAACTACATGTTTGGCACTGGAGAACATGAGACTTTGTGCTGCGTTCCAGATGTCAGCTGAGAACATCACTGCCTTTGGTACCAGGGCAGGTGGTCTGTGATCAGGGGTGCGGACTTGCATGGCAGTGCTTTAATGAACATTTTATGGTCTTGCCACTTCAAAGCCCTTCATTTTCCTAGAAATTTGAAGATGGCATTTCTCATTCGGAGGTTCAGACTTCGGTTGGACTTGATGTTGAATGGTCCATACAATGGGGTGCATAAAAGAAGAATCTCGCTTCCTTGTTGTTGTTGTTTTCTAACGCTGTCTGAATTTGGTAAGCAAGAGGAAGAGTGGCTTGCAGTGTCTGCTTTTGAGAGGAACGTATTCCTGACTGTCTCCATCTCTGTATGGTGAAGCTTTCTGCCTGCACTATGATTTTGCTGGGCTGTGAGGCTGTGTTGGAGCAGCAGAGGTCAGAAGTGGTGGCTTTAAAGGCGTTGAAGCTGTGGTCAAACTAGCAGGAAAAGCTGGTTTCTTCCCAGAGAGCTGCCTGACAAATATAGCTACAAGTAAAGACCCTTGAAGTTGGCTTTTTTTATTTAAATTTACTATTAATATGTAGCTTTTGGGATTGATTGATTGATTGATTTCTGGGAAGCAAGAAGTGAGAGCCTGTGCACTCCCACAGGCAGAGCTGCCTCCCAAAATAGGTGCCCCCTTCTCCACTTCTGTTCCTTCCATGCTGGTGTAGCACAAGGCCATGCAGCAGTGTGCAGATGTGGTGATTCCAATGTGACTGTGAGGTCAGAGCCCCTCGGTGACGTGCTGTGCTGTGTCTTGGCAGCAGCAGCATCATGGGGCGAGCGTGGGGGCCATGGTCCTCACCCTGTTCCTCCTCCTGGTGTCCCTGCCAGCCCGGGACGCCCAGGCTGCTCCAGCCGAGCGCAGGGAGCAGGTGGGCGAGCAGGGGCAGCACCCAGCCCCGAGCAGCTCAGCAGGGCAGCAGTGGGGCCAGGGCTGGGGCTGGGGCCGGGAGAGCAGCCGGGCTGGGCCGGGCAGGGCGAGCCAGGCAGCACCAGGGTGTGGGCAGGGGGCAGACACCCGCAGGGAGGGGAGAGGGGCTGCGGCTGCTTCAGGGGCAGGTTCTGGGCAAGCAGGGGCTGGGAGTGCTGGCACAGGGCAGAAACCAGCACTGAGTCCCTGTGGGGCCCTCCCTGCCCCCCAGCCTCGTGCCACACGGCCCCATCCCAGGGCGCGCTTTGAGCCTTTGGACCCGTTTCAAATCAAAGCTGGGATTGCCTTGGCACTTTGGGCCACTTTAGAGCTAAACCTGGGCACATTTGTGCCCTTTGGGATCGTTTCTGCCTATATCTGGGAGTTCTTTGGTTTTCCAGTTTTGTTTATACCCAAATCTGGGGGTGTTTGGGCCATTTTTGGCCATTTTTTTACCCAAATCTGGGCATACTTCGACTCTTTGGTCCAGTTTCACCCTGAATCTGGGGATGTTATACCCCTTTTTGGCCAGTTTTGCTCAAATCTAGTGGTGCTTTGGTTTTTTCTGCCTCTCTTGACCCGATATACTCAGGTGCTTTTGCCCATTTTTTCCCCTGATATGGGCACTGTGATCCCAAATATGGGATGTTTTCATGTTTGCCGACAGCTTTGCACCCAAGTGTGGATGTTTTTGCCTCTTTGGGCCACTTTTTGCCCAAATACTCAGATTGTTTTGCCTGTATTGACCAATTTAGCCCCCAAATATTTGGAATATTTTGTCATTTTGCCAGTTTTTTCCCCAAATACGGCTATTTTTCTGCAAGATATGGGCACTGTTGTCCTAAATATGTTGTGTTGTGTTTTGTTTTTTCTCTCTTGTCTATGTCCTCTTTTACCTGGAATGCAGGAGTGTTGCTCGGTGAGCCTGGAAACCTCTCTGATCTGTGCTTGACTCCAGGACATGGCCTTGGCAGAGTTGATCGAGCTTCTCAGCTGGGTCCTGGTTAGGAGCCTTGGGCTGTCCCAGAGGTGAGTTGTCACTGTCTGTCTGCTTGAGCGAATAAACACTCGTGTTTTAATAGGTTATTCATGTGTGATTGTACCCAAGATCCTCTCAGAGGCTTTCCAAAAGCGTTTTGTGCCTTGGTGGTATTACACAGACAAGTCATGAATGTTCAATTTGCCTGAAAACCTGCTAGGTCTCAGCAAAAAGGTCACCCGTGCTCTGTTTCTAGCTGTGGGAACACACACCTCTGTATGTGTCTCGTGTCATTATCTCACCCTCTCCCATCACAGCAGGTGACTGAGGAAGCAGGAGATCACAACGTGCCATGGAAGCTCCCCACCCGTGTTTGACTCCCTGTTTGGTTCCTGCAGTCCATGCTGATCAAGCCTCTTGGTGTAATCCTGTTCCTGAGCCTGAGGGGAATCGCAGGGGTAAGTGTTCAGTGTTCATTGGTTACTGGCCTTTTGCGTTTGTTAGTATTTGGTTTATTATTTGTGAACGTTTTCTTGCAATAGTTGAGCCTTGCAGTAGCCAGCAGGCTCTGATTTAGGAGAAACATGGATGATCATTTTTTGCCCTGGTGCTCCATGCTCCCACGTTAGTGTGGGTTTCCTTTTGTGTGTGTGAGAGGTCTCCTGGTCAGAAGGCCCTGAGAGGCCCCGTGTTGGTCCATCTGGTCCTTGAGGGGTGTTGCATGTGGCCTGGACACAGTAGTTTGGAAGCTGCCAGGTCCCAGACAAGGGGTCTGCAGCCCCTCTGCAGCTTTGGCAATTTCAGCATGCGTCTGGGTCCCGTGTTGTTGCCTGACCCCCGTCCAGGCGCTGCAGGTCATTTCACAACGTGAAATGGAAACGCTTTTCCTTTCTGCTCGATTCCAGCCGTCCCTGTAGGCAGCGGCTCCTTGACTGCTTCACCTGAGTGTGCCCGTGAGCCTCGGGGCGATCCCACAGGTACGACCTGGGAACAAATGAGCGTTTCCATGTTAATTTTCCGTTCCTGTGAAATTTAGCTTGCTGCTTTCTTGGCTGACGCTCGGTCACGCAGAGGGGAAGTGGGTCCAGCTCAGTGCTGTGCCCCAGAGGGCTCTGCCTTGCAAAGCTCTTTGCCAACTGCTCCATCTCTGCGCCGCTCGCAGTGCCGGCTGCCGAGGCAGCAGCAGGTTGGGGCTGAGTTTAGAGCTGGGTGAGCTCCAGGGAGTCCTTTCTCCTGACAGCTCCAGGCCTGCTTAGTGGCCACTGAGTTTGGGTTTGGGTTAGGGTTAGGCTTAGGTTTTGGAGTTTGGGTTAGGGTTAGGCTTAGGAGTTTGGGTTAGGCTTAGTCTTAAGCTTAGGAGTTTGGTTTAGGCTTAGACTTAGGGTTAGGAGTTTGAGTTAGGATTTAGGGTTAGTCTTAAGGCTAGGAGTTTGGGTTAGGGTTAGGAGTTTCCGTTAGGGTTAGGCTTAGTGTTAGGAGTTTGGCTTAGGCGTCTGGGTTGGGCTTAGGCGTCTGGGTTGGGCTTAGGCGTCTGGGTTGGGCTTAGGCTTAGAGTTAGGAGTTTGGGTTAGGGTTAAGGGATTGGGATAAGGGTTAAGAGATTGGGTTAGGGTTAAGGGATTGGGTTAGGATTGGGTTTAGGGTTAGGAATTAGGCTTAGGTTTAGGATTAGGATTAGCGTTATGGTCTGGGTTAGGAGTTGGGGTTAGGAGTTGGGGTTAGGAATCTTAACCCTCGACAGGGACAAAGGGGGTCCCCAGGATGTCACAATGGGCCCTGGGGACAACATGGGGCCCTGGGAATTCACAATGGGCCCTGGGGACAAAGAGGGGTCCTCTGAATGTCACAATGGGCCCTGGGGACAAATGGGGGTCCCGATGGTGTCACAATGGGCCCTGGGGACAAAGTAAGGTCCTGGAATGTCACAATGGGACCCAGTAACAAAGGGGGTCCCCATGGTGCGAAAATGGGCCCTGGGGACAAAGGGGGTCCCTAGGATGTCACAATGGGCTCTGGGGACAATGGGGGGTCCTGGGATGTCACAATGGGCCCTGGGGACAAGGGGGTCCCCCGAATATCACAATGGGCCCTGGGGACAAAGGGGGTCCCCACGGTGTCCCAATGATCCCTGGGGACAATGGGGGGTCCTAGGAAGTCACAATGCGCCCAGGGGAGAAAGCGGGGTCCTCTGGATGTCACAATGGGCCCTGGGGACAAGGGGGAGTCATGGGACGTCCAATGGGCCCTGGGGACAAAGGGGGTCCCCAGGATGTCACAATGGGCTCTGGGGACAAGGCGGGGTCCCCATGGTGTCACAAAACACCGTCCTCAGGGATACGGGTCAGTGCCAGGGGTGGGTTATGCTTGGCCTCCATGACCTCGAGGGTCTTTTCCAACCAAAATGAGTTTTTAGGGTTTATCCCAAATGATGGGAACCCCCGCTTCCAGCTCTGCTCTTCACCAAACACCTTTTAGAGGATGAAGAGGAAGGAGACGCAACACCTCAGCATACGGAGGGTCTTCCCCAAAGGGGTGGTCTGGGGTATCCAAAACACAAGGGGTGGTGTGGGCATCCGAAGCACAAGGGGTGGTCTGGGGTATCCAAAACACAAGGGGTGGTGTGGGCATCCGAAGCACAAGGGGTGGTCTGGGGTATCCAAAGCTCTCCTGGAGCGACTGCTGCTTCTTCTTGCTTTCCATCAGCTTCTTGATGTCTTCCCGCGTGGGGACACGCTCGTCATCTTCGTCATCTTCGTCATCTTCGTCATCTTCGTCATCTTCGTCATCTTCGTCATCTTCGCCATCAGATTCCGAGGATTCTGGAGGAGCGAACAGAGAGAAATGGGCTGGGGAGGGTCCAGCACCGGCCCTGGCTCTTCCTGCCCAGCATCCCAGGCCCATCCCCAGCTGCTCCAGCTTCATCCAAAAGAGGTGGCGAGCTCCAAAAACTCAGTGGCTCCTCCAAGAGCGTCCAATGGGAAGAGGCCCCAGGCAGAGAAGTCGTGGGCTCAAAGGAAAGCACCACGTTGCGAGGATCTCCAGAGGATCCCTGGCCTGCTCCAGAAGATCCCCATCATCAACAAGGTGAGGTCGTCCATGTTGTTTTCAAAGGCGAGGAGGAGCTCAAGGGCCCTCAGCATCGGGGCTCGCGTGCGGTTATGAGAGGGCAAGGAGGGAAGGAAGGAGGGAAGGAAGTAAGGAAGGAAGGAAGGAAGGAAGGAAGGAAGGAACCGGGGGTTCCCATCATTTGGGATAAACCCTAAAAACTCATTAATCACTTTGGTTGGAAAAAAGCACCCACCTCCATAGGACCCCATAGGGACCCATAGAGACCATAGAGGCCCATAGGGAGCCACAGAGCCCCATGGAACCCCATAGAGACCCATAGGGACCGTAAAGCCTGTAGAGACCCATAGGGACCCATAGAGACCCATAGAGCTCCATAGGACCCCATAGGGACCCATAGAGACCATAGAGGCCCATAGGGAGCCGCAGAGCCCCATGGAACCCCATAGGGACCCATAGAGACCCAAAGGGACCCATAGGGACCCATAGAGACCATAGAGACCCATAGGGACCCATAGGGACCGTAGAGCCTGTAGAGACCCATAGGGACCCATAGAGCTCCATAGGACCCCATAGGGACCCATAGAGACCATAGAGGCCCATAGGGAGCCACAGAGCCCCATGGAACCCCATAGGGACCCATAGAGACCCAAAGGGACCCATAGGGACCCATAGAGACCATAGAGACCCATAGGGACCCATAGGGACCGTAGAGCCTGTAGAGACCCATAGGGACCCATAGAGCTCCATAGGACCCCAGAGGGACCCATAGAGACCATAGAGGCCCATGGGGAGCCACAGAGCCCCATGGAACCCCATAGAGACCCATAGGGACCGTAGAGCCTGTAGAGACCCATAGGGACCCATAGAGCTCCGTAGGACCCCAGAGGGACCCATAGAGACCATAGAGGCCCATAGGGAGCCACAGAGCCCCATGGAACCCCATAGAGACCCATAGGGACCGTAGAGCCTGTAGAGACCCATAGGGACCCATAGAGCTCCGTAGGACCCCATAGGGACCCATAGAGACCATAGAGGCCCATAGGGAGCCACAGAGCCCCATGGAACCCCATAGAGACCCATAGGGACCCATAGAGACCCAAAGGGACCCATAGAGAGGGAGGGTTTTAGGACCCTGGGGGTTCCATAGAGACCCATAGAGCATCAAGGAGCCCCATAGGGACCCATAGAGCCTGTAGAGACCCATAGAGACCCATAGGGACCCGTAGAGACCCATAGAGACCCATAGGGACCCATAGAGACCCAAGGAGCCCCATAGAGACCCATTAAGACCCATAAGGACCCATAGGGACCCATAGGGACCCATAGAGCCCCATAGAGGCCCATAGGAAACCACAGAGCCCCATGGAACCCCATAGGGACCTAGAGAGCTCCATAGGGACCCATAGGGACCCATAGAGCTCCATAGGGACCCATAGAGCCCCATAGGGACCCATAGAGAGGGAGGGTTTTAGGACCCCGGGGGTTCCTGCTGGGCTCAACTATGGCAAGAAAACCTTAACGAATAATTAACCGAATATTAATGAATGCAAAAGGCCAGGAACCAATGAGGAGTGAGCACTGAGCCCTGGGACAGCGGGGACAGGGACAGCGGGAATGCGACCCTGGGACCCATTGACCCCATTGACTCCCATTGACCCCATTGACCCCATTGACTGACCCGATTGACCCCCATTGATCCCCATTGACCGATTGACCCCCATTGACCCATTGACCCCGTTGACCCCATTGACCCATTGATCCCCATTGCCCCCCATTGATCCCCATTGACCCATTGACCCCATTGACCCATTGATCCCCATTGACCCCATTGACCCATTGACCCCATTGACTCCCATTGACCCATTGATCCCCATTGACCCCATTGACCCCCATTGACTCCCATTGACCCATTGACCCCACTGACCCCATTGACCCATTGATCCCCATTGACCCCCATTGAGTCATTGAGTCATTGACTTCATTGACCCCCCATTGCCCCCCATTGCCCCCCATTGATCACCATTGATCCCCATTGCCCCCCATTGCCCCCCATTGATCCCCATTGCCCCCATTGCCCCCATTGACCCATTGACCCCCATTGACCCCGTTGACCCATTGATCCCCATTGCCCCCCATTGACTCCCATTGCCCCCATTGACCCATTGACCGCATTGACTCCCATTGCCCCCATTGCCCCCATTGACCCCATTGCCTCCCATTGCCCCCATTGCCCCCATTGCCCCCATTGCCCCCCATTGCCCCCATTGCCCCCCATTGCCCCCATTGTACCCACTGCCCCCATTGTCCCCCATTGTCCCCCATTGTCTCCCATTGCCCCCCACTGACCCCATTGCCCCCCACTGACCCCATTGCCCCCCATTGACCCCATTGCCCCCCATTGCCCCCATTGTCCCATTTCAGGTAAAAGAGGACATAAACAAGAGAGAAAAAACAAAACACAACACATTTGGGTACTCCTGGGTCCTTTGGGGCACTCCTGGGTCCCTCCTGAACTCCTGGGTCCTTTGGGGCACTCCTGGGTCCCTCCTGAACTCCTGGGTCCCTTGGGGCACTCCTGGGTCCCTTGGGGTACTCCTGGGTCCCTCCTGAACTCCCCATAGACCCCCATAATTTCCCCCTTAGGGACCCAGGAGTGCCCCATAGTGACCCATAAGTGACTCATGGAGCCCCCTAAGTGTGTTCGGGTCCCTTCGGGTGAGTGCGGGCCCCACTCGGGTCCCTTCGGGTCCCTTCGGGTGTGTTCGGGTCCCACTCGGGTCCCTTCGGGTGCGTTCGGGTCCCTTCGGGTGCGTTCGGGTCCCTTCGGGTGCCTTCGGGTCCCCTCGGGTGCGTTCGGGCCCCACTCGGGTCCCTTCGGGTGCGTTCGGGTCCCTTCGGGTGCGTTCGGGTCCCTTCGGGTCCCCTCGGGTCCCTTCGGCTCCCTTCGTGTATCTTCGGCTCCTCTCGGAGCCGCCTCCGCGCACGCCACGCACAGTGGGCGTGGCCACGCACCCCCCCCGCTTCCCATTGGCCGCCGCCTGAGGAAGGGGGCGTGGCCTCGCTCGCAGCCACCGCCGCGGCGGGAAACGATCGTGAGGCGGGAAAAGGGGAAGAAAGGGGGCGGGGGGAGGAAGAGGAGGGGCCGGGGGGGGAGCGGAACACGGGTTTTGGGGTAAAAAGGGGGGGATTTGGGAGTTTGGCGCCTTTTGGGGCACTTTCGGGTGGGTTCGGGTCCCTTCGGGGAGACTTCGGGTCCCTTCGGGGAGACTTCGGGCCCCTTCGGGTGGGTTCGGGCCCCTTCGGGGAGACTTCGGGTCCCTTCGGGTGCGTTCGGGTCCCTTCGGGTGCGTTCAGCTCCACTCGGACCCCTTCGGGTGCGTTTGGGTCCCTTCGGGTGCGTTTGGGTCCCTTCGGGTGCGTTCGGGTCCCTTCGGGTGGGTTCGGGTCCCTTCGGGTGCGTTCGGGTCCCTTCGGGTTTGTTCGGCTCCACTCGGGCCCCTTCGGGTGGGTTCGGGTCCCTTCGGGTGCGTTCAGCTCCACTCGGACCCCTTCGGGAAGACTTCGGGTCCCTTCGGGTGCGTTCGGCCCCTTCGGGTGCGTTCGGGTGCGTTCGGCTCCACTCGGACCCCTTCGGGAAGACTTCGGGTCCCTTCGGGTGCGTTCGGCCCCGGCCGGGACTCGGGCGCCGCTCGGCTCCGCTCGGGCGCCGCTCGGCTCCGCTCGGGCGCCGTTCGGCTCCGCTCGGGCCCATTCGGCTCCGCTCGGGCCCATTCGGCTCCGTTCGGCTCTTTCTGTCTCCGCTCGTTTTCCCGCGCTTTCCCTCAGAGCGCGAAGCGAAGCGCGGGGACCCCCGGGGCCGCTTTTTTCGCGCTTTTCCCGAGGTGACAACAGCGGGGGCTTTGGGGACACAGCTCGGGGAGCCTCAGCGGGAGGGTTTTGGGTTGAAAAAGCGCTATTTTGGGTCAATTTTGAGGTGGTTTGTGGCCCTCCCGGCGGGGCAAGATGGCGGCTCCGGACATCGAGGGGCTGCTGGGTGAGTAATGAGGGGGAATTAGGGGTGATTAGCGCGAATTAGGGGGTAATTAGGAGGCAGCGGGGATACAGGGGGGTGGGGGGGGTGTTAATTAGCGCTGCTGAGGGTGTTAATTGTTAATGAATGCAGAGGAGGAGCCGTTGCAGGAGCTGCACCCCGGGCTGGCCCCGCTGAGGGGGATTGGGGGGGGGTGGGAGCGGAGCTGGAGAGGGAGGTGAGACAGGTAAGGGGGCATTGGGGACAATGGGGACAGAGAGAGAGAGTGTGTGCGGATCAGCAGTGATCACCCCAAACCTGCCCCGCAGACACGGCACCCAAAATCCTGCACCCCAAAATACTCTTCCCAAACCTGCACCCCAGATCCTGACCCCAAGCCCTGCACCAAAACCCTGCCCCTCAATCCTGCACCCCCAAATCCTCCACCCCCGATCCTGTCTTCCCAAACCCTGCACCCCAGATCCTGCACCCCCAAATTCGGCCCTACCAAACTCTGCACCCCTAAACCCTACAACTGAAACCTTGCACCCCCTAATCCTGCCCTCCCTACCTTCCTGAACCCCGAAACCTGCACCCCAAACCCTGCATTCCCAAATCTTTCCGTCCTATACCCTCCACCCCTAAACCTGCCCCCAAACCCTGCACCCCAAAGAATTCCCTCCCAAACCTTGCACCTCCAAATCCTGCACCTCAAAGGCCTGGCAACCCAAGCCCTTCAACCCCATCCCTGCAACACCAAATCCTGTACCCCAAACCCAGCACCCCAGAATCCTGCACCCCAAATCCTGCCTACCAAACCTTTCACTGCAAACCCCTGCACCCCAAGATTGTGCTGCCCTAAACACTGAACCCCCAAATCCTGAAGACCCGGATCCTTGCCTCCCAAGACTCTGCACCCCCAAATCCTGCACCCAAATCTCTCACCCCCACCACCCTGCACTCCCAACCCCTGCACCCCAAAACTCCACACCTCCAAATCCTGAACCCTGAAACCCCGCACCCCCAAATCCTGTGCCCCAGTCCTGTGCACCCCACACTCTGCAACCTTAAATTTCCCCCCAAGCCCCTGCACCCCAAACGCTGCACTCTTAGACCTGACTTCTAAACCCCAAGGGCCCATTGTGACATCCCAGAACCTCCTATTGTCCCCAGGGCCCATTGTGACATCCTGGGGACCCCCATTGTCCCCAGGGCCCATTGTGACATTCAGGGGACTCCTCTTTGTCCCCAGGGCCCATTGTGACATCCTGGGGACCGCCCCTTGTCACTGGGGCCCATTGTGACGTCCCAGGACCCCCCGTTGTCCCCAGGGTTCATTGTGACGTCTTAGGACCCCCCATTGTCCCCAGGGCCCATTGTGACATCCACTGCACCCCCCTGTCCCCAGGGCCCATTGTGACATTCAGGGGACCCCTCTTTTTCCCCAGGGCCCATTGTGACATCCTGGGGACCCCCCCTTGTCCCCAGGGCCCATTGTGACGTCCCAGGACCCCCCATTGTCCCCAGGACCCATTGTGACATTCAGGGGACCCCCTTTGTCACTGGGGCCCATTGTGAAATCCCAGGACCCCACATTGTCCCCAGGGCCCATTGTGACATCCTGGGGACCCCCCCTTTGTCCCCAGTGCCCATTGTGACATCCTGCGGACCCCCCTTTGTCCCCAGGGCCCATTTTGACATTCAGGGGACCCACCATTGTCCTCAGGGCCCATTGTGCGGTCCCAGGACCCCCCATTGTCCCCAGGGCCCATTGTGACATCCTCGGCACCCCCTTGTCCCCAGGGTCCATTGTGACACTATGGGGACCCCCCCTTGTGCCCAGGGCCCATTGTGACTCTGTGGGTACCACCCTTGTCTGCAGGGCTCATTGTGACATCCCAGGACCCCCCATTGTCCCCAGGGCCCATTGTGACATTCAGGGGACCCCCCTTGTCCTCAGGGTCCATTGTGACAGCCCAGGACCCCCCATTGTCCCCAGAGCCCATTGTGACATCCTCGGCACCCCCTTGTCCCCAGGGCCCATTGTGACATCCTGGGGACCCCCCCTTCTTCCCAGGGCCCATTGTGACGTCCCAGGACCCGCCATTGTCCCCAGGGCCCATTGTGACATCCTGGGGATCCCTCCTTGTCCCCAGGGCCCATTGTGACGTCCCAGGACCCCCCATTGTCCCCAGGACCTATTGTGACATTCAGGGGACCCCCTTTGTCACTGGGGCCCATTGTGACACCATGGAGACCCCCGCTTGTCCTCAGGGTCCATTGTGACATCCTGGGCACCCCCCATTTTCCCCAGGACCCATTGTGACATCCTGGCCACCCCCTTGCTCCCAGGGCCCATTGTGGCACCATGGGGACACCCCCTTTGTCCCCAGGGCCCATTGTGACATCCCAGGACCCCTCTTTGACCCCAGGGCCCATTGTGGCACCATGGCAACCCCTTTTGTCCCCAGGGCCCATTGTGACATTCTTGGACCCCACTTTGTCCCCAGGGCCTATTGTGACACCATGGGGACCCCTCCTTGTCACTGGGGACCCATTGTGACACCATGGGGACCCCCCCTTGTCCTCAGGACTCATTCTCACATCCTGGACACCCCCCATTGTCCCCAGGGCCCATTGTAACATCCACTGCACCCCCTTGTCCCCAGGGCCCATTGTGACATTCAGGGGACCCCTCTTTGTCCCCAGGGCCCATTGTGACATCCTGGGGACCCCCCCTTGTCACTGGGGCCCATTGTGACGTCCCAGGATCCCTCCTTGTCCCCAGGGCCCATTGTGACGTCTTAGGACCCCCCATTGTCCCCAGGGCCCATTGCGACATTCAGGGCACCCCCTTGTCCCCAGGGCCCATTGTGACATTCCGGGGACGCCTCTTTGTCCCCAGGGCACATTGTGACATCCTGGGGACCCCCCCTTGTCACTGGGGCCCATTGTGACGTTCCAGGATCCCCCATTGTCCCCAGGGTCCATTGTGACATCCCAGGACCCCTCTTTGACCCCAGGGCCCATTGTGGCACCATGGCAACCCCTTTTGTCCCCAGGGCCCATTGTGACATTCTTGGACCCCACTTTGTCCCCAGGGCCTATTGTGACACCATGGGGACCCCTCCTTGTCACTGGGGACCCATTGTGACACCATGGGGACCCCCCCTTGTCCTCAGGACTCATTCTCACATCCTGGACACCCCCCATTGTCCCCAGGGCCCATTGTAACATCCACTGCACCCCCTTGTCCCCAGGGCCCATTGTGACATTCAGGGGACCCCTCTTTGTCCCCAGGGCCCATTGTGACATCCTGGGGACCCCCCCTTGTCACTGGGGCCCATTGTGACGTCCCAGGATCCCTCCTTGTCCCCAGGGCCCATTGTGACGTCTTAGGACCCCCCATTGTCTCCAGGGCCCATTGCGACATTCAGGGCACCCCCTTGTCCCCAGGGCCCATTGTGACATTCCGGGGACGCCTCTTTGTCCCCAGGGCACATTGTGACATCCTGGGGACCCCCCCTTGTCACTGGGGCTCATTGTGACGTTCCAGGATCCCCCATTGTCCCCAGGGTCCATTGTGACATTCAGGGGACTCCTCTTTGTCCCCAGGGCCCATTGTGACATTCCGGGGACGCCTCTTTGTCCCCAGGGCCCATTGTGACATCCTGGGGATCCCTCCTTGTCCCCAGGGCCCATTGTGACGTCCCAGGACCCCCCATTTTCCCCAGGACCCATTATGACACTATGGGGTCCCCCCCTTGTTCCCAGGGCCCATTGTGACACCGTGGGTACCACCCTTGTCCGCAGGGCTCATTGAGACATCCCAGGACCCCCCATTGTCCCCAGGGCCCATTGTGACATCCTGGGGATCCCTGTTTGGCCCCAGGGCCCATTCTGACATCCCAGGACCCCCCCTTGTCCCCAGGGCCCATTGCGACATTCAGGGGACGCCTCTTTGTACGCACGGCACATTGTGACATCCTGGGGACCCCCCCTTGTCCCCAGGGCCCATTGTGACATTCAGGGGACCCCTCTTTGTCCCCAGGGGCCATTGTGACGTCTAACGACCCCCCATTGTCCCCAGGGCCCATTGTGACATCCTGGGGATCCCTCCTTGTCCTCAGGGCCCATTGTGACGTCCCAGGACCGCCCATTGTCCCCAGGGCCCATTGTGACATTCAGGGGACCCCCTTTGTCACTGGGGCCCATTGTGACATCCCAGGACCCCACATTGTCCCCAGGGCCCATTGTGACATCCTCTGCACCCCCTTGTCCCCAGGGCCCATTGTGACATTCAGGGGACCCCTCTTTGTCCCCAGGGCCGATTGTGACATCCTGGGGATCCCTCGTTGTCCCCAGGGCCCATTGTGACGTCCCAGCACCCCCCATTGTCCCCAGGACCTACTGTGACATTCAGGGGAGCCCCTTTGTCACTGGGGCCCATTGTGACACCATGGAGACCCCCGCTTGTCCTCAGGGTCCATTGTGACATCCTGGGCACCCCCCCTTTGTCCCCAGGGCCCATTGTGACATCCCAGGACCCCCCTTTGTCCCCAGGGCCATTGTGAAATCCTGGGGACCCCTTTTGTCCCCAGGGCCCATTGTGGCACCATGGGGAACCCCTTTGTCACTGGGGACCATTGTGAAATTCCAGGATTCCACTTTGTCCCCAGGGCTCGTTCTGACACCTTGGGGACTCCCATTGTCCCCAGGGCCCATTGTGACATCCCAGGACCCCACTTTGTCCCCAGGGCTTATTGTGACATCTGGGGGACGCCCTTGTCCCCAGGACCCATCCTGGCACCGTGGGGACCCTCCTTGTCACTTGGGCCCATTGTGACACCATGGGGACCCACCCTTTGTCCCCAGTGCCCATTGTGACATCCTGCGGACCCCCCGTTGTCCCCAGGGCCCATTGTGACATTCAGGGGACCCACCATTGTCTTCAGGGCCCATTGTGACGTCCCAGGACCCCCCATTGTCCCCAGGGCCCATTGTGACATCCTCAGCACCCCCTTGTCCCCAGGGCCCATTGTGACATTCAGGGGACCCCTCTTTTTCCCCAGGGCCCATTGTGACATCCTGGGGACCCCCCCTTGTCCCCAGGGCCCATTGTGACGTCCCAGAACCCGCCATTGTCCCCAGGGCCCATTGTGACATCCTGGGCAACCCCATTGTCCCCAGGGCCCATTGTGACATCCTGGGCAACCCCATTGTCCCCAGGGCCCATTGTGACATCCTGGGGACCCCCATTGTCCCCAAGGCCCATTGTGACATTTCAAGACCACCCATTGTCCCCAGGGCCCATTGTGACATCCTCTGCACCCCCTTGTCCCCAGGGCCCATTGTGACATTCAGGGGACCCCTCTTTGTCCCCAGGGCCCATTGTGACATTCTGGGGACCCCCCCTTGTCACTGGGGCCCATTGTGACGTCCCAGGAACCCCCACTGTCCCCAGGGCCCATTGTGACATCCTGGGGATCCCTCCATGTCCCCAGGGCCCATTGTGACGTCCCAGGACCCCCCATTGTCCCCAGGGCCCATTGTGACATTCAGGGGACCCCCCTTGTCCTCAGGGTCCATTGTGACAGCCCAGGACCCCCCATTGTCCCCAGAGCCCATTGTGACATCCTCGGCACCCCCTTGTCCCCAGGGCCCATTGTGACATCCTGGGGACCCCCCCTTCTTCCCAGGGCCCATTGTGACGTCCCAGGACCCCCCATTGTCCCCAGGGCCCATTCTGACATCCTGGGGATCCCTCCTTGTCCCCAGGGCCCATTGTGACGTCCCAGGACCCCCCATTGTCCCCAGGATTTATTGTGACATTCAGGGGACCCCCTTTGTCACTGGGGCCCATTGTGACACCATGGAGACCCCCGCTTGTCCTCAGGGTCCATTGTGACATCCTGGGCACCCCCCATTTTCCCCAGGACCCATTGTGACATCCTGGCCACCCCCTTGCTCCCAGGGCCCGTTGTGGCACCATGGGGACACCCCCTTTGTCCCCAGGGCCCATTGTGACATCCCAGGACCCCTCTTTGACCCCAGGGCCCATTGTGGCACCATGGCAACCCCTTTTGTCCCCAGGGCCCATTGTGACATTCTTGGACCCCACTTTGTCCCCAGGGCCTATTGTGACACCATGGGGACCCCTCCTTGTCACTGGGGACCCATTGTGACACCATGGGGACCCCCCCTTGTCCTCAGGACTCATTCTCACATCCTGGACACCCCCCATTGTCCCCAGGGCCCATTGTGACATCCTGGACACCCCCCATTGTCCCCAGGGCCCATTGTAACATCCACTGCACCCCCTTGTCCCCAGGGCCCATTGTGACATTCAGGGGACCCCTCTTTGTCCCCAGGGCCCATTGTGACATCCTGGGGACCCCCCCTTGTCACTGGGGCCCATTGTGATGTCCCAGGATCCCTCCTTGTCCCCAGGGCCCATTGCGACATTCAGGGGACGCCTCTTTGTACCCACGGCACATTGTGACATCCTGGGGACCCCCCCTTGTCCCCAGGGCCCATTGTGACATCCTGGGGATCCCTCCTTGTCCCCAGGGCCCATTGTGACGTCCCAGGACCCCCCATTGTCTTCAGGACCCATTGTGACATTCAGGGCACCCCCTTTGTCACTGGGGCCCATTGTGACATCCCAGGACCCCCCATTGTCCCCAGGGCCCATTGTGACATCCTCGGCACCCCCTTGTCCCCAGGGCCCATTGTGACATTCAGGGGACCCCTGTTTGTCC
Organism: Patagioenas fasciata; assembly: GCF_037038585.1. NCBI lineage: Eukaryota > Metazoa > Chordata > Aves > Columbiformes > Columbidae > Patagioenas > Patagioenas fasciata. Next base: position 1,580,258 of record NC_092530.1, read on the forward strand.
CCAGGGCCCATTGTGACATCCTGGGGACCCCCTCTTGTCACTGGGGCCCATTGTGATGTCCCAGGACCCCCCATTTTCCCCAGGGCCCATTGTGACATTCAGGGGACCCCTCTTTGTCCCCAGGGGCCATTGTGACGTCTAACGACCCCCCATTGTCCCCAGGGCCCATTGTGACATCCTGGGGATCCCTCCTTGTCCTCAGGGCCCATTGTGACGTCCCAGGACCGCCCATTGTCCCCAGGGCCCATTGTGACATTCAGGGGACCCCCTTTGTCACTGGGGCCCATTGTGACATCCCAGGACCCCACATTGTCCCCAGGGCCCATTGTGACATCCTCTGCACCCCCTTGTCCCCAGGGCCCATTGTGACATTCAGGGGACCCCTCTTTGTCCCCAGGGCCCATTGTGACATCCTGGGGATCCCTCGTTGTCCCCAGGGCCCATTGTGACGTCCCAGCACCCCCCATTGTCCCCAGGACCTACTGTGACATTCAGGGGAGCCCCTTTGTCACTGGGGCCCATTGTGACACCATGGAGACCCCCGCTTGTCCTCAGGGTCCATTGTGACATCCTGGGCACCCCCCCTTTGTCCCCAGGGCCCATTGTGACATCCCAGGACCCCCCTTTGTCCCCAGGGCCATTGTGAAATCCTGGGGACCCCTTTTGTCCCCAGGGCCCATTGTGGCACCATGGGGAACCCCTTTGTCACTGGGGACCATTGTGAAATTCCAGGATTCCACTTTGTCCCCAGGGCTCGTTCTGACACCTTGGGGACTCCCATTGTCCCCAGGGCCCATTGTGACATCCCAGGACCCCACTTTGTCCCCAGGGCTTATTGTGACATCTGGGGGACGCCCTTGTCCCCAGGACCCATCCTGGCACCGTGGGGACCCTCCTTGTCTCTTGGGCCCATTGTGACACCATGGGGACCCACCCTTTGTCCCCAGTGCCCATTGTGACATCCTGCGGACCCCCCGTTGTCCCCAGGGCCCATTGTGACATTCAGGGGACCCACCATTGTCTTCAGGGCCCATTGTGACGTCCCAGGACCCCCCATTGTCCCCAGGGCCCATTGTGACATCCTCAGCACCCCCTTGTCCCCAGGGCCCATTGTGACATTCAGGGGACCCCTCTTTTTCCCCAGGGCCCATTGTGACATCCTGGGGACCCCCCCTTGTCCCCAGGGCCCATTGTGACGTCCCAGAACCCGCCATTGTCCCCAGGGCCCATTGTGACATCCTGGGCAACCCCATTGTCCCCAGGGCCCATTGTGACATCCTGGGGACCCCCATTGTCCCCAAGGCCCATTGTGACATTTCAAGACCACCCATTGTCCCCAGGGCCCATTGTGACATCCTCTGCACCCCCTTGTCCCCAGGGCCCATTGTGACATTCAGGGGACCCCTCTTTGTCCCCAGGGCCCATTGTGACATCCTGGGGACCCCCCCTTGTCACTGGGGCCCATTGTGACGTCCCAGGAACCCCCACTGTCCCCAGGGCCCATTGTGACATCCTGGGGATCCCTCCATGTCCCCAGGGCCCATTGTGACGTCCCAGGACCCCCCATTGTCCCCAGGGCCCATTGTGACATTCAGGGGACCCCCCTTGTCCTCAGGGTCCATTGTGACAGCCCAGGACCCCCCATTGTCCCCAGAGCCCATTGTGACATCCTCGGCACCCCCTTGTCCCCAGGGCCCATTCTGACATCCTGGGGATCCCTCCTTGTCCCCAGGGCCCATTGTGACGTCCCAGGACCCCCCATTGTCCCCAGGACCTATTGTGACATTCAGGGGACCCCCTTTGTCACTGGGGCCCATTGTGACACCATGGAGACCCCCGCTTGTCCTCAGGGTCCATTGTGACATCCTGGGCACCCCCCATTTTCCCCAGGACCCATTGTGACATCCTGGCCACCCCCTTGCTCCCAGGGCCCGTTGTGGCACCATGGGGACACCCCCTTTGTCCCCAGGGCCCATTGTGACATCCCAGGACCCCTCTTTGACCCCAGGGCCCATTGTGGCACCATGGCAACCCCTTTTGTCCCCAGGGCCCATTGTGACATTCTTGGACCCCACTTTGTCCCCAGGGCCTATTGTGACACCATGGGGACCCCTCCTTGTCACTGGGGACCCATTGTGACACCATGGGGACCCCCCCTTGTCCTCAGGACTCATTCTCACATCCTGGACACCCCCCATTGTCCCCAGGGCCCATTGTGACATCCTGGACACCCCCCATTGTCCCCAGGGCCCATTGTAACATCCACTGCACCCCCTTGTCCCCAGGGCCCATTGTGACATTCAGGGGACCCCTCTTTGTCCCCAGGGCCCATTGTGACATCCTGGGGACCCCCCCTTGTCACTGGGGCCCATTGTGACGTCCCAGGATCCCTCCTTGTCCCCAGGGCCCATTGTGACGTCTTAGGACCCCCCATTGTCCCCAGGGCCCATTGCGACATTCAGGGCACCCCCTTGTCCCCAGGGCCCATTGTGACATTCCGGGATGCCTCTCTTTGTCCCCAGGGCACATTGTGACATCCTGGGGACCCCCCCTTGTCACTGGGGCCCATTGTGACGTTCCAGGATCCCCCATTGTCCCCAGGGTCCATTGTGACATTCAGGGGACTCCTCTTGTCCCCAGGGCCCATTGTGACATTCCGGGGACGCCTCTTTGTCCCCAGGGCCCATTGTGACATTCCGGGGACGCCTCTTTGTCCCCAGGGCCCATTGTGACATCCTGGCGATCCCTCCTTGTCCCCAGGGCCCATTGTGACGTCCCAGGACCCCCCATTTTCCCCAGGACCCATTATGACACTATGGGGTCCCCCCCTTGTTCCCAGGGCCCATTGTGACACCGTGGGTACCACCCTTGTCCGCAGGGCTCATTGAGACATCCCAGGACCCCCCATTGTCCCCAGGGCCCATTGTGACATCCTGGGGATCCCTGTTTGGCCCCAGGGCCCATTCTGACATCCCAGGACCCCCCCTTGTCCCCAGGGCCCATTGCGACATTCAGGGGACGCCTCTTTGTACCCACGGCACATTGTGACATCCTGGGGACCCCCCCTTGTCCCCAGGGCCCATTGTGACGTCCCAGGACCCCCCATTGTCTTCAGGACCCATTGTGACATTCAGGGCACCCCCTTTGTCACTGGGGCCCATTGTGACATCCCAGGACCCCCCATTGTCCCCAGGGCCCATTGTGACATCCTCGGCACCCCCTTGTCCCCAGGGCCCATTGTGACATTCAGGGGACCCCTGTTTGTCCCCAGGGCCCATTGTGACATCCTGGGGACCCCCTCTTGTCACTGGGGCCCATTGTGATGTCCCAGGACCGCCCATTTTCCCCAGGGCCCATTGTGACATTCAGGGGACCCCTCTTTGTCCCCAGGGGCCATTGTGACGTCTAACGACCCCCCATTGTCCCCAGGGCCCATTGTGACATCCTGGGGATCCCTCCTTGTCCTCAGGGCCCATTGTGACGTCCCAGGACCGCCCATTGTCCCCAGGGCCCATTGTGACATTCAGGGGACCCCCTTTGTCACTGGGGCCCATTGTGACATCCCAGGACCCCACATTGTCCCCAGGGCCCATTGTGACATCCTCTGCACCCCCTTGTCCCCAGGGCCCATTGTGACATTCAGGGGACCCCTCTTTGTCCCCAGGGCCCATTGTGACATCCTGGGGATCCCTCGTTGTCCCCAGGGCCCATTGTGACGTCCCAGCACCCCCCATTGTCCCCAGGACCTACTGTGACATTCAGGGGAGCCCCTTTGTCACTGGGGCCCATTGTGACACCATGGAGACCCCCGCTTGTCCTCAGGGTCCATTGTGACATCCTGGGCACCCCCCCTTTGTCCCCAGGGCCCATTGTGACATCCCAGGACCCCCCTTTGTCCCCAGGGCCATTGTGAAATCCTAGCAATACGTAATGGAACCAAGGGGTGTCACAAAAAAAGAACCCCTTTGTCACTGGGGACCATTGTGAAATTCCAGGATTCCACTTTGTCCCCAGGGCTCGTTCTGACACCTTGGGGACTCCCATTGTCCCCAGGGCCCATTGTGACATCCCAGGACCCCACTTTGTCCCCAGGGCTTATTGTGACATCTGGGGGACGCCCTTGTCCCCAGGACCCATCCTGGCACCGTGGGGACCCTCCTTGTCTCTTGGGCCCATTGTGACACCATGGGGACCCACCCTTTGTCCCCAGTGCCCATTGTGACATCCTGCGGACCCCCCGTTGTCCCCAGGGCCCATTGTGACATTCAGGGGACCCACCATTGTCTTCAGGGCCCATTGTGACGTCCCAGGACCCCCCATTGTCCCCAGGGCCCATTGTGACATCCTCAGCACCCCCTTGTCCCCAGGGCCCATTGTGACATTCAGGGGACCCCTCTTTTTCCCCAGGGCCCATTGTGACATCCTGGGGACCCCCCCTTGTCCCCAGGGCCCATTGTGACGTCCCAGAACCCGCCATTGTCCCCAGGGCCCATTGTGACATCCTGGGCAACCCCATTGTCCCCAGGGCCCATTGTGACATCCTGGGCAACCCCATTGTCCCCAGGGCCCATTGTGACATCCTGGGGACCCCCATTGTCCCCAAGGCCCATTGTGACATTTCAAGACCACCCATTGTCCCCAGGGCCCATTGTGACATCCTCTGCACCCCCTTGTCCCCAGGGCCCATTGTGACATTCAGGGGACCCCTCTTTGTCCCCAGGGCCCATTGTGACATCCTGGGGACCCCCCCTTGTCACTGGGGCCCATTGTGACGTCCCAGGACCCCCCATTGTCCCCAGGACCCATTGTGACATTCAGGGGGCCCCTTTGTCACTGGGGCCAATTGTGACATCCCAGGACCCCACATTGTCCCCAGGACACATTGTGACATCCTGGGGACCCCACTTGTCCCCAGGACCCATTGTGACACTATGGGGACCCCCCCTTGTTCCCAGGGCCCATTGTGACACCGTGGGTACCACCCTTGTCCGCAGGGCTCATTGTGACATCCCAGGACCCCCCTTTGTCCCCAGGGCCCATTCTGATAACGTGGGGATCCCCTTTGTCCCCAGAGCCCATTGTGACATCCAGGGGACCCCCTTTGTCCCCAGGGCCCATTGTGACATCGCAGGACCCCCCTGGGCCCCAGGGCGCATTTTGACATCCTGGGGATGCCCCCTTGTCACCGGGACCCATTGTGTCGTCCCCGGACCCCCCATTGTCCCCAGGGCCCATTGTGACATCCCAGAACCTCCTATTGTCCCCAAGGCCCATTGTGACATCCTGGGGACCCCCATAGTCCCCAGTGCCCATTGTGACATTCCAGGACCCCCCATTGTCCCCAGGGCCCATTGTGACATCCTCGGCACGCCCTTGTCCCCAGGGCCCTTTGTGACATTCAGGGGACCCCTCTTTGTCCTCAGGGCCCATTGTGACATCCTGGGGACCCCCCCTTGTCACTGGGGCCCATTGTGAAGTCCCAGGACCCCCCATTGTCCCCAGGGCCCATTGTGACATCCTGGGGATCCCTCCTTGTCCCCAGGGCCCATTGTGACGTCCCAGGACCCCACATTGTACCCAGGACCCATTGTGACATTCAGGGGACCCCCTTTGTCACTGGGGCCCATTGTGACATCCCAGGACCCCACATTGTCCCCAGGACCTATTGTGACATCCTGGGGACCCCACTTGTCCCCAGGACCCATTGTGACACTATGGGGACCACCGCTTGTGCCCAGGGCCCATTGTGACACTGTGGGTACCACCCTTGTCCGCAGGGCTCATTGTGACATCCCAGGACCCCCATTGTCCCCAGGGCCCATTGTGACATTCAGGGGACCCCCCTTTGTCCCCAGGGCCCATTCTGATACCGTGGGGACCCCCTTTGTCCCCAGGGCATATTGTGACATCCTGGGGACGCCCTTTGTCCCCAGGACCCATTTTGACACCGTCGACACCCCCGTTTGTCCCCAGGGCCCATTGTGACATCCTGGGGACACTCCTTGTCCCCAGAGCCCATTGTGACATCCAGGGGACCCCCTTTCTCCCCAGGGCCCATTGTGACATTGCAGTACCCCCCCTGGTCCCCACGGCCCATTGTGGCACCATGGGGACCCCCTTTTGTCACTGGGGCCCATTGTGACATCCCAACACCCCACTTTGTCCCCAGGGCTTATTGTGACACCATGGGGACCTCCCTTGTCCCCAGGGCCCACTGTGACATCCCATGACCCCCATTTGTCCCCAGTGCTATTGTCAAATCCTGGGGACCCCCTTTGTCCCCAGGGCCCATTGTGGCACCATGGGGAACCCCTTTGTCACTGGGGCCCATTGTGACATCCCAGGACCCCACATTGTCCCCAGGACCCATTGTGACATCCTGGGGACCCCACTTGTCCCCAGGACCCATTGTGACACTATGGGGACCCCACCTTGTTCCCGGGGCCCATTGTGAAACCATCGACACCCCCCTTGTCCGCAGGGGTCATTGTGACATCCTGGGGACCCTCCTTGTCCCCAGAGCCCATTGTGACATCCAGGGGACCCACTTTCTCCCCAGGGCCCATTGTGACATCGCAGGACCCCCCTGGTCCCCAGGGCCCATTGTGACATCCTGGGGATCCCCCTTTGTCCCCAGGGTCCATTGTGACATCCTGGGCAACCCCATTGTCCCCAGGGCCCATTGTGACATCTGGGGGACCCCCTTGTCCCCAGCACCCATCGTGGCACCGTGGGGACCCTCCTTGTCACTTGGGCCCATTGTGACACCATGGGGACCTCCCCTTTGTCCCCAGTGCCCATTGTGACATCCTGCGGACCCCCCTTTGTCCCCAGGGCCCATTTTGACATTCAGGGGACCCACCATTGTCCCCAGGGCCCATTGTGACCTTCAAGGGACCCCCATTGTTCCCAGGGCCCATTGTGACGTCCTGGGGAGCCCCCTCTGCTCCCAAGGCTCATTGTGACTTTCAGGGGATCCCCCCATGTACCCAGGGCTGATTGTGACGTTGTAAGGCCCCTCTTTGTCCCCAGGGCCCATTGTGACATCCTGGGGAACCCCCTTGTTCCCCGGGCCCATTGTGATGTCCCGGGACCCCCCATTGTCCCCATGGCCCATTGTGACATCCTGGGGATCCCTCCTTGTCCCCAGGGCCCATTGTGACGTCACAGGACCCCCCATTGTCCCCAGGGCCTATTGTGACATCCTCTGCACCCCCTTGTCCCCAGGGCCCATTGTAACATTCAGGGGACACCTCTTTGTCCCCAGGGCCCATTGTGACATCCTGGGGACCCCCTCTTGTCCCCAGGGCCCATTGTGACGTCCCAGGACCCCCCATTGTCCCCAGGGCCCATTGTGACATCCTGGCGATCCCTCCTTGTCCCCAGGGCCCATTGTGACGTCCCAAGACCCCCCCATTGTCCCCAGGGCCCATTGTGACATTCAGGGCACCCCCTTTGTCACTGGGGCCCATTGTGACATCCCAGGACCCCACATTGTCCCCAGGGCCCATTGTGACATCCTGGGGACCCCTCTTTGTCCTAAGGACCCATTGTGACGTCCCAGGACCCTGCATTGTCCCCAGAGCCCATTGTGACATCCTGGAGACACCCTTTGTCCCCAGGACCCATTGTGACGTCCCAGGACCCCCCATTGTCCCCAGGGTTCATTCTTACATCCTGGGGACCCCCTTTTCCCCAGGACCCATCGTGACACCATGGAGACCCCTCCTTGCCTCAGGGCCCATTGTGACATCCTGGGCATCCCTCTTTGTCACCCGGGACCATTGTAACACCATGGGGACCCCCTTTGTCCCTAGGGCCTATTGTTACTTCCCAGGACCCCCCGTTGTTCCCAGGGCCCATTGTGACACCTTCGGGACCCCCTTGTCACTGGGGACCCATTGTGACACCATGGGGACCACCCCTTGTCCTCAGGGCCTATTGTGAACATCCTGGGGAACCTCCATTGTCCCCAGAGCCCATTGTGAGTTCCTGGGGACCCCCTTGTCCCCAGGTCCCATTGTGACATCCTGGGGAGTCTCTTTGTCCCCAGGGCCCATTGTGACATCCTGGGGACCCCCTTTGTCCCCAGGGCCCATGGTGACATCCTGGGGACCTCCTTGTCCGCAGGACCCATCCTGGCACCGTGGGGACCTCCCTTGTCACTGGGGACCCTTTGTGACACCATGGGGACCTCCCATTGTCCTCAGGGCCCATTGAGACATCCTGGGGACCCCCTTTGTCACTGGGGACCCGTTGTGACATCCCAGGAACCCCATTGTCCCAAGGGCCCATTGTGACATCCTAGGGACCTCCCTTTGTCCCCAGGGTTCATTGTGGCACCATGGGGACCCCCTTTGCACTGTGTCACATTGTGATATCCAAGAACCCCACTTTGTCCCCAAGGCCCATTTTGACATCCTGGGGACCCCCTTTCTCCCCAGGGCCCATTGTGACATTCAGGGGACACCCCCCTTGTCCCCAGGGCCCATTGTGACTTCCCAGGACCCCCCATTGTCCCCAGGGCCCATTGTGACATTCAGGGGACCCCCTTTGGCACTGGGGCCCATTGTGACATCCCAGGACCCCACATTGTCCCCAGGGCCCATTGTGACATTCAGGGGTCCCCCCCTTGTCCCCAGGACCCATTGTGATGTCCCAGGACCCCTCATTGTCCCCACGGCCCATTGTGACATCCTGGGGACCCCCCTTTGTCACTGGGGCTCATTGAGACATCGTGGGGACCAACTTTGTCCCCAGGACCCATTGTGACGTCCCAGGACCCCCCATTGTCCCCAGGGTTCATTCTTACATCCTGGGGACCCCCTTGTCCCCAGGACCCATCGTGACACCATGGAGACCCCTCCTTGCCTCAGGGCCCATTGTGACATCCTGGGCATCCCTCTTTGTCACCCGGGACCATTGTAACACCATGGGGACCCCCTTTGTCCCTAGGGCCTATTGTTACTTCCCAGGACCCCCCGTTGTTCCCAGGGCCCATTGTGACACCTTCGGGACCCCCTTGTCACTGGGGACCCATTGTGACACCATGGGGACCACCCCTTGTCCTCAGGGCCTATTGTGAACATCCTGGGGAACCTCCATTGTCCCCAGAGCCCATTGTGAGTTCCTGGGGACCCCCTTGTCCCCAGGTCCCATTGTGACATCCTGGGGACCCCCTTTGTCCCCAGGGCCCATGGTGACATCCTGGGGACCTCCTTGTCCGCAGGACCCATCCTGGCACCGTGGGGACCTCCCTTGTCACTGGGGACCCTTTGTGACACCATGGGGACCTCCCATTGTCCTCAGGGCCCATTGAGACATCCTGGGGACCCCCTTTGTCACTGGGGACCCGTTGTGACATCCCAGGAACCCCATTGTCCCAAGGGCCCATTGTGACATCCTAGGGACCTCCCTTTGTCCCCAGGGTTCATTGTGGCACCATGGGGACCCCCTTTGCACTGTGTCACATTGTGATATCCAAGAACCCCACTTTGTCCCCAAGGCCCATTTTGACATCCTGGGGACCCCCTTTCTCCCCAGGGCCCATTGTGACATTCAGGGGACACCCCCCTTGTCCCCAGGGCCCATTGTGACTTCCCAGGACCCCCCATTGTCCCCAGGGCCCATTGTGACATTCAGGGGACCCCCTTTGGCACTGGGGCCCATTGTGACGTCCTAGGACCCCCCATTGTCCCCAGGGCCCATTGTGACATTCAGGGGACACCCCCCTTGTCCCCAGGGCCCATTGTGACTTCCCAGGACCCCCCATTGTCCCCAGGGCCCATTGTGACATTCAGGGGACCCCCTTTGGCACTGGGGCCCATTGTGACGTCCCAGGACCCCCCATTGTCCCCAGGGCCCATTGTGACATTCAGGGGACCCCTCTTTGTCCCCAGGGCCCATTGTGACGTCCCAGGACCCCCCATTGTCCCCAGGGCCCATTGTGACATTCAGGGGACGCCTCTTTGAAACCCAGGGCACATTGTGACATCCTGGGGACCCCCCCTTGTCCCCACAGCCCATTGTGACGTCCCAGGACGCCCCATTGTTCCCAGGGCCCATTGTGACATCCTGGGGATCCCTCCTTGTCCCCAGGGCCCATTGTGACACTATGGGGACCCCCCCTTCTTCCCAGGGCCCATTGTGACATCCTGGGTACCACCCTTGTCCGCAGGGCTCATTGTGACGTCCCAGGACCCCCCATTGTCCCCAGGGCCCATTGTGACATCCTGGGGATCCCTCCTTGTCCGCAGGGCCCATTGTGACGTCCCAGGACCCCCCATTGTCCCCAGGGCCCATTGTGACATCCTCTGCACCCCCTTGTCCCCAGGGCCCATTGTGACATCCTGGGGATCCCTCCTTGTCCCCAGAGCCCATTGTGACATCCAAGGGACCCCCTTTGTCTCCAGGGCCCATTGTGGCACCATGGGGACCCCCTTTGACACTGGGGCCCATTGTGACACCGTCGACACCCCCCTTTGTCCCCAGGGCCCATTGTGACGTCCTGGGGACCCCCCTTGTCCCCAGAGCCCATTGTGACATCCAGGGGACCCCCTCTTGTCCCCAGGGCCCATTGTGACGTCCCAGGACCCTCCATTGTCCCCAGGGCCCATTGTGACATCCTGGGGACCCCCCCTTGTTCCCAGGGCCCATTGTGACGTCCCAGGACCGCCCATTGTCCCCAGGGCCCATTGTGACATCCTGGGGATCCCTCCTTGTCCCCAGGGCCCATTGTGACGTCCCAGGACCCCCCATTGTCCCCAGGACCCATTGTGACATTCAGGGGACCCCCTTTGTCACTGGGGCCCATTGTGACATCCCAGGACCCCACATTGTCCCCAGGGCCCATTGTGACATCCTGGGGACCCCACTTGTCCCCAGGACCCATTGTGACACTATGGGGACCCCCCCTTGTCCTCAGGGCCCATTGTGACGTCCTGGGTACCACCCTTGTCCGCAGGGCTCATTGTGACGTCCCAGGACCCCCCATTGTCCCCAGGGCCCATTGTGACGTCCTGGGTACCACCCTTGTCCGCAGGGCCCATTGTGACGTCCCAGGACCCCCCATTGTCTCCAGGGCCCATTGTGACATCCTCGGCACCCCCTTGTCCCCAGGGCCTATTGTGACATTCAGGGGACCCCTGTTTGTCCCCAGGGCCCATTGTGACATCCTGGGGACCCCCTCTTGTCACTGGGGCCCATTGTGACGTCCCAGGACCCCCCATTTTCCCCAGGGCCCATTGTGACATTCAGGGGACCCCTCTTTGTCCCCAGGGGCCATTGTGACGTCTAACGACCCCCCATTGTCCCCAGGGCCCATTGTGACATCCTGGGGATCCCTCCTTGTCCTCAGGGCCCATTGTGACGTCCCAGGACCGCCCATTGTCCCCAGGGCCCATTGTGACATCCTGGGGATCCCTCCTTGTCCCCAGGGCCCATTGTGACGTCCCAGGACCCCCCATTGTCCCCAGGACCCATTGTGACATTCAGGGGACCGCCTTTGTCACTGGGGCCCATTGTGACATCCCAGGACCCCACATTGTCCCCAGGGCCCATTGTGACATCCTCTGCACCCCCTTGTCCCCAGGGCCCATTGTGACATTCAGGGGACCCCTCTTTGTCCCCAGGGCCCATTGTGACATCCTGGGGATCCCTCGTTGTCCCCAGGGCCCATTGTGACGTCCCAGCACCCCCCATTGTCCCCAGGACCTACTGTGACATTCAGGGGAGCCCCTTTGTCACTGGGGCCCATTGTGACACCATGGAGACCCCCGCTTGTCCTCAGGGTCCATTGTGACATCCTGGGCACCCCCCATTTTCCCCAGGACCCATTGTGACATCCTGGCCACCCCCTTGCTCCCAGGGCCCGTTGTGGCACCATGGGGATACCCCCTTTTTCCCCAGGGCCCATTGTGACATCCCATGACCCCCCTTTGTCCCCAGGGCCATTGTGAAATCCTGGGGACCCCTTTTGTCCCCAGGGCCCATTGTGGCACCATGGGGAACCCCTTTGTCACTGGGGACCATTGTGACATTCCAAGATTCCACTTTGTCCCCAGGGCTCGTTCTGACACCTTGGGGACTCCCATTGTCCCCAGGGCCCATTGTGACATCCCAGGACCCCACTTTGTCCCCAGGGCTTATTGTGACATCTGGGGGACGCCCTTGTCCCCAGGACCCATCCTGGCACCGTGGGGACCCTCCTTGTCACTTGGGCCCATTGTGACACCATGGGGACCCACCCTTTGTCCCCAGTGCCCATTGTGACATCCTGCGGACCCCCCGTTGTCCCCAGGGCCCATTGTGACATTCAGGGGACCCACCATTGTCCTCAGGGCCCATTGTGACGTCCCAGGACCCCCCATTGTCCCCAGGGCCCATTGTGACATCCTCAGCACCCCCTTGTCCCCAGGGCCCATTGTGACATCCTGGGGACCCCCCCTTGTCCCCAGGGCCCATTGTGACGTCCCAGAACCCGCCATTGTCCCCAGGGCCCATTGTGACATCCTGGGGATCTCTGCTTGTCCCCAGGGCCCATTGGGACGTCCCAGAACCCGCCATTGTCCCCAGGGCCCATTTTGACATCCTGGGGATCCTTCCTTGTCCCCAGGGCCCATTGGGACGTCCCAGGACCCCCATTGTCCCCAGGGCCCATTGTGACATTCAGGGGCCCCCGTTTGTCACTGGGGCCCATTGTGACATCCCAGGACCCCACATTGTCCCCAGGGCCCTTGTGACATCCTGGGGAGCCCACTTGTCCCCAGGACCCATTGTGACACTATAGGGACCCCCCCTTGTGCCCAGTGACCATTGTGACACCGTGGGTACCACCCTTGTCCGCACGGCCCATTGTGACATCCTAGGGACACCCCCTTGTCTCCAGGGCCCATTGTGACATCCTGGGAATCCCTCCTTGTACCCAGGGCCCATTTTGACATTCAGGGGACCCCCCATTGTCCCCAGGGCCCATTGTGACATTCTTGGACCCCACTTTGTCCCCAGGGCCTATTGTGACACCATGGGGACCCCTCCTTGTCACTGGGGACCCATTGTGACACCATGGGGACCCCCCCTTGTCCTCAGGACTCATTCTCACATCCTGGACACCCCCCATTGTCCCCAGGGCCCATTGTGACATCCACTGCACCCCCTTGTCCCCAGGGCCCATTGTGACATTCAGGGGACCCCTCTTTGTCCCCAGGGCCCATTGTGACATCCTGGGGACCCCCCCTTGTCCCCAGGGCTCATTGAGACGTCCCAGGACCCCCCACTGTCCCCAGGGCCCATTGTGACATTCAGGGGACTCCCTTTGTCCCCAGGGCCCATTCTGATACCGTGGGGACCCCCCATTGTCCCCAGGGCCCATTGTGACATGCTGGGGACGCTCTTTGTCCACAGGGCCCATTGTGACATCCTGGGGACCCTCCTTGTCCCCAGAGCCCATTGTGACATCCAGGGGACCCCCTTTGTCCCCAGGGCCCATTGTGGCACCATGAGGACCCTCTTTGTCACTGGGGCCCATTGTGACATCCCAGGACCCCCCTTTGTCCCCAGGGCCCATTGTGACATCCTGGGGACCCTCCTTGTCCCCAGAGCCCATTGTGACATCCCAGGACCCCACTTTGTCCCCAGGGCTTATTGTGACGCCATGGGGATCTCCCTTGTCCCCAGGGCCCATTGTGACGTCCCACGACCCCCCTTTGTCCCCAGTGCTATTGTGAAATCCTGGGGACCCCTTTTGTCCCCAGGGCCCATTGTGACACCGTGGGGAACCCCTTTGTCACTGGGGCCATTGTGACATTCCAGGATTTCACTTTGTCCCCAGGGCTCGTTCTGACACCTTGGGGACTCCCATTGTCCCCAGGGCCCATTGTGACATCCTGGGCAACCCCATTGTCCCCAGGGCCCATTGTGACATCCTGGGCAACCCCATTGTCCCCAGGGCCCATTGTGACATCCTGGGGACCCCCATTGTCCCCAAGGCCCATTGTGACATTCCAGGACCCCCCATTGTCCCCAGGGCCCATTGTGACATTCAGGGGACCCCTCTTTGTCCCCAGAGCCCATTGTGACATCCTGGGGACCCCCCTTCTCACTGGGGCCCATTGTGACGTCCCAGGACCCCCCATTGTCCCCAGGGCCCATTGTGACATCCTGGCGATCCCTCCTAGTCCCCAGGGCCCATTGTGACATCCCAGGACCCCCCATTGTCCCCAGGACCCATTGTGACATTCAGGGGGCCCCTTTGTCACTGGGGCCCATTGTGACATCCCAGGACCCCACATTGTCCCCAGGACACATTGTGACATGCTGGGGACTCTCTTTGTCCCCAGGGCCCATTGTGACATCCTGGGGACCCTCCTTGTCCCCAGAGCCCACTCTGACATCCAGGGGACCCCCTTTGTCCCCATGGCCCATTGTGGCACCATAGGGACCCCCTTTGTCACTGGGGCCCATTGTGACATCCCAGGACACCCCCTGGTCCCCAGGGCCCATTGTGACATCCTGGGGACCCCCTTTGTCCCAGGACTTCATTGTGACATCCTGGGGACCCCCCTTGTCCTCAGGGTCCATTGTGACAGCCCAGGACCTTACATTGTCCCCAGGGCCCATTGTGATATCTGGGGGACCCCCTTGTCCCCAGGGCCCATTGTGACATCCCAGGACCCCCCATTGTCCCCAGGGCCCATTGTGACATCCTCGGCACCCCTTTGTCCCCCGGGCCCATTGTGACATCCTGGGGACCCCCCCTTGTCCCCAGGGCCCATTGTGACGTCCCAGGACCCCCCATTGTCCCCAGGGGCCATTGTGACATCCTAGGGATCCCTCCTTGTCCCCAGGGCCCATTGTGACATTCAGGGGACCCCTCTTTGTCCCTAGGGCCCATTGTGACATCCTGGGGATCCCTCCTTGTCCCCAGGACCCATTGTGACGTCCCAGGATCCCCATTGTCCCCAGGACCTATTGTGACATTCAGGGGACCCCCTTTGTCACTGGGGCCCATTGTGACACCATGGAGACCCCCGCTTGTCCCCAGGGCCCATTGTGACATCCCAGGACCCCCCTTTGTCCCCAGGGCCCATTGTAGCACCATGGAGACCCCCTTTGACCCCAGGGCCCATTGTGGCACCATGGCAACCCCTTTTGTCCCCAGGGCCCATTGTGACATTCTTGGACCCCACTTTGTCCCCAGGACCTATTGTGACACCATGGGGACCCCTCCTTGTCACTGGGGACCCATTGTGACACCATGGGGACCCCCCCTTGTCCTCAGGACTCATTCTCACATCCTGGACACCCCCCATTGTCCCCAGGGCCCATTGTGACATCCACTGCACCCCATTGTCCCCAGGGCCCATTGTGACATTCAGGGGACCCCTCTTTGTCCCCAGGGCCCATTGTGACATGCTGGGGACGCTCTTTGTCCCCAGGGCCCATTGTGACATCCTGGGGACCCTCCTTGTCCCCAGAGCCCATTGTGACATCCAGGGGACCCCCTTTGTCCCCAGGGCCCATTGTGGCACCATGAGGACCCTCTTTGTCACTGGGGCCCATTGTGACATCCCAGGACCCCCCTTTGTCCCCAGGGCCCATTGTGACATCCCAGGACCCCACTTTGTCCCCAGGGCTTATTGTGACACCATGGGGATCTCCCTTGTCCCCAGGGCCCATTGTGACATCCCATGACCCCCCTTTGTCCCCAGTGCTATTGTGAAATCCTGGGGACCCCTTATGTCCCCAGGGCCCATTATGACACCATGGGGAACCCCTTTGTCACTGGGGGCCATTGTGACATTCCAGGATTCCACTTTGTTCCCAGGGCTCGTTCTGACACCTTGGGGACTCCCATTGTCCCCAGGGCCCATTGTGACATCCTGGGGACCCCCATTGTCCCCAGGGCCCATTGTGACATTCCAGGACCCCCCATTGTCCCCAAGGCCCATTGTGACATCCACTGCACCCCCTTGTCCCCAGGGCCCATTGTGACATTCAGGGCACCCCTCTTTGTCCCCAGGGCCCATTGTGACATCCTGCGGACCCCCACTTGTCACTGGGGCCCATTGTGACATCCCAGGACCCCCCATTGTCCCCAGGGCCCATTGTGACATTCAGGGGACCCCTCATTGTCCCCAGGGCCCATTGTGACGTCTAACGACCCCCCATTGTCCCCAGGGCCCATTGTGACATCCTGGGGATCCCTCCTTGTCCTCAGGGCCCATTGTGACGTCCCAGGACCGCCCATTGTCCCCAGGGCCCATTGTGACATCCTGGGGACCCTCTTTGTCCCCAGGGCCCATTGTGACGTCCCAGGACCCCCCATTGTCCCCAGGACCCATTGTGACATTCAGGGGACCCCCTTTGTCACTGGGGCCCATTGTGACATCCCAGGACCCCACATTGTCCCCAGGGCCCATTGTGACATCCTCTGCACCCCCTTGTCCCCAGGGCCCATTGTGACATTCAGGGGACCCCTCTTTGTCCCCAGGGCCCATTGTGACATCCTGGGGATCCCTCGTTGTCCCCAGGGCCCATTGTGACGTCCCAGCACCCCCCATTGTCCCCAGGACCTACTGTGACATTCAGGGGAGCCCCTTTGTCACTGGGGCCCATTGTGACGCCATGGAGACCCCCGCTTGTCCTCAGGGTCCATTGTGACATCCTGGGCACCCCCCATTTTCCCCAGGACCCATTGTGACATCCTGGCCACCCCCTTGCTCCCAGGGCCCGTTGTGGCACCATGGGGATACCCCCTTTGTCCCTAGGGCCCATTGTGACATCCCAGGACCCCCCTTTGTCCCCAGGGCCATTGTGAAATCCTGGGGACCCCTTTTGTCCCCAGGGCCCATTGTGGCACCATGGGGAACCCCTTTGTCACTGGGGACCATTGTGACATTCCAGGATTCCACTTTGTCCCCAGGGCTCGTTCTGACACCTTGGGGACTCCCATTGTCCCCAGGGCCCATTGTGACATCCCAGGACCCCACTTTGTCCCCAGGGCTTATTGTGACATCTGGGGGACGCCCTTGTCCCCAGGACCCATCCTGGCACCGTGGGGACCCTCCTTGTCACTTGGGCCCATTGTGACACCATGGGGACCCACCCTTTGTCCCCAGTGCCCATTGTGACATCCTGCGGACCCCCCGTTGTCCCCAGGGCCCATTGTGACATTCAGGGGACCCACCATTGTCCTCAGGGCCCATTGTGACGTCCCAGGACCCCCCATTGTCCCCAGGGCCCATTGTGACATCCTCAGCACCCCCTTGTCCCCAGGGCCCATTGTGACATTCAGGGGACCCCTCTTTTTCCCCAGGGCCCATTGTGACATCCTGGGGACCCCCCCTTGTCCCCAGGGCCCATTGTGACGTCCCAGAACCCGCCATTGTCCCCAGGGCCCATTGTGACATCCTGGGGATCCCTGCTTGTCCCCAGGGCCCATTGGGACGTCCCAGGACCCGCTATTGTCCCCAGGGCCCATTTTGACATCCTGGGGATCCCTCCTTGTCCCCAGGGCCCATTGGGACGTCCCAGGACCCCCATTGTCCCCAGGGCCCATTGTGACATTCAGGGGCCCCCGTTTGTCACTGGGGCCCATTGTGACATCCCAGGACCCCACATTGTCCCCAGGGCCCTTGTGACATCCTGGGAAGCCCACTTGTCCCCAGGACCCATTGTGACACTATAGGGACCCCCCCTTGTGCCCAGTGACCATTGTGACACCGTGGGTACCACCCTTGTCCGCACGGCCCATTGTGACATCCTAGGGACACCCCCTTGTCTCCAGGGCCCATTGTGACATCCTGGGAATCCCTCCTTGTCCCCAGGGCCCATTTTGACATTCAGGGGACCCCCCATTGTCCCCAGGGCCCATTGTGACATCCTCTGCACCCCCGTGTCCCCAGGGCCCATTGTGACATTCAGGGGACCCCTCTTTGTCCCCAGGGCCCATTGTGACATCCTGGGGATCCCTCGTTGTCCCCAGGGCCCATTGTGACGTCCCAGGACCTCCCATTGTCCCCAGGACCTATTGTGACATTCAGGGGTGCCCCTTTTTCACTGGGGCCCATTGTGACACCATGGAGACCCCCGCTTGTCCTCAGGGTCCATTGTGACATCCTGGGCACCCCCCATTGTCCCCAGGGCCCATTGTGACATCCACTGCACCCCCTTGTCCCCAGGGCCCATTGTGACATTCAGGGGACCCCTCTTTGTCCCCAGGACCCATTGTGACATCCCAGGACCCCCCTTTGTCCCCAGGGCCATTGTAGCACCATGGGGACCCCCTTTGACCCCAGGGCCCATTGTGGCACCATGGCAACCCCTTTTGTCCCCAGGGCCCATTGTGACATTCTTGGACCCCACTTTGTCCCCAGGGCTTATTGTGACACCATGGGGACCCTCCTTGTCACTGGGGACCCATTGTGACACCATGGGGACCCCCCCTTGTCCTCAGGACTCATTCTCACATCCTGGACACCCCCCATTGTCCCCAGGGCCCATTGTGACATCCACTGCACCCCCGTGTCCCCAGGGCCCATTGTGACATTCAGGGGACCCCTCTTTGTCCCCAGGGCCCATTGTGACATCCTGGGGACCCCCCCTTGTCCCCAGGGCTCATTGAGACGTCCCAGGACCCCCCACTGTCCCCAGGGCCCATTGTGACATTCAGGGGACCCCCTTTGTCCCCAGGGCCCATTCTGATACCGTGGGGACCCCCCATTGTCCCCAGGGCCCATTGTGACATGCTGGGGACGCTCTTTGTCCACAGGGCCCATTGTGACATCCTGGGGACCCTCCTTGTCCCCAGAGCCCATGGTGACATCCCAGGACCCCACTTTGTCCCCAGGGCTTATTGTGACGCCATGGGGATCTCCCTTGTCCCCAGGGCCCATTGTGACACCCCATGACCCCCCTTTGTCCCCAGTGCTATTGTGAAATCCTGGGGACCCCTTTTGTCCCCAGGGCCCATTGTGACACCGTGGGGAACCCCTTTGTCACTGGGGCCATTGTGACATTCCAGGATTTCACTTTGTCCCCAGGGCTCGTTCTGACACCTTGGGGACTCCCATTGTCCCCAGGGCCCATTGTGACATCCTGGGCAACCCCATTGTCCCCAGGGCCCATTGTGACATCCTGGGGACCCCCATTGTCCCCAAGGCCCATTGTGACATTCCAGGACCCCCCATTGTCCCCAGGGCCCATTGTGACATCCACTGCACCCCCTTGTCCCCAGGGCCCATTGTGACATTCAGGGGACCCCTCTTTGTCCCCAGAGCCCATTGTGACATCCTGGGGACCCCCCCTTCTCACTGGGGCCCATTGTGACGTCCCAGGACCCCCCATTGTCCCCAGGGCCCATTGTGACATCCTGGGGATCCTTCCTTGTCCCCAGGGCCCATTGGGACGTCCCAGGACCCCCATTGTCCCCAGGGCCCATTGTGACATTCAGGGGCCCCCGTTTGTCACTGGGGCCCATTGTGACATCCCAGGACCCCACATTGTCCCCAGGGCCCTTGTGACATCCTGGGGAGCCCACTTGTCCCCAGGACCCATTGTGACACTATAGGGACCCCCCCTTGTGCCCAGTGACCATTGTGACACCGTGGGTACCACCCTTGTCCGCACGGCCCATTGTGACATCCTAGGGACACCCCCTTGTCTCCAGGGCCCATTGTGACATCCTGGGAATCCCTCCTTGTACCCAGGGCCCATTTTGACATTCAGGGGACCCCCCATTGTCCCCAGGGCCCATTGTGACATCCTGGGGATCCCTCGTTGTCCCCAGGGCCCATTGTGACGTCCCAGGACCTCCCATTGTCCCCAGGACCTATTGTGACATTCAGGGGTGCCCCTTTGTCACTGGGGCCCATTGTGACACCATGGAGACCCCCGCTTGTCCTCAGGGTCCATTGTGACATCCTGGGCACCCCCCATTTTCCCCAGAACCCATTGTGATATCCTGTCCACCCCCTTGCTCCCAGGGCCCGTTGTGGCACCATGGGGACACCCCCTTTGTCCCCAGGACGCATTGTGACATCCCAGGACCCCCCTTTGTCCCCAGGGCCATTGTAGCACCATGGGGACCCCCTTTGACCCCAGGGCCCATTGTGGCACCATGGCAACCCCTTTTGTCCCCAGGGCCCATTGTGACATTCTTGGACCCCACTTTGTCCCCAGGGCCTATTGTGACACCATGGGGACCCCTCCTTGTCACTGGGGACCCATTGTGACACCATGGGGACCCCCCCTTGTCCTCAGGACTCATTCTCACATCCTGGACACCCCCCATTGTCCCCAGGGCCCATTGTGACATCCACTGCACCCCCTTGTCCCCAGGGCCCATTGTGACATTCAGGGGACCCCTCTTTGTCCCCAGGGCCCATTGTGACATCCTGGGGACCCCCCCTTGTCCCCAGGGCTCATTGAGACGTCCCAGGACCCCCCACTGTCCCCAGGGCCCATTGTGACATTCAGGGGACTCCCTTTGTCCCCAGGGCCCATTCTGATACCGTGGGGACCCCCCATTGTCCCCAGGGCCCATTGTGACATGCTGGGGACGCTCTTTGTCCACAGGGCCCATTGTGACATCCTGGGGACCCTCCTTGTCCCCAGAGCCCATTGTGACATCCAGGGGACCCCCTTTGTCCCCAGGGCCCATTGTGGCACCATGAGGACCCTCTTTGTCACTGGGGCCCATTGTGACATCCCAGGACCCCCCTTTGTCCCCAGGGCCCATTGTGACATCCTGGGGACCCTCCTTGTCCCCAGAGCCCATTGTGACATCCCAGGACCCCACTTTGTCCCCAGGGCTTATTGTGACGCCATGGGGATCTCCCTTGTCCCCAGGGCCCATTGTGACGTCCCACGACCCCCCTTTGTCCCCAGTGCTATTGTGAAATCCTGGGGACCCCTTTTGTCCCCAGGGCCCATTGTGACACCGTGGGGAACCCCTTTGTCACTGGGGCCATTGTGACATTCCAGGATTTCACTTTGTCCCCAGGGCTCGTTCTGACACCTTGGGGACTCCCATTGTCCCCAGGGCCCATTGTGACATCCTGGGCAACCCCATTGTCCCCAGGGCCCATTGTGACATCCTGGGGACCCCCATTGTCCCCAGGGCCCATTGTGACATCCTGGGCAACCCCATTGTCCCCAGGGCCCATTGTGACATCCACTGCACCCCCTTGTCCCCAGAGCCCATTGTGACATCCTGGGGACCCCCCTTCTCACTGGGGCCCATTGTGACGTCCCAGGACCCCCCATTGTCCCCAGGGCCCATTGTGACATCCTGGCGATCCCTCCTAGTCCCCAGGGCCCATTGTGACATCCCAGGACCCCCCATTGTCCCCAGGACCCATTGTGACATTCAGGGGGCCCCTTTGTCACTGGGGCCCATTGTGACATCCCAGGACCCCACATTGTCCCCAGGACACATTGTGACATGCTGGGGACTCTCTTTGTCCCCAGGGCCCATTGTGACATCCTGGGGACCCTCCTTGTCCCCAGAGCCCACTCTGACATCCAGGGGACCCCCTTTGTCCCCATGGCCCATTGTGGCACCATAGGGACCCCCTTTGTCACTGGGGCCCATTGTGACATCCCAGGACACCCCCTGGTCCCCAGGGCCCATTGTGACATCCTGGGGACCCCCTTTGTCCCAGGACTTCATTGTGACATCCTGGGGACCCCCCTTGTCCTCAGGGTCCATTGTGACAGCCCAGGACCTTACATTGTCCCCAGGGCCCATTGTGATATCTGGGGGACCCCCTTGTCCCCAGGGCCCATTGTGACATCCCAGGACCCCCCATTGTCCCCAGGGCCCATTGTGACATCCTCGGCACCCCTTTGTCCCCCGGGCCCATTGTGACATCCTGGGGACCCCCCCTTGTCCCCAGGGCCCATTGTGACGTCCCAGGACCCCCCATTGTCCCCAGGGGCCATTGTGACATCCTAGGGATCCCTCCTTGTCCCCAGGGCCCATTGTGACATTCAGGGGACCCCTCTTTGTCCCTAGGGCCCATTGTGACATCCTGGGGATCCCTCCTTGTCCCCAGGACCCATTGTGACGTCCCAGGATCCCCATTGTCCCCAGGACCTATTGTGACATTCAGGGGACCCCCTTTGTCACTGGGGCCCATTGTGACACCATGGAGACCCCCGCTTGTCCCCAGGGCCCATTGTGACATCCCAGGACCCCCCTTTGTCCCCAGGGCCCATTGTAGCACCATGGAGACCCCCTTTGACCCCAGGGCCCATTGTGGCACCATGGCAACCCCTTTTGTCCCCAGGGCCCATTGTGACATTCTTGGACCCCACTTTGTCCCCAGGACCTATTGTGACACCATGGGGACCCCTCCTTGTCACTGGGGACCCATTGTGACACCATGGGGACCCCCCCTTGTCCTCAGGACTCATTCTCACATCCTGGACACCCCCCATTGTCCCCAGGGCCCATTGTGACATCCACTGCACCCCATTGTCCCCAGGGCCCATTGTGACATTCAGGGGACCCCTCTTTGTCCCCAGGGCCCATTGTGACATGCTGGGGACGCTCTTTGTCCCCAGGGCCCATTGTGACATCCTGGGGACCCTCCTTGTCCCCAGAGCCCATTGTGACATCCAGGGGACCCCCTTTGTCCCCAGGGCCCATTGTGGCACCATGAGGACCCTCTTTGTCACTGGGGCCCATTGTGACATCCCAGGACCCCCCTTTGTCCCCAGGGCCCATTGTGACATCCCAGGACCCCACTTTGTCCCCAGGGCTTATTGTGACACCATGGGGATCTCCCTTGTCCCCAGGGCCCATTGTGACATCCCATGACCCCCCTTTGTCCCCAGTGCTATTGTGAAATCCTGGGGACCCCTTATGTCCCCAGGGCCCATTATGACACCATGGGGAACCCCTTTGTCACTGGGGGCCATTGTGACATTCCAGGATTCCACTTTGTTCCCAGGGCTCGTTCTGACACCTTGGGGACTCCCATTGTCCCCAGGGCCCATTGTGACATCCTGGGGACCCCCATTGTCCCCAGGGCCCATTGTGACATTCCAGGACCCCCCATTGTCCCCAAGGCCCATTGTGACATCCACTGCACCCCCTTGTCCCCAGGGCCCATTGTGACATTCAGGGCACCCCTCTTTGTCCCCAGGGCCCATTGTGACATCATGCGGACCCCCACTTGTCACTGGGGCCCATTGTGACATCCCAGGACCCCCCATTGTCCCCAGGGCCCATTGTGACATTCAGGGGACCCCTCATTGTCCCCAGGGCCCATTGTGACGTCTAACGACCCCCCATTGTCCCCAGGGCCCATTGTGACATCCTGGGGATCCCTCCTTGTCCTCAGGGCCCATTGTGACGTCCCAGGACCGCCCATTGTCCCCAGGGCCCATTGTGACATCCTGGGGATCCTCTTTGTCCCCAGGGCCCATTGTGACGTCCCAGGACCCCCCATTGTCCCCAGGACCCATTGTGACATTCAGGGGACCCCCTTTGTCACTGGGGCCCATTGTGACATCCCAGGACCCCACATTGTCCCCAGGGCCCATTGTGACATCCTCTGCACCCCCTTGTCCCCAGGGCCCATTGTGACATTCAGGGGACCCCTCTTTGTCCCCAGGGCCCATTGTGACATGCTGGGGACGCTCTTTGTCCACAGGGCCCATTGTGACATCCTGGGGACCCTTCTTGTCCCCAGAGCCCATTGTGACATCCAGGGGACCCCCTTTGTCCCCAGGGCCCATTGTGGCACCATGAGGACCCTCTTTGTCACTGGGGCCCATTGTGACATCCCAGGACCCCCCTTTGTCCCCAGGGCCCATTGTGACATCCTGGGGACCCTCCTTGTCCCCAGAGCCCATTGTGACATCCCAGGACCCCACTTTGTCCCCAGGGCTTATTGTGACGCCATGGGGATCTCCCTTGTCCCCAGGGCCCATTGTGACGTCCCACGACCCCCCTTTGTCCCCAGTGCTATTGTGAAATCCTGGGGACCCCTTTTGTCCCCAGGGCCCATTGTGACACCGTGGGGAACCCCTTTGTCACTGGGGCCATTGTGACATTCCAGGATTTCACTTTGTCCCCAGGGCTCGTTCTGACACCTTGGGGACTCCCATTGTCCCCAGGGCCCATTGTGACATCCTGGGCAACCCCATTGTCCCCAGGGCCCATTGTGACATCCTGGGCAACCCCATTGTCCCCAGGGCCCATTGTGACATCCTGGGGACCCCCATTGTCCCCAAGGCCCATTGTGACATTCCAGGACCCCCCATTGTCCCCAGGGCCCATTGTGACATCCACTGCACCCCCTTGTCCCCAGAGCCCATTGTGACATCCTGGGGACCCCCCTTCTCACTGGGGCCCATTGTGACGTCCCAGGACCCCCCATTGTCCCCAGGGCCCATTGTGACATCCTGGCGATCCCTCCTAGTCCCCAGGGCCCATTGTGACATCCCAGGACCCCCCATTGTCCCCAGGACCCATTGTGACATTCAGGGGGCCCCTTTGTCACTGGGGCCCATTGTGACATCCCAGGACCCCACATTGTCCCCAGGACACATTGTGACATGCTGGGGACTCTCTTTGTCCCCAGGGCCCATTGTGACATCCTGGGGACCCTCCTTGTCCCCAGAGCCCACTCTGACATCCAGGGGACCCCCTTTGTCCCCATGGCCCATTGTGGCACCATAGGGACCCCCTTTGTCACTGGGGCCCATTGTGACATCCCAGGACACCCCCTGGTCCCCAGGGCCCATTGTGACATCCTGGGGACCCCCTTTGTCCCAGGACTTCATTGTGACATCCTGGGGACCCCCCTTGTCCTCAGGGTCCATTGTGACAGCCCAGGACCTTACATTGTCCCCAGGGCCCATTGTGATATCTGGGGGACCCCCTTGTCCCCAGGGCCCATTGTGACATCCCAGGACCCCCCATTGTCCCCAGGGCCCATTGTGACATCCTCGGCACCCCTTTGTCCCCCGGGCCCATTGTGACATCCTGGGGACCCCCCCTTGTCCCCAGGGCCCATTGTGACGTCCCAGGACCCCCCATTGTCCCCAGGGGCCATTGTGACATCCTAGGGATCCCTCCTTGTCCCCAGGGCCCATTGTGACATTCAGGGGACCCCTCTTTGTCCCTAGGGCCCATTGTGACATCCTGGGGATCCCTCCTTGTCCCCAGGACCCATTGTGACGTCCCAGGATCCCCATTGTCCCCAGGACCTATTGTGACATTCAGGGGACCCCCTTTGTCACTGGGGCCCATTGTGACACCATGGAGACCCCCGCTTGTCCCCAGGGCCCATTGTGACATCCCAGGACCCCCCTTTGTCCCCAGGGCCCATTGTAGCACCATGGAGACCCCCTTTGACCCCAGGGCCCATTGTGGCACCATCGCAACCCCTTTTGTCCCCAGGGCCCATTGTGACATTCTTGGACCCCACTTTGTCCCCAGGACCTATTGTGACACCATGGGGACCCCTCCTTGTCACTGGGGACCCATTGTGACACCATGGGGACCCCCCCTTGTCCTCAGGACTCATTCTCACATCCTGGACACCCCCCATTGTCCCCAGGGCCCATTGTGACATCCACTGCACCCCATTGTCCCCAGGGCCCATTGTGACATTCAGGGGACCCCTCTTTGTCCCCAGGGCCCATTGTGACATGCTGGGGACGCTCTTTGTCCCCAGGGCCCATTGTGACATCCTGGGGACCCTCCTTGTCCCCAGAGCCCATTGTGACATCCAGGGGACCCCCTTTGTCCCCAGGGCCCATTGTGGCACCATGAGGACCCTCTTTGTCACTGGGGCCCATTGTGACATCCCAGGACCCCCCTTTGTCCCCAGGGCCCATTGTGACATCCCAGGACCCCACTTTGTCCCCAGGGCTTATTGTGACACCATGGGGATCTCCCTTGTCCCCAGGGCCCATTGTGACATCCCATGACCCCCCTTTGTCCC
Source organism: Patagioenas fasciata (assembly GCF_037038585.1). Classification (NCBI taxonomy): domain Eukaryota; kingdom Metazoa; phylum Chordata; class Aves; order Columbiformes; family Columbidae; genus Patagioenas; species Patagioenas fasciata. Next base: position 1,606,219 of record NC_092530.1, read on the forward strand.
CAGTGCTATTGTGAAATCCTGGGGACCCCTTATGTCCCCAGGGCCCATTATGACACCATGGGGAACCCCTTTGTCACTGGGGGCCATTGTGACATTCCAGGATTCCACTTTGTTCCCAGGGCTCGTTCTGACACCTTGGGGACTCCCATTGTCCCCAGGGCCCATTGTGACATCCTGGGGACCCCCATTGTCCCCAGGGCCCATTGTGACATTCCAGGACCCCCCATTGTCCCCAAGGCCCATTGTGACATCCACTGCACCCCCTTGTCCCCAGGGCCCATTGTGACATTCAGGGCACCCCTCTTTGTCCCCAGGGCCCATTGTGACATCCTGCGGACCCCCACTTGTCACTGGGGCCCATTGTGACATCCCAGGACCCCCCATTGTCCCCAGGGCCCATTGTGACATTCAGGGGACCCCTCATTGTCCCCAGGGCCCATTGTGACGTCTAACGACCCCCCATTGTCCCCAGGGCCCATTGTGACATCCTGGGGATCCCTCCTTGTCCTCAGGGCCCATTGTGACGTCCCAGGACCGCCCATTGTCCCCAGGGCCCATTGTGACATCCTGGGGACCCTCTTTGTCCCCAGGGCCCATTGTGACGTCCCAGGACCCCCCATTGTCCCCAGGACCCATTGTGACATTCAGGGGACCCCCTTTGTCACTGGGGCCCATTGTGACATCCCAGGACCCCACATTGTCCCCAGGGCCCATTGTGACATCCTCTGCACCCCCTTGTCCCCAGGGCCCATTGTGACATTCAGGGGACCCCTCTTTGTCCCCAGGGCCCATTGTGACATCCTGGGGATCCCTCGTTGTCCCCAGGGCCCATTGTGACGTCCCAGCACCCCCCATTGTCCCCAGGACCTACTGTGACATTCAGGGGAGCCCCTTTGTCACTGGGGCCCATTGTGACACCATGGAGACCCCCGCTTGTCCTCAGGGTCCATTGTGACATCCTGGGCACCCCCCATTTTCCCCAGGACCCATTGTGACATCCTGGCCACCCCCTTGCTCCCAGGGCCCGTTGTGGCACCATGGGGATACCCCCTTTGTCCCTAGGGCCCATTGTGACATCCCAGGACCCCCCTTTGTCCCCAGGGCCATTGTGAAATCCTGGGGACCCCTTTTGTCCCCAGGGCCCATTGTGGCACCATGGGGAACCCCTTTGTCACCGGGGACCATTGTGACATTCCAGGATTCCACTTTGTCCCCAGGGCTCGTTCTGACACCTTGGGGACTCCCATTGTCCCCAGGGCCCATTGTGACATCCCAGGACCCCACTTTGTCCCCAGGGCTTATTGTGACATCTGGGGGACGCCCTTGTCCCCAGGACCCATCCTGGCACCGTGGGGACCCTCCTTGTCACTTGGGCCCATTGTGACACCATGGGGACCCACCCTTTGTCCCCAGTGCCCATTGTGACATCCTGCGGACCCCCCGTTGTCCCCAGGGCCCATTGTGACATTCAGGGGACCCACCATTGTCCTCAGGGCCCATTGTGACGTCCCAGGACCCCCCATTGTCCCCAGGGCCCATTGTGACATCCTCAGCACCCCCTTGTCCCCAGGGCCCATTGTGACATTCAGGGGACCCCTCTTTTTCCCCAGGGCCCATTGTGACATCCTGGGGACCCCCCCTTGTCCCCAGGGCCCATTGTGACGTCCCAGAACCCGCCATTGTCCCCAGGGCCCATTGTGACATCCTGGGGATCCCTGCTTGTCCCCAGGGCCCATTGGGACGTCCCAGGACCCGCTATTGTCCCCAGGGCCCATTTTGACATCCTGGGGATCCCTCCTTGTCCCCAGGGCCCATTGGGACGTCCCAGGACCCCCATTGTCCCCAGGGCCCATTGTGACATTCAGGGGCCCCCGTTTGTCACTGGGGCCCATTGTGACATCCCAGGACCCCACATTGTCCCCAGGGCCCTTGTGACATCCTGGGAAGCCCACTTGTCCCCAGGACCCATTGTGACACTATAGGGACCCCCCCTTGTGCCCAGTGACCATTGTGACACCGTGGGTACCACCCTTGTCCGCACGGCCCATTGTGACATCCTAGGGACACCCCCTTGTCTCCAGGGCCCATTGTGACATCCTGGGAATCCCTCCTTGTCCCCAGGGCCCATTTTGACATTCAGGGGACCCCCCATTGTCCCCAGGGCCCATTGTGACATCCTCTGCACCCCCGTGTCCCCAGGGCCCATTGTGACATTCAGGGGACCCCTCTTTGTCCCCAGGGCCCATTGTGACATCCTGGGGATCCCTCGTTGTCCCCAGGGCCCATTGTGACGTCCCAGGACCTCCCATTGTCCCCAGGACCTATTGTGACATTCAGGGGTGCCCCTTTTTCACTGGGGCCCATTGTGACACCATGGAGACCCCCGCTTGTCCTCAGGGTCCATTGTGACATCCTGGGCACCCCCCATTGTCCCCAGGGCCCATTGTGACATCCACTGCACCCCCTTGTCCCCAGGGCCCATTGTGACATTCAGGGGACCCCTCTTTGTCCCCAGGACCCATTGTGACATCCCAGGACCCCCCTTTGTCCCCAGGGCCATTGTAGCACCATGGGGACCCCCTTTGACCCCAGGGCCCATTGTGGCACCATGGCAACCCCTTTTGTCCCCAGGGCCCATTGTGACATTCTTGGACCCCACTTTGTCCCCAGGGCTTATTGTGACACCATGGGGACCCTCCTTGTCACTGGGGACCCATTGTGACACCATGGGGACCCCCCCTTGTCCTCAGGACTCATTCTCACATCCTGGACACCCCCCATTGTCCCCAGGGCCCATTGTGACATCCACTGCACCCCCGTGTCCCCAGGGCCCATTGTGACATTCAGGGGACCCCTCTTTGTCCCCAGGGCCCATTGTGACATCCTGGGGACCCCCCCTTGTCCCCAGGGCTCATTGAGACGTCCCAGGACCCCCCACTGTCCCCAGGGCCCATTGTGACATTCAGGGGACCCCCTTTGTCCCCAGGGCCCATTCTGATACCGTGGGGACCCCCCATTGTCCCCAGGGCCCATTGTGACATGCTGGGGACGCTCTTTGTCCACAGGGCCCATTGTGACATCCTGGGGACCCTCCTTGTCCCCAGAGCCCATGGTGACATCCCAGGACCCCACTTTGTCCCCAGGGCTTATTGTGACGCCATGGGGATCTCCCTTGTCCCCAGGGCCCATTGTGACACCCCATGACCCCCCTTTGTCCCCAGTGCTATTGTGAAATCCTGGGGACCCCTTTTGTCCCCAGGGCCCATTGTGACACCGTGGGGAACCCCTTTGTCACTGGGGCCATTGTGACATTCCAGGATTTCACTTTGTCCCCAGGGCTCGTTCTGACACCTTGGGGACTCCCATTGTCCCCAGGGCCCATTGTGACATCCTGGGCAACCCCATTGTCCCCAGGGCCCATTGTGACATCCTGGGGACCCCCATTGTCCCCAAGGCCCATTGTGACATTCCAGGACCCCCCATTGTCCCCAGGGCCCATTGTGACATCCACTGCACCCCCTTGTCCCCAGGGCCCATTGTGACATTCAGGGGACCCCTCTTTGTCCCCAGAGCCCATTGTGACATCCTGGGGACCCCCCCTTCTCACTGGGGCCCATTGTGACGTCCCAGGACCCCCCATTGTCCCCAGGGCCCATTGTGACATCCTGGGGATCCTTCCTTGTCCCCAGGGCCCATTGGGACGTCCCAGGACCCCCATTGTCCCCAGGGCCCATTGTGACATTCAGGGGCCCCCGTTTGTCACTGGGGCCCATTGTGACATCCCAGGACCCCACATTGTCCCCAGGGCCCTTGTGACATCCTGGGGAGCCCACTTGTCCCCAGGACCCATTGTGACACTATAGGGACCCCCCCTTGTGCCCAGTGACCATTGTGACACCGTGGGTACCACCCTTGTCCGCACGGCCCATTGTGACATCCTAGGGACACCCCCTTGTCTCCAGGGCCCATTGTGACATCCTGGGAATCCCTCCTTGTCCCCAGGGCCCATTTTGACATTCAGGGGACCCCCCATTGTCCCCAGGGCCCATTGTGACATCCTGGGGATCCCTCGTTGTCCCCAGGGCCCATTGTGACGTCCCAGGACCTCCCATTGTCCCCAGGACCTATTGTGACATTCAGGGGTGCCCCTTTGTCACTGGGGCCCATTGTGACACCATGGAGACCCCCGCTTGTCCTCAGGGTCCATTGTGACATCCTGGGCACCCCCCATTTTCCCCAGAACCCATTGTGATATCCTGTCCACCCCCTTGCTCCCAGGGCCCGTTGTGGCACCATGGGGACACCCCCTTTGTCCCCAGGACGCATTGTGACATCCCAGGACCCCCCTTTGTCCCCAGGGCCATTGTAGCACCATGGGGACCCCCTTTGACCCCAGGGCCCATTGTGGCACCATGGCAACCCCTTTTGTCCCCAGGGCCCATTGTGACATTCTTGGACCCCACTTTGTCCCCAGGGCCTATTGTGACACCATGGGGACCCCTCCTTGTCACTGGGGACCCATTGTGACACCATGGGGACCCCCCCTTGTCCTCAGGACTCATTCTCACATCCTGGACACCCCCCATTGTCCCCAGGGCCCATTGTGACATCCACTGCACCCCCTTGTCCCCAGGGCCCATTGTGACATTCAGGGGACCCCTCTTTGTCCCCAGGGCCCATTGTGACATCCTGGGGACCCCCCCTTGTCCCCAGGGCTCATTGAGACGTCCCAGGACCCCCCACTGTCCCCAGGGCCCATTGTGACATTCAGGGGACTCCCTTTGTCCCCAGGGCCCATTCTGATACCGTGGGGACCCCCCATTGTCCCCAGGGCCCATTGTGACATGCTGGGGACGCTCTTTGTCCACAGGGCCCATTGTGACATCCTGGGGACCCTCCTTGTCCCCAGAGCCCATTGTGACATCCAGGGGACCCCCTTTGTCCCCAGGGCCCATTGTGGCACCATGAGGACCCTCTTTGTCACTGGGGCCCATTGTGACATCCCAGGACCCCCCTTTGTCCCCAGGGCCCATTGTGACATCCTGGGGACCCTCCTTGTCCCCAGAGCCCATTGTGACATCCCAGGACCCCACTTTGTCCCCAGGGCTTATTGTGACGCCATGGGGATCTCCCTTGTCCCCAGGGCCCATTGTGACGTCCCACGACCCCCCTTTGTCCCCAGTGCTATTGTGAAATCCTGGGGACCCCTTTTGTCCCCAGGGCCCATTGTGACACCGTGGGGAACCCCTTTGTCACTGGGGCCATTGTGACATTCCAGGATTTCACTTTGTCCCCAGGGCTCGTTCTGACACCTTGGGGACTCCCATTGTCCCCAGGGCCCATTGTGACATCCTGGGCAACCCCATTGTCCCCAGGGCCCATTGTGACATCCTGGGCAACCCCATTGTCCCCAGGGCCCATTGTGACATCCTGGGGACCCCCATTGTCCCCAAGGCCCATTGTGACATTCCAGGACCCCCCATTGTCCCCAGGGCCCATTGTGACATCCACTGCACCCCCTTGTCCCCAGAGCCCATTGTGACATCCTGGGGACCCCCCTTCTCACTGGGGCCCATTGTGACGTCCCAGGACCCCCCATTGTCCCCAGGGCCCATTGTGACATTCTGGCGATCCCTCCTAGTCCCCAGGGCCCATTGTGACATCCCAGGACCCCCCATTGTCCCCAGGACCCATTGTGACATTCAGGGGGCCCCTTTGTCACTGGGGCCCATTGTGACATCCCAGGACCCCACATTGTCCCCAGGACACATTGTGACATGCTGGGGACTCTCTTTGTCCCCAGGGCCCATTGTGACATCCTGGGGACCCTCCTTGTCCCCAGAGCCCACTCTGACATCCAGGGGACCCCCTTTGTCCCCATGGCCCATTGTGGCACCATAGGGACCCCCTTTGTCACTGGGGCCCATTGTGACATCCCAGGACACCCCCTGGTCCCCAGGGCCCATTGTGACATCCTGGGGACCCCCTTTGTCCCAGGACTTCATTGTGACATCCTGGGGACCCCCCTTGTCCTCAGGGTCCATTGTGACAGCCCAGGACCTTACATTGTCCCCAGGGCCCATTGTGATATCTGGGGGACCCCCTTGTCCCCAGGGCCCATTGTGACATCCCAGGACCCCCCATTGTCCCCAGGGCCCATTGTGACATCCTCGGCACCCCTTTGTCCCCCGGGCCCATTGTGACATCCTGGGGACCCCCCCTTGTCCCCAGGGCCCATTGTGACGTCCCAGGACCCCCCATTGTCCCCAGGGGCCATTGTGACATCCTAGGGATCCCTCCTTGTCCCCAGGGCCCATTGTGACATTCAGGAGACCCCTCTTTGTCCCTAGGGCCCATTGTGACATCCTGGGGATCCCTCCTTGTCCCCAGGACCCATTGTGACGTCCCAGGATCCCCATTGTCCCCAGGACCTATTGTGACATTCAGGGGACCCCCTTTGTCACTGGGGCCCATTGTGACACCATGGAGACCCCCGCTTGTCCCCAGGGCCCATTGTGACATCCCAGGACCCCCCTTTGTCCCCAGGGCCCATTGTAGCACCATGGAGACCCCCTTTGACCCCAGGGCCCATTGTGGCACCATGGCAACCCCTTTTGTCCCCAGGGCCCATTGTGACATTCTTGGACCCCACTTTGTCCCCAGGACCTATTGTGACACCATGGGGACCCCTCCTTGTCACTGGGGACCCATTGTGACACCATGGGGACCCCCCCTTGTCCTCAGGACTCATTCTCACATCCTGGACACCCCCCATTGTCCCCAGGGCCCATTGTGACATCCACTGCACCCCATTGTCCCCAGGGCCCATTGTGACATTCAGGGGACCCCTCTTTGTCCCCAGGGCCCATTGTGACATGCTGGGGACGCTCTTTGTCCCCAGGGCCCATTGTGACATCCTGGGGACCCTCCTTGTCCCCAGAGCCCATTGTGACATCCAGGGGACCCCCTTTGTCCCCAGGGCCCATTGTGGCACCATGAGGACCCTCTTTGTCACTGGGGCCCATTGTGACATCCCAGGACCCCCCTTTGTCCCCAGGGCCCATTGTGACATCCCAGGACCCCACTTTGTCCCCAGGGCTTATTGTGACACCATGGGGATCTCCCTTGTCCCCAGGGCCCATTGTGACATCCCATGACCCCCCTTTGTCCCCAGTGCTATTGTGAAATCCTGGGGACCCCTTATGTCCCCAGGGCCCATTATGACACCATGGGGAACCCCTTTGTCACTGGGGGCCATTGTGACATTCCAGGATTCCACTTTGTTCCCAGGGCTCGTTCTGACACCTTGGGGACTCCCATTGTCCCCAGGGCCCATTGTGACATCCTGGGGACCCCCATTGTCCCCAGGGCCCATTGTGACATTCCAGGACCCCCCATTGTCCCCAAGGCCCATTGTGACATCCACTGCACCCCCTTGTCCCCAGGGCCCATTGTGACATTCAGGGCACCCCTCTTTGTCCCCAGGGCCCATTGTGACATCCTGCGGACCCCCACTTGTCACTGGGGCCCATTGTGACATCCCAGGACCCCCCATTGTCCCCAGGGCCCATTGTGACATTCAGGGGACCCCTCATTGTCCCCAGGGCCCATTGTGACGTCTAACGACCCCCCATTGTCCCCAGGGCCCATTGTGACATCCTGGGGATCCCTCCTTGTCCTCAGGGCCCATTGTGACGTCCCAGGACCGCCCATTGTCCCCAGGGCCCATTGTGACATCCTGGGGATCCTCTTTGTCCCCAGGGCCCATTGTGACGTCCCAGGACCCCCCATTGTCCCCAGGACCCATTGTGACATTCAGGGGACCCCCTTTGTCACTGGGGCCCATTGTGACATCCCAGGACCCCACATTGTCCCCAGGGCCCATTGTGACATCCTCTGCACCCCCTTGTCCCCAGGGCCCATTGTGACATTCAGGGGACCCCTCTTTGTCCCCAGGGCCCATTGTGACATCCTGGGGATCCCTCGTTGTCCCCAGGGCCCATTGTGACGTCCCAGCACCCCCCATTGTCCCCAGGACCTACTGTGACATTCAGGGGAGCCCCTTTGTCACTGGGGCCCATTGTGACACCATGGAGACCCCCGCTTGTCCTCAGGGTCCATTGTGACATCCTGGGCACCCCCCATTTTCCCCAGGACCCATTGTGACATCCTGGCCACCCCCTTGCTCCCAGGGCCCGTTGTGGCACCATGGGGATACCCCCTTTGTCCCTAGGGCCCATTGTGACATCCCAGGACCCCCCTTTGTCCCCAGGGCCATTGTGAAATCCTGGGGACCCCTTTTGTCCCCAGGGCCCATTGTGGCACCATGGGGAACCCCTTTGTCACTGGGGACCATTGTGACATTCCAGGATTCCACTTTGTCCCCAGGGCTCGTTCTGACACCTTGGGGACTCCCATTGTCCCCAGGGCCCATTGTGACATCCCAGGACCCCACTTTGTCCCCAGGGCTTATTGTGACATCTGGGGGACGCCCTTGTCCCCAGGACCCATCCTGGCACCGTGGGGACCCTCCTTGTCACTTGGGCCCATTGTGACACCATGGGGACCCACCCTTTGTCCCCAGTGCCCATTGTGACATCCTGCGGACCCCCCGTTGTCCCCAGGGCCCATTGTGACATTCAGGGGACCCACCATTGTCCTCAGGGCCCATTGTGACGTCCCAGGACCCCCCATTGTCCCCAGGGCCCATTGTGACATCCTCAGCACCCCCTTGTCCCCAGGGCCCATTGTGACATTCAGGGGACCCCTCTTTTTCCCCAGGGCCCATTGTGACATCCTGGGGACCCCCCCTTGTCCCCAGGGCCCATTGTGACGTCCCAGAACCCGCCATTGTCCCCAGGGCCCATTGTGACATCCTGGGGATCCCTGCTTGTCCCCAGGGCCCATTGGGACGTCCCAGGACCCCCCATTGTCCCCAGGACCCATTGTGACATTTAGGGGACCCCCTTTGTCACTGGGGCCCATTGTGAAATCCCAGGACCCCACATTGTCCCCAGGGCCCATTGTGACATCCTGGGGACACCCCCTTTGTCCCCAGTGCCCATTGTGACATCCTGCGGACCCCCCTTTGTCCCCAGGGCCCATTTTGACATTCAGGGGACCCACCATTGTCCTCAGGGCCCATTGTGAGGTCCCAGGACCCCCCATTGTCCCCAGGGCCCATTGTGACATCCTCGGCACTCCCTTATCACTGGGGCCCATTGTGACATTCAGGGGACCCCACATTGTCCACAGGGCCCATTGTGACATCCTGGGGACCCCACTTGTCCCCAGGACCCATTGTGACACTATGGGGACCCCCCCTTGTGCCCAGGGCCCATTGTGACACCGTGGGTACCACCCTTGTCTGCAGGGCTCATTGTGACATCCCAGGACCCCCCATTGTCCCCAGGGCCCATTCTGATACCGTGGGGACCCCCTTTGTCCCCAGGGCCCATTGTGACATGCTGGGGACGCTCTTTGTCCCCAGGGCCCATTGTGACATCCTGGGGACCCTCCTTATCCCCAGAGCCCATTGTGACATCCAGGGGACCCCCTTTGTCCCCAGGGCCCTTTGTGGCACCATAGGGACCCCCTTTGTCACTAGGGCCCATTGTGACATCCCAGGACCCCCCCTAGTCCCCAGGGCCCATTGTGACATCCTGGGGACCCTCCTTGTCCCCAGAGCCCATTGTGACATCCAGGGGACCCCCTTTGTCCCCAGGGCCCATTGTGGCACCATAGGGACCCCCTTTGTCACTGGGGCCCATTGTGACATCCTGGGGACCCCCTTTGTCCCAAGACTTCATTGTGACATCCTAGGGACCCCCCTTGTCCTCAGGGTCCATTGTGACAGCCCAGGACCTTACATTGTCCCCAGGGCCCATTGTGATATCTGGGGGACCCCCTTGTTCCCAAGGCCCATTGTGACATCCTGGGGACCCACCCTTGTCCCCAGGGCCCATTGTGACATCCTGGGGATCCCTCCTTGTCCCCAGGGCCCATTGTGACATCCTGGGGATCCCTCCTTGTCTCCAGGGCCCATTGTGATGTCCCAGGACCCCCCATTGTCCCCAGGGCCCATTGTGACATCCTCTGCACCCCCTTGTCCCCAGGGCCCTTTGTGACATTCAGGGGACCCCTCTTTGTCCCCAGGGCCCATTCTAACATCCTGGGGATCCCTCCTTGTCCCCAGGGCCCATTGTGACGTCCCAGGACCCCCCATTGTCCCCAGGACCTATTGTGACATTCAGGGGACCCCCTTTGTCACTGGGGCCCATTGTGACACCATGGAGACCCCCGCTTGTCCTCAGGGTCCATTGTGACATCCTGGGCACCCCCCATTTTCCCCAGGACCCATTGTGACATCCTGGCCACCCCCTTGCTCCCAGGGCCCGTTGTGACATCCTCTGCACCCCTTTGTCCCCAGGGCCCATTGTGACATCCCAGGACCCCCCTTTGTCCCCAGGGCCCATTGTAGCACCATGGGGACCCCCTTTGACCCCAGGGCCCATTGTGACATCCACTGCAACCCCTTGTCCCCAGGGCCCATTGTGACATTCAGGGGACCCCTCTTTGTCCCCAGGGCCCATTGTGACATCCTGGGGACCCCCCCTTGTCCCCAGGGCCCATTTTGACATCCCAGGACCCGACATTGTCCCCAGGGCCCATTGTGACATCCTCTGCACCCCCTTGTCCCCAGGGCCCATTGTGACGTCCCAGGACCCCCCCTTGTCCCCAGGGCCCATTGTGACGTCCCAGGACCCCCCTTTGTCCCCAGGGCCCATACTGATACCGTGGGGACCCCCTTTGTCCCCAGGGCCCATTGTGACATGCTGGGGACCCTCCTTGTCCCCAGGGCCCATTGTGACACCATGGGGACCCCCTTTGTCCCCAGGGCCCATTGTGGCACCATGAGGACCCTCTTTGTCACTGGAGCCCATTGTGACATCCCATGACCCCCCTTTGTCCCCAGTGCTATTGTGAAATCCTGGGGACCCCTTTTGTCCCCACGGCCCATTGTGACACCATGGGGAACCCCTTTGTCACTGGGGGCCATTGTGACATTCCAGGATTCCACTTTGTCCCCAGGGCTCGTTCTGACACCTTGGGGACTCCCATTGTCCCCAGGGCCCATTGTGACATCCACTGCAACCCCATTGTCCCCAGGGCCCATTGTGACATCTGGGGGACGCCCTTGTCCCCAGGGCCCATTGTGACATTCAGGGGACCCCTCTTTGTCCCCAGGGCCCATTGTGACATCCTGGGGACCCCCCCTTGTCCCCAGGGCCCATTGTGACGTCCCAGGACCCCCCATTGTCCCCAGGACCCATTGTGACATTCAGGGGACCCCCTTTGTCACTGGGGCCCATTGTAAAATCCCAGGACCCCACATTGTCCCCAGGGCCCATTGTGACATCCTGGGGACCCCCCCTTTGTCCCCAGTGCCCATTGTGACATCCTGCGGACCCCCCTTTGTCCCCAGGGCCCATTTTGACATTCAGGGGACCCACCATTGTCCTCAGGGCCCATTGTGAGGTCCCAGGACCCCCCATTGTCCCCAGGGCCCATTGTGACATCCTCGGCACCCCCTTGTCCCCAGGGTCCATTGTGACACTATGGGGACCCCCCCTTGTGCCCAGGGCCCATTGTGACACTGTGGGTACCACCCTTGTCTGCAGGGCTCATTGTGACATCCCAGGACCCCCCATTGTCCCCAGGGCCCATTGTGACATTCAGGGGACCCCCTTTGTCCCAAGACTTCATTGTGACATCCTAGGGACCCCCCTTGTCCTCAGGGTCCATTGTGACATCCGGGGGACCCCCTTTGTCCCAAGACTTCATTGTGACATCCTGGGGTCCCCCCTTGTCCTCAGGGTCCATTGTGACAGCCCAGGACCTTACATTGTCCCCAGGGCCCATTGTGATATCTGGGGGACCCCCTTGTCCCCAGGGCCCATTGTGACATCCCAGGACCCCCCATTGTCCCCAGAGCCCATTGTGACATCCTCGGTACCCCCTTGTCCCCAGGGCCCATTGTGACATCCTGGGGACCCCCCCTTCTTCCCAGGGCCCATTGTGACGTCCCAGGACCCCCCATTGTCCCCAGGGCCCATTGTGACATCCTGGGGATCCCTCCTTGTCCCCAGGGCCCATTGTGATGTCCCAGGACCCCCCATTGTCCCCAGGGCCCATTGTGACATCCTCTGCACCCCCTTGTCCCCAGGGCCCATTGTGACATTCAGGGGACCGCTCTTTGTCCCCAGGGCCCATTCTGACATCCTGGGGATCCCTCCTTGTCCCCAGGGGCCATTGTGACGTCCCAGGACCCCCCATTGTCCCCAGGACCTATTGTGACATTCAGGGGACCCCCTTTGTCACTGGGGCCCATTGTGACACCATGGAGACCCCCGCTTGTCCTCAGGGTCCATTGTGACATCCTGGGCACCCCCTTGCTCCCAGGGCCCGTTGTGGCACCATGGGGACACCCCCTTTGTCCCCAGGGCCCATTGTGACATGCCAGGACCCCCCTTTGTCCCCAGGGCCCATTGTAGCACCATGGGGACCCCCTTTGACCCCAGGGCCCATTGTGGCACCATGGCAACCCCTTTTGTCCCCAGGGCCCATTGTGACATTCTTGGACCCCACTTTGTCCCCAGGGCCTATTGTGACACCATGGGGACCCCTCCTTGTCACTGGGGACCCATTGTGACACCATGGGGACCCCGCCTTGTCCTCAGGACTCATTCTCACATCCTGGACACCCCCCATTGTCCCCAGGGCCCATTGTAACATCCACTGCACCCCCTTGTCCCCAGGGCCCATTGTGACATTCAGGGGACCCCTCTTTGTCCCCAGGGCCCATTGTGACATCCTGGGGACCCCCCCTTGTCCCCAGGGCCCATTGTGACGTCCCAGGACCCGACATTGTCCCCAGGGCCCATTGTGACATCCTCTGCACCCCCTTGTCCCCAGGGCCCATTGTGACGTCCCAGGACCCCCCTTTGTCCCCAGGGCCCATACTGATACCGTGGGGACCCCCTTTGTCCCCAGGGCCCATTGTGACATGCTGGGGACCCTCCTTGTCCCCAGGGCCCATTGTGACATCCAGGGGACCCCCTTTGTCCCCAGGGCCCATTGTGGCACCATGAGGACCCTCTTTGTCACTGGAGCCCATTGTGACATCCCATGACCCCCCTTTGTCCCCAGTGCTATTGTGAAATCCTGGGGACCCCTTTTGTCCCCACGGCCCATTGTGACACCATGGGGAACCCCTTTGTCACTGGGGGCCATTGTGACATTCCAGGATTCCACTTTGTCCCCAGGGCTCGTTCTGACACCTTGGGGACTCCCATTGTCCCCAGGGCCCATTGTGACATCCTGGGCAACCCCATTGTCCTCAGGGCCCATTGTGACATCTGGGGGACGCCCTTGTCCCCAGGACCCATCGTGGCACCGTGGGGACCCTCCTTGTCACTTGGGCCCATTGTGACACCATGGGGACGCCCCCCTTTGTCCCCAGTGCCCATTGTGACATCCTGCGGACCCCCCTTTGTCCCCAGGGCCCATTGTGACATTCAGGGGACCCACCATTGTCCTCAGGGCCCATTGTGACATCCCAGGACCCCCCATTGTCCCCAGGGCACATTGTGACATCCTCGGCACCCCCTTGTGCCCAGGGCCCATTGTGACATTCAGGGGACCCCTCTTTGTCCCCAGGGCCCATTGTGACGTCCTGGGGACCCCCCCTTGTCCCCAGCGCCCATTGTGACGTCCCAGGACCCGCCATTGTCCCCAGGGCCCATTGTGACATCCTGGGTATCCCTCCTTGTCCCCAGGGCCCATTGTGACGTCCCAGGACCCCCCATTGTCCCCAGGGCCCATTGTGACATTCAGGGGCCCCCGTTTGTCACTGGGGCCCATTGTGACATCCCAGGACCCCACATTGTCCCCAGGGCCCATTGTGACTTTCAGGGGACCCCACTTGTCCCCAGGACCCATTGTGACACTATAGGGACCCCCCCTTGTCCCAGTGACCATTGTGACACCGTGGGTACCACCCTTGTCCGCAGGGCCCATTGTGACATCCTGGGGACACCCCCTTGTCCCCAGGGCCCATTGTGACATCCTGGGAATCCCTCCTTGTCCCCAGGGCCCATCGTGACGTGCCAGGACCCCCATTTTCCCCAGGGCCCATTGTGACATCCTCGGCACCCCCTTGTCCCCAGGGCCCATTGTGACATTCAGGGGACCCCTCTTTGTCCCCAGGGCCCATTGTGACATCCTGGGGACCCCCCCTTGTTCCCAGGGCCCACTGTGACGTCCCAGGACCCGCCATTGTCCCCAGGGCCCTGTGTGACATCCTGGGGTGCCCTCCTTGTCCCCAGGGCCCATTGTGACGTCCCAGGACCCCCCATTGTCCCCAGGGCCCATTGTGACATCCAGGGGACCCCCTTTGTCCCCAGGGCCCATTGTGGCACCATGAGGACCCTCTTTGTCACTGGAGCCCATTGTGACATCCCATGACCCCCCTTTGTCCCCAGTGCTATTGTGAAATCCTGGGGACCCCTTTTGTCCCCACGGCCCATTGTGACACCATGGGGAACCCCTTTGTCACTGGGGGCCATTGTGACATTCCAGGATTCCACTTTGTCCCCAGGGCTCGTTCTGACACCTTGGGGACTCCCATTGTCCCCAGGGCCCATTGTGACATCCTGGGCAACCCCATTGTCCTCAGGGCCCATTGTGACATCTGGGGGACGCCCTTGTCCCCAGGACCCATCGTGGCACCATGGGGACCCTCCTTGTCACTTGGGCCCATTGTGACACCATGGGGACGCCCCCCTTTGTCCCCAGTGCCCATTGTGACATCCTGCGGACCCCCCTTTGTCCCCAGGGCCCATTGTGACATTCAGGGGACCCACCATTGTCCTCAGGGCCCATTGTGACATCCCAGGACCCCCCATTGTCCCCAGGGCCCATTGTGACATCCTCGGCACCCCCTTGTGCCCAGGGCCCATTGTGACATTCAGGGGACCCCTCTTTGTCCCCAGGGCCCATTGTGACGTCCTGGGGACCCCCCCTTGTCCCCAGCGCCCATTGTGACGTCCCAGGACCCGCCATTGTCCCCAGGGCCCATTGTGACATCCTGGGTATCCCTCCTTGTCCCCAGGGCCCATTGTGACGTCCCAGGACCCCCCATTGTCCCCAGGGCCCATTGTGACATTCAGGGGCCCCCGTTTGTCACTGGGGCCCATTGTGACATCCCAGGACCCCACATTGTCCCCAGGGCCCATTGTGACTTTCAGGGGACCCCACTTGTCCCCAGGACCCATTGTGACACTATAGGGACCCCCCCTTGTCCCAGTGACCATTGTGACACCGTGGGTACCACCCTTGTCCGCAGGGCCCATTGTGACATCCTGGGGACACCCCCTTGTCCCCAGGGCCCATTGTGACATCCTGGGAATCCCTCCTTGTCCCCAGGGCCCATCGTGACGTGCCAGGACCCCCATTTTCCCCAGGGCCCATTGTGACATCCTCGGCACCCCCTTGTCCCCAGGGCCCATTGTGACATTCAGGGGACCCCTCTTTGTCCCCAGGGCCCATTGTGACATCCTGGGGACCCCCCCTTGTTCCCAGGGCCCACTGTGACGTCCCAGGACCCGCCATTGTCCCCAGGGCCCTGTGTGACATCCTGGGGTGCCCTCCTTGTCCCCAGGGCCCATTGTGACGTCCCAGGACCCCCCATTGTCCCCAGAGCCCATTGTGACATCCAGGGGACCCCCTTTGTCACTGGGGCCCATTGTGGCACCATGAGGACCCTCTTTGTCACTGGGGCCCATTGTGACATCCCAGGACCCCCCCTGGTCCCCAGGGCCCATTGTGACATCTGGGGGACCCCCCTTGTCCTCAGGGTCCATTGTGACAGCCCAGGACCTTACTTTGTCCCCAGGGCCCATTGCGATATCTGGGGGACCCCCTTGTCCCCAGGGCCCATTGTGACACCATGGGGACCCCCCTTTGTCCCCAGGGCCCATTGTGACATCCTGGGGTCCCCGCTTTGTCCCCAGGGCCCATTGAAATGTCCCAGGACCACCCTTTGTCCCCAGGGCTTATTGTGACACCATGGGGATCTCCCTTGTCCCCAGGGCCCATTGTGACATCCCACGACCCCCCTTTGTCCCCAGTGCTATTGTGAAATCCTGGGGACCCCTTTTGTCCCCAGGGCCCATTGTGGCACCATGGGGAACCCCTTTGTCACTGGGGGCCATTGTGACATTCCAGGATTCCACTTTGTCCCCAGGGCTCGTTCTGAACACCTTGGGGCCTCCCATTGTCCCCAGGGCCCATTGTGACATCTGGGGGACGCCCTTGTCCCCAGGACCCATCGTGGCACCGTGGGGACCCTCCTTGTCACTTGGGCCCATTGTGACACCATGGGGACCCCCCCTTTATCCCCAGTGCCCATTGTGACATCCTGCGGACCCCCCTTTGTCCCCAGGGCCCATTTTGACATTCAGGGGACCCACCATTGTCCTCAGGGCCCATTGTGAGGTCCCAGGACCCCCCATTGTCCCCAGGGCCCATTGTGACATCCTCGGCACCCCCTTGTCCCCAGGGTCCATTGTGACACTATGGGGACCCCCCCTTGTGCCCAGGGCCCATTGTGACACCGTGGGTACCACCCTTGTCCCCAGGGCTCATTGTGACATCCCAGGACCCCCCATTGTCCCCAGGGCCCATTGTGACATCCACTGCACCCCCCTGCCCCCAGGGCCCATTGTGACATTCAGGGGACCCCTCTTTGTCCCCAGGGCCCATTGTGACATCCTGGGGACCCCCCCTTGTCCCCAGGGCCCATTGTGACGTCCCAGGACCCCCCATTGTCCCCAGGACCCATTGTGACATTCAGGGGACCCCCTTTGTCACTGGGGCCCATTGTGAAATCCCAGGACCCCACATTGTCCCCGGGGCCCATTGTGACATCCTGGGGACCCCCCCTTTGTCCCCAGTGCCCATTGTGACATCCTGCGGACCCCCCTTTGTCCCCAGGGCCCATTTTGACATTCAGGGGACCCACCATTGTCCTCAGGGCCCATTGTGCGGTCCCAGGACCCCCCATTGTCCCCAGGGCCCATTGTGACATCCTCGGCACCCCCTTGTGCCCAGGGCCCATTGTGACACTGTGGGTACCACCCTTGTCTGCAGGGCTCATTGTGACATCCCAGGACCCCCCATTGTCCCCAGGGCCCATTGTGACATTCAGGGGACCCCCCTTGTCCCCAGGGCCCATTCTGATACCGTGAGGACCCCCTTTGTCCCCAGGGCCCATTGTGACATCCTGGGGACCCTCCTTGTCCCCAGAGCCCATTGTGACATCCAGGGGACCCCATTTGTCCCCAGGGCCCATTGTGGCACCATAGGGACCCCCTTTGTCACTGGGGCCCATTGTGAGATTCCAGGACCCCCGCTTTGTCCCCAGGCCCCATTGTGACATCCTGGGGACCCCCTTTGTCCCAAGACTTCATTGTGACATCCTGGGGACCCCCCTTGTCCTCAGGGTTCATTGTGACAGCCCAGGACCTTACATTGTCCCCAGGGCCCATTGTGATATCTGGGGGACCCCCTTGTTCCCAAGGCCCATTGTGACACCCTGGGGACTCCCATTGTCCCCAGGGCCCATTGTGACATCCCAGGACCCCCCATTATCCCCAGGGCCCATTGTGACATCCTCTGCACCCCCTTGTCCCCAGGGCCCATTGTGACATTCAGGGGACCCCTCTTTTTCCCCAGGGCCCATTGTGACATCCTGGGGACCCCCCCTTGTCCCCAGGGCCCATTGTGACATCCCAGGACCCCCCATTGTCCCCAGGACCCATTGTGACACTATGGGGACCCCCCGTTGTGCCCAGGGCCCATTGTGACACCGTGGGTACCACCCTTGTCCGCAGGGCTCATTGAGACATCCCAGGACCCCCCATTGTCCCCAGGGCCCATTGTGACATTCAGGGGACCCCCCTTTGTCCCCAGGGCCCATTCTGATACCGTGGGGACCCCCTTTGTCCCCAGGGCCCATTGTGACATGCTGGGGACGCTCTTTGTCCCCAGGGCCCATTGTGACATCCTGGGGACCCCCCCTTGTCCCCAGGGCCCATTGTGACGTCCCAGGACCCCCCATTGTCCCCAGGGCCCATTGTGATATGCTGGGGAGCCCTCTTTGTCCCCAGGGCCCATTGTGAAATTCAGGGGACCCCAACTTGTCCCCAGGGCCCATTGTGACATCCTGGGGACCCCATTGTCACCAGAGCCCATTGTGATATCCTGGCGACCGCCCTTTGTCCCCAGGGCCCATTGTGACATCCCAGGACCCCCTTTGTCCCTGTCGAGGGTTAGGATTGCGGGGTGACAATCAAACCCTGGCAGATGTGTTGTCAACCTCCTCTCCCCCCCCCAATTCCCCCTTTTGCCCCTCCCTCTCCCCCCTTCCCACTCAGCACAGGCGATCGGGAGGGGAAGAAGCACAGAGGGGAGAGAGTTGGAAAAGTTCAAGATGTTTTACTGATGCTACTGATGAGAACAGAGAAAATAATACAAATATACAAAACCCATCTTGTAAGTCTGAGCAACTGCAGAGCCAGCACCCAAAGTCCTGGATCAGACTCTGCAGCCAACCGGAGCTGGATTCAGTCTCTCACTGGCCTCCGTTCGCAGGGACGACCAGCAAGGTCCTCTCCTGATGTCAGCCATGAGGAAAAAAGGGAGAAAGGGAAAAGGGGCGAGATCCTCGTGATCTCCCACTTTTATATGAAGTATTCATGTGAACGGAATGTTATTCACCGTTGGTCAGTCTCTCGATCACCAGTTTCTCGTTGCCCCTCTCGCGAGATGTCCATCTGTGCTTGTCAATAAGTTTCCATTCCATTGCTGGGTTTAACCAAAACATGTGTCTGGTTCTCCAGGAAAATGCAGCTGACATGAAGGCTTTGGCTGACAGGCAAATTCACTAAAAGAGAAACTTGTTTTTAACAAAACCAGGACATTCCACCCCTTATCATATGACATTCACTGAATACTTAAACCTTATCAATACAATCTATCAATACAATCTAATTAATCACTACTACTATATATATATACATATGTACATATATACACAGGAGTAATTAATCAGTGGACCATCCTTTGAAAAGTTCATTAAGTTCATTTTGTCACCACAGTCTCCCAGGGCAGGGAAAATGGTCCAAGTGCATCTCATGACCCCTGTTGGTGGGTTAAGGACACCAACTTCCAAGAAGGTGTCGGGCGCCACTCGAAGAAGCCAGCGCTGGTTTCATCACCATTGTCTTGATCTGAAAGACACTTATTAAACATTGTTAGTGCGGCAATTCACATCGTACAGTTCAGCATTGCACATTTTCACCTAAAATCAAATCCCCTTGAGGTGCACACCGAACTTCTCCATCCTTAAGCATCACCCACCAGGTGCTGCCAGGTCCCTGGGCAAAAACAATCCCACGAATAGGTTTGCCTGTGCCTGAGGCAGGAGGAACCCAGACTGCCTTTCCTAAGATATTTTTCATGTGTACTACAGGGACTTTATCTCCTTCCACAGTCCATAGAATTTCTGATTGGGCAGGCCCGGCTCGATTGGTTGATCCCCTGGTGTTGACCAACCAAGTGGCTTTTGCTAAATGTGAATCCCAGTTTTTAAAGGCTCCACCACCAAGTGCCTTTAGTGTAGTTTTTAACAAACCATTGTACCTTTCAATTTTCCCAGAGGCTGGTGCATGATATGGAATATGATACACCCACTCAATACCATGTTCTTTGGCCCAATTGTCTATAATACTGGTTTTGAAATGAGTACCATTGTCTGATTCAATTCTTTCTGGCGTACCCGGCCACCAAAGGACTTGCTTCTCAAGGCCCAAGATGGTATTTCGGGCTGTAGCATGAGGTACGGCAGATGTTTCCAACCATCCAGTGGTTGCTTCCACCATTGTAAGTACATAACGCTTACCTTGACGTGTTTGTGGAAGTGTAATATAATCAATCTGCCAAGCTTCTCCATACTTACACTTTAACCATCGCCCCCCATACCATACAGGTTTTAACTGTTTTGCTTGTTTGATTTCGGCGCAAGTTTCACATTCATGAATAACCTGTGAAACAGTGTCCATAGTTAAATCCACCCCTCGATCACGAGCCCATTTTCATGTTGCATCTCTACCTTGATGCCCTGAAGCACCATGGGCCCACCGAGCTAGGAAAAGTTCACCTTTATGTTGCCAGTCCAAGTCCACCTCAGCTACTTTAATCTTAGCAGCTTGATCTGCTTGTTGGTTGTTTCGATGTTCCTCGGTGGCTCGACTTTTAGGCACATGAGCATCTACATGACCAACTTCCCCAGGCAGGCTCTCCAGCCGAGCAGCAATGTCTTGCCACAGCGTGGTTCCCAATGGTTTCACCTCTGCGCTGCCAGTTACTTTTCTTCCATTGCCGTAGCCACCCCCACAAGGCATTTGCTCCCATCCATGAGTCAGTATAGAGACAAAGTATTGGCCACTTCTCTCGTTCAGCAATGTCCAAAGCCAGCTGGATGGCTTTCACTGCTGCAAACTGACTGGATTCACCTTGTCCTTCAGTGGCTTCTGTAACTTGTCGTGTGGGACTCCACACAGCAGCTTTCACCTTCGATGTTTTCCTACAGACGACAGGATCCATCTGTGAACAGTGCATACTGCTTATCAGTCTCTGAAAGCGTATTATATGGTGGTGCTTCTTCAGCACGTTTTACTTCCTCCTCATCTGGAGACATCCCAAAGTCTTTGCTTTCTGGCCAGTCTGTAATAACTTCTAATATCCCTGGACGGTTGGGACTCCCAATTCGAGCTCGTTGCGTGATCAGTGCAATCCATTTACTCCACGTAACTTCGGTTGCATGATGTGGAGAGGGAACCGTCCCTTTGAACACCCAGCTCAGCACCGGCAGTCGAGGTGCAGGAGGAGCTGTGCTTCAGTGCCCATCACTTCTGAAGCAGCTCCAACTCCTTCATATGCTGCCAGTCTCTCCTTTTCAGTTGCAGTACAGTTGGCCTCAGATCCTTTGTATCCTCGACTCCAAAAACCTAAGGGTCGACCTCGGGTTTCTCCTGGTGCTTTGTGCCAGAGGCTCCAGGTAAGTCCATTATCTCCGGCTGCGGTGTAGAGCACATTTTTAACACCTAGTCCAGTTCGGACTGGTCCAAGGGCCACTGCATGAGTTATCTCACGCTTAATTTGTTCAAAGGCTTGGCGTTCAGGGCCCCACTCAAATTGGTTCTTTTTTACGAGTCACTCGATAGAGAGGCTCACAATGTGGCTGTAGTCAGGAATGTGCATTCTCCAAAAACCTACAACGCCCAAGAAAGTCTGTGTCTCCTTTTTATTAGTAGGTGGAGACATTGCTGCAATTTTGTTAATCACCTCCATTGGGATCTGACGACGGCCATCTTGCCATTTTATTCCTAAAAACTGGATCTCTCGTGCAGGTCCCTTGACCTTGCTCCGTTTTATGGCAAAACCAGCATCCAGAAGAATATGAATTATTCTCTCACCTTTCTCGAAGACTTCTTTCGCTGTGTCGCCCCATACAATGATGTCATCAATATATTGCAAGTGTTCTGGAGCTTCACCTTGCTCCAGCGTGGTCTGGATCAGCCCATGGCAGATGGTAGCACTGTGTTTCCACCCCTGGGGCAAGCGATTCCATGTATACTGGATGCCCCTCCAGGTGAAAGCAAACTGCGGCCTGCACTCTGCTGCTACAGGAATAGAGAAAAATGCATGAGCAATGTCAGTTGTAGCATCGCACTTCACTGCCTTTGACTCCAGTTCAAATTGCAGTTCTAGCATGTCAGGCACAGCAGCACTCAGTGTGCTGTAACTTCATTCAGGCCACGATAGCCTACAGTTGGTCTCCACTCGTCACTAGACTAACGCACCGGCCAGATTGGGCTGTTAAAAGGTGAGCGGGTCTTACTGATCACACCCTGGCTTTCCAATTGACGGATCGGCTTCTGGATAGGAATCCAAGAGTCTCGACTGGTGCGATATTGCCGGCGATGCACCGTCGTGGTAGCAATTGGCACTGCTGATCGTCAACCATCAGCAGTCCTACAACAGAAGGGTCATCTGAAAGACCCGGTAAATGAGACAGTTGTTCAATTTTCTCAGTGTCCACAGCTGCTATACCAAATGCCCACCTATACCCTTTTTGGTCCTTAAAATACCCTCTCCTGAGGTGGTCTATGCCAAGGATGCACGGAGCATCTGGACCAGTCACAATGGGATGCTTTTGCCAGTTCTTTCCAGTTAGGCTCATTTCAGCCTCTACAACAGTCAGTTCCTGGGATCCCCCAGTCACTCCAACAATATTGATGGATTGCGTTCCTTTATAATTAGAAGGAATTATTGTGCACTGAGCACCAGTGTCCACTAAAGCTTTGTACTCCTGGGGTTGTGTTGTACCAGGCCATAGTATTTGTACAGTCCAATAAACTCTGTTATCCCTTTCCTCCACCTGGTTGGAGGCAGGGCACCTCTAATTCCTGGGTGTGAATTAGAGGTTCCTTCAAGAGCATCAGAATCTCTTCTGCTCCTTTTGTAAACTGGAGCAGCCACCTTCCTAGGAGTTTTTCCTTTTATCTCACGTACTCGTTCCTGAAGTTCTGAGGTCGGCCTTCCATGCCACTTATTCATGTTTTCTCCCTGCTCATGTAGGAAGAACCACAGTGAACCTCTTTTTGTGGGCTGTCTCTGCCCTCTCTCTCGAGATTGGAAACGCCTTCTCCTAACAGCTGAAACATAGGTTTGTGCAGGTCGTGAACGGTACGAGTCTGCTCTGAGCTCTTGGATTTCTTGCAACAGCTTTTCAAACCGGTCATCAGATTTTTCACACAGTTTCTCCACAGCGGAGACACAGGCCCGTAGAGAACCAGCAAGGCTGTCCTCAAAGTTCCGGAGCTGCTCAATCACTTCATTAATTTCTTGTACACCTCTAGCTGACCAGACCATTCCTGCCAATGACTTAGCATATGCAGGTGGTGCACTTTGTACAAATCTGCGCCACATAGATTTTGTACAATTGATTCTATCTGGGTCTGTCCCCTCTTGGCTGTTTGGTCCTAGATAGATGATCTCTCGCACAGCTCATTCTCTCAGGAACTGGATACCTCTCTCCATAGTATTCCATTTCCCTAACGTGGATATACAATCTTCCTTGTAGGGAAATCTGACTTTCATAGCTGCCAGGAGTCGGGTCCAGAGAGTAGCGGCATTAGACTCTCTTGAAATTGCCCTATCAATGGCGGAATCTTTTGACAGAGATCCCAGCTGCCTGGCTTCACCACCTTCTAATTCAATTGTTTCTGCCCCATTGTCCCAGCATCGCAGCAGCCAGGTTAAAATATTCTCGCCTTCACGACGACTAAAGTCTTTTCGCAGATCTCTCAGCTCACCTGGAGAAAAGGACCGAGTGGTGGTCACTTCATCTCCACCCTGTCCTGATGATGATGCCTCTTGGGTTGATGTTGGCCCTGTGCCATCACCTGCTGCACGGGTGGTCTTTCTAGTGACTTTCTTACAACCAGCAACTGATGCTGATATGGGTTCACCATCATTTGATTCATTTTCAGAGTCTGAATGACTGTCACAGTGATTGCTGTGGTTACAGCAGCAACAGTGCCCAGTGTGTGAAGGCGGGGGGGCTGCCTTGTCAGCCTTTGAGGCTGGAGAAGTAACGTTATCTGCAGCGCCCTTGGCAGAGGAGCAATGCGGAGGAGCTGGAGCTTCAGCCTGCGAAGCCGCGGTTGGGGGGCAGTGGCTGCAGCAGCAGCTTTGGCTGTTTTGCCTTTTCTCGAGCGGCCAGGAGTGCTTTTTGCTAAAGCTTCCGAAGGCGCACCGCAAATCTCAGGACTAAAAAGAGACGCAAACCTCCTATTGAACCTCATTTCTCTTAACAGTAGCACAAACTGACACACATTCAGCAAACCAGATAACACCATCACAGTTCTATCAAAGCTCCAAGGGTATTCAAAGTTCTCTAAAACATTTGCAAACTGTCCCAGCGAAATCACAAAAGTATTGTTAGTCAGCCTTTCTAAAGATTCGTTTGACCAATTAGCAAATATAGAGCCATTCTGCTCTTTAATCTCTCCTGGAGGTTTTTCAAGGTAAAGCAGAAGCGAGTAGAAATTCATTAGCGGCTGCAGTATAATGAAATAAACCAGTGCCAAACCACACAGGATCATCATCACGACTAAATAATATCCGAATCAAACAGATGCGCGAGTATCACAACTCTATGAGTTGGCACCGTGCCAAGAAAATTGAAAGGTACGTCAGAGCAGTAGAAAAGCCAAAAATCTCCAAATTTACCCCGTTCTCTGGCCCCACGTTGGGCGCCAATTATCTGTCGAGGGTTAGGATTGCGGGGTGACAATCAAACCCTGGCAGATGTGTTGTCAACCTCCTCTGCCCCCCACTTCCCCCTTTTGCCCCTCCCTCTCCCCCCTTCCCACTCAGGACAGGCGATCGGGAGGGGAAGAAGGACAGAGAGAAGAGAGTTGGAAAAGTTAAAGATGTTTTACTGATGCTACCGATAAGAATAGAGAAAATAATACAAAATATACAAAACCAATCTTGTAACTCTGAGCAACTGCAGAGCCAGCACCCAAAGTCCTGGATTGGACTCTGCAGCCAACCGGAGCTGGATTCAGTCTCTCACTGGCCTCAGTTCGCAGGGACGACCAGCAAGGTCCTCTCCTGATGTCAGCCATGAGGAGAAAAGGGAAAAGGCAAAGGGGACGAGATCCTCGTGATCTCCCACTTTTATATGAAGTATTCACGTGAACGGAATGTTATTCACCGTTGGTCAGTCTCTCGGTCATCAGTTTTCTCGTTGCCCCCCTCGCGAGATGTCCATCCGTGCTTATCAATAAGTTTGCATTCCCTTGCTGGGTTTAACCAAAACATGTGTTGGGTTCTCCAGGAAAATGCAGCTGACATGAAGGCTTGAGCTGACAGGCAAATTCACTAAAAGAGAAACTTGTTTTTAACAAAACCAGGACACACCCCCACACACTGCACCCCAAATCCTGCACCCCCAAATCCTCCAGCCCCATGTCCCAAACCCCCAAACCCTGCACCCTCAAGTCTTGCACCCTAATTCTGCCTCCCCAAGACCTGCACCCCCAAACCCTGCACCACTAAACCCTGCACCCCCAAACCCTGTACCCCAAATCCTGACCCCCACAAGTTGCACCCTAAAAACCTGCACCCCAAATCCTGTCCTACCCAACCCTTCACCCCAAACCCCTTCACCCCAAGATCCTGCTGACCTAAACCCTGCACCCCAAAATCATCCCTCCCAACCCTGCCCCCCAAACCCTGTCCCCCTAAAGCCTGACCCCTAAACCCTGCTCCCCAAAACCCTGCTACCCCCAATCTTGCACCCCCCAACTCTGCACCCCCAGATCCTGCTGCTCCAAACCCTGCACCCCAAATCCTCCAGCCCCACGTACCGATCTCCCAAACCCTGCACCCCACAACCCTGCACCCCACAACCCCTTCACCCCCAAATCCTGCACCCCCAGCCCTACCCAATAAACTTTCCACCCCCAAATCCTGCCCTACCAAGCCCCCCACCCCAAACCCCTGCATCCCAAGATCCTGCTCTCCTATACCCTGCACCCCCATATCCTCCTTCCCCAAACCCTGCACCCCAAAACACTTCACTCCAAACCACTGCACCCCTAAATCCTGCAACCCCAAATCCTGGCCCCCAAACCCGGCACCCCAAACTCCTGCACCCAAATATCCTACTGCCCTAAACCCTGAACCCCCAAATCCTGCACCCCTGGAACCTGCAACCCCAGACTCTGTAGCCACAAATCAGGCCCCGCAAAATCCTGCTCCCCTGGCCTTGCACCCCCAAATCCTGCACCACCTAATCCTACAACCCCCTAACACAACCCCCTAAACCCTTCTCCCCAGGGTACATTGTGACACCCTGGGGATCCCCCTTGTCCCCAGGGCCCATTGTGGCACCATGGGGGACCCCCTTCTCACTGAGGACCCATTGTGACACCATGGGGACCTCCCCTTGTCCTCAGGGCCCATTGTGACATCCTGGGGACTCCCCTTTGTCCCCAGGGCCCATTGTGGCACCATGGGGACCCCCTTTGTCCCCAGGGCCAATTGTGACATCCCAGGACCCCCCTTTGTCCCCAGGGCCCATTGTGACAGGGTGGAGATCCCCCTTGTCCCCAGGCCTGTTGTGATGTCCCAGGACTCCCCATTGTCCCCAGGGCCTATTGTGACACCTTGGGGACCCCCCTTGTCCTAAGGGCCCATTGTGACATCCTGGGGACCCCCTTGTCCCCAGGGCCCATAGTGAAGTCCCAGGACCCCCTTTGTCCCCAGGGCCCATTGTGACATCCTGGGGACCACCCTTGTCACTGGGGACCCATTGTAACACTATGGGGACCCCCCCTTGTCCCCAGAGCTCATTGTGACATCCTGGGGACCCCCTTTTTCCCCAGGACCCATTGTGGCACCATTGGGACCCCCTTTGTCACTGGGGCCCATTGTGACGTCCTGGGGACCCCCTTTGTCCCCAGGGCCCATTGTGACGTCCCCGGATCCCCCATTGTCCCCAGAGCCCATTGTGACATCCTGGGGACCCCCATTGTCCACAGGGCCCATTGTGACATTCAGGGGACAGCCTTTGTCCCTAGGGCCCATTGTGACACCGTCGGGACCCCCGTTGTCCCCAGGGCCCATTGTGACATCCCAGGACCCCCCATTGTCTCCAGGGCCCATTGTGACATACTAGGGACTCCCCTTTGTCCCCAGAGCCCATTGTGACACCGTGGGGACCCCCTTTGTCCACAGGGCCCATTGTGGTATCTAAGGACCCCCCCAATTGTGCCCAGGGTTCATTGTAACATATCAGGACGTCCCATTGTCCCCAGGGCCCATTGTGACGTCCCAGGACCCCCCGTCATCCCCAGGGCCCATTGTGTCATCCTGGGGACCTCCTTTGTCCCCAGAGCCCATTGTGACATCCTGGGGAACCCTTTGTCCCCAGGGCCCATTGTGACGTCCCAGGACCCCCCTTTGTCCCCAGGGTCCATTGTGAAATCCTGGGGACCCCTCTTTGTCCCCACGGCCCAATGTGACATCCTGAGGACCCCCTTGTCCCCAGGGCCCATTGTGACACCGTGGGGACCCCCTTTGTCCCCAGGGCCCATTGTGACAACCTGGGAACCCCTTTGTCCCCAGGGCCCATTGTGACAACCTGGGGACCCCCTTTGTCCCCAGGGCCCATTGTGACATCCCAGGACCCCCTTTGTCCCCAGCCCCATTGTGACATCCAAGGGACTCCCCTTTGTCCCTAGGGACCATTGTGACATTCCAGGACCCCCCATTGTCCCCAGAGCCCATTGTGATATCCAGGGCACCATCCTTGATCCGCAGGGCCCATTGTGACGTCCCAGGACCCCCCTTTGTCCCCAGGGCCCATTGTGACATCCCAGGACCCCACTTTATACTGAAGGCCCATTGTGACATCCTGGGGACCCCCTTTGTCCCCAGGGCCCATTGTGACGTCCCCGGACCCCCCATTGTCCCCAGGGTCCATTGTGACATCCTGGGGACCCCCATTGTCCCCAGGGCCCATTGTGACATTCAGGGGACAGCCTTTGTCCCAAGGGCCCATTGTGACACCGTCGGGACCCCTGTTGTCCCCAGAGCCCATTGTGACATCCTGGAAACCCCCTTTGTGCCCAAGGCACATTGTGACCTCCCAGGACCCCACTTTGTCCCCAGGGCCCATTGTGACATCCTCGGGACGCCCCTGGTCCCCAGAGCCCGTTGTGACATCCTGGGGACTCCCCTCTGTCCCCTGGGCCCATTGTGACACCGTGGGGACCCCCTTTGTCCCCAGGGCCCATTGTGACATTTAGGGACCTCCCAGTTGTGCCCAGGGCTCATTGTGACATCCCAAGACCCCCCATTGTCCCCAGGGCCCATTGTGACGTCCCAGGACCCCCCGTCATCCCCAGGGCCCATTGTGACATCCTGGGGACCCCCTTGTCCCCAGGGCCTATTGTGAAATCCTGGGCACCCCCTTTGTCCCCAGGGCCCATTGTGACGTCCCAGGACCCCCCTTTGTCCCCAGGGCCCATTGTGACAGGGTGGGGACTCCCTTTGTCCCCAGGGGCCATTGTGATGTCCCAGGATCCCCCTTTGTCCCCAGGGCCCATTGTGACATCTCAGGACACCCCAATTGTTTCCAGGGCCCATTGTGACATCCTGGGGACCGCCCAGTTGTCCCCAGGGCCCATTGTGACATTTCTGGACCCCCCACTGTCTCCAGGGCCCATTGTGAACATCCTGGGGACCCCTCTTTGTCCCCAGGGCCCATTGTGACATCCTGGGCTGCCCCGTATGTCACCAGGGCCCATTTTGACACCGTGGGGACCCCCTGTTGTCCTCAGGGCCCATTGTGACATCCCAGGACCCCCAATTGTCCCCAGGGCCCATTGTGACACCATGGGGAACCCTCTTGTCACTGGGGATGCATTGTGACACAATGGGGACCCCACCTTTGTCTCAAGTGCCCATTGTGACATCCTGGGGACCCCCTTTATCCCCAGGACCCATTGTGACGTCCCAGGACCCCATTTGTCCCCAGGGCCCATTGTGACATCCCAGGGCCCCACTTTGTCCCCAGGGCCCATTGTTACAGGGTGGGACCCCCCTTGTCCCCAGGGCCCATTGTGACATCCTGGTGACTCCCTTTGTCCCCAGGGCCCATTGTGGCACCATGGGGACCCTCTTTGTCACTGGCCCCTTTGTGACATCCCAGGACCCCACTTTGTCTTAGAAGGTCACTAATCGGACTACTGGTGCATCCTGACTCTGCTTTCTCAATAAACATTGAAGAACACCTGGGGTTTGTTTGCTCCAAGGGAAAACCTCCCTCCCACGGTTCCTGGTTCCCGGTCCTGTTTCCCGGTCCGGTTTGGCTTCGCTATCAGAACAGCTGCTGCCTCCACAGCCGCGCTCAAAGTCCCCGTTGTGACACCGGGATGGCGGGAGAAGGGGGGTGGCGGGGGCGGCAGCGGCGGCGATTGGGGGGGGGCAGTCGGGGCTGGGCGGACAAGCGGCGGCTGCTGCGGCTCCTCAGGCAGCGACAGCAGCAGCGATCGGGGGGACGTGGGGGGCGGACAAGCGGCGGCTGCTGCGGCTCCTCAGGCAGCGACAGCAGCAGCGATCGGGGGGACGTGGGGGGCGGACAAGCGGCGGCTGCTGCGGCTCCTCAGGCAGCGACAGCAGCAGCGATCGGGGGGACGTGGGGGGCGGACAAGCGGCGGCTGCTGCGGCTTCTCAGGCAGCGACAGCAGCAGCGATCGGGGGGACGTGGGGGGCGGACAAGCGGCGGCTCCTGCGGCTCCTCAGGCAGCGACAGCAGCAGCGATCGGGGGGACGTGGGGGGCGGACAAGCGGCGGCTCCTCCGGCCGCGGCCAGGACGTGGCTTCGCCGGCACCGGGGCCCGAGACCGCGCGCTGTGGGGCTGCGGGGCGGGTGTGGGGCCGGGGGTCTCCGGGGGTCCCGCAGCGGCCGCTGTGGGGCGGGATGGGGCGGCTGTGGAATTACCTGTGGGGCACTCATGGGGTTGCTGTAGGGGCTCTAAAGAGGCATGTCTGGAGCACTTATGGGGCGACTATGGGGCAGGTGCTGGGCTGCTACAGCGGGACCTGTGGGGCAGCCATAGGGCTGCTATGGGGTTGGTTATGGGTCACAGATGGGAGGGGGCAGCTGGGTGTGGCCCCGCCTACATGGGGTGGGGTCAGTGCCGAGGGGCGGGTACTGAGAGGGCACGCCCACGGGGAGCCCCTCGGGGGGGCGGAGCCTCTGTGTCACGCCCCATGGGAGGTGGTCTGGGGGTGGGCATTCTCTGGGGCACGCCCCCATGGGAGGAGCCTCTTGGGGTAGGGAGAGGGTGCGGTCAACATGGCACGGCCCCAAGGGGGCGTGGCTTAGCTCGGGAAGAGGTGGAGCCGAGAAGGGGCTGCCCGACCCGGCTCTCCAGGCGGCTCTGAGACGGAGCGGAGCGGGCCGGGCGGGGCCGGGCCGGGCACTCCCCGGGGCCTCGCAGAAACAGCGGCGCAGCGAGTCCGCTCCGGGCTCCAACGGTGCGCGCACGGGGCCGCCGAGAGCGCCCCGTGCACCTCGCAGCGCCCATTTCTGCGCATGCGCATTGGGAAGCCCTCGAGACAACCCTTCCCCCGCGGCCCGCCCCTTCTCTTCCCTCTGCGCAATCTGATTGGCCAGCTAAGCACGTCAATTTCCATTCTCTCCGCCTATCATCACCCGTCCCCGTTTGTCCCGCGCTGCGCTCTGATCCAGTGTCTATTTACACTTAAATACATTTAAACTTCCATTTTAACACTCAGGTATCTTTTCACATTTACAGATTTTGACATATTTACAATTATATATATTTAGACTGGGATATCGATTTACATTTATTAATAAATTAAAGGTATGTATACGGGTGTGAGTGGATATATATAGATGATATTTATTACCTATTTAGACTATGTAACACGTAGTAATTATACAGAGCTCTGCCTACTCACACTTTTTTCTATTTTAAGTTCCTATCTAGATATTTTTTTCTTTTTCAAGTCCTTCACTTTTTAATCTACAAATAGATAAGATGTTTGTATTCTTAAAACCATCAACAGAAATTTTTTACATTCTAAAATCCTTTATATAACAGAGTAGAAAAGGGGTTTTATTTTAAAATCATTTTATATCTACATGAATACCATTCTGCAATATATAAATACAAACGACAGACTTCTCTCTGTTTGAAATTCTCACGCTCATATTTACAGGGTTTAATAAGTTTTATCCTCCCCCAGGAATTTTCAGGCATTTTTGGACTGTGACCCCCTCTTTTCAGGGGGACTCCCTTTTGAGCCCCACATTGTGGGGGATTTGAGGGATTTTCTTGCAGTCAGTGAACATTGTATGGAACTGAACTGAACTGAACAGGCTCTGAGGCCTCTGTGTCCTGCAAGAGAGCAAGAGAGCAGGAGTGGAGCAGCCCCCGTGTCTACGTGACTGTACAGCCTTCTTCAGTGTTGGAACCGAGTTGCTTCGCCTTCTGTTTGTCCACGTGCACACACACCATTCCTCACTGGAAAACAGGCAGAAACCTTTCCACACGCACCCAGGTCTGTGCACCCAGGCCTTGTCTATTCCTGTCGGGTTTGCTGGGCTCTGTCAGGCTCCTCTGGCTCTGTCGTGCTTTGACAGCCTCTGTCAGGCCCTGCCAGACTCCACTGTTCGCTGTCAGGCGCTGTCGGGATTTGTCGGCCCCTGTTGAGTTCTATCAGGCTCTGTCAAGCCCTGTTGGGCTCTGTCGCGCTTTGTCAGGCTCTGCCTGGCTTTATCATGTTCCGTAAGTGCTCCAAAAACTGGATGCTCTTGCGATGCTTGTATTCACACAATTATCGCATATTCATTACAATTTGGGGGAATTTTTAGCATCAAACGCATCTATAGTAAGAAAAAATGTCATAAACCTAGGGTTAGACTGAGGTTAATAATTTCATGGTCTTTGCTGCCATCTAGCGTCCCTTAAGAGAATGCACAGAACACACATTCGGAGGGTGCCTGCAGGTAGGTGCCTGTTCTTGGACGAACCTGTGCGCGAAAGCCTTAGTGCCTATAAACGTTGGTCTGTCCACATGCGAGTGCCTTGATGTCAGCTCCATTTATGCTAAAGCTGGAGCATCATCGTTCAGACGTGTGCGTGTGTGCAGTTTGCCAAACATCCACGCACGTGTTTACCCTCAAGCATGTCAGTACATTTCACGTACGTCTTTCTGTCAATAGATGGGACTGGGCACGCTTGTGGAAGTGTGCGTGTGTGTGGCCACGTGTTTGCTTACACATCAGTGTGTAGCTGCGTGTGCGTGCACGCGGTGCTGGGTGCACATACCTGGGTGCCCCACAGGTCCCGCTGTAGCAGCCCAGCACCTGCCCCATAGTCGCCCCATAAGTGCTCCAGACATGCCTCTTAAGACCCCTACAGCAGCCCCATGAGTGCCCCACAGGTAATTCCACAGCCGCCCTATCCCGCCCCACAGCGGCCGCTGCGGGACCCCCGGAGACCCCCGGCCCCACACCCGCCCCGCAGCCTCACAGCGCGCGGTCTCGGGCCCCGGTGCCGGCGAAGCCACGTCCTGGCCGCGGCCGGAGGAGCCGCCGCTTGTCCGCCCCCCACGTCCCCCCGATCGCTGCTGCTGTCGCTGCCTGAGGAGCCGCAGCAGCCGCCGCTTGTCCGCCCCCCACGTCCCCCCGATCGCTGCTGCTGTCGCTGCCTGAGGAGCCGCAGGAGCCGCCGCTTGTCCGCCCCCCACGTCCCCCCGATCGCTGCTGCTGTCGCTGCCTGAGGAGCCGCAGCAGCCGCCGCTTGTCCGCCCCCCCACGTCCCCCCGATCGCTGCTGCTGTCGCTGCCTGAGGAGCCGCAGCAGCCGCCGCTTGTCCGCCCAGCCCCGACTGCCCCCCCCCAATCGCCGCCGCTGCCGCCCCCGCCACCCCCCTTCTCCCGCCATCCCGGTGTCACAACGGGGACTTTGAGCGCGGCTGTGGAGGCAGCAGCTGTTCTGATAGCGAAGCCAAACCGGACCGGGAAACAGGACCGGGAACCAGGAACCGTGGCAGGGAAGTTTTCCCTTGGAGCAAACAAACCCCAGGTGTTCTTCAATGTTTATTGAGAAAGCAGAGTCAGGATGTACCAGTAGTCCGATCAGTGACCTTCTAAGACAAAGTGGGGTCCTGGGATGTCACAATGGGCCCCAGTGACAAAGAGGGTCCCCATGGTGCCACAATGGGCCCTGGGGACAAAGGGAGTCACCAGGATGTCACAATGGGCCCTGGGGACAAGGGGGGTCCCACCCTGTAACAATGGGCCCTGGGGACAAAGTGGGGCCCTGGGATGTCACAATGGGCCCTGGGGACAAATGGGGTCCTGGGACGTCACAATGGGTCCTGGGGATAAAGGGGGTCCCCAGGATGTCACAATGGGCACTTGAGACAAAGGTGGGGTCCCCATTGTGTCACAATGCATCCCCAGTGACAAGAGGGTTCCCCATGGTGTCACAATGGGCCCTGGTGACAATTGGGGGTCCTGGGATGTCACAATGGGCCGTGAGGACAACAGGGGGTCCCCACGGTGTCAAAATGGGCCCTGGTGACATACGGGGCAGCCCAGGATGTCACAATGGGCCCTGGGGACAAAGAGGGGTCCCCAGGATGTTCACAATGGGCCCTGGAGACAGTGGGGGGTCCAGAAATGTCACAATGGGCCCTGGGGACAAAGGGGGCTCCCCAGGATGTCACAATGGGCTCTGGGGACAAAGGGGGTCCCCACGGTGTCACAATGCACCCTGGGGACAATGGGGGGTCCTGGGACGTCACAATGGGCCCTGGGGACACAGGGGTCCCAAGGATGTGATAATGGGCTCTGGGGACAAGTGGGGTCCCCAGGATGACACAATGGGCACTGGGGAGAAAGGGGTGGTACCCATGGTGTCACAATGGGCCCTAGTGACAAGGAGGGTCCCCACGGTTCCACGATGGGCCCTGGGGACAAGGGGGTCCACCAGATGTCACAATGGGCCCTGGGGAAAACAGGGTAACCACGGTGTCACAATGGGCCCTGGGGACAAAGGGAGGTCCTAGGACGTCACAGTGGGCCCTGGGGACAAAGTGGGGTCCCCTGAATGTCACATTGGGACCTGCAGACAAAGGGGGGTCCTGGGATGTCACAATGGGCCCCAGTGACAAAGGGGGTCCCCAGGATGTCACAACAGGCCCTGGGGACAAAGAGGGCTCTCCTGAATGTCAAAATGGGCCCTGGGGACAAGGGGGGACCCCAGGATGCAACAACAGGCCCTGGGGACAAAGAGGGGTCCCCTGAATGTCACAAAGGGCCCTGGAGACAAGGGGTGTCCTGGGATGTCACAATGGGCCCCAGTGACAAAGGGCGTCCCTGTGGTGCCAAAATGGGCCCTGGGGACAAAGGGGGTCCCCAGGATGTCACAATGGGTCCTGGGGACAAAGGGCATCCCCATGGTGCCACAATGGACCCTAGTGACAAACGAGGTCCCCAGGATGTCACAACGGGCCCTGGGGACAAAGGGGGGTCCTGGGATGTCACAATGGGTCCTGGGGACAAAGATGAGTCCCCTAAATGTCACAATGGGCCCTGGAGACAGAGGGGCTCCCCATGGTGCCACAATGGGCCCTGAGGAAAAAGCGGGGTCGCCAGGATGTCACAATGGGCTCTTGGAAAAATGGAGGGTCCAGGGACGTCACAATGGGCCCTGGGGACAAAGGAGGTCCCCAGTATGTCACAATGACCCCTTGGGACAACGGGGCCATTGTGGACATCACAATGGGTCCTGGGAACAAAGTGGGGTCCCCAGGATGTCACAATGGGCCCTGGGGACAAAGGGGGTCCCCAGAATTTCACAATGGACCCTGGGGACAAAGGGAGTCCCCACACTGTCACAATAGGCCCTGGGGACAAAGGGTGTGCCCAGGATGTCACAATGGGTCCTGGGGACAAAGGGGGTCCCCAGGATTTCACAATGGGCCCTGGGGACAAAGGGGGTCCCCATGGTGCCACAATGGACCCTGGGGACAAACGAGGTCCCCAGGATGTCACAATGGGCCCTAGGGACAAAGGGAGTCCCCAGCCTGTCACAATGGGCCATGGGGACAAAGGGGGTGCCCAGGATGTCACAATGGGTCCTGGGGACAAAGGGCATCCCCATGGTGCCACAATGGACCCTAGTGACAAACGAGGTCCCCAGGATGTCACAACGGGCCCTAGGGACAAAGCGGGGTCCCCAGGATGTCAAAATAGGCCCTGGGGACAAAGGGGCGGCCTGGGACATCACAATGGGCCCTGGGGACAATGGGGGGTCCTGGGATGTCACAATGAGCCCTGGGCACAATTAGGGGGTCCTTAGATGTCACAACGGGCTCTGGGGACAAAGGGCGTCTCCAGGATGTCACAATGGGCCCTGGGGACAAAGTGGGGTCCTGAAATGTCACAATGGGCCCTGGGCACAAAGGGGGTTCCCAGGGTGTCACAATGGGCTCTGAGGACAACGGGGATTCCAACGGTGTCACAATGGGCCCTTGGGACAAAGGCTGTCCCCTGAATGTCACAATGGGCCCTGGGGACAAAGGGGGTCCCCAAGATGTCACAATGGGTCTGGGGACAATGGGGGGTCCGGGGACGTCACAATGGGCCCTGGGGACAAAGGGGGGTCCTGGGACGTCACAATGGGCCCCAGTGACAAAGGGGGTCCCAATGGTGCCACAATGGGTCCTGGGGAAAAAGGGCGTCCCCAGGATGTCACAATGGGCTCTGGGGACAAGGGGGGATCCCCATAGTGTTACAATGGGTCCCAGTGACAAGGGTGGTCCCCACGGTGCCACGGTGGGTTCTGGAGACAAGGGGGGTCCCCACGGTGTCACAATGGGCCTTGGGTACAAAGTGGGGTCCTGGGATGTCACATTGGACCACAGTGACAAAAGGGGTCCCCATGGTGTCACAATGGGCCCTGGGGACAAAGGAGGTCCCCACGGTGCCACAACGGGCCAGAGGGACAAGGCGGTCCCCATGATGTCACAATGGGCCCTGGGGACAATGGGAGGTCCTGGGATGTCACAATGAGCCCTGGGGACAAACGGGGGTCCCCATGGTGTCACAATGGGTCACCAGTGACAAAGGGGGTCCCCAGGATGTCACAATGGGCCCTGGGGACAATGGGGGTCCCCATGGTGTATACAATGGGTCCCCAGTGACAAGGGGGGTCCCCAGGATGTCACAATGGGCCCTGGGGACAAAGGGGGTCCTGGGACTTCACAATGGGCCCTGCGGACAAGGGCGAGTCCCCAGGATGTCACAATGGGCCCTGGGGACAATTGGGAGGTCCTGGGATGTGACAATGGGCCCTGGAGTCAAAGGGGTGTCCCCATGGTGTCACAATGGGCCCTGGGGACATAGGGGGGTCCTGGGATGTCACAATGGGCACTGGGAATAAAGAGGGGGTCCCCAGGGTGCAACTATGGGCCCTGGGGACAAGAGGGTCCCCAGGATGTCACAATGGGCCCTGAGGACAAGGGCAGGTCCCCATGGTGTCACAATGGGTCCGCAGTGACGAGGAGGGTCCCCATGGTGTCACAATTGGCCCTGGGGACAACGGGGGTCCCGATGGTGTCACAATGGGCCCTTGGGAAAAAGGCTGTCCCCTGAATGTCACAATGGGCCCTGGGGACAATGGGGGTCCCAAGGATGTCACAATGGGCTCTGGGGACAATGGGGGGTCCGGGGATGTCACAATGGGCCCTGGGGACAAAGAGGGGTCCTGGGACGTCACAATGGGCCCTGGTGACAAAGGGGGGTCCTGGGATGTCACAATGGGCCCTGGGGACAAAGGGGGCTCACCAGGATGTCACAATGGGCTCTGGGGACAAAGGGGTCCCCAGGATGTCACAATGGGCACTGGGGAGAAAGGGGTGGTCCCCATGGTCTCACAATGGGTCCCCAGTGACAAGGGGAGTCCCCAGGATGTCACAATGGGTCCCGGGGATAAAAGGGGTACCCAGGATGCCACAATGGGCCCTGGAGACAACTGGGCGGTCCCCAGGATGTCACAATGGGCCCTGGAAACAATTCCGGTGTCCTGAGATGTCACAATGGGCCCTGGGGACAAAGGGGGATCCTGGGACATCACAATGGCCCCTGGGGACAAAGGCAGTCCCCACCCTGTCACAATGGGCCCTGGGGACAAAGAGGGTCCCCAGGATGTCACAATGGACCCTGGGGACAAAGGGGGGTCCTGGGACGTCACAATGAACCCTGGGGACAAAGGAGGTCCCCAGGATTTCACAATGGGCCATGGGGACAAGGGGTGTCCTGGAATGTCACAATGGGCCCTGGGGACAAAGGGGGTGCCCAGGATTTCACAATAGGCACTGGGGACAAGGGGGTCCCCAGGATGTCACAATGGGCCCTGGGGACAAAGAGCGTCCCCAGCATGTCACAATGGGCCCTGGGGACAAAGAGGGGTCCCCTGAATGTCACAATGGGCCCTGGGGACAAGGGGGTGCAGTGGATGTCACAATGGGCCCTGGGGACAAAGAGGGGTCCCCTGAATGTCACAATGGGCCCTGGGGACAAAGAGGGGTCCCCTGAATGTCACAATGGGCCCTGGGGACAAGAGGGTGCCCTGAATGTCACAATGGGCCCTGGGGACAATGGGGGGTCCTGGGACGTCACAATGGGCCCGAGTGACAAGGGGGGGTCCCCAGGATGTCACAATGGGCCCTGGGGACAATGGCGGGTCCCCTGAATGTCACAATGGGCCCTGGGGACAAGGGGGTGCAGTGGATGTCACAATGGGCCCTGGGGACAATGGGGGGTCCTGGAATGTCACAATGGGCCCTGGGGACAATGGGGGTCCCCAGGATGTCATAATGGGCCCTGGGGACAAAGGGGGGTCCTGGGATGTCACAATGGGCCCCAGTGACAAAGGGGGTCCCCATGGTGCCACAATGGGCCCTGGGGACAAGGGGGTTCCCCTGGATGTCACAATGGGCTCTGGGGACAAGGAGGGTCCCCAGGATGTCACAATGGGCCCTGGAGACAAAGGCGGTCCCCACCATATCAGAATGGGCCCTGGGGACAATGGGGGGTCCCGTGAATGTCACAATGGGCCCTAGGGACAAGGGGGTGCCGAGGAGGTCACAATGGGCCCTGGGGACAATGGGGGGTCCTGGGACGTCACAATGGGCCCTGGGGACAAGAGGGGATCCCTAGGATGTCACAATGGGCCCTGGGGACTAATGAGGTCCCCACGGTCTCACAATATGTCCTGGAGACAAAGGGGGGTGCCCTGAATGTCACAATGGGCCCTGGTGACAAGGGGGGATCCCCAGGATGTCACAATGGGCCCTGGGGACAATGGGGGGTCCTGGGACGTCACAATGGGCCCTGGGGACAAGAGGGGGTCCCCAGGATGTCACAATGGGCCCTGGGGACAAAGAGGGGTCCCCTGAATGTCACAATGGGCCCTGGGGACAAGGGGGTGCCGAGGATGTCACAATGGGCCCTGGGGACAATGGGGGTCCTGGGACGTCACAATGGGCCTTGGGGACACAGAGGGGCCCTAGGACGTCACAATCAGCCCTGGGGACAAGGGGGGATCCCCTGAAAGTCACAATGAGCCCTGGGAACAGAGGGGGGTCCTGGGACGTCACAATGGGCCCTGGGGACAAGGGGGGGTCTCCAGGATGTCACAATGGGCCCTGGGGACAAAGAGGGGTCCCTAAAGTGTCACAATGGGCCCTGGGGACACAGAGGGGCCCTGGGACGTCACAATCAGCCCTGGGGACAAAGTGGGGTCCTGGGATGTCACAATGGGCCCCAGTGACAAAGGGGGTCCCCATGGTGCCACAATGGGCCGTGGGGACAAAAGGGGTGCCCAGGATGTCACAATGGGCCCTGGGGACAATGGGGGGTCCTGCGATGTCACAATGGGCCCTGGGGACAAAGGGGGTCCCCTGTATGTCACAATGGGCTCTGGGGACAAAGGGGGGTCCTGCGATGTCACAATGAGCCCTGCGGTCAAGGGTGGTACCCACGGTGTCACAATGGGCCCTGGGAACAAGGGGGGGTCCCCATAGGGTCACAATGGGTCCTGGGGAAAATGGGGTCCCCAGGATGTCACAATGGGCCCTGGGGACAATGGGCGGTCCTGGGATGTCACAATGGGCCCCAGTGACAAAGGGGTTCCCTGAATGTTACAATGGGTCCGGAGGACAATGGGGGGTCCTGGGACATCACAATAGGCCCTGGGGACAAGGAGGGATCCCCAGGATGTCACAATGGGCCCTGGGGACAAGGGGGGGTCCCCAGGATGTCACAATGTGCCCTGGGTACAAAGAGGCGTCCCCTGAATGTCGCAATGGGCCCTGGGGACAATGGGGGGACCTAAGACGTCACAATGGGCCCTGGGGACAAGGAGGGATCCCCAGGATGTCACAATGGGCCCTGGGGACAAGGGGGGTCCCCAGGATGTCACAATGTGCCCTGGGTACAAAGAGGCGTCCCCTGAATGTCTCAATGTGCCCTGGGGACAATGGGGGGTCCTAAGACGTCACAATGGGCCCTGGGGACAAGGAGGGATCCCCAGGATGTCACAATGGGCCCTGGAGACAATGGGGGGTCCTGGGACGTCACAATGGGCCCCAGTGACAACGGGGGTCCCCAGGATGTCACAATGGGCCCTGGGGACAAAGAGGGGTCCCCTGAATGTCACAATGGGCCCTGGGGACAAGGGGGTGCAGTGGATGTCACAATGGGCCCTGGGGACAATGGGGGGTCCTGGAATGTCACAATGGGCCTTGGGACAATGGGGGTCCCCAGGATGTCACAATGGGCCCTGGGGACAATGGGGTTGCCCAGGATGTCACAATGGGCCCTGGGGACAATGGGAGTCCCCAAGGTGTCAGAACGAGCCCTGGGGACAAAGTGAAATCCTGGAATGTCACAATGGCCCCCAGTGACAAAGGGGTTCCCCACGGTGTCACAATGGGCCCTGGGGACAAAAGGGGTCCCCAGGATTTCACAATAGCACTGGGGACAAAGGGGGGTCATGGGATGTCACAATGGGCCCTGGGGACAAGGGAGATCCCCATGGTGTCACAATAAGCCCTGGGGACAAAGTGGGGTCCTGGGATGTCACAATGGGCTCTGGGGACAAGGAGGGTCCCCAGGATGTCACAATGGGCCCTGGTGACAAAGGGGGTCCCCACGGTATCAGAATGGGCCCTGGGGACAAAGGGGCTCCCCTGAATGTCACAATGGGCCCTGGGTACAGTGGGGGGTCCTGGGACGTCTCAATGGGCCCTGGGGACAAGGGGGGGTCCCCAGGATGTCACAATGGGCCCTGGGGACAAAGAGGGGTCCCCTGAATGTCACAATGGGCCCTGGGGACACGGGGGGGTGTCCAGGATGTGAGAATGAGTCCTGAGGACAAGGGGGGGTCTCCATGGAGTCACAATGGGTCCCCAGTGACAAGGACGGGTCCCCATGGTGTCACAATGGGCCCTGGGGACAAAGTGGGGTCCAAGAATGTCACAATGGGCCCTGGGGACAAAAGGGGTTGCCATAGTGCCACAATGGGCCCCAGAGACAAAGGGGGTCCCCCTGAATGTCACAATGGGTCCTGGGGACAATGGGGGGTCCTAGGACGTCAAAATGGGCCCTGGGGACAAGGAGCGATCCCCAGGATGTCACAATGGACCCTGGGGACTATGGGGGATCCTGGGATGTCACAATGGGCCCTGGGGATAAGGGGGGGTCCCCAGGATGTCACAGTGTGCCCTGGGTACAAAGGGGCGTCCCTGGAATGTCACAATGGGCCCTGGGGACAAGGGGGTGCCCTGAATGTCACAATGGGCCCTGGGGACAATGGGGGGTCCTGGGACATCACAATGGGCCCGAGTGACAAGGGGGGGTCCCCAGGATGTCACAATGGGCCCTGGGGACAAAGAAGGGTCCCCTGAATGTCACAATGGGCCCTGGGGACAAGGGGGTGCCCTGAATGTCACAATGGGCCCTGGGGACAATGGGGGGTCCTGGGACGTCACAATGGGCCCGAGTGACAAGGGGGGGTCCCCAGGATGTCACAATGGGCCCTGGGGACAATGGCGGGTCCCCTGAATGTCACAATGGGCCCTGGGGACAAGGGGGTGC
Source organism: Patagioenas fasciata (assembly GCF_037038585.1). Classification (NCBI taxonomy): domain Eukaryota; kingdom Metazoa; phylum Chordata; class Aves; order Columbiformes; family Columbidae; genus Patagioenas; species Patagioenas fasciata. Next base: position 1,647,127 of record NC_092530.1, read on the forward strand.
AGTGGATGTCACAATGGGCCCTGGGGACAATGGGGGGTCCTGGAATGTCACAATGGGCCCTAGGGACAATGGGGGTCCCCAGGATGTCACAATGGGCCCTGGGGACAAAGGGGGGTCCTGGGATGTCACAATGGGCCCCAGTGACAAAGGGGGTCCCCATGGTGCCACAATGGGCCCTGGGGACAAGGGGGTTCCCCTGGATGTCACAATGGGCTCTGGGGACAAGGAGGGTCCCCAGGATGTCACAATGGGCCCTGGAGACAAAGGCGGTCCCCACCATATCAGAATGGGCCCTGGGGACAATGGGGGGTCCCGTGAATGTCACAATGGGCCCTAGGGACAAGGGGGTGCCGAGGAGGTCACAATGGGCCCTGGGGACAATGGGGGGTCCTGGGACGTCACAATGGGCCCTGGGGACAAGAGGGGATCCCTAGGATGTCACAATGGGCCCTGGGGACTAATGAGATCCCCACGGTCTCACAATATGTCCTGGAGACAAAGGGGGGTGCCCTGAATGTCACAATGGGCCCTGGTGACAAGGGGGGATCCCCAGGATGTCACAATGGTCCTTGGGGACAATGGGGGGTCCCCTGAATGTCACAATGGGCCCTGGGGACAAGGGGGTGCCGAGGATGTCACAATGGGCCCTGGGGACAATGGGGGTCCTGGGACGTCACAATGGGCCTTGGGGACACAGAGGGGCCCTAGGACGTCACAATCAGCCCTGGGGACAAGGGGGGATCCCCTGAAAGTCACAATGAGCCCTGGGAACAGAGGGGGGTCCCGGGACGTCACAATGGGCCCTGGGGACAAGGGGGGGTCTCCAGGATGTCACAATGGGCCCTGGGGACAAGGGGGTGCAGTGGATGTCACAATGGGCCCTGGGGACAAAGAGGGGTCCCCTGAATGTCACAATGGGCCCTGGGGACAATGGGGGGTCCTGGGACGTCACAATGGGCCCTGAGGACAATGGTGGGTCCCCTGAATGTCACAATGGGCCCTGGGGACAACGGGGGGTCCGCAGGATGTCACAATGGGCCCTGGGGACAATGGCGGGTTCTGGGACGTCACAATGGGCCCAAGTGACAAGAAGGGTCCCCACGGTGCCACGATGGGTCCTGGGGACAAGGGCGTCCCCCAGATGTCACAATAAGCCCTGGGGACAAAGTGGGGTCCTGGGATGTCACAATGGGCCCTGGGGACAATGGGAGTCCCCAAGGTGTCAGAACGAGCCCTGGGGACAATGGGGTTGCCCAGGATGTCACAATGGGCCCTGGGGACAATGGGGGGTCCTGGAATGTCACAATGGGCCTTGGGGACAATGGGGGTCCCCAGGATGTCACAATGGGCCCTGGGGACAATGGGGTTGCCCAGGATGTCACAATGGGCCCTGGGGACAATGGGAGTCCCCAAGGTGTCAGAACGAGCCCTGGGGACAAAGTGAAATCCTGGAATGTCACAATGGCCCCCAGTGACAAAGGGGTTCCCCACGGTGTCACAATGGGCCCTGGGGACAAAAGGGGTCCCCAGGATTTCACAATAGCACTGGGGACAAAGGGGGGTCATGGGATGTCACAATGGGCCCTGGGGACAAGGGAGATCCCCATGGTGTCACAATAAGCCCTGGGGACAAAGTGGGGTCCTGGGATGTCACAATGGGCTCTGGGGACAAGGAGGGTCCCCAGGATGTCACAATGGGCCCTGGGGACAAAGGGGGGTCCTGGGATGTCACAATGGGCCCCAGTGACAAAGAGGGTCCTCATGGTGCCACAATGGGCCCTGGGGACAAGGGGGTCCCCTGGATGTCACAATGGGCTCTGGGGACAAGGAGGGTCCCCAGGATGTCACAATGGGCCCTGTGGACAAAGAGCGTCCCCTGAATGTCACAATGGGCCCTGGGGACAAAGGGCGTCCCCACGGTATCAGAATGGGCCCTGGGGACAAAGGGGGTCCCCTGAATGTCACAATGGGCCCTGGGGACAGTGGGGGGTCCTGGAACGTCTCAATGGGTTCTGGGGACAAGGGGGGGTCCCCAGGATGTCACAATGGGCCCTGGGGACAAAGAGGGGTCCCCTGAATGTCTCAATGGGCCCTGGGGACAAGGGGGGGTCCCCAGGATGTCACAATGGGCCCTGGGGAAAAAGAGGGGTCCCCTGAATGTCACAATGGGCCCTGGGGACAGTGGGGGGTCCTGGGACGTCTCAATGGGCCCTGGGGACAAGGGGGGGTCCCCAGGATGTCACAATGGGCCCTGGGGACAAAGAGGGGTCCCCTGAATGTCACAATGGGCCCTGGGGACAAGGGGGTGCAGTGGATGTCACAATGGGCCCTGGGGACAATGGGGGGTGTCCAGGATGTGAGAATGAGTCCTGAGGACAAGGGGGGGTCCCCATGGTGTCACAATGGGTCCCCAGTGACAAGGAGGGGTCCCCATGGTGTCACAATAGGCCCTGGGGACAAAGTGGGGTCCAAGAATGTCACAATGGGCCCTGGGGACAAAAGGGGTTGCCATGGTGCCACAATGGGCCCTGGGGTCAAAGGGGGTCCCCATGGTGCTACAATGGCCCTGGGGACAAAGGGGGGTCCTGGGATGTCACAATGGGTCCTGGGGACAAAGGGGGTGTCCCCATGGTGCCACAACGGGCCCTGGGAGCAAGGGGGTGGCCAGGAAGTCACAATGGGTCCTGCGGATAATGGGGGGTGCCCAGGATGTCACAATGGACCCTGAGGACAAGCGGGGGTCTCCATGGTGTCACAATGGGCCCCAGTGACAAAGGGGCTCCCCTGAATGTCACAATAGGTCCTGGGGACAATGGGGGGTCCTGGGACGTCACAATGGGCCCTGGGGACAACGAGGGATCCCCAGGATGTCACAATGGGCCCTGGGGACAAAGAGGGGTCCCCTGAATGTCACAATGGGCCCTGGGGACAATGGGGGGTCCCCTGAATGTCAAAATGGGCCCTGGGTACAAGGAGGGATTCCCAGGATGTCACAATGGGCCCTGGAGACAAGGGGGTGTCCCTAGGATGTCACAATGGGCCGTGCGGACAAGGGTGGTACCCACGGTGTCACAATGGTCACTGGGCACAAGGGGGGGTCCCTATAGTGTCACAATGGGTCCTGGGGACAAGTGGGGTCCTGGGATGTCACAATGGGCCCCAGTGACAAACGGGGGCCCCTGAATGTCACAATGGGCCCTGGGGACAATGGGGGTCCTGGGACGTCCCAATGGGCCCTGGGGACTAGGAGGGATCCCCAGGATGTCACAATGGGCCCTGGGGACAATAGCGGGTCCTGGGACGTCCCAATGGGCCCTGGGGACAAGCAGGGATCCCCAGGATGTCACAATGGGCCCTGGGGACAATGGCGGGTTCTGGGACGTCACAATGGGCCCTGGGGACAAGGGGGGTCCCCAGGATGTCACAATGGGCCCTGGGGAAAAAGAGGGGTCCCCGGAATGTCACAATGGGCCCTGGGGACAAGGGGGTGCTGAGGATGTCACAATGGGCCCTGGGGACAATGGGGGGTCCTGGGACGTCACAATGGGCCCTGAGGACAATGGTGGGTCCCCTGAATGTCACAATGGGCCCTGGGGACAACGGGGGGTCCGCAGGATGTCACAATGGGCCCTGGGGACAATGGCGGGTTCTGGGACGTCACAATGGGCCCAAGTGACAAGGAGGGTCCCCACGGTGCCACGATGGGTCCTGGGGACAAGGGCGTCCCCCAGATGTCACAATAAGCCCTGGGGACAAAGTGGGGTCCTGGGATGTCACAATGGGCCCTGGGGACAATGGGGGGTCCTGGAATGTCACAATGGGCCTTGGGGACAATGGGGGTCCCCAGGATGTCACAATGGGCCCTGGGGACAATGGGGTTGCCCAGGATGTCACAATGGGCCCTGGGGACAATGGGAGTCCCCAAGGTGTCAGAACGAGCCCTGGGGACAAAGTGAAATCCTGGAATGTCACAATGGCCCCCAGTGACAAAGGGGTTCCCCACGGTGTCACAATGGGCCCTGGGGACAAAAGGGGTCCCCAGGATTTCACAATAGCACTGGGGACAAAGGGGGGTCATGGGATGTCACAATGGGCCCTGGGGACAAGGGAGATCCCCATGGTGTCACAATAAGCCCTGGGGACAAAGTGGGGTCCTGGGATGTCACAATGGGCTCTGGGGACAAGGAGGGTCCCCAGGATGTCACAATGGGCCCTGGGGACAAAGGGGGTCCCCACGGTATCAGAATGGGCCCTGGGGACAAAGGGGGTCCCCTGAATGTCACAATGGGCCCTGGGGACAGTGGGGGGTCCTGGGACGTCTCAATGGGCCCTGGGGACAAGGGGGGGTCCCCAGGATGTCACAATGGGCCCTGGAGACAAAGAGGGGTCCCCTGAATGTCACAATGGGCCCTGGGGACAAGGGGGTGCAGTGCATGTCACAATGGGCCCTGGGGACAATGGGGGGTGTCCAGGATGTGAGAATGAGTCCTGAGGACAAGGGGGGGTCCCCATGGTGTCACAATGGGTCCCCAGTGACAAGGAGGGGTCCCCATGGTGTCACAATAGGCCCTGGGGACAAAGTGGGGTCCAAGAATGTCACAATGGGCCCTGGGGACAAAAGGGGTTGCCATGGTGCCACAATGGGCCCTGGGGTCAAAGGGGGTCCCCATGGTGCTACAATGGCCCTGGGGACAAAGGGGGGTCCTGGGATGTCACAATGGGTCCTGGGGACAAAGAGGGTGTCCCCATGGTGCCACAACGGGCCCTGGGAGCAAGGGGGTGGCCAGGATGTCACAATGGGTCCTGCGGAAAATGGGGGGTGCCCAGGATGTCACAATGGACCCTGGGTACAAAGAGGCGTCCCCAGAATGTCACAATGGGCCCTGGGGACAAGGGGGTGCCCTGAATGTCACAATGGGCCCTGGGGACAATGGGGGGTCCTAAGACGTCACAATGGGCCATGGGGACAAGGAGGGATCCCCAGGATGTCACAATGGGCCCTGGGGACAATGGGGGGTCCTGGGACGTCACAATGGGCCCCAGTGACAAGGGGGGGTCCCCAGGATGTCACAATGGGCCCTGGGGACAAAGAGGGGTCCCCTGAATGTCACAATGGGCCCTGGGGACAAGGGGGTGCAGTGGATGTCACAATGGGCCCTGGGGACAATGGGGGGTGTCCAGGATGTGAGAATGAGTCCTGAGGACAAGGGGGGGTCCCCATGGTGTCACAATGGGTCCCCAGTGACAAGGAGGTGTCCCCATGGTGTCACAATAGGCCCTGGGGACAAAGTGGGGTCCAAGAATGTCACAATGGGCCCTGGGGACAAAAGGGGTTGCCATGGTGCCACAATGGGCCCTGGGGTAAAAGGGGGTGTCCCCATGGTGCCACAACGGGCCCTGGGAGCAAGAGGGTGGCCAGGATGTCACAATGGGTCCTGGGGAAAATGGGGGGTGCCCAGGATGTCACAATGGACCCTGAGGACAATGAGGGTCCCCAGGATGTCACAATGGGCCCTGGGGACAATGGCGGGTGCCCAGGATGTGAGAATGAATCCTGAGGACAAGGAGGGGTCCCCATGGTGTCACAATAGGCCCTGGGGACAAAGTGGGGTCCTAGAATGTCACAATGGGCCCTGGGGACAAAAGTGGTCCCCATGGTGCTACAATGGCTCCTGGGGACAAAGGGGGGTCCTGGGATGTCACAATGGGCACCGGGGACAAGGGGGTGTCCCCATGGTGCCACAATGGGCCCTGGGAGCAAGGGGGTGGCCAGGATGTCACAATAGGTCCTGGGGACAATGGGGGGTCCTGGGACGTCACAATGGGCCCTGGGGTCAAGGAGGGATCCCCAGGATGTCACAATGGGCCCTGGGGACAAAGAGGGGTCCCCTGAATGTCACAATGGGCCCTGGGGACAAGGGGGTGCCGAGGATGTCACAATGGGCCCTGGGGACAATGGGGGGTCCTGGGATGTCACAATGGGCCCTGGGGACAAGGGTGGGTCCCCAGGATGTCACAATGGGCCTTGGGAACAAGGGGTTCCCCCAGATAACACAATGGGCCCTGGGGACAATGTAAGGTCCTGGGCTGTCACAATGGACCCTGAGGACAAGGGGGGTCCCCAGGATGTCACAATGAAGTCCTGGGACAAAGGGGGTCCCCAGGATGTCACAATGGGCCCTGGGGACCAGGGGGGGTCCTGGGATGTCACAATGGGCCCCAGTGACAAAGGGGGTCCCTATGGTGCCACAATGGGCCCTGGGGACAAAGGGGGTCCCCAGGATGTCACAATGGGCCCTGGGGACAAAGAGCGTCCCCAGCATGTCACAATGGGCTCTGGGGACAAAGGGGGTCCCCTGAATGTCACAATGGGCCCTGGGGACAATGGGGGGTCCTGGGATGTCACAATGAGCCCTGCAGACAAGGGTGGTACCCACGGTGTCACTATGGGCCCTGGGCACAAGGGGGGGTCCCCATAGTGTCACAATGGACCCTGGGGACAAGTGGGGTCCCCACGATGTCACAATGGGCCCTGGGGAAAATGGGGGGTACCCAGGATGTGAGAATGAGTCCTGAGGACAAGGAGGGGTCCCCATGGTGTCACAGTAGGCCCTGGGGATAAAGTGGGGTCCTAGAATGTCACAATGGGCCCTGGGGACAAGGGGGTATCCCCATGGTGCCACAATGACCCCCTGGGAGCAAGGGGGTGCCCAGGATGTCACAATGGACCCTGAGGACAAGCAGGGGTCTCCATGGTGTCACAATGGGCCCCCAGTGACAAGGGGTGTCCCCATGGTGCCACAATACGCCGTGGGGAGAAACGGGTCCCCAGGATGTCACAATGGGCCCTAGGGACAAAGGGGGGTCCGCCGGATGTCACAATGGGCCCTGGGGACCAGGGAGGGTCCTGGGATGTCACAATGGGCCCCAGTGACAAAGGCGGTCCCTATGGTGCCACAATGGGCCCTGGGGACAAAGGGGGTCCCCTGGATGTCACAATGGGCTCTGGAGACACGGAGGATCCCCAGGATGTCACAATGGGCCCTGGGGACAAACGGGGTCCCCACGGTATCAGAATGGGCCCTGGCGACAAAGGGGGGTACCCTGAATGTCACAATGGGCCCTGGGGACAATGGGGGGTCCTGGGACGTCACAATGGGCCCTGGGGACAAGAGGGGATCCCTAGGATGTCACAATGGGCCCTGGGGACTAATGAGGTCCCCACGGTCTCACAATATGTCCTGGAGACAAAGGGGGGTCCCCTGAATGTCACAATGGGCCCTGGTGACAAGGGGGGATCCCCAGGATGTCACAATGGGCCCTGGGGACAATGGGGGGTCCTGGGACGTCACAATGGGCCCTGGGGACAAGAGGGGGTCCCCAGGATGTCACAATGGGCCCTGGGGACAAAGAGGGGTCCCCTGAATGTCACAATGGGCCCTGGGGACAAGGGGGTGCCGAGGATGTCACAATGGGCCCTGGGGACAATGGGGGTCCTGGGACGTCACAATGGGCCTTGGGGACACAGAGGGGCCCTATGACGTCACAATCAGCCCTGGGGACAAGGGGGGATCCCCTGAAAGTCACAATGAGCCCTGGGAACAGAGGGGGGTCCTGGGACGTCACAATGGGCCCTGGGGACAAGGGGGGGTCTCCAGGATGTCACAATGGGCCCTGGGAACAAAGAGGGGTCCCTAAAGTGTCACAATCAGCCCTGGGGACACAGAGGGGCCCTGGGACGTCACAATCAGCCCTGGGGACAAAGTGGGGTCCTGGGATGTCACAATGGGCCCCAGTGACAAAGGGGGTCCCCATGGTGCCACAATGGGCCGTGGGGACAAAAGGGGTGCCCAGGATGTCACAATGGGCCCTGGGGACCAGGGTGGGTCCTGCGATGTCACAATGGGCCCTGGGGACAAAGGGGGTCCCCTGTATGTCACAATGGGCTCTGGGGACAAAGGGGGGTCCTGCGATGTCACAATGAGCCCTGCGGTCAAGGGTGGTACCCACGGTGTCACAATGGGCCCTGGGAACAAGGGGGGGTCCCCATAGGGTCACAATGGGTCCTGGGGAAAATGGGGTCCCCAAGATGTCACAATGGGCCCTGGGGACAATGGGCGGTCCTGGGATGTCACAATGGGCCCCAGTGACAAAGGGGTTCCCTGAATGTTACAATGGGTCCGGAGGACAATGGGGGGTCCTGGGACATCACAATAGGCCCTGGGGACAAGGAGGGATCCCCAGGATGTCACAATGGGCCCTGGGGACAAGGGGGGGTCCCCAGGATGTCACAATGTGCCCTGGGTACAAAGAGGCGTCCCCTGAATGTCGCAATGGGCCCTGGGGACAATGGGGGGACCTAAGACGTCACAATGGGCCCTGGGGACAAGGAGGGATCCCCAGGATGTCACAATGGGCCCTGGGGACAATGGGGGGTCCTGGGACGTCACAATGGGCCCCAGTGACAACGGGGGTCCCCAGGATGTCACAATGGGCCCTGGGGACAAAGAGGGGTCCCCTGAATGTCACAATGGGCCCTGGGGACAAGGGGGTGCAGTGGATGTCACAATGGGCCCTGGGGACAATGGGGGGTCCTGGAATGTCACAATGGGCCTTGGGGACAATGGGGGTCCCCAGGATGTCACAATGGGCCCTGGGGACATTGGGGTTGCCCAGGATGTCACAATGGGCCCTGGGGACAATGGGAGTCCCCAAGGTGTCAGAACGAGCCCTGGGTACAAAGTGAAATCCTGGAATGTCACAATGGCCCCCAGTGACAAAGGGGTTCCCCACGGTGTCACAATGGGCCCTGGGGACAAAAGGGGTCCCCAGGATTTCACAATAGCACTGGGGACAAAGGGGGGTCATGGGATGTCACAATGGGCCCTGGGGACAAGGGAGATCCCCATGGTGTCACAATAAGCCCTGGGGACAAAGGGGGGTCCTGGGATGTCACAATGGGCCCCAGTGACAAAGAGGGTCCTCATGGTGCCACAATGGGCCCTGGGGACAAAGGGGGTCCCCTGGATGTCACAATGGGCTCTGGGGACAAGGAGGGTCCCCAGGATGTCACAATGGGCCCTGTGGACAAAGAGCGTCCCCTGAATGTCGCAATGGGCCCTGGGGACAAAGGGGGTCCCCACGGTATCAGAATGGGCCCTGGGGACAAAGGGGGTCCCCTGAATGTCACAATGGGCCCTGGGGACAGTGGGGGGTCCTGGGACGTCTCAATGGGCCCTGGGGACAAGGGGGGGTCCCCAGGATGTCACAATGGGCCCTGGGGACAAAGAGGGGTCCCCTGAATGTCACAATGGGCCCTGGGGACAAGGGGGTGCAGTGGATGTCACAATGGGCCCTGGGGACAATGGGGGGTGTCCAGGATGTGAGAATGAGTCCTGAGGACAAGGGGGGGTCCCCATGGTGTCACAATGGGTCCCCAGTGACAAGGAGGGGTCCCCATAGTGTCACAATAGGCCCTGGGGACAAAGTGGGGTCCAAGAATGTCACAATGGGCCCTGGGGACAAAAGGGGTTGCCATGGTGCCACAATGGGCCCTGGGGTCAAAGGGGGTCCCCATGGTGCTACAATGGCCCTGGGGACAAAGGGGGGTCCTGGGATGTCACAATGGGTCCTGGGGACAAAGGGGGTGTCCCCATGGTGCCACAACGGGCCCTGGGAGCAAGGGGGTGGCCAGGATGTCACAATGGGTCCTGCGGAAAATGGGGGATGCCCAGGATGTCACAATGGACCCTGAGGACAAGCGGGGGTCTCCATGGTGTCACAATGAGCCCCAGTGACAAAGGGGCTCCCCTGAATGTCACAATAGGTCCTGGGGACAATGGGGGGTGCTGGGACGTCACAATGGGCCCTGGGGACAACGAGGGATCCCCAGGATGTCACAATGGGCCCTGGGGACAAAGAGGGGTCCCCTGAATGTCACAATGGGCCCTGGGGACAATGGGGGGTCCCCTGAATGTCAAAATGGGCCCTGGGTACAAGGAGGGATTCCCAGGATGTCACAATGGGCCCTGGAGACAAGGGGGTGTCCCTAGGATGTCACAATGGGCCGTGCGGACAAGGGTGGTACCCACGGTGTCACAATGGTCACTGGGCACAAGGGGGGGTCCCTATAGTGTCACAATGGGTCCTGGGGACAAGTGGGGTCCTGGGATGTCACAATGGGCCCCAGTGACAAACGGGGGCCCCTGAATGTTCACAATGGGCCCTGGGGACAATGGGGGTCCTGGGACGTTCCAATGGGCCCTGGGGACTAGGAGGGATCCCCAGGATGTCACAATGGGCCCTGGGGACAATAGCGGGTCCTGGGACGTCCCAATGGGCCCTGGGGACAAGCAGGGATCCCCAGGATGTCACAATGGGCCCTGGGGACAATGGCGGGTTCTGGGACGTCACAATGGGCCCTGGGGACAAGGGGGGTCCCCAGGATGTCACAATGGGCCCTGGGGAAAAAGAGGGGTCCCCTGAAAGTCACAATGGGCCCTGGGGACAAGGGGGTGCTGAGGATGTCACAATGGGCCCTGGGAACAATGGGGGGTCCTGGGACGTCACAATGGGCCCTGAGGACAATGGTGGGTCCCCTGAATGTCACAATGGGCCCTGGGGACAACGGGGGGTCCGCAGGATGTCACAATGGGCCCTGGGGACAATGGCGGGTTCTGGGACGTCACAATGGGCCCAAGTGACAAGGAGGGTCCCCACGGTGCCACGATGGGTCCTGGGGACAAGGGCGTCCCCCAGATGTCACAATAAGCCCTGGGGACAAAGTGGGGTCCTGGGATGTCACAATGGGCCCTGGGGACAATGGGAGTCCCCAAGGTGTCAGAACGAGCCCTGGGGACAAAGTGGAATCCTGGAATGTCACAATGGCCCCCAGTGACAAAGGGGTTCCCCATGGTGCCACAATGGGCCCTGGGGACAAAAGGGGTCCCCAGGATTTCACAATGGCCCTGGGGACAAAGGGGGGTCCTGGGATGTCACAATGGGTCCTGGGGACAAAGGGGGTATCCCCATGGTGCCACAACGGGCCCTGGGAGCAAGGGGGTGGCCAGGATGTCACAATGGTTCCTGGGGACAATGGGGGGTGCCCAGGATGACACAATGGACCCTGAGGACAAGCGGGGGTCTCCATAGTGTCACAATGGGCCCCACTGACAAAGGGACTCCCCTGAATGTCACAATAGGTCCTGGGGACAATGGGGGGTGCTGGGACGTCACAATGGGCCCTGGGGACAATGAGGGATCCCCAGGATGTCACAATGGGCCCTGGGGACAAAGAGGGGTCCCCTGAATGTCACAATGGGCCCTGGGGACAATGGGCGGTCCTGGGACGTCACAATGGGCCCTGAGGACAAGGAGGGATCCCCAGGATGTCACAATGGGCCCTGGGGACAATGGGGGGTCGTTAGACGTCACAATGGCCCCTGGGGACAAAGAGGGGTCCCCTGAATGTCACAATGGGCCCTGGGGACAATGGGGGGTCCTGGGACGTCACAATGGGCCCCAGTGACAAGAGGGGGTCCCCAGGATGTCACAATGGGCCCTGGGGACAAACAGGGGTCCCCTGAATGTCACAATGGGCCCTGGGGACAAGGGGGTGCCGAGGATGTCACAATGGGCCCTGGGGACAATGGGGGGTCCTGGGACGTCACAATGGGCTCTGCGGACAAGGAGGGATCCCCAGGATGTCACAATGGGCCCTGGGGACAATGGGGGGTCCTGGGACGTCACAATGAGCCCTGCGGACAAGGGTGGTACCCAGGACGTCACAATGGGCCCTGGGGACAAGGGGGTTCCCCATAGTGCCACAATGGGTCCTGGGGACAAGTGGGGGCCCCAGGATGTCACAATGGGCCCTGGGGACAATGTGGGGTCCTGGGATGTCACAATGGGCCCCAGTGACAAAGGGGGTCCCCTGAATGTCACAATGGGTCCTGGGGACAATGGGGGGTCCTGGGACGTCACAATGGGCCCTGGGGACAAGGAGGGATCCCCAGGATGTCACAATGGGCCCTGGGGACAATGGGCGGTCCTGGGACGTCACAATGGGCCCTGAGGACAAGGAGGGATCCCCAGGATGTCACAATGGGCCCTGGGGACAATGGAGGGTCCTGGGATGTCACAATGGGCCCTGGGGACAAGAGGGGGGTCCCCAGGATGTCACAATGGGCCCTGGGGACAAAGGGGGGTGTCGACGGTGTCACAATGGGCCTCAGTGTCAAAGGGGGTCCCCATGGTGCCACAATGGGCCCTGGAGACAAAGGGGGTCCCTTGGATGTCACAATGGGCTCTGGGGACAAGGAGGGTCCCCAGAATGTCACAATGTGCCGTGGGGACAAGGAGGGATCCCCAGGATGTCACAATGGGCCCTGGGGACAATGGGGGGTCCTTTGACTTCACAATGTGCCCTGGGGACAAAGAGGGGTCCCCTGAATGTCACAATGGGCCCTGGGGACAATGGGGGTCCTGGGACGTCACAATGGGCCCCAGTGACAAGAGGGGGTCCCCAGGATGTCACAATGGGCCCTGGGAACAAAGGGGGTCCCCTGAATGTCACAATGGGCCCTGGGGACAAGGGGGTGCCGAGGATGTCACAATGGGCCCTGGGGACAATCTGGGGTCCTGGGACGTCACAATGGGCCCTGCGGACAAGGAGGGATCCCCAGGATGTCACAATGGGCCCTGGGAACAAGGGGGGGTCCCCATAGTGTCACAATGGGTCCTGGGGACAAGTGGGGTCCCCAGGATGTCACAATAGGTCCTGGGGACAATGTGGGGTCCTGGGATGTCACAATGGGCCCCAGTGACAAAGGGGCCCCCTGACTGTCACAATGGGCCCTGGGGACAATGGGGTGTCCTGGGACGTCACAATGGGCCCTGGGGACAAGGAGGGATCCCCAGGATGTCACAATGGGCCCTGGGGACAATGGGGGGTCCTGGTACGTCACAATGGGACCCAGTGACAAGGGGGGGTCCCCAGGATGTCACAATGTGCCCTGGGTTTCAAAGAGGCGTCCCCTGAATGTCACAATGGGCCCTGGGGACAATGGGGCGTCCTAAGACGTCACAATGGGCCCTGAGGACAAGGAGGGATCCCCAGGATGTCACAATGGGCCCTGGGGACAAAGGGGGTCCCCTGGATGTCACAATGGGCTCTGGAGACACGGAGGATCCCCAGGATGTCACAATGGGCCCTGGGGACAAACGGGGTCCCCACGGTATCAGAATGGGCCCTGGCGACAAAGGGGGGTCCCCTGAATGTCACAATGGGCCCTGGGAACAATGGGGGGTCCTGGGACGTCACAATGGGCCCTGGGGACAAGAGGGGATCCCTAGGATGTCACAATGGGCCCTGGGGACTAATGAGGTCCCCACGGTCTCACAATATGTCCTGGAGACAAAGGGGGGTCCCCTGAATGTCACAATGGGCCCTGGTGACAAGGGGGGATCCCCAGGATGTCACAATGGGCCCTGGGGACAATGGGGGGTCCTGGGACGTCACAATGGGCCCTGGGGACAAGAGGGGGTCCCCAGGATGTCACAATGGGCCCTGGGGACAAAGAGGGGTCCCCTGAATGTCACAATGGGCCCTGGGGACAAGGGGGTGCCGAGGATGTCACAATGGGCCCTGGGGACAATGGGGGTCCTGGGACGTCACAATGGGCCTTGGGGACACAGAGGGGCCCTAGGACGTCACAATCAGCCCTGGGGACAAGGGGGGATCCCCTGAAAGTCACAATGAGCCCTGGGAACAGAGGGGGGTCCTGGGACGTCACAATGGGCCCTGGGGACAAGGGGGGGTCTCCAGGATGTCACAATGGGCCCTGGGGACAAAGAGGGGTCCCTAAAGTGTCACAATGGGCCCTGGGGACACAGAGGGGCCCTGGGACGTCACAATCAGCCCTGGGGACAAAGTGGGGTCCTGGGATGTCACAATGGGCCCCAGTGACAAAGGGGGTCCCCATGGTGCCACAATGGGCCGTGGGGACAAAAGGGGTGCCCAGGATGTCACAATGGGCCCTGGGGACCAGGGTGGGTCATGCGATGTCACAATGGGCCCTGGGGACAAAGGGGGTCCCCTGTATGTCACAATGGGCTCTGGGGACAAAGGGGGGTCCTGCGATGTCACAATGAGCCCTGCGGTCAAGGGTGGTACCCACGGTGTCACAATGGGCCCTGGGAACAAGGGGGGGTCCCCATAGGGTCACAATGGGTCCTGGGGAAAATGGGGTCCCCAGGATGTCACAATGGGCCCTGGGGACAATGGGCGGTCCTGGGATGTCACAATGGGCCCCAGTGACAAAGGGGTTCCCTGAATGTTACAATGGGTCCGGAGGACAATGGGGGGTCCTGGGACGTCACAATAGGCCCTGGGGACAAGGAGGGATCCCCAGGATGTCACAATGGGCCCTGGGGACAAGGGGGGGTCCCCAGGATGTCACAATGTGCCCTGGGTACAAAGAGGCGTCCCCTGAATGTCGCAATGGGCCCTGGGGACAATGGGGGGACCTAAGACGTCACAATGGGCCCTGGGGACAAGGAGGGATCCCCAGGATGTCACAATGGGCCCTGGGGACAATGGGGGGTCCTGGGACGTCACAATGGGCCCCAGTGACAACGGGGGTCCCCAGGATGTCACAATGGGCCCTGGGGACAAAGAGGGGTCCCCTGAATGTCACAATGGGCCCTGGGGACAAGGGGGTGCAGTGGATGTCACAATGGGCCCTGGGGACAATGGGGGGTCCTGGAATGTCACAATGGGCCTTGGGGACAATGGGGTTCCCCAGGATGTCACAATGGGCCCTGGGGACATTGGGGTTGCCCAGGATGTCACAATGGGCCCTGGGACAATGGGAGTCCCCAAGGTGTCAGAACGAGCCCTGGGTACAAAGTGAAATCCTGGAATGTCACAATGGCCCCCAGTGACAAAGGGGTTCCCCACGGTGTCACAATGGGCCCTGGGGACAAAAGGGGTCCCCAGGATTTCACAATAGCACTGGGGACAAAGGGGGGTCCTGGGATGTCACAATGGGCCCCAGTGACAAAGAGGGTCCTCATGGTGCCACAATGGGCCCTGGGGACAAAGGGGGTCCCCTGGATGTCACAATGGGCTCTGGGGACAAGGAGGGTCCCCAGGATGTCACAATGGGCCCTGTGGACAAAGAGCGTCCCCTGAATGTCACAATGGGCCCTGGGGACAAAGGGGGTCCCCACGGTATCAGAATGGGCCCTGGGGACAAAGGGGGTCCCCTGAATGTCACAATGGGCCCTGGGGACAGTGGGGGGTCCTGGGACGTCTCAATGGGCCCTGGGGACAAGGGGGGGTCTCCAGGATGTCACAATGGGCCCTGGGGACAAAGAGGGGTCCCCTGAATGTCACAATGGGCCCTGGGGACAAGGGGGTGCAGTGGATGTCACAATGGGCCCTGGGGACAATGGGGGGTGTCCAGGATGTGAGAATGAGTCCTGAGGACAAGGGGGGGTCCCCATGGTGTCACAATGGGTCCCCAGTGACAAGGAGGGGTCCCCATAGTGTCACAATAGGCCCTGGGGACAAAGTGGGGTCCAAGAATGTCACAATGGGCCCTGGGGACAAAAGGGGTTGCCATGGTGCCACAGTGGGCCCTGGGGTCAAAGGGGGTCCCCATGGTGCTACAATGGCCCTGGGGACAAAGGGGGGTCCTGGGATGTCACAATGGGTCCTGGGGACAAAGGGGGTGTCCCCATGGTGCCACAACGGGCCCTGGGAGCAAGGGGGTGGCCAGGATGTCACAATGGGTCCTGCGGAAAATGGGGGATGCCCAGGATGTCACAATGGACCCTGAGGACAAGCGGGGGTCTCCATGGTGTCACAATGGGCCCCAGTGACAAAGGGGCTCCCCTGAATGTCACAATAGGTCCTGGGGACAATGGGGGGTGCTGGGACGTCACAATGGGCCCTGGGGACAACGAGGGATCCCCAGGATGTCACAATGGGCCCTGGGGACAAAGAGGGGTCCCCTGAATGTCACAATGGGCCCTGGGGACAATGGGGGGTCCCCTGAATGTCAAAATGGGCCCTGGGTACAAGGAGGGATTCCCAGGATGTCACAATGGGCCCTGGAGACAAGGGGGTGTCCCTAGGATGTCACAATGGGCCGTGCGGACAAGGGTGGTACCCACGGTGTCACAATGGTCACTGGGCACAAGGGGGGGTCCCTATAGTGTCACAATGGGTCCTGGGGACAAGTGGGGTCCTGGGATGTCACAATGGGCCCCAGTGACAAACGGGGGCCCCTGAATGTTCACAATGGGCCCTGGGGACAATGGGGGTCCTGGGACGTCCCAATGGGCCCTGGGGACTAGGAGGGATCCCCAGGATGTCACAATGGGCCCTGGGGACAATAGCGGGTCCTGGGACGTCCCAATGGGCCCTGGGGACAAGCAGGGATCCCCAGGATGTCACAATGGGCCCTGGGGACAATGGCGGGTTCTGGGACGTCACAATGGGCCCTGGGGACAAGGGGGGGTCCCCAGGATGTCACAATGGGCCCTGGGGACAAGAGGGGGGTCCCCTGGATGTCACAATGGGCTCTGGGGACAAGGGGGGTCCCCAGGATGTCACAATGGGCCCTGGGGACAAAGGGGGGTGTCGACGGTGTCACAATGGGCCCCAGTGTCAAAGGGGGTCCCCATGGTGCCACAATGGGCCCTGGAGACAAAGGGGGTCCCTTGGATGTCACAATGGGCTCTGGGGACAAGGAGGGTCCCCAGGATGTCACAATGTGCCGTGGGGACAAGGAGGGATCCCCAGGATGTCTCAATGGGCCCTGGGGACAATGGGGGGTCCTTTGACTTCACAATGGGCCCTGGGGACAAAGAGGGGTCCCCTGAATGTCACAATGGGCCCTGGGGACAATGGGGGGTCCTGGGACGTCACAATGGGCCCCAGTGACAAGAGGGGGTCCCCAGGATGTCACAATGGGCCCTGGGAACAAAGGGGGTCCCCTGAATGTCACAATGGGCCCTGGGGGCAAGGGGGTGCCGAGGATGTCACAATGGGCCCTGGGGACAATGGGGGGTCCTGGGACGTCACAATGGGCCCTGCGGACAAGGAGGGATCCCCAGGATGTCACAATGGGCCCTGGGAACAAGGGGGGGTCCCCATAGTGTCACAATGGGTCCTGGGGACAAGTGGGGTCCTCAGGATGTCACAATAGGTCCTGGGGACAATGTGGGGTCCTGGGATGTCACAATGGGCCCCAGTGACAAAGGGGCCCCCTGACTGTCACAATGGGCCCTGGGGACAATGGGGTGTCCTGGGACGTCACAATGGGCCCTGGGGACAAGGAGGGATCCCCAGGATGTCACAATGGGCCCTGGGGACAATGGGGGGTCCTGGGACGTCACAATGGGCCCCAGTGACAAGGGGGGGTCCCCAGGATGTCACAATGTGCCCTGGGTTTCAAAGAGGCGTCCCCTGAATGTCACAATGGGCCCTGGGGACAATGGGGCGTCCTAAGACGTCACAATGGGCCCTGAGGACAAGGAGGGATCCCCAGGATGTCACAATGGGTCCTGGGGACAATGGGGGGTCCTGGGACGTCACAATGGGCCCCAGTGACAAGGGGGGGTCCCCAGGATGTCAGAATGGGCCCTGGGGACAAAGAGGGGTCCCCTGAATGTCACAATGGGCCCTGGGGACAAGGGGGTGCAGTGGATGTCACAATGGGCCCTGGGGACAATGGGGGGTCCTGGAATGTCACAATGGGCCCTGGGGACAAAGGGGATGTCCCCATGGTGCCACAATGGGCCCTGGGAGCAAGGGGGTCCCCAGGATGTCACAATGGGTCCTGGGGACAATGGGAGGTGCCCAAGATGTCACAATGGACCCTGAGGACAAGCAGGGGTCTCCATGGTGTCACAATGGGTCCCCAGTGACAAGGGGGTTCCCCATGGTGTCACAATGGGCCCTGGGGACAAACGTGGTTCCCCTCAATATCAAAATGGGTCCTGGGGACAAAGTGGGCTCCTCGGATGTCACAATGGACACTGGGGACAACGGGAGGTCCTGGGACGTCACAATGGGCCCTGGGGACAAAGTTGGTCCCCACGATGTCTCAATGAGCCCCAGTGACAAAGGGGGGTACCCAGGATGTCACAATGGGCCGTGGGGACAATGAGGGGTCCTGGGACATCACAATGGGTCCTGGGGACAAGGGGGGGACCCCTGAATGTCACAATGGGCCCTGGGGACAATGTGGGGTCCTGGGATGTCACAATAGGCCCCAGTGACAAAGGGGGTCCCCTGAATGTCACAATGGGCCCTGGGGACAATGGGGGATCCTGGGACGTCAGAATGGGCCCTGGGGACACGGAGGGATCCCCAGGATGTCACAATGGGCCCTGGGGACAAGGAGGGATCCCCAGGATGTCACAATGGGCTCTAGGGACAATGGGGGGTCCTGGGAAGTCACAATGGGCCCTGGGGACAAGGGGGGGGGTCCCCTGAATGTCACAATGGGCCCTGGGGAGAAAGGGGGTCCCCAGGATGTCAAAATGGGCCTTGGGGACAAAGTGGGGTTCTTGGATATCACAATGTGACACAGTGACAAAGGGGGTCCCCATGGTGCCACAATGAGCCCTGGGGACAAAGGGAGGTCCCTAGGATGTCACAATGGGCCTTTGGGACAATGGGGTTCCTGGGATGTCACAACGGGTCCCCAGTGACAAAGGGGGTCCCCAGGATGTCTCAATGGGCCCTGAGGACAATGGGAGGTCCCCATGGTGTCACAAAGGGTCTCCAGTGACAAGGGAGGTCCCCACGGTGCCAGGATGGGTCCTGCGGACAAGGAGGTCCCCAGGATGTCACCATGGGCCCTGGGGACAAAGGGGGTCCCCAGGATGTCACAATGGGACCTGGGGACAAAGAGACTCCCCAGGATGTCACAATGGGCCCTGGGGACAAAGAGGGGTCTCTAAAGTGTCACAATGGGCCCTGGGGACACAGAGGGGCCCTAGGACGTCACAATCAGCCCTGGGGACAAGGGGGGGGTCCCCTGAAAGTCACAATGAGCCCTGGGAACAGAGGGGGTCCCCAGGACGTCACAATGGGCCCTGGGAACAATGGGGGTCCCTTGAAGGTCACAATGGGCCCTGGGGACAATGGTGGGTGCCCTGAATGTCAAAATGGGCCCTGGGGACAAAGGGGGAGTCCGCAGGATGTCACAATGGGCACTGGGGACAAAGGGGGCGTCCCCATGGTGTTACTATGGGCCCAAGTGACAATGAGGGCACCCACGGTGCCACGATGGGTCCTGGGGACAAGGGGGTCCCCCAGATGTCACAATGGGCCCTGGGGACATTGGGGTTGCCCAGGATGTCACAATGGGCCCTGGGGACAATGGTGGGTCCCCTGAATGTCAAAATGGGCCCTGGGGACAAAGGGGGGTCGCAGGATGTCACAATGGGCACTGGGGACAAAGGGGGCGTCCCCATGGTGTTACAATGGGCCCAAGTGACAAGGAGGGCCCCACGGTGCCACGATGGGTCCTGGGGACAAGGGGGTCCCCTAGATGTCACAATGGGCCGTGGGGACAATGGGGTTGCCCAGGATGTCACAATGGACCCTGGGGACAATGGGGATCCCCAGGATGTCACAATGGGCCCTGGGGACAATGGGAGTGCCCAAGGTGTCAGAACGAGCCCTGGGGACAAAGTGGAATCCTGGAATGTCACAATGGCCCCCAGTGACAAAGGGGTTCCCCATGGTGCCACAATGGGCCCTGGGCACAAAGGGGGTCCCCAGGATTTCACAATAGCACTGGGGACAAAGGGGGGTCACGGGATGTCACAATGGGCCCTAGGGACAAGGGAGGTCCCCATGGTGTCACAATAAGCCCTGGGGACAAAGTGGGGTCCTGGGATGTCACAATGGGCCCCAGTGACAAAAGGGGTCCGCAGGATGTCACAATGGGCCCTGGGGACCAGGGGGGGTCCTGCGATGTCACAATGGGCCCTGGGGACAAAGGGGGTCCCCTGGATGTCACAATGGGCTCTGGGGACAAGGGTGGTACCCACGGTGTCACAATGGGCCCTGGGAACAAGGCGGGGTGCCCATAGTGTCACAATGGGCCCTGGGGACAAGTGGGGTCCCCAGGATGTCACAATGGGCCCTGGGGACAATGTGGGGTCCTGGGATGTCACAATGGGCCCTGGGGACAAGGGGGGGTCCCCAGGATGTCACAATGTGCCCTGGGTACAAAGAGGCGTCCCCTGAATGTCGCAATGGGCCCTGGGGACAATGGGGGGTCCTGGGACGTCACAATGGGCCCCAGTGATAAGGGGGCATCCCCAGGATGTCATAATGGGCCCTGGGGACCAGAGGGGTCCTTCGATATCACAATGGGCCCTGGGGACAAAGGGGGTCCCCTGGATGTCACAATGGGCCCTGGGGACAAAGGGGGGTCCTGGGATGTCACAATGGGCCCCAGTGACAAAGGGGCCCCCTGAATGTCACAATGGGTCCTGGGGACAATGGGGGGTCCTGGGACGTCACAATGGGCCCTGGGGACAAGGGGGTGCCCTGAATGTCACAATGGGCCCTGGGGACAATGGGGGATCCTGGGACGTCACAATGGGCCCCAGTGACAAGGGGGGGTCCCCAGGATGTCACAATGTGCCCTGGGGACAAAGAGGCGTCCCCGGAATGTCACAATGGGCCCTGGGGACAAGGGGGTGCCCTGAATGTCACAATGGGCCCTGGGGACAATGGGGGGTCCTAAGACGTCACAATGGGCCCTGGGGACAAGGAGGGATCCTGGGACGTCACAATGGGCCCCAGTGACAAGGGGGGGTCCCCAGGATGTCACAATGGGCCCTGGGGACAAAGAGGGGTCCCCAGGATGTCACAATGGGCCCTGGGGACAATGGGGGGTCCTAAGACGTCACAATGAACCCTGGGGACAACGGGGGGTCCTGGGACGTCACAATGGGCCCCAGTGACAAGGGGGGGTCCCCAGGATGTCACAATGGGCCCTGGGGACAAAGAGTGTCCCCTGAATGTCACAATGGGCCCTGGGGACAAGGGGGTGCAGTGGATGTCACAATGGGCCCTGGGGACAATGGGGGGTCCTGGAATGTCACAATGGGCCTTGGGACAATGGGGGTCCCCAGGATGTCACAATGGGCCCTGGGGACAAAGAGGGGTCCCCAGGATGTCACAATGGGCCCTGGGGACAATGGGGGGTCCTAAGACGTCACAATGAACCCTGGGGACAACGGGGGGTCCTGGGACGTCACAATGGGCCCCAGTGACAAGGGGGGGTCCCCAGGATGTCACAATGGGCCCTGGGGACAAAGAGGGTCCCCTGAATGTCACAATGGGCCCTGGGGACAAGGGGGTGCAGTGGATGTCACAATGGGCCCTGGGGACAATGGGGGGTCCTGGAATGTCACAATGGGCCCTGGGGACAATGGGGGTCCCCAGGATGTCACAATGGGCCCTGGGGACAATAGGAGGTTCTGGGATGTCACAATGGGCCCTTGGGACAATGGGGGGTGCCCAGGATGTGAGAATGAGTCCTGAGAAGAAGGGGGGGTCCCCATGGTGTCATAATGGGTCCCCAGTGACAAGGAGGGGTCCCCATGGTGTCACAATAGGCCCTGGGGACAAAGTGGGGTCCTAGAATGTCACAATGGGCCCTGGGGCAAAAGGGGTTGCCATGGTGCCACAATGGGCCCTGGGGTCAAAGGGGGTCCCCATGGTGCTACAATGGGCCCTGGGGACAAAGCGGGGTCCTGGAATGTCACAATGGTTCCTGGGGACAAAGGTGATGTCCTCATGGTGCCATAATGGGCCCTGGGAGCAAGGCGGTCCCCAGGATGTCACAATAGGTCCTGGGGACAATGGGAGGTGCCCAAGATGTCACAATGGACCCTGAGGACAAGCGGGGGTCTCCATGGTGTCACAATGGGTCCCCAGTGACAAGGGGGGGTCCCCATGGTGTCACAATGGGTCCTGGGGTCAATGGGAGGTGCCCAAGATGTCACAATGGACCCTGAGGACAAGCGGGGGTCTCCATGCCCGACAGATCCTGACAGGGCCCGAGCAAACCTGACAGGGCCCGACGGAGCCCGACAGGGCACGAGCATACCCGACAGGGCCTGACGGAGCCTGACAGGGAACGAAGGAGCCCGACAGGGCCCGAGCAAACCCGACAGGGCCCGACAGAGCCCCACAGGACCCGAGCAAACCCGACAGGGCCCGAGCAAACCCGACAGGGTTCGACAAAGCCTGACAGGGCTCGATGGAGCCCGACAGGGCCCGAGGAAACCTGACAGGGCCCGACGGAGCCTGACAGGGCCCGAGCAAACCCGACAGGGCTCGACGGAGCCTGACAGGGCCCGAGCAAACCCGACAGGGCCCGAGCAAACCTGACAGGGCACGAAGGAGCCCGACAGGGCCTGAGCAAACCCGACAAGGCCCAACGGATCCTGACAGGGCCTGAGGAAACCTGACAGGGCCCGACGGAGCCCGACAGGGCACGAGCAAACCCGACAGGGCCTGACGGAGCCCGACAGGGCCTGAGCAAACCCGACAGGGCCCGAGCAAATCTGACAGGGCCCGACGGAGCCCGACAGGACGCGGGCAAACCCGACAGGTCCCGAGCAAACCCGACAGGGCCTGACAAGGCCTGACAGGGCCCGAGCAAACCCGACAGGGCCCGAGCAAACCTGATAGGGCACGAAGGAGCCCGACAGGGCCCGAGCAAACCCGACAAGGCCCAATGGATCCCGACAGGGCCCGAGCAAACCTGACAGGGCCCGAGAGAACCTGACAGGGCCCGACGGAGCCCGACAGGGCGCGAGCAAACCCGACAGGGGCTGACAAGGCCCGACAGGGCCTGAGCAAACCCGACAGGACCCGCCAAAGCCTGATAGGGTCCGATGGAGCCCGACAGGGCCCGAGCAAACCCGACAGGGCTCGAGCAAACCTGACAGGGCTCGATGGAGCCCGACAGGGCCCGAGGAAACCCGACAGGGCGCGACGGAGCCTGACAGGGCCCGAACAAACCCGACAGGGTTCGACGGAGCCCGACAGGACCCGAGCAAACCCGACAGGGTCCGACGAAGCCTGACAGGGCTTCAGCAAACCCGACAGGGCCCGAGCAAACTCGACAGGGCCAGACGGAGCCCGACAGGGCCCGAGGAAACCAGACAGGGCCCGACAGAGCCCGACAGGGCCCGAGCAAACCCGACAGGGCCCGACGGAGCCTGAAAGAGCCCGAGCAAACCCGACAGGGCTCGACGGAGCCCGATAGGGCCCGAGCAAACCCGACAGGGCATGACGGAGCCCGACAGGGCCCGAGCAAACCCGAAAGGGCCCGACGAAGCCTGACAGGGCTCGATGGAGCCCGACAGGGCCCGAGGAAACCCGACAGGGCCCGACGGAGCCCGATAGGGCCCGAGCAAACCAGACAGGGCCCGATGGAGCCCGACAGGGCTCGAGCAAACCCGACAGGGTCCGACGAAGCCTGACAGGGCTTCAGCAAACCCGACATGGCCCGAGCAAACCCGACAGGGCCCGACGGAGCCCAACAGAGCCCGAGGAAACCAGACAGGGCTCGACGGAGCCCGACAGAGCCCGAGCAAACCCGACAGGGCCCGACAGAGCCCGACAGGGCCCGAGCAAACCCGAAAGGGCCCCACGGAGCCTGACAGGGCTCGATGGAGCCAGACAGGGCCCGAGGAAACCCGACAGGGCCTGATTGAACCCGATAGGGCCCGAGCAAACCCGACAGGGCCTGACGGAGCCTGACAGGGCCCGGGCAAACCCGACAGGGCACGCTGGAGCCCGACAGAGCCCGAGCAAACCCGACAGGGCCCGACAAGGCCCGACAGGGCCCGAGCAAACCTGACACGTCCTGACAAAGCCTGACAGGGCCCGACGGAGCCCGCCAGGGCCCGAGCAAACCCGAAAGAGCCCGACGGAGCCTGACAGGGCTCAGTGGAGTCCGACAGGGCCCGAGCAAACCCGACAGGGCCCGAAGGAGCCTGACAAGGCCCGAGAAAACCTGACAGGGCTCGACGGAGCCCGACAGGGCCCGAGCACACTTGACAGGGTCCGACGAAGCCTGACAGGGCTTCAGAAAACCCGACAGGGCCCGAGCAAGCCGACAGGGCCCAACGGAGCCCGACAGGGCCCGAGGAAACCCGACAGGGCCCGACGGAGCCCGATAGGGCCCGAGCAAACCCGACAGGACCCGATGGAGCCCGACAGGGCTCGAGCAAACCCGACAGGGCCTGAGCAAATCCGACAGGGCCCGACGGAGCCTGACAGGGCCCGAGCAAACCCGAAAGGGCCCGACGGAGCCTGACAGGGCTCGATGGAGCCCGACAGGGCCCGAGGAAACCCGACAGGGCCCCACGGAGCCCGATAGGGCCCGAGCAAACCCGACAGGGCCTGATGGAGACTGACAGGGCCCGGGCAAACCCGACAGGTCACGCTGGAGCCCGACAGAGCCTGAGCAAACCCGACAGGGCCCGACAAGGCCCGACAGGGCCCGAGCAAACCTGACAGGACCTGACAAAGCCTGACAGGGCCCGACGGAGCCCGACAGGGCCTGAGCAAACCCGAAAGAGCCCGACGGAGCCTGACAGGGCTCGATAGAGTCCGACAGGGCCCGAGGAAACCCGACAGGGCCCGACGGAACCCGAGAAGGCCCGACGGAACCCGAGAGGGCCCGAGGGAATCCGACAGGGCCCGACGGAGCCTGACAGGGCCCGAGCAAACCCGACAGGGCCCGACAGGACCCGAGCAAACCCGACAGGGCCCGAGCAAACCCGACAGGGTTCGACAAAGCCTGACAAAGCTCGATGGAGCCCGACAGGGCCCGAGGAAACCCGACAGGGCCCGACAGAGCCTGACAGGGCCCGAGCAAACCCGACAGGGCTCGACGGAGCCTGACAGGGCCCGAGCAAACCCGACAGGGCCCGAGCAAACCTGACAGGGCACGAAGGAGCCCGATAGGGCCCGAGCAAACCCGACAAGGCCCAACGGATCCCGACAGGGCCTGAGCAAACCTGACAGGGCCCGACGGAGCCCGACAGGGCACGAGCAAACCCGACAGGGCCTGACGGAGCCTGACAGGGCCCGAGCAAACCCGACAGGGCCCGAGCGAATCTGACAGGGCCCGACAGAGCCCGACAGGACGCGAGCAAACCCGACAGGTCCCGAGCAAAACCGACAGGGCCTGACAAGGCCCGACAGGGCCTGAGCAAACCTGACAGGGCTCGATGGAGCCCGACAGGGCCCGAGGAAACCCGATAGGGCCTGACGGAGCCTGACAGGGCCCGAGCAAACCCGACAGGGTTCGACAGAGCCCGACAGGGCCCGAGCAAACCCGACAGGGTCGGACGAAGCCTGACAGGGCTTCAGCAAACCCGACAGGGCCCGAGCAAACCCGACAGGGCCCGACGGAGCCCGACAGGGCCCGAGGAAACCAGACAGGGCCCGACAGAGCCCGACAGGGCCCGAGCAAACCCGACAGGGCCTGAGCAAACCCGACAGGGTTCGACAAAGCCTGACAGGGCCCGACGGAGCCCGACAGTGCCCAAGCAAACCTGACAGGGCCCGACGGAGCCCGACAGGGTACGAACAAACCAGACAGGGCCTGACGGAGCCTGACAGGGCCCGAGCAAACCCGACAGGGCTCGACGGAGCCTGACAGGGCCTGAGAAAACCCGACAGGGCCCGAGCAAACCTGACAGGGCTCGATGGAGCCTGACAGGGCCCGAGCAAACCCGACAGGGCCCGAGCAAACCTGACAGGGCACGAAGGAGCCCGACAGGGCCCGAGCAAACCCGACAGGGCCCAACGGATCCCGACAGGGCCTGAGCAAACCTGACAGGGCCCGACGGAGCCTGACAGGGCCCGAGCAAAACCGACAGGGCCTGACGGAGCCTGACAGGGCCCGAGCAAACCCGACAGGGCCCGAGCGAATCTGACAGGGCCCGACGGAGCCCCACAGGACGCGGGCAAACCCGACAGGGCACGAGCAAACCCGACAGGGCCTGACAAGGCCCGACAGGGCCTGAGCAAACCCGACAGGACCCGACAAAGCCTGACGGGGTCCGATGGTGCCCGACAGGGCCTGAGCCAACCCGACAGGGCTCGATGGAGCCCGACAGGGCCCGAGGAAACCCGACAGGGCGCGACGGAGCCTGACAGGACCCGAGCAAACCCGACAGTGCTCGACGGAGCCTGACAGGGCCCGAGCAAACCCGAAAGGGCCCGACGGAGCCTGACAGGGCCCGACGGAGCCCGACAGGGCCCGAGGAAACCCGACAGGGCGCGACGGAGCCTGACAGGGCCCGAGCAAACCCGACAGGGCTCGACGGAGCCCGACAGGGCCCGAGCAAACCCGAAAGGGCCCGACGGAGCCTGACAGGGCCCGACGGAGCCCGACAGGGCCCGAGGAAACCCGACAGGGCTCGACGGAGCCCGATAGGGCCCGAGTAAACCTGACAGGCCCTGACGGAGCCCGACAGGGCCCGAGCAAACCCGAAAGGGCCCGACGAAGCCTGACAGGGCTCGATGGAGTCCGACAGGGCCCGAGGAAACCCGACAGGGCCCGACGGAGCCCGATAGGGCCCGAGCAAACCCGACAGGACCCGATGGAGCCCGACAGGGCTCAAGCAAACCCGACAGGGCCTGAGCAAATCCGACAGGGCCCGACGGAGCCCGACAGGGCACGAGCAAACCCGAAAGGGCCCGACGGAGCCTGACAGGGCTCGATGGAGCCCGACAGGGCCCGAGGAAACCCGACAGGGCCCCACAGAGCCCGAAAGGGCCCGAGCAAACCCGACAGGGCCTGATGGAGCCTGACAGGGCCCGGGCAAAACCGACAGGGCACGCTGGAGACTGACAGAGCCCGAGCAAACCCGACAGGGCCCGACAAGGCCCGACAGGGCCCGAGCAAACCTGACAGGACCTTACAAAGCCTGACAGGGCCCGACGGAGCCCGACAGGGCCTGAGCAAACCCGAAAGAGCCCGACGGAGCCTGACAGGGCCCGAGCAAACCCGACAGGGCCCGAGCAAACCTGACAGGGCACGAAGGAGCCCGACAGGGCCCGAGCAAATCCGACAAGGCCCAACGAATCCCGACAGGGCCTGAGCAAACCTGACAGGGCCCGACGGAGCCCGACAGGGCACGAGCAAACCCGATAGGGCCTGACGGAGCCTGACAGGGCCCGAGTAAACCCGACAGGGCCCGAGCGAATCTGACAGGGCCCGACGGAGCCCGACAGGACGCGGGCAAACCCGACAGGTCCCGAGCAAACCCGACAGGGCCTGACAAGGCCCGACAGGGCCCGAGCAAACCTGACAGGGCCTGACGGAGACCGACAGGGCTCGAGCAAACCCGATAGGGCCTGACGGAGCCTGACAGGGCCCGAGCAAACCTGACAGGGCCCGAGAGAACCTGACAGGGCCCGACGGAGCCCGACAGGGCGCGAGCAAACCTGACAGGGGCTGACAAGGCCCGACAGGGCCTGAGCAAACCCGACAGGACCCGCCAAAGCCTGATAGGGTCCGATGGAGCCCGACAGGGCCCGAGCAAACCCGACAGGGCCCGAGCAAACCTGACAGGGCTCGATGGAGCCCGACAGGGCCCGAGGAAACCCGACAGGGCGCGACGGAGCCTGACAGGGCCCGAGCAAACCCGACAGTGTTCGACGGAGCCCGACAGGGCCCGAGGAAATCCGACAGGGTCCGACGAAGCCTGACAGGGCTTCAGCAAACCCGACAGGGCCCGAGCAAATCCGACAGGGCCTGACGGAGCCCGACAGGGCCCGAGGAAACCAGACAGGGCCCGACAGAGCCCGACAGGGCCCGAGCAAACCCGACAGGGCCTGACGGAGCCCGACAGGGCCCGAGCAAACCCGAAAGGGCCCGACGAAGCCTGACAGGGCTCGATGGAGCCCGACAGGGCCCGAGGAAACCCGACAGGGCCCGACAGAGCCCGATAGGGCCCGAGCAAACCCGACAGGACCCGATGGAGCCCGACAGGGCCCGAGCAAACCCGAAAGGGCCCGACGGAGCCTGACAGGGCCCGACGGAGCCCGACAGGGCCCGAGGAAACCCGACAGGGCGCGACGGAGCCTGACAGGGCCCGAGCAAACCCGACAGGGCTCGACGGAGCCCGACAGGGCCCGAGCAAACCCGAAAGGGCCCGACGGAGCCTGACAGGGCCCGACGGAGCCCGACAGGGCCCGAGGAAACCCGACAGGGCTCGACGGAGCCCGATAGGGCCCGAGTAAACCTGACAGGCCCTGACGGAGCCCGACAGGGCCCGAGCAAACCCGAAAGGGCCCGACGAAGCCTGACAGGGCTCGATGGAGTCCGACAGGGCCCGAGGAAACCCGACAGGGCCCGACGGAGCCCGATAGGGCCCGAGCAAACCCGACAGGACCCGATGGAGCCCGACAGGGCTCAAGCAAACCCGACAGGGCCTGAGCAAATCCGACAGGGCCCGACGGAGCCCGACAGGGCACGAGCAAACCCGAAAGGGCCCGACGGAGCCTGACAGGGCTCGATGGAGCCCGACAGGGCCCGAGGAAACCCGACAGGGCCCCACAGAGCCCGAAAGGGCCCGAGCAAACCCGACAGGGCCTGATGGAGCCTGACAGGGCCCGGTCAAAACCGACAGGGCACGCTGGAGACTGACAGAGCCCGAGCAAACCCGACAGGGCCCGACAAGGCCCGACAGGGCCCGAGCAAACCTGACAGGACCTTACAAAGCCTGACAGGGCCCGACGGAGCCCGACAGGGCCTGAGCAAACCCGAAAGAGCCCGACGGAGCCTGACAGGGCCCGAGCAAACCCGACAGGGCCCGAGCAAACCTGACAGGGCACGAAGGAGCCCGACAGGGCCCGAGCAAATCCGACAAGGCCCAATGAATCCCGACAGGGCCTGAGCAAACCTGACAGGGCCCGACGGAGCCCGACAGGGCACGAGCAAACCCGATAGGGCCTGACGGAGCCTGACAGGGCCCGAGTAAACCCGACAGGGCCCGAGCGAATCTGACAGGGCCCGACGGAGCCCGACAGGACGCGGGCAAACCCGACAGGTCCCGAGCAAACCCGACAGGGCCTGACAAGGCCCGACAGGGCCCGAGCAAACCTGACAGGGCGTGACGGAGCCCGACAGGGCTCGAGCAAACCCGATAGGGCCTGACGGAGCCTGACAGGGCCCGAGCAAACCTGACAGGGCCCGAGAGAACCTGACAGGGCCCGACGGAGCCCGACAGGGCGCGAGCAAACCTGACAGGGGCTGACAAGGCCCGACAGGGCCTGAGCAAACCCGACAGGACCCGCCAAAGCCTGATAGGGTCCGATGGAGCCCGACAGGGCCCGAGCAAACCCGACAGGGCCCGAGCAAACCTGACAGGGCTCGATGGAGCCCGACAGGGCCCGAGGAAACCCGACAGAGCGCGACGGAGCCTGACAGGGCCCGAGCAAACCCGACAGGGTTCGACGGAGCCCGACAGGGCCCGAGGAAATCCGACAGGGTCCGACGAAGCCTGACAGGGCTTCAGCAAACCCGACAGGGCCCGAGGAAACCAGACAGGGCCCGACAGAGCCCGACAGGGCCCGAGCAAACCCGACAGGACCCGATGGAGCCCGACAGGGCTCAAGCAAACCCGACAGGGCCTGAGCAAATTTGACAGGGCCCGACGGAGCCCGACAGGGCCCGAGCAAACCCGAAAGGGCCCGACGGAGCCTGACAGGGCTCGATGGAGCCCGACAGGCCCCGAGCAAACCCGACAGGGCCTGATGGAGCCTGACAGGGCCCGGGCAAACCCGACAGGGCACTCTGGAGCCTGACAGAGCCCGAGCAAACCCGACAGGGCCCGACAAGGCCCGACAGGGCCCGAGCAAACCTGACAGGACCTTACAAAGCCTGACAGGGCGCGACGGAGCCCGACAGGGCCCGAGCAAACCCGAAAGGGCCCGACGGAGCCTGACAGGGCTCGATGGAGCCCGACAGGGCCTGAGGAAACTCGACAAGGCCGGACGGAACCCGAGAGGGCCCGACGGAACCCGAGAGGGCTAGAGGAAATCCGTCAGGGCCCGACAGAGCCTGACAGGGCCCGAGCAAACATGACAGGGCCCGACAGAGCCTGACAGGACCCGAGCAATCCTGACAGGGCCCGAGCAAACCCGACAGGGTTCGACAAAGCCTGACAGGGCTCGATAGAGCCCGACAGAGCCCGAGGAAACCCGACAGGGCTCGACGGAACCCGATAGGGCCCGAGCAAACCCGACAGGGCCTGACGGAGCCCGACAGGGCCCGAGCAAACCCGAAAGGGCCCGATGAAGCCTGACAGGGCCCGGGCAAACCCGACAGGGCACGCTGGTGCCCGACAGAGCCCGAGCAAACCCAACAGGGCCCGACAAGGCCCGACAGGGCCCAAGCAAACCTGACAGGACCTGACAAAGCCTGACAGGGCCCGACGGAGCCCGACAGGGCCTGAGCAAACCCGAAAGAGCCCGACGGAGCCTGACAGGGCTCGATAGAGTCCGACAGGGCCCGAGGAAACCCGACAGGGCCGGACAGAACCCGAGAGGGCCCGACGGAACCCGAGAGGGCCCGAGGAAATCCGACAGGGCCCGACGGAGCCCGACAGGGCCCGAGCAAACCCGACAGGGCCCGACAGAGCCCGACAGGACCCGAGCAAACCCGACATGGCCCGAGCAAACCCGACATGGGTCGACAAAGCCTGACAGGGCTCGATGGAGCCCGACAGGGCCCGAGGAAACCCGACAGAGCCCGACAGAGCCTGACAGGGCCCGAGCAAACCCGACAGGGCCCGAGCAAACCTGACAGGGCACGAAGGAGCCCGACAGGGCACGAGCAAACCCGACAGGGCCTGACGGAGCCTGACAGGGCCCGAGCAAACCCGACAGGGCCCGAGCGAATCTGACAGGGCCCGACGGAGCCCGACAGGACGCGGGCAAACCCGACAGGTCCCGAGAAAACCCGACAGGTCCCGAGCAAACCCGACAGGGCCTGACAAGGCCCGACAGGGCCCGAGCAAACCCGACAGGGCCTGACGGAGCCCGACAGGGCTCGAGCAAACCCGATAGGGCCTGACGGAGCCTGACAGGGCCCGAGCAAACCTGACAGGGCCCGAGAGAACCTGACAGGGCCCGACGGAGCCCGACAGGGCGCGAGCAAACCGGACAGGGGCTGACAAGGCCCGACAGGGCCTGAGCAAACCCGACAGGACCCGCCAAAGCCTGATAGGGTCCGATGGAGCCCGACAGGGCCCGAGCAAACCCGACAGGGCCCGAGCAAAACTGACAGGGCTCGATGGAGCCCGACAGGGCCCGAGGAAACCCGACAGGGCCTGACGGAGCCCGACAGGGCCCGAGCAAACCCGAAAGGGCCCGACGAATCCTGACAGGGCTCGATGGAGCCCGACAGGGCCCGAGGAAACCCGACAGGGCCCGACGGAGCCCGATAGGGCCCGAGCAAACCCGACAGGGCCCAATGGAGCCCGACAGGGCTCGAGCAAACCCGACAGGGTTCGACAAAGCCTGACAGGGCTTGATGGAGCCCGAGAGGGCCTGAGGAAACCCAACAGGGCCCGACGGAGCCTGACAGAGCCCGAGCAAACCTGACAGGGCTCGACGGAGCCCGATAGGGCCCGAGCAAACCCGACAGGGCCTGACGGAGCCCGACAGGGCCCGAGCAAACCCGAAAGGGCCCGACGAAGCCTGACAGGGCTCGATGGAGCCCGACAGGACCCGAGGAAACCCGACAGGGCCCGACGGAGCCCGATAGGGCCCGAGCAAACCCGACAGGGCCCGATGGAGCTCGACAGGGCTCGAGCAAACCCGACAGGGTCCGACGAAGCCTGACAGGGCTTCAGCAAACCCGACATGGCCCGAGCAAACCCGACAGGGTTCGACGGAGCCCGACAGAGCCCGAGGAAACCAGACAGGGCCCGACGGAGCCCGACAGGGCACGAGCAAACCCGACAGGGCCTGACGGAGCCTGACAGGGCCCGAGCAAACCCGACAGGGCCCGAGCGAATCTGACAGGGCCCGACGGAGCCCGACAGGACGCGGGCAAACCCGACAGGTCCCGAGAAAACCCGACAGGTCCCGAGCAAACCCGACAGGGCCTGACAAGGCCCGACAGGGCCCGAGCAAACCCGACAGGGCCTGACGGAGCCCGACAGGGCTCGAGCAAACCCGATAGGGCCTGACGGAGCCTGACAGGGCCCGAGCAAACCTGACAGGGCCCGAGAGAACCTGACAGGGCCCGACGGAGCCCGACAGGGCGCGAGCAAACCGGACAGGGGCTGACAAGGCCCGACAGGGCCTGAGCAAACCCGACAAGACCCGCCAAAGCCTGATAGGGTCCGATGGAGCCCGACAGGGCCCGAGCAAACCCGACAGGGCCCGAGCAAAACTGACAGGGCTCGATGGAGCCCGACAGGGCCCGAGGAAACCCGACAGGGCCTGACGGAGCCCGACAGGGCCCGAGCAAACCCGAAAGGGCCCGACGAATCCTGACAGGGCTCGATGGAGCCCGACAGGGCCCGAGGAAACCCGACACGGCCCGACGGAGCCCGATAGGGCCCGAGCAAACCCGACAGGGCCCGATGGAGCCCGACAGGGCTCGAGCAAACCCGACAGGGTTCGACAAAGCCTGACAGGGCTTGATGGAGCCCGAGAGGGCCTGAGGAAACCCAACAGGGCCCGACGGAGCCTGACAGAGCCCGAGCAAACCTGACAGGGCCTGACGGAGCCCGACAGGGCCCGAGCAAACCCGAAAGGGCCCGACGAAGCCTGACAGGGCTCGATGGAGCCCGACAGGACCCGAGGAAACCCGACAGGGCCCGACGGAGCCCGATAGGGCCCGAGCAAACCCGACAGGGCCCGATGGAGCTCGACAGGGCTCGAGCAAACCCGACAGGGTCCGACGAAGCCTGACAGGGCTTCAGCAAACCCGACATGGCCCGAGCAAACCCGACAGGGTTCGACGGAGCCCGACAGAGCCCGAGGAAACCAGACAGGGCCCGACGGAGCCCGACAGGGCCCGAGCAAACCCGACAGGGCCCGACGGAGCCCGACAGGGCCCGAGCAAACCCGAAAGGGCCCGACAGAGCCTGACAGGGCTCGATGGAGCCAGACAGGGCCCGAGGAAACCCGAAAGGGCCTGATTGAGCCCGATAGGGCCCGAGCAAACCCGACAGGGCCTGACGGAGTCTGACAGGGCCCGGGCAAACCCGACAGGGCACGCTGGAGCCCGACAGAGCCCGAGCAAACCCGACAGGGCCCGACAAGGCCCGACAGGGCCCGAGCAAACCTGACACGTCCTGACAAAGCCTGACAGGGCCCGACGGAGCCCGCCAGGGCCCGAGCAAACCCGAAAGAGCCCGACGGAGCCTGACAGGGCTCAGTGGAGTCCGACAGGGCCCGAGGAAACCCGACAGGGCCGGACGGAACCCGACAGGGCCTGAGCAAACCCGACAGGGCCCGAGCAAACCCGACAGGGCCCGACGGAGCCTGACAAGGCCCGAGAAAACCTGACAGGGCTCGACGGAGCCCGACAGGGCCCGAGCACACTTGACAGGGTCCGACGAAGCCTGACAGGGCTTCAGAAAACCCGACAGGGCCCGAGCAAACCGACAGGGCCCAACAGAGCCCGACAGGGCCCGAGGAAACCCGACAGGGCCCGAAGGAGCCCGATAGGGCCCGAGCAAACCCGACAGGACCCGATGGAGCCCGACAGGGCCTGAGCAAATCCGACAGGGCCCGACGGAGCCCGACAGGGCCCGAGCAAACCCGAAAGGGCCCGACGGAGCCTGACAGGGCTCGATGGAGCCCGACAGGGCCCGAGGAAACCCGACAGGGCCCGACGGAGCCCGACAGGGCTCGATAGAGTCCGACAGAGCCCGAGCAAACCCGACAGGGCCCGACAAGGCCCGACAGGGCCCGAGCAAACCTGACAGGACCTGACAAAGCCTGACAGGGCCCGACGGAGCCTGACAGGGCCTGAGCAAACCCGAAAGAGCCCGACGGAGCCTGACAGGGCTCGATAGAGTCCGACAGGGCCCGAGGAAACCCGACAGGGCCCGACGGAACCCGAGAGGGCCCGACGGAACCCGAGAGGGCCCGAGGGAATCCGACAGGGCCCGACGGAGCCTGACAGGGCCCGAGCAAACCCGACAGGGCCCGACAGAGCCCGACAGGGCCCGAGCAAACCCGACAGGGCCCGAGGAAACCCGACAGGGTTCGACAAAGCCTGACAAAGCTCGATGGAGCCCGACAGGGCCCGAGGAAACCCGACAGGGCCCGACAGAGCCTGACAGGGCCCGAGCAAACCCGACAGGGCTCGACGGAGCCTGACAGGGCCCGAGCAAACCCGACAGGGCCCGAGCAAACCTGACAGGGCACGAAGGATCCCGATAGGGCCCGAGCAAACCCGACAGGGCCCGACGGAGCCTGACAAGGCCCGAGAAAACCTGACAGGGCTCGACGGAGCCCGACAGGGCCCGAGCACACTTGACAGGGTCCGACGAAGCCTGACAGGGCTTCAGAAAACCCGACAGGGCCCGAGCAAACCGACAGGGCCCAACAGAGCCCGACAGGGCCCGAGGAAACCCGACAGGGCCCGAAGGAGCCCGATAGGGCCCGAGCAAACCCGACAGGACCCGATGGAGCCCGACAGGGCCTGAGCAAATCCGACAGGGCCCGACGGAGCCCGACAGGGCCCGAGCAATCCCGAAAGGGCCCGACAGAGCCTGACAGGGCTCGATGGAGCCAGACAGGGCCCGAGGAAACCCGACAGGGCCTGATTGAGCCCGATAGGGCCCGAGCAAACCCGACAGGGCCTGACGGAGTCTGACAGGGTCCGGGCAAACTCGACAGGGCACGCTGGAGCCCGACAGAGCCCGAGCAAACCCGACAGGGCCCGACAAGGCCCGACAGGGCCCGAGCAAACCTGACACGTCCTGACAAAGCCTGACAGGGCCCGACGGAGCCCGCCAGGGCCCGAGCAAACCCGAAAGAGCCCGACGGAGCCTGACAGGGCTCAGTGGAGTCCGACAGGGCCCGAGGAAACCCGACAGGGCCCGACGGAACCCGACAGGGCCTGAGCAAACCCGACAGGGCTCGAGCAAACCCGACAGGGCCCGACGGAGCCTGACAAGGCCCGAGAAAACCTGACAGGGCTCGACGGAGCCCGACAGGGCCCGAGCACACTTGACAGGGTCCGACGAAGCCTGACAGGGCTTCAGAAAACCCGACAGGGCCCGAGCAAACCGACAGGGCCCAACAGAGCCCGACAGGGCCCGAGGAAACCCGACAGGGCCCGAAGGAGCCCGATAGGGCCCGAGCAAACCCGACAGGACCCGATGGAGCCCGACAGGGCCTGAGCAAATCCGACAGGGCCCGACGGAGCCCGACAGGGCCCGAGCAAACCCGAAAGGGCCCGACGGAGCCTGACAGGGCTCGATGGAGCCCGACAGGGCCCGAGGAAACCCGACAGGGCCCGACGGAGCCCGACAGGGCTCGATAGAGTCCGACAGAGCCCGAGCAAACCCGACAGGGCCCGACAAGGCCCGACAGGGCCCGAGCAAACCTGACAGGACCTGACAAAGCCTGACAGGGCCCGACGGAGCCTGACAGGGCCTGAGCAAACCCGAAAGAGCCCGACGGAGCCTGACAGGGCTCGATAGAGTCCGACAGGGCCCGAGGAAACCCGACAGGGCCCGACGGAACCCGAGAGGGCCCGACGGAACCCGAGAGGGCCCGAGGGAATCCGACAGGGCCCGACGGAGCCTGACAGGGCCCGAGCAAACCCGACAGGGCCCGACAGAGCCCGACAGGGCCCGAGCAAACCCGACAGGGCCCGAGCAAACCCGACAGGGTTCGACAAAGCCTGACAAAGCTCGATGGAGCCCGACAGGGCCCGAGGAAACCCGACAGGGCCCGACAGAGCCTGACAGGGCCCGAGCAAACCCGACAGGGCTCGACGGAGCCTGACAGGGCCCGAGCAAACCCGACAGGGCCCGAGCAAACCTGACAGGGCACGAAGGATCCCGATAGGGCCCGAGCAAACCCGACAAGGCCCAACGGATCCCGACAGGGCCTGAGCAAACCTGACAGGGCCCGACGGAGCCCGACAGGGCACGAGCAAACCCGACAGGGCCTGACGGAGCCTGACAGGGCCCGAGCAAACCCGACAGGGCCCGAGCGAATCTGACAGGGCCCGACAGAGCCCGACAGGACGCGAGCAAACCCGACAGGTCCCGAGCAAAACCGACAGGGCCTGACAAGGCCCGACAGGGCCCGAGCAAACCTGACAGGGCTCGATGGAGCCCGACAGGGCCCGAGGAAACCTGATAGGGCCTGACGGAGCCTGACAGGGCCCGAGCAAACCCGAAAGGGCCCGACGAAGCCTGACAGGGTTCGATGGAGCCCGACAGGGCCCGAGGAAACCCGACAGGGCCCGACAGAGCCCGATAGGGCCCGAGCAAACCCGACAGGACCCGATGGAGCCCGACAGGGCTCAAGCAAACCCGACAGGGCCTGAGCAAATTTGACAGGGCCCGACGGAGCCCGACAGGGCCCGAGCAAACCCGACAGGGCCCGACGGAGCCTGACAGGGCTCGATGGAGCCCGACAGGCCCCGAGCAAACCCGACAGGGCCTGATGGAGCCTGACAGGGCCCGGGCAAACCCGACAGGGCACTCTGGAGCCTGACAGAGCCCTAGCAAACCCGACAGGGCCCGACAAGGCCCGACAGGGCCCGAGCAAACCTGACAGGACCTTACAAAGCCTGACAGGGCCCGACGGAGCCCGACAGGGCCCGAGCAAACCCGAAAGGGCCCGACGGAGCCTGACAGGGCTCGATGGAGCCCGACAGGGCCTGAGGAAACTCGACAAGGCCGGACGGAACCCGAGAGGGCCCGACGGAACCCGAGAGGGCTAGAGGAAATCCGACAGGGCCCGACAGAGCCTGACAGGGCCCGAGCAAACATGACAGGGCCCGACAGAGCCTGACAGGACCCGAGCAATCCTGACAGGGCCCGAGCAAACCCGACAGGGTTCGACAAAGCCTGACAGGGCTCGATAGAGCCCGACAGAGCCCGAGGAAACCCGACAGGGCTCGACGGAACCCGATAGGGCCCGAGCAAACCCGACAGGGCCTGACGGAGCCCGACAGGGCCCGAGCAAACCCGAAAGGGCCCGATGAAGCCTGACAGGGCCCGGGCAAACCCGACAGGGCACGCTGGTGCCCGACAGAGCCCGAGCAAACCCAACAGGGCCCGACAAGGCCCGACAGGGCCCAAGCAAACCTGACAGGACCTGACAAAGCCTGACAGGGCCCGACGGAGCCCGACAGGGCCTGAGCAAACCCGAAAGAGCCCGACGGAGCCTGACAGGGCTCGATAGAGTCCGACAGGGCCCGAGGAAACCCGACAGGGCCGGACGGAACCCGAGAGGGCCCGACGGAACCCGAGAGGGCCCGAGGAAATCCGACAGGGCCCGACGGAGCCCGACAGGGCCCGAGCAAACCCGACAGGGCCTGACGGAGTCTGACAGGGCCCGGGCAAACCCGACAGGTCCCGAGAAAACCCGACAGGTCCCGAGCAAACCCGACAGGGCCTGACAAGGCCCGACAGGGCCCGAGCAAACCCGACAGGGCCTGACGGAGCCCGACAGGGCTCGAGCAAACCCGATAGGGCCTGACGGAGCCTGACAGGGCCCGAGCAAACCTGACAGGGCCCGAGAGAACCTGACAGGGCCCGACGGAGCCCGACAGGGCGCGAGCAAACCGGACAGGGGCTGACAAGGCCCGACAGGGCCTGAGCAAACCCGACAGGACCCGCCAAAGCCTGATAGGGTCCGATGGAGCCCGACAGGGCCCGAGCAAACCCGACAGGGCCCGAGCAAAACTGACAGGGCTCGATGGAGCCCGACAGGGCCCGAGGAAACCCGACAGGGCCTGACGGAGCCCGACAGGGCCCGAGCAAACCCGAAAGGGCCCGACGAATCCTGACAGGGCTCGATGGAGCCCGACAGGGCCCGAGGAAACCCGACAGGGCCCGACGGAGCCCGATAGGGGCCGAGCAAACCCGACAGGGCCCGATGGAGCCCGACAGGGCTCGAGCAAACCCGACAGGGTTCGACAAAGCCTGACAGGGCTTGATGGAGCCCGAGAGGGCCTGAGGAAACCCAACAGGGCCCGACGGAGCCTGACAGAGCCCGAGCAAACCTGACAGGGCTCGACGGAGCCCGATAGGGCCCGAGCAAACCCGACAGGGCCTGACGGAGCCCGACAGGGCCCGAGCAAACCCGAAAGGGCCCGACGAAGCCTGACAGGGCTCGATGGAGCCCGACAGGACCCGAGGAAACCCGACAGGGCCCGACGGAGCCCGATAGGGCCCGAGCAAACCCGACAGGGCCCGATGGAGCTCGACAGGGCTCGAGCAAACCCGACAGGGTCCGACGAAGCCTGACAGGGCTTCAGCAAACCCGACATGGCCCGAGCAAACCCGACAGGGTTCGACGGAGCCCGACAGAGCCCGAGGAAACCAGACAGGGCCCGACGGAGCCCGACAGGGCCCGAGCAAACCCGACAGGGCCCGACGGAGCCCGACAGGGCCCGAGCAAACCCGAAAGGGCCCGACAGAGCCTGACAGGGCTCGATGGAGCCAGACAGGGCCCGAGGAAACCCGACAGGGCCTGATTGAGCCCGATAGGGCCCGAGCAAACCCGACAGGGCCTGACGGAGTCTGACAGGGCCCGGGCAAACCCGACAGTGCACGCTGGAGCCCGACAGAGCCCGAGCAAACCCGACAGGGCCCGACAAGGCCCGACAGGGCCCGAGCAAACCTGACACGTCCTGACAAAGCCTGACAGGGCCCGACGGAGCCCGCCAGGGCCCGAGCAAACCCGAAAGAGCCCGACGGAGCCTGACAGGGCTCAGTGGAGTCCGACAGGGCCCGAGGAAACCCGACAGGGCCGGACGGAACCCGACAGGGCCTGAGCAAACCCGACAGGGCCCGAGCAAACCCGACAGGGCCCGACGGAGCCTGACAAGGCCCGAGAAAACCTGACAGGGCTCGACGGAGCCCGACAGGGCCCGAGCACACTTGACAGGGTCCGACGAAGCCTGACAGGGCTTCAGAAAACCCGACAGGGCCCGAGCAAACCGACAGGGCCCAACAGAGCCCGACAGGGCCCGAGGAAACCCGACAGGGCCCGAAGGAGCCCGATAGGGCCCGAGCAAACCCGACAGGACCCGATGGAGCCCGACAGGGCCTGA
Organism: Patagioenas fasciata; assembly: GCF_037038585.1. Classification (NCBI taxonomy): domain Eukaryota; kingdom Metazoa; phylum Chordata; class Aves; order Columbiformes; family Columbidae; genus Patagioenas; species Patagioenas fasciata. The sequence goes on from NC_092530.1 coordinate 1,686,477, forward strand.
GCAAATCCGACAGGGCCCGACGGAGCCCGACAGGGCCCGAGCAAACCCGAAAGGGCCCGACAGAGCCTGACAGGGCTCGATGGAGCCAGACAGGGCCCGAGGAAACCCGACAGGGCCTGATTGAGCCCGATAGGGCCCGAGCAAACCCGACAGGGCCTGACGGAGTCTGACAGGGCCCGGGCAAACCCGACAGGGCACGCTGGAGCCCGACAGAGCCCGAGCAAACCCGACAGGGCCCGACAAGGCCCGACAGGGCCCGAGCAAACCTGACACGTCCTGACAAAGCCTGACAGGGCCCGACGGAGCCCGCCAGGGCCCGAGCAAACCCGAAAGAGCCCGACGGAGCCTGACAGGGCTCAGTGGAGTCCGACAGGGCCCGAGGAAACCCGACAGGGCCCGACGGAACCCGACAGGGCCTGAGCAAACCCGACAGGGCTCGAGCAAACCCGACAGGGCCCGACGGAGCCTGACAAGGCCCGAGAAAACCTGACAGGGCTCGACGGAGCCCGACAGGGCCCGAGCACACTTGACAGGGTCCGACGAAGCCTGACAGGGCTTCAGAAAACCCGACAGGGCCCGAGCAAACCGACAGGGCCCAACAGAGCCCGACAGGGCCCGAGGAAACCCGACAGGGCCCGAAGGAGCCCGATAGGGCCCGAGCAAACCCGACAGGACCCGATGGAGCCCGACAGGGCCTGAGCAAATCCGACAGGGCCCGACGGAGCCCGACAGGGCCCGAGCAAACCCGAAAGGGCCCGACGGAGCCTGACAGGGCTCGATGGAGCCCGACAGGGCCCGAGGAAACCCGACAGGGCCCGACGGAGCCCGACAGGGCTCGATAGAGTCCGACAGAGCCCGAGCAAACCCGACAGGGCCCGACAAGGCCCGACAGGGCCCGAGCAAACCTGACAGGACCTGACAAAGCCTGACAGGGCCCGACGGAGCCTGACAGGGCCTGAGCAAACCCGAAAGAGCCCGACGGAGCCTGACAGGGCTCGATAGAGTCCGACAGGGCCCGAGGAAACCCGACAGGGCCCGACGGAACCCGAGAGGGCCCGAGGGAATCCGAAAGGGCCCGACGGAGCCTGACGGGGCCCGAGCAAACCCGACAGGGCCCGACAGAGCCCGACAGGGCCCGAGCAAACCCGACAGGGCCCGAGCAAACCCGACAGGGTTCGACAAAGCCTGACAAAGCTCGATGGAGCCCGACAGGGCCCGAGGAAACCCGACAGGGCCCGACAGAGCCTGACAGGGCCCGAGCAAACCCGACAGGGCTCGACGGAGCCTGACAGGGCCCGAGCAAACCCGACAGGTCCCGAGCAAAACCGACAGGGCCTGACAAGGCCCGACAGGGCCCGAGCAAACCTGACAGGGCTCGATGGAGCCCGACAGGGCCCGAGGAAACCTGATAGGGCCTGACGGAGCCTGACAGGGCCCGAGCAAACCCGAAAGGGCCCGACGAAGCCTGACAGGGCTCGATGGAGCCCGACAGGGCCCGAGGAAACCCGACAGGGCCCGAGGGAGCCCGACAGGGCTCGATAGAGTCCGACAGAGCCCGAGCAAACCCGACAGGGCCCGACAAGGCCCGACAGGGCCCGAGCAAACCTGACAGGACCTGACAAAGCCTGACAGGGCCCGACGGAGCCTGACAGGGCCTGAGCAAACCCGAAAGAGCCCGACGGAGCCTGACAGGGCTCGATAGAGTCCGACAGGGCCCGAGGAAACCCGACAGGGCCCGACGGAACCCGAGAGGGCCCGACGGAACCCGAGAGGGCCCGAGGGAATCCGACAGGGCCCGACGGAGCCTGACAGGGCCCGAGCAAACCCGACAGGGCCCGACAGAGCCCGACAGGGCCCGAGCAAACCCGACAGGGCCCGAGCAAACCCGACAGGGTTCGACAAAGCCTGACAAAGCTCGATGGAGCCCGACAGGGCCCGAGGAAACCCGACAGGGCCCGACAGAGCCTGACAGGGCCCGAGCAAACCCGACAGGGCTCGACGGAGCCTGACAGGGCCCGAGCAAACCCGACAGGGCCCGAGCAAACCTGACAGGGCACGAAGGATCCCGATAGGGCCCGAGCAAACCCGACAAGGCCCAACGGATCCCGACAGGGCCTGAGCAAACCTGACAGGGCCCGACGGAGCCCGACAGGGCACGAGCAAACCCGACAGGGCCTGACGGAGCCTGACAGGGCCCGAGCAAACCCGACAGGGCCCGAGCGAATCTGACAGGGCCCGACAGAGCCCGACAGGACGCGAGCAAACCCGACAGGTCCCGAGCAAAACCGACAGGGCCTGACAAGGCCCGACAGGGCCCGAGCAAACCTGACAGGGCTCGATGGAGCCCGACAGGGCCCGAGGAAACCTGATAGGGCCTGACGGAGCCTGACAGGGCCCGAGCAAACCCGAAAGGGCCCGACGAAGCCTGACAGGGTTCGATGGAGCCCGACAGGGCCCGAGGAAACCCGACAGGGCCCGACAGAGCCCGATAGGGCCCGAGCAAACCCGACAGGACCCGATGGAGCCCGACAGGGCTCAAGCAAACCCGACAGGGCCTGAGCAAATTTGACAGGGCCCGACGGAGCCCGACAGGGCCCGAGCAAACCCGACAGGGCCCGACGGAGCCTGACAGGGCTCGATGGAGCCCGACAGGCCCCGAGCAAACCCGACAGGGCCTGATGGAGCCTGACAGGGCCCGGGCAAACCCGACAGGGCACTCTGGAGCCTGACAGAGCCCTAGCAAACCCGACAGGGCCCGACAAGGCCCGACAGGGCCCGAGCAAACCTGACAGGACCTTACAAAGCCTGACAGGGCCCGACGGAGCCCGACAGGGCCCGAGCAAACCCGAAAGGGCCCGACGGAGCCTGACAGGGCTCGATGGAGCCCGACAGGGCCTGAGGAAACTCGACAAGGCCGGACGGAACCCGAGAGGGCCCGACGGAACCCGAGAGGGCTAGAGGAAATCCGACAGGGCCCGACAGAGCCTGACAGGGCCCGAGCAAACATGACAGGGCCCGACAGAGCCTGACAGGACCCGAGCAATCCTGACAGGGCCCGAGCAAACCCGACAGGGTTCGACAAAGCCTGACAGGGCTCGATAGAGCCCGACAGAGCCCGAGGAAACCCGACAGGGCTCGACGGAACCCGATAGGGCCCGAGCAAACCCGACAGGGCCTGACGGAGCCCGACAGGGCCCGAGCAAACCCGAAAGGGCCCGATGAAGCCTGACAGGGCCCGGGCAAACCCGACAGGGCACGCTGGTGCCCGACAGAGCCCGAGCAAACCCAACAGGGCCCGACAAGGCCCGACAGGGCCCAAGCAAACCTGACAGGACCTGACAAAGCCTGACAGGGCCCGACGGAGCCCGACAGGGCCTGAGCAAACCCGAAAGAGCCCGACGGAGCCTGACAGGGCTCGATAGAGTCCGACAGGGCCCGAGGAAACCCGACAGGGCCGGACGGAACCCGAGAGGGCCCGACGGAACCCGAGAGGGCCCGAGGAAATCCGACAGGGCCCGACGGAGCCCGACAGGGCCCGAGCAAACCCGACAGGGCCTGACGGAGTCTGACAGGGCCCGGGCAAACCCGACAGGTCCCGAGAAAACCCGACAGGTCCCGAGCAAACCCGACAGGGCCTGACAAGGCCCGACAGGGCCCGAGCAAACCCGACAGGGCCTGACGGAGCCCGACAGGGCTCGAGCAAACCCGATAGGGCCTGACGGAGCCTGACAGGGCCCGAGCAAACCTGACAGGGCCCGAGAGAACCTGACAGGGCCCGACGGAGCCCGACAGGGCGCGAGCAAACCGGACAGGGGCTGACAAGGCCCGACAGGGCCTGAGCAAACCCGACAGGACCCGCCAAAGCCTGATAGGGTCCGATGGAGCCCGACAGGGCCCGAGCAAACCCGACAGGGCCCGAGCAAAACTGACAGGGCTCGATGGAGCCCGACAGGGCCCGAGGAAACCCGACAGGGCCTGACGGAGCCCGACAGGGCCCGAGCAAACCCGAAAGGGCCCGACGAATCCTGACAGGGCTCGATGGAGCCCGACAGGGCCCGAGGAAACCCGACAGGGCCCGACGGAGCCCGATAGGGGCCGAGCAAACCCGACAGGGCCCGATGGAGCCCGACAGGGCTCGAGCAAACCCGACAGGGTTCGACAAAGCCTGACAGGGCTTGATGGAGCCCGAGAGGGCCTGAGGAAACCCAACAGGGCCCGACGGAGCCTGACAGAGCCCGAGCAAACCTGACAGGGCTCGACGGAGCCCGATAGGGCCCGAGCAAACCCGACAGGGCCTGACGGAGCCCGACAGGGCCCGAGCAAACCCGAAAGGGCCCGACGAAGCCTGACAGGGCTCGATGGAGCCCGACAGGACCCGAGGAAACCCGACAGGGCCCGACGGAGCCCGATAGGGCCCGAGCAAACCCGACAGGGCCCGATGGAGCTCGACAGGGCTCGAGCAAACCCGACAGGGTCCGACGAAGCCTGACAGGGCTTCAGCAAACCCGACATGGCCCGAGCAAACCCGACAGGGTTCGACGGAGCCCGACAGAGCCCGAGGAAACCAGACAGGGCCCGACGGAGCCCGACAGGGCCCGAGCAAACCCGACAGGGCCCGACGGAGCCCGACAGGGCCCGAGCAAACCCGAAAGGGCCCGACAGAGCCTGACAGGGCTCGATGGAGCCAGACAGGGCCCGAGGAAACCCGACAGGGCCTGATTGAGCCCGATAGGGCCCGAGCAAACCCGACAGGGCCTGACGGAGTCTGACAGGGCCCGGGCAAACCCGACAGTGCACGCTGGAGCCCGACAGAGCCCGAGCAAACCCGACAGGGCCCGACAAGGCCCGACAGGGCCCGAGCAAACCTGACACGTCCTGACAAAGCCTGACAGGGCCCGACGGAGCCCGCCAGGGCCCGAGCAAACCCGAAAGAGCCCGACGGAGCCTGACAGGGCTCAGTGGAGTCCGACAGGGCCCGAGGAAACCCGACAGGGCCGGACGGAACCCGACAGGGCCTGAGCAAACCCGACAGGGCCCGAGCAAACCCGACAGGGCCCGACGGAGCCTGACAAGGCCCGAGAAAACCTGACAGGGCTCGACGGAGCCCGACAGGGCCCGAGCACACTTGACAGGGTCCGACGAAGCCTGACAGGGCTTCAGAAAACCCGACAGGGCCCGAGCAAACCGACAGGGCCCAACAGAGCCCGACAGGGCCCGAGGAAACCCGACAGGGCCCGAAGGAGCCCGATAGGGCCCGAGCAAACCCGACAGGACCCGATGGAGCCCGACAGGGCCTGAGCAAATCCGACAGGGCCCGACGGAGCCCGACAGGGCCCGAGCAAACCCGAAAGGGCCCGACAGAGCCTGACAGGGCTCGATGGAGCCAGACAGGGCCCGAGGAAACCCGACAGGGCCTGATTGAGCCCGATAGGGCCCGAGCAAACCCGACAGGGCCTGACGGAGTCTGACAGGGCCCGGGCAAACCCGACAGGGCACGCTGGAGCCCGACAGAGCCCGAGCAAACCCGACAGGGCCCGACAAGGCCCGACAGGGCCCGAGCAAACCTGACACGTCCTGACAAAGCCTGACAGGGCCCGACGGAGCCCGCCAGGGCCCGAGCAAACCCGAAAGAGCCCGACGGAGCCTGACAGGGCTCAGTGGAGTCCGACAGGGCCCGAGGAAACCCGACAGGGCCCGACGGAACCCGACAGGGCCTGAGCAAACCCGACAGGGCTCGAGCAAACCCGACAGGGCCCGACGGAGCCTGACAAGGCCCGAGAAAACCTGACAGGGCTCGACGGAGCCCGACAGGGCCCGAGCACACTTGACAGGGTCCGACGAAGCCTGACAGGGCTTCAGAAAACCCGACAGGGCCCGAGCAAACCGACAGGGCCCAACAGAGCCCGACAGGGCCCGAGGAAACCCGACAGGGCCCGAAGGAGCCCGATAGGGCCCGAGCAAACCCGACAGGACCCGATGGAGCCCGACAGGGCCTGAGCAAATCCGACAGGGCCCGACGGAGCCCGACAGGGCCCGAGCAAACCCGAAAGGGCCCGACGGAGCCTGACAGGGCTCGATGGAGCCCGACAGGGCCCGAGGAAACCCGACAGGGCCCGACGGAGCCCGACAGGGCTCGATAGAGTCCGACAGAGCCCGAGCAAACCCGACAGGGCCCGACAAGGCCCGACAGGGCCCGAGCAAACCTGACAGGACCTGACAAAGCCTGACAGGGCCCGACGGAGCCTGACAGGGCCTGAGCAAACCCGAAAGAGCCCGACGGAGCCTGACAGGGCTCGATAGAGTCCGACAGGGCCCGAGGAAACCCGACAGGGCCCGACGGAACCCGAGAGGGCCCGAGGGAATCCGAAAGGGCCCGACGGAGCCTGACGGGGCCCGAGCAAACCCGACAGGGCCCGACAGAGCCCGACAGGGCCCGAGCAAACCCGACAGGGCCCGAGCAAACCCGACAGGGTTCGACAAAGCCTGACAAAGCTCGATGGAGCCCGACAGGGCCCGAGGAAACCCGACAGGGCCCGACAGAGCCTGACAGGGCCCGAGCAAACCCGACAGGGCTCGACGGAGCCTGACAGGGCCCGAGCAAACCCGACAGGTCCCGAGCAAAACCGACAGGGCCTGACAAGGCCCGACAGGGCCCGAGCAAACCTGACAGGGCTCGATGGAGCCCGACAGGGCCCGAGGAAACCTGATAGGGCCTGACGGAGCCTGACAGGGCCCGAGCAAACCCGAAAGGGCCCGACGAAGCCTGACAGGGCTCGATGGAGCCCGACAGGGCCCGAGGAAACCCGACAGGGCCCGACAGAGCCCGATAGGGCCCGAGCAAACCCGACAGGACCCGATGGAGCCCGACAGGGCTCAAGCAAACCCGACAGGGCCTGAGCAAATTTGACAGGGCCCGACGGAGCCCGACAGGGCCCGAGCAAACCCGAAAGGGCCCGACGGAGCCTGACAGGGCTCGATGGAGCCCGACAGGCCCCGAGCAAACCCGACAGGGCCTGATGGAGCCTGACAGGGCCCGGGCAAACCCGACAGGGCACTCTGGAGCCTGACAGAGCCCTAGCAAACCCGACAGGGCCCGACAAGGCCCGACAGGGCCCGAGCAAACCTGACAGGACCTTACAAAGCCTGACAGGGCCCGACGGAGCCCGACAGGGACCGAGCAAACCCGAAAGGGCCCGACGGAGCCTGACAGGGCTCGATGGAGCCCGACAGGGCCTGAGGAAACTCGACAGGGCCGGACGGAACCCGAGAGGGCCCGACGGAACCCGAGAGGGCTAGAGGAAATCCGACAGGGCCCGACAGAGCCTGACAGGGCCCGAGCAAACATGACAGGGCCCGACAGAGCCTGACAGGACCCGAGCAATCCTGACAGGGCCCGAGCAAACCCGACAGGGTTCGACAAAGCCTGACAGGGCTCGATAGAGCCCGACAGAGCCCGAGGAAACCCGACAGGGCTCGACGGAACCCGATAGGGCCCGAGCAAACCCGACAGGGCCTGACGGAGCCCGACAGGGCCCGAGCAAACCCGAAAGGGCCCGATGAAGCCTGACAGGGCCCGGGCAAACCCGACAGGGCACGCTGGTGCCCGACAGAGCCCGAGCAAACCCAACAGGGCCCGACAAGGCCCGACAGGGCCCAAGCAAACCTGACAGGACCTGACAAAGCCTGACAGGGCCCGACGGAGCCCGACAGGGCCTGAGCAAACCCGAAAGAGCCCGACGGAGCCTGACAGGGCTCGATAGAGTCCGACAGGGCCCGAGGAAACCCGACAGGGCCGGACGGAACCCGAGAGGGCCCGACGGAACCCGAGAGGGCCCGAGGAAATCCGACAGGGCCCGACGGAGCCCGACAGGGCCCGAGCAAACCCGACAGGGCCTGACGGAGTCTGACAGGGCCCGGGCAAACCCGACAGGTCCCGAGAAAACCCGACAGAGCCCGAGCAAACCCGACAGGGCCTGACAAGGCCCGACAGGGCCCGAGCAAACCCGACAGGGCCTGACGGAGCCCGACAGGGCTCGAGCAAACCCGATAGGGCCTGACGGAGCCTGACAGGGCCCGAGCAAACCTGACAGGGCCCGAGAGAACCTGACAGGGCCCGACGGAGCCCGACAGGGCGCGAGCAAACCGGACAGGGGCTGACAAGGCCCGACAGGGCCTGAGCAAACCCGACAGGACCCGCCAAAGCCTGATAGGGTCCGATGGAGCCCGACAGGGCCCGAGCAAACCCGACAGGGCCCGAGCAAAACTGACAGGGCTCGATGGAGCCCGACAGGGCCCGAGGAAACCCGACAGGGCCTGACGGAGCCCGACAGGGCCCGAGCAAACCCGAAAGGGCCCGACGAATCCTGACAGGGCTCGATGGAGCCCGACAGGGCCCGAGGAAACCCGACAGGGCCCGACGGAGCCCGATAGGGGCCGAGCAAACCCGACAGGGCCCGATGGAGCCCGACAGGGCTCGAGCAAACCCGACAGGGTTCGACAAAGCCTGACAGGGCTTGATGGAGCCCGAGAGGGCCTGAGGAAACCCAACAGGGCCCGACGGAGCCTGACAGAGCCCGAGCAAACCTGACAGGGCTCGACGGAGCCCGATAGGGCCCGAGCAAACCCGACAGGGCCTGACGGAGCCCGACAGGGCCCGAGCAAACCCGAAAGGGCCCGACGAAGCCTGACAGGGCTCGATGGAGCCCGACAGGACCCGAGGAAACCCGACAGGGCCCGACGGAGCCCGATAGGGCCCGAGCAAACCCGACAGGGCCCGATGGAGCTCGACAGGGCTCGAGCAAACCCGACAGGGTCCGACGAAGCCTGACAGGGCTTCAGCAAACCCGACATGGCCCGAGCAAACCCGACAGGGTTCGACGGAGCCCGACAGAGCCCGAGGAAACCAGACAGGGCCCGACGGAGCCCGACAGGGCCCGAGCAAACCCGACAGGGCCCGACGGAGCCCGACAGGGCCCGAGCAAACCCGAAAGGGCCCGACAGAGCCTGACAGGGCTCGATGGAGCCAGACAGGGCCCGAGGAAACCCGACAGGGCCTGATTGAGCCCGATAGGGCCCGAGCAAACCCGACAGGGCCTGACGGAGTCTGACAGGGCCCGGGCAAACCCGACAGGGCACGCTGGAGCCCGACAGAGCCCGAGCAAACCCGACAGGGCCCGACAAGGCCCGACAGGGCCCGAGCAAACCTGACACGTCCTGACAAAGCCTGACAGGGCCCGACGGAGCCCGCCAGGGCCCGAGCAAACCCGAAAGAGCCCGACGGAGCCTGACAGGGCTCAGTGGAGTCCGACAGGGCCCGAGGAAACCCGACAGGGCCGGACGGAACCCGACAGGGCCTGAGCAAACCCGACAGGGCCCGAGCAAACCCGACAGGGCCCGACGGAGCCTGACAAGGCCCGAGAAAACCTGACAGGGCTCGACGGAGCCCGACAGGGCCCGAGCACACTTGACAGGGTCCGACGAAGCCTGACAGGGCTTCAGAAAACCCGACAGGGCCCGAGCAAACCGACAGGGCCCAACAGAGCCCGACAGGGCCCGAGGAAACCCGACAGGGCCCGAAGGAGCCCGATAGGGCCCGAGCAAACCCGACAGGACCCGATGGAGCCCGACAGGGCCTGAGCAAATCCGACAGGGCCCGACGGAGCCCGACAGGGCCCGAGCAAACCCGAAAGGGCCCGACAGAGCCTGACAGGGCTCGATGGAGCCAGACAGGGCCCGAGGAAACCCGACAGGGCCTGATTGAGCCCGATAGGGCCCGAGCAAACCCGACAGGGCCTGACGGAGTCTGACAGGGCCCGGGCAAACCCGACAGGGCACGCTGGAGCCCGACAGAGCCCGAGCAAACCCGACAGGGCCCGACAAGGCCCGACAGGGCCCGAGCAAACCTGACACGTCCTGACAAAGCCTGACAGGGCCCGACGGAGCCCGCCAGGGCCCGAGCAAACCCGAAAGAGCCCGACGGAGCCTGACAGGGCTCAGTGGAGTCCGACAGGGCCCGAGGAAACCCGACAGGGCCCGACGGAACCCGACAGGGCCTGAGCAAACCCGACAGGGCTCGAGCAAACCCGACAGGGCCCGACGGAGCCTGACAAGGCCCGAGAAAACCTGACAGGGCTCGACGGAGCCCGACAGGGCCCGAGCACACTTGACAGGGTCCGACGAAGCCTGACAGGGCTTCAGAAAACCCGACAGGGCCCGAGCAAACCGACAGGGCCCAACAGAGCCCGACAGGGCCCGAGGAAACCCGACAGGGCCCGAAGGAGCCCGATAGGGCCCGAGCAAACCCGACAGGACCCGATGGAGCCCGACAGGGCCTGAGCAAATCCGACAGGGCCCGACGGAGCCCGACAGGGCCCGAGCAAACCCGAAAGGGCCCGACGGAGCCTGACAGGGCTCGATGGAGCCCGACAGGGCCCGAGGAAACCCGACAGGGCCCGACGGAGCCCGACAGGGCTCGATAGAGTCCGACAGAGCCCGAGCAAACCCGACAGGGCCCGACAAGGCCCGACAGGGCCCGAGCAAACCTGACAGGACCTGACAAAGCCTGACAGGGCCCGACGGAGCCTGACAGGGCCTGAGCAAACCCGAAAGAGCCCGACGGAGCCTGACAGGGCTCGATAGAGTCCGACAGGGCCCGAGGAAACCCGACAGGGCCCGACGGAACCCGAGAGGGCCCGAGGGAATCCGAAAGGGCCCGACGGAGCCTGACGGGGCCCGAGCAAACCCGACAGGGCCCGACAGAGCCCGACAGGGCCCGAGCAAACCCGACAGGGCCCGAGCAAACCCGACAGGGTTCGACAAAGCCTGACAAAGCTCGATGGAGCCCGACAGGGCCCGAGGAAACCCGACAGGGCCCGACAGAGCCTGACAGGGCCCGAGCAAACCCGACAGGGCTCGACGGAGCCTGACAGGGCCCGAGCAAACCCGACAGGTCCCGAGCAAAACCGACAGGGCCTGACAAGGCCCGACAGGGCCCGAGCAAACCTGACAGGGCTCGATGGAGCCCGACAGGGCCCGAGGAAACCTGATAGGGCCTGACGGAGCCTGACAGGGCCCGAGCAAACCCGAAAGGGCCCGACGAAGCCTGACAGGGCTCGATGGAGCCCGACAGGGCCCGAGGAAACCCGACAGGGCCCGACAGAGCCCGATAGGGCCCGAGCAAACCCGACAGGACCCGATGGAGCCCGACAGGGCTCAAGCAAACCCGACAGGGCCTGAGCAAATTTGACAGGGCCCGACGGAGCCCGACAGGGCCCGAGCAAACCCGAAAGGGCCCGACGGAGCCTGACAGGGCTCGATGGAGCCCGACAGGCCCCGAGCAAACCCGACAGGGCCTGATGGAGCCTGACAGGGCCCGGGCAAACCCGACAGGGCACTCTGGAGCCTGACAGAGCCCTAGCAAACCCGACAGGGCCCGACAAGGCCCGACAGGGCCCGAGCAAACCTGACAGGACCTTACAAAGCCTGACAGGGCCCGACGGAGCCCGACAGGGACCGAGCAAACCCGAAAGGGCCCGACGGAGCCTGACAGGGCTCGATGGAGCCCGACAGGGCCTGAGGAAACTCGACAGGGCCGGACGGAACCCGAGAGGGCCCGACGGAACCCGAGAGGGCTAGAGGAAATCCGACAGGGCCCGACAGAGCCTGACAGGGCCCGAGCAAACATGACAGGGCCCGACAGAGCCTGACAGGACCCGAGCAATCCTGACAGGGCCCGAGCAAACCCGACAGGGTTCGACAAAGCCTGACAGGGCTCGATAGAGCCCGACAGAGCCCGAGGAAACCCGACAGGGCTCGACGGAACCCGATAGGGCCCGAGCAAACCCGACAGGGCCTGACGGAGCCCGACAGGGCCCGAGCAAACCCGAAAGGGCCCGATGAAGCCTGACAGGGCCCGGGCAAACCCGACAGGGCACGCTGGTGCCCGACAGAGCCCGAGCAAACCCAACAGGGCCCGACAAGGCCCGACAGGGCCCAAGCAAACCTGACAGGACCTGACAAAGCCTGACAGGGCCCGACGGAGCCCGACAGGGCCTGAGCAAACCCGAAAGAGCCCGACGGAGCCTGACAGGGCTCGATAGAGTCCGACAGGGCCCGAGGAAACCCGACAGGGCCGGACGGAACCCGAGAGGGCCCGACGGAACCCGAGAGGGCCCGAGGAAATCCGACAGGGCCCGACGGAGCCCGACAGGGCCCGAGCAAACCCGACAGGGCCTGACGGAGTCTGACAGGGCCCGGGCAAACCCGACAGGTCCCGAGAAAACCCGACAGGTCCCGAGCAAACCCGACAGGGCCTGACAAGGCCCGACAGGGCCCGAGCAAACCCGACAGGGCCTGACGGAGCCCGACAGGGCTTCAGCAAACCCGACATGGCCCGAGCAAACCCGACAGGGTTCGACGGAGCCCGACAGAGCCCGAGGAAACCAGACAGGGCCCGACGGAGCCCGACAGGGCACGAGCAAACCCGACAGGGCCTGACGGAGCCTGACAGGGCCCGAGCAAACCCGACAGGGCCCGAGCGAATCTGACAGGGCCCGACGGAGCCCGACAGGACGCGGGCAAACCCGACAGGTCCCGAGAAAACCCGACAGGTCCCGAGCAAACCCGACAGGGCCTGACAAGGCCCGACAGGGCCTGAGCAAACCCGACAGGGCCTGACGGAGCCCGACAGGGCTCGAGCAAACCCGATAGGGCCTGATGGAGCCTGACAGGGCCCGAGCAAACCTGACAGGGCCCGAGAGAACCTGACAGGGCCCGACGGAGCCCGACAGGGCGCGAGCAAACCGGACAGGGGCTGACAAGGCCCGACAGGGCCTGAGCAAACCCGACAAGACCCGCCAAAGCCTGATAGGGTCCGATGGAGCCCGACAGGGCCCGAGCAAACCCGACAGGGCCCGAGCAAAACTGACAGGGCTCGATGGAGCCCGACAGGGCCCGAGGAAACCCGACAGGGCCTGACGGAGCCCGACAGGGCCCGAGCAAACCCGAAAGGGCCCGACGAATCCTGACAGGGCTCGATGGAGCCCGACAGGGCCCGAGGAAACCCGACAGGGCCCGACGGAGCCCGATAGGGCCCGAGCAAACCCGACAGGGCCCGATGGAGCCCGACAGGGCTCGAGCAAACCCGACAGGGTTCGACAAAGCCTGACAGGGCTTGATGGAGCCCGAGAGGGCCTGAGGAAACCCAACAGGGCCCGACGGAGCCTGACAGAGCCCGAGCAAACCTGACAGGGCTCGACGGAGCCCGATAGGGCCCGAGCAAACCCGACATGGCCTGACAGAGCCCGACAGGGCCCGAGCAAACCCGAAAGGGCCCGACGAAGCCTGACAGGGCTCGATGGAGCCCGACAGGACCCGAGGAAACCCGACAGGGCCCGACGGAGCCCGATAGGGCCCGAGCAAACCCGACAGGGCCCGATGGAGCTCGACAGGGCTCGAGCAAACCCGACAGGGTCCGACGAAGCCTGACAGGGCTTCAGCAAACCCGACATGGCCCGAGCAAACCCGACAGGGTTCGACGGAGCCCGACAGAGCCCGAGGAAACCAGACAGGGCCCGACGGAGCCCGACAGGGCCCGAGCAAACCCGACAGGGCCCGACGGAGCCCGACAGGGCCCGAGCAAACCCGAAAGGGCCCGACAGAGCCTGACAGGGCTCGATGGAGCCAGACAGGGCCCGAGGAAACCCGACAGGGCCTGATTGAGCCCGATAGGGCCCGAGCAAACCCGACAGGGCCTGACGGAGTCTGACAGGGCCCGGGCAAACCCGACAGGGCACGCTGGAGCCCGACAGAGCCCGAGCAAACCCGACAGGGCCCGACAAGGCCCGACAGGGCCCGAGCAAACCTGACACGTCCTGACAAAGCCTGACAGGGCCCGACGGAGCCCGCCAGGGCCCGAGCAAACCCGAAAGAGCCCGACGGAGCCTGACAGGGCTCAGTGGAGTCCGACAGGGCCCGAGGAAACCCGACAGGGCCGGACGGAACCTGACAGGGCCTGAGCAAACCCGACAGGGCCCGAGCAAACCCGACAGGGCCCGACGGAGCCTGACAAGGCCCGAGAAAACCTGACAGGGCTCGACAAAGCCCGACAGGGCCCGAGCACACTTGACAGGGTCCGACGAAGCCTGACAGGGCTTCAGAAAACCCGACAGGGCCCGAGCAAACCGACAGGGCCCAACAGAGCCCGACAGGGCCCGAGGAAACCCGACAGGGCCCGAAGGAGCCCGATAGGGCCCGAGCAAACCCGACAGGACCCGATGGAGCCCGACAGGGCCTGAGCAAATCCGACAGGGCCCGACGGAGCCCGACAGGGCCCGAGCAAACCCGAAAGGGCCCGACAGAGCCTGACAGGGCTCGATGGAGCCAGACAGGGCCCGAGGAAACCCGACAGGGCCTGATTGAGCCCGATAGGGCCCGAGCAAACCCGACAGGGCCTGACGGAGTCTGACAGGGCCCGGGCAAACCCGACAGGGCACGCTGGAGCCCGACAGAGCCCGAGCAAACCCGACAGGGCCCGACAAGGCCCGACAGGGCCCGAGCAAACCTGACACGTCCTGACAAAGCCTGACAGGGCCCGACGGAGCCCGCCAGGGCCCGAGCAAACCCGAAAGAGCCCGAAGGAGTCTGACAGGGCTCAGTGGAGTCCGACAGGGCCCGAGGAAACCCGACAGGGCCCGACGGAACCCGACAGGGCCTGAGCAAACCCGACAGGGCTCGAGCAAACCCGACAGGGCCCGACGGAGCCTGACAAGGCCCGAGAAAACCTGACAGGGCTCGACGGAGCCCGACAGGGCCCGAGCACACTTGACAGGGTCCGACGAAGCCTGACAGGGCTTCAGAAAACCCAACAGGGCCCGAGCAAACCGACAGGGCCCAACAGAGCCCGACAGGGCCCGAGGAAACCCGACAGGGCCCGAAGGAGCCCGATAGGGCCCAAGCAAACCCGACAGGACCCGATGGAGCCCGACAGGGCCTGAGCAAATCCGACAGGGCCCGACGGAGCCCGACAGGGCCCGAGCAAACCCGAAAGGGCCCGACGGAGCCTGACAGGGCTCGATGGAGCCCGACAGGGCCCGAGGAAACCCGACAGGGCCCGACGGAGCCCGACAGGGCTCGATAGAGTCCGACAGAGCCCGAGCAAACCCGACAGGGCCCGACAAGGCCCGACAGGGCCCGAGCAAACCTGACAGGACCTGACAAAGCCTGACAGGGCCCGACGGAGCCTGACAGGGCCTGAGCAAACCCGAAAGAGCCCGACGGAGCCTGACAGGGCTCGATAGAGTCCGACAGGGCCCGAGGAAACCCGACAGGGCCCGACGGAACCCGAGAGGGCCCGAGGGAATCCGACAGGGCCCGACGGAGCCTGACAGGGCCCGAGCAAACCCGACAGGGCCCGACAGAGCCCGACAGGGCCCGAGCAAACCCGACAGGGCCCGAGCAAACCCGACAGGGTTCGACAAAGCCTGACAAAGCTCGATGGAGCCCGACAGGGCCCGAGGAAACCCGACAGGGCCCGACAGAGCCTGACAGGGCCCGAGCAAACCCGACAGGGCTCGACGGAGCCTGACAGGGCCCGAGCAAACCCGACAGGGCCCGAGCAAACCTGACAGGGCACGAAGGATCCCGATAGGGCCCGAGCAAACCCGACAAGGCCCAACGGATCCCGACAGGGCCTGAGCAAACCTGACAGGGCCCGACGGAGCCCGACAGGGCACGAGCAAACCCGACAGGGCCTGACGGAGCCTGACAGGGCCCGAGCAAACCCGACAGGGCCCGAGCGAATCTGACAGGGCCCGACAGAGCCCGACAGGACGCGAGCAAACCCGACAGGTCCCGAGCAAAACCGACAGGGCCTGACAAGGCCCGACAGGGCCCGAGCAAACCTGACAGGGCTCGATGGAGCCCGACAGGGCCCGAGGAAACCTGATAGGGCCTGACGGAGCCTGACAGGGCCCGAGCAAACCCGAAAGGGCCCGACGAAGCCTGACAGGGCTCGATGGAGCCCGACAGGTCCCGAGGAAACCCGACAGGGCCCGACAGAGCCCGATAGGGCCCGAGCAAACCCGACAGGACCCGATGGAGCCCGACAGGGCTCAAGCAAACACGACAGGGCCTGAGCAAATTTGACAGGGCCCGACGGAGCCCGACAGGGCCCGAGCAAACCCGAAAGGGCCCGACGGAGCCTGACAGGGCTCGATGGAGCCCGACAGGCCCCGAGCAAACCCGACAGGGCCTGATGGAGCCTGACAGGGCCCGGGCAAACCCGACAGGGCACTCTGGAGCCTGACAGAGCCCTAGCAAACCCGACAGGGCCCGACAAGGCCCGACAGGGCCCGAGCAAACCTGACAGGACCTTACAAAGCCTGACAGGGCCCGATGCAGCCCGACAGGGCCCGAGCAAACCCGAAAGGGCCCGACGGAGCCTGACAGGGCTCGATGGAGCCCGACAGGGCCTGAGGAAACTCGACAGGGCCGGATGGAACCCGAGAGGGCCCGACGGAACCCGAGAGGGCTAGAGGAAATCCGACAGGGCCCGACAGAGCCTGACAGGGCCCGAGCAAACATGACAGGGCCCGACAGAGCCTGACAGGACCCGAGCAATCCTGACAGGGCCCGAGCAAACCCGACAGGGTTCGACAAAGCCTGACAGGGCTCGATAGAGCCCGACAGAGCCCGAGGAAACCCGACAGGGCTCGACGGAACCCGATAGGGCCCGAGCAAACCCGACAGGGCCTGACGGAGCCCGACAGGGCCCGAGCAAACCCGAAAGGGCCCGATGAAGCCTGACAGGGCCCGGGCAAACCCGACAGGGCACGCTGGTGCCCGACAGAGCCCGAGCAAACCCAACAGGGCCCGACAAGGCCCGACAGGGCCCAAGCAAACCTGACAGGACCTGACAAAGCCTGACAGGGCCCGACGGAGCCCGACAGGGCCTGAGCAAACCCGAAAGAGCCCGACGGAGCCTGACAGGGCTCGATAGAGTCCGACAGGGCCCGAGGAAACCCGACAGGGCCGGACGGAACCCGAGAGGGCCCGACGGAACCCGAGAGGGCCCGAGGAAATCCGACAGGGCCCGACGGAGCCCGACAGGGCCCGAGCAAACCCGACAGGGCCCGACAGAGCCCGACAGGACCCGAGCAAACCCGACATGGCCCGAGCAAACCCGACAGGGGTCGACAAAGCCTGACAGGGCTCGATGGAGCCCGACAGGGCCCGAGGAAACCCGACAGAGCCCGACAGAGCCTGACAGGGCCCGAGCAAACCCGACAGGGCCCGAGCAAACCTGACAGGGCACGAAGGAGCCCGACAGGGCCCGAGCAAACCCGACAAGGCCCAACGGATCTCAACAGGGCCTGAGCAAACCTGACAGGGCCCGACGGAGCCCGACAGGGCACGAGCAAACCCGACAGGGCCTGACGGAGCCTGACAGGGCCCGAGCAAACCCGACAGGGCCCGAGCGAATCTGACAGGGCCCGACGGAGCCCGACAGGACGCGGGCAAACCCGACAGGTCCCGAGAAAACCCGACAGGTCCCGAGCAAACCCGACAGGGCCTGACAAGGCCCGACAGGGCCCGAGCAAACCTGACAGGGCCTGACGGAGCCCGACAGGGCTCGAGCAAACCCGATAGGGCCTGACGGAGCCTGACAGGGCCCGAGCAAACCTGACAGGGCCCGAGAGAACCTGACAGGGCCCGACGGAGCCCGACAGGGCGCGAGCAAACCGGACAGGGGCTGACAAGGCCCGACAGGGCCTGAGCAAACCCGACAGGACCCGCCAAAGCCTGATAGGGTCCGATGGAGCCCGACAGGGCCCGAGCAAACCCGACAGGGCCCGAGCAAAACTGACAGGGCTCGATGGAGCCCGACAGGGCCCGAGGAAACCCGACAGGGTCTGACGGAGCCCGACAGGGCCCGAGCAAACCCGAAAGGGCCCGACGAATCCTGACAGGGCTCGATGGAGCCCGACAGGGCCCGAGGAAACCCGACAGGGCCCGACGGAGCCCGATAGGGCCCGAGCAAACCCGACAGGGCCCGATGGAGCCCGACAGGGCTCGAGCAAACCCGACAGGGTTCGACAAAGCCTGACAGGGCTTGATGGAGCCTGAGAGGGCCTGAGGAAACCCAACAGGGCCCAACGGAGCCTGACAGAGCCCGAGCAAACCTGACAGGGCTCGACGGAGCCCGATAGGGCCCGAGCAAACCCGACAGGGCCCGACGGAGCCCGATAGGGCCCGAGCAAACCCGACAGGGCCCGATGGAGCTCGACAGGGCTCGAGCAAACCCGACAGGGTCCGACGAAGCCTGACAGGGCTTCAGCAAACCCGACATGGCCCGAGCAAACCCGACAGGGTTCGACGGAGCCCGACAGAGCCCGAGGAAACCAGACAGGGCCCGACGGAGCCCGACAGGGCCCGAGCAAACCCGACAGGGCCCGACGGAGCCCGACAGGGCACGAGCAAACCCGAAAGGGCCCGACAGAGCCTGACAGGGCTCGATGGAGCCAGACAGGGGCCGAGGAAACCCGACAGGGCCTGATTGAGCCCGATAGGGCCCGAGCAAACCCGACAGGGCCTGACGGAGTCTGACAGGGCCCGGGCAAACCCGACAGGGCACGCTGGAGCCCGACAGAGCCCGAGCAACCCCAACAGGGCCCGACAAGGCCCGACAGGGCCCGAGCAAACCTGACACGTCCTGACAAAGACTGACAGGGCCCGACGGAGCCCGCCAGGGCCCGAGCAAACCCGAAAGAGCCCGACGGAGCCTGACAGGGCTCAGTGGAGTCCGACAGGGCCCGAGGAAACCCGACAGGGCCTGACGGAACCCGACAGGGCCTGAGCAAACCCGACAGGGCCCGAGCAAACCCGACAGGGCCCGACGGAGCCTGACAAGGCCCGAGAAAACCTGACAGGGCTCGACGGAGCCCGACAGGGCCCGAGCACACTTGACAGGGTCCGACGAAGCCTGACAGGGCTTCAGAAAACCCGACAGGGCCCGAGCAAACCGACAGGGCCCAACAGAGCCCGACAGGGCCCGAGGAAACCCGACAGGGCCTGAAGGAGCCCGATAGGGCCCGAGCAAACCCGACAGGACCCGATGGAGCCCGACAGGGCCTGAGCAAATCCGACAGGGCCCGACGGAGCCCGACAGGGCCCGAGCAAACCCGAAAGGGCCCGACAGAGCCTGACAGGGCTCAATGGAGCCAGACAGAGCCCGAGGAAACCCGACAGGGCCTGATTGAGCCCGATAGGGCCCGAGCAAACCCGACAGGGCCTGACGGAGTCTGACAGGGCCCGGGCAAACCCGACAGGGCACGCTGGAGCCCGACAGAGCCCGAGCAAACCCGACAGGGCCCGACAAGGCCCGACAGGGCCCGAGCAAACCTGACACGTCCTGACAAAGCCTGACAGGGCCCGACGGAGCCCGCCAGGGCCCGAGCAAACCCGAAAGAGCCCGACGGAGCCTGACAGGGCTCAGTGGAGTCCGACAGGGCCCGAGGAAACCCGACAGGGCCCGACGGAACCCGACAGGGCCTGAGCAAACCCGACAGGGCCCGAGCAAACCCGACAGGGCCCGACGGAGCCTGACAAGGCCCGAGAAAACCTGACAGGGCTCGACGGAGCCCGACAGGGCCCGAGCACACTTGACAGGGTCCGACGAAGCCTGACAGGGCTTCAGAAAACCCGACAGGGCATGCCCGAGCAAACCGACAGGGCCCAACAGAGCCCGACAGGGCCCGAGGAAACCCGACAGGGCCCGAAGGAGCCCGATAGGGCCCGAGCAAACCCGACAGGACCCGACGGAGCCCGACAGGGCCTGAGCAAATCCGACAGGGCCCGACGGAGCCCGACAGGGCCCGAGCAAACCCGAAAGGGCCCGACGGAGCCTGATAGGGCTCGATGGAGCCCGACAGGGCCCGAGGAAACCCGACAGGGCCCGACGGAGCCCGACAGGGCTCGATAGAGTCCGACAGAGCCCGAGCAAACCCGACAGGGCCCGACAAGGCCCGACAGGGCCCGAGCAAACCTGACAGGACCTGACAAAGCCTGACAGGGCCCGACGGAGCCTGACAGGGCCTGAGCAAACCCGAAAGAGCCCGACGGAGCCTGACAGGGCTCGATAGAGTCCGACAGGGCCCGAGGAAACCCGACAGGGCCCGACGGAACCCGAGAGGGCCCGACGGAACCCGAGAGGGCCCGAGGGAATCCGACAGGGCCCGACGGAGCCTGACAGGGCCCGAGCAAACCCGACAGGGCCCGACAGAGCCTGACAGGGCCCGAGCAAACCCGACAGGGTTCGACAAAGCCTGACAGGGCTCGATGGAGCCCGACAGGGCCCGAGGAAACCCGACAGGGCCCGACGGAGCCTGATAGGGCCCGAGCAAACCCGACAGGGCCCGAGCAAACCTGACAGAGCACGAAGGAGCCCGACAGGGCACGAAGGAGCCCGACAGGTCCCGAGCAAACCCGACAAGGCCCAACGGATCCCGACAGGGCCTGAGAAAACCTGACAGGGCCCGACGGAGCCCGACAGGGCACGAGCAAACCCGACAGGGCCTGACAGAGCCTGACAGGGCCCGAGCAAACCCGACAGGGCCCGAGCGAATCTGACAGGGCCCGACGGAGCCCGACAGGACGCGGGCAAACCCGACAGGTCCCGAGCAAACCCGACAGGGCCTGACAAGGCCCGACAGGGCCCGAGCAAACCTGACAGGGCCTGACGGAGCCCGACAGGGCTCGAGCAAACCCGATAGGGCCTGACGGAGCCTGACAGGGCCCGAGCAAACCTGACAGGGCCCGAGAGAACCTGACAGGGCCCGACGGAGCCTGACAGGGCGCGAGCAAACCCGACAGGGGCTGACAAGGCCCGACAGGGCCTGAGCAAACCCGACAGGACCCGCCAAAGCCTGATAGAGTCCGATGGAGCCCGACAGGGCCCGAGCAAACCCGACAGGGCCCGAGCAAACCTGACAGGGCTCGATGGAGCCCGACAGGGCCCGAGGAAACCCGACAGGGCCCGAGCAAACCTGACAGGGCACGAAGGAGCCCGACAGGGCCCGAGCAAACCCGACAAGGCCCAACGGATCTCAACAGGGCCTGAGCAAACCTGACAGGGCCCGACGGAGCCCGACAGGGCACGAGCAAACCCGACAGGGCCCGACAAGGCCCGACAGGGTCCGAGCAAACCTGACAGGACCTGACAAAGCCTGACAGGGCCCGACGGAGCCTGACAGGGCCTGAGCAAACCCGAAAGAGCCCGACGGAGCCTGACAGGGCTCGATAGAGTCCGACAGGGCCCGAGGAAACCCGACAGGGCCCGACGGAACCCGAGAGGGCCCGACGGAACCCGAGAGGGCCCGAGGGAATCCGACAGGGCCCGACGGAGCCTGACAGGGCCCGAGCAAACCCGACAGGGCCCGACAGAGCCTGACAGGGCCCGAGCAAACCCGACAGGGTTCGACAAAGCCTGACAGGGCTCGATGGAGCCCGACAGGGCCCGAGGAAACCCGACAGGGCCCGACGGAGCCTGATAGGGCCCGAGCAAACCCGACAGGGCCCGAGCAAACCTGACAGAGCACGAAGGAGCCCGACAGGGCACGAAGGAGTCCGACAGGTCCCGAGCAAACCCGACAAGGCCCAACGGATCCCGACAGGGCCTGAGAAAACCTGACAGGGCCCGACGGAGCCCGACAGGGCACGAGCAAACCCGACAGGGCCTGACAGAGCCTGACAGGGCCCGAGCAAACCCGACAGGGCCCGAGCGAATCTGACAGGGCCCGACGGAGCCCGACAGGACGCGGGCAAACCCGACAGGTCCCGAGCAAACCCGACAGGGCCTGACAAGGCCCGACAGGGCCCGAGCAAACCTGACAGGGCCTGACGGAGCCCGACAGGGCCCGAGCAAACCCGAAAGGGCCCGATGAAGCCTGACAGGGCCCGAGAAAACCCGACAGGGCACGCTGGTGCCCGACAGAGCCCGAGCAAACCCAACAGGGCCCGACAAGGCCCGACAGAGCCCAAGCAAACCTGACAGGACCTGACAAAGCCTGACAGGGCCCGACGGAGCCCGACAGGGCCTGAGCAAACCCGAAAGAGCCCGACGGAGCCTGACAGGGCTCGATAGAGTCCGACAGGGCCCGAGGAAACCCGACAGGGCCGGACGGAACCCGAGAGGGCCCGACGGAACCCGAGAGGGCCCGAGGAAATCCGACAGGGCCCGACGGAGCCCGACAGGGCCCGAGCAAACCCGACAGGGCCCGACAGAGCCCGACAGGACCCGAGCAAACCCGACATGGCCCGAGCAAACCCGACAGGGGTCGACAAAGCCTGACAGGGCTCGATGGAGCCCGACAGGGCCCGAGGAAACCCGACAGAGCCCGACAGAGCCTGACAGGGCCCGAGCAAACCCGACAGGGCCCGAGCAAACCTGACAGGGCCCGACGGAGCCCGACAGGGCACGAGCAAACCCGACAGGGCCTGACGGAGCCTGACAGGGCCCGAGCAAACCCGACAGGGCCCGAGCGAATCTGACAGGGCCCGACGGAGCCCGACAGGACGCGGGCAAACCCGACAGGTCCCGAGAAAACCCGACAGGTCCCGAGCAAACCCGACAGGGCCTGACAAGGCCCGACAGGGCCCGAGCAAACCTGACAGGGCCTGACGGAGCCCGACAGGGCTCGAGCAAACCCGATAGGGCCTGACGGAGCCTGACAGGGCCCGAGCAAACCTGACAGGGCCCGAGAGAACCTGACAGGGCCCGACGGAGCCCGACAGGGCGCGAGCAAACCGGACAGGGGCTGACAAGGCCCGACAGGGCCTGAGCAAACCCGACAGGACCCGCCAAAGCCTGATAGGGTCCGATGGAGCCCGACAGGGCCCGAGCAAACCCGACAGGGCCCGAGCAAAACTGACAGGGCTCGATGGAGCCCGACAGGGCCCGAGGAAACCCGACAGGGTCTGACGGAGCCCGACAGGGCCCGAGCAAACCCGAAAGGGCCCGACGAATCCTGACAGGGCTCGATGGAGCCCGACAGGGCCCGAGGAAACCCGACAGGGCCCGACGGAGCCCGATAGGGCCCGAGCAAACCCGACAGGGCCCGATGGAGCCCGACAGGGCTCGAGCAAACCCGACAGGGTTCGACAAAGCCTGACAGGGCTTGATGGAGCCTGAGAGGGCCTGAGGAAACCCAACAGGGCCCGACGGAGCCTGACAGAGCCCGAGCAAACCTGACAGGGCTCGACGGAGCCCGATAGGGCCCGAGCAAACCCGACAGGGCCTGACGGAGCCCGACAGGGCCCGAGCAAACCCGAAAGGGCCCGACGAAGCCTGACAGGGCTCGATGGAGCCCGACAGGACCCGAGGAAACCCGACAGGGCCCGACGGAGCCCGATAGGGCTCGAGCAAACCCGACAGGGCCCGATGGAGCTCGACAGGGCTCGAGCAAACCCGACAGGGTCCGACGAAGCCTGACAGGGCTTCAGCAAACCCGACATGGCCCGAGCAAACCCGACAGGGTTCGACGGAGCCCGACAGAGCCCGAGGAAACCAGACAGGGCCCGACGGAGCCCGACAGGGCCCGAGCAAACCCGACAGGGCCCGACGGAGCCCGACAGGGCCCGAGCAAACCCGAAAGGGCCCGACAGAGCCTGACAGGGCTCGATGGAGCCAGACAGGGCCCGAGGAAACCCGACAGGGCCTGATTGAGCCCGATAGGGCCCGAGCAAACCCGACAGGGCCTGACGGAGTCTGACAGGGCCCGGGCAAACCCGACAGGGCACGCTGGAGCCCGACAGAGCCCGAGCAACCCCGACAGGGCCCGACAAGGCCCGACAGGGCCCGAGCAAACCTGACACGTCCTGACAAAGCCTGACAGGGCCCGACGGAGCCCGCCAGGGCCCGAGCAAACCCGAAAGAGCCCGACGGAGCCTGACAGGGCTCAGTGGAGTCCGACAGGGCCCGAGGAAACCCGACAGGGCCTGACGGAACCCGACAGGGCCTGAGCAAACCCGACAGGGCCCGAGCAAACCCGACAGGGCCCGACGGAGCCTGACAAGGCCCGAGAAAACCTGACAGGGCTCGACGGAGCCCGACAGGGCCCGAGCACACTTGACAGGGTCCGACGAAGCCTGACAGGGCTTCAGAAAACCCGACAGGGCCCGAGCAAACCGACAGGGCCCAACAGAGCCCGACAGGGCCCGAGGAAACCCGACAGGGCCCGAAGGAGCCCGATAGGGCCCGAGCAAACCCGACAGGACCCGACAGAGCCCGACAGGGCCTGAGCAAATCCGACAGGGCCCGACGGAGCCCGACAGGGCCCGAGCAAACCCGAAAGGGCCCGACGGAGCCTGACAGGGCTCGATGGAGCCCGACAGGGCCCGAGGAAACCCGACAGGGCCCGACGGAGCCCGACAGGGCTCGATAGAGTCCGACAGAGCCCGAGCAAACCCGACAGGGCCCGACAAGGCCCGACAGGGCCCGAGCAAACCTGAAAGGACCTGACAAAGCCTGACAGGGCCCGACGGAGCCTGACAGGGCCTGAGCAAACCCGAAAGAGCCCGACGGAGCCTGACAGGGCTCGATAGAGTCCGACAGGGCCCGAGGAAACCCGACAGGGCCCGACGGAACCCGAGAGGGCCCGAGGGAATCCGACAGGGCCCGACGGAGCCTGACAGGGCCCGAGCAAACCCGACAGGGCCCGACAGAGCCCGACAGGGCCCGAGCAAACCCGACAGGGCCCGAGCAAACCCGACAGGGTTCGACAAAGCCTGACAAAGCTCGATGGAGCCCGACAGGGCCCGAGGAAACCCGACAGGGCCCGACAGAGCCTGACAGGGCCCGAGCAAACCCGACAGGGCTCGACAGAGCCTGACAGGGCCCGAGCAAACCCGACAGGTCCCGAGCAAAACCGACAGGGCCTGACAAGGCCCGACAGGGCCCGAGCAAACCTGACAGGGCTCGATGGAGCCCGACAGGGCCCGAGGAAACCTGATAGGGCCTGACGGAGCCTGACAGGGCTTCAGCAAACCCGACATGGCCCGAGCAAACCCGACAGGGTTCGACGGAGCCCGACAGAGCCCGAGGAAACCAGACAGGGCCCGACGGAGCCCGACAGGGCCCGAGCAAACCCGACAGGGCCCGACGGAGCCCGACAGGGCCCGAGCAAACCCGAAAGGGCCCGACAGAGCCTGACAGGGCTCGATGGAGCCAGACAGGGCCCGAGGAAACCCGACAGGGCCTGATTGAGCCCGATAGGGCCCGAGCAAACCCGACAGGGCCTGACGGAGTCTGACAGGGCCCGGGCAAACCCGACAGGGCACGCTGGAGCCCGACAGAGCCCGAGCAACCCCGACAGGGCCCGACAAGGCCCGACAGGGCCCGAGCAAACCTGACACGTCCTGACAAAGCCTGACAGGGCCCGACGGAGCCCGCCAGGGCCCGAGCAAACCCGAAAGAGCCCGACGGAGCCTGACAGGGCTCAGTGGAGTCCGACAGGGCCCGAGGAAACCCGACAGGGCCTGACGGAACCCGACAGGGCCTGAGCAAACCCGACAGGGCCCGAGCAAACCCGACAGGGCCCGACGGAGCCTGACAAGGCCCGAGAAAACCTGACAGGGCTCGACGGAGCCCGACAGGGCCCGAGCACACTTGACAGGGTCCGACGAAGCCTGACAGGGCTTCAGAAAACCCGACAGGGCCCGAGCAAACCGACAGGGCCCAACAGAGCCCGACAGGGCCCGAGGAAACCCGACAGGGCCCGAAGGAGCCCGATAGGGCCCGAGCAAACCCGACAGGACCCGATGGAGCCCGACAGGGCCTGAGCAAATCCGACAGGGCCCGACGGAGCCCGACAGGGCCCGAGCAAACCCGAAAGGGCCCGACGGAGCCTGACAGGGCTCGATGGAGCCCGACAGGGCCCGAGGAAACCCGACAGGGCCCGAGGGAGCCCGACAGGGCTCGATAGAGTCCGACAGAGCCCGAGCAAACCCGACAGGGCCCGACAAGGCCCGACAGGGCCCGAGCAAACCTGAAAGGACCTGACAAAGCCTGACAGGGCCCGACGGAGCCCGAGAGGGCCCGAGGGAATCCGACAGGGCCCGACGGAGCCTGACAGGGCCCGAGCAAACCCGACAGGGCCCGACAGAGCCCGACAGGGCCCGAGCAAACCCGACAGGGCCCGAGCAAACCCGACAGGGTTCGACAAAGCCTGACAAAGCTCGATGGAGCCCGACAGGGCCCGAGGAAACCCGACAGGGCCCGACAGAGCCTGACAGGGCCCGAGCAAACCCGACAGGGCTCGACAGAGCCTGACAGGGCCCGAGCAAACCCGACAGGTCCCGAGCAAAACCGACAGGGCCTGACAAGGCCCGACAGGGCCCGAGCAAACCTGACAGGGCTCGATGGAGCCCGACAGGGCCCGAGGAAACCTGATAGGGCCTGACGGAGCCTGACAGGGCCCGAGCAAACCCGAAAGGGCCCGACGAAGCCTGACAGGGCTCGATGGAGCCCGACAGGGCCCGAGGAAACCCGACAGGGCCCGACAGAGCCCGATAGGGCCCGAGCAAACCCGACAGGACCCGATGGAGCCCGACAGGGCTCAAGCAAACCCGACAGGGCCTGAGCAAATTTGACAGGGCCCGACGGAGCCCGACAGGGCCCGAGGAAACCCGACAGGGCGCGGCGGAGCCTGACAGGGCCCGAGGAAACCCGACAGGGTTCGACGGAGCCCGACAGGGCCCGAGCAAACCCGACAGGGCCCGACGGAGCCCGACAGGGCCCGAGGAAACCAGACAGGGCCCGACAGAGCCCGACAGGGCCCGAGCAAACCCAACAGGGCCCGAGCAAACCCGACAGGGTTCGACGAAGCCTGACAGGGCTTGATGGAGCCCGACAGGGCCCGAGGGAACCCGACAGGGCCCGACGGAGCCTGACAGAGCCCGAGCAAACCCGACAGGGCTCGACGGAGCCCGATAGGGCCCGAGCAAACCCGACAGGGCCTGACGGAGCCCGACAGGGCCCGAGCAAACCCGAAAGGGCCCGACGAAGCCTGACAGGGCTCGATGGAGCCCGACAGGGCCTGAGGAAACCCGACAGGGCCGGAGGGAGCCCGATAGGGCCCGAGCAAACCCGACAGGGCCCGATGGAGCCCGACAGGGCTGGAGCAAACCCGACAGGGTCGGACAGAGCCTGACAGGGCTTCAGCAAACCCGACGTGGCCCGAGCAAACCAGACAGGGCCCGACGGAGCCCGACAGAGCCCGAGGAAACCAGACAGGGCCCGACAGAGCCCGACAGGGCCCGAGCAAACCCGAAAGGGCCCGACGGAGCCTGACAGGGCTCGATGGAGCCCGACAGGGCCCGAGGAAACCCGACAGGGCCCGACGGAGCCCGACAGGGCTCGATAGAGTCCGACAGAGCCCGAGCAAACCCGACAGGGCCCGACAAGGCCCGACAGGGCCCGAGCAAACCTGACAGGACCTGACAAAGCCTGACAGGGCCTGAGCAAAGCCGAAAGAGCCCGACGGAGCCTGACAGGGCTCGATGGAGCCCGACAGGGCCTGAGGAAACCCGACAGGGCCGGAGGGAGCCCGATAGGGCCCGAGCAAACCCGACAGGGCCCGATGGAGCCCGACAGGGCTGGAGCAAACCCGACAGGGTCGGACAGAGCCTGACAGGGATTCAGCAAACCCGACATGGCCCGAGTAAACCAGACAGGGCCCGACGGAGCCCGACAGAGCCCGAGGAAACCAGACAGGGCCCGACGGAGCCCGACAGGGCCCGAGCAAACCCGAAAGGGCCCGACGGAGCCTGACAGGGCTCGATGGAGCCCGACAGGGCCCGAGGAAACCCGACAAGGCCCAACGGATCCCGACAGGGCCTGAGCAAACCTGACAGGGCCCAACGGAGCCCGACAGGGCCCGAGCAAACCCGACAGGGCCCGACGGAGCCCGACAGGGCCCGAGGAAACCAGACAGGGCCCGACAGAGCCCGACAGGGCCCGAGCAAACCCAACAGGGCCCGAGCAAACCCGACAGGGTTCGACGAAGCCTGACAGGGCTTGATGGAGCCCGACAGGGCCCGAGGGAACCCGACAGGGCCCGACGGAGCCTGACAGAGCCCGAGCAAACCCGACAGGGCTCGACGGAGCCCGATAGGGCCCGAGCAAACCCGACAGGGCCTGACGGAGCCCGACAGGGCCCGAGCAAACCCGAAAGGGCCCGACGAAGCCTGACAGGGCTCGATGGAGCCCGACAGGACCCGAGGAAACCCGACAGGGCCGGAGGGAGCCCGATAGGGCCCGAGCAAACCCGACAGGGCCCGATGGAGCCCGACAGGGCTGGAGCAAACCCGACAGGGTCGGACAGAGCCTGACAGGGCTTCAGCAAACCCGACATGGCCCGAGCAAACCAGACAGGGCCCGACGGAGCCCGACAGAGCCCGAGGAAACCAGACAGGGCCCGACGGAGCCCGACAGGGCCCGAGGAAACCAGACAGGGCCCGACGGAGCCCGACAGGGCCCGAGCAAACCCGAAAGGGCCCGACGGAGCCTGACAGGGCTCGATGGAGCCCGACAGGGCCCGAGGAAACCCGACAGGGCCCGACGGAGCCCGACAGGGCTCGATAGAGTCCGACAGAGCCCGAGCAAACCCGACAGGGCCCGACAAGGCCCGACAGGGCCCGAGCAAACCTGACAGGACCTGTCAAAGCCTGACAGGGCCTGAGCAAACCCGAAAGAGCCCGACGGAGCCTGACAGGGCTCGATAGAGTCCGACAGGGCCCGAGCAAACCCGACAGGGCCCGAGCAAACCCGACAGGGTTCGACAAAGCCTGACAGGGCTCGATGGAGCCCGACAGGGCCCGAGGAAACCCGACAGGGCCCGACGGAGCCTGACAGGGCCCGAGCAAACCCGACAGGGCCCGAGCAAACCTGACACGGCACGAAGGAGCCCGACAGGGCACGAAGGAGCCCGACAGGGCACGAAGGAGCCCGACAGGGCCCGAGCAAACCCGACAAGGCCCAACGGATCCCGACAGGGCCTGAGAAAACCTGACAGGGCCCGACGGAGCCCTACAGGGCACGAGCAAACCCGACAGGGCCTGACAGAGCCTGACAGGGCCCGAGCAAACCCGACAGGGCCCGAGCGAATCTGACAGGGCCCGACGGAGCCCGACAGGACGCGGGCAAACCCGACAGGTCCCGAGCAAACCCGACAGGGCCTGACAAGGCCCGACAGGGCCCGAGCAAACCTGACAGGGCCTGACGGAGCCTGACAGGGCTCGAGCAAACCCGATAGGGCCTGACGGAGCCTGACAGGGCCCGAGCAAATCTGACAGGGCCCGAGAGAACCTGACAGGGCCCGACGGAGCCCGACAGGGCGCGAGCAAACCCGACAGGGGCTGACAAGGCCCGACAGGGCCTGAGCAAACCCGACAGGACCCGCCAAAGCCTGATAGGGTCCGATGGAGCCCGACAGGGCCCGAGCAAACCCGACAGGGCCCGAGCAAACCTGACAGGGCTCGATGGAGCCCGACAGGGCCCGAGGAAACCCGACAGGGCGCGACGGAGCCTGACAGGGCCCGAGCAAAACCGACAGGGTTCGACGGAGCCCGACAGGGCCCGAGCAAACCCGACAGGGTCCGACGAAGCCTGACAGGGCTTCAGCAAACCCGACAGGGCCCGAGCAAATCCGACAGGGCCCGACGGAGCCCGACAGGGCCCGAGGAAACCAGACAGGGCCCGACAGAGCCCGACAGGGCCCGAGCAAACCCGACAGGGCC
The DNA here is from genome assembly GCF_037038585.1 of Patagioenas fasciata. Taxonomy (NCBI): domain Eukaryota; kingdom Metazoa; phylum Chordata; class Aves; order Columbiformes; family Columbidae; genus Patagioenas; species Patagioenas fasciata. The sequence goes on from NC_092530.1 coordinate 1,716,267, forward strand.
CGAGCAAACCCGACAGGGTTCGACAAAGCCTGACAGGGCTTGATGGAGCCCGACAGGGCCCGAGGAAACCCGACAGGGCCCGACGGAGCCTGACAGAGCCCGAGCAAACCCGAAAGGGCCCGACGAAGCCTGACAGGGCTCGATGGAGCCCGACAGGGCCCGAGGAAACCCGACAGGCCCTGACGGAGCTCGACAGGGCCCGAGCAAACCCAAAAAGGCCCGACGAAGCCTGACAGGGCTCGATGGAGCCCGACAGGGCCCGAGGAAACCCGACAGGGTCCGACGGAGCCTGATAAGGCCCGAGCAAACCCGACAGGGCCCAATGGAGCCCGACAGGGCTCGAGCAAACCCGACAGTGTCCGACGAAGCCTGACAGGGCTTCAGCAAACCCGACATGGCCCGAGCAAACCCTACAGGGCCCGACGGAGCCCAACAGAGCCCGAGGAAACCAGACAGGGCCCGACGGAGCCCGACAGGGCCCGAGCAAACCCGACAGGGCCCGACGGAGCCCGACAGGGCCCGAACAAACCCGAAAGGGCCCGACGGAGCCTGACAGGGCTCGATGGAGCCAGACAGGGCCCGAGGAAACCCGACAGGGCCTGATTGAGCCCGATAGGGCCCGAGCAAACCCGACAGGGCCTGACGGAGCCTGACAGGGCCCGGGCAAAACCGACAGGGCACGCTGGAGCCCGACAGAGCCCGAGGAAACCAGACAGGGCCCGACAGAGCCCGACAGGGCCCGAGCAAACCCAACAGGGCCCGAGCAAACCCGACAGGGTTCGACGAAGCCTGACAGGGCTTGATGGAGCCCGACAGGGCTCGAGGGAACTCGACAGGGCCCGACGGAGCCTGACAGAGCCCGAGCAAACCCGACAGGGCTCGACGGAGCCCGATAGGGCCCGAGCAAACCCGACATGGCCTGACGGAGCCCGACAGGGCCCGAGCAAACCCGAAAGGGCCCGACGAAGCCTGACAGGGCTCGATGGAGCCCGACAGGGCCTGAGGAAACCCGACAGGGCCGGAGGGAGCCCGATAGGGCCCGAGCAAACCCAACAGGGCCCGATGGAGCCCGACAGGGCTGGAGCAAACCCGACAGGGTCGGACAGAGCCTGACAGGGCTTCAGCAAACCCGACATGGCCCGAGCAAACCAGACAGGGCCCGACGGAGCCCGACAGAGCCCGAGGAAACCAGACAGGGCCCGACGGAGCCCGACAGGGCCCGAGCAAACCCGAAAGGGCCCGACGGAGCCTGACAGGGCTCGATGGAGCCCGACAGGGCCCGAGGAAACCCGACAAGGCCCAACGGATCCCGACAGGGCCTGAGCAAACCTGACAGGGCCCAACGGAGCCCGACAGGGCACTAGCAAATCCGACAGGGCCTGACGGAGCCTGACAGGGCCCGAGCAAACCCGACAGGGCCCGAGCAAATCTGACAGGGCCCGACGGAGCCCGACAGGACGCGGGCAAACCCGACAGGTCCCGAGCAAACCCGACAGGGCCTGACAAGGCCCGACAGGGCTCGATCAAACTCGATAGGGCCTGACGGAGCCTGACAGGGCCCGAGCAAACCTGACAGGGCCCGAGAGAACCTGACAGGGCCCGACATAGCCCGACAGGGCGCGAGCAAACCCGACAGGGGCTGACAAGGCCCGACAGGGCCTGAGCAAACCCGACAGGACCCGCCAAAGCCTGATAGGGTCTGATGGAGCCTGACAGGGCCCGAGCAAACCTGACAGGGCCCGAGAGAACCTGACAGGGCCCGACATAGCCCGACAGGGCCCGAGCAAACCCGACAGGGTCCGACGAAGCCTGACAGGGCTTCAGCAAACCCGACAGGGCCCGAGCAAATCCGACAGGGCCCGACGGAGCCCGACAGGGCCCGAGGAAACCAGACAGGGCCCGACAGAGCCCGACAGGGCCCGAGCAAACCCGACAGGGCCCGAGCAAACCCGACAGGGTTCGACAAAGCCTGACAGGGCTTGATGGAGCCCGACAGGGCCCGAGGAAACCCGACAGGGCCCGACGGAGCCTGACAGAGCCCGAGCAAACCCGAAAGGGCCCGACGAAGCCTGACAGGGCTCGATGGAGCCCGACAGGGCCCGAGGAAACCCGACAGGCCCTGACGGAGCTCGACAGGGCCGGAGCAAACCCGAAAAGGCCCGACGAAGCCTGACAGGGCTCGATGGAGCCCGACAGGGCCCGAGGAAACCCGACAGGGTCCGACGGAGCCTGATAAGGCCCGAGCAAACCCGACAGGGCCCAATGGAGCCCGACAGGGCTCGAGCAAACCCGACAGTGTCCGACGAAGCCTGACAGGGCTTCAGCAAACCCGACATGGCCCGAGCAAACCTGACAGGGCCCGACGGAGCCCAACAAAGCCCGAGGAAACCAGACAGGGCCCGACGGAGCCCGACAGGGCCCGAGCAAACCCGACAGGGCCCGACGGAGCCCGACAGGGCCCGAGCAAACCCGAAAGGGCCCGACGGAGCCTGACCGGGCTCGATGGAGCCAGACAGGGCCCGAGGAAACCCGACAGGGCCTGATTGAGCCCGACAGGGCCCGAGCAAATCTGACAGGGCCCGACGGAGCCCGACAGGACGCGGGCAAACCCGACAGGTCCCGAGCAAACCCGACAGGGCCTGACAAGGCCCGACAGGGCTCGAGCAAACTCGATAGGGCCTGACGGAGCCTGACAGGGCCCGAGCAAACCTGACAGGGCCCGAGAGAACCTGACAGGGCCCGACATAGCCCGACAGGGCGCGAGCAAACCCGACAGGGGCTGACAAGGCCCGACAGGGCCTGAGCAAACCCGACAGGACCCGCCAAAGCCTGATAGGGTCCGATGGAGCCCGACAGGGCCCGAGCAAACCCGACAGGGCCCGAGCAAACCTGACAGGGCTCGATGGAGCCCGACAGGGCCCGAGGAAACCCGACAGGGCCCGAGCAAACCCGACAGGGTTCGACGGAGCCCGACAGGGCCCGAGCAAACCCGACAGGGTCCGACGAAGCCTGACAGGGCTTCAGCAAACCCGACAGGGCCCGAGCAAATCCGACAGGGCCCGACGGAGCCCGACAGGGCCCGAGGAAACCAGACAGGGCCCGACAGAGCCCGACAGGGCCCGAGCAAACCCGACAGGGCCCGAGCAAACCCGACAGGGTTCGACAAAGCCTGACAGGGCTTGATGGAGCCCGACAGGGCCCGAGGAAACCCGACAGGGCCCGACGGAGCCTGACAGAGCCCGAGCAAACCCGAAAGGGCCCGACGAAGCCTGACAGGGCTCGATGGAGCCCGACAGGGCCCGAGGAAACCCGACAGGCCCTGACGGAGCTCGACAGGGCCGGAGCAAACCCGAAAAGGCCCGACGAAGCCTGACAGGGCTCGATGGAGCCCGACAGGGCCCGAGGAAACCCGACAGGGTCCGACGGAGCCTGATAAGGCCCGAGCAAACCCGACAGGGCCCAATGGAGCCCGACAGGGCTCGAGCAAACCCGACAGTGTCCGACGAAGCCTGACAGGGCTTCAGCAAACCCGACATGGCCCGAGCAAACCTGACAGGGCCCGACGGAGCCCAACAAAGCCCGAGGAAACCAGACAGGGCCCGACGGAGCCCGACAGGGCCCGAGCAAACCCGACAGGGCCCGACGGAGCCCGACAGGGCCCGAGCAAACCCGAAAGGGCCCGACGGAGCCTGACCGGGCTCGATGGAGCCAGACAGGGCCCGAGGAAACCCGACAGGGCCTGATTGAGCCCGACAGGGCCCGAGCAAATCTGACAGGGCCCGACGGAGCCCGACAGGACGCGGGCAAACCCGACAGGTCCCGAGCAAACCCGACAGGGCCTGACAAAGCCCGACAGGGCTCGAGCAAACTCGATAGGGCCTGACGGAGCCTGACAGGGCCCGAGCAAACCTGACAGGGCCCGAGAGAACCTGACAGGGCCCGACATAGCCCGACAGGGCGCGAGCAAACCCGACAGGGGCTGACAAGGCCCGACAGGGCCTGAGCAAACCCGACAGGACCCGCCAAAGCCTGATAGGGTCCGATGGAGCCCGACAGGGCCCGAGCAAACCCGACAGGGCCCGAGCAAACCTGACAGGGCTCGATGGAGCCCGACAGGGCCCGAGGAAACCCGACAGGGCCCGAGCAAACCCGACAGGGTTCGACGGAGCCCGACAGGGCCCGAGCAAACCCGACAGGGTCCGACGAAGCCTGACAGGGCTTCAGCAAACCCGACAGGGCCCGAGCAAATCCGACAGGGCCCGACGGAGCCCGACAGGGCCCGAGGAAACCAGACAGGGCCCGACAGAGCCCGACAGGGCCCGAGCAAACCCGACAGGGCCCGAGCAAACCCGACAGGGTTCGACAAAGCCTGACAGGGCTTGATGGAGCCCGACAGGGCCCGAGGAAACCCGACAGGGCCCGACGGAGCCTGACAGAGCCCGAGCAAACCCGAAAGGGCCCGACGAAGCCTGACAGGGCTCGATGGAGCCCGACAGGGCCCGAGGAAACCCGACAGGCCCTGACGGAGCTCGACAGGGCCGGAGCAAACCCGAAAAGGCCCGACGAAGCCTGACAGGGCTCGATGGAGCCCGACAGGGCCCGAGGAAACCCGACAGGGTCCGACGGAGCCTGATAAGGCCCGAGCAAACCCGACAGGGCCCAATGGAGCCCGACAGGGCTCGAGCAAACCCGACAGTGTCCGACGAAGCCTGACAGGGCTTCAGCAAACCCGACATGGCCCGAGCAAACCTGACAGGGCCCGACGGAGCCCAACAAAGCCCGAGGAAACCAGACAGGGCCCGACGGAGCCCGACAGGGCCCGAGCAAACCCGACAGGGCCCGACGGAGCCCGACAGGGCCCGAGCAAACCCGAAAGGGCCCGACGGAGCCTGACCGGGCTCGATGGAGCCAGACAGGGCCCGAGGAAACCCGACAGGGCCTGATTGAGCCCGATAGGGCCCGAGCAAACCCGACAGGGCCTGACGGAGCCTGACAGGGCCCGGGCAAAACCGACAGGGCACGCTGGAGCCCGACAGAGCCCGAGCAAACCCGACAGGGCCCGACAAGGCCCGACAGGGCCCGAGCAAACCTGACACGTCCTGACAAAGCCTGACAGGGCCCGACGGAGCCCGGCAGGGCCCGAGCAAACCCGAAAGAGCCCGACGGAGCCTGACAGGGCTCAGTGGAGTCCGACAGGGCCCGAGCAAACCCGACAGGGCCTGATGGAGCCTGACAGGGCCCGGGCAAACCCGACAGGGCCCGACGGAGCCCGACAGGGCCCGAGCAAACCCGAAAGGGCCCAACGGAGCCTGACAGGGTTCGATGGAGCCAGACAGGGCCCGAGGAAACCCGACAGGGCCTGATGGAGCCTGACAGGGCCCGGGCAAACCCGACAGGGCATGCTGGAGCCCGACAGAGCCCGAGCAAACCCGACAGGGCCCGACAAGGCCCGACAGGGCCCGAGCAAACCTGACAGGACCTGACAAAGCCTGACAGGGCCCGACAGAGCCCGACAGGGCCTGAGCAAACCCGAAATAGCCCGACGGAGCCTGACAGGGCTCGATAGAGTCCGACAGGGCCCGAGGAAACCCGACAGGGCCCGACGGAACCCGAGAGGGCCCGACGGAACCCGAGAGGGCCCGAGGGAATCCGACAGGGCCCGACGGAGCCCGACAGGGCCCAAGCAAACCCGACAGGGCCCGACAGAGCCCGACAGGACCCGAGCAAACCCGACAGGGCCCGAGCAAACCCGACAGGGTTCGACAAAGCCTGACAGGGCTCGATGGAGCCCGACAGGGCCCGAGGAAACCCGACAGGGCCCGACGGAGCCTGACAGGGCCCGAGCAAACCCGACAGGGCCCGACGGAGCCTGACAGGGCCCGAGCAAACCCGACAGGGCTCGACGGAGCCTGACAGGGCCCGAGCAAACCCGACAGGGCCCGAGCAAACCTGACAGGGCACGAAGGAGCCCGACAGGGCCCGAGCAAACCCGACAAGGCCCAACGGATCCGGACAGGGCCTGAGCAAACCTGACAGGGCCCAACGGAGCCCGACAGGGCACTAGCAAATCCGACAGGGCCTGACGGAGCCTGACAGGGCCCGAGCAAACCCGACAGGGCCCGAGCAAATCTGACAGGGCCCGACGGAGCCCGACAGGACGCGGGCAAACCCGACAGGTCCCGAGCAAACCCGACAGGGCCTGACAAGGCCCGACAGGGCTCGAGCAAACCCGATAGGGCCTGACGGAGCCTGACAGGGCCCGAGCAAACCTGACAGGGCCCGAGAGAACCTGACAGGGCCCGACATAGCCCGACAGGGCGCGAGCAAACCCGACAGGGGCTGACAAGGCCCGACAGGGCCTGAGCAAACCCGACAGGACCCGCCAAAGCCTGATAGGGTCCGATGGAGCCCGACAGGGCCCGAGGAAACCCGACAGGGCGCGGCGGAGCCTGACAGGGCCCGAGGAAACCCGACAGGGTTCGACGGAGCCCGACAGGGCCCGAGCAAACCTGACAGGGCCCGACGGAGCCCGACAGGGCCCGAGGAAACCAGACAGGGCCCGACAGAGCCCGACAGGGCCCGAGCAAACCCAACAGGGCCCGAGCAAACCCGACAGGGTTCGACGAAGCCTGACAGGGCTTGATGGAGCCCGACAGGGCCCGAGGGAACCTGACAGGGCCCGACGGAGCCTGACAGAGCCCGAGCAAACCCGACAGGGCTCGACGGAGCCCGATAGGGCCCGAGCAAACCCGACAGGGCCTGACGGAGCCCGACAGGGCCCGAGCAAACCCGAAAGGGCCCGACGAAGCCTGACAGGGCTCGATGGAGCCCGACAGGGCCTGAGGCAACCCGACAGGGCCGGAGGGAGCCCGATAGGGCTCGAGCAAACCCGACAGGGCCCGATGGAGCCCGACAGGGCTGGAGCAAACCCGACAGGGTCGGACAGAGCCTGACAGGGCTTCAGCAAACCCGACATGGCCCGAGCAAATCAGACAGGGCCCGACGGAGCCCGACAGAGCCCGAGGAAACCAGACAGGGCCCGACGGAGCCTGACAGGGCCCGAGCAAACCCTACAGGGCCCGAGCAAACCTGACAGGGCACGAAGGAGCCCGACAGGGCCCGAGCAAACCCGACAAGGCCCAACGGATCCCGACAGGGCCTGAGCAAACCTGACAGGGCCCAACGGAGCCCGACAGGGCACTAGCAAATCCGACAGGGCCTGACGGAGCCTGACAGGGCCCGAGCAAACCCGACAGGGCCCGAGCAAATCTGACAGGGCCCGACGGAGCCCGACAGGACGCGGGCAAACCCGACAGGTCCCGAGCAAACCCGACAGGGCCTGACAAGGCCCGACAGGGCTCGAGCAAACCCGATAGGGCCTGACGGAGCCTGACAGGGCCCGAGCAAACCTGACAGGGCCCGAGAGAACCTGACAGGGCCCGACATAGCCCGACAGGGCGCGAGCAAACCCGACAGGGGCTGACAAGGCCCGACAGGGCCTGAGCAAACCCGACAGGACCCGCCAAAGCCTGATAGGGTCCGATGGAGCCCGACAGGGCCCGAGGAAACCCGACAGGGCGCGGCGGAGCCTGACAGGGCCCGAGGAAACCCGACAGGGTTCGACGGAGCCCGACAGGGCCCGAGCAAACCCGACAGGGCCCGACGGAGCCCGACAGGGCCCGAGGAAACCAGACAGGGCCCGACAGAGCCCGACAGGGCCCGAGCAAACCCAACAGGGCCCGAGCAAACCCGACAGGGTTCGACGAAGCCTGACAGGGCTTGATGGAGCCCGACAGGGCCCGAGGGAACCCGACAGGGCCCGACGGAGCCTGACAGAGCCCGAGCAAACCCGACAGGGCTCGACGGAGCCCGATAGGGCCCGAGCAAACCCGACAGGGCCTGACGGAGCCCGACAGGGCCCGAGCAAACCCGAAAGGGCCCGACGAAGCCTGACAGGGCTCGATGGAGCCCGACAGGGCCTGAGGAAACCCGACAGGGCCGGAGGGAGCCCGATAGGGCCCGAGCAAACCCGACAGGGCCCGATGGAGCCCGACAGGGCTGGAGCAAACCCGACAGGGTCGGACAGAGCCTGACAGGGCTTCAGCAAACCCAACATGGCCCGAGCAAACCAGACAGGGCCCGACGGAGTCCGACAGAGCCCGAGGAAACCAGACAGGGCCCGACGGAGTCCGACAGGGCCCGAGCAAACCCGAAAGGGCCCGACGGAGCCTGACAGGGCTCGATGGAGCCCGACAGGGCCCGAGGAAACCCGACAAGGCCCAACGGATCCCGACAGGGCCTGAGCAAACCTGACAGGGCCCAACGGAGCCCGACAGGGCACTAGCAAATCCGAAAGGGCCCGACGGAGCCTGACAGGGCTCGATGGAGCCCGACAGGGCCCGAGGAAACCAGACAGGGCCCGACAGAGCCCGACAGGGCCCGAGCAAACCCGACAGGGCCCGAGCAAACCCGACAGGGTTCGACAAAGCCTGACAGGGCTTGATGGAGCCCGACAGGGCCCGAGGAAACCCGACAGGGCCCGACGGAGCCTGACAGAGCCCGAGCAAAGCCGAAAGGGCCCGACGAAGCCTGACAGGGCTCGATGGAGCCCGACAGGGCCCGAGGAAACCCGACAGGCCCTGACGGAGCCCGACAGGGCCCGAGCAAACCCGAAAAGGCCCGACGAAGCCTGACAGGGCTCGATGGAGCCCGACAGGGCCCGAGGAAACCCGACAGGGTCCGACGGAGCCTGATAAGGCCCGAGCAAACCCGACCGGGCCCAATGGAGCCCGACAAAGCTCGAGCAAACCCGACAGTGTCCGACGAAGCCTGACAGGGCTTCAGCAAACCCGACATGGCCCGAGCAAACCCGACAGGGCCCGACGGAGCCCAACAGAGCCCGAGGAAACCAGACAGGGCCCGACGGAGCCCGACAGGGCCCGAGCAAACCCGACAGGGCCCGACGGAGCCCGACAGGGCCCGAGCAAACCTGACACGTCCTGACAAAGCCTGACAGGGCCCGACGGAGCCCGGCAGGGCCCGAGCAAACCCGAAAGAGCCCGACGGAGCCTGACAGGGCTCAGTGGAGTCCGACAGGGCCCGAGCAAACCCGACAGGGCCTGATGGAGCCTGACAGGGCCCGGGCAAACCCGACAGGGCCCGACGGAGCCCGACAGGGCCCGAGCAAACCCGAAAGGGCCCGACGGAGCCTGACAGGGCTCGATGGAGCCAGACAGGGCCCGAGGAAACCCGACAGGGCCTGATGGAGCCTGACAGGGCCCGGGCAAACCCGACAGGGCATGCTGGAGCCTGACAGAGCCCGAGCAAACCCGACAGGGCCCGACAAGGCCCGACAGGGCCCGAGCAAACCTGACAGGACCTGACAAAGCCTGACAGGGCCCGACAGAGCCCGACAGGGCCTGAGCAAACCTGAAAGAGCCCGACGGAGCCTGACCGGGCTCGATAGAGTCCGACAGGGCCCGAGGAAACCGGACAGGGCCCGACGGAACCCGAGAGGGCCCGACGGAGCCCAACAGAGCCCGAGGGAATCCGACAGGGCCCGACAGAGCCCGACAGGACCCGAGCAAACCCGACAGGGCCCGAGCAAACCCGACAGGGTTCGACAAAGCCTGACAGGGCTCGATGGAGCCCGACAGGGCCCGAGGAAACCCGACAGGGCCCGACGGAGCCTGACAGGGCCCGAGCAAACCCGACAGGGCCCGACGGAGCCTGACAGGGCCCGAGCAAACCCGAGAGGGCTCGACGGAGCCTGACAGGGCCCGAGCAAACCCGACAGGGCCCGAGCAAACCTGACAGGGCACGAAGGAGCCCGACAGGGCCCGAGCAAACCCGACAAGGCCCAACGGATCCCGACAGGGCCTGAGCAAACCTGACAGGGCCCAACGGAGCCCGACAGGGCACTAGCAAATCCGACAGGGCCTGACGGAGCCTGACAGGGCCCGAGCAAACCCGACAGGGCCCGAGCAAATCTGACAGGGCCCGACGGAGCCCGACAGGACGCGGGCAAACCCGACAGGTCCCGAGCAAACCCGACAGGGCCTGACAAGGCTCGACAGGGCTCGAGCAAACCCGATAGGGCCTGACGGAGCCTGACAGGGCCCGAGCAAACCTGACAGGGCCCGAGAGAACCTGACAGGGCCCGACATAGCCCGACAGGGCGCGAGCAAACCCGACAGGGGCTGACAAGGCCCGACAGGGCCTGAGCAAACCCGACAGGACCCGCCAAAGCCTGATAGGGTCCGATGGAGCCCGACAGGGCCCGAGGAAACCCGACAGGGCGCGGCGGAGCCTGACAGGGCCCGAGGAAACCCGACAGGGTTCGACGGAGCCAGACAGGGCCCGAGCAAACCCGACAGGGCCCGACGGAGCCCGACAGGGCCCGAGGAAACCAGACAGGGCCCGACAGAGCCCGAAAGGGCCCGAGCAAACCCAACAGGGCCCGAGCAAACCCGACAGGGTTCGACGAAGCCTGACAGGGCTTGATGGAGCCCGACAGGGCCCGAGGGAACCCGACAGGGCTCGACGGAGCCCGATAGGGCCCGAGCAAACCCGACAGGGCCTGACGGAGCCCGACAGGGCCCGAGCAAACTTGAAAGGGCTCGACGAAGCCTGACAGGGCTCGATGGAGCCCGATAGGGCCTGAGGAAACCCGACAGGGCCGGAGGGAGCCCGATAGGGCCCGAGCAAACCCGACAGGGCCCGAGCAAACCCGACAGGGTTCGACAAAGCCTGACAGGGCTTGATGGATCCCGACAGGGCCCGAGGAAACCCGACAGGGCCCGACGGAGCCTGACAGAGCCCGAGCAAACCCGAAAGGGCCCAACGAAGCCTGACAGGGCCCGAGGAAACCTGACAGGACCTGACAAAGCCTGACAGGGCCCGACAGAGCCCGACAGGGCCTGAGCAAACCCGAAAGAGCCCGACGGAGCCTGACAGGGCTCGATAGAGTCCGACAGGGCCCGAGGAAACCGGACAGGGCCCGATGGAACCCGAGAGGGCCCGACGAAACCCGAGAGGGCCCGAGGGAATCCGACAGGGCTCGACGGAGCCCGATAGGGCCCGAGCAAACCCGACAGGGCCTGACGGAGCCCGACAGGGCCCGAGCAAACTTGAAAGGGCTCGACGAAGCCTGACAGGGCTCGATGGAGCCCGACAGGGCCTGAGGAAACCCGACAGGGCCGGAGGGAGCCCGATAGGGCCCGAGCAAACCCGACAGGGCCCGAGCAAACCCGACAGGGTTCGACAAAGCCTGACAGGGCTTGATGGATCCCGACAGGGCCCGAGGAAACCCGACAGGGCCCGACGGAGCCTGACAGAGCCCGAGCAAACCCGAAAGGGCCCGACGAAGCCTGACAGGGCTCGATGGAGCCCGACAGGGCCCGAGGAAACCCGACAGGCCCTGACGGAGCTCGACAGGGCCCGAGCAAACCCGAAAAGGCCCGACGAAGCCTGACAGGGCTCGATGGAGCCCGACAGGGCCCGAGGAAACCCGACAGGGTCCGACGGAGCCTGATAAGGCCCGAGCAAACCCGACAGGGCCCAATGGAGACCGACAGGGCTCGAGCAAACCCGACAGTGTCCGACGAAGCCTGACAGGGCTTCAGCAAACCCGACATGGCCCGAGCAAACCCGACAGGGCCCGACGGAGCCCAACAGAGCCCGAGGAAACCAGACAGGGCCCGACGGAGCCCGACAGGGCCCGAGCAAACCCGACAGGGCCCGACGGAGCCCGACAGGGCCCGAGCAAACCCGAAAGGGCCCGACGGAGCCTGACAGGGCTCGATGGAGCCAGACAGGGCCCGAGGAAACCCGACAGGGCCTGATTGAGCCCGATAGGGCCCGAGCAAACCCGACAGGGCCTGACGGAGCCTGACAGGGCCCGGGCAAAACCGACAGGGCACGCTGGAGCCCGACAGAGCCCGAGCAAACCCGACAGGGCCCGACAAGGCCCGACAGGGCCCGAGCAAACCTGACACGTCCTGACAAAGCCTGACAGGGCCCGACGGAGCCCGGCAGGGCCCGAGCAAACCCGAAAGAGCCCGACGGAGCCTGACAGGGCTCAGTGGAGTCCGACAGGGTCCGAGCAAACCCGACAGGGCCTGATGGAGCCTGACAGGGCCCGGGCAAACCCGACAGGGCCCGACGGAGCCCGACAGGGCCCGAGCAAACCCGAAAGGGCCCGACGGAGCCTGACAGGGCTCAGTGGAGTCCGACAGGGTCCGAGCAAACCCGACAGGGCCTGATGGAGCCTGACAGGGCCCGGGCAAACCCGACAGGGCCCGACGGAGCCCGACAGGGCCCGAGCAAACCCGAAAGGGCCCGACGGAGCCTGACAGGGCTCGATGGAGCCAGACAGGGCCCGAGGAAACCCGACAGGGCCTGATGGAGCCTGACAGGGCCCGGGCAAACCCGACAGGGCATGCTGGAGCCCGACAGAGCCCGAGCAAACCCGACAGGGCCCGACAAGGCCCGACAGGGCCCGAGCATACCTGACAGGACCTGACAAAGCCTGACAGGGCCCGACAGAGCCCGACAGGGCCTGAGCAAACCCGAAAGAGCCCGACGGAGCCTGACAGGGCTCGATAGAGTCCGACAGGGCCCGAGAAAACCCGACAGGGCCCGACGGAACCCGAGAGGGCCCGACGAAACCCGAGAGGGCCCGAGGGAATCCGACAGGGCCCGACGGAGCCCGACAGGGCCCGAGCAAACCCGACAGGGCCCGACAGAGCCCGACAGGACCCGAGCAAACCCGACAGGGCCCGAGCAAACCCGACAGGGTTCGACAAAGCCTGACAGGGCTCGATGGAGCCCGACAGGGCCCGAGGAAACCCAACAGGGCCCGACGGAGCCTGACAGGGCCCGAGCAAACCCGACAGGGCCCGACGGAGCCTGACAGGGCCCGAGCAAACCCGAGAGGGCTCGACGGAGCCTGACAGGGCCCGAGCAAACCCGACAGGGCCCGAGCAAACCTGACAGGGCACGAAGGAGCCCGACAGGGCCCGAGCAAACCCGACAAGGCCCAACGGATCCCGACAGGGCCTGAGCAAACCTGACAGGGCCCAACGGAGCCCGACAGGGCACTAGCAAATCCGACAGGGCCTGACGGAGCCTGACAGGGCCCGAGCAAACCCGACAGGGCCCGAGCAAATCTGACAGGGCCCGACGGAGCCCGACAGGACGCGGGCAAACCCGACAGGTCCCGAGCAAACCCGACAGGGCCTGACAAGGCCCGACAGGGCTCGAGCAAACGCGATAGGGCCTGACGGAGCCTGACAGGGCCCGAGCAAACCTGACAGGGCCCGACGGAGCCTGACAGAGCCCGAGCAAACGCGACAGGGCTCGACGGAGCCCGATAGGGCCCGAGCAAACCCGACAGGGCCCGATGGAGCCCGACAGGGCTGGAGCAAACCCGACAGGGTCGGACAGAGCCTGACAGGGCTTCAGCAAACCCGACATGGCCCGAGCAAACCAGACAGGGCCCGACGGAGCCCGACAGAGCCCGAGGAAACCAGACAGGGCCCGACGGAGTCCGACAGGGCCCGAGCAAACCCGAAAGGGCCCGACGGAGCCTGACAGGGCTCGATGGAGCCCGACAGGGCCCGAGGAAACCCGACAAGGCCCAACGGATCCCGACAGGGCCTGAGCAAACCTGACAGGGCCCAACGGAGCCCGACAGGGCACTAGCAAATCCGACAGGGCCTGACGGAGCCTGACAGGGCCCGAGCAAACCCGACAGGGCCCGAGCAAATCTGACAGGGCCCGACGGAGCCCGACAGGACGCGGGCAAACCCGACAGGTCCCGAGCAAACCCGACAGGGCCTGACAAGGCCCGACAGGGCTCGAGCAAACCCGATAGGGCCTGACGGAGCCTGACAGGGCCCGAGCAAACCTGACAGGGCCCGAGAGAACCTGACAGGGCCCGACATAGCCCGACAGGGCGCGAGCAAACCCGACAGGGGCTGACAAGGCCCGACAGGGCCTGAGCAAACCCGACAGGACCCGCCAAAGCCTGATAGGGTCCGATGGAGCCCGACAGGGCCCGAGCAAACCCGACAGGGCCCGAGCAAACCTGACAGGGCTCGATGGAGCCCGACAGGGCCCGAGGAAACCCGACAGGGCCCGAGCAAACCCGACAGGGTTCGACGGAGCCCGACAGGGCCCGAGCAAACCCGACAGGGTCCGACGAAGCCTGACAGGGCTTCAGCAAACCCGACAGGGCCCGAGCAAATCCGACAGGGCTTGACGGAGCCCGACAGGGCCCGACGAAACCAGACAGGGCCCGACAGAGCCCGACAGGGCCCGAGCAAACCCGACAGGGCCCGAGCAAACCCGACAGGGTTCGACAAAGCCTGACAGGGCTTGATGGAGCCCGACAGGGCCCGAGGAAACCCGACAGGGCCCGACGGAGCCTGACAGAGCCCGAGCAAACCCGAAAGGGCCCGACGAAGCCTGACAGGGCTCGATGGAGCCCGTCAGGGCCCGAGGAAACTTGACAGGCCCTGACGGAGCTCGACAAGGCCCGAGCAAACCCGAAAAGGCCCGACGAAGCCTGACAGGGCTCGATGGAGCCCGACAGGGCCCGAGGAAACCCGACAGGGTCCGTCGGAGCCTGATAAGGCCCGAGCAAACCCGACAGGGCCCAATGGAGCCCGACAGGGCTCGAGCAAACCCGACAGTGTCCGACGAAGCCTGACAGGGCTTCAGCAAACCCGACATGGCCCGAGCAAACCCGACAGGGCCCGACAGAGCCCAACAGAGCCCGAGGAAACCAGACAGGGCCCGACGGAGCCCGACAGGGCCCGAGCAAACCCGACAGGGCCCGACGGAGCCCGACAGGGCCCGAGCAAACCCGAAAGGGCCCAACGGAGCCTGACCGGGCTCGATGGAGCCAGACAGGGCCCGAGGAAACCCGACAGGGCCTGATTGAGCCCGATAGGGCCCTAGCAAACCCGACAGGGCCTGACGGAGCCTGACAGGGCCCGGGCAAAACCGACAGGGCACGCTGGAGCCCGACAGAGCCCGAGCAAACCCGACAGGGCCCGACAAGGCCCGACAGGGCCCGAGCAAACCTGACACGTCCTGACAAAGCCTGACAGGGCCCGACGGAGCCCGGCAGGGCCCGAGCAAACCCGAAAGAGCCCGACGGAGCCTGACAGGGCTCAGTGGAGTCCGACAGGGCCCGAGCAAACCCGACAGGGCCTGATGGAGCCTGACAGGGCCCGGGCAAACCCGACAGGGCCCGACGGAGCCCGACAGGGCCCGAGGAAACCCGAAAGGGCCCGACGGAGCCTGACAGGGCTCGATGGAGCCAGACAGGGCCCGAGGAAACCCGACAGGGCCTGATGGAGCCTGACAGGGCCCGGGCAAACCCGACAGGGCATGCTGGAGCCCGACAGAGCCCGAGCAAACCCGACAGGGCCCGACAAGGCCCGACAGGGCCCGAGCAAACCTGACAGGACCTGACAAAGCCTGACAGGGCCCGACAGAGCCCGACAGGGCCTGAGCAAACCCGAAAGAGCCGACGGAGCCTGACAGGGCTCGATAGAGTCCGACAGGGCCCGAGGAAACCCGACAGGGCCCGAAGGAACCCGAGAGGGCCCGACGAAACCCGAGAGGGCCCGAGGGAATCCGACAGGGCCCGACGGAGCCCGACAGGGCCCGAGCAAACCCGACAGGGCCCGACAGAGCCCGACAGGACCCGAGCAAACCCGACAGGGCCCGAGCAAACCCGACAGGGTTCGACAAAGCCTGACAGGGCTCGATGGAGCCCGACAGGGCCCGAGGAAACCCGACAGGGCCCGACGGAGCCTGACAGGGCCCGAGCAAACCCGACAGGGCCCGACGGAGCCTGACAGGGCCCGAGCAAACCCGACAGGGCTCGACGGAGCCTGACAGGGCCCGAGCAAACCCGACAGGGCCCGAGCAAACCTGACAGGGCACGAAGGAGCCCGACAGGGCCCGAGCAAACCCGACAAGGCCCAACGGATCCGGACAGGGCCTGAGCAAACCTGACAGGGCCCAACGGAGCCCGACAGGGCACTAGCAAATCCGACAGGGCCTGACGGAGCCTGACAGGGCCCGAGCAAACCCGACAGGGCCCGAGCAAATCTGACAGGGCCCGACGGAGCCCGACAGGACGCGGGCAAACCCGACAGGTCCCGAGCAAACCCGACAGGGCCTGACAAGGCCCGACAGGGCTCGAGCAAACCCGATAGGGCCTGACGGAGCCTGACAGGGCCCGAGCAAACCTGACAGGGCCCGAGAGAACCTGACAGGGCCCGACATAGCCCGACAGGGCGCGAGCAAACCCGACAGGGGCTGACAAGGCCCGACAGGGCCTGAGCAAACCCGACAGGACCCGCCAAAGCCTGATAGGGTCCGATGGAGCCCGACAGGGCCCGAGGAAACCCGACAGGGCGCGGCGGAGCCTGACAGGGCCCGAGGAAACCCGACAGGGTTCGACGGAGCCCGACAGGGTCTGACGGAACGCGACAGGGCCCGACGGAGCCCGACAGTGCCCGAGGAAACCAGACAGGGCCCGACAGAGCCCGACAGGGCCCGAGCAAACCCAACAGGGCCCGAGCAAACCCGACAGGGTTCGACGAAGCCTGACAGGGCTTGATGGAGCCCGACAGGGCCCGAGGGAACCCGACAGGGCCCGACGGAGCCTGACAGAGCCCGAGCAAACCCGACAGGGCTCGACGGAGCCCGATAGGGCCCGAGCAAACCCGACAGGGCCCGACGGAGCCTGACAGAGCCCGAGCAAACCCGAAAGGGCCCGACGAAGCCTGACAGGGCTCGATGGAGCCCGACAGGGCCTGAGGAAACCCGACAGGGCCGGAGGGAGCCCGATAGGGCCCGAGCAAACCCGACAGGGCCCGATGGAGCCCGACAGGGCTGGAGCAAACCCGACAGGGTCGGACAGAGCCTGACAGGGCTTCAGCAAACCCGACATGGCCCGAGCAAACCAGACAGGGCCCGACGGAGCCCGACAGAGCCCGAGGAAACCAGACAGGGCCCGACGGAGTCCGACAGGGCCGGAGCAAACCCGAAAAGGCCCGACGAAGCCTGACAGGGCTCGATGGAGCCCGACAGGGCCCGAGGAAACCCGACAGGGTCCGACGGAGCCTGATAAGGCCCGAGCAAACCCGACAGGGCCCAATGGAGCCCGACAGGGCTCGAGCAAACCCGACAGTGTCCGACGAAGCCTGACAGGGCTTCAGCAAACCCGACATGGCCCGAGCAAACCTGACAGGGCCCGACGGAGCCCAACAAAGCCCGAGGAAACCAGACAGGGCCCGACGGAGCCCGACAGGGCCCGAGCAAACCCGACAGGGCCCGACGGAGCCCGACAGGGCCCGAGCAAACCCGAAAGGGCCCGACGGAGCCTGACCGGGCTCGATGGAGCCAGACAGGGCCCGAGGAAACCCGACAGGGCCTGATTGAGCCCGACAGGGCCCGAGCAAATCTGACAGGGCCCGACGGAGCCCGACAGGACGCGGGCAAACCCGACAGGTCCCGAGCAAACCCGACAGGGCCTGACAAGGCCCGACAGGGCTCGAGCAAACTCGATAGGGCCTGACGGAGCCTGACAGGGCCCGAGCAAACCTGACAGGGCCCGAGAGAACCTGACAGGGCCCGACATAGCCCGACAGGGCGCGAGCAAACCCGACAGGGGCTGACAAGGCCCGACAGGGCCTGAGCAAACCCGACAGGACCCGCCAAAGCCTGATAGGGTCCGATGGAGCCCGACAGGGCCCGAGCAAACCCGACAGGGCCCGAGCAAACCTGACAGGGCTCGATGGAGCCCGACAGGGCCCGAGGAAACCCGACAGGGCCCGAGCAAACCCGACAGGGTTCGACGGAGCCCGACAGGGCCCGAGCAAACCCGACAGGGTCCGACGAAGCCTGACAGGGCTTCAGCAAACCCGACAGGGCCCGAGCAAATCCGACAGGGCCCGACGGAGCCCGACAGGGCCCGAGGAAACCAGACAGGGCCCGACAGAGCCCGACAGGGCCCGAGCAAACCCGACAGGGCCCGAGCAAACCCGACAGGGTTCGACAAAGCCTGACAGGGCTTGATGGAGCCCGACAGGGCCCGAGGAAACCCGACAGGGCCCGACGGAGCCTGACAGAGCCCGAGCAAACCCGAAAGGGCCCGACGAAGCCTGACAGGGCTCGATGGAGCCCGACAGGGCCCGAGGAAACCCGACAGGCCCTGACGGAGCTCGACAGGGCCGGAGCAAACCCGAAAAGGCCCGACGAAGCCTGACAGGGCTCGATGGAGCCCGACAGGGCCCGAGGAAACCCGACAGGGTCCGACGGAGCCTGATAAGGCCCGAGCAAACCCGACAGGGCCCAATGGAGCCCGACAGGGCTCGAGCAAACCCGACAGTGTCCGACGAAGCCTGACAGGGCTTCAGCAAACCCGACATGGCCCGAGCAAACCTGACAGGGCCCGACGGAGCCCAACAAAGCCTGAGGAAACCAGACAGGGCCCGACGGAGCCCGACAGGGCCCGAGCAAACCCGACAGGGCCCGACGGAGCCCGACAGGGCCCGAGCAAACCCGAAAGGGCCCGACGGAGCCTGACCGGGCTCGATGGAGCCAGACAGGGCCCGAGGAAACCCGACAGGGCCTGATTGAGCCCGACAGGGCCCGAGCAAATCTGACAGGGCCCGACGGAGCCCGACAGGACGCGGGCAAACCCGACAGGTCCCGAGCAAACCCGACAGGGCCTGACAAGGCCCGACAGGGCTCGAGCAAACTCGATAGGGCCTGACGGAGCCTGACAGGGCCCGAGCAAACCTGACAGGGCCCGAGAGAACCTGACAGGGCCCGACATAGCCCGACAGGGCGCGAGCAAACCCGACAGGGGCTGACAAGGCCCGACAGGGCCTGAGCAAACCCGACAGGACCCGCCAAAGCCTGATAGGGTCCGATGGAGCCCGACAGGGCCCGAGCAAACCCGACAGGGCCCGAGCAAACCTGACAGGGCTCGATGGAGCCCGACAGGGCCCGAGGAAACCCGACAGGGCCCGAGCAAACCCGACAGGGTTCGACGGAGCCCGACAGGGCCCGAGCAAACCCGACAGGGTCCGACGAAGCCTGACAGGGCTTCAGCAAACCCGACAGGGCCCGAGCAAATCCGACAGGGCCCGACGGAGCCCGACAGGGCCCGAGGAAACCAGACAGGGCCCGACAGAGCCCGACAGGGCCCGAGCAAACCCGACAGGGCCCGAGCAAACCCGACAGGGTTCGACAAAGCCTGACAGGGCTTGATGGAGCCCGACAGGGCCCGAGGAAACCCGACAGGGCCCGACGGAGCCTGACAGAGCCCGAGCAAACCCGAAAGGGCCCGACGAAGCCTGACAGGGCTCGATGGAGCCCGACAGGGCCCGAGGAAACCCGACAGGCCCTGACGGAGCTCGACAGGGCCGGAGCAAACCCGAAAAGGCCCGACGAAGCCTGACAGGGCTCGATGGAGCCCGACAGGGCCCGAGGAAACCCGACAGGGTCCGACGGAGCCTGATAAGGCCCGAGCAAACCCGACAGGGCCCAATGGAGCCCGACAGGGCTCGAGCAAACCCGACAGTGTCCGACGAAGCCTGACAGGGCTTCAGCAAACCCGACATGGCCCGAGCAAACCTGACAGGGCCCGACGGAGCCCAACAAAGCCCGAGGAAACCAGACAGGGCCCGACGGAGCCCGACAGGGCCCGAGCAAACCCGACAGGGCCCGACGGAGCCCGACAGGGCCCGAGCAAACCCGAAAGGGCCCGACGGAGCCTGACCGGGCTCGATGGAGCCAGACAGGGCCCGAGGAAACCCGACAGGGCCTGATTGAGCCCGATAGGGCCCGAGCAAACCCGACAGGGCCTGACGGAGCCTGACAGGGCCCGGGCAAAACCGACAGGGCACGCTGGAGCCCGACAGAGCCCGAGCAAACCCGACAGGGCCCGACAAGGCCCGACAGGGCCCGAGCAAACCTGACACGTCCTGACAAAGCCTGACAGGGCCCGACGGAGCCCGGCAGGGCCCGAGCAAACCCGAAAGAGCCCGACGGAGCCTGACAGGGCTCAGTGGAGTCCGACAGGGCCCGAGCAAACCCGACAGGGCCTGATGGAGCCTGACAGGGCCCGGGCAAACCCGACAGGGCCCGACGGAGCCCGACAGGGCCCGAGCAAACCCGAAAGGGCCCAACGGAGCCTGACAGGGTTCGATGGAGCCAGACAGGGCCCGAGGAAACCCGACAGGGCCTGATGGAGCCTGACAGGGCCCGGGCAAACCCGACAGGGCATGCTGGAGCCCGACAGAGCCCGAGCAAACCCGACAGGGCCCGACAAGGCCCGACAGGGCCCGAGCAAACCTGACAGGACCTGACAAAGCCTGACAGGGCCCGACAGAGCCTGACAGGGCCTGAGCAAACCCGAAATAGCCCGACGGAGCCTGACAGGGCTCGATAGAGTCCGACAGGGCCCGAGGAAACCCGACAGGGCCCGACGGAACCCGAGAGGGCCCGACGGAACCCGAGAGGGCATGAGGGAATCCGACAGGGCCCGACGGAGCCCGACAGGGCCCAAGCAAACCCGACAGGGCCCGACAGAGCCCGACAGGACCCGAGCAAACCCGACAGGGCCCGAGCAAACCCGACAGGGTTCGACAAAGCCTGACAGGGCTCGATGGAGCCCGACAGGGCCCGAGGAAACCCGACAGGGCCCGACGGAGCCTGACAGGGCCCGAGCAAACCCGACAGGGCCCGACGGAGCCTGACAGGGCCCGAGCAAACCCGACAGGGCTCGACGGAGCCTGACAGGGCCCGAGCAAACCCGACAGGGCCCGAGCAAACCTGACAGGGCACGAAGGAGCCCGACAGGGCCCGAGCAAACCCGACAAGGCCCAACGGATCCGGACAGGGCCTGAGCAAACCTGACAGGGCCCAACGGAGCCCGACAGGGCACTAGCAAATCCGACAGGGCCTGACGGAGCCTGACAGGGCCCGAGCAAACCCGACAGGGCCCGAGCAAATCTGACAGGGCCCGACGGAGCCCGACAGGACGCGGGCAAACCCGACAGGTCCCGAGCAAACCCGACAGGGCCTGACAAGGCCCGACAGGGCTCGAGCAAACCCGATAGGGCCTGACGGAGCCTGACAGGGCCCGAGCAAACCTGACAGGGCCCGAGAGAACCTGACAGGGCCCGACATAGCCCGACAGGGCGCGAGCAAACCCGACAGGGGCTGACAAGGCCCGACAGGGCCTGAGCAAACCCGACAGGACCCGCCAAAGCCTGATAGGGTCCGATGGAGCCCGACAGGGCCCGAGGAAACCCGACAGGGCGCGGCGGAGCCTGACAGGGCCCGAGGAAACCCGACAGGGTTCGACGGAGCCCGACAGGGCCCGAGCAAACCTGACAGGGCCCGACGGAGCCCGACAGGGCCCGAGGAAACCAGACAGGGCCCGACAGAGCCCGACAGGGCCCGAGCAAACCCAACAGGGCCCGAGCAAACCCGACAGGGTTCGACGAAGCCTGACAGGGCTTGATGGAGCCCGACAGGGCCCGAGGGAACCTGACAGGGCCCGACGGAGCCTGACAGAGCCCGAGCAAACCCGACAGGGCTCGACGGAGCCCGATAGGGCCCGAGCAAACCCGACAGGGCCTGACGGAGCCCGACAGGGCCCGAGCAAACCCGAAAGGGCCCGACGAAGCCTGACAGGGCTCGATGGAGCCCGACAGGGCCTGAGGCAACCCGACAGGGCCGGAGGGAGCCCGATAGGGCTCGAGCAAACCCGACAGGGCCCGATGGAGCCCGACAGGGCTGGAGCAAACCCGACAGGGTCGGACAGAGCCTGACAGGGCTTCAGCAAACCCGACATGGCCCGAGCAAATCAGACAGGGCCCGACGGAGCCCGACAGAGCCCGAGGAAACCAGACAGGGCCCGACGGAGCCTGACAGGGCCCGAGCAAACCCTACAGGGCCCGAGCAAACCTGACAGGGCACGAAGGAGCCCGACAGGGCCCGAGCAAACCCGACAAGGCCCAACGGATCCCGACAGGGCCTGAGCAAACCTGACAGGGCCCAACGGAGCCCGACAGGGCACTAGCAAATCCGACAGGGCCTGACGGAGCCTGACAGGGCCCGAGCAAACCCGACAGGGCCCGAGCAAATCTGACAGGGCCCGACGGAGCCCGACAGGACGCGGGCAAACCCGACAGGTCCCGAGCAAACCCGACAGGGCCTGACAAGGCCCGACAGGGCTCGAGCAAACCCGATAGGGCCTGACGGAGCCTGACAGGGCCCGAGCAAACCTGACAGGGCCCGAGAGAACCTGACAGGGCCCGACATAGCCCGACAGGGCGCGAGCAAACCCGACAGGGGCTGACAAGGCCCGACAGGGCCTGAGCAAACCCGACAGGACCCGCCAAAGCCTGATAGGGTCCGATGGAGCCCGACAGGGCCCGAGCAAACCCGACAGGGCCCGAGCAAACCTGACAGGGCTCGATGGAGCCCGACAGGGCCCGAGGAAACCCGACAGGGCCCGAGCAAACCCGACAGGGTTCGACGGAGCCCGACAGTGCCCGAGCAAACCCGACAGGGTCCGACGAAGCCTGACAGGGCTTCAGCAAACCCGACAGGGCCCGAGCAAATCCGACAGGGCTTGACGGAGCCCGACAGGGCCCGACGAAACCAGACAGGGCCCGACAGAGCCCGACAGGGCCCGAGCAAACCCGACAGGGCCCGAGCAAACCCGACAGGGTTCGACAAAGCCTGACAGGGCTTGATGGAGCCCGACAGGGCCCGAGGAAACCCGACAGGGCCCGACGGAGCCTGACAGAGCCCGAGCAAACCCGAAAGGGCCCGACGAAGCCTGACAGGGCTCGATGGAGCCCGTCAGGGCCCGAGGAAACTTGACAGGCCCTGACGGAGCTCGACAGGGCCCGAGCAAACCCGAAAAGGCCCGACGAAGCCTGACAGGGCTCGATGGAGCCCGACAGGGCCCGAGGAAACCCGACAGGGTCCGACGGAGCCTGATAAGGCCCGAGCAAACCCGACAGGGCCCAATGGAGCCCGACAGGGCTCGAGCAAACCCGACAGTGTCCGACGAAGCCTGACAGGGCTTCAGCAAACCCGACATGGCCCGAGCAAACCCGACAGGGCCCGACAGAGCCCAACAGAGCCCGAGGAAACCAGACAGGGCCCGACGGAGCCCGACAGGGCCCGAGCAAACCCGACAGGGCCCGACGGAGCCCGACAGGGCCCGAGCAAACCCGAAAGGGCCCAACGGAGCCTGACCGGGCTCGATGGAGCCAGACAGGGCCCGAGGAAACCCGACAGGGCCTGATTGAGCCCGATAGGGCCCTAGCAAACCCGACAGGGCCTGACGGAGCCTGACAGGGCCCGGGCAAAACCGACAGGGCACGCTGGAGCCCGACAGAGCCCGAGCAAACCCGACAGGGCCCGACAAGGCCCGACAGGGCCCGAGCAAAGCTGACACGTCCTGACAAAGCCTGACAGGGCCCGACGGAGCCCGGCAGGGCCCGAGCAAACCCGAAAGAGCCCGACGGAGCCTGACAGGGCTCAGTGGAGTCCGACAGGGCCCGAGCAAACCCGACAGGGCCTGATGGAGCCTGACAGGGCCCGGGCAAACCCGACAGGGCCCGACGGAGCCCGACAGGGCCCGAGCAAACCCGAAAGGGCCCGACGGAGCCTGACAGGGCTCGATGGAGCCAGACAGGGCCCGAGGAAACCCGACAGGGCCTGATGGAGCCTGACAGGGCCCGGGCAAACCCGACAGGGCATGCTGGAGCCCGACAGAGCCCGAGCAAACCCGACAGGGCCCGACAAGGCCCGACAGGGCCCGAGCAAACCTGACAGGACCTGACAAAGCCTGACAGGGCCCGACAGAGCCCGACAGGGCCTGAGCAAACCCGAAAGAGCCGACGGAGCCTGACAGGGCTCGATAGAGTCCGACAGGGCCCGAGGAAACCCGACAGGGCCCGAAGGAACCCGAGAGGGCCCGACGAAACCCGAGAGGGCCCGAGGGAATCCGACAGGGCCCGACGGAGCCCGACAGGGCCCGAGCAAACCCGACAGGGCCCGACAGAGCCCGACAGGACCCGAGCAAACCCGACAGGGCCCGAGCAAACCCGACAGGGTTCGACAAAGCCTGACAGGGCTCGATGGAGCCCGACAGGGCCCGAGGAAACCCGACAGGGCCCGACGGAGCCTGACAGGGCCCGAGCAAACCCGACAGGGCCCGACGGAGCCTGACAGGGCCCGAGCAAACCCGACAGGGCTCGACGGAGCCTGACAGGGCCCGAGCAAACCCGACAGGGCCCGAGCAAACCTGACAGGGCACGAAGGAGCCCGACAGGGCCCGAGCAAACCCGACAAGGCCCAACGGATCCGGACAGGGCCTGAGCAAACCTGACAGGGCCCAACGGAGCCCGACAGGGCACTAGCAAATCCGACAGGGCCTGACGGAGCCTGACAGGGCCCGAGCAAACCCGACAGGGCCCGAGCAAATCTGACAGGGCCCGACGGAGCCCGACAGGACGCGGGCAAACCCGACAGGTCCCGAGCAAACCCGACAGGGCCTGACAAGGCCCGACAGGGCTCGAGCAAACCCGATAGGGCCTGACGGAGCCTGACAGGGCCCGAGCAAACCTGACAGGGCCCGAGAGAACCTGACAGGGCCCGACATAGCCCGACAGGGCGCGAGCAAACCCGACAGGGGCTGACAAGGCCCGACAGGGCCTGAGCAAACCCGACAGGACCCGCCAAAGCCTGATAGGGTCCGATGGAGCCCGACAGGGCCCGAGGAAACCCGACAGGGCGCGGCGGAGCCTGACAGGGCCCGAGGAAACCCGACAGGGTTCGACGGAGCCCGACAGGGCCCGAGCAAACCTGACAGGGCCCGACGGAGCCCGACAGGGCCCGAGGAAACCAGACAGGGCCCGACAGAGCCCGACAGGGCCCGAGCAAACCCAACAGGGCCCGAGCAAACCCGACAGGGTTCGACGAAGCCTGACAGGGCTTGATGGAGCCCGACAGGGCCCGAGGGAACCTGACAGGGCCCGACGGAGCCTGACAGAGACCGAGCAAACCCGACAGGGCTCGACGGAGCCCGATAGGGCCCGAGCAAACCCGACAGGGCCTGACGGAGCCCGACAGGGCCCGAGCAAACCCGAAAGGGCCCGACGAAGCCTGACAGGGCTCGATGGAGCCCGACAGGGCCTGAGGCAACCCGACAGGGCCGGAGGGAGCCCGATAGGGCTCGAGCAAACCCGACAGGGCCCGATGGAGCCCGACAGGGCTGGAGCAAACCCGACAGGGTCGGACAGAGCCTGACAGGGCTTCAGCAAACCCGACATGGCCCGAGCAAATCAGACAGGGCCCGACGGAGCCCGACAGAGCCCGAGGAAACCAGACAGGGCCCGACGGAGCCTGACAGGGCCCGAGCAAACCCTACAGGGCCCGAGCAAACCTGACAGGGCACGAAGGAGCCCGACAGGGCCCGAGCAAACCCGACAAGGCCCAACGGATCCCGACAGGGCCTGAGCAAACCTGACAGGGCCCAACGGAGCCCGACAGGGCACTAGCAAATCCGACAGGGCCTGACGGAGCCTGACAGGGCCCGAGCAAACCCGACAGGGCCCGAGCAAATCTGACAGGGCCCGACGGAGCCCGACAGGACGCGGGCAAACCCGACAGGTCCCGAGCAAACCCGACAGGGCCTGACAAGGCCCGACAGGGCTCGAGCAAACCCGATAGGGCCTGACGGAGCCTGACAGGGCCCGAGCAAACCTGACAGGGCCCGAGAGAACCTGACAGGGCCCGACATAGCCCGACAGGGCGCGAGCAAACCCGACAGGGGCTGACAAGGCCCGACAGGGCCTGAGCAAACCCGACAGGACCCGCCAAAGCCTGATAGGGTCCGATGGAGCCCGACAGGGCCCGAGGAAACCCGACAGGGCGCGGCGGAGCCTGACAGGGCCCGAGGAAACCCGACAGGGTTCGACGGAGCCCGACAGGGCCCGAGCAAACCCGACAGGGCCCGACGGAGCCCGACAGGGCCCGAGGAAACCAGACAGGGCCCGACAGAGCCCGACAGGGCCCGAGCAAACCCAACAGGGCCCGAGCAAACCCGACAGGGTTCGACGAAGCCTGACAGGGCTTGATGGAGCCCGACAGGGCCCGAGGGAACCCGACAGGGCCCGACGGAGCCTGACAGAGCCCGAGCAAACCCGACAGGGCTCGACGGAGCCCGATAGGGCCTGAGGAAACCCGACAGGGCCGGAGGGAGCCCGATAGGGCCCGAGCAAACCCGACAGGGCCCGATGGAGCCCGACAGGGCTGGAGCAAACCCGACAGGGTCGGACAGAGCCTGACAGGGCTTCAGCAAACCCGACATGGCCCGAGCAAACCAGACAGGGCCCGACGGAGCCCGACAGAGCCCGAGGAAACCAGACAGGGCCCGACGGAGTCCGACAGGGCCCGAGCAAACCCGAAAGGGCCCGACGGAGCCTGACAGGGCTCGATGGAGCCCGACAGGGCCCGAGGAAACCCGACAAGGCCCAACGGATCCCGACAGGGCCTGAGCAAACCTGACAGGGCCCAACGGAGCCCGACAGGGCACTAGCAAATCCGAAAGGGCCCGACGAAGCCTGACAGGGCTCGATGGAGCCCGACAGGGCCCGAGGAAACCCGACAGGGTCCGACGGAGCCTGATAAGGCCCGAGCAAACCCGACCGGGCCCAATGGAGCCCGACAAAGCTCGAGCAAACCCGACAGTGTCCGACGAAGCCTGACAGGGCTTCAGCAAACCCGACATGGCCCGAGCAAACCCGACAGGGCCCGACGGAGCCCAACAGAGCCCGAGGAAACCAGACAGGGCCCGACGGAGCCCGACAGGGCCCGAGCAAACCCGACAGGGCCCGACGGAGCCCGACAGGGCTCGAGCAAACCTGACACGTCCTGACAAAGCCTGACAGGGCCCGACGGAGCCCGGCAGGGCCCGAGCAAACCCGAAAGAGCCCGACGGAGCCTGACAGGGCTCAGTGGAGTCCGACAGGGCCCGAGCAAACCCGACAGGGCCTGATGGAGCCTGACAGGGCCCGGGCAAACCCGACAGGGCCCGACGGAGCCCGACAGGGCCCGAGCAAACCCGAAAGGGCCCGACGGAGCCTGACAGGGCTCGATGGAGCCAGACAGGGCCCGAGGAAACCCGACAGGGCCTGATGGAGCCTGACAGGGCCCGGGCAAACCCGACAGGGCATGCTGGAGCCTGACAGAGCCCGAGCAAACCCGACAGGGCCCGACAATGCCCGACAGGGCCCGAGCAAACCTGACAGGACCTGACAAAGCCTGACAGGGCCCGACAGAGCCCGACAGGGCCTGAGCAAACCTGAAAGAGCCCGACGGAGCCTGACCGGGCTCGATAGAGTCCGACAGGGCCCGAGGAAACCGGACAGGGCCCGACGGAACCCGAGAGGGCCCGACGGAGCCCAACAGAGCCCGAGGGAATCCGACAGGGCCCGACGGAGCCCGACAGGGCCCGAGCAAACCCGACAGGGCCCGACAGAGCCCGACAGGACCCGAGCAAACCCGACAGGGCCCGAGCAAACCCGACAGGGTTCGACAAAGCCTGACAGGGCTCGATGGAGCCCGACAGGGCCCGAGGAAACCCGACAGGGCCCGACGGAGCCTGACAGGGCCCGAGCAAACCCGACAGGGCCCGACGGAGCCTGACAGGGCCCGAGCAAACCCGAGAGGGCTCGACGGAGCCTGACAGGGCCCGAGCAAACCCGACAGGGCCCGAGCAAACCTGACAGGGCACGAAGGAGCCCGACAGGGCCCGAGCAAACCCGACAAGGCCCAACGGATCCCGACAGGGCCTGAGCAAACCTGACAGGGCCCAACGGAGCCCGACAGGGCACTAGCAAATCCGACAGGGCCTGACGGAGCCTGACAGGGCCCGAGCAAACCCGACAGGGCCCGAGCAAATCTGACAGGGCCCGACGGAGCCCGACAGGACGCGGGCAAACCCGACAGGTCCCGAGCAAACCCGACAGGGCCTGACAAGGCTCGACAGGGCTCGAGCAAACCCGATAGGGCCTGACGGAGCCTGACAGGGCCCGAGCAAACCTGACAGGGCCCGAGAGAACCTGACAGGGCCCGACATAGCCCGACAGGGCGCGAGCAAACCCGACAGGGGCTGACAAGGCCCGACAGGGCCTGAGCAAACCCGACAGGACCCGCCAAAGCCTGATAGGGTCCGATGGAGCCCGACAGGGCCCGAGGAAACCCGACAGGGCGCGGCGGAGCCTGACAGGGCCCGAGGAAACCCGACAGGGTTCGACGGAGCCAGACAGGGCCCGAGCAAACCCGACAGGGCCCGACGGAGCCCGACAGGGCCCGAGGAAACCAGACAGGGCCCGACAGAGCCCGAAAGGGCCCGAGCAAACCCAACAGGGCCCGAGCAAACCCGACAGGGTTCGACGAAGCCTGACAGGGCTTGATGGAGCCCGACAGGGCCCGAGGGAACCCGACAGGGCTCGACGGAGCCCGATAGGGCCCGAGCAAACCCGACAGGGCCTGACGGAGCCCGACAGGGCCCGAGCAAACTTGAAAGGGCTCGACGAAGCCTGACAGGGCTCGATGGAGCCCGATAGGGCCTGAGGAAACCCGACAGGGCCGGAGGGAGCCCGATAGGGCCCGAGCAAACCCGACAGGGCCCGAGCAAACCCGACAGGGTTCGACAAAGCCTGACAGGGCTTGATGGATCCCGACAGGGCCCGAGGAAACCCGACAGGGCCCGACGGAGCCTGACAGAGCCCGAGCAAACCCGAAAGGGCCCAACGAAGCCTGACAGGGCTCGATGGAGCCCGACAGGGCCCGAGGAAACCTGACAGGACCTGACAAAGCCTGACAGGGCCCGACAGAGCCCGACAGGGCCTGAGCAAACCCGAAAGAGCCCGACGGAGCCTGACAGGGCTCGATAGAGTCCGACAGGGCCCGAGGAAACCGGACAGGGCCCGATGGAACCCGAGAGGGCCCGACGAAACCCGAGAGGGCCCGAGGGAATCCGACAGGGCCCGACAGAGCCCGACAGGGCCCGAGGGAACCCGACAGGGCTCGACGGAGCCCGATAGGGCCCGAGCAAACCCGACAGGGCCTGACGGAGCCCGACAGGGCCCGAGCAAACTTGAAAGGGCTCGACGAAGCCTGACAGGGCTCGATGGAGCCCGACAGGGCCTGAGGAAACCCGACAGGGCCGGAGGGAGCCCGATAGGGCCCGAGCAAACCCGACAGGGCCCGAGCAAACCCGACAGGGTTCGACAAAGCCTGACAGGGCTTGATGGATCCCGACAGGGCTTGAGGAAACCCGACAGGGCCCGACGGAGCCTGACAGAGCCCGAGCAAACCCGAAAGGGCCCGACGAAGCCTGACAGGGCTCGATGGAGCCCGACAGGGCCCGAGGAAACCCGACAGGCCCTGACGGAGCTCGACAGGGCCCGAGCAAACCCGAAAAGGCCCGACGAAGCCTGACAGGGCTCGATGGAGCCCGACAGGGCCCGAGGAAACCCGACAGGGTCCGACGGAGCCTGATAAGGCCCGAGCAAACCCGACAGGGCCCAATGGAGCCCGACAGGGCTCGAGCAAACCCGACAGTGTCCGACGAAGCCTGACAGGGCTTCAGCAAACCCGACATGGCCCGAGCAAACCCGACAGGGCCCGACGGAGCCCAACAGAGCCCGAGGAAACCAGACAGGGCCCGACGGAGCCCGACAGGGCCCGAGCAAACCCGACAGGGCCCGACGGAGCCCGACAGGGCCCGAGCAAACCCGAAAGGGCCCGACGGAGCCTGACAGGGCTCGATGGAGCCAGACAGGGCCCGAGGAAACCCGACAGGGCCTGATTGAGCCCGATAGGGCCCGAGCAAACCCGACAGGGCCTGACGGAGCCTGACAGGGCCCGGGCAAAACCGACAGGGCACGCTGGAGCCCGACAGAGCCCGAGCAAACCCGACAGGGCCCGACAAGGCCCGACAGGGCCCGAGCAAACCTGACACGTCCTGACAAAGCCTGACAGGGCCCGACGGAGCCCGGCAGGGCCCGAGCAAACCCGAAAGAGCCCGACGGAGCCTGACAGGGCTCAGTGGAGTCCGACAGGGTCCGAGCAAACCCGACAGGGCCTGATGGAGCCTGACAGGGCCCGGGCAAACCCGACAGGGCCCGACGGAGCCCGACAGGGCCCGAGCAAACCCGAAAGGGCCCGACGGAGCCTGACAGGGCTCAGTGGAGTCCGACAGGGTCCGAGCAAACCCGACAGGGCCTGATGGAGCCTGACAGGGCCCGGGCAAACCCGACAGGGCCCGACGGAGCCCGACAGGGCCCGAGCAAACCCGAAAGGGCCCGACGGAGCCTGACAGGGCTCGATGGAGCCAGACAGG
This sequence comes from Patagioenas fasciata, assembly GCF_037038585.1. Taxonomy (NCBI): domain Eukaryota; kingdom Metazoa; phylum Chordata; class Aves; order Columbiformes; family Columbidae; genus Patagioenas; species Patagioenas fasciata. Next base: position 1,746,742 of record NC_092530.1, read on the forward strand.
GCCCGAGGAAACCCGACAGGGCCTGATGGAGCCTGACAGGGCCCGGGCAAACCCGACAGGGCATGCTGGAGCCCGACAGAGCCCGAGCAAACCCGACAGGGCCCGACAAGGCCCGACAGGGCCCGAGCATACCTGACAGGACCTGACAAAGCCTGACAGGGCCCGACAGAGCCCGACAGGGCCTGAGCAAACCCGAAAGAGCCCGACGGAGCCTGACAGGGCTCGATAGAGTCCGACAGGGCCCGAGGAAACCCGACAGGGCCCGACGGAACCCGAGAGGGCCCGACGAAACCCGAGAGGGCCCGAGGGAATCCGACAGGGCCCGACGGAGCCCGACAGGGCCCGAGCAAACCCGACAGGGCCCGACAGAGCCCGACAGGACCCGAGCAAACCCGACAGGGCCCGAGCAAACCCGACAGGGTTCGACAAAGCCTGACAGGGCTCGATGGAGCCCGACAGGGCCCGAGGAAACCCAACAGGGCCCGACGGAGCCTGACAGGGCCCGAGCAAACCCGACAGGGCCCGACGGAGCCTGACAGGGCCCGAGCAAACCCGAGAGGGCTCGACGGAGCCTGACAGGGCCCGAGCAAACCCGACAGGGCCCGAGCAAACCTGACAGGGCACGAAGGAGCCCGACAGGGCCCGAGCAAACCCGACAAGGCCCAACGGATCCCGACAGGGCCTGAGCAAACCTGACAGGGCCCAACGGAGCCCGACAGGGCACTAGCAAATCCGACAGGGCCTGACGGAGCCTGACAGGGCCCGAGCAAACCCGACAGGGCCCGAGCAAATCTGACAGGGCCCGACGGAGCCCGACAGGACGCGGGCAAACCCGACAGGTCCCGAGCAAACCCGACAGGGCCTGACAAGGCCCGACAGGGCTCGAGCAAACGCGATAGGGCCTGACGGAGCCTGACAGGGCCCGAGCAAACCTGACAGGGCCCGACGGAGCCTGACAGAGCCCGAGCAAACGCGACAGGGCTCGACGGAGCCCGATAGGGCCCGAGCAAACCCGACAGGGCCCGATGGAGCCCGACAGGGCTGGAGCAAACCCGACAGGGTCGGACAGAGCCTGACAGGGCTTCAGCAAACCCGACATGGCCCGAGCAAACCAGACAGGGCCCGACGGAGCCCGACAGAGCCCGAGGAAACCAGACAGGGCCCGACGGAGTCCGACAGGGCCCGAGCAAACCCGAAAGGGCCCGACGGAGCCTGGCAGGGCTCGATGGAGCCCGACAGGGCCCGAGGAAACCCGACAAGGCCCAACGGATCCCGACAGGGCCTGAGCAAACCTGACAGGGCCCAACGGAGCCCGACAGGGCACTAGCAAATCCGACAGGGCCTGACGGAGCCTGACAGGGCCCGAGCAAACCCGACAGGGCCCGAGCAAATCTGACAGGGCCCGACGGAGCCCGACAGGACGCGGGCAAACCCGACAGGTCCCGAGCAAACCCGACAGGGCCTGACAAGGCCCGACAGGGCTCGAGCAAACCCGATAGGGCCTGACGGAGCCTGACAGGGCCCGAGCAAACCTGACAGGGCCCGAGAGAACCTGACAGGGCCCGACATAGCCCGACAGGGCGCGAGCAAACCCGACAGGGGCTGACAAGGCCCGACAGGGCCTGAGCAAACCCGACAGGACCCGCCAAAGCCTGATAGGGTCCGATGGAGCCCGACAGGGCCCGAGCAAACCCGACAGGGCCCGAGCAAACCTGACAGGGCTCGATGGAGCCCGACAGGGCCCGAGGAAACCCGACAGGGCCCGAGCAAACCCGACAGGGTTCGACGGAGCCCGACAGGGCCCGAGCAAACCCGACAGGGTCCGACGAAGCCTGACAGGGCTTCAGCAAACCCGACAGGGCCCGAGCAAATCCGACAGGGCTTGACGGAGCCCGACAGGGCCCGACATAACCAGACAGGGCCCGACAGAGCCCGACAGGGCCCGAGCAAACCCGACAGGGCCCGAGCAAACCCGACAGGGTTCGACAAAGCCTGACAGGGCTTGATGGAGCCCGACAGGGCCCGAGGAAACCCGACAGGGCCCGACGGAGCCTGACAGAGCCCGAGCAAACCCGAAAGGGCCCGACGAAGCCTGACAGGGCTCGATGGAGCCCGTCAGGGCCCGAGGAAACTTGACAGGCCCTGACGGAGCTCGACAGGGCCCGAGCAAACCCGAAAAGGCCCGACGAAGCCTGACAGGGCTCGATGGAGCCCGACAGGGCCCGAGGAAACCCGACAGGGTCCGACGGAGCCTGATAAGGCCCGAGCAAACCCGACAGGGCCCAATGGAGCCCGACAGGGCTCGAGCAAACCCGACAGTGTCCGACGAAGCCTGACAGGGCTTCAGCAAACCCGACATGGCCCGAGCAAACCCGACAGGGCCCGACAGAGCCCAACAGAGCCCGAGGAAACCAGACAGGGCCCGACGGAGCCCGACAGGGCCCGAGCAAACCCGACAGGGCCCGACGGAGCCCGACAGGGCCCGAGCAAACCCGAAAGGGCCCGACGGAGCCTGACCGGGCTCGATGGAGCCAGACAGGGCCCGAGGAAACCCGACAGGGCCTGATTGAGCCCGATAGGGCCCTAGCAAACCCGACAGGGCCTGACGGAGCCTGACAGGGCCCGGGCAAAACCGACAGGGCACGCTGGAGCCCGACAGAGCCCGAGCAAACCCGACAGGGCCCGACAAGGCCCGACAGGGCCCGAGCAAACCTGACACGTCCTGACAAAGCCTGACAGGGCCCGACGGAGCCCGGCAGGGCCCGAGCAAACCCGAGAGGGCTCGACGGAGCCTGACAGGGCCCGAGCAAACCCGACAGGGCCCGACGGAGCCTGACAGGGCCCGAGCAAACCCGAGAGGGCTCGACGGAGCCTGACAGGGCCCGAGCAAACCCGACAGGGCCCGAGCAAACCTGACAGGGCACGAAGGAGCCCGACAGGGCCCGAGCAAACCCGACAAGGCCCAACGGATCCCGACAGGGCCTGAGCAAACCTGACAGGGCCCAACGGAGCCCGACAGGGCACTAGCAAATCCGACAGGGCCTGACGGAGCCTGACAGGGCCCGAGCAAACCCGACAGGGCCCGAGCAAATCTGACAGGGCCCGACGGAGCCCGACAGGACGCGGGCAAACCCGACAGGTCCCGAGCAAACCCGACAGGGCCTGACAAGGCCCGACAGGGCTCGAGCAAACGCGATAGGGCCTGACGGAGCCTGACAGGGCCCGAGCAAACCTGACAGGGCCCGACGGAGCCTGACAGAGCCCGAGCAAACGCGACAGGGCTCGACGGAGCCCGATAGGGCCCGAGCAAACCCGACAGGGCCCGATGGAGCCCGACAGGGCTGGAGCAAACCCGACAGGGTCGGACAGAGCCTGACAGGGCTTCAGCAAACCCGACATGGCCCGAGCAAACCAGACAGGGCCCGACGGAGCCCGACAGAGCCCGAGGAAACCAGACAGGGCCCGACGGAGTCCGACAGGGCCCGAGCAAACCCGAAAGGGCCCGACGGAGCCTGGCAGGGCTCGATGGAGCCCGACAGGGCCCGAGGAAACCCGACAAGGCCCAACGGATCCCGACAGGGCCTGAGCAAACCTGACAGGGCCCAACGGAGCCCGACAGGGCACTAGCAAATCCGACAGGGCCTGACGGAGCCTGACAGGGCCCGAGCAAACCCGACAGGGCCCGAGCAAATCTGACAGGGCCCGACGGAGCCCGACAGGACGCGGGCAAACCCGACAGGTCCCGAGCAAACCCGACAGGGCCTGACAAGGCCCGACAGGGCTCGAGCAAACCCGATAGGGCCTGACGGAGCCTGACAGGGCCCGAGCAAACCTGACAGGGCCCGAGAGAACCTGACAGGGCCCGACATAGCCCGACAGGGCGCGAGCAAACCCGACAGGGGCTGACAAGGCCCGACAGGGCCTGAGCAAACCCGACAGGACCCGCCAAAGCCTGATAGGGTCCGATGGAGCCCGACAGGGCCCGAGCAAACCCGACAGGGCCCGAGCAAACCTGACAGGGCTCGATGGAGCCCGACAGGGCCCGAGGAAACCCGACAGGGCCCGAGCAAACCCGACAGGGTTCGACGGAGCCCGACAGGGCCCGAGCAAACCCGACAGGGTCCGACGAAGCCTGACAGGGCTTCAGCAAACCCGACAGGGCCCGAGCAAATCCGACAGGGCTTGACGGAGCCCGACAGGGCCCGACATAACCAGACAGGGCCCGACAGAGCCCGACAGGGCCCGAGCAAACCCGACAGGGCCCGAGCAAACCCGACAGGGTTCGACAAAGCCTGACAGGGCTTGATGGAGCCCGACAGGGCCCGAGGAAACCCGACAGGGCCCGACGGAGCCTGACAGAGCCCGAGCAAACCCGAAAGGGCCCGACGAAGCCTGACAGGGCTCGATGGAGCCCGTCAGGGCCCGAGGAAACTTGACAGGCCCTGACGGAGCTCGACAGGGCCCGAGCAAACCCGAAAAGGCCCGACGAAGCCTGACAGGGCTCGATGGAGCCCGACAGGGCCCGAGGAAACCCGACAGGGTCCGACGGAGCCTGATAAGGCCCGAGCAAACCCGACAGGGCCCAATGGAGCCCGACAGGGCTCGAGCAAACCCGACAGTGTCCGACGAAGCCTGACAGGGCTTCAGCAAACCCGACATGGCCCGAGCAAACCCGACAGGGCCCGACAGAGCCCAACAGAGCCCGAGGAAACCAGACAGGGCCCGACGGAGCCCGACAGGGCCCGAGCAAACCCGACAGGGCCCGACGGAGCCCGACAGGGCCCGAGCAAACCCGAAAGGGCCCGACGGAGCCTGACCGGGCTCGATGGAGCCAGACAGGGCCCGAGGAAACCCGACAGGGCCTGATTGAGCCCGATAGGGCCCTAGCAAACCCGACAGGGCCTGACGGAGCCTGACAGGGCCCGGGCAAAACCGACAGGGCACGCTGGAGCCCGACAGAGCCCGAGCAAACCCGACAGGGCCCGACAAGGCCCGACAGGGCCCGAGCAAACCTGACACGTCCTGACAAAGCCTGACAGGGCCCGACGGAGCCCGGCAGGGCCCGAGCAAACCCGAAAGAGCCCGACGGAGCCTGACAGGGCTCAGTGGAGTCCGACAGGGCCCGAGCAAACCCGACAGGGCCTGATGGAGCCTGACAGGGCCCGGGCAAACCCGACAGGGCCCGACGGAGCCCGACAGGGCCCGAGCAAACCCGAAAGGGCCCGACGGAGCCTGACAGGGCTCGATGGAGCCAGACAGGGCCCGAGGAAACCCGACAGGGCCTGATGGAGCCTGACAGGGCCCGGGCAAACCCGACAGGGCATGCTGGAGCCCGACAGAGCCCGAGCAAACCCGACAGGGCCCGACAAGGCCCGACAGGGCCCGAGCAAACCTGACAGGACCTGACAAAGCCTGACAGGGCCCGACAGAGCTCGACAGGGCCTGAGCAAACCCGAAAGAGCCGACGGAGCCTGACAGGGCTCGATAGAGTCCGACAGGGCCCGAGGAAACCCGACAGGGCCCGAAGGAACCCGAGAGGGCCCGACGAAACCCGAGAGGGCCCGAGGGAATCCGACAGGGCCCGACGGAGCCCGACAGGGCCCGAGCAAACCCGACAGGGCCCGACAGAGCCCGACAGGACCCGAGCAAACCCGACAGGGCCCGAGCAAACCCGACAGGGTTCGACAAAGCCTGACAGGGCTCGATGGAGCCCGACAGGGCCCGAGGAAACCCGACAGGGCCCGACGGAGCCTGACAGGGCCCGAGCAAACCCGACAGGGCCCGACGGAGCCTGACAGGGCCCGAGCAAACCCGACAGGGCTCGACGGAGCCTGACAGGGCCCGAGCAAACCCGACAGGGCCCGAGCAAACCTGACAGGGCACGAAGGAGCCCGACAGGGCCCGAGCAAACCCGACAAGGCCCAACGGATCCGGACAGGGCCTGAGCAAACCTGACAGGGCCCAACGGAGCCCGACAGGGCACTAGCAAATCCGACAGGGCCTGACGGAGCCTGACAGGGCCCGAGCAAACCCGACAGGGCCCGAGCAAATCTGACAGGGCCCGACGGAGCCCGACAGGACGCGGGCAAACCCGACAGGTCCCGAGCAAACCCGACAGGGCCTGACAAGGCCCGACAGGGCTCGAGCAAACCCGATAGGGCCTGACGGAGCCTGACAGGGCCCGAGCAAACCTGACAGGGCCCGAGAGAACCTGACAGGGCCCGACATAGCCCGACAGGGCGCGAGCAAACCCGACAGGGGCTGACAAGGCCCGACAGGGCCTGAGCAAACCCGACAGGACCCGCCAAAGCCTGATAGGGTCCGATGGAGCCCGACAGGGCCCGAGGAAACCCGACAGGGCGCGGCGGAGCCTGACAGGGCCCGAGGAAACCCGACAGGGTTCGACGGAGCCCGACAGGGTCTGACGGAACGCGACAGGGCCCGACGGAGCCCGACAGTGCCCGAGGAAACCAGACAGGGCCCGACAGAGCCCGACAGGGCCCGAGCAAACCCAACAGGGCCCGAGCAAACCCGACAGGGTTCGACGAAGCCTGACAGGGCTTGATGGAGCCCGACAGGGCCCGAGGGAACCCGACAGGGCCCGACGGAGCCTGACAGAGCCCGAGCAAACCCGACAGGGCTCGACGGAGCCCGATAGGGCCCGAGCAAACCCGACAGGGCCTGACGGAGCCCGACAGGGCCCGAGCAAACCCGAAAGGGCCCGACGAAGCCTGACAGGGCTCGATGGAGCCCGACAGGGCCTGAGGAAACCCGACAGGGCCGGAGGGAGCCCGATAGGGCCCGAGCAAACCCGACAGGGCCCGATGGAGCCCGACAGGGCTGGAGCAAACCCGACAGGGTCGGACAGAGCCTGACAGGGCTTCAGCAAACCCGACATGGCCCGAGCAAACCAGACAGGGCCCGACGGAGCCCGACAGAGCCCGAGGAAACCAGACAGGGCCCGACGGAGCCCGACAGGGCCCGAGCAAACCCGAAAGGGCCCGACGGAGCCTGACAGGGCTCGATGGAGCCCGACAGGGCCCGAGGAAACCCGACAAGGCCCAACGGATCCCGACAGGGCCTGAGCAAACCTGACAGGGCCCAACGGAGCCCGACAGGGCACTAGCAAATCCGAAAGGGCCCGAAGGAGCCTGACAGGGCTCGATGGAGCCCGACAGGGCCCGAGGAAACCAGACAGGGCCCGACAGAGCCCGACAGGGCCCGAGCAAACCCGACAGGGCCCGAGCAAACCCGACAGGGTTCGACAAAGCCTGACAGGGCTTGATGGAGCCCGACAGGGCCCGAGGAAACCCGACAGGGCCCGACGGAGCCCGACAGAGCCCGAGCAAACCCGAAAGGGCCCGACGGAGCCTGACAGGGCTCGATGGAGCCAGACAGGGCCCGAGGAAACCCGACAGGCCCTGACGGAGCTCGACAGGGCCCGAGCAAACCCGAAAAGGCCCGACGAAGCCTGACAGGGCTCGATGGAGCCCGACAGGGCCCGAGGAAACCCGACAGGGTCCGACGGAGCCTGATAAGGCCCGAGCAAACCCGACAGGGCCCAATGGAGCCCGACAGGGCTCGAGCAAACCCGACAGTGTCCGACGAAGCCTGACAGGGCTTCAGCAAACCCGACATGGCCCGAGCAAACCCGACAGGGCCCGACGGAGCCCAACAGAGCCCGAGGAAACCAGACAGGGCCCGACGGAGCCCGACAGGGCCCGAGCAAACCCGAAAGGGCCCGACGGAGCCTGACAGGGCTCGATGGAGCCAGACAGGGCCCGAGGAAACCCGACAGGGCCTGATTGAGCCCGATAGGGCCCGAGCAAACCCGACAGGGCCTGACGGAGCCTGACAGGGCCCGGGCAAAACCGACAGGGCACGCTGGAGCCCGACAGAGCCCGAGCAAACCCGACAGGGCCCGACAAGGCCCGACAGGGCCCGAGCAAACCTGACACGTCCTGACAAAGCCTGACAGGGCCCGACGGAGCCCGGCAGGGCCCGAGCAAACCCGAAAGGGCCCGACGGAGCCTGACCGGGCTCGATGGAGCCAGACAGGGCCCGAGGAAACCCGACAGGGCCTGATTGAGCCCGATAGGGCCCGAGCAAACCCGACAGGGCCTGACGGAGCCTGACAGGGCCCGGGCAAAACCGACAGGGCACGCTGGAGCCCGACAGAGCCCGAGCAAACCCGACAGGGCCCGACAAGGCCCGACAGGGCCCGAGCAAACCTGACACGTCCTGACAAAGCCTGACAGGGCCCGACGGAGCCCGGCAGGGCCCGAGCAAACCCGAAAGAGCCCGACGGAGCCTGACAGGGCTCAGTGGAGTCCGACAGGGCCCGAGCAAACCCGACAGGGCCTGATGGAGCCTGACAGGGCCCGGGCAAACCCGACAGGGCCCGACGGAGCCCGACAGGGCCCGAGCAAACCCGAAAGGGCCCGACGGAGCCTGACAGGGCTCGATGGAGCCAGACAGGGCCCGAGGAAACCCGACAGGGCCTGATGGAGCCTGACAGGGCCCGGGCAAACCCGACAGGGCATGCTGGAGCCCGACAGAGCCCGAGCAAACCCGACAGGGCCCGACAAGGCCCGACAGGGCCCGAGCAAACCTGACAGGACCTGACAAAGCCTGACAGGGCCCGACAGAGCCCGACAGGGCCTGAGCAAACCCGAAAGAGCCCGACGGAGCCTGACAGGGCTCGATAGAGTCCGACAGGGCCCGAGGAAACCCGACAGGGCCCGAAGGAACCCGAGAGGGCCCGACGAAACCCGAGAGGGCCCGAGGGAATCCGACAGGGCCCGACGGAGCCCGACAGGGCCCGAGCAAACCCGACAGGGCCCGACAGAGCCCGACAGGACCCGAGCAAACCCGACAGGGCCCGAGCAAACCCGACAGGGTTCGACAAAGCCTGACAGGGCTCGATGGAGCCCGACAGGGCCCGAGGGAATCCGACAGGGCCCGACGGAGCCCGACAGGGCCTGAGCAAATCCGAAATAGCCCGACGGAGCCTGACAGGGCTCGATAGAGTCCGACAGGGCCCGAGGAAACCCGACAGGGCCCGACGGAACCCGAGAGGGCCCGGGCAAACCCGACAGGGCCCGACGGAGCCCGACAGGGCCCGAGCAAACCCGACAGGGCCCGACAGAGCCCGACAGGGCCCGAGGAAACCAGACAGGGCCCGACAGAGCCCGACAGGGCCCGAGCAAACCCAACAGGGCCCGAGCAAACCCGACAGGGTTCGACGAAGCCTGACAGGGCTTGATGGAGCCCGACAGGGCCCGAGGGAACCCGACAGGGCCCGACGGAGCCTGACAGAGCCCGAGCAAACCCGACAGGGCTCGATGGAGCCCGATAGGGCCCGAGCAAACCCGACAGGGCCTGACGGAGCCCGACAGGGCCCGAGCAAACCCGAAAGGGCCCGACGAAGCCTGACAGGGCTCGATGGAGCCCGACAGGGCCCGAGGGAACCCGACAGGGCCCGACGGAGCCTGACAGAGCCCGAGCAAACCCGACAGGGCTCGACGGAGCCCGATAGGGCCCGAGCAAACCCGACAGGGCTCGACGGAGCTCGATAGGGCCCGAGCAAACCCGACAGGGCCTGACGGAGCCCGACAGGGCCCGAGCAAACCCGAAAGGGCCCGACGAAGCCTGACAGGGCTCGATGGAGCCCGACAGGGCCTGAGGAAACCCGACAGGGCCGGAGGGAGCCCGATAGGGCCCGAGCAAACCCGACAGGGCCCGATGGAGCCCGACAGGGCTGGAGAAAACCCGACAGGGTCGGACAGAGCCTGACAGGGCCCGAGCAAACCTGACAGGGCCCGAGAGAACCTGACAGGGCCCGACATAGCCCGACAGGGCGCGAGCAAACCCGACAGGGGCTGACAAGGCCCGACAGGGCCTGAGCAAACCCGACATGGCCCGAGCAAACCAGACAGGGCCCGACGGAGCCCGACAGAGCCCGAGGAAACCAGACAGGGCCCGACGGAGCCCGACAGGGCCCGAGCAAACCCGAAAGGGCCCGACGGAGCCTGACAGGGCTCGATGGAGCCCGACAGGGCCCGAGGAAACCCGACAAGGCCCAACGGATCCCGACAGGGCCTGAGCAAACCTGACAGGGCCCAACGGAGCCCGACAGGGCACTAGCAAATCCGACAGGGCCTGACGGAGCCTGACAGGGCCCGAGCAAACCCGACAGGGCCCGAGCAAATCTGACAGGGCCCGACGGAGCCCGACAGGACGCGGGCAAACCCGACAGGTCCCGAGCAAACCCGACAGGGCCTGACAAGGCCCGACAGCGCTCGAGCAAACCCGATAGGGCCTGACGGAGCCTGACAGGGCCCGAGCAAACCTGACAGGGCCCGAGAGAACCTGACAGGGCCCGACATAGCCCGACAGGGCGCGAGCAAACCCGACAGGGGCTGACAAGGCCCGACAGGGCCTGAGCAAACCCGACAGGACCCGCCAAAGCCTGATAGGGTCCGATGGAGCCCGACAGGGCCCGAGCAAACCCGACAGGGCCCGAGCAAACCTGACAGGGCTCGATGGTGCCCGACAGGGCCCGAGGAAACCCGACAGGGCGCGACGGAGCCTGACAGGGCCCGAGCAAACCCGACAGGGTTCGACGGAGCCCGACAGGGCCCGAGCAAACCCGACAGGGTCCGACGAAGCCTGACAGGGCTTCAGCAAACCCGACAGGGCCCGAGCAAATCCGACAGGGCCCGACGGAGCCCGACAGGGCCCGAGGAAACCAGACAGGGCCCGACAGAGCCCGACAGGGCCCGAGCAAACCCGACAGGGCCCGAGCAAACCCGACAGGGTTCGACAAAGCCTGACAGGGCTTGATGGAGCCCGACAGGGCCCGAGGAAACCCGACAGGGCCCGACGGAGCCTGACAGAGCCCGAGCAAACCTGAAAGTGCCCGACGAAGCCTGACAGGGCTCGATGGAGCCCGACAGGGCCCGAGGAAACCCGACAGGCCCTGACGGAGCTCGACAGGGCCCGAGCAAACCCGAAAAGGCTCGACGAAGCCTGACAGGGCTCGATGGAGCCCGACAGGGCCCGAGGAAACCCGACAGGGTCCGACGGAGCCTGATAAGGCCCGAGCAAACCCGACAGGGCCCAATGGAGCCCGACAGGGCTGGAGCAAACCCGACAGGGTCGGACAGAGCCTGACAGGGCTTCAGCAAACCCGACATGGCCCGAGCAAACCAGACAGGGCCCGACGGAGCCCGACAGAGCCCGAGGAAACCAGACAGGGCCCGACGGAGCCCGACAGGGCCCGAGCAAACCCGAAAGGGCCCGACGGAGCCTGACAGGGCTCGATGGAGCCCGACAGGGCCCGAGGAAACCCGACAAGGCCCAACGGATCCCGACAGGGCCTGAGCAAACCTGACAGGGCCCAACGGAGCCCGACAGGGCACTAGCAAATCCGAAAGGGCCCGAAGGAGCCTGACAGGGCTCGATGGAGCCCGACAGGGCCCGAGGAAACCAGACAGGGCCCGACAGAGCCCGACAGGGCCCGAGCAAACCCGACAGGGCCCGAGCAAACCCGACAGGGTTCGACAAAGCCTGACAGGGCTTGATGGAGCCCGACAGGGCCCGAGGAAACCCGACAGGGCCCGACGGAGCCTGACAGAGCCCGAGCAAACCCGAAAGGGCCCGACGAAGCCTGACAGGGCTCGATGGAGCCCGACAGGGCCCGAGGAAACCCGACAGGCCCTGACGGAGCTCGACAGGGCCCGAGCAAACCCGAAAAGGCCCGACGAAGCCTGACAGGGCTCGATGGAGCCCGACAGGGCCCGAGGAAACCCGACAGGGTCCGACGGAGCCTGATAAGGCCCGAGCAAACCCGACAGGGCCCAATGGAGCCCGACAGGGCTCGAGCAAACCCGACAGTGTCCGACGAAGCCTGACAGGGCTTCAGCAAACCCGACATGGCCCGAGCAAACCCGACAGGGCCCGACGGAGCCCAACAGAGCCCGAGGAAACCAGACAGGGCCCGACGGAGCCCGACAGGGCCCGAGCAAACCCGACAGGGCCCGACGGAGCCCGACAGGGCCCGAGCAAACCCGAAAGGGCCCGACGGAGCCTGACAGGGCTCGATGGAGCCAGACAGGGCCCGAGGAAACCCGACAGGGCCTGATTGAGCCCGATAGGGCCCGAGCAAACCCGACAGGGCCTGACGGAGCCTGACAGGGCCCGGGCAAAACCGACAGGGCACGCTGGAGCCCGACAGAGCCCGAGCAAACCCGACAGGGCCCGACAAGGCCCGACAGGGCCCGAGCAAACCTGACACGTCCTGACAAAGCCTGACAGGGCCCGACGGAGCCCAACAGAGCCCGAGGAAACCAGACAGGGCCCGACGGAGCCCGATAGGGCCCGAGCAAACCCGACAGGGCCTGACGGAGTCCGACAGGGCCCGAGCAAACCCGAAAGGGCCCGACGAAGCCTGACAGGGCTCGATGGAGCCCGACAGGGCCCGAGGGAACCCGACAGGGCCCGACGGAGCCTGACCGAGCCCGAGCAAACCCGACAGGGCTCGATGGAGCCCGATAGGGCCCGAGCAAACCCGACAGGGCTCGACGGAGCCCGATAGGGCCCGAGCAAACCCGACAGGGCCTGACGGAGCCCGACAGGGCCCGAGCAAACCCGAAAGGGCCCGACGAAGCCTGACAGGGCTCGATGGAGCCCGACAGGGCCTGAGGAAACCCGACAGGGCCGGAGGGAGCCCGATAGGGCCCGAGCAAACCCGACAGGGCCCGATGGAGCCCGACAGGGCTGGAGCAAACCTGACAGGGTCGGACAGAGCCTGACAGGGCTTCAGCAAACCCGACATGGCCCGAGCAAACCAGACAGGGCCCGACGGAGCCCGACAGAGCCCGAGGAAACCAGACAGGGCCCGACGGAGCCCGACAGGGCCCGAGCAAACCCGAAAGGGCCCGACGGAGCCTGACAGGGCTCGATGGAGCCCGACAGGGCCCGAGGAAACCCGACAAGGCCCAACGGATCCCGACAGGGCCTGAGCAAACCTGACAGGGCCCAACGGAGCCCGACAGGGCACTAGCAAATCCGACAGGGCCTGACGGAGCCTGACAGGGCCCGAGCAAACCCGACAGGGCCCGAGCAAATCTGACAGGGCCCGACGGAGCCCGACAGGACGCGGGCAAACCCGACAGGTCCCGAGCAAACCCGACAGGGCCTGACAAGGCCCGACAGCGCTCGAGCAAACCCGATAGGGCCTGACGGAGCCTGACAGGGCCCGAGCAAACCTGACAGGGCCCGAGAGAACCTGACAGGGCCCGACATAGCCCGACAGGGCGCGAGCAAACCCGACAGGGGCTGACAAGGCCCGACAGGGGCTCACAAGGCCCGACAGGGCCTGAGCAAACCCGACAGGACCCGCCAAAGCCTGATAGGGTCCGATGGAGCCCGACAGGGCCCGAGCAAACCCGACAGGGCCCGAGCAAACCTGACAGGGCTCGATGGAGCCCGACAGGGCCCGAGGAAACCCGACAGGGCGCGACGGAGCCTGACAGGGCCCGAGCAAACCCGACAGGGTTCGACGGAGCCCGACAGGGCCCGAGCAAACCCGACAGGGTCCGACGAAGCCTGACAGGGCTTCAGCAAACCCGACAGGGCCCGAGCAAATCCGACAGGGCCCGACGGAGCCCGACAGGGCCCGAGGAAACCAGACAGGGCCCGACAGAGCCCGACAGGGCCCGAGCAAACCCGACAGGGCCCGAGCAAACCCGACAGGGTTCGACAAAGCCTGACAGGGCTTGATGGAGCCCGACAGGGCCCGAGGAAACCCGACAGGGCCCGACGGAGCCTGACAGAGCCCGAGCAAACCCGAAAGGGCCCGACGAAGCCTGACAGGGCTCGATGGAGCCCGACAGGGCCCGAGGAAACCCGACAGGCCCTGACGGAGCTCGACAGGGCCCGAGCAAACCCGAAAAGGCTCGACGAAGCCTGACAGGGCTCGATGGAGCCCGACAGGGCCCGAGGAAACCCGACAGGGCCCGACGGAGCCTGACAGGGCCCGAGCAAACCCGACAGGGCCCGACGGAGCCTGACAGGGCCCGAGCAAACCCGACAGGCCTCGACGGAGCCTGACAGGGCCCGAGCAAACCCGACAGGGCCCGAGCAAACCTGACAGGGCACGAAGGAGCCCGACAGGGCCCGAGCAAACCCGACAAGGCCCAACGGATCCCGACAGGGCCTGAGCAAACCTGACAGGGCCCAACGGAGCCCGACAGGGCACTAGCAAATCCGACAGGGCCTGACAGAGCCTGACAGGGCCCGAGCAAACCCGACAGGGCCCGAGCAAATCTGACAGGGCCCGACGGAGCCCAACAGGACGCGGGCAAACCCGACAGGGCCCGAGCAAACCCGACAGGGCCTGACAAGGCCCGACAGGGCTCGAGCAAACCCGATAGGGCCTGACGGAGCCTGACAGGGCCCGAGCAAACCTGACAGGGCCCGAGAGAACCTGACAGGGCCCGACATAGCCCGACAGGGCGCGAGCAAACCCGACAGGGGCTGACAAGGCCCGACAGGGCCTGAGCAAACCCGACAGGACCCGCCAAAGCCTGATAGGGTCCGATGGAGCCCGACAGGGCCCGAGGAAACCCGACAGGGCGCGGCGGAGCCTGACAGGGCCCGAGGAAACCCGACAGGGTTCGACGGAGCCCGACAGGGCCCGAGCAAACCCGACAGGGCCCGACAAAGCCCGACAGGGCCCGAGGAAACCAGACAGGGCCCGACAGAGCCCGACAGGGCCCGAGCAAACCCAACAGGGCCCGAGCAAACCCGACAGGGTTCGACGAAGCCTGACAGGGCTTGATGGAGCCCGACAGGGCCCGAGGGAACCCGACAGGGCCCGACGGAGCCTGACAGAGCCCGAGCAAACCCGACAGGGCTCGACGGAGCCCGATAGGGCCCGAGCAAACCCGACAGGGCCTGACGGAGCCCGACAGGGCCCGAGCAAACCCGAAAGGGCCCGACGAAGCCTGACAGGGCTCGATGGAGCCCGACAGGGCCTGAGGAAACCCGACAGGGCCGGAGGGAGCCCGATAGGGCCCGAGCAAACCCGACAGGGCCCGATGGAGCCCGACAGGGCTGGAGCAAACCCGACAGGGTCGGACAGAGCCTGACAGGGCTTCAGCAAACCCGACATGGCCCGAGCAAACCAGACAGGGCCCGACGGAGCCCGACAGAGCCCGAGGAAACCAGACAGGGCCCGACGGAGCCCGACAGGGCCCGAGCAAACCCGAAAGGGCCCGACGGAGCCTGACAGGGCTCGATGGAGCCCGACAGGGCCCGAGGAAACCCGACAAGGCCCAACGGATCCCGACAGGGCCTGAGCAAACCCGACAGGGCCCAACGGAGCCCGACAGGGCACTAGCAAATCCGAAAGGGCCCGACGGAGCCTGACAGGGCTCGATGGAGCCTGACAGGGCCCGAGGAAACCAGACAGGGCCCGACAGAGCCCGACAGGGCCCGAGCAAACCCGACAGGGCCCGAGCAAACCCGACAGGGTTCGACAAAGGCTGACAGGGCTTGATGGAGCCCGACAGGGCCCGAGGAAACCCGACAGGGCCCGACGGAGCCTGACAGAGCCCGAGTAACCCGAAAGGGCCTGACGAAGCCTGACAGGGCTCGATGGAGCCCGACAGGGCCCGAGGAAACCCGACAGGCCCTGACGGAGCTCGACAGGGCCCGAGCAAACCCGAAAAGGCCCGACGAAGCCTGACAGGGCTCGATGGAGCCCGACAGGGCCCGAGGAAACCCGACAGGGTCCGACGGAGCCTGATAAGGCCCGAGCAAACCCGACAGGGCCCAATGGAGCCCGACAGGGCTCGAGCAAACCCGACAGTGTCCGACGAAGCCTGACAGGGCTTCAGCAAACCCGACATGGCCCGAGCAAACCCGACAGGGCCCGACGGAGCCCAACAGAGCCCGAGGAAACCAGACAGGGCCCGACGGAGCCCGACAGGGCCCGAGCAAACCCGACAGGGCCCGACGGAGCCCGACAGGGCCCGAGCAAACCTGAAAGGGCCCGACGGAGCCTGACAGGGCTCGATGGAGCCAGACAGGGCCCGAGGAAACCCGACAGGGCCTGATTGAGCCCGATAGGGCCCGAGCAAACCCGACAGGGCCTGACGGAGCCTGACAGGGCCCGGGCAAAACCGACAGGGCACGCTGGAGCCCGACAGAGCCCGAGCAAACCCGACAGGGCCCGACAAGGCCCGACAGGGCCCGAGCAAACCTGACACGTCCTGACAAAGCCTGACAGGGCCCGACGGAGCCCGGCAGGGCCCGAGCAAACCCGAAAGAGCCCGACGGAGCCTGACAGGGCTCAGTGGAGTCCGACAGGGCCCGAGCAAACCCGACAGGGCCTGATGGAGCCTGACAGGGCCCGGGCAAACCTGACACGTCCTGACAAAGCCTGACAGGGCCCGACGGAGCCCGGCAGGGCCCGAGCAAACCCGAAAGAGCCCGACGGAGCCTGACAGGGCTCAGTGGAGTCCGACAGGGCCCGAGCAAACCCGACAGGGCCCGACGGAGCCCGACAGGGCCCGAGCAAACCCGACAGGGCCCGACAGAGCCCGACAGGACCCGAGCAAACCCGACAGGGCCCGAGCAAACCCGACAGGGTTCGACAAAGCCTGACAGGGCTCGATGGAGCCCGACAGGGCCCGAGGGAATCCGACAGGGCCCGACGGAGCCCGACAGGGCCTGAGCAAATCCGAAATAGCCCGACGGAGCCTGACAGGGCTCGATAGAGTCCGACAGGGCCCGAGGAAACCCGACAGGGCCCGACGGAACCCGAGAGGGCCCGGGCAAACCCGACAGGGCCCGACGGAGCCCGACAGGGCCCGAGCAAACCCGACAGGGCCCGACAGAGCCCGACAGGGCCCGAGGAAACCAGACAGGGCCCGACAGAGCCCGACAGGGCCCGAGCAAACCCAACAGGGCCCGAGCAAACCCGACAGGGTTCGACGAAGCCTGACAGGGCTTGATGGAGCCCGACAGGGCCCGAGGGAACCCGACAGGGCCCGACGGAGCCTGACAGAGCCCGAGCAAACCCGACAGGGCTCGATGGAGCCCGATAGGGCCCGAGCAAACCCGACAGGGCCTGACGGAGCCCGACAGGGCCCGAGCAAACCCGAAAGGGCCCGACGAAGCCTGACAGGGCTCGATGGAGCCCGACAGGGCCCGAGGGAACCCGACAGGGCCCGACGGAGCCTGACAGAGCCCGAGCAAACCCGACAGGGCTCGACGGAGCCCGATAGGGCCCGAGCAAACCCGACAGGGCTCGACGGAGCCCGATAGGGCCCGAGCAAACCCGACAGGGCCTGACGGAGCCCGACAGGGCCCGAGCAAACCCGAAAGGGCCCGACGAAGCCTGACAGGGCTCGATGGAGCCCGACAGGGCCTGAGGAAACCCGACAGGGCCGGAGGGAGCCCGATAGGGCCCGAGCAAACCCGACAGGGCCCGATGGAGCCCGACAGGGCTGGAGAAAACCCGACAGGGTCGGACAGAGCCTGACAGGGCTTCAGCAAACCCGACATGGCCCGAGCAAACCAGACAGGGCCCGACGGAGCCCGACAGAGCCCGAGGAAACCAGACAGGGCCCGACGGAGCCCGACAGGGCCCGAGCAAACCCGAAAGGGCCCGACGGAGCCTGACAGGGCTCGATGGAGCCCGACAGGGCCCGAGGAAACCCGACAAGGCCCAACGGATCCCGACAGGGCCTGAGCAAACCTGACAGGGCCCAACGGAGCCCGACAGGGCACTAGCAAATCCGACAGGGCCTGACGGAGCCTGACAGGGCCCGAGCAAACCCGACAGGGCCCGAGCAAATCTGACAGGGCCCGACGGAGCCCGACAGGACGCGGGCAAACCCGACAGGTCCCGAGCAAACCCGACAGGGCCTGACAAGGCCCGACAGCGCTCGAGCAAACCCGATAGGGCCTGACGGAGCCTGACAGGGCCCGAGCAAACCTGACAGGGCCCGAGAGAACCTGACAGGGCCCGACATAGCCCGACAGGGCGCGAGCAAACCCGACAGGGGCTGACAAGGCCCGACAGGGCCTGAGCAAACCCGACAGGACCCGCCAAAGCCTGATAGGGTCCGATGGAGCCCGACAGGGCCCGAGCAAACCCGACAGGGCCCGAGCAAACCTGACAGGGCTCGATGGTGCCCGACAGGGCCCGAGGAAACCCGACAGGGCGCGACGGAGCCTGACAGGGCCCGAGCAAACCCGACAGGGTTCGACGGAGCCCGACAGGGCCCGAGCAAACCCGACAGGGTCCGACGAAGCCTGACAGGGCTTCAGCAAACCCGACAGGGCCCGAGCAAATCCGACAGGGCCCGACGGAGCCCGACAGGGCCCGAGGAAACCAGACAGGGCCCGACAGAGCCCGACAGGGCCCGAGCAAACCCGACAGGGCCCGAGCAAACCCGACAGGGTTCGACAAAGCCTGACAGGGCTTGATGGAGCCCGACAGGGCCCGAGGAAACCCGACAGGGCCCGACGGAGCCTGACAGAGCCCGAGCAAACCTGAAAGGGCCCGACGAAGCCTGACAGGGCTCGATGGAGCCCGACAGGGCCCGAGGAAACCCGACAGGCCCTGACGGAGCTCGACAGGGCCCGAGCAAACCCGAAAAGGCTCGACGAAGCCTGACAGGGCTCGATGGAGCCCGACAGGGCCCGAGGAAACCCGACAGGGTCCGACGGAGCCTGATAAGGCCCGAGCAAACCCGACAGGGCCCAATGGAGCCCGACAGGGCTGGAGCAAACCCGACAGGGTCGGACAGAGCCTGACAGGGCTTCAGCAAACCCGACATGGCCCGAGCAAACCAGACAGGGCCCGACGGAGCCCGACAGAGCCCGAGGAAACCAGACAGGGCCCGACGGAGCCCGACAGGGCCCGAGCAAACCCGAAAGGGCCCGACGGAGCCTGACAGGGCTCGATGGAGCCCGACAGGGCCCGAGGAAACCCGACAAGGCCCAACGGATCCCGACAGGGCCTGAGCAAACCTGACAGGGCCCAACGGAGCCCGACAGGGCACTAGCAAATCCGAAAGGGCCCGAAGGAGCCTGACAGGGCTCGATGGAGCCCGACAGGGCCCGAGGAAACCAGACAGGGCCCGACAGAGCCCGACAGGGCCCGAGCAAACCCGACAGGGCCCGAGCAAACCCGACAGGGTTCGACAAAGCCTGACAGGGCTTGATGGAGCCCGACAGGGCCCGAGGAAACCCGACAGGGCCCGACGGAGCCTGACAGAGCCCGAGCAAACCCGAAAGGGCCCGACGAAGCCTGACAGGGCTCGATGGAGCCCGACAGGGCCCGAGGAAACCCGACAGGCCCTGACGGAGCTCGACAGGGCCCGAGCAAACCCGACAGGGCTCGACGGAGCCCGATAGGGCCCGAGCAAACCCGACAGGGCCTGACGGAGCCCGACAGGGCCCGAGCAAACCCGAAAGGGCCCGACGAAGCCTGACAGGGCTCGATGGAGCCCGACAGGGCCTGAGGAAACCCGACAGGGCCGGAGGGAGCCCGATAGGGCCCGAGCAAACCCGACAGGGCCCGATGGAGCCCGACAGGGCTGGAGAAAACCCGACAGGGTCGGACAGAGCCTGACAGGGCTTCAGCAAACCCGACATGGCCCGAGCAAACCAGACAGGGCCCGACGGAGCCCGACAGAGCCCGAGGAAACCAGACAGGGCCCGACGGAGCCCGACAGGGCCCGAGCAAACCCGAAAGGGCCCGACGGAGCCTGACAGGGCTCGATGGAGCCCGACAGGGCCCGAGGAAACCCGACAAGGCCCAACGGATCCCGACAGGGCCTGAGCAAACCTGACAGGGCCCAACGGAGCCCGACAGGGCACTAGCAAATCCGACAGGGCCTGACGGAGCCTGACAGGGCCCGAGCAAACCCGACAGGGCCCGAGCAAATCTGACAGGGCCCGACGGAGCCCGACAGGACGCGGGCAAACCCGACAGGTCCCGAGCAAACCCGACAGGGCCTGACAAGGCCCGACAGCGCTCGAGCAAACCCGATAGGGCCTGACGGAGCCTGACAGGGCCCGAGCAAACCTGACAGGGCCCGAGAGAACCTGACAGGGCCCGACATAGCCCGACAGGGCGCGAGCAAACCCGACAGGGGCTGACAAGGCCCGACAGGGCCTGAGCAAACCCGACAGGACCCGCCAAAGCCTGATAGGGTCCGATGGAGCCCGACAGGGCCCGAGCAAACCCGACAGGGCCCGAGCAAACCTGACAGGGCTCGATGGTGCCCGACAGGGCCCGAGGAAACCCGACAGGGCGCGACGGAGCCTGACAGGGCCCGAGCAAACCCGACAGGGTTCGACGGAGCCCGACAGGGCCCGAGCAAACCCGACAGGGTCCGACGAAGCCTGACAGGGCTTCAGCAAACCCGACAGGGCCCGAGCAAATCCGACAGGGCCCGACGGAGCCCGACAGGGCCCGAGGAAACCAGACAGGGCCCGACAGAGCCCGACAGGGCCCGAGCAAACCCGACAGGGCCCGAGCAAACCCGACAGGGTTCGACAAAGCCTGACAGGGCTTGATGGAGCCCGACAGGGCCCGAGGAAACCCGACAGGGCCCGACGGAGCCTGACAGAGCCCGAGCAAACCTGAAAGGGCCCGACGAAGCCTGACAGGGCTCGATGGAGCCCGACAGGGCCCGAGGAAACCCGACAGGCCCTGACGGAGCTCGACAGGGCCCGAGCAAACCCGAAAAGGCTCGACGAAGCCTGACAGGGCTCGATGGAGCCCGACAGGGCCCGAGGAAACCCGACAGGGTCCGACGGAGCCTGATAAGGCCCGAGCAAACCCGACAGGGCCCAATGGAGCCCGACAGGGCTGGAGCAAACCCGACAGGGTCGGACAGAGCCTGACAGGGCTTCAGCAAACCCGACATGGCCCGAGCAAACCAGACAGGGCCCGACGGAGCCCGACAGAGCCCGAGGAAACCAGACAGGGCCCGACGGAGCCCGACAGGGCCCGAGCAAACCCGAAAGGGCCCGACGGAGCCTGACAGGGCTCGATGGAGCCCGACAGGGCCCGAGGAAACCCGACAAGGCCCAACGGATCCCGACAGGGCCTGAGCAAACCTGACAGGGCCCAACGGAGCCCGACAGGGCACTAGCAAATCCGAAAGGGCCCGAAGGAGCCTGACAGGGCTCGATGGAGCCCGACAGGGCCCGAGGAAACCAGACAGGGCCCGACAGAGCCCGACAGGGCCCGAGCAAACCCGACAGGGCCCGAGCAAACCCGACAGGGTTCGACAAAGCCTGACAGGGCTTGATGGAGCCCGACAGGGCCCGAGGAAACCCGACAGGGCCCGACGGAGCCTGACAGAGCCCGAGCAAACCCGAAAGGGCCCGACGAAGCCTGACAGGGCTCGATGGAGCCCGACAGGGCCCGAGGAAACCCGACAGGCCCTGACGGAGCTCGACAGGGCCCGAGCAAACCCGAAAAGGCCCGACGAAGCCTGACAGGGCTCGATGGAGCCCGACAGGGCCCGAGGAAACCCGACAGGGTCCGACGGAGCCTGATAAGGCCCGAGCAAACCCGACAGGGCCCAATGGAGCCCGACAGGGCTCGAGCAAACCCGACAGTGTCCGACGAAGCCTGACAGGGCTTCAGCAAACCCGACATGGCCCGAGCAAACCCGACAGGGCCCGACGGAGCCCAACAGAGCCCGAGGAAACCAGACAGGGCCCGACGGAGCCCGACAGGGCCCGAGCAAACCCGACAGGGCCCGACGGAGCCCGACAGGGCCCGAGCAAACCCGAAAGGGCCCGACGGAGCCTGACAGGGCTCGATGGAGCCAGACAGGGCCCGAGGAAACCCGACAGGGCCTGATTGAGCCCGATAGGGCCCGAGCAAACCCGACAGGGCCTGACGGAGCCTGACAGGGCCCGGGCAAAACCGACAGGGCACGCTGGAGCCCGACAGAGCCCGAGCAAACCCGACAGGGCCCGACAAGGCCCGACAGGGCCCGAGCAAACCTGACACGTCCTGACAAAGCCTGACAGGGCCCGACGGAGCCCAACAGAGCCCGAGGAAACCAGACAGGGCCCGACGGAGCCCGATAGGGCCCGAGCAAACCCGACAGGGCCTGACGGAGCCCGACAGGGCCCGAGCAAACCCGAAAGGGCCCGACGAAGCCTGACAGGGCTCGATGGAGCCCGACAGGGCCCGAGGGAACCCGACAGGGCCCGACGGAGCCTGACCGAGCCCGAGCAAACCCGACAGGGCTCGATGGAGCCCGATAGGGCCCGAGCAAACCCGACAGGGCTCGACGGAGCCCGATAGGGCCCGAGCAAACCCGACAGGGCCTGACGGAGCCCGACAGGGCCCGAGCAAACCCGAAAGGGCCCGACGAAGCCTGACAGGGCTCGATGGAGCCCGACAGGGCCTGAGGAAACCCGACAGGGCCGGAGGGAGCCCGATAGGGCCCGAGCAAACCCGACAGGGCCCGATGGAGCCCGACAGGGCTGGAGCAAACCCGACAGGGTCGGACAGAGCCTGACAGGGCTTCAGCAAACCCGACATGGCCCGAGCAAACCAGACAGGGCCCGACGGAGCCCGACAGAGCCCGAGGAAACCAGACAGGGCCCGACGGAGCCCGACAGGGCCCGAGCAAACCCGAAAGGGCCCGACGGAGCCTGACAGGGCTCGATGGAGCCCGACAGGGCCCGAGGAAACCCGACAAGGCCCAACGGATCCCGACAGGGCCTGAGCAAACCTGACAGGGCCCAACGGAGCCCGACAGGGCACTAGCAAATCCGACAGGGCCTGACGGAGCCTGACAGGGCCCGAGCAAACCCGACAGGGCCCGAGCAAATCTGACAGGGCCCGACGGAGCCCGACAGGACGCGGGCAAACCCGACAGGTCCCGAGCAAACCCGACAGGGCCTGACAAGGCCCGACAGCGCTCGAGCAAACCCGATAGGGCCTGACGGAGCCTGACAGGGCCCGAGCAAACCTGACAGGGCCCGAGAGAACCTGACAGGGCCCGACATAGCCCGACAGGGCGCGAGCAAACCCGACAGGGGCTGACAAGGCCCGACAGGGCCTGAGCAAACCCGACAGGACCCGCCAAAGCCTGATAGGGTCCGATGGAGCCCGACAGGGCCCGAGCAAACCCGACAGGGCCCGAGCAAACCTGACAGGGCTCGATGGAGCCCGACAGGGCCCGAGGAAACCCGACAGGGCGCGACGGAGCCTGACAGGGCCCGAGCAAACCCGACAGGGTTCGACGGAGCCCGACAGGGCCCGAGCAAACCCGACAGGGTCCGACGAAGCCTGACAGGGCTTCAGCAAACCCGACAGGGCCCGAGCAAATCCGACAGGGCCCGACGGAGACCGACAGGGCCCGAGGAAACCAGACAGGGCCCGACAGAGCCCGACAGGGCCCGAGCAAACCCGACAGGGCCCGAGCAAACCCGACAGGGTTCGACAAAGCCTGACAGGGCTTGATGGAGCCCGACAGGGCCCGAGGAAACCCGACAGGGCCCGACGGAGCCTGACAGAGCCCGAGCAAACCCGAAAGGGCCCGACGAAGCCTGACAGGGCTCGATGGAGCCCGACAGGGCCCGAGGAAACCCGACAGGCCCTGACGGAGCTCGACAGGGCCCGAGCAAACCCGAAAAGGCTCGACGAAGCCTGACAGGGCTCGATGGAGCCCGACAGGGCCCGAGGAAACCCGACAGGGCCCGACGGAGCCTGACAGGGCCCGAGCAAACCCGACAGGGCCCGACGGAGCCTGACAGGGCCCGAGCAAACCCGACAGGCCTCGACGGAGCCTGACAGGGCCCGAGCAAACCCGACAGGGCCCGAGCAAACCTGACAGGGCACGAAGGAGCCCGACAGGGCCCGAGCAAACCCGACAAGGCCCAACGGATCCCGACAGGGCCCGAGCAAACCTGACAGGGCCCAACGGAGCCCGACAGGGCACTAGCAAATCCGACAGGGCCTGACAGAGCCTGACAGGGCCCGAGCAAACCCGACAGGGCCCGAGCAAATCTGACAGGGCCCGACGGAGCCCAACAGGACGCGGGCAAACCCGACAGGGCCCGAGCAAACCCGACAGGGCCTGACAAGGCCCGACAGGGCTCGAGCAAACCCGATAGGGCCTGACGGAGCCTGACAGGGCCCGAGCAAACCTGACAGGGCCCGAGAGAACCTGACAGGGCCCGACATAGCCCGACAGGGCGCGAGCAAACCCGACAGGGGCTGACAAGGCCCGACAGGGCCTGAGCAAACCCGACAGGACCCGCCAAAGCCTGATAGGGTCCGATGGAGCCCGACAGGGCCCGAGGAAACCCGACAGGGCGCGGCGGAGCCTGACAGGGCCCGAGGAAACCCGACAGGGTTCGACGGAGCCCGACAGGGCCCGAGCAAACCCGACAGGGCCCGACAAAGCCCGACAGGGCCCGAGGAAACCAGACAGGGCCCGACAGAGCCCGACAGGGCCCGAGCAAACCCAACAGGGCCCGAGCAAACCCGACAGGGTTCGACGAAGCCTGACAGGGCTTGATGGAGCCCGACAGGGCCCGAGGGAACCCGACAGGGCCCGACGGAGCCTGACAGAGCCCGAGCAAACCCGACAGGGCTCGACGGAGCCCGATAGGGCCCGAGCAAACCCGACAGGGCCTGACGGAGCCCGACAGGGCCCGAGCAAACCCGAAAGGGCCCGACGAAGCCTGACAGGGCTCGATGGAGCCCGACAGGGCCTGAGGAAACCCGACAGGGCCGGAGGGAGCCCGATAGGGCCCGAGCAAACCCGACAGGGCCCGATGGAGCCCGACAGGGTTGGAGCAAACCCGACAGGGTCGGACAGAGCCTGACAGGGCTTCAGCAAACCCGACATGGCCCGAGCAAACCAGACAGGGCCCGACGGAGCCCGACAGAGCCCGAGGAAACCAGACAGGGCCCGACGGAGCCCGACAGGGCCCGAGCAAACCCGAAAGGGCCCGACGGAGCCTGACAGGGCTCGATGGAGCCCGACAGGGCCCGAGGAAACCCGACAAGGCCCAACGGATCCCGACAGGGCCTGAGCAAACCCGACAGGGCCCAACGGAGCCCGACAGGGCACTAGCAAATCCGAAAGGGCCCGACGGAGCCTGACAGGGCTCGATGGAGCCTGACAGGGCCCGAGGAAACCAGACAGGGCCCGACAGAGCCCGACAGGGCCCGAGCAAACCCGACAGGGCCCGAGCAAACCCGACAGGGTTCGACAAAGGCTGACAGGGCTTGATGGAGCCCGACAGGGCCCGAGGAAACCCGACAGGGCCCGACGGAGCCTGACAGAGCCCGAGCAAACCCGAAAGGGCCTGACGAAGCCTGACAGGGCTCGATGGAGCCCGACAGGGCCCGAGGAAACCCGACAGGCCCTGACGGAGCTCGACAGGGCCCGAGCAAACCCGAAAAGGCCCGACGAAGCCTGACAGGGCTCGATGGAGCCCGACAGGGCCCGAGGAAACCCGACAGGGTCCGACGGAGCCTGATAAGGCCCGAGCAAACCCGACAGGGCCCAATGGAGCCCGACAGGGCTCGAGCAAACCCGACAGTGTCCGACGAAGCCTGACAGGGCTTCAGCAAACCCGACATGGCCCGAGCAAACCCGACAGGGCCCGACGGAGCCCAACAGAGCCCGAGGAAACCAGACAGGGCCCGACGGAGCCCGACAGGGCCCGAGCAAACCCGACAGGGCCCGACGGAGCCCGACAGGGCCCGAGCAAACCTGAAAGGGCCCGACGGAGCCTGACAGGGCTCGATGGAGCCAGACAGGGCCCGAGGAAACCCGACAGGGCCTGATTGAGCCCGATAGGGCCCGAGCAAACCCGACAGGGCCTGACGGAGCCTGACAGGGCCCGGGCAAAACCGACAGGGCACGCTGGAGCCCGACAGAGCCCGAGCAAACCCGACAGGGCCCGACAAGGCCCGACAGGGCCCGAGCAAACCTGACACGTCCTGACAAAGCCTGACAGGGCCTGACGGAGCCCGGCAGGGCCCGAGCAAACCCGAAAGAGCCCGACAGAGCCTGACAGGGCTCAGTGGAGTCCGACAGGGCCCGAGCAAACCCGACAGGGCCTGATGGAGCCTGACAGGGCCCGGGCAAACCCGACAGGGCCCGACGGAGCCCGACAGGGCCCGAGCAAACCCGAAAGGGCCCGACGGAGCCTGACAGGGCTCGATGGAGCCAGACAGGGCCCGAGGAAACCCGACAGGGCCTGATGGAGCCTGACAGGGCCCGGGCAAACCCGACAGGGCATGCTGGAGCCCGACAGAGCCCGAGCAAACCCGACAGGGCCCGACAAGGCCCGACAGGGCCCGAGCAAACCTGACAGGACCTGACAAAGCCTGACAGGGCCCGACAGAGCCCGACAGGGCCTGAGCAAACCCGAAATAGCCCGACGGAGCCTGACAGGGCTCGATAGAGTCCGACAGGGCCCGAGGAAACCCGACAGGGCCCGACGGAACCCGAGAGGGCCCGACGGAACCCGAGAGGGCCCGGGCAAACCCGACAGGGCCCGACGGAGCCCGACAGGGACCGAGCAAACCCGACAGGGCCCGACAGAGCCCGACAGGGCCCGAGGAAACCAGACAGGGCCCGACAGAGCCCGACAGGGCCCGAGCAAACCCAACAGGGCCCGAGCAAACCCGACAGGGTTCGACGAAGCCTGACAGGGCTTGATGGAGCCCGACAGGGCCCGAGGGAACCCGACAGGGCCCGACGGAGCCTGACAGAGCCCGAGCAAACCCGACAGGGCTCGATGGAGCCCGATAGGGCCCGAGCAAACCCGACAGGGCCTGACGGAGCCCGACAGGGCCCGAGCAAACCCGAAAGGGCCCGACGAAGCCTGACAGGGCTCGATGGAGCCCGACAGGGCCCGAGGGAACCCGACAGGGCCCGACGGAGCCTGACCGAGCCCGAGCAAACCCGACAGGGCTCGATGGAGCCCGATAGGGCCCGAGCAAACCCGACAGGGCTCGACGGAGCCCGATAGGGCCCGAGCAAACCCGACAGGGCCTGACGGAGCCCGACAGGGCCCGAGCAAACCCGAAAGGGCCCGACGAAGCCTGACAGGGCTCGATGGAGCCCGACAGGGCCTGAGGAAACCCGACAGGGCCGGAGGGAGCCCGATAGGGCCCGAGCAAACCCAACAGGGCCCGATGGAGCCCGACAGGGCTGGAGCAAACCCGACAGGGTCGGACAGAGCCTGACAGGGCTTCAGCAAACCCGACATGGCCCGAGCAAACCAGACAGGGCCCGACGGAGCCCGACAGAGCCCGAGGAAACCAGACAGGGCCCGACGGAGCCCGACAGGGCCCGAGCAAACCCGAAAGGGCCCGACGGAGCCTGACAGGGCTCGATGGAGCCCGACAGGGCCCGAGGAAACCCGACAAGGCCCAACGGATCCCGACAGGGCCTGAGCAAACCTGACAGGGCCCAACGGAGCCCGACAGGGCACTAGCAAATCCGACAGGGCCTGACGGAGCCTGACAGGGCCCGAGCAAACCCGACAGGGCCCGAGCAAATCTGACAGGGCCCGACGGAGCCCGACAGGACGCGGGCAAACCCGACAGGTCCCGAGCAAACCCGACAGGGCCTGACAAGGCCCGACAGCGCTCGAGCAAACCCGATAGGGCCTGACGGAGCCTGACAGGGCCCGAGCAAACCTGACAGGGCCCGAGAGAACCTGACAGGGCCCGACATAGCCCGACAGGGCGCGAGCAAACCCGACAGGGGCTGACAAGGCCCGACAGGGCCTGAGCAAACCCGACAGGACCCGCCAAAGCCTGATAGGGTCCGATGGAGCCCGACAGGGCCCGAGCAAACCCGACAGGGCCCGAGCAAACCTGACAGGGCTCGATGGAGCCCGACAGGGCCCGAGGAAACCCGACAGGGCGCGACGGAGCCTGACAGGGCCCGAGCAAACCCGACAGGGTTCGACGGAGCCCGACAGGGCCCGAGCAAACCCGACAGGGTCCGACGAAGCCTGACAGGGCTTCAGCAAACCCGACAGGGCCCGAGCAAATCCGACAGGGCCCGACGGAGCCCGACAGGGCCCGAGGAAACCAGACAGGGCCCGACAGAGCCCGACAGGGCCCGAGCAAACCCGACAGGGCCCGAGCAAACCCGACAGGGTTCGACAAAGCCTGACAGGGCTTGATGGAGCCCGACAGGGCCCGAGGAAACCCGACAGGGCCCGACGGAGCCTGACAGAGCCCGAGCAAACCCGAAAGGGCCCGACGAAGCCTGACAGGGCTCGATGGAGCCCGACAGGGCCCGAGGAAACCCGACAGGCCCTGACGGAGCTCGACAGGGCCCGAGCAAACCCGAAAAGGCTCGACGAAGCCTGACAGGGCTCGATGGAGCCCGACAGGGCCCGAGGAAACCCGACAGGGTCCGACGGAGCCTGATAAGGCCCGAGCAAACCCGACAGGGCCCAATGGAGCCCGACAGGGCTCGAGCAAACCCGACAGTGTCCGACGAAGCCTGACAGGGCTTCAGCAAACCCGACATGGCCCGAGCAAACCTGACAGGGCCCGACGGAGCCCAACAGAGCCCGAGGAAACCAGACAGGGCCCGACGGAGCCCGACAGGGCCCGAGCAAACCCGACAGGGACCGACGGAGCCCGACAGGGCCCGAGCAAACCCGAAAGGGCCCGACGGAGCCTGACAGGGCTCGATGGAGCCAGACAGGGCCCGAGGAAACCCGACAGGGCCTGATTGAGCCCGAAAGGGCCCGAGCAAACCCGACAGGGCCTGACGGAGCCTGACAGGGCCCGGGCAAAACCGACAGGGCACGCTGGAGCCCGACAGAGCCCGAGCAAACCCGACAGGGCCCGACAAGGCCCGACAGGGCCCGAGCAAACCTGACACGTCCTGACAAAGCCTGACAGGGCCCGACGGAGCCCGGCAGGGCCCGAGCAAACCCGAAAGAGCCCGACGGAGCCTGACAGGGCTCAGTGGAGTCCGACAGGGCCCGAGCAAACCCGACAGGGCCTGATGGAGCCTGACAGGGCCCGGGCAAACCCGACAGGGCCCGACGGAGCCCGACAGGGCCTGAGCAAACCCGAAAGGGCCCGACGGAGCCTGACAGGGCTCGATGGAGCCAGACAGGGCCCGAGGAAACCCGACAGGGCCTGATAAAGCCTGACAGGGCCCGGGCAAACCCGACAGGGCATGCTGGAGCCCGACAGAGCCCGAGCAAACCCGACAGGGCCCTACAAGGCCCGACAGGGCCCGAGCAAACCTGACAGGACCTGACAAAGCCTGACAGGGCCCGACAGAGCCCGACAGGGCCTGAGCAAACCCGAAATAGCCCGACGGAGCCTGACAGGGCTCGATAGAGTCCGACAGGGCCCGAGGAAACCCGACAGGGCCCGACGGAACCCGAGAGGGCCCGACGGAACCCGAGAGGGCCCGAGGGAATCCGACAGGGCCCGACGGAGCCCGACAGGTCCCGAGCAAACGCGACAGGGCCCGACAGAGCCCGACAGGACCCGAGCAAACCCGACAGGGCCCGAGCAAACCCGACAGGGTTCGACAAAGCCTGACAGGGCTCGATGGAGCCCGACAGGGCCCGAGGAAACCCGACAGGGCCCGACGGAGCCTGACAGGGCCCGAGCAAACCCGACAGGGCCCGACGGAGCCTGACAGGGCCCGAGCAAACCCGACAGGGCTCGACGGAGCCTGACAGGGCCCGAGCAAACCCGACAGGGCCCGAGCAAACCTGACAGGGCACGAAGGAGCCCGACAGGGCCCGAGCAAACCCGACAAGGCCCAACGGATCCCGACAGGGCCTGAGCAAACCTGACAGGGCCCAACGGAGCCCGACAGGGCACTAGCAAATCCGACAGGGCCTGACAGAGCCTGACAGGGCCCGAGCAAACCCGACAGGGCCCGAGCAAATCTGACAGGGCCCGACGGAGCCCGACAGGACGCGGGCAAACCCGACAGGTCCCGAGCAAACCCGACAGGGCCTGACAAGGCCCGACAGGGCTCGAGCAAACCCGATAGGGCCTGACGGAGCCTGACAGGGCCCGAGCAAACCTGACAGGGCCCGAGAGAACCTGACAGGGCCCGACATAGCCCGACAGGGCGCGAGCAAACCCGACAGGGGCTGACAAGGCCCGACAGGGCCTGAGCAAACCCGACAGGACCCGCCAAAGCCTGATAGGGTCCGATGGAGCCCGACAGGGCCCGAGGAAACCCGACAGGGCGCGGCGGAGTCTGACAGGGCCTGATGAAACCCGACAGGGTTCGACGGAGCCCGACAGGGCCCGAGCAAACCCGACAGGGCCCGACGGAGCCCGACAGGGCCCGAGGAAACCAGACAGGGCCCGACAGAGCCCGACAGGGCCCGAGCAAACCCAACAGGGCCCGAGCAAACCCGACAGGGTTCGACGAAGCCTGACAGGGCTTGATGGAGCCCAACAGGGCCCGAGGGAACCCGACAGGGCCCGACGGAGCCTGACAGAGCCCGAGCAAACCCGACAGGGCTCGACGGAGCCCGATAGGGCCCGAGCAAACCCGACAGGGCCTGACGGAGCCCGACAGGGCCCGAGCAAACCCGAAAGGGCCCGACGAAGCCTGACAGGGCTCGATGGAGCCCGACAGGGCCTGAGGAAACCCGACAGGGCCGGAGGGAGCCCGATAGGGCCCGAGCAAACCCGACAGGGCCCGATGGAGCCCGACAGGGCTGGAGCAAACCCGACAGGGTCGGACAGAGCCTGACAGGGCTTCAGCAAACCCGACATGGCCCGAGCAAACCAGACAGGGCCCGACGGAGCCCGACAGAGCCCGAGGAAACCAGACAGGGCCCGACGGAGCCCGACAG
Source organism: Patagioenas fasciata (assembly GCF_037038585.1). Classification (NCBI taxonomy): domain Eukaryota; kingdom Metazoa; phylum Chordata; class Aves; order Columbiformes; family Columbidae; genus Patagioenas; species Patagioenas fasciata. The sequence goes on from NC_092530.1 coordinate 1,777,639, forward strand.
GGCCCGAGCAAACCCGAAAGGGCCCGACGGAGCCTGACAGGGCTCGATGGAGCCCGACAGGGCCCGAGGAAACCCGACAAGGCCCAACGGATCCCGACAGGGCCTGAGCAAACCTGACAGGGCCCAACGGAGCCCGACAGGGCACTAGCAAATCCGACAGGGCCTGACGGAGCCTGACAGGGCCCGAGCAAACCCGACAGGGCCCAAGCAAATCTGACAGGGCCTGACGGAGCCCGACAGGACGCGGGCAAACCCGACAGGTCCCGAGCAAACCCGACAGGGCCTGACAAGGCCCGACAGGGCTCGAGCAAACCCGATAGGGCCTGACGGAGCCTGACAGGGCCCGAGCAAACCTGACAGGGCCCGAGAGAACCTGACAGGGCCCGACATAGCCCGACAGGGCGCAGGCAAACCCGACAGGGGCTGACAAGGCCCGACAGGGCCTGAGCAAACCCGACAGGACCCGCCAAAGCCTGATAGGGTCCGATGGAGCCCGACAGGGCCCGAGGAAACCCGACAGGGCGCGGCGGAGCCTGACAGGGCCCGAGGAAACCCGACAGGGTTCGACGGAGCCCGACAGGGCCCGAGCAATCCCGACAGGGCGCGGCGGAGCCCGACAGGGCCCGAGGAAACCCGACAGGGCCCGACGGAGCCTGACAGGGCCCGAGCAAACCCGACAGGGCTCGACGGAGCCTGACAGGGCCCGAGCAAACCCGACAGGGCCCGAGCAAACCTGACAGGGCACGAAGGAGCCCGACAGGGCCCGAGCAAACCCGACAAGGCCCAACGGATCCCGACAGGGCCTGAGCAAACCTGACAGGGCCCAACGGAGCCCGACAGGGCACTAGCAAATCCGACAGGGCCTGACAGAGCCTGACAGGGCCCGAGCAAACCCGACAGGGCCCGAGCAAATCTGACAGGGCCCGACGGAGCCCGACAGGACGCGGGCAAACCCGACAGGTCCCGAGCAAACCCGACAGGGCCTGACAAGGCCCGACAGGGCTCGAGCAAACCCGATAGGGCCTGACGGAGCCTGACAGGGCCCGAGCAAACCTGACAGGGCCCGAGAGAACCTGACAGGGCCCGACATAGCCCGACAGGGCGCGAGCAAACCCGACAGGGGCTGACAAGGCCCGACAGGGCCTGAGCAAACCCGACAGGACCCGCCAAAGCCTGATAGGGTCCGATGGAGCCCGACAGGGCCCGAGGAAACCCGACAGGGCGCGGCGGAGTCTGACAGGGCCCGATGAAACCCGACAGGGTTCGACGGAGCCCGACAGGGCCCGAGCAAACCCGACAGGGCCCGACGGAGCCCGACAGGGCCCGAGGAAACCAGACAGGGCCCGACAGAGCCCGACAGGGCCCGAGCAAACCCAACAGGGCCCGAGCAAACCCGACAGGGTTCGACGAAGCCTGACAGGGCTTGATGGAGCCCAACAGGGCCCGAGGGAACCCGACAGGGCCCGACGGAGCCTGACAGAGCCCGAGCAAACCCGACAGGGCTCGACGGAGCCCGATAGGGCCCGAGCAAACCCGACAGGGCCTGACGGAGCCCGACAGGGCCCGAGCAAACCCGAAAGGGCCCGACGAAGCCTGACAGGGCTCGATGGAGCCCGACAGGGCCTGAGGAAACCCGACAGGGCCGGAGGGAGCCCGATAGGGCCCGAGCAAACCCGACAGGGCCCGATGGAGCCCGACAGGGCTGGAGCAAACCCGACAGGGTCGGACAGAGCCTGACAGGGCTTCAGCAAACCCGACATGGCCCGAGCAAACCAGACAGGGCCCGACGGAGCCCGACAGAGCCCGAGGAAACCAGACAGGGCCCGACGGAGCCCGACAGGGCCCGAGCAAACCCGAAAGGGCCCGACGGAGCCTGACAGGGCTCGATGGAGCCCGACAGGGCCCGAGGAAACCCGACAAGGCCCAACGGATCCCGACAGGGCCTGAGCAAACCTGACAGGGCCCAACGGAGCCCGACAGGGCACTAGCAAATCCGACAGGGCCTGACGGAGCCTGACAGGGCCCGAGCAAACCCGACAGGGCCCGAGCAAATCTGACAGGGCCTGACGGAGCCCGACAGGACGCGGGCAAACCCGACAGGTCCCGAGCAAACCCGACAGGGCCTGACAAGGCCCGACAGGGCTCGAGCAAACCCGATAGGGCCTGACGGAGCCTGACAGGGCCCGAGCAAACCTGACAGGGCCCGAGAGAACCTGACAGGGCCCGACATAGCTCGACAGGGCGCAGGCAAACCCGACAGGGGCTGACAAGGCCCGACAGGGCCTGAGCAAACCCGACAGGACCCGCCAAAGCCTGATAGGGTCCGATGGAGCCCGACAGGGCCCGAGGAAACCCGACAGGGCGCGGCGGAGCCTGACAGGGCCCGAGGAAACCCGACAGGGTTCGACGGAGCCCGACAGGGCCCGAGCAATCCCGACAGGGCGCGGCGGAGCCCGACAGGGCCCGAGGAAACCAGACAGGGCCCGACAGAGCCCGACAGGGCCCGAGCAAACCCAACAGGGCCCGAGCAAACCCGACAGGGTTCGACGAAGCCTGACAGGGCTTGATGGAGCCCGACAGGGCCCGAGGGAACCCGACAGGGCCCGACGGAGCCTGACAGAGCCCGAGCAAACCCGACAGGGCTCGACGGAGCCCGATAGGGCCCGAGCAAACCCGACAGGGCCTGACGGAGCCCGACAGGGCCCGAGCAAACCCGAAAGGGCCCGACGAAGCCTGACAGGGCTCGATGGAGCCCGACAGGGCCTGAGGAAACCCGACAGGGCCGGAGGGAGCCCGATAGGGCCCGGTCAAACCCGACAGGGCCCGATGGAGCCCGACAGGGCTGGAGCAAACCCGACAGGGTCGGACAGAGCCTGACAGGGCTTCAGCAAACCCGACATGGCCCGAGCAAACCAGACAGGGCCCGACGGAGCCCGACAGAGCCCGAGGAAACCAGACAGGGCCCGACGGAGCCCGACAGGGCCCGAGCAAACCCGAAAGGGCCCGACGGAGCCTGACAGGGCTCGATGGAGCCCGACAGGGCCCGAGGAAACCCGACAGGGCCCGACAGAGCCCGACAGGGCTCGATAGAGTTTGACAGAGCCCGAGCAAACCCGACAGGGCCCGACAAGGCCCGACAGGGCCCGAGCAAACCTGACAGGACCTGACAAAGCCTGACAGGGCCTGAGCAAACCCGAAAGAGCCCGACGGAGCCTGACAGGGCTCGATAGAGTCCGACAGGGCCCGAGCAAACCCGACAGGGCCCGAGCAAACCCGACAGGGTTCGACAAAGCCTGACAGGGCTCGATGGAGCCCAACAGGGCCCGAGGAAACCCGACAGGGCCCGACGGAGCCTGACAGGGCCCGAGCAAACCCGACAGGGCCCGAGCAAACCTGACAGGGCACGAAGGAGCCCGACAGGGCACGAACAAACCCGACAGGGCCTGACAGAGACTGACAGGGCCCGAGCAAACCCGACAGGGCCCGAGCGAATCTGACAGGGCCCGACGGAGCCCGACAGGACGCGGGCAAACCCGACAGGTCCCGAGCAAACCGGACAGGGCCTGACAAGGCCCGACAGGGCCCGAGCAAACCTGACAGGGCCTGACGGAGCCCGACAGGGCTCGAGCAAACCCGATAGGGCCTGACGGAGCCTGACAGGGCCCGAGCAAATCTGACAGGGCCCGAGAGAACCTGACAGGGCCCGACGGAGCCCGACAGGGCGCGAGCAAACCCGACAGGGGCTGACAAGGCCCGACAGGGCCTGAGCAAACCCGACAGGACCCGCCAAAGCCTGATAGGGTCCGATGGAGCCCGACAGGGCCCGAGCAAACCCGACAGGGCCCGAGCAAACCTGACAGGGCTCGATGGAGCCCGACAGGGCCCGAGGAAACCCGACAGGGCGCGACGGAGCCTGACAGGGCCCGAGCAAACCCGACAGGGTTCGACCGAGCCCGACAGGGCCCGAGCAAACCCGACAGGGTCCGACGAAGCCCGACAGGGCCTGAGAAAACCTGACAGGGCCCGACGGAGCCCGACAGGGCACGAGCAAACCCGACAGGGCCTGACAGAGACTGACAGGGCCCGAGCAAACCCGACAGGGCCCGAGCGAATCTGACAGGGCCCGACGGAGCCCGACAGGACGCGGGCAAACCCGACAGGTCCCGAGCAAACCGGACAGGGCCTGACAAGGCCCGACAGGGCCCGAGCAAACCTGACAGGGCCTGACGGAGCCCGACAGGGCTCGAGCAAACCCAATAGGGCCTGACGGAGCCTGACAGGGCCCGAGCAAATCTGACAGGGCCCGAGAGAACCTGACAGGGCCCGACGGAGCCCGACAGGGCGCGAGCAAACCCGACAGGGGCTGACAAGGCCCGACAGGGCCTGAGCAAACCCGACAGGACCCGCCAAAGCCTGATAGGGTCCGATGGAGCCCGACAGGGCCCGAGCAAACCCGACAGGGCCCGAGCAAACCTGACAGGGCTCGATGGAGCCCGACAGGGCCCGAGGAAACCCGACAGGGCGCGACGGAGCCTGACAGGGCCCGAGCAAACCCGACAGGGTTCGACGGAGCCCGACAGGGCCCGAGCAAACCCGACAGGGTCCGACGAAGCCTGACAGGGCTTCAGCAAACCCGACAGGGCCCGAGCAAATCCGACAGGGCCCGACGGAGCCCGACAGGGCCCGAGGAAACCAGACAGGGCCCGACAGAGCCCGACAGGGCCCGAGCAAACCCGACAGGGCCCGAGCAAACCCGACAGGGTTCGACAAAGCCTGACAGGGCTTGATGGAGCCCGACAGGGCCCGAGGAAACCCGACAGGGCCCGACGGAGCCTGACAGAGCCCGAGCAAACCCGAAAGGGCCCGACGAAGCCTGACAGGGCTCGATGGAGCCCGACAGGGCCCGAGGAAACCCGACAGGCCCTGACGGAGCTCGACAGGGCCCGAGCAAACCCGAAAAGGCCCGACGAAGCCTGACAGGGCTCGATGGAGCCCGACAGGGCCCGAGGAAACCCGACAGGGTCCGACAGAGCCTGATAAGGCCCGAGCAAACCCGACAGGGCCCAATGGAGCCCGACAGGGCTCGAGCAAACCCGACAGTGTCCGACGAAGCCTGACAGGGCTTCAGCAAACCCGACATGGCCCGAGCAAACCCGACAGGGCCCGACGGAGCCCAACAGAGCCCGAGGAAACCAGACAGGGCCCGACGGAGCCCGACAGGGCCCGAGCAAACCCGACAGGGCCCGACAGAGCCCGACAGGGCCCGAGCAAACCCGACAGGGCTCGATGGAGCCCGATAGGGCCCGAGCAAACCCGACAGGGCCTGACGGAGCCCGACAGGGCCCGAGCAAACCCGACAGGGGCTGACAAGGCCCGACAGGGCCTGAGCAAACCCGACAGGACCCGCCAAAGCCTGATAGGGTCCGATGGAGCCCGACAGGGCCCGAGGAAACCCGACAGGGCGCGGCGGAGCCTGACAGGGCTCGAGGAAACCCGACAGGGTTCGACGGAGCCCGACAGGGCCCGAGCAAACCCGACAGGGCCCGACGGAGCCCGACAGGGCCCGAGGAAACCAGACAGGGCCCGACAGAGCCCGACAGGGCCTGAGCAAACCCAACAGGGCCCGAGCAAACCCGACAGGGTTCGACGAAGCCTGACAGGGCTTGATGGAGCCCGACAGGGCCCGAGGGAACCCGACAGGGCCCGACGGAGCCTGACAGAGCCCGAGCAAACCCGACAGGGCTCGACGGAGCCCGATAGGGCCCGAGCAAACCCGACAGGGCCTGACGGAGCCCGACAGGGCCCGAGCAAACCCGAAAGGGCCCGACGAAGCCTGACAGGGCTCGATGGAGCCCGACAGGGCCTGAGGAAACCCGACAGGGCCGGAGGGAGCCCGATAGGGCCCGAGCAAACCCGACAGGGCCCGATGGAGCCCGACAGGGCTGGAGCAAACCCGACAGGGTCGGACAGAGTCTGACAGGGCTTCAGCAAACCCGACATGGCCCGAGCAAACCAGACAGGGCCCGACAGAGCCCGACAGAGCCCGAGGAAACCAGACAGGGCCCGACGGAGCCCGACAGGGCCCGAGCAAACCCGACAGGGCCTGACGGAGCCCGACAGGGCCCGAGCAAACCCGAAAGGGCCCGACGAAGCCTGACAGGGCTCGATGGAGCCCGACAGGGCCTGAGGAAACCCGACAGGGCCGGAGGGAGCCCGATAGGGCCCGAGCAAACCCGACAGGGCCCGATGGAGCCCGACAGGGCTGGAGCAAACCCGACAGGGTCGGACAGAGCCTGACAGGGCTTCAGCAAACCCGACATGGCCCGAGCAAACCCGACAGGGCCCGACGGAGCCCAACAGAGCCCGAGGAAACCAGACAGGGCCCGACGAAGCCCGACAGGGCCTGAGAAAACCTGACAGGGCCCGACGGAGCCCGACAGGGCACGAGCAAACCCGACAGGGCCTGACAGAGACTGACAGGGCCCGAGCAAACCCGACAGGGCCCGAGCGAATCTGACAGGGCCCGACGGAGCCCGACAGGACGCGGGCAAACCCGACAGGTCCCGAGCAAACCGGACAGGGCCTGACAAGGCCCGACAGGGCCCGAGCAAACCTGACAGGGCCTGACGGAGCCCGACAGGGCTCGAGCAAACCCGATAGGGCCTGACGGAGCCTGACAGGGCCCGAGCAAATCTGACAGGGCCCGAGAGAACCTGACAGGGCCCGACGGAGCCCGACAGGGCGCGAGCAAACCCGACAGGGGCTGACAAGGCCCGACAGGGCCTGAGCAAACCCGACAGGACCCGCCAAAGCCTGATAGGGTCCGATGGAGCCCGACAGGGCCCGAGCAAACCCGACAGGGCCCGAGCAAACCTGACAGGGCTCGATGGAGCCCGACAGGGCCCGAGGAAACCCGACAGGGCGCGACGGAGCCTGACAGGGCCCGAGCAAACCCGACAGGGTTCGACGGAGCCCGACAGGGCCCGAGCAAACCCGACAGGGTCCGACGAAGCCTGACAGGGCTTCAGCAAACCCGACAGGGCCCGAGCAAATCCGACAGGGCCCGACGGAGCCCGACAGGGCCCGAGGAAACCAGACAGGGCCCGACAGAGCCCGACAGGGCCCGAGCAAACCCGACAGGGCCCGAGCAAACCCGACAGGGTTCGACAAAGCCTGACAGGGCTTGATGGAGCCCGACAGGGCCCGAGGAAACCCGACAGGGCCCGACGGAGCCTGACAGAGCCCGAGCAAACCCGAAAGGGCCCGACGAAGCCTGACAGGGCTCGATGGAGCCCGACAGGGCCCGAGGAAACCCGACAGGCCCTGACGGAGCTCGACAGGGCCCGAGCAAACCCGAAAAGGCCCGACGAAGCCTGACAGGGCTCGATGGAGCCCGACAGGGCCCGAGGAAACCCGACAGGGTCCGACAGAGCCTGATAAGGCCCGAGCAAACCCGACAGGGCCCAATGGAGCCCGACAGGGCTCGAGCAAACCCGACAGTGTCCGACGAAGCCTGACAGGGCTTCAGCAAACCCGACATGGCCCGAGCAAACCCGACAGGGCCCGACGGAGCCCAACAGAGCCCGAGGAAACCAGACAGGGCCCGACGGAGCCCGACAGGGCCCGAGCAAACCCGACAGGGCCCGACAGAGCCCGACAGGGCCCGAGCAAACCCGACAGGGCTCGATGGAGCCCGATAGGGCCCGAGCAAACCCGACAGGGCCTGACGGAGCCCGACAGGGCCCGAGCAAACCCGACAGGGGCTGACAAGGCCCGACAGGGCCTGAGCAAACCCGACAGGACCCGCCAAAGCCTGATAGGGTCCGATGGAGCCCGACAGGGCCCGAGGAAACCCGACAGGGCGCGGCGGAGCCTGACAGGGCTCGAGGAAACCCGACAGGGTTCGACGGAGCCCGACAGGGCCCGAGCAAACCCGACAGGGCCCGACGGAGCCCGACAGGGCCCGAGGAAACCAGACAGGGCCCGACAGAGCCCGACAGGGCCTGAGCAAACCCAACAGGGCCCGAGCAAACCCGACAGGGTTCGACGAAGCCTGACAGGGCTTGATGGAGCCCGACAGGGCCCGAGGGAACCCGACAGGGCCCGACGGAGCCTGACAGAGCCCGAGCAAACCCGACAGGGCTCGACGGAGCCCGATAGGGCCCGAGCAAACCCGACAGGGCCTGACGGAGCCCGACAGGGCCCGAGCAAACCCGAAAGGGCCCGACGAAGCCTGACAGGGCTCGATGGAGCCCGACAGGGCCTGAGGAAACCCGACAGGGCCGGAGGGAGCCCGATAGGGCCCGAGCAAACCCGACAGGGCCCGATGGAGCCCGACAGGGCTGGAGCAAACACGACAGGGTCGGACAGAGTCTGACAGGGCTTCAGCAAACCCGACATGGCCCGAGCAAACCAGACAGGGCCCGACAGAGCCCGACAGAGCCCGAGGAAACCAGACAGGGCCCGACGGAGCCCGACAGGGCCCGAGCAAACCCGACAGGGCCTGACGGAGCCCGACAGGGCCCGAGCAAACCCGAAAGGGCCCGACGAAGCCTGACAGGGCTCGATGGAGCCCGACAGGGCCTGAGGAAACCCGACAGGGCCGGAGGGAGCCCGATAGGGCCCGAGCAAACCCGACAGGGCCCGATGGAGCCCGACAGGGCTGGAGCAAACCCGACAGGGTCGGACAGAGCCTGACAGGGCTTCAGCAAACCCGACATGGCCCGAGCAAACCCGACAGGGCCCGACGGAGCCCAACAGAGCCCGAGGAAACCAGACAGGGCCCGACGGAGCCCGACAGGGCCCGAGCAAACCCGACAGGGCCCGACGGAGCCCGACAGGGCCCGAGCAAACCCGAAAGGGCCCGACGGAGCCTGACAGGGCTCGATGGAGCCAGACAGGGCCCGAGGAAACCCGACAGGGCCAGATTGAGCCCGATAGGGCCCGAGCAAACCCGACAGGGCCTGACGGAGCCTGACAGGGCCCGGGCAAAACCGACAGGGCACGCTGGAGCCCGACAGAGCCCGAGCAAACCCGACAGGGCCCGACAAGGCCCGACAGGGCCCGAGCAAACCTGACACGTCCTGACAAAGCCTGACAGGGCCCGACGGAGCCCGGCAGGGCCCGAGCAAACCCGAAAGAGCCCGACGGAGCCTGACAGGGCTCAGTGGAGTCCGACAGGGCCCGAGCAAACCCGACAGGGCCTGATGGAGCCTGACAGGGCCCGGGCAAACCCGACAGGGCCCGACGGAGCCCGACAGGGCCCGAGCAAACCCGAAAGGGCCCGACGGAGCCTGACAGGGCTCGATGGAGCCAGACAGGGCCCGAGGAAACCCGACAGGGCCTGATGGAGCCTGACAGGGCCCGGGCAAACCCGACAGGGCATGCTGGAGCCCGACAGAGCCCGAGCAAACCCGACAGGGCCCGACAGAGCCCGACAGGGCCTGAGCAAACCCGAAAGAGCCCGACGGAGCCTGACAGGGCTCGATAGAGTCCGACAGGGCCCGAGGAAACCCGACAGGGCCCGACGGAACCCGAGAGGGCCCGACGGAACCCGAGAGGGCCCGAGGAAACCAGACAGGGCCCGACAGAGCCCGACAGGGCCTGAGCAAACCCAACAGGGCCCGAGCAAACCCGACAGGGTTCGACGAAGCCTGACAGGGCTTGATGGAGCCCGACAGGGCCCGAGGGAACCCGACAGGGCCCGACGGAGCCTGACAGAGCCCGAGCAAACCCGACAGGGCTCGACGGAGCCCGATAGGGCCCGAGCAAACCCGACAGGGCCTGACGGAGCCCGACAGGGCCCGAGCAAACCCGAAAGGGCCCGACGAAGCCTGACAGGGCTCGATGGAGCCCGACAGGGCCTGAGGAAACCCGACAGGGCCGGAGGGAGCCCGATAGGGCCCGGTCAAACCCGACAGGGCCCGATGGAGCCCGACAGGGCTGGAGCAAACCCGACAGGGTCGGACAGAGCCTGACAGGGCTTCAGCAAACCCGACATGGCCCGAGCAAACCAGACAGGGCCCGACGGAGCCCGACAGAGCCCGAGGAAACCAGACAGGGCCCGACGGAGCCCGACAGGGCCCGAGCAAACCCGAAAGGGCCCGACGGAGCCTGACAGGGCTCGATGGAGCCCGACAGGGCCCGAGGAAACCCGACAGGGCCCGACAGAGCCCGACAGGGCTCGATAGAGTTTGACAGAGCCCGAGCAAACCCGACAGGGCCCGACAAGGCCCGACAGGGCCCGAGCAAACCTGACAGGACCTGACAAAGCCTGACAGGGCCTGAGCAAACCCGAAAGAGCCCGACGGAGCCTGACAGGGCTCGATAGAGTCCGACAGGGCCCGAGCAAACCCGACAGGGCCCGAGCAAACCCGACAGGGTTCGACAAAGCCTGACAGGGCTCGATGGAGCCCAACAGGGCCCGAGGAAACCCGACAGGGCCCGACGGAGCCTGACAGGGCCCGAGCAAACCCGACAGGGCCCGAGCAAACCTGACAGGGCACGAAGGAGCCCGACAGGGCACGAGCAAACCCGACAGGGCCTGACAGAGACTGACAGGGCCCGAGCAAACCCGACAGGGCCCGAGCGAATCTTACAGGGCCCGACGGAGCCCGACAGGACGCGGGCAAACCCGACAGGTCCCGAGCAAACCGGACAGGGCCTGACAAGGCCCGACAGGGCCCGAGCAAACCTGACAGGGCCTGACGGAGCCCGACAGGGCTCGAGCAAACCCGATAGGGCCTGACGGAGCCTGACAGGGCCCGAGCAAATCTGACAGGGCCCGAGAGAACCTGACAGGGCCCGACGGAGCCCGACAGGGCGCGAGCAAACCCGACAGGGGCTGACAAGGCCCGACAGGGCCTGAGCAAACCCGACAGGACCCGCCAAAGCCTGATAGGGTCCGATGGAGCCCGACAGGGCCCGAGCAAACCCGACAGGGCCCGAGCAAACCTGACAGGGCTCGATGGAGCCCGACAGGGCCCGAGGAAACCCGACAGGGCGCGACGGAGCCTGACAGGGCCCGAGCAAACCCGACAGGGTTCGACGGAGCCCGACAGGGCCCGAGCAAACCCGACAGGGTCCGACGAAGCCCGACAGGGCCTGAGAAAACCTGACAGGGCCCGACGGAGCCCGACAGGGCACGAGCAAACCCGACAGGGCCTGACAGAGACTGACAGGGCCCGAGCAAACCCAACAGGGCCCGAGCGAATCTGACAGGGCCCGACGGAGCCCGACAGGACGCGGGCAAACCCGACAGGTCCCGAGCAAACCGGACAGGGCCTGACAAGGCCCGACAGGGCCCGAGCAAACCTGACAGGGCCTGACGGAGCCCGACAGGGCTCGAGCAAACCCGATAGGGTCTGACGGAGCCTGACAGGGCCCGAGCAAATCTGACAGGGCCCGAGAGAACCTGACAGGGCCCGACGGAGCCCGACAGGGCGCGAGCAAACCCGACAGGGGCTGACAAGGCCCGACAGGGCCTGAGCAAACCCGACAGGACCCGCCAAAGCCTGATAGGGTCCGATGGAGCCCGACAGGGCCCGAGCAAACCCGACAGGGCCCGAGCAAACCTGACAGGGCTCGATGGAGCCCGACAGGGCCCGAGGAAACCCGACAGGGCGCGACGGAGCCTGACAGGGCCCGAGCAAACCCGACAGGGTTCGACGGAGCCCGACAGGGCCCGAGCAAACCCGACAGGGTCCGACGAAGCCTGACAGGGCTTCAGCAAACCCGACAGGGCCCGAGCAAATCCGACAGGGCCCGACGGAGCCCGACAGGGCCCGAGGAAACCAGACAGGGCCCGACAGAGCCCGACAGGGCCCGAGCAAACCCGACAGGGCCCGAGCAAACCCGACAGGGTTCGACAAAGCCTGACAGGGCTTGATGGAGCCCGACAGGGCCCGAGGAAACCCGACAGGGCCCGACGGAGCCTGACAGAGCCCGAGCAAACCCGAAAGGGCCCGACGAAGCCTGACAGGGCTCGATGGAGCCCGACAGGGCCCGAGGAAACCCGACAGGCCCTGACGGAGCTCGACAGGGCCCGAGCAAACCCGAAAAGGCCCGACGAAGCCTGACAGGGCTCGATGGAGCCCGACAGGGCCCGAGGAAACCCGACAGGGTCCGACAGAGCCTGATAAGGCCCGAGCAAACCCGACAGGGCCCAATGGAGCCCGACAGGGCTCGAGCAAACCCGACAGTGTCCGACGAAGCCTGACAGGGCTTCAGCAAACCCGACATGGCCCGAGCAAACCCGACAGGGCCCGACGGAGCCCAACAGAGCCCGAGGAAACCAGACAGGGCCCGACGGAGCCCGACAGGGCCCGAGCAAACCCGACAGGGCCCGACGGAGCCCGACAGGGCCCGAGCAAACCCGACAGGGCTCGATGGAGCCCGATAGGGCCCGAGCAAACCCGACAGGGCCTGACGGAGCCCGACAGGGCCCGAGCAAACCCGAAAGGGCCCGACGGAGCCTGACAGGGCTCGATGGAGCCAGACAGGGCCCGAGGAAACCCGACAGGGCCAGATTGAGCCCGATAGGGCCCGAGCAAACCCGACAGGGCCTGACGGAGCCTGACAGGGCCCGGGCAAAACCGACAGGGCACGCTGGAGCCCGACAGAGCCCGAGCAAACCCGACAGGGCCCGACAAGGCCCGACAGGGCCCGAGCAAACCTGACACGTCCTGACAAAGCCTGACAGGGCCCGACGGAGCCCGGCAGGGCCCGAGCAAACCCGAAAGAGCCCGACGGAGCCTGACAGGGCTCAGTGGAGTCCGACAGGGCCCGAGCAAACCCGACAGGGCCTGATGGAGCCTGACAGGGCCCGGGCAAACCCGACAGGGCCCGACGGAGCCCGACAGGGCCCGAGCAAACCCGAAAGGGCCCGACGGAGCCTGACAGGGCTCGATGGAGCCAGACAGGGCCCGAGGAAACCCGACAGGGCCTGATGGAGCCTGACAGGGCCCGGGCAAACCCGACAGGGCATGCTGGAGCCCGACAGAGCCCGAGCAAACCCGACAGGGCCCGACAGAGCCCGACAGGGCCTGAGCAAACCCGAAAGAGCCCGACGGAGCCTGACAGGGCTCGATAGAGTCCGACAGGGCCCGAGGAAACCCGACAGGGCCCGACGGAACCCGAGAGGGCCCGAGGAAACCAGACAGGGCCCGACAGAGCCCGACAGGGCCCGAGCAAACCCAACAGGGCCCGAGCAAACCCGACAGGGTTCGACGAAGCCTGAAAGGGTTCGACGGAGCCCGACAGGGCCCGAGCAATCCCGACAGGGCGCGGCGGAGCCCGACAGGGCCCGAGGAAACCAGACAGGGCCCGACAGAGCCCGACAGGGCCCGAGCAAACCCAACAGGGCCCGAGCAAACCCGACAGGGTTCGACGAAGCCTGACAGGGCTTGATGGAGCCCGACAGGGCCCGAGGGAACCCGACAGGGCCCGACGGAGCCTGACAGAGCCCGAGCAAACCCGACAGGGCTCGACGGAGCCCGATAGGGCCCGAGCAAACCCGACAGGGCCTGACGGAGCCCGACAGGGCCCGAGCAAACCCGAAAGGGCCCGACGAAGCCTGACAGGGCTCGATGGAGCCCGACAGGGCCTGAGGAAACCCGACAGGGCCGGAGGGAGCCCGATAGGGCCCGGTCAAACCCGACAGGGCCCGATGGAGCCCGACAGGGCTGGAGCAAACCCGACAGGGTCGGACAGAGCCTGACAGGGCTTCAGCAAACCCGACATGGCCCGAGCAAACCAGACAGGGCCCGACGGAGCCCGACAGAGCCCGAGGAAACCAGACAGGGCCCGACGGAGCCCGACAGGGCCCGAGCAAACCCGAAAGGGCCCGACGGAGCCTGACAGGGCTCGATGGAGCCCGACAGGGCCCGAGGAAACCCGACAGGGCCCGACAGAGCCCGACAGGGCTCGATAGAGTTTGACAGAGCCCGAGCAAACCCGACAGGGCCCGACAAGGCCCGACAGGGCCCGAGCAAACCTGACAGGACCTGACAAAGCCTGACAGGGCCTGAGCAAACCCGAAAGAGCCCGACGGAGCCTGACAGGGCTCGATAGAGTCCGACAGGGCCCGAGCAAACCCGACAGGGCCCGAGCAAACCCGACAGGGTTCGACAAAGCCTGACAGGGCTCGATGGAGCCCAACAGGGCCCGAGGAAACCCGACAGGGCCCGACGGAGCCTGACAGGGCCCGAGCAAACCCGACAGGGCCCGAGCAAACCTGACAGGGCACGAAGGAGCCCGACAGGGCACGAAGGAGCCCGACAGGGCCCGAGCAAACCCGACAAGGCCCAACGGATCCCGACAGGGCCTGAGAAAACCTGACAGGGCCCGACGGAGCCCGACAGGGCACGAACAAACCCGACAGGGCCTGACAGAGACTGACAGGGCCCGAGCAAACCCGACAGGGCCCGAGCGAATCTGACAGGGCCCGACGGAGCCCGACAGGACGCGGGCAAACCCGACAGGTCCCGAGCAAACCGGACAGGGCCTGACAAGGCCCGACAGGGCCCGAGCAAACCTGACAGGGCCTGACGGAGCCCGACAGGGCTCGAGCAAACCCGATAGGGCCTGACGGAGCCTGACAGGGCCCGAGCAAATCTGACAGGGCCCGAGAGAACCTGACAGGGCCCGACGGAGCCCGACAGGGCGCGAGCAAACCCGACAGGGGCTGACAAGGCCCGACAGGGCCTGAGCAAACCCGACAGGACCCGCCAAAGCCTGATAGGGTCCGATGGAGCCCGACAGGGCCCGAGCAAACCCGACAGGGCCCGAGCAAACCTGACAGGGCTCGATGGAGCCCGACAGGGCCCGAGGAAACCCGACAGGGCGCGACGGAGCCTGACAGGGCCCGAGCAAACCCGACAGGGTTCGACGGAGCCCGACAGGGCCCGAGCAAACCCGACAGGGTCCGACGAAGCCCGACAGGGCCTGAGAAAACCTGACAGGGCCCGACGGAGCCCGACAGGGCACGAGCAAACCCGACAGGGCCTGACAGAGACTGACAGGGCCCGAGCAAACCCAACAGGGCCCGAGCGAATCTGACAGGGCCCGACGGAGCCCGACAGGACGCGGGCAAACCCGACAGGTCCCGAGCAAACCGGACAGGGCCTGACAAGGCCCGACAGGGCCCGAGCAAACCTGACAGGGCCTGACGGAGCCCGACAGGGCTCGAGCAAACCCGATAGGGCCTGACGGAGCCTGACAGGGCCCGAGCAAATCTGACAGGGCCCGAGAGAACCTGACAGGGCCCGACGGAGCCCGACAGGGCGCGAGCAAACCCGACAGGGGCTGACAAGGCCCGACAGGGCCTGAGCAAACCCGACAGGACCCGCCAAAGCCTGATAGGGTCCGATGGAGCCCGACAGGGCCCGAGCAAACCCGACAGGGCCCGAGCAAACCTGACAGGGCTCGATGGAGCCCGACAGGGCCCGAGGAAACCCGACAGGGCGCGACGGAGCCTGACAGGGCCCGAGCAAACCCGACAGGGTTCGACGGAGCCCGACAGGGCCCGAGCAAACCCGACAGGGTCCGACGAAGCCTGACAGGGCTTCAGCAAACCCGACAGGGCCCGAGCAAATCCGACAGGGCCCGACGGAGCCCGACAGGGCCCGAGGAAACCAGACAGGGCCCGACAGAGCCCGACAGGGCCCGAGCAAACCCGACAGGGCCCGAGCAAACCCGACAGGGTTCGACAAAGCCTGACAGGGCTTGATGGAGCCCGACAGGGCCCGAGGAAACCCGACAGGGCCCGACGGAGCCTGACAGAGCCCGAGCAAACCCGAAAGGGCCCGACGAAGCCTGACAGGGCTCGATGGAGCCCGACAGGGCCCGAGGAAACCCGACAGGCCCTGACGGAGCTCGACAGGGCCCGAGCAAACCCGAAAAGGCCCGACGAAGCCTGACAGGGCTCGATGGAGCCCGACAGGGCCCGAGGAAACCCGACAGGGTCCGACAGAGCCTGATAAGGCCCGAGCAAACCCGACAGGGCCCAATGGAGCCCGACAGGGCTCGAGCAAACCCGACAGTGTCCGACGAAGCCTGACAGGGCTTCAGCAAACCCGACATGGCCCGAGCAAACCCGACAGGGCCCGACGGAGCCCAACAGAGCCCGAGGAAACCAGACAGGGCCCGACGGAGCCCGACAGGGCCCGAGCAAACCCGACAGGGCCCGACGGAGCCCGACAGGGCCCGAGCAAACCCGACAGGGCTCGATGGAGCCCGATAGGGCCCGAGCAAACCCGACAGGGCCTGACGGAGCCCGACAGGGCCCGAGCAAACCCGACAGGGGCTGACAAGGCCCGACAGGGCCTGAGAAAACCTGACAGGGCCCGACGGAGCCCGACAGGGCACGAACAAACCCGACAGGGCCTGACAGAGACTGACAGGGCCCGAGCAAACCCGACAGGGCCCGAGCGAATCTGACAGGGCCCGACGGAGCCCGACAGGACGCGGGCAAACCCGACAGGTCCCGAGCAAACCGGACAGGGCCTGACAAGGCCCGACAGGGCCCGAGCAAACCTGACAGGGCCTGACGGAGCCCGACAGGGCTCGAGCAAACCCGATAGGGCCTGACGGAGCCTGACAGGGCCCGAGCAAATCTGACAGGGCCCGAGAGAACCTGACAGGGCCCGACGGAGCCCGACAGGGCGCGAGCAAACCCGACAGGGGCTGACAAGGCCCGACAGGGCCTGAGCAAACCCGACAGGACCCGCCAAAGCCTGATAGGGTCCGATGGAGCCCGACAGGGCCCGAGCAAACCCGACAGGGCCCGAGCAAACCTGACAGGGCTCGATGGAGCCCGACAGGGCCCGAGGAAACCCGACAGGGCGCGACGGAGCCTGACAGGGCCCGAGCAAACCCGACAGGGTTCGACGGAGCCCGACAGGGCCCGAGCAAACCCGACAGGGTCCGACGAAGCCTGACAGGGCTTCAGCAAACCCGACAGGGCCCGAGCAAATCCGACAGGGCCCGACGGAGCCCGACAGGGCCCGAGGAAACCAGACAGGGCCCGACAGAGCCCGACAGGGCCCGAGCAAACCCGACAGGGCCCGAGCAAACCCGACAGGGTTCGACAAAGCCTGACAGGGCTTGATGGAGCCCGACAGGGCCCGAGGAAACCCGACAGGGCCCGACGGAGCCTGACAGAGCCCGAGCAAACCCGAAAGGGCCCGACGAAGCCTGACAGGGCTCGATGGAGCCCGACAGGGCCCGAGGAAACCCGACAGGCCCTGACGGAGCTCGACAGGGCCCGAGCAAACCCGAAAAGGCCCGACGAAGCCTGACAGGGCTCGATGGAGCCCGACAGGGCCCGAGGAAACCCGACAGGGTCCGACAGAGCCTGATAAGGCCCGAGCAAACCCGACAGGGCCCAATGGAGCCCGACAGGGCTCGAGCAAACCCGACAGTGTCCGACGAAGCCTGACAGGGCTTCAGCAAACCCGACATGGCCCGAGCAAACCCGACAGGGCCCGACGGAGCCCAACAGAGCCCGAGGAAACCAGACAGGGCCCGACGGAGCCCGACAGGGCCCGAGCAAACCCGACAGGGCCCGACGGAGCCCGACAGGGCCCGAGCAAACCCGACAGGGCTCGATGGAGCCCGATAGGGCCCGAGCAAACCCGACAGGGCCTGACGGAGCCCGACAGGGCCCGAGCAAACCCGACAGGGGCTGACAAGGCCCGACAGGGCCTGAGCAAACCCGACAGAACCCGCCAAAGCCTGATAGGGTCCGATGGAGCCCGACAGGGCCCGAGGAAACCCGACAGGGCGCGGCGGAGCCTGACAGGGCTCGAGGAAACCCGACAGGGTTCGACGGAGCCCGACAGGGCCCGAGCAAACCCGACAGGGCCCGACGGAGCCCGACAGGGCCCGAGGAAACCAGACAGGGCCCGACAGAGCCCGACAGGGCCTGAGCAAACCCAACAGGGCCCGAGCAAACCCGACAGGGTTCGACGAAGCCTGACAGGGCTTGATGGAGCCCGACAGGGCCCGAGGGAACCCGACAGGGCCCGACGGAGCCTGACAGAGCCCGAGCAAACCCGACAGGGCTCGACGGAGCCCGATAGGGCCCGAGCAAACCCGACAGGGCCTGACGGAGCCCGACAGGGCCCGAGCAAACCCGAAAGGGCCCGACGAAGCCTGACAGGGCTCGATGGAGCCCGACAGGGCCTGAGGAAACCCGACAGGGCCGGAGGGAGCCCGATAGGGCCCGAGCAAACCCGACAGGGCCCGATGGAGCCCGACAGGGCTGGAGCAAACCCGACAGGGTCGGACAGAGTCTGACAGGGCTTCAGCAAACCCGACATGGCCCGAGCAAACCAGACAGGGCCCGACAGAGCCCGACAGAGCCCGAGGAAACCAGACAGGGCCCGACGGAGCCCGACAGGGCCCGAGCAAACCCGACAGGGCCTGACGGAGCCCGACAGGGCCCGAGCAAACCCGAAAGGGCCCGACGAAGCCTGACAGGGCTCGATGGAGCCCGACAGGGCCTGAGGAAACCCGACAGGGCCGGAGGGAGCCCGATAGGGCCCGAGCAAACCCGACAGGGCCCGATGGAGCCCGACAGGGCTGGAGCAAACCCGACAGGGTCGGACAGAGCCTGACAGGGCTTCAGCAAACCCGACATGGCCCGAGCAAACCCGACAGGGCCCGACGGAGCCCAACAGAGCCCGAGGAAACCAGACAGGGCCCGACGGAGCCCGACAGGGCCCGAGCAAACCCGACAGGGCCCGACGGAGCCCGACAGGGCCCGAGCAAACCCGAAAGGGCCCGACGGAGCCTGACAGGGCTCGATGGAGCCAGACAGGGCCCGAGGAAACCCGACAGGGCCAGATTGAGCCCGATAGGGCCCGAGCAAACCCGACAGGGCCTGACGGAGCCTGACAGGGCCCGGGCAAAACCGACAGGGCACGCTGGAGCCCGACAGAGCCCGAGCAAACCCGACAGGGCCCGACAAGGCCCGACAGGGCCCGAGCAAACCTGACACGTCCTGACAAAGCCTGACAGGGCCCGACGGAGCCCGGCAGGGCCCGAGCAAACCCGAAAGAGCCCGACGGAGCCTGACAGGGCTCAGTGGAGTCCGACAGGGCCCGAGCAAACCCGACAGGGCCTGATGGAGCCTGACAGGGCCCGGGCAAACCCGACAGGGCCCGACGGAGCCTGACAGGGCTCGATGGAGCCAGACAGGGCCCGAGGAAACCCGACAGGGCCTGATGGAGCCTGACAGGGCCCGGGCAAACCCGACAGGGCATGCTGGAGCCCGACAGAGCCCGAGCAAACCCGACAGGGCCCGACAGAGCCCGACAGGGCCTGAGCAAACCCGAAAGAGCCCGACGGAGCCTGACAGGGCTCGATAGAGTCCGACAGGGCCCGAGGAAACCCGACAGGGCCCGACGGAACCCGAGAGGGCCCGACGGAATCCGACAGGGCCCGACGGAGCCCGACAAGGCCCGAGCAAACCCGACAGGGCCCGACAGAGCCCGACAGGGCCCGAGGAAACCAGACAGGGCCCGACAGAGCCCGACAGGGCCCGAGCAAACCCAACAGGGCCCGAGCAAACCCGACAGGGTTCGACGAAGCCTGACAGGGCTTGATGGAGCCCGACAGGGCCCGAGGGAACCCGACAGGGCCCGACGGAGCCTGACAGAGCCCGAGCAAACCCGACAGGGCTCAATGGAGCCCGATAGGGCCCGAGCAAACCCGACAGGGCCTGACGGAGCCCGACAGGGCCCGAGCAAACCCGACAAAGGCTGACAAGGCCCGACAGGGCCTGAGCAAACCCGACAGGACCCGCCAAAGCCTGATAGGGTCCGATGGAGCCCGACAGGGCCCGAGGAAACCCGACAGGGCGCGGCGGAGCCTGACAGGGCTCGAGGAAACCCGACAGGGTTCGACGGAGCCCGACAGAGCCCGAGCAAACCCGACAGGGCCCGACGGAGCCCGACAGGGCCCGAGGAAACCAGACAGGGCCCGACAGAGCCCGACAGGGCCTGAGCAAACCCAACAGGGCCCGAGCAAACCCGACAGGGTTCGACGAAGCCTGACAGGGCTTGATGGAGCCCGACAGGGCCCGAGGGAACCCGACAGGGCCCGACGGAGCCTGACAGAGCCCGAGCAAACCCGACAGGGCTCGACGGAGCCCGATAGGGCCCGAGCAAACCCGACAGGGCCTGACGGAGCCCGACAGGGCCCGAGCAAACCCGAAAGGGCCCGACGATGCCTGACAGGGCTCGATGGAGCCCGACAGGGCCTGAGGAAACCCGACAGGGCCGGAGGGAGCCCGATAGGGCCCGAGCAAACCCGACAGGGCCCGATGGAGCCCGACAGGGCTGGAGCAAACCCGACAGGGTCGGACAGAGTCTGACAGGGCTTCAGCAAACCCGACATGGCCCGAGCAAACCAGACAGGGCCCGACAGAGCCCGACAGAGCCCGAGGAAACCAGACAGGGCCCGACGGAGCCCGACAGGGCCCGAGCAAACCCGACAGGGCCTGACGGAGCCCGACAGGGCCCGAGCAAACCCGAAAGGGCCCGACGAAGCCTGACAGGGCTCGATGGAGCCCGACAGGGCCTGAGGAAACCCGACAGGGCCGGAGGGAGCCCGATAGGGCCCGAGCAAACCCGACAGGGCCCGATGGAGCCCGACAGGGCTGGAGCAAACCCGACAGGGTCGGACAGAGCCTGACAGGGCTTCAGCAAACCCGACATGGCCCGAGCAAACCAGACAGGGCCCGACGGAGCCCGACAGAGCCCGAGGAAACCAGACAGGGCCCGACGGAGCCCGACAGGGCCCGAGCAAACCCGAAAGGGCCCGACGGAGCCTGACAGGGCTCGATGGAGCCCGACAGGGCCCGAGGAAACCCGACAAGGCCCAACGGATCCCGACAGGGCCTGAGCAAACCTGACAGGGCCCAACGGAGCCCGACAGGGCACTAGCAAATCCGACAGGGCCTGACGGAGCCTGACAGGGCCCGAGCAAACCCGACAGGGCCCGAGCAAATCTGACAGGGCCCGACGGAGCCCGACAGGACGCGGGCAAACCCGACAGGTCCCGAGCAAACCCGACAGGGCCTGACAAGGCCCGACAGGGCTCGAGCAAACCCGATAGGGCCTGACGGAGCCTGACAGGGCCCGAGCAAACCTGACAGGGCCCGAGAGAACCTGACAGGGCCCGACATAGCCCGACAGGGCGCGAGCAAACCCGACAGGGGCTGACAAGGCCCGACAGGGCCTGAGCAAACCCGACAGGACCCGCCAAAGCCTGATAGGGTCCGATGGAGCCCGACAGGGCCCGAGGAAACCCGACAGGGCGCGGCGGAGCCTGACAGGGCCCGAGGAAACCCGACAGGGTTCGACGGAGCCCGACAGGGCCCGAGCAAACCCGACAGGGCCCGACGGAGCCCGACAGGGCCCGAGGAAACCAGACAGGGCCCGACAGAGCCCGACAGGGCCCGAGCAAACCCAACAGGGCCCGAGCAAACCCGACAGGGTTCGACGAAGCCTGACAGGGCTTGATGGAGCCCGACAGGGCCCGAGGGAACCCGACAGGGCCCGACGGAGCCTGACAGAGCCCGAGCAAACCCGACAGGGCTCGACGGAGCCCGATAGGGCCCGAGCAAACCCGACAGGGCCGGAGGGAGCCCGACAGGGCCCGAGCAAACCCGAAAGGGCCCGACGAAGCCTGACAGGGCTCGATGGAGCCCGACAGGGCCTGAGGAAACCCGACAGGGCCGGAGGGAGCCCGATAGGGCCCGAGCAAACCCGACAGGGCCCGATGGAGCCCGACAGGGCTGGAGCAAACCCGACAGCGTCGGACAGAGCCTGACAGGGCTTCAGCAAACCCGACATGGCCCGAGCAAACCAGACAGGGCCCGACGGAGCCCGACAGAGCCCGAGGAAACCAGACAGGGCCCGACGGAGCCCGACAGGGCCCGAGCAAACCCGAAAGGGCCCGACGGAGCCTGACAGGGCGCGAGCAAACCCGACAGGGGCTGACAAGGCCCGACAGGGCCTGAGCAAACCCGACAGGACCCGCCAAAGCCTGATAGGGTCCGATGGAGCCCGACAGGGCCCGAGCAAACCCGACAGGGCCCGAGCAAACCTGACAGGGCTCGATGGAGCCCGACAGGGCCCGAGGAAACCCGACAGGGCGCGACGGAGCCTGACAGGGCCCGAGCAAACCCGACAGGGTTCGACGGAGCCCGACAGGGCCCGAGCAAACCCGACAGGGTCCGACGAAGCTGACAGGGCTTCAGCAAACCCGACAGGGCCCGAGCAAATCCGACAGGGCCCGACGGAGCCCGACAGGGCCCGAGGAAACCAGACAGGGCCCGACAGAGCCCGACAGGGCCCGAGCAAACCCGACAGGGCCCGAGCAAACCCGACAGGGTTCGACAAAGCCTGACAGGGCTTGATGGAGCCCGACAGGGCCCGAGGAAACCCGACAGGGCCCGACGGAGCCTGACAGAGCCCGAGCAAACCCGAAAGGGCCCGACGAAGCCTGACAGGGCTCGATGGAGCCCGACAGGGCCCGAGGGAACCCGACAGGGCCCGACGGAGCCTGACAGAGCCCGAGCAAACCCGACAGGGCTCGACGGAGCCCGATAGGGCCCGAGCAAACCCGACAGGGCCTGACGGAGCCCGACAGGGCCCGAGCAAACCCGAAAGGGCCCGACGAAGCCTGACAGGGCTCGATGGAGCCCGACAGGGCCTGAGGAAACCCGACAGGGCCGGAGGGAGCCCGATAGGGCCCGAGCAAACCCGACAGGGCCCGATGGAGCCCGACAGGGCTGGAGCAAACCCGACAGGGTCGGACAGAGTCTGACAGGGCTTCAGCAAACCCGACATGGCCCGAGCAAACCAGACAGGGCCCGACAGAGCCCGACAGAGCCCGAGGAAACCAGACAGGGCCCGACGGAGCCCGACAGGGCCCGAGCAAACCCGAAAGGGCCCGACGGAGCCTGACAGGGCCCGAGCAAACCCGACAGGGCCCGACGGAGCCTGACAGGGCCCGAGCAAACCCGACAGGGCTCGACGGAGCCTGACAGGGCCCGAGCAAACCCGACAGGGCCCGAGCAAACCTGACAGGGCACGAAGGAGCCCGACAGGGCCCGAGCAAACCCGACAAGGCCCAACGGATCCCGACAGGGCCTGAGCAAACCTGACAGGGCCCAACGGAGCCCGACAGGGCACTAGCAAATCCGACAGGGCCTGACAGAGCCTGACAGGGCCCGAGCAAACCCGACAGGGCCCGAGCAAATCTGACAGGGCCCGACGGAGCCCAACAGGACGCGGGCAAACCCGACAGGTCCCGAGCAAACCCGACAGGGCCTGACAAGGCCCGACAGGGCTCGAGCAAACCCGATAGGGCCTGACGGAGCCTGACAGGGCCCGAGCAAACCTGACAGGGCCCGAGAGAACCTGACAGGGCCCGACATAGCCCGACAGGGCGCGAGCAAACCCGACAGGGGCTGACAAGGCCCGACAGGGCCTGAGCAAACCCGACAGGACCCGCCAAAGCCTGATAGGGTCCGATGGAGCCCGACAGGGCCCGAGGAAACCCGACAGGGCGCGGCGGAGCCTGACAGGGCCCGAGGAAACCCGACAGGGTTCGACGGAGCCCGACAGGGCCCGAGCAAACCCGACAGGGCCCGACGGAGCCCGACAGGGCCCGAGGAAACCAGACAGGGCCCGACAGAGCCCGACAGGGCCCGAGCAAACCCAACAGGGCCCGAGCAAACCCGACAGGGTTCGACGAAGCCTGACAGGGCTTGATGGAGCCCGACAGGGCCCGAGGGAACCCGACAGGGCCCGACGGAGCCTGACAGAGCCCGAGCAAACCCGACAGGGCTCGACGGAGCCCGATAGGGCCCGAGCAAACCCGACAGGGCCTGACGGAGCCCGACAGGGCCCGAGCAAACCCGAAAGGGCCCGACGAAGCCTGACAGGGCTCGATGGAGCCCGACAGGGCCTGAGGAAACCCGACAGGGCCGGAGGGAGCCCGATAGGGCCCGAGCAAACCCGACAGGGCCCGATGGAGCCCGACAGGGCTGGAGCAAACCCGACAGCGTCGGACAGAGCCTGACAGGGCTTCAGCAAACCCGACATGGCCCGAGCAAACCAGACAGGGCCCGACGGAGCCCGACAGAGCCCGAGGAAACCAGACAGGGCCCGACGGAGCCCGACAGGGCCCGAGCAAACCCGAAAGGGCCCGACGGAGCCTGACAGGGCGCGAGCAAACCCGACAGGGGCTGACAAGGCCCGACAGGGCCTGAGCAAACCCGACAGGACCCGCCAAAGCCTGATAGGGTCCGATGGAGCCCGACAGGGCCCGAGCAAACCCGACAGGGCCCGAGCAAACCTGACAGGGCTCGATGGAGCCCGACAGGGCCCGAGGAAACCCGACAGGGCGCGACGGAGCCTGACAGGGCCCGAGCAAACCCGACAGGGTTCGACGGAGCCCGACAGGGCCCGAGCAAACCCGACAGGGTCCGACGAAGCTGACAGGGCTTCAGCAAACCCGACAGGGCCCGAGCAAATCCGACAGGGCCCGACGGAGCCCGACAGGGCCCGAGGAAACCAGACAGGGCCCGACAGAGCCCGACAGGGCCCGAGCAAACCCGACAGGGCCCGAGCAAACCCGACAGGGTTCGACAAAGCCTGACAGGGCTTGATGGAGCCCGACAGGGCCCGAGGAAACCCGACAGGGCCCGACGGAGCCTGACAGAGCCCGAGCAAACCCGAAAGGGCCCGACGAAGCCTGACAGGGCTCGATGGAGCCCGACAGGGCCCGAGGGAACCCGACAGGGCCCGACGGAGCCTGACAGAGCCCGAGCAAACCCGACAGGGCTCGACGGAGCCCGATAGGGCCCGAGCAAACCCGACAGGGCCTGACGGAGCCCGACAGGGCCCGAGCAAACCCGAAAGGGCCCGACGAAGCCTGACAGGGCTCGATGGAGCCCGACAGGGCCTGAGGAAACCCGACAGGGCCGGAGGGAGCCCGATAGGGCCCGAGCAAACCCGACAGGGCCCGATGGAGCCCGACAGGGCTGGAGCAAACCCGACAGGGTCGGACAGAGTCTGACAGGGCTTCAGCAAACCCGACATGGCCCGAGCAAACCAGACAGGGCCCGACAGAGCCCGACAGAGCCCGAGGAAACCAGACAGGGCCCGACGGAGCCCGACAGGGCCCGAGCAAACCCGACAGGGCGCGACGGAGCCTGACAGGGCCCGAGCAAACCCAACAGGGTTCGACGGAGCCCGACAGGGCCCGAGCAAACCCGACAGGGCCCGACAGAGCCCGACAGGACCCGAGCAAACCCGACAGGGCCCGAGCAAACCCGACAGGGTTCGACAAAGCCTGACAGGGCTCGATGGAGCCCGACAGGGCCCGAGGAAACCCGACAGGGCCCGACGGAGCCTGACAGGGCCCGAGCAAACCCGACAGGGCCCGACGGAGCCTGACAGGGCCCGAGCAAACCCGACAGGGCTCGACGGAGCCTGACAGGGCCCGAGCAAACCCGACAGGGCCCGAGCAAACCTGACAGGGCACGAAGGAGCCCGACAGGGCCCGAGCAAACCCGACAAGGCCCAACGGATACCGACAGGGCCTGAGCAAACCTGACAGGGCCCAACGGAGCCCGACAGGGCACTAGCAAATCCGACAGGGCCTGACGGAGCCTGACAGGGCCCGAGCAAACCCGACAGGGCCCGAGCAAATCTGACAGGGCCCGACGGAGCCCGACAGGACGCGGGCAAACCCGACAGGTCCCGAGCAAACCCGACAGGGCCTGACAAGGCCCGACAGGGCTCGAGCAAACCCGATAGGGCCTGACGGAGCCTGACAGGGCCCGAGCAAACCTGACAGGGCCCGAGAGAACCTGACAGGGCCCGACGGAGCCCGACAGGGCGCGAGCAAACCCGACAGGGGCTGACAAGGCCCGACAGGGCCTGAGCAAACCCGACAGGACCCGCCAAAGCCTGATAGGGTCCGATGGAGCCCGACAGGGCCCGAGGAAACCCGACAGGGCGCGGCGGAGCCTGACAGGGCCCGAGGAAACCCGACAGGGTTCGACGGAGCCCGACAGGGTCTGACGGAACGCGACAGGGCCCGACGGAGCCCGACAGTGCCCGAGGAAACCAGACAGGGCCCGACAGAGCCCGACAGGGCCCGAGCAAACCCAACAGGGCCCGAGCAAACCCGACAGGGTTCGACGAAGCCTGACAGGGCTTGATGGAGCCCGACAGGGCCCGAGGGAACCCGACAGGGCCCGACGGAGCCTGACAGAGCCCGAGCAAACCCGACAGGGCTCGACGGAGCCCGATAGGGCCCGAGCAAACCCGACAGGGCCTGACGGAGCCCGACAGGGCCCGAGCAAACCCGAAAGGGCCCGACGAAGCCTGACAGGGCTCGATGGAGCCCGACAGGGCCTGAGGAAACCCGACAGGGCCGGAGGGAGCCCGATAGGGCCCGAGCAAACCCGACAGGGCCCGATGGAGCCCGACAGGGCTGGAGCAAACCCGACAGGGTCGGACAGAGCCTGACAGGGCTTCAGCAAACCCGACATGGCCCGAGCAAACCAGACAGGGCCCGACGGAGCCCGACAGAGCCCGAGGAAACCAGACAGGGCCCGACGGAGCCCGACAGGGCCCGAGCAAACCCGAAAGGGCCCGACGGAGCCTGACAGGGCTCGATGGAGCCCGACAGGGCCCGAGGAAACCCGACAAGGCCCAACGGATCCCGACAGGGCCTGAGCAAACCTGACAGGGCCCAACGGAGCCCGACAGGGCACTAGCAAATCCGAAAGGGCCCGACGGAGCCTGACAGGGCTCGATGGAGCCCGACAGGGCCCGAGGAAACCAGACAGGGCCCGACAGAGCCCGACAGGGCCCGAGCAAACCCGACAGGGCCCGAGCAAACCCGACAGGGTTCGACAAAGCCTGACAGGGCTTGATGGAGCCCGACAGGGCCCGAGGAAACCCGACAGGGCCCGACGGAGCCTGACAGAGCCCGAGCAAACCCGAAAGGGCCCGACGAAGCCTGACAGGGCTCGATGGAGCCCGACAGGGCCCGAGGAAACCCGACAGGCCCTGACGGAGCTCGACAGGGCCCGAGCAAACCCGAAAAGGCCCGACGAAGCCTGACAGGGCTCGATGGAGCCCGACAGGGCCCGAGGAAACCCGACAGGGTCCGACGGAGCCTGATAAGGCCCGAGCAAACCCGACAGGGCCCAATGGAGCCCGACAGGGCTCGAGCAAACCCGACAGTGTCCGACGAAGCCTGACAGGGCTTCAGCAAACCCGACATGGCCCGAGCAAATCCGACAGGGCCCGACGGAGCCCGACAGGGCCCGAGGAAACCAGACAGGGCCCGACAGAGCCCGACAGGGCCCGAGCAAACCCGACAGGGCCCGTGCAAACCCGACAGGGTTCGACAAAGCCTGACAGGGCTTGATGGAGCCCGACAGGGCCCGAGGAAACCCGACAGGGCCCGACGGAGCCTGACAGAGCCCGAGCAAACCCGAAAGGGCCCGACGAAGCCTGACAGGGCTCGATGGAGCCCGACAGGGCCCGAGGAAACCCGACAGGCCCTGACGGAGCTCGACAGGGCCCGAGCAAACCCGAAAAGGCCCGACGAAGCCTGACAGGGCTCGATGGAGCCCGACAGGGCCCGAGGAAACCCGACAGGGTCCGACGGAGCCTGATAAGGCCCGAGCAAACCCGACAGGGCCCAATGGAGCCCGACAGGGCTCGAGCAAACCCGACAGTGTCCGACGAAGCCTGACAGGGCTTCAGCAAACCCGACATGGCCCGAGCAAACCCGACAGGGCCCGACGGAGCCCAACAGAGCCCGAGGAAACCAGACAGGGCCCGACGGAGCCCGACAGGGCCCGAGCAAACCCGACAGGGCCCGACGGAGCCCGACAGGGCCCGAGCAAACCCGAAAGGGCCCGACGGAGCCTGACAGGGCTCGATGGAGCCAGACAGGGCCCGAGGAAACCCGACAGGGCCTGATTGAGCCCGATAGGGCCCGAGCAAACCCGACAGGGCCTGACGGAGCCTGACAGGGCCCGGGCAAAACCGACAGGGCACGCTGGAGCCCGACAGAGCCCGAGCAAACCCGACAGGGCCCGACAAGGCCCGACAGGGCC
Organism: Patagioenas fasciata; assembly: GCF_037038585.1. NCBI lineage: Eukaryota > Metazoa > Chordata > Aves > Columbiformes > Columbidae > Patagioenas > Patagioenas fasciata. The sequence continues at coordinate 1,805,801 of NC_092530.1, forward strand.
CGAGCAAACCTGACACGTCCTGACAAAGCCTGACAGGGCCCGACGGAGCCCGGCAGGGCCCGAGCAAACCCGAAAGGGCCCGACGGAGCCTGACCGGGCTCGATGGAGCCAGACAGGGCCCGAGGAAACCCGACAGGGCCTGATTGAGCCCGATAGGGCCCGAGCAAACCCGACAGGGCCTGACGGAGCCTGACAGGGCCCGGGCAAAACCGACAGGGCACGCTGGAGCCCGACAGAGCCCGAGCAAACCCGACAGGGCCCGACAAGGCCCGACAGGGCCCGAGCAAACCTGACACGTCCTGACAAAGCCTGACAGGGCCCGACGGAGCCCGGCAGGGCCCGAGCAAACCCGAAAGAGCCCGACGGAGCCTGACAGGGCTCAGTGGAGTCCGACAGGGCCCGAGCAAACCCGACAGGGCCTGATGGAGCCTGACAGGGCCCGGGCAAACCCGACAGGGCATGCTGGAGCCCGACAGAGCCCGAGCAAACCCGACAGGGCCCGACAAGGCCCGACAGGGCCCGAGCAAACCTGACAGGACCTGACAAAGCCTGACAGGGCCCGACAGAGCCCGACAGGGCCTGAGCAAACCCGAAAGAGCCCGACGGAGCCTGACAGGGCTCGATAGAGTCCGACAGGGCCCGAGGAAACCCGACAGGGCCCGAAGGAACCCGAGAGGGCCCGACGAAACCCGAGAGGGCCCGAGGGAATCCGACAGGGCCCGACGGAGCCCGACAGGGCCCGAGCAAACCCGACAGGGCCCGACAGAGCCCGACAGGACCCGAGCAAACCCGACAGGGCCCGAGCAAACCCGACAGGGTTCGACAAAGCCTGACAGGGCTCGATGGAGCCCGACAGGGCCCGAGGGAATCCGACAGGGCCCGACGGAGCCCGACAGGGCCTGAGCAAACCCGAAATAGCCCGACGGAGCCTGACAGGGCTCGATAGAGTCCGACAGGGCCCGAGGAAACCCGACAGGGCCCGACGGAACCCGAGAGGGCCCGACGGAACCCGAGAGGGCCCGGGCAAACCCGACAGGGCCCGACAGAGCCCGACAGGGCCCGAGCAAACCCGACAGGGCCCGACAGAGCCCGACAGGGCCCGAGGAAACCAGACAGGGCCCGACAGAGCCCGACAGGGCCCGAGCAAACCCAACAGGGCCCGAGCAAACCCGACAGGGTTCGACGAAGCCTGACAGGGCTTGATGGAGCCCGACAGGGCCCGAGGGAACCCGACAGGGCCCGACGGAGCCTGACAGAGCCCGAGAAAACCCGACAGGGCTCGATGGAGCCCGATAGGGCCCGAGCAAACCCGACAGGGCCTGACGGAGCCCGACAGGGCCCGAGCAAACCCGAAAGGGCCCGACGAAGCCTGACAGGGCTCGATGGAGCCCGACAGGGCCCGAGGGAACCCGACAGGGCCCGACGGAGCCTGACAGAGCCCGAGCAAACCCGACAGGGCTCGACGGAGCCCGATAGGGCCCGAGCAAACCCGACAGGGCTCGACGGAGCCCGATAGGGCCCGAGCAAACCCGACAGGGCCTGACGGAGCCCGACAGGGCCCGAGCAAACCCGAAAGGGCCCGACGAAGCCTGACAGGGCTCGATGGAGCCCGACAGGGCCTGAGGAAACCCGACAGGGCCGGAGGGAGCCCGATAGGGCCCGAGCAAACCCGACAGGGCCCGATGGAGCCCGACAGGGCTGGAGAAAACCCGACAGGGTCGGACAGAGCCTGACAGGGCTTCAGCAAACCCGACATGGCCCGAGCAAACCAGACAGGGCCCGACGGAGCCCGACAGAGCCCGAGGAAACCAGACAGGGCCCGACGGAGCCCGACAGGGCCCGAGCAAACCCGAAAGGGCCCGACGGAGCCTGACAGGGCTCGATGGAGCCCGACAGGGCCCGAGGAAACCCGACAAGGCCCAACGGATCCCGACAGGGCCTGAGCAAACCTGACAGGGCCCAACGGAGCCCGACAGGGCACTAGCAAATCCGACAGGGCCTGACGGAGCCTGACAGGGCCCGAGCAAACCCGACAGGGCCCGAGCAAATCTGACAGGGCCCGACGGAGCCCGACAGGACGCGGGCAAACCCGACAGGTCCCGAGCAAACCCGACAGGGCCTGACAAGGCCCGACAGGGCTCGAGCAAACCCGATAGGGCCTGACGGAGCCTGACAGGGCCCGAGCAAACCTGACAGGGCCCGAGAGAACCTGACAGGGCCCGACATAGCCCGACAGGGCGCGAGCAAACCCGACAGGGGCTGACAAGGCCCGACAGGGCCTGAGCAAACCCGACAGGACCCGCCAAAGCCTGATAGGGTCCGATGGAGCCCGACAGGGCCCGAGCAAACCTGACAGGGCTCGATGGAGCCCGACAGGGCCCGAGGAAACCCGACAGGGCGCGACGGAGCCTGACAGGGCCCGAGCAAACCCGACAGGGTTCGACGGAGCCCGACAGGGCCCGAGCAAACCCGACAGGGTCCGACGAAGCCTGACAGGGCTTCAGCAAACCCGACAGGGCCCGAGGGAACCCGACAGGGCCCGACGGAGCCTGACAGAGCCCGAGCAAACCCGACAGGGCTCGACGGAGCCCGATAGGGCCCGAGCAAACCCGACAGGGCCTGACGGAGCCCGACAGGGCCCGAGCAAACCCGAAAGGGCCCGACGAAGCCTGACAGGGCTCGATGGAGCCCAACAGGGCCTGAGGAAACCCGACAGGGCCGGAGGGAGCCCGACAGGGCCCGAGCAAACCCGACAGGGCCCGATGGAGCCCGACAGGGCTGGAGCAAACCCGACAGGGTCGGACAGAGCCTGACAGGGCTTCAGCAAACCCGACATGGCCCGAGCAAACCAGACAGGGCCCGACGGAGCCCGACAGAGCCCGAGGAAACCAGACAGGGCCCGACGGAGCCCGACAGGGCCCGAGCAAACCCGAAAGGGCCCGACGGAGCCTGACAGGGCTCGATGGAGCCCGACAGGGCCCGAGGAAACCCGACAAGGCCCAACGGATCCCGACAGGGCCTGAGCAAACCCGACAGGGCCCAACGGAGCCCGACAGGGCACTAGCAAATCCGAAAGGGCCCGACGGAGCCTGACAGGGCTCGATGGAGCCCGACAGGGCCCAAGGAAACCAGACAGGGCCCGACAGAGCCCGACAGGGCCCGAGCAAACCCGACAGGGCCCGAGCAAACCCGACAGGGTTCGACAAAGGCTGACAGGGCTTGATTGAGCCCGACAGGGCCCGAGGAAACCCGACAGGGCCCGACGGAGCCTGACAGAGCCCGAGCAAACCCGAAAGGGCCTGACGAAGCCTGACAGAGCTCGATGGAGCCCGACAGGGCCCGAGGAAACCCGACAGGCCCTGACGGAGCTCGACAGGGCCCGAGCAAACCCGAAAAGGCCCGACGAAGCCTGACAGGGCTCGATGGAGCCCGACAGGGCCCGAGGAAACCCGACAGGGTCCGACGGAGCCTGATAAGGCCCGAGCAAACCCGACAGGGCCCAATGGAGCCCGACAGGGCTCGAGCAAACCCGACAGTGTCCGACGAAGCCTGACAGGGCTTCAGCAAACCCGACATGGCCCGAGCAAACCTGACAGGGCCCGACGGAGCCCAACAGAGCCCGAGGAAACCAGACAGGGCCCGACGGAGCCCGACAGGACCCGAGCAAACCCGACAGGGCCCGACGGAGCCCGACAGGGCCCGAGCAAACCCGAAAGGGCCCGACGGAGCCTGACAGGGCTCGATGGAGCCAGACAGGGCCCGAGGAAACCCGACAGGGCCTGATTGAGCCCGAAAGGGCCCGAGCAAACCCGACAGGGCCTGACGGAGCCTGACAGGGCCCGGGCAAAACCGACAGGGCACGCTGGAGCCCGACAGAGCCCGAGCAAACCCGACAGGGCCCGACAAGGCCCGACAGGGCCCGAGCAAACCTGACACGTCCTGACAAAGCCTGACAGGGCCCGACGGAGCCCGGCAGGGCCCGAGCAAACCCGAAAGAGCCCGACGGAGCCTGACAGGGCTCAGTGGAGTCCGACAGGGCCCGAGCAAACCCGACAGGGCCTGATGGAGCCTGACAGGGCCCGGGCAAACCCGACAGGGCCCGACGGAGCCCGACAGGGCCTGAGCAAACCCGAAAGGGCCCGACGGAGCCTGACAGGGCTCGATGGAGCCAGACAGGGCCCGAGGAAACCCGACAGGGCCTGATAAAGCCTGACAGGGCCCGGGAAAACCCGACAGGGCATGCTGGAGCCCGACAGAGCCCGAGCAAACCCGACAGGGCCCTACAAGGCCCGACAGGGCCCGAGCAAACCTGACAGGACCTGACAAAGCCTGACAGGGCCCGACAGAGCCCGACAGGGCCTGAGCAAACCCGAAATAGCCCGACGGAGCCTGACAGGGCTCGATAGAGTCCGACAGGGCCCGAGGAAACCCGACAGGGCCCGACGGAACCCGAGAGGGCCCGACGGAACCCGAGAGGGCCCGAGGGAATCCGACAGGGCCCGACGGAGCCCGACAGGGCCCGAGCAAACCCGACAGGGCCCGACAGAGCCCGACAGGACCCGAGCAAACCCGACAGGGCCCGAGCAAACCCGACAGGGTTCGACAAAGCCTGACAGGGCTCGATGGAGCCCGACAGGGCCCGAGGAAACCCGACAGGGCCCGACGGAACCTGACAGGGCCCGAGCAAACCCGACAGGGCCCGACGGAGCCTGACAGGGCCCGAGCAAACCCGACAGGGCTCGACGGAGCCTGACAGGGCCCGAGCAAACCCGACAGGGCCCGAGCAAACCTGACAGGGCACGAAGGAGCCCGACAGGGCCCGAGCAAACCCGACAAGGCCCAACGGATCCCGACAGGGCCTGAGCAAACCTGACAGGGCCCAACGGAGCCCGACAGGGCACTAGCAAATCCGACAGGGCCTGACAGAGCCTGACAGGGCCCGAGCAAACCCGACAGGGCCCGAGCAAATCTGACAGGGCCCGACGGAGCCCGACAGGACGCGGGCAAACCCGACAGGTCCCGAGCAAACCCGACAGGGCCTGACAAGGCCCGACAGGGCTCGAGCAAACCCGATAGGGCCTGACGGAGCCTGACAGGGCCCGAGCAAACCTGACAGGGCCCGAGAGAACCTGACAGGGCCCGACATAGCCCGACAGGGCGCGAGCAAACCCGACAGGGGCTGACAAGGCCCGACAGGGCCTGAGCAAACCCGACCGGACCCGCCAAAGCCTGATAGGGTCCGATGGAGCCCGACAGGGCCCGAGCAAACCCGACAGGGCGCGGCGGAGTCTGACAGGGCCCGAGGAAACCCGACAGGGTTCGACGGAGCCCGACAGGGCCCGAGCAAACCCGACAGGGCCCGACGGAGCCCGACAGGGCCCGAGGAAACCAGACAGGGCCCGACAGAGCCCGACAGGGCCCGAGCAAACCCAACAGGGCCCGAGCAAACCCGACAGGGTTCGACGAAGCCTGACAGGGCTTGATGGAGCCCGACAGGGCCCGAGGGAACCCGACAGGGCCCGACGGAGCCTGACAGAGCCCGAGCAAACCCGACAGGGCTCGACGGAGCCCGATAGGGCCCGAGCAAACCCGACAGGGCCTGACGGAGCCCGACAGGGCCCGAGCAAACCCGAAAGGGCCCGACGAAGCCTGACAGGGCTCGATGGAGCCCGACAGGGCCTGAGGAAACCCGACAGGGCCGGAGGGATCCCGATAGGGCCCGAGCAAACCCGAAAGGGCCCGACGGAGCCCGACAGGGCCCGAGCAAACCTGAAAGGGCCCGACGGAGCCTGACAGGGCTCGATGGAGCCAGACAGGGCCCGAGGAAACCCGACAGGGCCTGATTGAGCCCGATAGGGCCCGAGCAAACCCGACAGGGCCTGACGGAGCCTGACAGGGCCCGGGCAAAACCGACAGGGCACGCTGGAGCCCGACAGAGCCCGAGAAAACCCGACAGGGCCCGACAAGGCCCGACAGGGCCCGAGCAAACCTGACACGTCCTGACAAAGCCTGACAGGGCCCGACGAAGCCCGGCAGGGCCCGAGCAAACCCGAAAGAGCCCGACGGAGCCTGACAGGGCTCAGTGGAGTCCGACAGGGCCCGAGCAAACCCGACAGGGCCTGATGGAGCCTGACAGGGCCCGGGCAAACCCGACAGGGCCCGACGGAGCCCGACAGGGCCCGAGCAAACCCGAAAGGGCCCGACGGAGCCTGACAGGGCTCGATGGAGCCAGACAGGGCCCGAGGAAACCCGACAGGGCCTGATGGAGCCTGACAGGGCCCGGGCAAACCCGACAGGGCATGCTGGAGCCCGACAGAGCCCGAGCAAACCCGACAGGGCCCGACAAGGCCCGACAGGGCCCGAGCAAACCTGACAGGACCTGACAAAGCCTGACAGGGCCCGACAGAGCCCGACAGGGCCTGAGCAAACCCGAAATAGCCCGACGGAGCCTGACAGGGCTCGATAGAGTCCGACAGGGCCCGAGGAAACCCGACAGGGCCCGACGGAACCCGAGAGGGCCCGACGGAACCCGAGAGGGCCCGGGCAAACCCGACAGGGCCCGATGGAGCCCGACAGGGCCCGAGCAAACCCGACAGGGCCCGACAGAGCCCGACAGGGCCCGAGGAAACCAGACAGGGCCCGACAGAGCCCGACAGGGCCCGAGCAAACCCAACAGGGCCCGAGCAAACCCGACAGGGTTCGACGAAGCCTGACAGGGCTTGATGGAGCCCGACAGGGCCCGAGGGAACCCGACAGGGCCCGACGGAGCCTGACAGAGCCCGAGCAAACCCGACAGGGCTCGATGGAGCCCGATAGGGCCCGAGCAAACCCGACAGGGCCTGACGGAGCCCGACAGGGCCCGAGCAAACCCGAAAGGGCCCGACGAAGCCTGACAGGGCTCGATGGAGCCCGACAGGGCCCGAGGGAACCCGACAGGGCCCGACGGAGCCTGACAGAGCCCGAGCAAACCCGACAGGGCTCGACGGAGCCCGATAGGGCCCGAGCAAACCCGACAGGGCTCGACGGAGCCCGATAGGGCCCGAGCAAACCCGACAGGGCCTGACGGAGCCCGACAGGGCCAGAGCAAACCCGAAAGGGCCCGACGAAGCCTGACAGGGCTCGATGGAGCCCGACAGGGCCTGAGGAAACCCGACAGGGCCGGAGGGAGCCCGATAGGGCCCGAGCAAACCCGACAGGGCCCGATGGAGCCCGACAGGGCTGGAGCAAACCCGACAGGGTCGGACAGAGCCTGACAAAGCTTCAGCAAACCCGACATGGCCCGAGCAAACCAGACAGGGCCCGACGGAGCCCGACAGAGCCCGAGGAAACCAGACAGGGCCCGACGTAGCCCGACAGGGCCCGAGCAAACCCGAAAGGGCCCGACGGAACCCGAGAGGGCCCGACGGAACCCGAGAGGGCCCGAGGGAATCCGACAGGGCCCGACGGAGCCCGACAGGGCCCGAGCAAACCCGACAGGGCCCGACAGAGCCCGACAGGACCCGAGCAAACCCGACAGGGCCCGAGCAAACCCGACAGGGTTCGACAAAGCCTGACAGGGCTCGATGGAGCCCGACAGGGCCCGAGGAAACCCGACAGGGCCCGACGGAGCCTGACAGGGCCCGAGCAAACCCGACAGGGCCCGACGGAGCCTGACAGGGCCCGAGCAAACCCGACAGGGCTCGACGGAGCCTGACAGGGCCCGAGCAAACCCGACAGGGCCCGAGCAAACCTGACAGGGCACGAAGGAGCCCGACAGGGCCCGAGCAAACCCGACAAGGCCCAACGGATCCCGACAGGGCCTGAGCAAACCTGACAGGGCCCAACGGAGCCCGACAGGGCACTAGCAAATCCGACAGGGCCTGACAGAGCCTGACAGGGCCCGAGCAAACCCGACAGGGCCCGAGCAAATCTGACAGGGCCCGACGGAGCCCAACAGGACGCGGGCAAACCCGACAGGTCCCGAGCAAACCCGACAGGGCCTGACAAGGCCCGACAGGGCTCGAGCAAACCCGATAGGGCCTGACGGAGCCTGACAGGGCCCGAGCAAACCTGACAGGGCCCGAGAGAACCTGACAGGGCCCGACATAGCCCGACAGGGCGCGAGCAAACCCGACAGGGGCTGACAAGGCCCGACAGGGCCTGAGCAAACCCGACAGGACCCGCCAAAGCCTGATAGGGTCCGATGGAGCCCGACAGGGCCCGAGGAAACCCGACAGGGCGCGGCGGAGCCTGACAGGGCCCGAGGAAACCCGACAGGGTTCGACGGAGCCCGACAGGGCCCGAGCAAACCCGACAGGGCCCGACGGAGCCCGACAGGGCCCGAGGAAACCAGACAGGGCCCGACAGAGCCCGACAGGGCCCGAGCAAACCCAACAGGGCCCGAGCAAACCCGACAGGGTTCGACGAAGCCTGACAGGGCTTGATGGAGCCCGACAGGGCCCGAGGGAACCCGACAGGGCCCGACGGAGCCTGACAGAGCCCGAGCAAACCCGACAGGGCTCGACGGAGCCCGATAGGGCCCGAGCAAACCCGACAGGGCCTGACGGAGCCCGACAGGGCCCGAGCAAACCCGAAAGGGCCCGACGAAGCCTGACAGGGCTCGATGGAGCCCGACAGGGCCTGAGGAAACCCGACAGGGCCGGAGGGAGCCCGATAGGGCCCGAGCAAACCCGACAGGGCCCGATGGAGCCCGACAGGGCTGGAGCAAACCCGACAGGGTCGGACAGAGCCTGACAGGGCTTCAGCAAACCCGACATGGCCCGAGCAAACCAGACAGGGCCCGACGGAGCCCGACAGAGCCCGAGGAAACCAGACAGGGCCCGACGGAGCCCGACAGGGCCCGAGCAAACCCGAAAGGGCCCGACGGAGCCTGACAGGGCTCGATGGAGCCCGACAGGGCCCGAGGAAACCCGACAAGGCCCAACGGATCCCGACAGGGCCTGAGCAAACCCGACAGGGCCCAACGGAGCCCGACAGGGCACTAGCAAATCCGAAAGGGCCCGACGGAGCCTGACAGGGCTCGATGGAGCCCGACAGGGCCCGAGGAAACCAGACAGGGCCCGACAGAGCCCGACAGGGCCCGAGCAAACCCGACAGGGCCCGAGCAAACCCGACAGGGTTCGACAAATGCTGACAGGGCTTGATGGAGCCCGACAGGGCCCGAGGAAACCCGACAGGGCCCGACGGAACCTGACAGAGCCCGAGCAAACCCGAAAGGGCCCGACGAAGCCTGACAGGGCTCGATGGAGCCCGACAGGGCCCGAGGAAACCCGACAGGCCCTGACGGAGCTCGACAGGGCCCGAGCAAACCCGAAAAGGCCCGACGAAGCCTGACAGGGCTCGATGGAGCCCGACAGGGCCCGAGGAAACCCGACAGGGTCCGACGGAGCCTGATAAGGCCCGAGCAAACCTGACAGGGCCCAATGGAGCCCGACAGGGCTCGAGCAAACCCGACAGTGTCCGACGAAGCCTGACAGGGCTTCAGCAAACCCGACATGGCCCGAGCAAACCCGACAGGGCCCGACGGAGCCCAACAGAGCCCGAGGAAACCAGACAGGGCCCGACGGAGCCCGACAGGGCCCGAGCAAACCCGACAGGGCCCGACGGAGCCCGACAGGGCCCGAGCAAACCTGAAAGGGCCCGACGGAGCCTGACAGGGCTCGATGGAGCCAGACAGGGCCCGAGGAAACCCGACAGGGCCTGATTGAGCCCGATAGGGCCCGAGCAAACCCGACAGGGCCTGACGGAGCCTGACAGGGCCCGGGCAAAACCGACAGGGCACGCTGGAGCCCGACAGAGCCCGAGCAAACCCGACAGGGCCCGACAAGGCCCGACAGGGCCCGAGCAAACCTGACACGTCCTGACAAAGCCTGACAGGGCCCGACGGAGCCCGGCAGGGCCCGAGCAAACCCGAAAGAGCCCGACGGAGCCTGACAGGGCTCAGTGGAGTCCGACAGGGCCCGAGCAAACCCGACAGGGCCTGATGGAGCCTGACAGGGCCCGGGCAAACCCGACAGGGCCCGACGGAGCCCGACAGGGCACGAGCAAACCCGAAAGGGCCCGACGGAGCCTGACAGGGCTCGATGGAGCCAGACAGGGCCCGAGGAAACCCGACAGGGCCTGATGGAGCCTGACAGGGCCCGGGCAAACCCGACAGGGCATGCTGGAGCCCGACAGGGCCCGAGCAAACCCGACAGGGCCCGACAAGGCCCGACAGGGCCCGAGCAAACCTGACAGGACCTGACAAAGCCTGACAGGGCCCGACAGAGCCCGACAGGGCCTGAGCAAACCCGAAATAGCCCGACGGAGCCTGACAGGGCTCGATAGAGTCCGACAGGGCCCGAGGAAACCCGACAGGGCCCGACGGAACCCGAGAGGGCCCGACGGAACCCGAGAGGGCCCGGGCAAACCCGACAGGGCCCGACGGAGCCCGACAGGGCCCGAGCAAACCCGACAGGGCCCGACAGAGCCCGACAGGGCCCGAGGAAACCAGACAGGGCCCGACAGAGCCCGACAGGGCCCGAGCAAACCCAACAGGGCCCGAGCAAACCCGACAGGGTTCGACGAAGCCTGACAGGGCTTGATGGAGCCCGACAGGGCCCGAGGGAACCCGACAGGGCCCGACGGAGCCTGACAGAGCCCGAGCAAACCCGACAGGGCTCGATGGAGCCCGATAGGGCCCGAGCAAACCCGACAGGGCCTGACGGAGCCCGACAGGGCCCGAGCAAACCCGAAAGGGCCCGACGAAGCCTGACAGGGCTCGATGGAGCCCGACAGGGCCCGAGGGAACCCGACAGGGCCCGACGGAGCCTGACAGAGCCCGAGCAAACCCGACAGGGCTCGACGGAGCCCGATAGGGCCCGAGCAAACCCGACAGGGCTCGACGGAGCCCGATAGGGCCCGAGCAAACCCGACAGGGCCTGACGGAGCCCGACAGGGCCCGAGCAAACCCGAAAGGGCCCGACGAAGCCTGACAGGGCTCGATGGAGCCCAACAGGGCCTGAGGAAACCCGACAGGGCCGGAGGGAGCCCGATAGGGCCCGAGCAAACCCGACAGGGCCCGATGGAGCCCGACAGGGCTGGAGCAAACCCGACAGGGTCGGACAGAGCCTGACAGGGCTTCAGCAAACCCGACATGGCCCGAGCAAACCAGACAGGGCCCGACGGAGCCCGACAGAGCCCGAGGAAACCAGACAGGGCCCGACGGAGCCCGACAGGGCCCGAGCAAACCCGAAAGGGCCCGACGGAGCCTGACAGGGCTCGATGGAGCCCGACAGGGCCCGAGGAAACCCGACAAGGCCCAACGGATCCCGACAGGGCCTGAGCAAACCTGACAGGGCCCAACGGAGCCCGACAGGGCACTAGCAAATCCGACAGGGCCTGACGGAGCCTGACAGGGCCCGAGCAAACCCGACAGGGCCCGAGCAAATCTGACAGGGCCCGACGGAGCCCGACAGGACGCGGGCAAACCCGACAGGTCCCGAGCAAACCCGACAGGGCCTGACAAGGCCCGACAGCGCTCGAGCAAACCCGATAGGGCCTGACGGAGCCTGACAGGGCCCGAGCAAACCTGACAGGGCCCGAGAGAACCTGACAGGGCCCGACATAGCCCGACAGGGCGCGAGCAAACCCGACAGGGGCTGACAAGGCCCGACAGGGCCTGAGCAAACCCGACAGGACCCGCCAAAGCCTGATAGGGTCCGATGGAGCCCGACAGGGCCCGAGCAAACCCGACAGGGCCCGAGCAAACCTGACAGGGCTCGATGGAGCCCGACAGGGCCCGAGCAAACCCGACAGGGCGCGACGGAGCCTGACAGGGCCCGAGCAAACCCGACAGGGTTCGACGGAGCTCGACAGGGCCCGAGCAAACCCGACAGGGTCCGACGAAGCCTGACAGGGCTTCAGCAAACCCGACAGGGCCCGAGCAAATCCGACAGGGCCCGACGGAGCCCGACAGGGCCCGAGGAAACCAGACAGGGCCCGACAGAGCCCGACAGGGCCCGAGCAAACCCGACAGGGCCCGAGCAAACCCGACAGGGTTCGACAAAGCCTGACAGGGCTTGATGGAGCCCGACAGGGCCCGAGGAAACCCGACAGGGCCCGACGAAGCCTGACAGAGCCCGAGCAAACCCGAAAGGGCCCGACGAAGCCTGACAGGGCTCGATGGAGCCCGACAGGGCCCGAGGAAACCCGACAGGCCCTGACGGAGCTCGACAGGGCCCGAGCAAACCCGAAAAGGCTCGACGAAGCCTGACAGGGCTCGTTGGAGCCCGACAGGGCCCGAGGAAACCCGACAGGGTCCGACGGAGCCTGACAGGGCTTCAGCAAACCCGACATGGCCCGAGCAAACCTGACAGGGCCCGACGGAGCCCAACAGAGCCCGAGGAAACCAGACAGGGCCCGACGGAGCCCGACAGGGCCCGAGCAAACCCGACAGGGACCGACGGAGCCCGACAGGGCCCGAGCAAACCCGAAAGGGCCCGACGGAGCCTGACAGGGCTCGATGGAGCCAGACAGGGCCCGAGGAAACCCGACAGGGCCTGATTGAGCCCGAAAGGGCCCGAGCAAACCCGACAGGGCCTGACGGAGCCTGACAGGGCCCGGGCAAAACCGACAGGGCACGCTGGAGCCCGACAGAGCCCGAGCAAACCCGACAGGGCCCGACAAGGCCCGACAGGGCCCGAGCAAACCTGACACGTCCTGACAAAGCCTGACAGGGCCCGACGGAGCCCGGCAGGGCCCGAGCAAACCCGAAAGAGCCCGACAGAGCCTGACAGGGCTCAGTGGAGTCCGACAGGGCCCGAGCAAACCCGACAGGGCCTGATGGAGCCTGACAGGGCCCGGGCAAACCCGACAGGGCCCGACGGAGCCCGACAGGGCCTGAGCAAACCCGAAAGGGCCCGACGGAGCCTGACAGGGCTCGATGGAGCCAGACAGGGCCCGAGGAAACCCGACAGGGCGCGACGGAGCCTGACAGGGCCCGAGCAAACCCGACAGGGTTCGACGGAGCCCGACAGGGCCCGAGCAAACCCGACAGGGTCCGACGAAGCCTGACAGGGCTTCAGCAAACCCGACAGGGCCCGAGCAAATCCGACAGGGCCCGACGGAGCCCGACAGGGCCCGAGGAAACCAGACAGGGCCCGACAGAGCCCGACAGGGCCCGAGCAAACCCGACAGGGCCCGAGCAAACCCGACAGGGTTCGACAAAGCCTGACAGGGCTTGATGGAGCCCGACAGGGCCCGAGGAAACCCGACAGGGCCCGACGGAGCCTGACAGAGCCCGAGCAAACCCGAAAGGGCCCGATGAAGCCTGACAGGGCTCGATGGAGCCCGACAGGGCCCGAGGAAACCCGACAGGCCCTGACGGAGCTCGACAGGGCCCGAGCAAACCCGAAAAGGCTCGACGAAGCCTGACAGGGCTCGATGGAGCCCGACAGGGCCCGAGGAAACCCGACAGGGTCCGACGGAGCCTGACAGGGCTTCAGCAAACCCGACATGGCCCGAGCAAACCTGACAGGGCCCGACGGAGCCCAACAGAGCCCGAGGAAACCAGACAGGGCCCGACGGAGCCCGACAGGGCCCGAGCAAACCCGACAGGGACCGACGGAGCCCGACAGGGCCCGAGCAAACCCGAAAGGGCCCGACGGAGCCTGACAGGGCTCGATGGAGCCAGACAGGGCCCGAGGAAACCCGACAGGGCCTGATTGAGCCCGAAAGGGCCCGAGCAAACCCGACAGGGCCTGACGGAGCCTGACAGGGCCCGGGCAAAACCGACAGGGCACGCTGGAGCCCGACAGAGCCCGAGCAAACCCGACAGGGCCCGACAAGGCCCGACAGGGCCCGAGCAAACCTGACACGTCCTGACAAAGCCTGACAGGGCCCGACGGAGCCCGGCAGGGCCCGAGCAAACCCGAAAGAGCCCGACGGAGCCTGACAGGGCTCAGTGGAGTCCGACAGGGCCCGAGCAAACCCGACAGGGCCTGATGGAGCCTGACAGGGCCCGGGCAAACCCGACAGGGCCCGACGGAGCCCGACAGGGCCTGAGCAAACCCGAAAGGGCCCGACGGAGCCTGACAGGGCTCGATGGAGCCAGACAGGGCCCGAGGAAACCCGACAGGGCCTGATAAAGCCTGACAGGGCCCGGGCAAACCCGACAGGGCATGCTGGAGCCCGACAGAGCCCGAGCAAACCCGACAGGGCCCTACAAGGCCCGACAGGGCCCGAGCAAACCTGACAGGACCTGACAAAGCCTGACAGGGCCCGACAGAGCCCGACAGGGCCTGAGCAAACCCGAAATAGCCCGACGGAGCCTGACAGGGCTCGATAGAGTCCGACAGGGCCCGAGGAAACCCGACAGGGCCCGACGGAACCCGAGAGGGCCCGACGGAACCCGAGAGGGCCCGAGGGAATCCGACAGGGCCCGACGGAGCCCGACAGGTCCCGAGCAAACGCGACAGGGCCCGACAGAGCCCGACAGGACCCGAGCAAACCCGACAGGGCCCGAGCAAACCCGACAGGGTTCGACAAAGCCTGACAGGGCTCGATGGAGCCCGACAGGGCCCGAGGAAACCCGACAGGGCCCGACGGAGCCTGACAGGGCCCGAGCAAACCCGACAGGGCCCGACGGAGCCTGACAGGGCCCGAGCAAACCCGACAGGGCTCGACGGAGCCTGACAGGGCCCGAGCAAACCCGACAGGGCCCGAGCAAACCTGACAGGGCACGAAGGAGCCCGACAGGGCCCGAGCAAACCCGACAAGGCCCAACGGATCCCGACAGGGCCTGAGCAAACCTGACAGGGCCCAACGGAGCCCGACAGGGCACTAGCAAATCCGACAGGGCCTGACAGAGCCTGACAGGGCCCGAGCAAACCCGACAGGGCCCGAGCAAATCTGACAGGGCCCGACGGAGCCCGACAGGACGCGGGCAAACCCGACAGGTCCCGAGCAAACCCGACAGGGCCTGACAAGGCCCGACAGGGCTCGAGCAAACCCGATAGGGCCTGACGGAGCCTGACAGGGCCCGAGCAAACCTGACAGGGCCCGAGAGAACCTGACAGGGCCCGACATAGCCCGACAGGGCGCGAGCAAACCCGACAGGGGCTGACAAGGCCCGACAGGGCCTGAGCAAACCCGACAGGACCCGCCAAAGCCTGATAGGGTCCGATGGAGCCCGACAGGGCCCGAGGAAACCCGACAGGGCGCGGCGGAGTCTGACAGGGCCCGAGGAAACCCGACAGGGTTCGACGGAGCCCGACAGGGCCCGAGCAAACCCGACAGGGCCCGACGGAGCCCGACAGGGCCCGAGGAAACCAGACAGGGCCCGACAGAGCCCGACAGGGCCCGAGCAAACCCAACAGGGCCCGAGCAAACCCGACAGGGTTCGACGAAGCCTGACAGGGCTTGATGGAGCCCGACAGGGCCCGAGGGAACCCGACAGGGCCCGACGGAGCCTGACAGAGCCCGAGCAAACCCGACAGGGCTCGACGGAGCCCGATAGGGCCCGAGCAAACCCGACAGGGCCTGACGGAGCCCGACAGGGCCCGAGCAAACCCGAAAGGGCCCGACGAAGCCTGACAGGGCTCGATGGAGCCCGACAGGGCCTGAGGAAACCCGACAGGGCCGGAGGGAGCCCGATAGGGCCCGAGCAAACCCGACAGGGCCCGATGGAGCCCGACAGGGCTGGAGCAAACCCGACAGGGTCGGACAGAGCCTGACAGGGCTTCAGCAAACCCGACATGGCCCGAGCAAACCAGACAGGGCCCGACGGAGCCCGACAGAGCCCGAGGAAACCAGACAGGGCCCGACGGAGCCCGACAGGGCCCGAGCAAACCCGAAAGGGCCCGACGGAGCCTGACAGGGCTCGATGGAGCCCGACAGGGCCCGAGGAAACCCGACAAGGCCCAACGGATCCCGACAGGGCCTGAGCAAACCTGACAGGGCCCAACGGAGCCCGACAGGGCACTAGCAAATCCGACAGGGCCTGACGGAGCCTGACAGGGCCCGAGCAAACCCGACAGGGCCCGAGCAAATCTGACAGGGCCCGACGGAGCCCGATAGGACGCGGGCAAACCCGACAGGTCCCGAGCAAACCCGACAGGGCCTGACAAGGCCCGACAGGGCTCGAGCAAACCCGATAGGGCCTGACGGAGCCTGACAGGGCCCGAGCAAACCTGACAGGGCCCGAGAGAACCTGACAGGGCCCAACATAGCCCGACAGGGCGCGAGCAAACCCGACAGGGGCTGACAAGGCCCGACAGGGCCTGAGCAAACCCGACAGGACCCGCCAAAGCCTGATAGGGTCCGATGGAGCCCGACAGGGCCCGAGCAAACCCGACAGGGCGCGGCGGAGCCTGACAGGGCCCGAGGAAACCCGACAGGGTTCGACGGAGCCCGACAGGGCCCGAGCAAACCCGACAGGGCCCGACGGAGCCCGACAGGGCCCGAGGAAACCAGACAGGGCCCGACAGAGCCCGACAGGGCCCGAGCAAACCCAACAGGGCCCGAGCAAACCCGACAGGGTTCGACGAAGCCTGACAGGGCTTGATGGAGCCCGACAGGGCCCGAGGGAACCCGACAGGGCCCGACGGAGCCTGACAGAGCCCGAGCAAACCCGACAGGGCTCGACGGAGCCCGATAGGGCCCGAGCAAACCCGACAGGGCCTGACGGAGCCCGACAGGGCCCGAGCAAACCCGAAAGGGCCCGACGAAGCCTGACAGGGCTCGATGGAGCCCGACAGGGCCTGAGGAAACCCGACAGGGCCGGAGGGAGCCCGATAGGGCCCGAGCAAACCCGACAGGGCCCGATGGAGCCCGACAGGGCTGGAGCAAACCCGACAGGGTCGGACAGAGTCTGACAGGGCTTCAGCAAACCCGACATGGCCCGAGCAAACCAGACAGGGCCCGACAGAGCCCGACAGAGCCCGAGGAAACCAGACAGGGCCCGACGGAGCCCGACAGGGCCCGAGCAAACCCGAAAGGGCCCGACGGAGCCTGACAGGGCTCGATGGAGCCCGACAGGGCCCGAGGAAACCCGACAGGGCGCGACGGAGCCTGACAGGGCCCGAGCAAACCCAACAGGGTTCGACGGAGCCCGACAGGGCCCGAGCAAACCCGACAGGGCCCGACGGAGCCCGACAGGGCCCGAGGAAACCAGACAGGGCCCGACAGAGCCCGACAGGGCCCGAGCAAACCCAACAGGGCCCGAGCAAACCCGACAGGGTTCGACGAAGCCTGACAGGGCTTGATGGAGCCCGACAGGGCCCGAGGGAACCCGACAGGGCCCGACGGAGCCTGACAGAGCCCGAGCAAACCCGACAGGGCTCGACGGAGCCCGATAGGGCCCGAGCAAACCCGACAGGGCCTGACGGAGCCCGACAGGGCCCGAGCAAACCCGAAAGGGCCCGACGAAGCCTGACAGGGCTCGATGGAGCCCAACAGGGCCTGAGGAAACCCGACAGGGCCGGAGGGAGCCCGATAGGGCCCGAGCAAACCCGACAGGGCCCGATGGAGCCCGACAGGGCTGGAGCAAACCCGACAGGGTCGGACAGAGTCTGACAGGGCTTCAGCAAACCCGACATGGCCCGAGCAAACCAGACAGGGCCCGACAGAGCCCGACAGAGCCCGAGGAAACCAGACAGGGCCCGACGGAGCCCGACAGGGCCCGAGCAAACCCGACAGGGCCTGACGGAGCCCGACAGGGCCCGAGCAAACCCGAAAGGGCCCGACGAAGCCTGACAGGGCTCGATGGAGCCCGACAGGGCCTGAGGAAACCCGACAGGGCCGGAGGGAGCCCGATAGGGCCCGAGCAAACCCGACAGGGCCCGATGGAGCCCGACAGGGCTGGAGCAAACCCGACAGGGTCGGACAGAGCCTGACAGGGCTTCAGCAAACCCGACATGGCCCGAGCAAACCAGACAGGGCCCGACGGAGCCCGACAGAGCCCGAGGAAACCAGACAGGGCCCGACGGAGCCCGACAGGGCCCGAGCAAACCCGAAAGGGCCCGACGGAGCCTGACAGGGCTCGATGGAGCCCGACAGGGCCCGAGGAAACCCGACAAGGCCCAACGGATCCCGACAGGGCCTGAGCAAACCTGACAGGGCCCAACGGAGCCCGACAGGGCACTAGCAAATCCGACAGGGCCTGACGGAGCCTGACAGGGCCTGAGCAAACCCGACAGGGCCCGAGCAAATCTGACAGGGCCCGACGGAGCCCGACAGGACGCGGGCAAACCCGACAGGTCCCGAGCAAACCCGACAGGGCCTGACAAGGCCCGACAGGGCTCGAGCAAACCCGATAGGGCCTGACGGAGCCTGACAGGGCCCGAGCAAACCTGACAGGGCCCGAGAGAACCTGACAGGGCCCAACATAGCCCGACAGGGCGCGAGCAAACCCGACAGGGGCTGACAAGGCCCGACAGGGCCTGAGCAAACCCGACAGGACCCGCCAAAGCCTGATAGGGTCCGATGGAGCCCGACAGGGCCCGAGGAAACCCGACAGGGCGCGGCGGAGCCTGACAGGGCCCGAGGAAACCCGACAGGGTTCGACGGAGCCCGACAGGGCCCGAGCAAACCCGACAGGGCCCGACGGAGCCCGACAGGGCCCGAGGAAACCAGACAGGGCCCGACAGAGCCCGACAGGGCCCGAGCAAACCCAACAGGGCCCGAGCAAACCCGACAGGGTTCGACGAAGCCTGACAGGGCTTGATGGAGCCCGACAGGGCCCGAGGGAACCCGACAGGGCCCGACGGAGCCTGACAGAGCCCGAGCAAACCCGACAGGGCTCGACGGAGCCCGATAGGGCCCGAGCAAACCCGACAGGGCCTGACGGAGCCCGACAGGGCCCGAGCAAACCCGAAAGGGCCCGACGAAGCCTGACAGGGCTCGATGGAGCCCGACAGGGCCTGAGGAAACCCGACAGGGCCGGAGGGAGCCCGATAGGGCCCGAGCAAACCCGACAGGGCCCGATGGAGCCCGACAGGGCTGGAGCAAACCCGACAGCGTCGGACAGAGCCTGACAGGGCTTCAGCAAACCCGACATGGCCCGAGCAAACCAGACAGGGCCCGACGGAGCCCGACAGAGCCCGAGGAAACCAGACAGGGCCCGACGGAGCCCGACAGGGCCCGAGCAAACCCGACAGGGTT
This sequence comes from Patagioenas fasciata, assembly GCF_037038585.1. Classification (NCBI taxonomy): domain Eukaryota; kingdom Metazoa; phylum Chordata; class Aves; order Columbiformes; family Columbidae; genus Patagioenas; species Patagioenas fasciata. Next base: position 1,824,941 of record NC_092530.1, read on the forward strand.
CGACAAAGCCTGACAGGGCTCGATGGATCCCGACAGGGCCCGAGGAAACCCGACAGGGCCCGACGGAGCCTGACAGGGCCCGAGCAAACCCGACAGGGCCCGAGCAAACCTGACAGGGCACAAAGGAGCCCGACAGGGCACGAAGGAGCCCGACAGGGCCCGAGCAAACCCGACAAGGCCCAACGGATCCCGACAGGGCCTGAGAAAACCTGACAGGGCCCGACGGAGCCCGACAGGGCACGAGCAAACCCGACAGGGCCTGACAGAGCCTGACAGGGCCCGAGCAAACCCGACAGGGCCCGAGCGAATCTGACAGGGCCCGACGGAGCCCGACAGGACGCGGGCAAACCCGACAGGTCCCGAGCAAACCCGACAGGGCCTGACAAGGCCTGACAGGGCCCGAGCAAACCCGATAGGGCCTGACGGAGCCTGACAGGGCCCGAGCAAACCTGACAGGGCCCGAGAGAACCTGACAGGGCCCGACGGAGCCCGACAGGGCGCGAGCAAACCCGACAGGGGCTGACAAGGCCCGACAGGGCCTGAGCAAACCCGACAGGACCCGCCAAAGCCTGATAGGGTCCGATGGAGCCCGACAGGGCCCGAGCAAACCCGACAGGGCCCGAGCAAACCTGACAGGGCTCGATGGAGCCCGACAGGGCCCGAGGAAACCCGACAGGGCGCGACGGAGCCTGACAGGGCCCGAGCAAACCCGACAGGGTTCGACGGAGCCCGACAGGGCCCGAGCAAACCCGACAGGGTCCGACGAAGCTGACAGGGCTTCAGCAAACCCGACAGGGCCCGAGCAAATCCGACAGGGCCCGACGGAGCCCGACAGGGCCCGAGGAAACCAGACAGGGCCCGACAGAGCCCGACAGGGCCCGAGCAAACCCGACAGGGCCCGAGCAAACCCGACAGGGTTCGACAAAGCCTGACAGGGCTTGATGGAGCCCGACAGGGCCCGAGGAAACCCGACAGGGCCCGACGGAGCCTGACAGAGCCCGAGCAAACCCGAAATGGCCCGACGAAGCCTGACAGGGCTCGATGGAGCCCGACAGGGCCCGAGGGAACCCGACAGGGCCCGACGGAGCCTGACAGAGCCCGAGCAAACCCGACAGGGCTCGACGGAGCCCGATAGGGCCCGAGCAAACCCGACAGGGCCTGACGGAGCCCGACAGGGCCCGAGCAAACCCGAAAGGGCCCGACGAAGCCTGACAGGGCTCGATGGAGCCCGACAGGGCCTGAGGAAACCCGACAGGGCCGGAGGGAGCCCGATAGGGCCCGAGCAAACCCGACAGGGCCCGATGGAGCCCGACAGGGCTGGAGCAAACCCGACAGGGTCGGACAGAGTCTGACAGGGCTTCAGCAAACCCGACATGGCCCGAGCAAACCAGACAGGGCCCGACAGAGCCCGACAGAGCCCGAGGAAACCAGACAGGGCCCGACGGAGCCCGACAGGGCCCGAGCAAACCCGAAAGGGCCCGACGGAGCCTGACAGGGCTCGATGGAGCCCGACAGGGCCCGAGGAAACCCGACAGGGCGCGACGGAGCCTGACAGGGCCCGAGCAAACCCAACAGGGTTCGACGGAGCCCGACAGGGCCCGAGCAAACCCGACAGGGCCCGACGGAGCCCGACAGGGCCCGAGGAAACCAGACAGGGCCCGACAGAGCCCGACAGGGCCCGAGCAAACCCAACAGGGCCCGAGCAAACCCGACAGGGTTCGACGAAGCCTGACAGGGCTTGATGGAGCCCGACAGGGCCCGAGGGAACCCGACAGGGCCCGACGGAGCCTGACAGAGCCCGAGCAAACCCGACAGGGCTCGACGGAGCCCGATAGGGCCCGAGCAAACCCGACAGGGCCTGACGGAGCCCGACAGGGCCCGAGCAAACCCGAAAGGGCCCGACGAAGCCTGACAGGGCTCGATGGAGCCCAACAGGGCCTGAGGAAACCCGACAGGGCCGGAGGGAGCCCGATAGGGCCCGAGCAAACCCGACAGGGCCCGATGGAGCCCGACAGGGCTGGAGCAAACCCGACAGGGTCGGACAGAGTCTGACAGGGCTTCAGCAAACCCGACATGGCCCGAGCAAACCAGACAGGGCCCGACAGAGCCCGACAGAGCCCGAGGACACCAGACAGGGCCCGACGGAGCCCGACAGGGCCCGAGCAAACCCGACAGGGCTTGACGGAGCCCGACAGGGCCCGAGCAAACCCGAAAGGGCCCGACGAAGCCTGACAGGGCTCGATGGAGCCCGACAGGGCCTGAGGAAACCCGACAGGGCCGGAGGGAGCCCGATAGGGCCCGAGCAAACCCGACAGGGCCCGATGGAGCCCGACAGGGCTGGAGCAAACCCGACAGCGTCGGACAGAGCCTGACAGGGCTTCAGCAAACCCGACATGGCCCGAGCAAACCAGACAGGGCCCGACGGAGCCCGACAGAGCCCGAGGAAACCAGACAGGGCCCGACGGAGCCCGACAGGGCCCGAGCAAACCCGAAAGGGCCCGACGGAGCCTGACAGGGCTCGATGGAGCCCGACAGGGCCCGAGGAAACCCGACAAGGCCCAACGGATCCCGACAGGGCCTGAGCAAACCTGACAGGGCCCAACGGAGCCCGACAGGGCACTAGCAAATCCGACAGGGCCTGACGGAGCCTGACAGGGCCCGAGCAAACCCGACAGGGCCCGAGCAAATCTGACAGGGCCCGACGGAGCCCGACAGGACGCGGGCAAACCCGACAGGTCCCGAGCAAACCCGACAGGGCCTGACAAGGCCCGACAGGGCTCGAGCAAACCCGATAGGGCCTGACGGAGCCTGACAGGGCCCGAGCAAACCTGACAGGGCCCGAGAGAACCTGACAGGGCCCGACATAGCCCGACAGGGCGCGAGCAAACCCGACAGGGGCTGACAAGGCCCGACAGGGCCTGAGCAAACCCGACAGGACCCGCCAAAGCCTGATAGGGTCCGATGGAGCCCGACAGGGCCCGAGGAAACCCGACAGGGCGCGGCGGAGCCTGACAGGGCCCGAGGAAACCCGACAGGGTTCGACGGAGCCCGACAGGGCCCGAGCAAACCCGACAGGGCCCGACGGAGCCCGACAGGGCCCGAGGAAACCAGACAGGGCCCGACAGAGCCCGACAGGGCCCGAGCAAACCCAACAGGGCCCGAGCAAACCCGACAGGGTTCGACGAAGCCTGACAGGGCTTGATGGAGCCCGACAGGGCCCGAGGGAACCCGACAGGGCCTGACGGAGCCTGACAGAGCCCGAGCAAACCCGACAGGGCTCGACGGAGCCCGATAGGGCCCGAGCAAACCCGACAGGGCCTGACGGAGCCCGACAGGGCCCGAGCAAACCCGAAAGGGCCCGACGAAGCCTGACAGGGCTCGATGGAGCCCGACAGGGCCTGAGGAAACCCGACAGGGCCGGAGGGAGCCCGATAGGGCCCGAGCAAACCCGACAGGGCCCGATGGAGCCCGACAGGGCTGGAGCAAACCCGACAGCGTCGGACAGAGCCTGACAGGGCTTCAGCAAACCCGACATGGCCCGAGCAAACCAGACAGGGCCCGACGGAGCCCGACAGAGCCCGAGGAAACCAGACAGGGCCCGACGGAGCCCGACAGGGCCCGAGCAAACCCGAAAGGGCCCGACGGAGCCTGACAGGGCTCGATGGAGCCCGACAGGGCCCGAGGAAACCCGACAGGGCCCGACGGAGCCCGACAGGGCTCGATAGAGTCCGACAGAGCCCGAGCAAACCCGACAGGGCCCGACAAGGCCCGACAGGGCCCGAGCAAACCTGACAGGACCTGACAAAGCCTGACAGGGCCTGAGCAAACCCGAAAGAGCCCGACGGAGCCTGACAGGGCTCGATAGAGTCCGACAGGGCCCGAGCAAACCCGACAGGGCCCGAGCAAACCCGACAGGGTTCGACAAAGCCTGACAGGGCTCGATGGATCCCGACAGGGCCCGAGGAAACCCGACAGGGCCCGACGGAGCCTGACAGGGCCCGAGCAAACCCGACAGGGCCCGAGCAAACCTGACAGGGCACGAAGGAGCCCGACAGGGCACGAAGGAGCCCGACAGGGCCCGAGCAAACCCGACAAGGCCCAACGGATCCCGACAGGGCCTGAGAAAACCTGACAGGGCCCGACGGAGCCCGACAGGGCACGAGCAAACCCGACAGGGCCTGACAGAGCCTGACAGGGCCCGAGCAAACCCGACAGGGCCCGAGCGAATTTGACAGGGCCCGACGGAGCCCGACAGGACGCGGGCAAACCCGACAGGTCCCGAGCAAACCCGACAGGGCCTGACAAGGCCTGACAGGGCCCGAGCAAACCCGATAGGGCCTGACGGAGCCTGACAGGGCCCGAGCAAACCTGACAGGGCCCGAGAGAACCTGACAGGGCCCGACGGAGCCCGACAGGGCGCGAGCAAACCCGACAGGGGCTGACAAGGCCCGACAGGGCCTGAGCAAACCCGACAGGACCCGCCAAAGCCTGATAGGGTCCGATGGAGCCCGACAGGGCCCGAGCAAACCCGACAGGGCCCGAGCAAACCTGACAGGGCTCGATGGAGCCCGACAGGGCCCGAGGAAACCCGACAGGGCGCGACGGAGCCTGACAGGGCCCGAGCAAACCCGACAGGGTTCGACGGAGCCCGACAGGGCCCGAGCAAACCCGACAGGGTCCGACGAAGCTGACAGGGCTTCAGCAAACCCGACAGGGCCCGAGCAAATCCGACAGGGCCCGACGGAGCCCGACAGGGCCCGAGGAAACCAGACAGGGCCCGACAGAGCCCGACAGGGCCCGAGCAAACCCGACAGGGCCCGAGCAAACCCGACAGGGTTCGACAAAGCCTGACAGGGCTTGATGGAGCCCGACAGGGCCCGAGGAAACCCGACAGGGCCCGACGGAGCCTGACAGAGCCCGAGCAAACCCGAAAGGGCCCGACGAAGCCTGACAGGGCTCGATGGAGCCCGACAGGGCCCGAGGAAACCCGACAGGCCCTGACGGAGCTCGACAGGGCCCGAGCAAACCCGAAAAGGCCCGACGAAGCCTGACAGGGCTCGATGGAGCCCGACAGGGCCCGAGGAAACCCGACAGGGTCCGACGGAGCCTGATAAGGCCCGAGCAAACCCGACAGGGCCCAATGGAGCCCGACAGGGCTCGAGCAAACCCGACAGTGTCCGACGAAGCCTGACAGGGCTTCAGCAAACCCGACATGGCCCGAGCAAACCCGACAGGGCCCGACGGAGCCCAACAGAGCCCGAGGAAACCAGACAGGGCCCGACGGAGCCCGACAGGGCCCGAGCAAACCCGACAGGGCCCGACGGAGCCCGACAGGGCCCGAGCAAACCCGAAAGGGCCCGACGGAGCCTGACAGGGCTCGATGGAGCCAGACAGGGCCCGAGGAAACCCGACAGGGCCTGATTGAGCCCGATAGGGCCCGAGCAAACCCGACAGGGCCTGACGGAGCCTGACAGGGCCCGGGCAAAACCGACAGGGCACGCTGGAGCCCGACAGAGCCCGAGCAAACCCGACAGGGCCCGACAAGGCCCGACAGGGCCCGAGCAAACCTGACACGTCCTGACAAAGCCTGACAGGGCCCGACGGAGCCCGGCAGGGCCCGAGCAAACCCGAAAGAGCCCGACGGAGCCTGACAGGGCTCAGTGGAGTCCGACAGGGCCCGAGCAAACCCGACAGGGCCTGATGGAGCCTGACAGGGCCCGGGCAAACCCGACAGGGCATGCTGGAGCCCGACAGAGCCCGAGCAAACCCGACAGGGCCCGACAAGGCCCGACAGGGCCCGAGCAAACCTGACAGGACCTGACAAAGCCTGACAGGGCCCGACAGAGCCCGACAGGGCCTGAGCAAACCCGAAAGAGCCCGACGGAGCCTGACAGGGCTCGATAGAGTCCGACAGGGCCCGAGGAAACCCGACAGGGCCCGACGGAACCCGAGAGGGCCTGACGGAACCCAAGAGGGCCCGAGGGAATCCGACAGGGCCCGACGGAGCCTGACAGGGCCCGAGCAAACGCGACAGGGCCCGACAGAGCCCGACAGGACCCGAGCAAACCCGACAGGGCCCGAGCAAACCCGACAGGGTTCAACAAAGCCTGACAGGGCTCGATGGAGCCCGACAAGGCCCGAGGAAAGCCGACAGGGCCCGACGGAGCCTGACAGGGCCCGAGCAAACACGACAGGGCTCGACGGAGCCTGACAGGGCCCGAGCAAACCCGACAGGGCCCGAGCAAACCTGACAGGGCACGAAGGAGCCCGACAGGGCCCGAGCAAACCCGACAAGGCCCAACGGATCCCGACAGGGCCTGAGCAAACCTGACAGGGCCCAACGGAGCCCGACAGGGCACTAGCAAATCCGACAGGGCCTGACGGAGCCTGACAGGGCCCGAGCAAACCCGACAGGGCCCGAGCAAATCTGACAGGGCCCGACGGAGCCCGACAGGACGCGGGCAAACCCGACAGGTCCCGAGCAAACCCGACAGGGCCTGACAAGGCCCGACAGGGCTCGAGCAAACCCGATAGGGCCTGACGGAGCCTGACAGGGCCCGAGCAAACCTGACAGGGCCCGAGAGAACCTGACAGGGCCCGACATAGCCCGACAGGGCGCGAGCAAACCCGACAGGGGCTGACAAGGCCCGACAGGGCCTGAGCAAACCCGACAGGACCCGCCAAAGCCTGATAGGGTCCGATGGAGCCCGACAGGGCCCGAGGAAACCCGACAGGGCGCGGCGGAGCCTGACAGGGCCCGAGGAAACCCGACAGGGTTCGACGGAGCCCGACAGGGCCCGAGCAAACCCGACAGGGCCCGACGGAGCCCGACAGGGCCCGAGGAAACCAGACAGGGCCCGACAGAGCCCGACAGGGCCCGAGCAAACCCAACAGGGCCCGAGCAAACCCGACAGGGTTCGACGAAGCCTGACAGGGCTTGATGGAGCCCGACAGGGCCCGAGGGAACCCGACAGGGCCCGACGGAGCCTGACAGAGCCCGAGCAAACCCGACAGGGCTCGACGGAGCCCGATAGGGCCCGAGCAAACCCGACAGGGCCTGACGGAGCCCGACAGGGCCCGAGCAAACCCGAAAGGGCCCGACGAAGCCTGACAGGGCTCGATGGAGCCCGACAGGGCCTGAGGAAACCCGACAGGGCCGGAGGGAGCCCGATAGGGCCCGAGCAAACCCGACAGGGCCCGATGGAGCCCGACAGGGCTGGAGCAAACCCGACAGGGTCGGACAGAGCCTGACAGGGCTTCAGCAAACCCGACATGGCCCGAGCAAACCAGACAGGGCCCGACAGAGCCCGACAGAGCCCGAGGAAACCAGACAGGGCCCGACGGAGCCCGACAGGGCCCGAGCAAACCCGAAAGGGCCCGACGGAGCCTGACAGGGCTCGATGGAGCCCGACAGGGCCCGAGGAAACCCGACAAGGCCCAACGGATCCCGACAGGGCCTGAGCAAACCTGACAGGGCCCGACGGAGCCCGACAGGGCACTAGCAAATCCGACAGGGCCTGACGGAGCCTGACAGCGCCTGAGCAAACCCGACAGGGCCCGAGCAAATCTGACAGGGCCCGACGGAGCCCGACAGGACGCGGGCAAACCCGACAGGTCCCGAGCAAACCCGACAGGGCCTGACAAGGCCCGACAGGGCTCGAGCAAACCCGATAGGGCCTGACGGAGCCAGACAGGGCCCGAGCAAACCTGACAGGGCCCGAGAGAACCTGACAGGGCCCGACATAGCCCGACAGGGCGCGAGCAAACCCGACAGGGGCTGACAAGGCCCGACAGGGCCTGAGCAAACCTGACAGGACCCGCCAAAGCCTGATAGGGTCCGATGGAGCCCGACAGGGCCCGAGGAAACCCGAAAGGGCGCGGCGGAGCCTGACAGGGCCCGAGGAAACCCGACAGGGCCCGACGGAGCCCGACAGGGCCCGAGGAAACCAGACAGGGCCCGACAGAGCCCGACAGGGCCCGAGCAAACCCAACAGGGCCCGAGCAAACCCGACAGGGTTCGACGAAGCCTGACAGGGCTTGATGGAGCCCGACAGGGCCCGAGGGAACCCGACAGGGCCCGACGGAGCCTGACAGAGCCCGAGCAAACCCGACAGGGCTCGACGGAGCCCGATAGGGCCCGAGCAAACCCGACAGGGCCTGACGGAGCCCGACAGGGCACGAGCAAACCCGAAAGGGCCCGACGAAGCCTGACAGGGCTCGATGGAGCCCGACAGGGCCTGAGGAAACCCGACAGGGCCGGAGGGAGCCCGATAGGGCCCGAGCAAACCCGACAGGGCCCGATGGAGCCCGACAGGGCTGGAGCAAACCCGACAGCGTCGGACAGAGCCTGACAGGGCTTCAGCAAACCCGACATGGCCCGAGCAAACCAGACAGGGCCTGACGGAGCCCGACAGAGCCCGAGGAAACCAGACAGGGCCCGACGGAGCCCGACAGGGCCCGAGCAAACCCGAAAGGGCCCGACGGAGCCTGACAGGGCTCGATGGAGCCCGACAGGGCCCGAGGAAACCCGACAGGGCCCGACGGAGCCCGACAGGGCTCGATAGAGTCCGACAGAGCCCGAGCAAACCCGACAGGGCCCGACAAGGCCCGACAGGGCCCGAGCAAACCTGACAGGACCTGACAAAGCCTGACAGGGCCTGAGCAAACCCGAAAGAGCCCGACGGAGCCTGACAGGGCTCGATAGAGTCCGACAGGGCCCGAGCAAACCCGACAGGGCCCGAGCAAACCCGACAGGGTTCGACAAAGCCTGACAGGGCTCGATGGAGCCCGACAGGGCCCGAGGAAACCCGACAGGGCCCGACGGAGCCTGACAGGGCCCGAGCAAACCCGACAGGGCCCGAGCAAACCTGACAGGGCACGAAAGAGCCCGACAGGGCACGAAGGAGCCCGACAGGGCCCGAGCAAACCCGACAAGGCCCAACGGATCCCGACAGGGCCTGAGAAAACCTGACAGGGCCCGACGGAGCCCGACAGGGCACGAGCAAACCCGACAGGGCCTGACAGAGCCTGACAGGGCCCGAGCAAACCCGACAGGGCCCGAGCGAATCTGACAGGGCCCGACGGAGCCCGACAGGACGCGGGCAAACCCGACAGGTCCCGAGCAAACCCGACAGGGCCTGACAAGGCCCGACAGGGCCCGAGCAAACCCGATAGGGCCTGACGGAGCCTGACAGGGCCCGAGCAAACCTGACAGGGCCCGAGAGAACCTGACAGGGCCCGACGGAGCCCGACAGGGCGCGAGCAAACCCGACAGGGGCTGACAAGGCCCGACAGGGCCTGAGCAAACCCGACAGGACCCGCCAAAGCCTGATAGGGTCCGATGGAGCCCGACAGGGCCCGAGCAAACCCGACAGGGCCCGAGCAAACCCGACAGGGCTCGACGGAGCCCGATAGGGCCCGAGCAAACCCGACAGGGCCTGACGGAGCCCGACAGGGCCCGAGCAAACCCGAAAGGGCCCGACGAAGCCTGACAGGGCTCGATGGAGCCCGACAGGGTCTGAGGAAACCCGACAGGGCCGGAGGGAGCCCGATAGGGCCCGAGCAAACCCGACAGGGCCCGATGGAGCCCGACAGGGCTGGAGCAAACCCGACAGGGTCGGACAGAGCCTGACAGGGCTTCAGCAAACACGACATGGCCCGAGCAAACCAGACAGGGCCCGACAGAGCCCGACAGAGCCCGAGGAAACCAGACAGGGCCCGACGGAGCCCGACAGGGCCCGAGCAAACCCGAAAGGGCCCGACGGAGCCTGACAGGGCTCGATGGAGCCCGACAGGGCCCGAGGAAACCCGACAAGGCCCAACGGATCCCGACAGGGCCTGAGCAAACCTGACAGGGCCCAACGGAGCCCGACAGGGCACTAGCAAATCCGACAGGGCCTGACGGAGCCTGACAGGGCCTGAGCAAACCCGACAGGGCCCGAGCAAATCTGACAGGGCCCGACGGAGCCCGACAGGACGCGGGCAAACCCGACAGGTCCCGAGCAAACCCGACAGGGCCTGACAAGGCCCGACAGGGCCCGAGCAAACCCGATAGGGCCTGACGGAGCCTGACAGGGCCCGAGCAAACCTGACAGGGCCCGAGAGAACCTGACAGGGCCCGACATAGCCCGACAGGGCGCGAGCAAACCCGACAGGGGCTGACAAGGCCCGACAGGGCCTGAGCAAACCCGACAGGACCCGCCAAAGCCTGATAGGGTCCGATGGAGCCCGACAGGGCCCGAGGAAACCCGACAGGGCGCGGCGGAGCCTGACAGGGCCCGAGGAAACCCGACAGGGTTCGACGGAGCCCGACAGGGCCCGAGCAAACCCGACAGGGCCCGACGGAGCCCGACAGGGCCCGAGGAAACCAGACAGGGCCCGACAGAGCCCGACAGGGCCCGAGCAAACCCAACAGGGCCCGAGCAAACCCGACAGGGTTCGACGAAGCCTGACAGGGCTTGATGGAGCCCGACAGGGCCCGAGGGAACCCGACAGGGCCCGACGGAGCCTGACAGAGCCCGAGCAAACCCGACAGGGCTCGACGGAGCCCGATAGGGCCCGAGCAAACCCGACAGGGCCTGACGGAGCCCGACAGGGCCCGAGCAAACCCGAAAGGGCCCGACGAAGCCTGACAGGGCTCGATGGAGCCCGACAGGGCCTGAGGAAACCCGACAGGGCCGGAGGGAGCCCGATAGGGCCCGAGCAAACCCGACAGGGCCCGATGGAGCCCGACAGGGCTGGAGCAAACCCGACAGCGTCGGACAGAGCCTGACAGGGCTTCAGCAAACCCGACATGGCCCGAGCAAACCAGACAGGGCCCGACGGAGCCCGACAGAGCCCGAGGAAACCAGACAGGGCCCGACGGAGCCCGACAGGGCCCGAGCAAACCCGAAAGGGCCCGACGGAGCCTGACAGGGCTCGATGGAGCCCGACAGGGCCCGAGGAAACCCGACAGGGCCCGACGGAGCCCGACAGGGCTCGATAGAGTCCGACAGAGCCCGAGCAAACCCGACAGGGCCCGACAAGGCCCGACAGGGCCCGAGCAAACCTGACAGGACCTGACAAAGCCTGACAGGGCCTGAGCAAACCCGAAAGAGCCCGACGGAGCCTGACAGGGCTCGATAGAGTCCGACAGGGCCCGAGCAAACCCGACAGGGCCCGAGCAAACCCGACAGGGTTCGACAAAGCCTGACAGGGCTCGATGGATCCCGACAGGGCCCGAGGAAACCCGACAGGGCCCGACGGAGCCTGACAGGGCCCGAGCAAACCCGACAGGGCCCGAGCAAACCTGACAGGGCACGAAGGAGCCCGACAGGGCACGAAGGAGCCCGACAGGGCCCGAGCAAACCCGACAAGGCCCAACGGATCCCGACAGGGCCTGAGAAAACCTGACAGGGCCCGACGGAGCCCGACAGGGCACGAGCAAACCCGACAGGGCCTGACAGAGCCTGACAGGGCCCGAGCAAACCCGACAGGGCCCGAGCGAATCTGACAGGGCCCGACGGAGCCCGACAGGACGCGGGCAAACCCGACAGGTCCCGAGCAAACCCGACAGGGCCTGACAAGGCCTGACAGGGCCCGAGCAAACCCGATAGGGCCTGACGGAGCCTGACAGGGCCCGAGCAAACCTGACAGGGCCCGAGAGAACCTGACAGGGCCCGACGGAGCCCGACAGGGCGCGAGCAAACCCGACAGGGGCTGACAAGGCCCGACAGGGCCTGAGCAAACCCGACAGGACCCGCCAAAGCCTGATAGGGTCCGATGGAGCCCGACAGGGCCCGAGCAAACCCGACAGGGCCCGAGCAAACCTGACAGGGCTCGATGGAGCCCGACAGGGCCCGAGGAAACCCGACAGGGCGCGACGGAGCCTGACAGGGCCCGAGCAAACCCGACAGGGTTCGACGGAGCCCGACAGGGCCCGAGCAAACCCGACAGGGTCCGACGAAGCTGACAGGGCTTCAGCAAACCCGACAGGGCCCGAGCAAATCCGACAGGGCCCGACGGAGCCCGACAGGGCCCGAGGAAACCAGACAGGGCCCGACAGAGCCCGACAGGGCCCGAGCAAACCCGACAGGGCCCGAGCAAACCCGACAGGGTTCGACAAAGCCTGACAGGGCTTGATGGAGCCCGACAGGGCCCGAGGAAACCCGACAGGGCCCGACGGAGCCTGACAGAGCCCGAGCAAACCCGAAAGGGCCCGACGAAGCCTGACAGGGCTCGATGGAGCCCGACAGGGCCCGAGGAAACCCGACAGGCCCTGACGGAGCTCGACAGGGCCCGAGCAAACCCGAAAAGGCCCGACGAAGCCTGACAGGGCTCGATGGAGCCCGACAGGGCCCGAGGAAACCCGACAGGGTCCGACGGAGCCTGATAAGGCCCGAGCAAACCCGACAGGGCCCGACGGAGCCCGACAGGGCTCGAGCAAACCCGACAGTGTCCGACGAAGCCTGACAGGGCTTCAGCAAACCCGACATGGCCCGAGCAAACCCGACAGGGCCCGACGGAGCCCAACAGAGCCCGAGGAAACCAGACAGGGCCCGACGGAGCCCGACAGGGCCCGAGCAAACCCGACAGGGCCCGACGGAGCCCGACAGGGCCCGAGCAAATCCGAAAGGGCCCGACGGAGCCTGACAGGGCTCGATGGAGCCAGACAGGGCCCGAGGAAACCCGACAGGGCCTGATTGAGCCCGATAGGGCCCGAGCAAACCCGACAGGGCCTGACGGAGCCTGACAGGGCCCGGGCAAAACCGACAGGGCACGCTGGAGCCCGACAGAGCCCGAGCAAACCCGACAGGGCCCGACAAGGCCCGACAGGGCCCGAGCAAACCTGACACGTCCTGACAAAGCCTGACAGGGCCCGACGGAGCCCGGCAGGGCCCGAGCAAACCCGAAAGAGCCCGACGGAGCCTGACAGGGCTCAGTGGAGTCCGACAGGGCCCGAGCAAACCCGACAGGGCCTGATGGAGCCTGACAGGGCCCGGGCAAACCCGACAGGGCATGCTGGAGCCCGACAGAGCCCGAGCAAACCCGACAGGGCCCGACAAGGCCCGACAGGGCCCGAGCAAACCTGACAGGACCTGACAAAGCCTGACAGGGCCCGACAGAGCCCGACAGGGCCTGAGCAAACCCGAAAGAGCCCGACGGAGCCTGACAGGGCTCGATAGAGTCCGACAGGGCCCGAGGAAACCCGACAGGGCCCGACGGAACCCGAGAGGGCCTGACGGAACCCGAGAGGGCCCGAGGGAATCCGACAGGGCCCGACGGAGCCTGACAGGGCCCGAGCAAACCCGACAGGGCCCGACAGAGCCCGACAGGACCCGAGCAAACCCGACAGGGCCCGAGCAAACCCGACAGGGTTCGACAAAGCCTGACAGGGCTCGATGGAGCCCGACAAGGCCCGAGGAAAGCCGACAGGGCCCGACGGAGCCTGACAGGGCCCGAGCAAACACGACAGGGCTCGACGGAGCCTGACAGGGCCCGAGCAAACCCGACAGGGCCCGAGCAAACCTGACAGGGCACGAAGGAGCCCGACAGGGCCCGAGCAAACCCGACAAGGCCCAACGGATCCCGACAGGGCCTGAGCAAACCTGACAGGGCCCAACGGAGCCCGACAGGGCACTAGCAAATCCGACAGGGCCTGACGGAGCCTGACAGGGCCCGAGCAAACCCGACAGGGCCCGAGCAAATCTGACAGGGCCCGACGGAGCCCGACAGGACGCGGGCAAACCCGACAGGTCCCGAGCAAACCCGACAGGGCCTGACAAGGCCCGACAGGGCTCGAGCAAACCCGATAGGGCCTGACGGAGCCTGACAGGGCCCGAGCAAACCTGACAGGGCCCGAGAGAACCTGACAGGGCCCGACATAGCCCGACAGGGCGCGAGCAAACCCGACAGGGGCTGACAAGGCCCGACAGGGCCTGAGCAAACCCGACAGGACCCGCCAAAGCCTGATAGGGTCCGATGGAGCCCGACAAGGCCCGAGGAAACCCGACAGGGCGCGGCGGAGCCTGACAGGGCCCGAGGAAACCCGACAGGGTTCGACGGAGCCCGACAGGGTCCGACGGAACCCGACAGGGCCCGACGGAGCCCGACAGTGCCGAGGAAACCAGACAGGGCCCGACAGAGCCCGACAGGGCCCGAGCAAACCCAACAGGGCCCGAGCAAACCCGACAGGGTTCGACGAAGCCTGACAGGGCTTGATGGAGCCCGACAGGGCCCGAGGGAACCCGACAGGGCCCGACGGAGCCTGACAGAGCCCGAGCAAACCCGACAGGGCTCGACGGAGCCCGATAGGGCCCGAGCAAACCCGACAGGGCCTGACGGAGCCCGACAGGGCCCGAGCAAACCCGAAAGGGCCCGACGAAGCCTGACAGGGCTCGATGGAGCCCGACAGGGCCTGAGGAAACCCGACAGGGCCGGAGGGAGCCCGATAGGGCCCGAGCAAACCCGACAGGGCCCGATGGAGCCCGACAGGGCTGGAGCAAACCCGACAGGGTCGGACAGAGCCTGACAGGGCTTCAGCAAACCCGACATGGCCCGAGCAAACCAGACAGGGCCCGACAGAGCCCGACAGAGCCCGAGGAAACCAGACAGGGCCCGACGGAGCCCGACAGGGCCCGAGCAAACCCGAAAGGGCCCGACGGAGCCTGACAGGGCTCGATGGAGCCCGACAGGGCCCGAGGAAACCCGACAAGGCCCAAGGGATCCCGACAGGGCCTGAGCAAACCTGACAGGGCCCAACGGAGCCCGACAGGGCACTAGCAAATCCGACAGGGCCTGACGGAGCCTGACAGGGCCTGAGCAAACCCGACAGGGCCCGAGCAAATCTGACAGGGCCCGACGGAGCCCGACAGGACGCGGGCAAACCCGACAGGTCCCGAGCAAACCCGACAGGGCCTGACAAGGCCCGACAGGGCTCGAGCAAACCCGATAGGGCCTGACGGAGCCTGACAGGGCCCGAGCAAACCTGACAGGGCCCGAGAGAACCTGACAGGGCCCGACATAGCCCGACAGGGCGCGAGCAAACCCGACAGGGGCTGACAAGGCCCGACAGGGCCTGAGCAAACCCGACAGGACCCGCCAAAGCCTGATAGGGTCCGATGGAGCCCGACAGGGCCCGAGGAAACCCGACAGGGCGCGGCGGAGCCTGACAGGGCCCGAGGAAACCCGACAGGGCCCGACGGAGCCCGACAGGGCCCGAGGAAACCAGACAGGGCCCGACAGAGCCCGACAGGGCCCGAGCAAACCCAACAGGGCCCGAGCAAACCCGACAGGGTTCGACGAAGCCTGACAGGGCTTGATGGAGCCCGACAGGGCCCGAGGGAACCCGACAGGGCCCGACGGAGCCTGACAGAGCCCGAGCAAACCCGACAGGGCTCGACAGAGCCCGATAGGGCCCGAGCAAACCCGACAGGGCCTGACGGAGCCCGACAGGGCCCGAGCAAACCCGAAAGGGCCCGACGAAGCCTGACAGGGCTCGATGGAGCCCGACAGGGCCTGAGGAAACCCGACAGGGCCGGAGGGAGCCCGATAGGGCCCGAGCAAACCCGACAGGGCCCGATGGAGCCCGACAGGGCTGGAGCAAACCCGACAGCGTCGGACAGAGCCTGACAGGGCTTCAGCAAACCCGACATGGCCCGAGCAAACCAGACAGGGCCCGACGGAGCCCGACAGAGCCCGAGGAAACCAGACAGGGCCCGACGGAGCCCGACAGGGCCCGAGCAAACCCGAAAGGGCCCGACGGAGCCTGACAGGGCTCGATGGAGCCCGACAGGGCCCGAGGAAACCCGACAGGGCCCGACGGAGCCCGACAGGGCTCGATAGAGTCCGACAGAGCCCGAGCAAACCCGACAGGGCCCGACAAGGCCCGACAGGGCCCGAGCAAACCTGACAGGACCTGACAAAGCCTGACAGGGCCTGAGCAAACCCGAAAGAGCCCGACGGAGCCTGACAGGGCTCGATAGAGTCCGACAGGGCCCGAGCAAACCCGACAGGGCCCGAGCAAACCCGACAGGGTTCGACAAAGCCTGACAGGGCTCGATGGAGCCCGACAGGGCCCGAGGAAACCCGACAGGGCCCGACGGAGCCTGACAGGGCCCGAGCAAACCCGACAGGGCCCGACGAAGCCTGACAGGGCACGAAGGAGCCCGACAGGGCACGAAGGAGCCCGACAGGGCCCGAGCAAACCCGACAAGGCCCAACGGATCCCGACAGGGCCTGAGAAAACCTGACAGGGCCCGACGGAGCCCGACAGGGCACGAGCAAACCCGACAGGGCCTGACAGAGCCTGACAGGGCCCGAGCAAACCCGACAGGGCCCGAGCGAATCTGACAGGGCCCGACGGAGCCCGACAGGACGCGGGCAAACCCGACAGGTCCCGAGCAAACCCGACAGGGCCTGACAAGGCCCGACAGGGCCCGAGCAAACCCGATAGGGCCTGACGGAGCCTGACAGGGCCCGAGCAAACCTGACAGGGCCCGAGAGAACCTGACAGGGCCCGACGGAGCCCGACAGGGCGCGAGCAAACCCGACAGGGGCTGACAAGGCCCGACAGGGCCTGAGCAAACCCGACAGGACCCGCCAAAGCCTGATAGGGTCCGATGGAGCCCGACAGGGCCCGAGCAAACCCGACAGGGCCCGAGCAAACCCGACAGGGCTCGACGGAGCACGATAGGGCCCGAGCAAACCCGACAGGGCCTGACGGAGCCCGACAGGGCCCGAGCAAACCCGAAAGGGCCCGACGAAGCCTGACAGGGCTCGATGGAGCCCGACAGGGCCTGAGGAAACCCGACAGGGCCGGAGGGAGCCCGATAGGGCCCGAGCAAACCCGACAGGGCCCGATGGAGCCCGACAGGGCTGGAGCAAACCCGACAGGGTCGGACAGAGCCTGACAGGGCTTCAGCAAACCCGACATGGCCCGAGCAAACCAGACAGGGCCCGACAGAGCCCGACAGAGCCCGAGGAAACCAGACAGGGCCCGACGGAGCCCGACAGGGCCCGAGCAAACCCGAAAGGGCCCGACGGAGCCTGACAGGGCTCGATGGAGCCCGACAGGGCCCGAGGAAACCCGACAAGGCCCAACGGATCCCGACAGGGCCTGAGCAAACCTGACAGGGCCCAACGGAGCCCGACAGGGCACTAGCAAATCCGACAGGGCCTGACGGAGCCTGACAGGGCCTGAGCAAACCCGACAGGGCCCGAGCAAATCTGACAGGGCCCGACGGAGCCCGACAGGACGCGGGCAAACCTGACAGGTCCCGAGCAAACCCGACAGGGCCTGACAAGGCCCGACAGGGCTCGAGCAAACCCGATAGGGCCTGACGGAGCCTGACAGGGCCCGAGCAAACCTGACAGGGCCCGAGAGAACCTGACAGGGCCCGACATAGCCCGACAGGGCGCGAGCAAACCCGACAGGGGCTGACAAGGCCCGACAGGGCCTGAGCAAACCCGACAGGACCCGCCAAAGCCTGATAGGGTCCGATGGAGCCCGACAGGGCCCGAGGAAACCCGACAGGGCGCGGCGGAGCCTGACAGGGCCCGAGGAAACCCGACAGGGTTCGACGGAGCCCGACAGGGCCCGAGCAAACCCGACAGGGCCCGACGGAGCCCGACAGGGCCCGAGGAAACCAGACAGGGCCCGACAGAGCCCGACAGGGCCCGAGCAAACCCAACAGGGCCCGAGCAAACCCGACAGGGTTCGACGAAGCCTGACAGGGCTTGATGGAGCCCGACAGGGCCCGAGGGAACCCGACAGGGCCCGACGGAGCCTGACAGAGCCCGAGCAAACCCGACAGGGCTCGACGGAGCCCGATAGGGCCCGAGCAAACCCGACAGGGCCTGACGGAGCCCGACAGGGCCCGAGCAAACCCGAAAGGGCCCGACGAAGCCTGACAGGGCTCGATGGAGCCCGACAGGGCCTGAGGAAACCCGACAGGGCCGGAGGGAGCCCGATAGGGCCCGAGCAAACCCGACAGGGCCCGATGGAGCCCGACAGGGCTGGAGCAAACCCGACAGCGTCGGACAGAGCCTGACAGGGCTTCAGCAAACCCGACATGGCCCGAGCAAACCAGACAGGGCCCGACGGAGCCCGACAGAGCCCGAGGAAACCAGACAGGGCCCGACGGAGCCCGACAGGGCCCGAGCAAACCCGAAAGGGCCCGACGGAGCCTGACAGGGCTCGATGGAGCCCGACAGGGCCCGAGGAAACCCGACAGGGCCCGACGGAGCCCGACAGGGCTCGATAGAGTCCGACAGAGCCCGAGCAAACCCGACAGGACCTGACAAAGCCTGACAGGGCCTGAGCAAACCCGAAAGAGCCCGACGGAGCCTGACAGGGCTCGATAGAGTCCGACAGGGCCCGAGCAAACCCGACAGGGCCCGAGCAAACCCGACAGGGTTCGACAAAGCCTGACAGGGCTCGATGGAGCCCGACAGGGCCCGAGGAAACCCGACAGGGCCCGACGGAGCCTGACAGGGCCCGAGCAAACCCGACAGGGCCCGAGCAAACCTGACAGGGCACGAAGGAGCCCGACAGGGCACGAAGGAGCCCGACAGGGCCCGAGCAAACCCGACAAGGCCCAACGGATCCCGACAGGGCCTGAGAAAACCTGACAGGGCCCGACGGAGCCCGACAGGGCACGAGCAAACCCGACAGGGCCTGACAGAGCCTGACAGGGCCCGAGCAAACCCGACAGGGCCCGAGCGAATCTGACAGGGCCCGACGGAGCCCGACAGGACGCGGGCAAACCCGACAGGTCCCGAGCAAACCCGACAGGGCCTGACAAGGCCCGACAGGGCCCGAGCAAACCTGACAGGGCCTGACGGAGCCCGACAGGGCTCGAGCAAACCCGATAGGGCCTGACGGAGCCTGACAGGGCCCGAGCAAACCTGACAGGGCCCGAGAGAACCTGACAGGGCCCGACGGAGCCCGACAGGGCGCGAGCAAACCCGACAGGGGCTGACAAGGCCCGACAGGGCCTGAGCAAACCCGACAGGACCCGCCAAAGCCTGATAGGGTCCGATGGAGCCCGACAGGGCCCGAGCAAACCCGACAGGGCCCGAGCAAACCTGACAGGGCTCGATGGAGCCCGACAGGGCCCGAGGAAACCCGACAGGGCCCGACGGAGCCCGACAGGGCTCGATAGAGTCCGACAGAGCCCGAGCAAACCCGACAGGGCCCGACAAGGCCCGACAGGGCCCGAGCAAACCTGACAGGACCTGACAAAGCCTGACAGGGCCTGAGCAAACCCGAAAGAGCCTGACGGAGCCTGACAGGGCTCGATAGAGTCCGACAGGGCCCGAGCAAACCCGACAGGGCCCGAGCAAACCCGACAGGGTTCGACAAAGCCTGACAGGGCTCGATGGATCCCGACAGGGCCCGAGGAAACCCGACAGGGCCCGACGGAGCCTGACAGGGCCCGAGCAAACCCGACAGGGCCCGAGCAAACCTGACAGGGCACGAAGGAGCCCGACAGGGCACGAAGGAGTCCGACAGGGCCCGAGCAAACCCGACAAGGCCCAACGGATCCCGACAGGGCCTGAGAAAACCTGACAGGGCCCGACGGAGCCCGACAGGGCACGAGCAAACCCGACAGGGCCTGACAGAGCCTGACAGGGCCCGAGCAAACCCGACAGGGCCCGAGCGAATCTGACAGGGCCCGACGGAGCCCGACAGGACGCGGGCAAACCCGACAGGTCCCGAGCAAACCCGACAGGGCCTGACAAGGCCTGACAGGGCCCGAGCAAACCCGATAGGGCCTGACGGAGCCTGACAGGGCCCGAGCAAACCTGACAGGGCCCGAGAGAACCTGACAGGGCCCGACGGAGCCCGACAGGGCGCGAGCAAACCCGACAGGGGCTGACAAGGCCCGACAGGGCCTGAGCAAACCCGACAGGACCCGCCAAAGCCTGATAGGGTCCGATGGAGCCCGACAGGGCCCGAGCAAACCCGACAGGGCCCGAGCAAACCTGACAGGGCTCGATGGAGCCCGACAGGGCCCGAGGAAACCCGACAGGGCGCGACGGAGCCTGACAGGGCCCGAGCAAACCCGACAGGGTTCGACGGAGCCCGACAGGGCCCGAGCAAACCCGACAGGGTCCGACGAAGCTGACAGGGCTTCAGCAAACCCGACAGGGCCCGAGCAAATCCGACAGGGCCCGACGGAGCCCGACAGGGCCCGAGGAAACCAGACAGGGCCCGACAGAGCCCGACAGGGCCCGAGCAAACCCGACAGGGCCCGAGCAAACCCGACAGGGTTCGACAAAGCCTGACAGGGCTTGATGGAGCCCGACAGGGCCCGAGGAAACCCGACAGGGCCCGACGGAGCCTGACAGAGCCCGAGCAAACCCGAAAGGGCCCGACGAAGCCTGACAGGGCTCGATGGAGCCCGACAGGGCCCGAGGAAACCCGACAGGCCCTGACGGAGCTCGACAGGGCCCGAGCAAACCCGAAAAGGCCCGACGAAGCCTGACAGGGCTCGATGGAGCCCGACAGGGCCCGAGGAAACCCGACAGGGTCCGACGGAGCCTGATAAGGCCCGAGCAAACCCGACAGGGCCCAATGGAGCCCGACAGGGCTCGAGCAAACCCGACAGTGTCCGACGAAGCCTGACAGGGCTTCAGCAAACCCGACATGGCCCGAGCAAACCCGACAGGGCCCGACGGAGCCCAACAGAGCCCGAGGAAACCAGACAGGGCCCGACGGAGCCCGACAGGGCCCGAGCAAACCCGACAGGGCCCGACGGAGCCCGACAGGGCCCGAGCAAATCCGAAAGGGCCCGACGGAGCCTGACAGGGCTCGATGGAGCCAGACAGGGCCCGAGGAAACCCGACAGGGCCTGATTGAGCCCGATAGGGCCCGAGCAAACCCGACAGGGCCTGACGGAGCCTGACAGGGCCCGGGCAAAACCGACAGGGCACGCTGGAGCCCGACAGAGCCCGAGCAAACCCGACAGGGCCCGACAAGGCCCGACAGGGCCCGAGCAAACCTGACACGTCCTGACAAAGCCTGACAGGGCCCGACGGAGCCCGGCAGGGCCCGAGCAAACCCGAAAGAGCCCGACGGAGCCTGACAGGGCTCAGTGGAGTCCGACAGGGCCCGAGCAAACCCGACAGGGCCTGATGGAGCCTGACAGGGCCCGGGCAAACCCGACAGGGCATGCTGGAGCCCGACAGAGCCCGAGCAAACCCGACAGGGCCCGACAAGGCCCGACAGGGCCCGAGCAAACCTGACAGGACCTGACAAAGCCTGACAGGGCCCGACAGAGCCCGACAGGGCCTGAGCAAACCCGAAAGAGCCCGACGGAGCCTGACAGGGCTCGATAGAGTCCGACAGGGCCCGAGGAAACCCGACAGGGCCCGACGGAACCCGAGAGGGCCTGACGGAACCCGAGAGGGCCCGAGGGAATCCGACAGGGCCCGACGGAGCCTGACAGGGCCCGAGCAAACCCGACAGGGCCCGACAGAGCCCGACAGGACCCGAGCAAACCCGACAGGGCCCGAGCAAACCCGACAGGGTTCGACAAAGCCTGACAGGGCTCGATGGAGCCCGACAAGGCCCGAGGAAACCCGACAGGGCCCGACGGAGCCTGACAGGGCCCGAGCAAACACGACAGGGCTCGACGGAGCCTGACAGGGCCCGAGCAAACCCGACAGGGCCCGAGCAAACCTGACAGGGCACGAAGGAGCCCGACAGGGCCCGAGCAAACCCGACAAGGCCCAACGGATCCCGACAGGGCCTGAGCAAACCTGACAGGGCCCAACGGAGCCCGACAGGGCACTAGCAAATCCGACAGGGCCTGACGGAGCCTGACAGGGCCCGAGCAAACCCGACAGGGTCCGAGCAAATCTGACAGGGCCCGACGGAGCCCGACAGGACGCGGGCAAACCCGACAGGTCCCGAGCAAACCCGACAGGGCCTGACAAGGCCCGACAGTGCTCGAGCAAACCCGATAGGGCCTGACGGAGCCTGACAGGGCCCGAGCAAACCTGACAGGGCCCGAGAGAACCTGACAGGGCCCGACATAGCCCGACAGGGCGCGAGCAAACCCGACAGGGGCTGACAAGGCCCGACAGGGCCTGAGCAAACCCGACAGGACCCGCCAAAGCCTGATAGGGTCCGATGGAGCCCGACAAGGCCCGAGGAAACCCGACAGGGCGCGGCGGAGCCTGACAGGGCCCGAGGAAACCCGACAGGGTTCGACGGAGCCCGACAGGGTCCGACGGAACCCGACAGGGCCCGACGGAGCCCGACAGTGCCCGAGGAAACCAGACAGGGCCCGACAGAGCCCGACAGGGCCCGAGCAAACTCAACAGGGCCCGAGCAAACCCGACAGGGTTCGACGAAGCCTGACAGGGCTTGATGGAGCCCGACAGGGCCCGAGGGAACCCGACAGGGCCCGACGGAGCCTGACAGAGCCCGAGCAAACCCGACAGGGCTCGACGGAGCCCGATAGGGCCCGAGCAAACCCGACAGGGCCTGACGGAGCCCGACAGGGCCCGAGCAAACCCGAAAGGGCCCGACGAAGCCTGACAGGGCTCGATGGAGCCCAACAGGGCCTGAGGAAACCCGACAGGGCCGGAGGGAGCCCGATAGGGCCCGAGCAAACCCGACAGGGCCCGATGGAGCCCGACAGGGCTGGAGCAAACCCGACAGGGTCGGACAGAGCCTGACAGGGCTTCAGCAAACCCGACATGGCCCGAGCAAACCAGACAGGGCCCGACAGAGCCCGACAGAGCCCGAGGAAACCAGACAGGGCCCGACGGAGCCCGACAGGGCCCGAGCAAACCCGAAAGGGCCCGACGGAGCCTGACAGGGCTCGATGGAGCCCGACAGGGCCCGAGGAAACCCGACAAGGCCCAAGGGATCCCGACAGGGCCTGAGCAAACCTGACAGGGCCCAACGGAGCCCGACAGGGCACTAGCAAATCCGACAGGGCCTGACGGAGCCTGACAGGGCCTGAGCAAACCCGACAGGGCCCGAGCAAATCTGACAGGGCCCGACGGAGCCCGACAGGACGCGGGCAAACCCGACAGGTCCCGAGCAAACCCGACAGGGCCTGACAAGGCCCGACAGTGCTCGAGCAAACCCGATAGGGCCTGACGGAGCCTGACAGGGCCCGAGCAAACCTGACAGGGCCCGAGAGAACCTGACAGGGCCCGACATAGCCCGACAGGGCGCGAGCAAACCCGACAGGGGCTGACAAGGCCCGACAGGGCCTGAGCAAACCCGACAGGACCCGCCAAAGCCTGATAGGGTCCGATGGAGCCCGACAGGGCCCGAGGAAACCCGACAGGGCGCGGCGGAGCCTGACAGGGCCCGAGGAAACCCAACAGGGCCCGACGGAGCCCGACAGGGCCCGAGGAAACCAGACAGGGCCCGACAGAGCCCGACAGGGCCCGAGCAAACCCAACAGGGCCCGAGCAAACCCGACAGGGTTCGACGAAGCCTGACAGGGCTTGATGGAGCCCGACAGGGCCCGAGGGAACCCGACAGGGCCCGACGGAGCCTGACAGAGCCCGAGCAAACCCGACAGGGCTCGACGGAGCCCGATAGGGCCCGAGCAAACCCGACAGGGCCTGACGGAGCCCGACAGGGCCCGAGCAAACCCGAAAGGGCCCGACGAAGCCTGACAGGGCTCGATGGAGCCCGACAGGGCCTGAGGAAACCCGACAGGGCCGGAGGGAGCCCGATAGGGCCCGAGCAAACCCGACAGGGCCCGATGGAGCCCGACAGGGCTGGAGCAAACCCGACAGCGTCGGACAGAGCCTGACAGGGCTTCAGCAAACCCGACATGGCCCGAGCAAACCAGACAGGGCCCGACGGAGCCCGACAGAGCCCGAGGAAACCAGACAGGGCCCGACGGAGCCCGACAGGGCCCGAGCAAACCCGAAAGGGCCCGACGGAGCCTGACAGGGCTCGATGGAGCCCGACAGGGCCCGAGGAAACCCGACAGGGCCCGACGGAGCCCGACAGGGCTCGATAGAGTCCGACAGAGCCCGAGCAAACCCGACAGGGCCCGACAAGGCCCGACAGGGCCCGAGCAAACCTGACAGGACCTGACAAAGCCTGACAGGGCCTGAGCAAACCCGAAAGAGCCCGACGGAGCCTGACAGGGCTCGATAGAGTCCGACAGGGCCCGAGCAAACCCGACAGGGCCCGAGCAAACCCGACAGGGTTCGACAAAGCCTGACAGGGCTCGATGGAGCCCGACAGGGCCCGAGGAAACCCGACAGGGCCCGACGGAGCCTGACAGGGCCCGAGCAAACCCGACAGGGCCCGAGCAAACCTGACAGGGCACGAAGGAGCCCGACAGGGCACGAAGGAGCCCGACAGGGCCCGAGCAAACCCGACAAGGCCCAACGGATCCCGACAGGGCCTGAGAAAACCTGACAGGGCCCGACGGAGCCCGACAGGGCACGAGCAAACCCGACAGGGCCTGACAGAGCCTGACAGGGCCCGAGCAAACCCGACAGGGCCCGAGCGAATCTGACAGGGCCCGACGGAGCCCGACAGGACGCGGGCAAACCCGACAGGTCCCGAGCAAACCCGACAGGGCCTGACAAGGCCCGACAGGGCCCGAGCAAACCCGATAGGGCCTGACGGAGCCTGACAGGGCCCGAGCAAACCTGACAGGGCCCGAGAGAACCTGACAGGGCCCGACGGAGCCCGACAGGGCGCGAGCAAACCCGACAGGGGCTGACAAGGCCCGACAGGGCCTGAGCAAACCCGACAGGACCCGCCAAAGCCTGATAGGGTCCGATGGAGCCCGACAGGGCCCGAGCAAACCCGACAGGGCCCGAGAAAACCCGACAGGGCTCGACGGAGCCCGATAGGGCCCGAGCAAACCCGACAGGGCCTGACGGAGCCCGACAGGGCCCGAGCAAACCCGAAAGGGCCCGACGAAGCCTGACAGGGCTCGATGGAGCCCGACAGGGCCTGAGGAAACCCGACAGGGCCGGAGGGAGCCCGATAGGGCCCGAGCAAACCCGACAGGGCCCGATGGAGCCCGACAGGGCTGGAGCAAACCCGACAGGGTCGGACAGAGCCTGACAGGGCTTCAGCAAACCCGACATGGCCCGAGCAAACCAGACAGGGCCCGACAGAGCCCGACAGAGCCCGAGGAAACCAGACAGGGCCCGACGGAGCCCGACAGGGCCCGAGCAAACCCGAAAGGGCCCGACGGAGCCTGACAGGGCTCGATGGAGCCCGACAGGGCCCGAGGAAACCCGACAAGGCCCAACGGATCCCGACAGGGCCTGAGCAAACCTGACAGGGCCCAACGGAGCCCGACAGGGCACTAGCAAATCCGACAGGGCCTGACGGAGCCTGACAGGGCCTGAGCAAACCCGACAGGGCCCGAGCAAATCTGACAGGGCCCGACGGAGCCCGACAGGACGCGGGCAAACCCGACAGGTCCCGAGCAAACCCGACAGGGCCTGACAAGGCCCGACAGGGCTCGAGCAAACCCGATAGGGCCTGACGGAGCCTGACAGGGCCCGAGCAAACCTGACAGGGCCCGAGAGAACCTGACAGGGCCCGACATAGCCCGACAGGGCGCGAGCAAACCCGACAGGGGCTGACAAGGCCCGACAGGGCCTGAGCAAACCCGACAGGACCCGCCAAAGCCTGATAGGGTCCGATGGAGCCCGACAGGGCCCGAGGAAACCCGACAGGGCGCGGCGGAGCCTGACAGGGCCCGAGGAAACCCAACAGGGCCCGACGGAGCCCGACAGGGCCCGAGGAAACCAGACAGGGCCCGACAGAGCCCGACAGGGCCCGAGCAAACCCAACAGGGCCCGAGCAAACCCGACAGGGTTCGACGAAGCCTGACAGGGCTTGATGGAGCCCGACAGGGCCCGAGGGAACCCGACAGGGCCCGACGGAGCCTGACAGAGCCCGAGCAAACCCGACAGGGCTCGACGGAGCCCGATAGGGCCCGAGCAAACCCGACAGGGCCTGACGGAGCCCGACAGGGCCCGAGCAAACCCGAAAGGGCCCGACGAAGCCTGACAGGGCTCGATGGAGCCCGACAGGGCCTGAGGAAACCCGACAGGGCCGGAGGGAGCCCGATAGGGCCCGAGCAAACCCGACAGGGCCCGATGGAGCCCGACAGGGCTGGAGCAAACCCGACAGCGTCGGACAGAGCCTGACAGGGCTTCAGCAAACCCGACATGGCCCGAGCAAACCAGACAGGGCCCGACGGAGCCCGACAGAGCCCGAGGAAACCAGACAGGGCCCGACGGAGCCCGACAGGGCCCGAGCAAACCCGAAAGGGCCCGACGGAGCCTGACAGGGCTCGATGGAGCCCGACAGGGCCCGAGGAAACCCGACAGGGCCCGACGGAGCCCGACAGGGCTCGATAGAGTCCGACAGAGCCCGAGCAAACCCGACAGGGCCCGACAAGGCCCGACAGGGCCCGAGCAAACCTGACAGGACCTGACAAAGCCTGACAGGGCCTGAGCAAACCCGAAAGAGCCCGACGGAGCCTGACAGGGCTCGATAGAGTCCGACAGGGCCCGAGCAAACCCGACAGGGCCCGAGCAAACCCGACAGGGTTCGACAAAGCCTGACAGGGCTCGATGGAGCCCGACAGGGCCCGAGGAAACCCGACAGGGCCCGACGGAGCCTGACAGGGCCCGAGCAAACCCGACAGGGCCCGAGCAAACCTGACAGGGCACGAAGGAGCCCGACAGGGCACGAAGGAGCCCGACAGGGCCCGAGCAAACCCGACAAGGCCCAACGGATCCCGACAGGGCCTGAGAAAACCTGACAGGGCCCGACGGAGCCCGACAGGGCACGAGCAAACCCGACAGGGCCTGACAGAGCCTGACAGGGCCCGAGCAAACCCGACAGGGCCCGAGCGAATCTGACAGGGCCCGACGGAGCCCGACAGGACGCGGGCAAACCCGACAGGTCCCGAGCAAACCCGACAGGGCCTGACAAGGCCCGACAGGGCCCGAGCAAACCCGATAGGGCCTGACGGAGCCTGACAGGGCCCGAGCAAACCTGACAGGGCCCGAGAGAACCTGACAGGGCCCGACGGAGCCCGACAGGGCGCGAGCAAACCCGACAGGGGCTGACAAGGCCCGACAGGGCCTGAGCAAACCCGACAGGACCCGCCAAAGCCTGATAGGGTCCGATGGAGCCCGACAGGGCCCGAGCAAACCCGACAGGGCCCGAGAAAACCCGACAGGGCTCGACGGAGCCCGATAGGGCCCGAGCAAACCCGACAGGGCCTGACGGAGCCCGACAGGGCCCGAGCAAACCCGAAAGGGCCCGACGAAGCCTGACAGGGCTCGATGGAGCCCGACAGGGCCTGAGGAAACCCGACAGGGCCGGAGGGAGCCCGATAGGGCCCGAGCAAACCCGACAGGGCCCGATGGAGCCCGACAGGGCTGGAGCAAACCCGACAGGGTCGGACAGAGCCTGACAGGGCTTCAGCAAACCCGACATGGCCCGAGCAAACCAGACAGGGCCCGACAGAGCCCGACAGAGCCCGAGGAAACCAGACAGGGCCCGACGGAGCCCGACAGGGCCCGAGCAAACCCGAAAGGGCCCGACGGAGCCTGACAGGGCTCGATGGAGCCCGACAGGGCCCGAGGAAACCCGACAAGGCCCAACGGATCCCGACAGGGCCTGAGCAAACCTGACAGGGCCCAACGGAGCCCGACAGGGCACTAGCAAATCCGACAGGGCCTGACGGAGCCTGACAGGGCCTGAGCAAACCCGACAGGGCCCGAGCAAATCTGACAGGGCCCGACGGAGCCCGACAGGACGCGGGCAAACCCGACAGGTCCCGAGCAAACCCGACAGGGCCTGACAAGGCCCGACAGGGCTCGAGCAAACCCGATAGGGCCTGACGGAGCCTGACAGGGCCCGAGCAAACCTGACAGGGCCCGAGAGAACCTGACAGGGCCCGACATAGCCCGACAGGGCGCGAGCAAACCCGACAGGGGCTGACAAGGCCCGACAGGGCCTGAGCAAACCCGACAGGACCCGCCAAAGCCTGATAGGGTCCGATGGAGCCCGACAGGGCCCGAGGAAACCCGACAGGGCGCGGCGGAGCCTGACAGGGCCCGAGGAAACCCGACAGGGTTCGACGGAGCCCGACAGGGCCCGAGCAAACCCGACAGGGCCCGACGGAGCCCGACAGGGCCCGAGGAAACCAGACAGGGCCCGACAGAGCCCGACAGGGCCCGAGCAAACCCAACAGGGCCCGAGCAAACCCGACAGGGTTCGACGAAGCCTGACAGGGCTTGATGGAGCCCGACAGGGCCCGAGGGAACCCGACAGGGCCCGACGGAGCCTGACAGAGCCCGAGCAAACCCGACAGGGCTCGACGGAGCCCGATAGGGCCCGAGCAAACCCGACAGGGCCTGACGGAGCCCGACAGGGCCCGAGCAAACCCGAAAGGGCCCGACGAAGCCTGACAGGGCTCGATGGAGCCCGACAGGGCCTGAGGAAACCCGACAGGGCCGGAGGGAGCCCGATAGGGCCCGAGCAAACCCGACAGGGCCCGATGGAGCCCGACAGGGCTGGAGCAAACCCGACAGCGTCGGACAGAGCCTGACAGGGCTTCAGCAAACCCGACATGGCCCGAGCAAACCAGACAGGGCCCGACGGAGCCCGACAGAGCCCGAGGAAACCAGACAGGGCCCGACGGAGCCCGACAGGGCCCGAGCAAACCCGAAAGGGCCCGACGGAGCCTGACAGGGCTCGATGGAGCCCGACAGGGCCCGAGGAAACCCGACAGGGCCCGACGGAGCCCGACAGGGCTCGATAGAGTCCGACAGAGCCCGAGCAAACCCGACAAGGCCCGACAAGGCCCGACAGGGCCCGAGCAAACCTGACAGGACCTGACAAAGCCTGACAGGGCCTGAGCAAACCCGAAAGAGCCCGACGGAGCCTGACAGGGCTCGATAGAGTCCGACAGGGCCCGAGCAAACCCGACAGGGCCCGAGCAAACCCGACAGGGTTCGACAAAGCCTGACAGGGCTCGATGGAGCCCGACAGGGCCCGAGGAAACCCGACAGGGCCCGACGGAGCCTGACAGGGCCCGAGCAAACCCGACAGGGCCCGAGCAAACCTGACAGGGCACGAAGGAGCCCGACAGGGCACGAAGGAGCCCGACAGGGCCCGAGCAAACCCGACAAGGCCCAACGGATCCCGACAGGGCCTGAGAAAACCTGACAGGGCCCGACGGAGCCCGACAGGGCACGAGCAAACCCGACAGGGCCTGACAGAGCCTGACAGGGCCCGAGCAAACCCGACAGGGCCCGAGCGAATCTGACAGGGCCCGACGGAGCCCGACAGGACGCGGGCAAACCCGACAGGTCCCGAGCAAACCCGACAGGGCCTGACAAGGCCCGACAGGGCCCGAGCAAACCTGACAGGGCCTGACGGAGCCCGACAGGGCTCGAGCAAACCCGATAGGGCCTGACGGAGCCTGACAGGGCCCGAGCAAACCTGACAGGGCCCGAGAGAACCTGACAGGGCCCGACGGAGCCCGACAGGGCGCGAGCAAACCCGACAGGGGCTGACAAGGCCCGACAGGGCCTGAGCAAACCCGACAGGACCCGCCAAAGCCTGATAGGGTCCGATGGAGCCCGACAGGGCCCGAGCAAACCCGACAGGGCCCGAGCAAACCTGACAGGGCTCGATGGAGCCCGACAGGGCCCGAGGAAACCCGACAGGGCCCGACGGAGCCCGACAGGGCTCGATGGAGCCCGACAGAGCCCGAGCAAACCCGACAGGGCCCGACAAGGCCCGACAGGGCCCGAGCAAACCTGACAGGACCTGACAAAGCCTGACAGGGCCTGAGCAAACCCGAAAGAGCCCGACGGAGCCTGACAGGGCTCGATAGAGTCCGACAGGGCCCGAGCAAACCCGACAGGGCCCGAGCAAACCCGACAGGGTTCGACAAAGCCTGACAGGGCTCGATGGATCCCGACAGGGCGCGAGGAAACCCGACAGGGCCCGACGGAGCCTGACAGGGCCCGAGCAAACCCGACAGGGCCCGAGCAAACCTGACAGGGCACGAAGGAGCCCGACAGGGCACGAAGGAGCCCGACAGGGCCCGAGCAAACCCGACAAGGCCCAACGGATCCCGACAGGGCCTGAGAAAACCTGACAGGGCCCGACGGAGCCCGACAGGGCACAAGCAAACCCGACAGGGCCTGACAGAGCCTGACAGGGCCCGAGCAAACCCGACAGGGCCCGAGCGAATCTGACAGGGCCCGACGGAGCCCGACAGGACGCGGGCAAACCCGACAGGTCCCGAGCAAACCCGACAGGGCCTGACAAGGCCCGACAGGGCCCGAGCAAACCCGATAGGGCCTGACGGAGCCTGACAGGGCCCGAGCAAACCTGACAGGGCCCGAGAGAACCTGACAGGGCCCGACGGAGCCCGACAGAGCGCGAGCAAACCCGACAGGGGCTGACAAGGCCCGACAGGGCCTGAGCAAACCCGACAGGACCCGCCAAAGCCTGATAGGGTCCGATGGAGCCCGACAGGGCCCGAGCAAACCCGACAGGGCCCGAGCAAACCTGACAGGGCTCGATGGAGCCCGACAGGGCCCGAGGAAACCCGACAGGGCGCGACGGAGCCTGACAGGGCCCGAGCAAACCCGACAGGGTTCGACGGAGCCCGACAGGGCCCGAGCAAACCCGACAGGGTCCGACGAAGCTGACAGGGCTTCAGCAAACCCGACAGGGCCCGAGCAAATCCGACAGGGCCCGACAGAGCCCGACAGGGCCCGAGGAAACCAGACAGGGCCCGACAGAGCCCAACAGGGCCCGAGCAAACCCTACAGGGCCCGAGCAAACCCGACAGGGTTCGACAAAGCCTGACAGGGCTTGATGGAGCCCGACAGGGCCCGAGGAAACCCGACAGGGCCCGACGGAGCCTGACAGAGCCCGAGCAAACCCGAAAGGGCCCGACGAAGCCTGACAGGGCTTGATGGAGCCCGACAGGGCCCGAGGAAACCCGACAGGCCCTGACGGAGCCCGACAGGGCCCGAGCAAACCCAAAAAGGCCCGACGAAGCCTGACAGGGCTCGATGGAGCCCGACAGGGCCCGAGGAAACCCGACAGGGTCCGACGGAGCCTGATAAGGCCCGAGCAAACCCGACAGGGCCCAATGGAGCCCGACAGGGCTCGAGCAAACCCGACAGTGTCCGACGAAGCCTGACAGGGCTTCAGCAAACCCGACATGGCCCGAGCAAACCCGACAGGGCCCGACGGAGGCCAACAGAGCCCGAGGAAACCAGACAGGGCCCGACGGAGCCCGACAGGGCCCGAGCAAACCCGACAGGGCCCGACGGAGCCCGACAGGGCCCGAGCAAACCCGAAAGGGCCCGACGGAGCCTGACAGGGCTCGATGGAGCCAGACAGGGCCCGAGGAAACACGACAGGGCCTAATTGAGCCCGATAGGGCCCGAGCAAACCCGACAGGGCCTGACGGAGCCTGACAGGGCCCGGGCAAACCCGACAGGGCACGCTGGAGCCCGACAGACCCCGAGCAAACTTGACAGGGCCCGACAAGGCCCGACAGGGCCCGAGCAAATCTGACACGTCCTGACAAAGCCTGACAGGGCCCGACGGAGCCCGGCAGGGCCCGAGCAAACCCGAAAGAGCCCGACGGAGCCTGACAGGGCTCAGTGGAGTCCGACAGGGCCCAAGCAAACCCGACAGGGCCTGATGGAGCCTGACAGGGCCCGGGCAAACCCGACAGGGCATGCTGGAGCCCGACAGAGCCCGAGCAAACCCGACAGGGCCCGACAAGGCCCGACAGGGCCCGAGCAAACCTGACAGGACCTGACAAAGCCTGACAGGGCCCGACAGAGCCCGACAGGGCCTGAGCAAACCCGAAAGAGCCCGACGGAGCCTGACAGGTCTCGATAGAGTCCGACAGGGCCCGAGGAAACCCGACAGGGCCCGACGGAACCCGAGAGGGCCCGACGGAACCCGAGAGGGCCCGACGGAGCCCGACAGGGCCCGAGGAAACCAGACAGGGCCCGACAGAGCCCGACAGGGCCCGAGCAAACCCAACAGGGCCCGAGCAAACCCGACAGGGTTCGACGAAGCCTGACAGGGCTTGATGGAGCCCGACAGGGCCCGAGGGAACCCGACAGGGCCCGACGGAGCCTGACAGAGCCCGAGCAAACCCGACAGGGCTCGACGGAGCCCGATAGGGCCCGAGCAAACGCGACAGGGCCTGACGGAGCCCGACAGGGCCCGAGCAAACCCGAAAGGGCCCGACGAATCCTGACAGGGCTTGATGGAGCCCGACAGGGCCTGAGGAAACCCGACAGGGCCGGAGGGAGCCCGATAGGGCCCGAGCAAACCCGACAGGGCCCGATGGAGCCCGACAGGGCTGGAGTAAACCCAACAGGGTCGGACAGAGCCTGACAGGGCTTCAGCAAACCCGACATGGCCCGAGCAAACCCGACAGGGCCCGACGGAGCCCGACAGAGCCTGAGGAAACCAGACAGGGCCCGACGGAGCCCGACAGGGCCCGAGCAAACCCGAAAGGGCCCGACGGAGCCTGACAGGGCTCGATGGAGCCCGACAGGGGCCGAGGAAACCCGACAGGGCCTGATTGAGCCCGATAGGGCCCGAGCAACCCCGACAGGGCCTGACGGAGCCTGACAGGGCCCGGGCAAACCCGACAGGGCATGCTGGAGCCCGACAGAGCCCGAGCAAACCCGACAGGGCCCGACAAGGCCCGACAGGGCCCGAGCAAACCTGACAGGACCTGACAAAGCCTGACAGGGCCCGACAGAGCCCGACAGGGCCTGAGCAAACCCGAAAGAGCCCGACGGAGCCTGACAGGTCTCGATAGAGTCCGACAGGGCCCGAGGAAACCCGACAGGGCCCGACGGAACCCGAGAGGGCCCGACGGAACCCGAGAGGGCCCGAGGGAATCCGACAGGGCCCGACGGAGCCTGACAGGGCCCGAGCAAACCCGACAGGGCCCGACAGAGCCCGACAGGACCCGAGCAAACCCGACAGGGCCCGAGCAAACCTGACAGGGTTCGACAAAGCCTGACAGGGCTCAATGGAGCCCGACAAGGCCCGAGGAAACCCGACAGGGCCCGACGGAGCCTGACAGGGCCCGAGCAAACCCGACAGGGCTCGACGGAGCCTGACAGGGCCCGAGCAAACCCGACAGGGCCCGAGCAAACCTGACAGGGCACGAAGGAGCCCGACAGGGCCCGAGCAAACCCGACAAGGCCCAACGGATCCCGACAGGGCCTGAGCAAACCTGACAGGGCCCAACGGAGCCCGACAGGGCACTAGCAAATCCGACAGGGCCTGACGGAGCCTGACAGGGCCCGAGCAAACCCGACAGGGCCCGAGCAAATCTGACAGGGCCCTACGGATCCCGACAGGACGCGGGCAAACCCGACAGGTCCCGAGCAAACCCGACAGGGCCTGACAAGGCCCGACAGGGCTCGAGCAAACCCGATAGGGCCTGACGGAGCCTGACAGGGCCCGAGCAAACCTGACAGGGCCCGAGAGAACCTGACAGGGCCCGACATAGCCCGACAGGGCGCGAGCAAACCCGACAGGGGCTGACAAGGCCCGACAGGGCCTGAGCAAACCCGACAGGACCCGCCAAAGCCTGATAGGGTCCGATGGAGCCCGACAGGGCCCGAGGAAACCCGACAGGGCGCGGCGGAGCCTGACAGGGCCCGAGCAAACCCGACAGGGCCCGACGGAGCCCGACAGGGCCCGAGGAAACCAGACAGGGCCCGACAGAGCCCGACAGGGCCCGAGCAAACCCAACAGGGCCCGAGCAAACCCGACAGGGTTCGACGAAGCCTGACAGGGCTTGATGGAGCCCGACAGGGCCCGAGGGAACCCGACAGGGCCCGACGGAGCCTGACAGAGCCCGAGCAAACCCGACAGGGCCCGACGGAGCCTGACAGGGCTCGATGGAGCCAGACAGGGCCCGAGGAAACACGACAGGGCCTAATTGAGCCCGATAGGGCCCGAGCAAACCCGACAGGGCCTGACGGAGCCTGACAGGGCCCGGGCAAACCCGACAGGGCACGCTGGAGCCCGACAGAGCCCGAGCAAACTTGACAGGGCCCGACAAGGCCCGACAGGGCCCGAGCAAATCTGACACGTCCTGACAAAGCCTGACAGGGCCCGACGGAGCCCGGCAGGGCCCGAGCAAACCCGAAAGAGCCCGACGGAGCCTGACAGGGCTCAGTGGAGTCCGACAGGGCCCAAGCAAACCCGACAGGGCCTGATGGAGCCTGACAGGGCCCGGGCAAACCCGACAGGGCATGCTGGAGCCCGACAGAGCCCGAGCAAACCCGACAGGGCCCGACAAGGCCCGACAGGGCCCGAGCAAACCTGACAGGACCTGACAAAGCCTGACAGGGCCCGACAGAGCCCGACAGGGCCTGAGCAAACCCGAAAGAGCCCGACGGAGCCTGACAGGTCTCGATAGAGTCCGACAGGGCCCGAGGAAACCCGACAGGGCCCGACGGAACCCGAGAGGGCCCGACGGAACCCGAGAGGGCCCGACGGAGCCCGACAGGGCCCGAGGAAACCAGACAGGGCCCGACAGAGCCCGACAGGGCCCGAGCAAACCCAACAGGGCCCGAGCAAACCCGACAGGGTTCGACGAAGCCTGACAGGGCTTGATGGAGCCCGACAGGGCCCGAGGGAACCCGACAGGGCCCGACGGAGCCTGACAGAGCCCGAGCAAACCCGACAGGGCTCGACGGAGCCCGATAGGGCCCGAGCAAACGCGACAGGGCCTGACGGAGCCCGACAGGGCCCGAGCAAACCCGAAAGGGCCCGACGAATCCTGACAGGGCTTGATGGAGCCCGACAGGGCCTGAGGAAACCCGACAGGGCCGGAGGGAGCCCGATAGGGCCCGAGCAAACCCGACAGGGCCCGATGGAGCCCGACAGGGCTGGAGTAAACCCAACAGGGTCGGACAGAGCCTGACAGGGCTTCAGCAAACCCGACATGGCCCGAGCAAACCCGACAGGGCCCGACGGAGCCCGACAGAGCCTGAGGAAACCAGACAGGGCCCGACGGAGCCCGACAGGGCCCGAGCAAACCCGAAAGGGCCCGACGGAGCCTGACAGGGCTCGATGGAGCCCGACAGGGGCCGAGGAAACCCGACAGGGCCTGATTGAGCCCGATAGGGCCCGAGCAACCCCGACAGGGCCTGACGGAGCCTGACAGGGCCCGGGCAAACCCGACAGGGCATGCTGGAGCCCGACAGAGCCCGAGCAAACCCGACAGGGCCCGACAAGGCCCGACAGGGCCCGAGCAAACCTGACAGGACCTGACAAAGCCTGACAGGGCCCGACAGAGCCCGACAGGGCCTGAGCAAACCCGAAAGAGCCCGACGGAGCCTGACAGGTCTCGATAGAGTCCGACAGGGCCCGAGGAAACCCGACAGGGCCCGACGGAACCCGAGAGGGCCCGACGGAACCCGAGAGGGCCCGAGGGAATCCGACAGGGCCCGACGGAGCCTGACAGGGCCCGAGCAAACCCGACAGGGCCCGACAGAGCCCGACAGGACCCGAGCAAACCCGACAGGGCCCGAGCAAACCTGACAGGGTTCGACAAAGCCTGACAGGGCTCAATGGAGCCCGACAAGGCCCGAGGAAACCCGACAGGGCCCGACGGAGCCTGACAGGGCCCGAGCAAACCCGACAGGGCTCGACGGAGCCTGACAGGGCCCGAGCAAACCCGACAGGGCCCGAGCAAACCTGACAGGGCACGAAGGAGCCCGACAGGGCCCGAGCAAACCCGACAAGGCCCAACGGATCCCGACAGGGCCTGAGCAAACCTGACAGGGCCCAACGGAGCCCGACAGGGCACTAGCAAATCCGACAGGGCCTGACGGAGCCTGACAGGGCCCGAGCAAACCCGACAGGGCCCGAGCAAATCTGACAGGGCCCTACGGATCCCGACAGGACGCGGGCAAACCCGACAGGTCCCGAGCAAACCCGACAGGGCCTGACAAGGCCCGACAGGGCTCGAGCAAACCCGATAGGGCCTGACGGAGCCTGACAGGGCCCGAGCAAACCTGACAGGGCCCGAGAGAACCTGACAGGGCCCGACATAGCCCGACAGGGCGCGAGCAAACCCGACAGGGGCTGACAAGGCCCGACAGGGCCTGAGCAAACCCGACAGGACCCGCCAAAGCCTGATAGGGTCCGATGGAGCCCGACAGGGCCCGAGGAAACCCGACAGGGCGCGGCGGAGCCTGACAGGGCCCGAGCAAACCCGACAGGGCCCGACGGAGCCCGACAGGGCCCGAGGAAACCAGACAGGGCCCGACAGAGCCCGACAGGGCCCGAGCAAACCCAACAGGGCCCGAGCAAACCCGACAGGGTTCGACGAAGCCTGACAGGGCTTGATGGAGCCCGACAGGGCCCGAGGGAACCCGACAGGGCCCGACGGAGCCTGACAGAGCCCGAGCAAACCCGACAGGGCTCGACGGAGCCCGATAGGGCCCGAGCAAACCCGACAGGGCCTGACGGAGCCCGACAGGGCCCGAGCAAACCCGAAAGGGCCCGACGAATCCTGACAGGGCTTGATGGAGCCCGACAGGGCCTGAGGAAACCCGACAGGGCCGGAGGGAGCCCGATAGGGCCCGAGCAAACCCGACAGGGCCCGAGCAAACCCGACAGGGTTCGACAAAGCCTGACAGGGCTTGATGGAGCCCGACAGGGCCCGAGGAAACCCGACAGGGCCCGACGGAGCCTGACAGAGCCCGAGCAAACCCGAAAGGGCCCGACGAAGCCTGACAGGGCTTGATGGAGCCCGACAGGGCCCGAGGAAACCCGACAGGCCCTGACGGAGCCCGACAGGGCCCGAGCAAACCCAAAAAGGCCCGACGAAGCCTGACAGGGCTCGATGGAGCCCGACAGGGCCCGAGGAAACCCGACAGGGTCCGACGGAGCCTGATAAGGCCCGAGCAAACCCGACAGGGCCCAATGGAGCCCGACAGGGCTCGAGCAAACCCGACAGTGTCCGACGAAGCCTGACAGGGCTTCAGCAAACCCGACATGGCCCGAGCAAACCCGACAGGGCCCGACGGAGGCCAACAGAGCCCGAGGAAACCAGACAGGGCCCGACGGAGCCCGACAGGGCCCGAGCAAACCCGACAGGGCCCGACGGAGCCCGACAGGGCCCGAGCAAACCCGAAAGGGCCCGACGGAGCCTGACAGGGCTCGATGGAGCCAGACAGGGCCCGAGGAAACACGACAGGGCCTAATTGAGCCCGATAGGGCCCGAGCAAACCCGACAGGGCCTGACGGAGCCTGACAGGGCCCGGGCAAACCCGACAGGGCACGCTGGAGCCCGACAGAGCCCGAGCAAACTTGACAGGGCCCGACAAGGCCCGAGAGGGCCCGAGCAAATCTGACACGTCCTGACAAAGCCTGACAGGGCCCGACGGAGCCCGGCAGGGCCCGAGCAAACCCGAAAGAGCCCGACGGAGCCTGACAGGGCTCAGTGGAGTCCGACAGGGCCCAAGCAAACCCGACAGGGCCTGATGGAGCCTGACAGGGCCCGGGCAAACCCGACAGGGCATGCTGGAGCCCGACAGAGCCCGAGCAAACCCGACAGGGCCCGACAAGGCCCGA
Organism: Patagioenas fasciata; assembly: GCF_037038585.1. Taxonomy (NCBI): domain Eukaryota; kingdom Metazoa; phylum Chordata; class Aves; order Columbiformes; family Columbidae; genus Patagioenas; species Patagioenas fasciata. The sequence continues at coordinate 1,862,568 of NC_092530.1, forward strand.
CAGGGCCCGAGCAAACCTGACAGGACCTGACAAAGCCTGACAGGGCCCGACAGAGCCCGACAGGGCCTGAGCAAACCCGAAAGAGCCCGACGGAGCCTGACAGGTCTCGATAGAGTCCGACAGGGCCCGAGGAAACCCGACAGGGCCCGACGGAACCCGAGAGGGCCCGACGGAACCCGAGAGGGCCCGACGGAGCCCGACAGGGCCCGAGGAAACCAGACAGGGCCCGACAGAGCCCGACAGGGCCCGAGCAAACCCAACAGGGCCCGAGCAAACCCGACAGGGTTCGACGAAGCCTGACAGGGCTTGATGGAGCCCGACAGGGCCCGAGGGAACCCGACAGGGCCCGACGGAGCCTGACAGAGCCCGAGCAAACCCGACAGGGCTCGACGGAGCCCGATAGGGCCCGAGCAAACGCGACAGGGCCTGACGGAGCCCGACAGGGCCCGAGCAAACCCGAAAGGGCCCGACGAATCCTGACAGGGCTTGATGGAGCCCGACAGGGCCTGAGGAAACCCGACAGGGCCGGAGGGAGCCCGATAGGGCCCGAGCAAACCCGACAGGGCCCGATGGAGCCCGACAGGGCTGGAGTAAACCCAACAGGGTCGGACAGAGCCTGACAGGGCTTCAGCAAACCCGACATGGCCCGAGCAAACCCGACAGGGCCCGACGGAGCCCGACAGAACCTGAGGAAACCAGACAGGGCCCGACGGAGCCCGACAGGGCCCGAGCAAACCCGAAAGGGCCCGACGGAGCCTGACAGGGCTCGATGGAGCCCGACAGGGGCCGAGGAAACCCGACAGGGCCTGATTGAGCCCGATAGGGCCCGAGCAACCCCGACAGGGCCTGACGGAGCCTGACAGGGCCCGGGCAAACCCGACAGGGCATGCTGGAGCCCGACAGAGCCCGAGCAAACCCGACAGGGCCCGACAAGGCCCGACAGGGCCCGAGCAAACCTGACAGGACCTGACAAAGCCTGACAGGGCCCGACAGAGCCCGACAGGGCCTGAGCAAACCCGAAAGAGCCCGACGGAGCCTGACAGGTCTCGATAGAGTCCGACAGGGCCCGAGGAAACCCGACAGGGCCCGACGGAACCCGAGAGGGCCCGACGGAACCCGAGAGGGCCCGAGGGAATCCGACAGGGCCCGACGGAGCCTGACAGGGCCCGAGCAAACCCGACAGGGCCCGACAGAGCCCGACAGGACCCGAGCAAACCCGACAGGGCCCGAGCAAACCTGACAGGGTTCGACAAAGCCTGACAGGGCTCAATGGAGCCCGACAAGGCCCGAGGAAACCCGACAGGGCCCGACGGAGCCTGACAGGGCCCGAGCAAACCCGACAGGGCTCGACGGAGCCTGACAGGGCCCGAGCAAACCCGACAGGGCCCGAGCAAACCTGACAGGGCACGAAGGAGCCCGACAGGGCCCGAGCAAACCCGACAAGGCCCAACGGATCCCGACAGGGCCTGAGCAAACCTGACAGGGCCCAACGGAGCCCGACAGGGCACTAGCAAATCCGACAGGGCCTGACGGAGCCTGACAGGGCCCGAGCAAACCCGACAGGGCCCGAGCAAATCTGACAGGGCCCTACGGATCCCGACAGGACGCGGGCAAACCCGACAGGTCCCGAGCAAACCCGACAGGGCCTGACAAGGCCCGACAGGGCTCGAGCAAACCCGATAGGGCCTGACGGAGCCTGACAGGGCCCGAGCAAACCTGACAGGGCCCGAGAGAACCTGACAGGGCCCGACATAGCCCGACAGGGCGCGAGCAAACCCGACAGGGGCTGACAAGGCCCGACAGGGCCTGAGCAAACCCGACAGGACCCGCCAAAGCCTGATAGGGTCCGATGGAGCCCGACAGGGCCCGAGGAAACCCGACAGGGCGCGGCGGAGCCTGACAGGGCCCGAGCAAACCCGACAGGGCCCGACGGAGCCCGACAGGGCCCGAGGAAACCAGACAGGGCCCGACAGAGCCCGACAGGGCCCGAGCAAACCCAACAGGGCCCGAGCAAACCCGACAGGGTTCGACGAAGCCTGACAGGGCTTGATGGAGCCCGACAGGGCCCGAGGGAACCCGACAGGGCCCGACGGAGCCTGACAGAGCCCGAGCAAACCCGACAGGGCTCGACGGAGCCCGATAGGGCCCGAGCAAACCCGACAGGGCCTGACGGAGCCCGACAGGGCCCGAGCAAACCCGAAAGGGCCCGACGAATCCTGACAGGGCTTGATGGAGCCCGACAGGGCCTGAGGAAACCCGACAGGGCCGGAGGGAGCCCGATAGGGCCCGAGCAAACCCGACAGGGCCCGATGGAGCCCGACAGGGCTGGAGTAAACCCGACAGGGTCGGACAGAGCCTGACAGGGCTTCAGCAAACCCGACATGGCCCGAGCAAACCCGACAGGGCCCGACGGAGCCCGACAGAGCCTGAGGAAACCAGACAGGGCCCGACGGAGCCCGACAGGGCCCGAGCAAACCCGAAAGGGCCCGACGGAGCCTGACAGGGCTCGATGGAGCCCGACAGGGGCCGAGGAAACCCGACAGGGCCTGATTGAGCCCGATAGGGCCCGAGCAACCCCGACAGGGCCTGACGGAGCCTGACAGGGCCCGGGCAAACCCGACAGGGCACGCTGGAGCCCGACAGAGCCCGAGCAAACCCGACAGGGCCCGACAAGGCCCGACAGGGCCCGAGCAAACCTGACACGTCCTGACAAAGCCTGACAGGGCCCCACGGAGCCCGACAGGGCCCGAGCAAACCCGAAAGAGCCCGACGGAGCCTGACAGGGCTCAGTGGAGTCTGACAGGGCCCGAGGAAACCCGACAGGGCCCGACGGATCCCGATAGGGCCCGAGCAAACCCGACAGGGCCAGATGGAGCCCGAGAGGGCTCGAACAAACCCGACAGGGCCTGAGCAAATCCGACAGGGCCCGACGGAGCCCGACAGGGCCCGAGCAAACCCGAAAGGGCCCGACGGAGCCTGATAGGGCTCGATGGAGCCCGACAGAGCCCGAGGAAACCCGACAGGGCCCCACGGAGCCCGATAGGGCCCGAGCAAACCCGACAGGGCCTGACGGAGCCCGACAGGGCCCGAGCAAACCCGACAGGGCACGCTGGAGCCCGACAGAGCCCGAGCAAACCCGACAGGGCCCGACAAGGCCCGACAGGGCCCGAGCAAACCTGAAACGACCTGACAAAGCCTGACAGGGCCCGACGGAGCTCGACAGGGCCCGAGCAAACCCGAAAGAGCCCGACGGAGCCTGACAGGGCTCGATAGAGTCCGACAGGGCCCGAGGAAACCCGACAGGGCCCGACGGAACCCGAGAGGGCCCGAGGAAATCCGACAGGGCCCGACGGAGCCTGACAGGGCCCGAGCAAAACCGACAGGGCCCGAGCAAACCCGACAGGGCCCGAGTAAACCCGACAGGGTTCGACAAAGCCTAACAGGGCTCGATGGAGCCCGACAGGGCCCGAGGAAACCCGACAGGGCCCGACGGAGCCTGACAGGGCCCGAGCAAACCCGACAGGGCTCGACGGAGCCTTACAGGGCCCGAGCAAACCCGACAGGGCCCGAGCAAACCTGACAGGGCACGAAGGAGCCCGACAGGGCCCGAGCAAACCCGACAAGGCCCAACGGATCCCGACAGAGCCTGAGAAAACCTGACAGGGCCCGACGGAGCCCGACAGGGCACGAGCAAACCCGACAGGGCCTGACGGAGCCTGACAGGGCCCGAGCAAACCCGACAGGGCCCGAGCGAATCTGACAGGGCCCGACGGAGCCCGACAGGACGCGGGCAAACCCGACAGGTCCCGAGCAAACCCGACAGGGCCTGACAAGGCCCGACAGGGCCCGAGCAAACCTGCCAGGGCCTGACGGAGCCCGACAGGGCTCGAGCAAACCCGATAGGGCCTGACGGAGCCTGACAGGGCCCAAGAAAACCTGACAGGGCCCAAGAGAACCTGACAGGGCCCGACGGAGCCCGACAGGGCCCGAGCAAACCCGACAGGGGCTGACAAGGCCCGATAGGGCCTGAGCAAACCCGACAGGACCCGCCAAAGCCTGATAGGGTCCGATGGAGCCCGACAGGGCCCGAGCAAAACCGACAGGGCCCGAGCAAACCTGACAGGGCTCGATGGAGCCCGACAGGGTCCAAGGAAACCCGACAGGGCGCGACGGAGCCTGACATGGCCCGAGCAAACCCGACAGGGTTCGACGGAGCCGACAGGGCCCGAGCAAACCCGACAGGGTCCGACGAAGCCTGACAGGGCTTCAGCAAACCCGACAGGGCCCGAGCAAACCCGACAGGACCCGAGCAAACCCGACAGGGTCCGAGGGAGCCCGACAGGGCCCGAGGAAACACCGACAGGGCCCGACAGAGCCCGACAGGGCCCGAGCAAACCCGACAGGGCCCGAGCAAACCCGACAGGGTTCGACAAAGCCTGACAGGGCTTGATGGAGCCCGACAGGGCCCGAGGAAACCCGACAGGGCCCGACGGAGCCTGACAGAGCCCGAGCAAACCCGACAGGGCTCGACGGAGCCCGATAGGGCCCGAGCAAACCCGACAGGGCCTGACGGAGCCCGACAGGGCTCGAGCAAACCCGAAAGGGCCCGACGAAGCCTGACAGGGCTCGATGGAGCCCGACAGGGCCCGAGCAAACCCGACAGGGCCCGACAGAGCCCGATAGGGCCCGTGCAGACCTGACAGGGCCCGATGGAGGCCGACAGGGCTCGATCAAACCCGACAGGGTCCGACGAAGCCTGACAGGGCTTCAGCAAACCCGACATGGCCCGAGCAAACCCGACAGGGCCCGACGGAGCCCGACAGAGCCCGAGGAAACCCGACAGGGCCCAACGGAGCCCGACAGGGCTCGAGCAAACCCGACAGGGCCCGACGGAGCCCGACAGGGCCCGAGCAAACCCGAAAGGGCCCGACGGAGCCTGAAAGGGCTCGATGGAGCCCGACAGGGCTCGAGCAAACCTGACAGGGTCCGACGAAGCTTGACAGGGCTTCAGCAAACCCGACATGGCCCGAGCAAACCCGACAGGGCCGACGGAGCCCGACAGAGCCCGAGGAAACCAGACAGGGCTCGACGGAGCCCGACAGAGCTCGAGCAAACCCGACAGGGCCCGACAGAGGTCGACAGGGCCCGAACAAACCTGAAAGGGCCCGACGGAGCCTGACAGGGCTCGATGGAGCCCGACAGGGCCCGAGGAAACCCGACAGGGCCTGATTGAGCCCGATAGGGCCGGAGCAAACCCGACAGGGCCTGACGGAGCCTGACAGGGCCCGGGCAAACCCGACAGGGCACGCTGGAGCCCGACAGAGCCCGAGCAAACCCGACAGGGCCCGACAAGGCCCTACAGGGCCCGAGCAAACCTGACACGTCCTGAGAAAGCCTGACAGGGCCCGACGGAGCCCGCCAGGGCCCGAGCAAACTTGAAAGAGCCCGACGGAGCCTGACAGGGCTCAGTGGAGTCCCACAGGGCCCGAGGCAACCCGACAGGGCTCGACGGAACCCGACAGGGCCCGACAGAGCCTAACAAGGCCCGAGAAAACCTGACAGGGCTCGACGGAGCCCGACAGGGCCCGAGCACACTCGACAGGGTCCCACGAAGCCTGACAGGGCTTCAGAAAACCCGACAAGGCCCGAGCAAACCGACAGGGCCTAACGGAGCCTGACAGGGCCTGAGCAAACCCGACAGGGCCTGAGGAAACTCGACAGGGTTCGACAAAGCCTGACAGGGCTCGATGGAGCCCGACAGGGCCCAAGGAAACCTGACAGGGCCCGACGGAGCCCGACAGGGCACGAGCAAACCAGACAGGGCCTGACGGAGCCTGACAGGGCCCGAGCAAACCCGACAGGGCCCACCGGATCCCGACAGGGCCCAAGCACACCTGACAGGGCCCAACGGAGCCCGACAGGGCACGAGCAAACCAGACAGGGCCTGACGGAGCCTGACAGGGCCCGAGCAAACCCGACAGGGCCCGAGCGAATCTGACAGGGCCCGACGGAGCCCGACAGGACGTGGGCAAACCCGACAGGGCCCGAGCAAACCCGACAGGGCCAGACAAGGCCCGACAGGGCCTGAGCAAACCCGACAGGACCCGACAAAGCCTGACAGGGCTCGATGGAGCCCGACAGGGCCCAAGGAAACCCGACAGGGCCCGACGGAGCCCGATAGGGCCCGAGCAAACCCGACAGGGCCCGATGGAGCCCGACAGGGCTCGAACAAACCCGACAGGGCCTGAGCAAATCCGACAGGGCCCGACAGAGCCCGACAGGGCCCGGGCAAACCCGAAAGGGCCCGACGGAGCCTGACAGGGCTCGATGGAGCCCGACAGGGCCCGAGGAATCCCGACGGGGCCCCACGGAGCCCGATAGGGCCCGAGCAAACCCGACAGGGCCCGACAAGGCCCGACAGGGCCCGAGCAAACCCGACAGGGCACGACAAGGCCCGACAGGGCCCGAGCAAACCTGACACGACCTAGACAAAGCCTGACAGGGCCCGACGGAGCCCGACAGTGCCTGAGCAAACCTGAAAGAGCCCGACGGAGCCTGACAGGGCTCGATAGAGTCCGACAGGGCACTAGGAAATCCGACAGGGCCCGACGGAGCCTGACAGGGCCCGAGCAAACCCGACAGGGCTCGACGGAGCCCGACAGGGTCTGAGCACACTCGATAGGGTCCGACGAAGCCTGACAGGGCTTCAGCAAACCCGACAGGGCCCGAGCAAACCCGACAGGGCCCGACGGAGCCCGACACGGCTCGAGGAAACCAGACAGGGCCCGACAGAGCCCGACAGGTCCCGAGCAATCCCGACAGGGCCCGAGCAAACCCGATAGGGTTCGACAAAGCCTGACAGGGCTCGATGGAGCCCGACAGGGCCCGAGGAAACCCGACAGGGCCCGACGGAGCCTGACAGGGCCCGAGCAAACCCGACAGGGCTCGACGGAGCCTGACAGGGCCCGAGCGAACCTGACAGGACCCGACGGAGCCTGACAGGGCCCAAGCAAACCCGACAGGGCCCGAGCGAACCTGACAGGGCCCGAGCAAACCCGACAGGGCCCGAGCAAACCCGACAGGGCCCGAGCGAATCTGACAGGGCCCGACGGAGCCCGACAGGACTCGGGCAAACCCGACAGGGCCCGAGCAAACCCGACAGGGCCTGACAAGGCCCAACAGGGTCTGAGCAAACCCGACAGGACCCGACAAAGCCTGACAGGGTCCGATGGAGCGCGACAGGGCCCGAGCAAACCCGACAGGGCTCGATGGAGCCCGACAGGGCCCAAGGAAACCCAACAGGGCGCGACGGAGCCTGTCGGGTTTGCTCGGGCTCTGTCGGGTTCCATTGGGCCCTGTCGGGTTTGCTCGGGCCCTGTCGGGTTTGCTCGGGCCCTGTCAGGCTCCGTCAAGCCCTGTCAAGTTTGCTCGGGCTCTGTCGGGTTTGCTAGGTCCCTGTCGGGCTCCGTCGGGCCCTGTCTGGTTTCCTCAGGCCCTGTCGGGCTCCGTCGGGCCCTGTTGGGTTTGCTCAGGCCCTGTCGGGATTGCTCAGGCCCTGTCAGGCTCCGTCGACCCCTGTCAGGTTTGCTCGAGCCCTGTCGGGCTCCGTCGGGCCCTATCAGGTTTGCTCGGGTCCTGTCGGGTTTGCTCAGGCCCTGTCAGGCTCCGTCGAGCCCTGTCAGGTTTGCTCAGGCCCTGTCAGGCTCCGTCAGGCCCTGTCGGGTTTGCTCGGGCCCTGTCGGGTTTGCTGGGGCCCTGTCGGGCTCCGTCGGGCCCTGTCGGGTTTGCTCGGGCCCTGTCGGGCTCCGTCTAGCCCTGTCGGTTTTCCTCGGGCCCTGTCGGGCTCCATCGAGCCCTGTCAGGCTCTGTGAGGCTTTGTCGGGTTTGCTGGGGCCCTGTCGGGCTCCGTCGGGCCCTGTCAGGCTTTGTCGGGCCCTGTCGGGTTTGCTCGGGCCCTGTCGGGCCTTGTCGGGCCCTGTCGGGATTGCTCAGGCCCTGTCGGGCCTTGTCAGGCCCTGTCGGGTTTGCTCGGGCCCTGTCGGGTTTGCCCTGTCCTGTCGGGCTCCGTCCAGCCCTGTCAGATTCGCTCGGGCCCTGTCGGGTTTGCTCGGGCCCTGTCAGGCTCCGTCAGGCCCTGTCGGGTTTGCTCGTGCCCTGTCGGGCTCCGTCGGGCCCTGTCAGGTTTGCTTGCGCCCTGTCGGGATCCGTTGGGCCCTGTCGGGTTTGCTCAGGCCCTGTAGGGCTCTTTCATGCCCTGTCAGGTTTGCTCGGGCCCTGTCGGGTTTGCTCGGGCCCTGTCAGGCTCCGTCGAGCCCTGTCAGGTTTGCTCGTGCCCTGTCAGGCTCCGTCGGGCCCTGTCAGGCTTTGTCGAACCCTGTCAGGTTTGCTCAGGCCATGTCGGGTTTGCTCGGGCCCTGTCAGGCTCTGTCTGGCCCTGTCTGGTTTCCTTGGGCCCTGTCGGGCTCCTTCGAGCCCTGTCAGGTTTGCTCGGGCCGTGTCGGGTTTGCTCGGGGCCTGTCAGGCTCCGTCAAGCCCTGGCGGGTTTGCTCGGGCCCTGTCGGGCCTTGTCGGGCCCTGTCGGGTTTGCTCGGGCTCTGTCGGGCTCTATCATGCCCTGTCGGGTTTGCCCGGGCCCTGTCTGTCTCCGTCAGGCCCTGTCGGGTTTGCTCGGGCCCTATCGGGCTCCGTGGGGCCCTGTCGGGTTTGCTCGGGACCTGTCGGGTTTGCTCGTGCCCTGTCGGGCTCCGTTGAGCCATGTCGGGTTTGCTCGGGCCCTGTCGGGCCTTGTCGGGCCCTGTCGGGTTTGCTCGGGCTCTGTCGGGCTCTAGCATGCCCTGTCGGGTTTGCCCGGGCCCTGTCTGGCTCCGTCAGGCCCTGTCGGGTTTGCTCGGGCACTATCGGGCTCCGTCGGGCCCTGTCAGATTCGCTCGGGCCCTGTCGGGTTTGCTCGTGCCCTGTCGGGCTCCGTTGAGCCATGTCGGGTTTGCTCGGGCCCTGTCGGGCTCCATCGAACCCTGTCAGGCTTTGTCGGGTCCTGTCGGGTTTGCTCAGGCCCTGTCAGACTCCGTCGATTCCTGTCAGCTATGCTCGGGCCCTGTCGGGTTTGCTCAGGCCCTGTCAGGCTCCGTCGACCCCTGTCAGGTTTGCTCGGGCCCTGTCGGGCTCCGTCGGGCCCTATCAGGTTTGCTCGGGCCCTGTCGGGTTTGCTCGGGCCCTGTCGGGCTCCGTCGAGCACTGTCAGGCTCTGTGAGGCTTTGTCGGGTTTGCTCGGGCCCTGTCGGGCTCCGTCGGGCCCTGTCAGGCTTTGTCGGGCCCTGTCGGGTTTGCTCGGGCCCTGTCGGGCCTTGTCGGACCCTGTCGGGATTGCTCGGGCCCTGTCGGGCTCCGTCGAGCTTTGTCGGGTTTGTTCGGGCCCTTTCGGTTTTACTCAGGCCCTGTCAGGCTCCGACAAGCCCTGTCAGGTTTGCTCAAGCCCTGTCGGGTTTGCTCGGGCCCTCTCGGGCTCCGTCGGGCTCTGTCGGGTTTCCTCGGGCCCTGTCAGGCTCCGTCAGGCCCTGACGGGTTTGCTCGGGCCCTGTCGGGCTCCGTCGAGCCCTGTCGGGTTTGCTCGGGCCCTGTCAGGCTCCGTCGCGCCCTATCGGGTTTCCTCGGGCCCTGTCGGGCTCCATCGAGCCCTGTCGGGTTTGCTCGGGCCATGTCGGGTTTGCTCGGGCCCTGTTGGGTTTGCCCGCGTCTTGTCGGGCTCCGTCGGGCCCTGTCAGGTTTGCTCGGGCCATGTCGGGTTTGCTCGGGCCCTGTCGGGTTTGCCCGCGTCCTGTCGGGCTCTGTCGGGCCCTGTCAGGTTCGCTCGGGCCCTGTCAGCTTCGCTCGGGCCCTGTCAGGTTTGCTTGGGCCCTGTCGGGATCCGTCGGGCCCTCTCGGGTTTGCTCGGGCCCTGTCGGGCTCCGTCGAGCCCTGTCAGGTTTGCTCAGGCCCTGTCAGGCTCCGTCGGGCCCTATCGGGTTTCCTCGGGCCCTGTCGGGCTCCATCGAGCCCTGTCAGGCTTTGTCGAACTCTTTCGCATTTGCTCGGGCCCTGTCGGGTTTGCTTGGGCCCTGTCGTGCTCTGTCGGGCCCTGTCTGGTTTTCTCAGGCCCTGTCGGGCTTCGTCGGGCTCTGTCGGGTTTGCTCGGGCCCTGTCGGGTTTGCTGAAGCCCTGTCAGGCTTCGTCGGACCCTGTCGGGTGTGCTCGGGCCCTGTCGGGCTCCGTCGAGCCCTGTCGGGTTTGCTCGGGCCCTGTCAGGCTCCGTCGTGCCCTGTTGGGTTTCCTCGGGCCCTGTCAAGCTCCAACGGGCCCTGTCAGGTTTGCTCGGGCCCTGTCGGGTTTGCTCGGGCCCTGTCGGGCTCCATCGGACCCTATCACTCTTTGTCCGGTCCTGTCGGGTTTGCTCAGGCCCTGTCGGGCCTTGTCAGCCTCTGTCGGGTTTGCTCACGCCCTGTCGGGCTCCGTCAAGCCCTGTCAGGTTCTCTCGGGCCCTGTCAGGTTTGCTCGGGCCCTTTCAGGCTCCGTCGGGCCCTATCGGGTTTGCTCGAGCCCTGTCGGGCTCCGTCAGGCCCTGTCAGGTTTGCTCGGGCCCTGTCGGGCCTTGTCAGGCCCTGTCGGGTTTGCTCGGGACCTGTCGGGTTTGCCCGCGTCCTGTCGGGCTCCGTCGGGCCCTGTCAGATTCGCTCGGGCCCTGTCGGGTTTGCTCGTGCCCTGTCGGGCTCCGTCGGGCCCTGTCAGGTTTGCTCGGGCCCTGTCAGGATTTGTTGGGCCCTGTCGGGTTTGCTCGGGCCCTGTCGGGCTCCATCGAGCCCTGTCAGGCTTCGTCGGGCCCTTTCGGTTTTGCTCGGGCCCTGTCAGGCTCCGTCAGGCCCTGTCGGGTTTCCTCGGGCCCTGTCGGGCTCCACCGAGCCCTGTCAGGCTCCGTCAGGCCCTTTCGGGTTTGCTCGGGCTCTGTCGGGCTCCGTCGGGCCCTGTCGGATTTGCTCAGGCCCTGTCGGGTTTGCTCGAGCTTTGTCGGGCTCCATCGGGTCCTGTCGGGTTTGCTCGGGCCCTATCGGGCTCCGTCGAGCCCTGTCGGGTTTCCTCGGGCCCTGTCAGGCTCCATCGAGCCCTGTCAGGCTCCGTCGGGCCCTTTCGGGTTTGCTCGGGCCCTGTCGGGCTCCGTCGGGCCCTGTCGGGTTTGCTCGGGCCCTGTCGGGTTTGCTCGGGCCCTGTCAGGCTTTGTCAAGCCCTGTCGGGTTTGCTAGGGCCCTGTCGGGGTCCGTCGGGCCCTGTGAGGCTTTGTCGAACCCTGTCGGGTTTGCTCGGGCCCTGTCGCGTTTGCTCGGGCCCTGTCGGGCTCTGTCGGGCCCTATCTGGTATCCTCGGGCCCTGTCGGGCTCCGTCGGGCCCTGTCGGATTTGCTCGGGCCCTGTCGGGTTTGCTGAAGCCCTCTCAGGCTTCGTCGGACCCTGTCGGGTTTGCTCGGGCCCTGTCGGGCTCCGTCGAACCCTGTCGGGTTTGCTCGGGCCCTGTCAGGCTCCGTCGCGCCCTGTCGGGTTTCCTCGGGCCCTGTCGGGCTCCATCGAGCCCTGTCAGGTTTGCTCGGGCCCTGTCGGGTTTGCTCGGGCCCTCTCGGGCTCCATCGGACCCTATCAGGCTTTGGCGGGTCCTGTCGGGTTTGCTCAGGCCCTGTCGGGCCTTGTCAGCCCCTGTCAGGTTTGCTCGCGCCCTGTCGGGCTCCGTCGGGCCCTGTCAGGTTCTCTCGGGCCCTGTCAGGTTTGCTCGGGCCCTGTCAGGCTCCGTCAGGCCCTATCGGGTTTGCTCGAGCCCTCTCGGGCTCCGTCAGGCCCTGTCAGGTTTGCTCGGGCCCTGTCGGGCCTTGTCAGGCCCTGTCGGGTTTGCTCGGGACCTGTCGGGTTTGCCCGCGTCCTGTCGGGCTCCGTCGAGCCCTGTCAGATTCGCTCGGGTTCTGTCGGGTTTGCTCGGGCCCTTTCAGGCTCCGTCAGGCCCTGTCGGGTTTGCTCGTGCCCTGTCGGGCTCCGTCGGGCCCTGTCAGGTTTGCTCAGGCCCTGTCGGGATCCGTTGGGCCTTGTCGGGTTTACTCGGACCCTGTCGGGCTCCTTCGTGCCCTGTCAGGTTTGCTCGGGCCCTGTCAGGTTTGCTCGGGCCCTGTCAGGCTCCGTTGGGCCCTGTCGGGTTTCCTCGGGCCCTGTCGGGCTCCATCGAGCCCTGTCAGGCTTTGTCGAAACCTGTCGGGTTTGCTCGGGCCCTGTCAAGCTCTGTAGGGCCCTGTCGGATTTCCTCGGGCCCTCTCGGGTTCCGTCGGGCCCTCTCGGGTTCTGTCCGGCCCTGTCGGGTTTCCTCGGGCCCTGTCGGACTCTATCGAGCCCTGTCAGGCTCCGTCGGGCTCTTTCGGGTTTGCTCAGGCCCTGTCGGGCTCCGTCGGGCCCTGTCAGGCTTTGTCAGGTCCTGTCGGGTTTGCTCAGGCTCTGTCGGGCTCCAGCATGCCCTGTCGGGTTTGCCCGGGCCCTGTCAGGCTCCATCAGGCCCTGTCGGGTTTGCTCGGGCCCTATCGGGCTCCGTCGAGCCCTGTCGGGTTTCCTCGGGCCCTGTCGGGCTCCATCGAGCCCTGTCAGGCTCCGTCGGGCCCTTTCGGGTTTGCTCGGGCCCTGTTGGGTTTGCTCGGGCCCTGTCAGGCTTTGTCAAGCCCTGTCGGGTTTGCTAGGGCCCTGTCGGGCTCCGTCGGGCCCTGTCTGGTTTCCTCAGGCCCTGTCGGGCTCCGTCGGGCCCTGTCGGGTTTGCTCAGGCCCTGTCGGGTTTGCTAGGGCCCTGTCGGGCTCCGTCGGGCCCTGTCTGGTTTCCTCAGGCCCTGTCGGGCTCCGTCGAACCCTGTCGGGTTTGCTCAGGCCCTGTCAAGCTCTGTCGGGCCCTGTCGGATTTCCTCGGGCCCTCTCGGGTTCCGTCGGGCCCTCTCGGGTTCCGTCCGGCCCTGTTGGGTTTCCTCGGGCCCTGTCGGACTCTATCGAGCCCTGTCAGGCTCCGTCGGGCTCTTTCGGGTTTGCTCAGGCCCTGTCGGGCTCCGTCGGGCCCTGTCAGGCTTTGTCAGGTCCTGTCAGGTTTGCTCGGGCCCTCTCGGGCCTTGTCGGGCCCTGTCAGGTTTGCTCGGGCTCTGTCAGGCTCCAGCGTGCCCTGTCGGGTTTACCCGGGCCCTGTCAGGCTCCATCAGGCCCTGTCGGGTTTGCTCGGGCCCTATCGGGCTCCGTCGAGCCCTGTCGGGTTTCCTCGGGCCCTGTCGGGCTCCATCGAGCCCTGTCAGGCTCCGTCGGGCCCTTTCGGGTTTGCTCGGGCCCTGTCGGGCTCCGTCGGGCCCTGTCGGGTTTGCTCGGGCCCTGTCGGGTTTGCTCGGGCCCTGTCAGGCTTTGTCAAGCCCTGTCGGGTTTGCTCGGGCCCTTTCGGGTTTGCTCGGGCCCTGTCAGGCTTTGTCAAGCCCTGTCGGGTTTGCTCGGGCCCTGTCGGGTTTGCTCGGGCCCTGTCGGGCTCTGTCGGGCCCTGTCTGGTTTCCTCAGGCCCTGTCGGGCTCCGTCGGGCTCTGTCGGGTTTGCTCGGGCCCTGTCGGGTTTGCTGAAGCCCTGTCAGGCTTCGTCGGACCCTGTCGGGTGTGCTCGGGCCCTATCGGGCTCCGTCGAGCCCTGTCGGGTTTGCTCGGGCCCTGTCAGGCTCCGTCGTGCCCTGTTGGGTTTCCTCGGGCCCTGTCAAGCTCCGTCGGGCCCTGTCAGGTTTGCTCGGGCCCTGTCGGGTTTGCTCGGGCCCTGTCGAGCTCCATCGGACCCTATCAGGCTTTGTCGGGTCCTGTCGGGTTTTACTCAGGCCCTGTCGGGCCTTGTCAGCCCCTGTCGGGTTGGCTCACGCCCTGTCGGGCTCCGTCAAGCCCTGTCAGGTTCTCTCGGGCCCTCTCAGGTTCTCTCGGGCCCTGTCAGGCTCCGTCGGGCCCTATCGGGTTTGCTCGAGCCCTGTCGGGCTCCGTCAGGCCCTGTCAGGTTTGCTCGGGCCCTGTCGGGCCTTGTCAGGCCCTGTCGGGTTTGCTCGGGACCTGTCGGGTTTGCCCGCGTCCTGTCAGGCTCCGTCGGGCCCTGTCAGATTCGCTCGGGCCCTGTCGGGTTTGCTCGTGCCCTGTCGGGCTCCGTCGGGCCCTGTCAGGTTTGCTCGGGCCCTGTCGGGATCCGTTGGGCCCTGTCGGGTTTGCTCGGGCCCTGTCGGGCTCCATCGAGCCCTGTCAGGCTTCGTCGGGCCCTTTCGGTTTTGCTCGGGCCCTGTCGGGCTCCGTCAGGCCCTGTCGGGTTTGCTCGGGCCCTATCGGGCTCTTTCGGGCCCTGTCGGGTTTCCTCGGGCCCTGTCGGGCTCCACCGAGCCCTGTCAGGCTCCGTCGGGCCCTTTCGGGTTTGCTCGGGCTCTGTCGGGCTCCGTCGGGCCCTGTCGGATTTGCTCAGGCCCTGTCGGGTTTGCTCGAGCTTTGTCGGGCTCCATCGGGTCCTTTCGGGTTTGCTCGGGCCCTGTTGGGCTCCATCGAGCTCTGTCGGGCTCCGTCAGGCCCTGTCAGGTTTGCTCGGGCCCTGTCGGGCCTTGTCAGGCCCTGTCGGGTTTGCTCGGGACCTGTCGGGTTTGCCCGCGTCCTGTCGGGATCCGTTGGCCCTTGTCGGGTTTGCTCGGACCCTGTCGGGCTCCTTCGTGCCCTGTCAGGTTTGCTCGGGCCCTGTCGGGTTTGCTCGGGCCCTGTCAGGCTCTGTCGGGCCCTGTCGGGTTTCCTCGGGCCCTGTCGGCCTCCATCGAGCCCTGTCAGGCTTTGTCGAACCCTGTCAGGTTTGCTCAGGCCCTGTCGGGATCCGTTGGGCCCTGTCGGGTTTGCTCGGGCCCTGTCGGACTCCTTCGTGCCCTGTCAGGTTTGCTCGGGCCCTGTCGGGTTTGCTCGGGACCTGTCAGGCTCTGTCGAGCCCTGTCAGGTTTGCTCGGGCCCTGTCGGGTTTGCTCGGCCCCTGTCAGGCTCCGTCGGGCCCTGTCGGGTTTCCTCGGGCTCTGTCGGGCTCCATCGAGCCCTGTCAGGCTCCGTCAGGCCCTTTCGGGTTTGCTCGGGCCCTGTCGGGCTCTGTCGGGCCCTGTCAGGCTTTGTCAGGTCCTGTCAGGTTTGCTCAGGCCCTGTCGGGTCTTGTCGGGCCCTGTCGAGTTTACTCGGGCCCTGTCGGGTTTGCTCGGGCCCTGTCGGGCTCCGTCGGGCCCTGTCTGGTTTCCTCGGGCTCTGTCGGGCTCCGTCGGGCCCTGTCGGGTTTGCTCGGGCCATGTCGGGTTTGCTGAAGCCCTGTCAGGCTTCGTCAGACCCTGTCGGCTTTGCTCGGGCCCTGTCGGGCTCCGTCGAGCCCTGTCGGGTTTGCTCGGGCCCTGTCGGGCTCCGTCGAACCCTGTCGGGTTTGCTCGGGCCCTGTCGGGTTTCCTCGGGCCCTGTCGGTCTCTGTCGGGACCTTTCTGGTTTCCTCGGGCCCTGTCGGGCTCCGTCGGGCCCTGTCGGGTTTGCTCGGGCCCTGTCGGGTTTGCTCGGGCCCTGTCGGTATCTGTCGGGACCTTTCTGGTTTCCTCGGGCCCTGTCGGGCTCCGTCGAGCCCTGTCAGGTTTGCTCGGGCCCTGTCGGGTTTGCTCGGGCCCTGTCAGGCTCCGTCGGGCCCTGTCGGGTTTCCTCGGGCTCTGTCGGGCTCCATCGAGCCCTGTCAGGCTTTGTCGAACCCTGTCGGGTTTTCTCGGGCCCTGTCGGGTTTGCTCGGGCCCTGTCGGTCTCTGTCAAGACCTTTCTGGTTTCCTCGAGCCCTGTCGGGCTCCGTCGAGCCCTGTCAGGTTTGCTCGGGCCCTGTCGGGTTTGCTCGGGCCCTGTCAGGCTCCCTCGGGCCCTGTCGGGTTTCCTCGGGCTCTGTCGGGCTCCATCGAGCCCTGTCAGGCTTTGTCGAACCCTGTCGGGTTTGCTCGGGCCCTGTTGGGTTTGCTCGGGTCCTGTCGGGCTCTGTCGGGCACTGTCGGGTTTGCTCGGGCCCTGTCAGGCTCCGTCGGGCCCTGTCGGATTTCCTCGGGCCCTCTCGGGTTCCGTCGGGCCCTCTCGGGTTCCGTCGGGCCCTGTCGGGTTTCCTCGGGCCCTGTCGGACTCTATCGAGCCCTGTCAGGCTCCGTCGGGCTCTTTCGGGTTTGCTCAGGCCCTGTCAGGCTCCGTCGGGCCCTGTCAGGCTTTGTCAGGTCCTGTCAGGTTTTCTCGGGCCCTGTTGGGCCTTGTCGGGCATTGTCAGGTATGCTCGGGCTCTGTCGGGCTCCAGCGTGCCCTGTCGGGTTTGCCCGGGCCCTGTCAGGCTCCATCAGGCTCTGTCGGGTTTGCTCAGGCCCTATCGGGCTCCGTGGGGCCCTGTCGGGTTTCCTCGGGCCCTGTCGGGCTCCATCGAGCCCTGTCGGGCTCCATCGGTCCCTGTCGGGTTTACGCGGGCCCTATCGGGCTCCGTCAGGCCCTGTCGGGTTTCCTCGGGCCCTGTCGGGCTCCGTCGGGCCCTGTCGGGTTTACGCGGGCCTTATCGGGAAACGTCAGGCCCTGTCGGGTTTGCTCGGGCCCTGTCGGGCTCCATCGTGCCCTGTCAGGCTCTGTCGGGCCCTGTCTGGTTTGCTCGGGCCCTGTCGGGTTTGCTCGGGCCCTGTCGGTCTCTGTCGGGACCTTTCTGGTTTCCTCGGGCCCTGTCGGGCTCCGTCGGGCCCTGTCGGGTTTGCTCGGGCCCTGTCGGGTTTTCTGAAGCCCTGTCAGACTTCGTCGGACCCTGTCCAGTGTGCTCGGGCCCTGTCGGGCTCCGTCGAGCCCTGTCAGGTTTGCTCGGGCCTTGTTAGGCTTTGTCGGGCCCTGTCGGATTTCTTCGGGCCCTGTCGGGTTTGCTCAGGCCCTGTCGAGTTCCGTCGGGCCCTGTCGGGTTTCCTCGGGCCCTGTCGGACTCCATTGAGCCCTGCAAGGCTCCATCGGGCTCTTTCGGGTTTCCTCGGGCCCTGTCGAGCCTTGTCGGGCCCTGTCGGGTTTGCTCGGGTTCTGTCGGGCTCCAGCGTGCCCTGTCGGGTTTTCCCGGGCCCTGTCAGGCTCCGTCAGGCCCTGTCAGGTTTGCTCGGGCCCTATCGGGCTCCGTCGAGCCCTGTCGGGTTTCCTCGGGCCCTGTCGGACTCCATCGAGCCCTGTCAGGCACCGTCGGGCCCTTTCGGGTTTGCTCGGGCCCCGTCGGGCTCCGTCGGGCCCTGTCGGGTTTGCTCGGGCCCTGTCGGGCTCCGTCGAGCCCTGTCGGGTTTCCTCGGGCCCTGTCGGGCTCCATCGAGCCCTGTCAGGCTCCGTCGGGCCCTTTCGGGTTTGCTCGGGCCCTGTCGGGCTCTGTCGGGCCCTGTCAGGCTTTGTCAGGTCCTGTCAGGTTTGCTCAGGCCCTGTCGGGTCTTGTCGGGCCCTGTCGGGTTTGCTCGGGCCCTGTCGGGTTTGCTCGGGCCCTGTCGGGCTCCGACGGGCCCTGTCTGGTTTCCTCGGGCTCTGTCGGGCTTGCTCGGGCCCTATCGGGTTTGCTCGGGCCATGTCGGGTTTGCTGAAGCCCTGTCAGGCTTCGTCAGACCCTGTCGGGTTTGCTCGGGCCCTGTCAGGCTCCGTCGGGCCCTTTCGGGTTTGCTCGGGCCATGTCGGTTTTGCTCGGGCCCTGTCGGGCTCCGTCAGGCCCTGTCGGGTTTGCTCGGGCCCTGTCAGGCTCCGTCAGGCCCTGTCAGGTTTGCTCAGGCCCTGTCGGGATCCGTTGGGCCCTGTCGGGTTTGCGCGGCCCTGTCGGACTCCTTCGTGCCCTGTCAGGTTTGCTCGGGCCCTGTCGGGATTGCTCGGGCCCTGTCAGGCTCCGTCGAGCCCTGTCAGGTTTGCTCAGGCCCTGTCAAGTTTGCTCGGGCCCTGTCAGGCTCCGACGGGCCCTGTCGGGTTTCCTCGGGCCCTGTCGGGTTTTCTGAAGCCCTGTCAGGCTTCGTCGGACCCTGTCGAGTGTGCTCGGGCCCTGTCGGGCTCCGTCGACCCCTGTCAGGTTTGCTCGGGCCTTGTCAGGCTCCGTCGGGCCCTGTCGGATTTCCTCGGGCCCTGTCGGGTTTGCTCAGGCCCTGTCGAGGTCCGTCGGGCCCTGTCGGGTTTCCTCGGGCCCTGTCGGACTCCATTGAGCCCTGCAAGGCTCCGTCGGGCTCTTTCGGGTTTCCTCGGGCCCTGTCGAGCCTTGTCGGGCCCTGTCGGGTTTGCTCGGGCTCTGTCGGGCTCCAGCGTGCCCTGTCGGGTTTTCCCGGGCCCTGTCAGGCTCCGTCAGGCCCTGTCAGGTTTGCTCGGGCCCTATCGGGCTCCGTCGAGCCCTGTCGGGTTTCCTCGGGCCCTGTCGGGCTCCATCGAGCCCTGTCAAGCTCCGTCGGGCCCTTTCGGGTTTGCTCGGGCCCTGTCGGGTTTGCTCGGGCCCTGTCAGGCTTTGTCAAGCCCTGTCGGGTTTGCTAGGGCCCTGTCGGGCTCCGTCGGGCCCTGTCTGGTTTCCTCAGGCCCTGTCGGGCTCCGTCGGGCCCTGTCGGGTTTGCTCAGGCCCTGTCGGGTTTGCTAGGGCCCTGTCGGGCTCCGTCGGGCCCTGTCTGGTTTCCTCAGGCCCTGTCGGGCTCCGTCGAACCCTGTCGGGTTTGCTCAGGCCCTGTCAAGCTCTGTCGGGCCCTGTCGGATTTCCTCGGGCCCTCTCGGGTTCCGTCGGGCCCTCTCGGGTTCCGTCCGGCCCTGTTGGGTTTCCTCGGGCCCTGTCGGACTCTATCGAGCCCTGTCAGGCTCCGTCGGGCTCTTTCTGGTTTGCTCAGGCCCTGTCGGGCTCCGTCGGGCCCTGTCAGGCTTTGTCAGGTCCTGTCAGGTTTGCTCGGGCCCTCTCGGGCCTTGTCGGGCCCTGTCAGGTTTGCTCGGGCTCTGTCAGGCTCCAGCGTGCCCTGTCGGGTTTACCCGGGCCCTGTCAGGCTCCATCAGGCCCTGTCGGGTTTGCTCGGGCCCTATCGGGCTCCGTCGAGCCCTGTCGGGTTTCCTCGGGCCCTGTCGGGCTCCATCGAGCCCTGTCAGGCTCCGTCGGGCCCTTTCGGGTTTGCTCGGGCCCTGTCGGGCTCCGTCGGGCCCTGTCGGGTTTGCTCGGGCCCTGTCAGGCTTTGTCAAGCCCTCTCGGGTTTGCTCGGGCCCTTTCGGGTTTGCTCGGGCCCTGTCAGGCTTTGTCAAGCCCTGTCGGGTTTGCTCGGGCCCTGTCGGGTTTGCTCGGGCCCTGTCGGGCTCTGTCGGGCCCTGTCTGGTTTCCTCAGGCCCTGTCGGGCTCCGTCGGGCTCTGTCGGGTTTGCTCGGGCCCTGTCGGGTTTGCTGAAGCCCTGTCAGGCTTCGTCGGACCCTGTCGGGTGTGCTCGGGCCCTGTCGGGCTCCGTCGGGCCCTATCGGGTTTGCTCGAGCCCTGTCGGGCTCCGTCAGGCCCTGTCAGGTTTGCTCGGGCCCTGTCGGGCCTTGTCAGGCCCTGTCGGGTTTGCTCGGGACCTGTCGGGTTTGCCCGCGTCCTGTCAGGCTCCGTCGGGCCCTGTCAGATTCGCTCGGGCCCTGTCGGGTTTGCTCGTGCCCTGTCGGGCTCCGTCGGGCTCTGTCAGGTTTGCTCGGGCCCTGTCGGGATCCGTTGGGCCCTGTCGGGTTTGCTCGGGCCCTGTCGGGCTCCATCGAGCCCTGTCAGGCTTCGTCGGGCCCTTTCGGTTTTGCTCGGGCCCTGTCGGGCTCCGTCAGGCCCTGTCGGGTTTGCTCGGGCCCTATCGGGCTCTGTCGGGCCCTGTCGGGTTTCCTCGGGCCCTGTCGGGCTCCACCAAGCCCTGTCAGGCTCCGTCAGGCCCTTTCGGGTTTGCTCGGGCTCTGTCGGGCTCCGTCGGGCCCTGTCGGATTTGCTCAGGCCCTGTCGGGTTTGCTCGAGCTTTGTCGGGCTCCATCGGGTCCTTTCGGGTTTGCTCGGGCCCTGTTGGGCTCCATCGAGCTCTGTCGGGCTCCGTCAGGCCCTGTCAGGTTTGCTCGGGCCCTGTCGGGCCTTGTCAGGCCCTGTCGGGTTTGCTCGGGACCTGTCGGGTTTGCCCGCATCCTGTCGGGATCCGTTGGCCCTTGTCGGGTTTGCTCGGACCCTGTCGGGCTCCTTCGTGCCCTGTCAGGTTTGCTCGGGCCCTGTCGGGTTTGCTCGGGCCCTGTCAGGCTCTGTCGGGCCCTGTCGGGTTTCCTCGGGCCCTGTCGGCCTCCATCGAGCCCTGTCAGGCTTTGTCGAACCCTGTCAGGTTTGCTCAGGCCCTGTCGGGATCCGTTGGGCCCTGTCGGGTTTGCTCGGGCCCTGTCGGACTCCTTCGTGCCCTGTCAGGTTTGCTCGGGCCCTGTCGGGTTTGCTCGGGACCTGTCAGGCTCCGTCGAGCCCTGTCAGGTTTGCTCGGGCCCTGTCGGGTTTGCTCGGCCCCTGTCAGGCTCCGTCGGGCCCTGTCGGGTTTCCTCGGGCTCTGTCGGGCTCCATCGAGCCCTGTCAGGCTCCGTCAGGCCCTTTCGGGTTTGCTCGGGCCCTGTCGGGCTCTGTCGGGCCCTGTCAGGCTTTGTCAGGTCCTGTCAGGTTTGCTCAGGCCCTGTCGGGTCTTGTCGGGCCCTGTCGAGTTTGCTCGGGCCCTGTCGGGTTTGCTCGGGCCCTGTCGGGCTCCGTCGGGCCCTGTCTGGTTTCCTCGGGCTCTGTCGGGCTCCGTTGGGCCCTGTCGGGTTTGCTCGGGCCATGTCGGGTTTGCTGAAGCCCTGTCAGGCTTCGTCAGACCCTGTCGGCTTTGCTCGGGCCCTGTCGGGCTCCGTCGAGCCCTGTCGGGTTTGGTCGGGCCCTGTCGGGCTCCGTCGAACCCTGTCGGGTTTGCTCGGGCCCTGTCGGGTTTCCTCGGGCCCTGTCGGTCTCTGTCGGGACCTTTCTGGTTTCCTCGGGCCCTGTCGGGCTCCGTCGGGCCCTGTCGGGTTTGCTCGGGCCCTGTCGGGTTTGCTCGGGCCCTGTCGGTATCTGTCGGGACCTTTCTGGTTTCCTCGGGCCCTGTCGGGCTCCGTCGAGCCCTGTCAGGTTTGCTCGGGCCCTGTCGGGTTTGCTCGGGCCCTGTCAGGCTCCGTCGGGCCCTGTCGGGTTTCCTCGGGCTCTGTCGGGCTCCATCGAGCCCTGTCAGGCTTTGTCGAACCCTGTCGGGTTTGCTCGGGCCCTGTCGGGTTTGCTCGGGCCCTGTCGGTCTCTGTCAAGACCTTTCTGGTTTCCTCGAGCCCTGTCGGGCTCCGTCGAGCCCTGTCAGGTTTGCTCGGGCCCTGTCGGGTTTGCTCGGGCCCTGTCAGGCTCCCTCGGGCCCTGTCGGGTTTCCTCGGGCTCTGTCGGGCTCCATCGAGCCCTGTCAGGCTTTGTCGAACCCTGTCGGGTTTGCTCGGGCCCTGTTGGGTTTGCTCGGGTCCTGTCGGGCTCTGTCGGGCACTGTCGGGTTTGCTCGGGCCCTGTCAGGCTCCGTCGGGCCCTGTCGGATTTCCTCGGGCCCTCTCGGGTTCCGTCGGGCCCTCTCGGGTTCCGTCGGGCCCTGTCGGGTTTCCTCGGGCCCTGTCGGACTCTATCGAGCCCTGTCAGGCTCCGTCGGGCTCTTTCGGGTTTGCTCAGGCCCTGTCAGGCTCCGTCGGGCCCTGTCAGGCTTTGTCAGGTCCTGTCAGGTTTTCTCGGGCCCTGTTGGGCCTTGTCGGGCATTGTCAGGTTTGCTCGGGCTCTGTCGGGCTCCAGCGTGCCCTGTCGGCTTTGCCCGGGCCCTGTCAGGCTCCATCAGGCTCTGTCGGGTTTGCTCAGGCCCTATCGGGCTCCGTGGGGCCCTGTCGGGTTTCCTCGGGCCCTGTCGGGCTCCATCGAGCCCTGTCGGGCTCCATCGGTCCCTGTCGGGTTTACGCGGGCCCTATCGGGCTCCGTCAGGCCCTGTCGGGTTTCCTCGGGCCCTGTCGGGCTCCGTCGGGCCCTGTCGGGTTTACGCGGGCCCTATCGGGCAACGTCAGGCCCTGTCGGGTTTGCTCGGGCCCTGTCGGGCTTCGTCGGGCCCTGTCGGGTTTCCTCGGGCCCTGTCGGGCTCCATCGTGCCCTGTCAGGCTCTGTCGGGCCCTGTCTGGTTTGCTCGGGCCCTGTCGGGTTTGCTCGGGCCCTGTCGGTCTCTGTCGGGACCTTTCTGGTTTCCTCGGGCCCTGTCGGGCTCCGTCGGGCCCTGTCGGGTTTGCTCGGGCCCTGTCGGTTTTTCTGAAGCCCTGTCAGGCTTCGTCGGACCCTGTCCAGTGTGCTCGGGCCCTGTCGGGCTCCGTCGAGCCCTGTCAGGTTTGCTCGGGCCTTGTTAGGCTTTGTCGGGCCCTGTCGGATTTCTTCGGGCCCTGTCGGGTTTGCTCAGGCCCTGTCGAGTTCCGTCGGGCCCTGTCGGGTTTCCTCGGGCCCTGTCGGACTCCATTGAGCCCTGCAAGGCTCCGTCGGGCTCTTTCGGGTTTCCTCGGGCCCTGTCGAGCCTTGTCGGGCCCTGTCGGGTTTGCTCGGGTTCTGTCGGGCTCCAGCGTGCCCTGTCGGGTTTTCCCGGGCCCTGTCAGGCTCCGTCAGGCCCTGTCAGGTTTGCTCGGGCCCTATCGGGCTCCGTCGAGCCCTGTCGGGTTTCCTCGGGCCCTGTCGGACTCCATCGAGCCCTGTCAGGCACCGTCGGGCCCTTTCGGGTTTGCTCGGGCCCCGTCGGGCTCCGTCGGGCCCTGTCGGGTTTGCTCGGGCCCTGTCGGGCTCCGTCGAGCCCTGTCGGGTTTCCTCGGGCCCTGTCGGGCTCCATCGAGCCCTGTCAGGCTCCGTCGGGCCCTTTCGGGTTTGCTCGGGCCCTGTCGGGCTCTGTCGGGCCCTGTCAGGCTTTGTCAGGTCCTGTCAGGTTTGCTCAGGCCCTGTCGGGTCTTGTCGGGCCCTGTCGGGTTTGCTCGGGCCCTGTCGGGTTTGCTCGGGCCCTGTCGGGCTCCGACGGGCCCTGTCTGGTTTCCTCGGGCTCTGTCGGGCTCCGTCGGGCCCTATCGGGTTTGCTCGGGCCATGTCGGGTTTGCTGAAGCCCTGTCAGGCTTCGTCAGACCCTGTCGGGTTTGCTCGGGCCCTGTCAGGCTCCGTCGGGCCCTATCGGGTTTGCTCGGGCCATGTCGGTTTTGCTCGGGCCCTGTCGGGCTCCGTCAGGCCCTGTCGGGTTTGCTCGGGCCCTGTCAGGCTCCGTCAGGCCCTGTCAGGTTTGCTCAGGCCCTGTCGGGATCCGTTGGGCCCTGTCGGGTTTGCGCGGCCCTGTCGGACTCCTTCGTGCCCTGTCAGGTTTGCTCGGGCCCTGTCGGGATTGCTCGGGCCCTGTCAGGCTCCGTCGAGCCCTGTCAGGTTTGCTCAGGCCCTGTCAAGTTTGCTCGGGCCCTGTCAGGCTCCGACGGGCCCTGTCGGGTTTCCTCGGGCCCTGTCGGGTTTTCTGAAGCCCTGTCAGGCTTCGTCGGACCCTGTCGAGTGTGCTCGGGCCCTGTCGGGCTCCGTCGACCCCTGTCAGGTTTGCTCGGGCCTTGTCAGGCTCCGTCGGGCCCTGTCGGATTTCCTCGGGCCCTGTCGGGTTTGCTCAGGCCCTGTCGAGGTCCGTCGGGCCCTGTCGGGTTTCCTCGGGCCCTGTCGGACTCCATTGAGCCCTGCAAGGCTCCGTCGGGCTCTTTCGGGTTTCCTCGGGCCCTGTCGAGCCTTGTCGGGCCCTGTCGGGTTTGCTCGGGCTCTGTCGGGCTCCAGCGTGCCCTGTCGGGTTTTCCCGGGCCCTGTCAGGCTCCGTCAGGCCCTGTCAGGTTTGCTCAGGCCCTATCGGGCTCCGTCGAGCCCTGTCGGGTTTCCTCGGGCCCTGTCGGACTCCATCGAGCCCTGTCAGGCACCGTCGGGCTCTTTCGGGTTTGCTCGGGCCCCGTCGGGCTCCGTCGGGCCCTGTCGGGTTTGCTCGAGACCTGTCGGGCTCCGTCGGGCCCTGTCGGTTTTCCTCGGGCCCTGTCGGGCTCCATCGAGCCCTGTCAGGCTCCGTCGGGCCCTTTCGGGTTTGCTCGGGCCCTGTCAGGCTCCATCGAGCCCTGTCAGGCTTTGTCAGGTCCTGTCAGGTTTGCTCAGTCCCTGTCGGGTCTTGTCGGGCCCTGTCGGGTTTGCTCGGGCCCTGTCGGGTTTGCTCGGGCCCTGTCGGGCTCCGTCGGGCCCTGTCTGGTTTCCTCGGGCTCTGTCGGTCTCTGTCGGGCCCTGTGGGGTTTGCTCTGGCCATGTCGGGTTTGCTGAAGCCCTGTCAGGCTTCGTCAGACCCTGTCGGGTTTGCTCGGGCCCTGTCAGGCTCCGTCGAGCCCTGTCGGGTTTGCTCGGGCCCTGTCAGGCTCCGTCGCGCCCTGTCGGGTTTCCTCGGGCCCTGTCGGGCTCTATCGAGCCCTGTCAGGTTTGCTCGGGCCATGTCGGGTTTGCTCGGGCCCTGTCGGGTTTGCCCGCGGCCTGTCGGGCTCCGTCGGGCCCTGTCAGGTTTGCTCGGGCCATGTCGGGTTTGCTCGGGCCATGCCGGGTTTGCTCGGGCCCTGTCGGGTTTGCCCGCGTCCTGTCGGGCTCTGTCGGGCCCTGTCAGGTTCGCTCGGGCCCTGTCAGGTTCGCTCGGGCCCTGTCAGGTTTGCTCGGGCCCTGTCGGGATCTGTCGGGCCCTCTCGGGTTTGCTCGGGCCCTGTCGGGCTCCTTCGTGCCCTGTAAGGTTTGCTCGGGCCCTGTCGGGTTTGCTCGGGCCCTGTCGGGCTCCGTCGAGCCCTGTCGGGTTTGCTCAGGCCTGACAGGGCCAGACGGAGCCCGACAAGGCCCGAGGAAACCAGACAGGGCCCGACAGAGCCCGACAGGGCCCGAGCAAACCCGACGTGGCCCGAGCAAACCCGACAGGGTTCGACAAAGCCTGACAGGGCTTGATGGAGCCCGACAGGGCCCGAGGAAACCCGACAGGGCCCGACGGAGCCTGACAGAGCCCGAGCAAACCCGACAGGGCTCGACGGAGCCCGATAGGGCCCGAGCAAACCCGACAGGGCCTGACGGAGCCCGACAGGGCCCGAGCAAACCCGAAAGGGCCCGACGAAGCCTGACAGGGCTCGATGGAGCCCGACAGGGCCCGAGGAAACCCGACAGGGCCCGACGGAGCCCGATAGGGCCCGAGCAAACCCGACAGGGCCCGATGGAGCCCGACAGGGCTCGAGCAAACCCGACAGGGTCCGACGAAGCCTGACAGGGCTTCAGCAAACCCGACATGGCCCGAGCAAACCCGACAGGGCCCGACGGAGCCCGACAGAGCCCGAGGAAACCAGACAGGGCCCGACGGAGCCCAACAGGGCCCGAGCAAACCCGACAGGGCCCGACGGAGCCCGACAGGGCTCGAGCAAACCCGAAACGGCCCGTCGGAGCCTGACAGGGCTCGATAGAGCCAGACAGGGCCCGAGGAAACCCGACAGGGCCTGATTGAACCCGATAGGGCCCGAGCAAACCCGACAGGGCCTGACGGAGCCTGACAGGGCCCGGGCAAACCCGACAGGGCACGCTGGAGCCCGACAGAGCCCGAGCAAACCCGACAGGGCCCGACAAGGCCCGACAGGGCCCGAGCAAACCTGAACACGTCCTGACAAAGCCTGACAGGGCCCGACGGAGCCCGCCAGGGCCCGAGCAAACCCGAAAGATCCCGACGGAGCCTGACAGGGCTCAGTGGAGTCCGACAGGGCCCGAGGAAACCCGACAGGGCCCGACGGAACCCGACAGGGCCTGAGCAAACCCGACAGGGCCCGAGCAAACCCGACAGGGCCCGAAGGAGCCTGACAAGGCCCGAGAAAACCCGACAGGGCTCGACGGAGCCCGACAGGGCCCGAGCACACTTGACAGGGTCCGACGAAGCCTGACAGGGCTTCAGAAAACCCGACAGGGCCCGAGCAAGCCGACAGGGCCCAGCGGAGCCTGACAGGGCCCGAGGAAACCCGACAGGGCCCGACGGAGCCCGATAGGGCCCGAGCAAACCCGACAGGGGCTGACGGAGCCTGACAGGGCCCGAGCAAACCCGACAGGGCCCGAGCGAATATGAGAGGGCCCAACGGAGCCCCACAGGACGCGGGTAAACCCGACAGAGCCCGAGCAAACCCGACAGGGCCCGACAAGGCTCGACAGGGCCCGAGCAAACCTGACACGTCCTGACAAAGCCTGACAGGGCCCGACGGAGCCCGCCAGGGCCCGAGCAAACCCGAAAGAGCCCGACGGAGCCTGACAGGGCTCAGTGGAGTCCGACAGGGCCCGAGGAAACCCGACAGGGCCCGACGGAACCCGACAGGGCCTGAGCAAACCCGACAGCTCCCGAGCAAACCCGACAGAGTTCGACAAAGACTGACAGGGCCCGACGGAGCCCGACAGGGCCCGAGCAAACCCGACAGGGCCTGACGGAGCCCGATAGGGCCCGAGCAAACCCGACAGGACCCAATGGAGCCCGACAGGGCTCGAGCAAACCCGACAGGGCCTGAGCAAATCCGACAGGGCCCGACGCAGCCCGACAGGGCCCGAGCAAACCCGAAAGGGCCCGACGGAGCCTGACAGGGCTCGATGGAGCCCGACAGGGCCCGAGGAAACCCAACAGGGTCCCACGGAGACCGATAGGGCCCGAGCAAACCCGACAGGGCCTGATGGAGCCTGACAGGGCCCGGGCAAACCCGACAGGGCACGCTGGAGCCCGACAGAGCCCGAACAAACCCGACAGGGCCCGACAAGGCCCGACAGGGCCCGAGCAAACCTGACAGGACCTGACAAAGCCTGACAGGGCCCGACGGAGCCCGACAGGGCCTGAGCAAACCCGAAAGAGCCCGACGGAGCCTGACAGGGCTCGATAGAGTCCGACAGGGCCCGAGGAAACCCGACAGAGCCCGACGGAACCCGAGAGGGCCCGACGGAACCCGAGAGGGCCCGAGGGAATCCGACAGGGCCCGACGGAGCCTGACAGGGCCCGATCAAACCCGACAGGGCCCGACAGGGCCCGACAGGACCCGAGCAAACCCGACAGGGCCCGAGCAAACCCGACAGGGTTCGACAACCCTGACAAAGCTCGATGGAGCCCGACAGGGCGCGAGGAAACCCGACAGGGCCCAGCGGAGCCTGACAGGGCCCGAGCAAACCCGACAGGGCTCGACAGAGCCTGACAGGGCCCGAGCAAACCTGACAGGGCCCGAGCAAACCTGACAGGGCACGAAGGAGCCCGACAGGGCCCGAGAAAACCCGACAGGGCCTGACAAGGCCCGACAGGGCCCGAGCAAACCTGACAGGGCTCGATGGAGCCCGACAGGGCCCGAGGAAACCCGATAGGGCCTGACGGAGCCAGACAGGGCCCGAGGAAACCCTACAGGGTTCGACGGAGCCCGACAGGGCCCGAGCAAACCCGACAGGGTCCGACGAAGCCTGACAGGGCTTCAGCAAACCCGACAGGGCCCGAGCAAACCCGACAGGGCCCGACGGAGCCTGACAGAGCCCGAGGAAACCCGACAGGGCCCGACAGAGCCCGACAGGGCTCGAGCAAACCCGACAGGGCCTGAGCAAACCCGACAGAGTTCGACAAAGCCTGACAGGGCCCGACGGAGCCCGACAGTGCCCAAGCAAACCTGACAGGGCCCGACGGAGCCCGACAGGGTACGAGCAAACCAGACAGGGCCTGACGGAGCCTGACAGGGCCCGAGCAAACCCGACAGGGCTCGACGGAGCCTGACAGGGCCCGAGCAAACCCGACAGGGCCCGAGCAAACCTGACAGGGCACGAAGGAGCCCGACAGGGCCCCAGCAAACCCGACAGGGCCCAACGGATCCCGACAGGGCCTGAGCAAACCTGACAGGGCCCGAGGAAGCCTGACAGGGCCCGAGCAAACCCGACAGGGGCTGACGGAGCCTGACAGGGCCCGAGCAAACCCGACAGGGCCCGAGCGAATCTGAGAGGGCTCGACGGAGCCCCACAGGACGCGGGTAAACCCGACAGAGCCCGAGCAAACCCGACAGGGCCCGACAAGTCTCGACAGGGCCCGAGCAAACCTGACACGTCCTGACAAAGCCTGACAGGGCCCGACGGAGCCCGCCAGGGCCCGAGCAAACCCGAAAGAGCCCGACGGAGCCTGACAGGGCTCAGTGGAGTCCGACAGGGCCCGAGGAAACCCGACAGGGCCCGACGGAACCCGACAGGGCCTGAGCAAACCCGACAGCTCCCGAGCAAACCCGACAGAGTTCGACAAAGACTGACAGGGCCCGACGGAGCCCGACAGGGCCCGAGCAAACCCGACAGGGCCTGACGGAGCCTGACAGGGCCCGAGCAAACCCGACAGGGCCCGAGCGAATCTGACAGGGCCCGACGGAGCCCCACAGGACGCGGGCAAACCCGACAGGGCCCGAGCAAACCCGACAGGGCCTGACAAGGCCCGACAGGGCCTGAGCAAACCCGACAGGACCCGACAAAGCCTGACGGGGTCCGATGGAGCCCGACAGGGCCCGAGCAAACCCGACAGGGCTTGATGGAGCCCGACAGGGCCCGAGGAAACCCGACAGGGCCCGACGGAGCCTGACAGGGCCCGAGCAAACCCGACAGGGTTCGACGGAGCCCGACAGGGCCCGAGCAAACCCGACAGGGCCCGACGAAGCCTGACAGGGCTTCAGCAAACCCGACAGGGCCCGAGCAAATCCGACAGGGCCTGACGGAGCCCGACAGGGCCCGAGGAAACCAGACAGGGCCCGACAGAGCCCGACAGGGCCCGAGCAAACCCGACAGGGCCTGACGGAGCCCGACAGGGCCCGAGCAAACCCGAAAGGGCCCGACGAAGCCTGACAGGGCTCGATGGAGACCGACAGGGCCCTAGCAAACCCAACAGGGCTTGACAAAGCCTGACAGGGCCCGAGCAAACCCGACAGGGCCCGAGCAAACCCCACAGGGCCCGACGGAGCCCGACAGGGCCCGAGCAAACCCAAAAGGGCCCGACGGAGCCTGACAGGGCTCGATGGAGCCCGACAGGGCCCGAGGAAACCCGACAGGGCTCGACGGAGCCCGATAGGGCCCGAGCAAACCCGACAGGGCCTGACGGAGCCCGACAGGGCCCGAGCAAACCCGAAAGGGCCCGACGAAGCCTGACAGGGCTCGATGGAGCCCGACAGGGCCCGAGGAAACCTGACAAGGCCCGACGGAGCCCGATAGGGCCCGAGCAAACCCGACAGGACCCGATGGAGCCCGACAGGGCTCAAGCAAACCCGACAGGGCCTGAGCAAATCCGACAGGGCCCGACGGAGCCCGACAGGGCCCGAGCAAACCCGAAAGGGCCCGACGGAGCCTGACAGGGCTCGATGGAGCCCGACAGGGCCTGAGGAAACCCGACAGGGCGCCACGGAGCCTGATAGGGCCCGAGCAAACCCGACAGGGCCTGATGGAGCCTGACAGGGCCCGGGCAAACCCGACAGGGCACGCTGGAGCCCGACAGAGCCCGGACAAACCCGACAGGGCCCGACAAGGCCCGACAGGGCCCGAGCAAACCTGACAGGACCTGACAAAGCCTGACAGGGCCTGACGGAGCCCGACAGGGCCTGAGCAAACCCGAAAGAGCCCGACGGAGCCTGACAGGGCCCGTGCAAACCCGACAGGGCCCGAGCAAACCTGACAGGGCACGAAGGAGACCGACAGGGCCCGAGCAAACCCGACAAGGCCCAACGGATCCCGACAGGGCCTGAGCAAACCTGACAGGGCCCTACGCAGCCCGACAGGGCACGAGCAAACCCAACAGGGCCTGACGGAGCCTGACAGGGCCCGAGCAAACCCGACAGGGCCCGAGCGAATCTGACAGGGCCCGACGGAGCCCGACAGGACGCGGGCAAACCCGACAGGTCCCGAGCAAACCCGACAGGGTCTGACAAGGCCCGACAGGGCCCGAGCAAACCTGACAGGGCCTGACGGAGCCCGACAGGGCTCGAGCAAACCCGATAGGGCCTGACGGAGCCTGACAGTTCCCGAGCAAACCTGACAGGGCCCGAGAGAACCTGACAGGGCCCGACGGAGCCCGACAGGGCGCGAGCAAACCTGACAGGGGCTGACAAGGCCCGACAGGGCCTGAGCAAACCCGACAGGTCCCACCAAAGCCTGATAGGGTCCGATGGAGACCGACAGGGCCCGAGCAAACCCGACAGGGCCCGAGCAAACCTGACAGGGCTCGATGGAGCCCGACAGGGCCCGAGGAAACCCGAGAGGGCACGACGGAGCCTGACAGGGCCCGAGCAAACCCGACAGGGTTCGACGGAGCCCGACAGGGCCCGAGCAAACCCGACAGGGTCCGACGAAGCCTGACAGGGCTTCAGCAAACCCAACAGGGCTCGAGCAAATCCGACAGGGCCCGACGGAGCCCGACAGGGCCCGAGGACACCAGACAGGGCCCGACAGAGCCCGACAGGGCCCGAGCAAACCCGACAGGGCCTGACGGAGCCCGACAGGGCCCGAGCAAACCCGAAAGGGCCCGACGGAGCCTGACAGGGCTCGATGGAGCCACACAGGGCCCGAGGAAACCTGACAGGGCCCCACGGAGCCCGATAGGGCCCGAGCAAACCCGACAGGGCCTGATGGAGCCTGACAGGGCCCGGGCAAACCCGACAGGGCACGCTGGAGCCCGACAGAGCCCGAGCAAACCCGACAGGGCCCGACAAGGCCCGACAGGGCCCGAGCAAACCTGACAGGACCTTACAAAGCCTGACAGGGCTCGACGGAGCCCGACAGGGCCTGAGCAAACCCGAAAGAGCCCGACGGAGCCTGACAGGGCCCGAGCAAACCCGACAGGGTTCGACGGAGCCCGACAGGGCCCGAGCAAACCCGACAGGGTCCGACGAAGCCTGACAGGGCTTCAGCAAACCCAACAGGGCCCGAGCAAATCCGACAGGGCCCGACGGAGCCCGACAGGGCCCGAGGAAACCAGACAGGGCCCGACAGAGCCCGACAGGGCCCGAGCAAACCCGACAGGGCCCGAGCAAACCCGACAGGGTTCGACAAAGCCTGACAGGGCCCGACGGAGCCCGACAGGGCCCTAGCAAACCCGAGAGGGCTTGACAAAGCCTGACAGGGCCCGAGCAAACCCGACAGGGCCCGAGCAAACACGACAGGGCCCGACGGAGCCCGACAGGGCCCGAGCAAACCCGAAAGGGCCCGACGGAGCCTGACAGGGCTCGATTGAGCCCGACAGGGCCCGAGCAAACCCGACAGGGCTCGACGGAGCCCGATAGGGCCCGAGCAAACCCGACAGGGACTGACGGAGCCCGACAGGGCCCGAGCAAACCCGAAAGGGCCCGACGAAGCCTGACAGGGCTCGATGGAGCCCGACAGGGCCCTAGGAAACCCGACAGGGCCTGACGGAGCCCGACAGAGCCCGAGGAAACCAGACAGGGCC
Source organism: Patagioenas fasciata (assembly GCF_037038585.1). Classification (NCBI taxonomy): domain Eukaryota; kingdom Metazoa; phylum Chordata; class Aves; order Columbiformes; family Columbidae; genus Patagioenas; species Patagioenas fasciata. Next base: position 1,894,110 of record NC_092530.1, read on the forward strand.
CGACGGAGCCCGACAGGGCCCGAGGAAACCCGACAGGGCCCGAGCAAACCCGAAAGGGCCCGACGGAGCCTGACAGGGCTCGATGGTGCCAGACAGTGCCCGAGGAAACCCGACAAAGCCTGATTGAACCCGATAGGGCCCGAGCAAACCCGACAGGGCCTGACGGAGCCTGACAGGGCCCGGGCCAACCCGACAGGGCACGCTGGAGCCCGACAGAGCCCGAGCAAACCCGACAGGGCCTGACAAGGCCCGACAGGGCCCGAGCAAACCTGACACGTCCTGACAAAGCCTGACAAGGCCCGACGGAGCCCGCCAAGGCCCGAACAAACCCGAAAGAGCCCGACGGAGCCTGACAGGGCTCAGTGGAGTCCGACAGGGCTTGAGGAAACCCGACAGGGCCCGACGGAACCCGACAGGGCCTGAGCAATCCCGACAGGGCCTGAGCAAACCCGACAGGGCCCGAAGGAGCCTGACAAGGCCCGAGGAAACCAGACAGGGCCCGACGGAGCCCGACAGGGCCCGAGCAAACCCGACAGGGCCCGAGCAAACCCGAAAGGGCCCGACGGAGCCTGACAGGGCTCGATGGAGCCAGACAGGGCCCGAGGAAACCCGACAAAGCCTGATTGAACCCGATAGGGCCCGAGCAAACCCGACAGGGCCTGACGGAGCCTGACAGGGCCCGAGCAAACCCGACAGGGCCTGATGGAGCCTGACAGGGCCCGGGCAAACCCGACAGGGCACGCTGGAGCCCGACAGAGCCCGAGCAAACCCGACAGGGCCCGACAAGGCCCGACAGGGCCCGAGCAAACCTGACACGTCCTGACAAAGCCTGACAGGGCCCGACGGAGCCCGCCAGGGCCCGAGCAAACCCGAAAGAGCCCGACGGAGCCTGACAGGGCTCAGTGGAGTCCGACAGGGCCCGAGGAAACCCGACAGGGCCCGACGGAGCCCGACAGGGCCTGAGCAAACCCGAAAGAGCCCGACGGAGCCTGACAGGGCTCGATAGAGTCCGACAGGGCCCGAGGAAACCCGACAGAGCCCGACGGAACCCGAGAGGGCCCGACGGAACCCGAGAGGGCCCGAGGGAATCCGACAGGGCCCGACGGAGCCTGACAGGGCCCGATCAAACCCGACAGGGCCCGACAGGGCCCGACAGGACCCGAGCAAACCCGACAGGGCCCGAGCAAACCCGACAGGGTTCGACAACCCTGACAAAGCTCGATGGAGCCCGACAGGGCGCGAGGAAACCCGACAGGGCCCAGCGGAGCCTGACAGGGCCCGAGCAAACCCGACAGGGCTCGACAGAGCCTGACAGGGCCCGAGCAAACCTGACAGGGCCCGAGCAAACCTGACAGGGCACGAAGGAGCCCGACAGGGCCCGAGAAAACCCGACAGGGCCTGACAAGGCCCGACAGGGCCCGAGCAAACCTGACAGGGCTCGATGGAGCCCGACAGGGCCCGAGGAAACCCGATAGGGCCTGACGGAGCCAGACAGGGCCCGAGGAAACCCTACAGGGTTCGACGGAGCCCGACAGGGCCCGAGCAAACCCGACAGGGTCCGACGAAGCCTGACAGGGCTTCAGCAAACCCGACAGGGCCCGAGCAAACCCGACAGGGCCCGACGGAGCCTGACAGAGCCCGAGGAAACCCGACAGGGCCCGACAGAGCCCGACAGGGCTCGAGCAAACCCGACAGGGCCTGAGCAAACCCGACAGAGTTCGACAAAGCCTGACAGGGCCCGACGGAGCCCGACAGTGCCCAAGCAAACCTGACAGGGCCCGACGGAGCCCGACAGGGTACGAGCAAACCAGACAGGGCCTGACGGAGCCTGACAGGGCCCGAGCAAACCCGACAGGGCTCGACGGAGCCTGACAGGGCCCGAGCAAACCCGACAGGGCCCGAGCAAACCTGACAGGGCACGAAGGAGCCCGACAGGGCCCCAGCAAACCCGACAGGGCCCAACGGATCCCGACAGGGCCTGAGCAAACCTGACAGGGCCCGAGGAAGCCTGACAGGGCCCGAGCAAACCCGACAGGGGCTGACGGAGCCTGACAGGGCCCGAGCAAACCCGACAGGGCCCGAGCGAATCTGAGAGGGCCCGACGGAGCCCCACAGGACGCGGGTAAACCCGACAGAGCCCGAGCAAACCCGACAGGGCCCGACAAGTCTCGACAGGGCCCGAGCAAACCTGACACGTCCTGACAAAGCCTGACAGGGCCCGACGGAGCCCGCCAGGGCCCGAGCAAACCCGAAAGAGCCCGACGGAGCCTGACAGGGCTCAGTGGAGTCCGACAGGGCCCGAGGAAACCCGACAGGGCCCGACGGAACCCGACAGGGCCTGAGCAAACCCGACAGCTCCCGAGCAAACCCGACAGAGTTCGACAAAGACTGACAGGGCCCGACGGAGCCCGACAGGGCCCGAGCAAACCCGACAGGGCCTGACGGAGCCTGACAGGGCCCGAGCAAACCCGACAGGGCCCGAGCGAATCTGACAGGGCCCGACGGAGCCCCACAGGACGCGGGCAAACCCGACAGGGCCCGAGCAAACCCGACAGGGCCTGACAAGGCCCGACAGGGCCTGAGCAAACCCGACAGGACCCGACAAAGCCTGACGGGGTCCGATGGAGCCCGACAGGGCCCGAGCAAACCCGACAGGGCTTGATGGAGCCCGACAGGGCCCGAGGAAACCCGACAGGGCCCGACGGAGCCTGACAGGGCCCGAGCAAACCCGACAGGGTTCGACGGAGCCCGACAGGGCCCGAGCAAACCCGACAGGGCCCGACGAAGCCTGACAGGGCTTCAGCAAACCCGACAGGGCCCGAGCAAATCCGACAGGGCCTGACGGAGCCCGACAGGGCCCGAGGAAACCAGACAGGGCCCGACAGAGCCCGACAGGGCCCGAGCAAACCCGACAGGGCCTGACGGAGCCCGACAGGGCCCGAGCAAACCCGAAAGGGCCCGACGAAGCCTGACAGGGCTCGATGGAGACCGACAGGGCCCTAGCAAACCCAACAGGGCTTGACAAAGCCTGACAGGGCCCGAGCAAACCCGACAGGGCCCGAGCAAACCCCACAGGGCCCGACGGAGCCCGACAGGGCCCGAGCAAACCCAAAAGGGCCCGACGGAGCCTGACAGGGCTCGATGGGGCCCGACAGGGCCCGAGGAAACCCGACAGGGCTCGACGGAGCCCGATAGGGCCCGAGCAAACCCGACAGGGCCTGACGGAGCCCGACAGGGCCCGAGCAAACCCGAAAGGGCCCGACGAAGCCTGACAGGGCTCGATGGAGCCCGACAGGGCCCGAGGAAACCTGACAAGGCCCGACGGAGCCCGATAGGGCCCGAGCAAACCCGACAGGACCCGATGGAGCCCGACAGGGCTCAAGCAAACCCGACAGGGCCTGAGCAAATCCGACAGGGCCCGACGGAGCCCGACAGGGCCCGAGCAAACCCGAAAGGGCCCGACGGAGCCTGACAGGGCTCGATGGAGCCCGACAGGGCCTGAGGAAACCCGACAGGGCGCCACGGAGCCTGATAGGGCCCGAGCAAACCCGACAGGGCCTGATGGAGCCTGACAGGGCCCGGGCAAACCCGACAGGGCACGCTGGAGCCCGACAGAGCCCGGACAAACCCGACAGGGCCCGACAAGGCCCGACAGGGCCCGAGCAAACCTGACAGGACCTGACAAAGCCTGACAGGGCCTGACGGAGCCCGACAGGGCCTGAGCAAACCCGAAAGAGCCCGACGGAGCCTGACAGGGCCCGTGCAAACCCGACAGGGCCCGAGCAAACCTGACAGGGCACGAAGGAGACCGACAGGGCCCGAGCAAACCCGACAAGGCCCAACGGATCCCGACAGGGCCTGAGCAAACCTGACAGGGCCCTACGCAGCCCGACAGGGCACGAGCAAACCCAACAGGGCCTGACGGAGCCTGACAGGGCCCGAGCAAACCCGACAGGGCCCGAGCGAATCTGACAGGGCCCGACGGAGCCCGACAGGACGCGGGCAAACCCGACAGGTCCCGAGCAAACCCGACAGGGTCTGACAAGGCCCGACAGGGCCCGAGCAAACCTGACAGGGCCTGACGGAGCCCGACAGGGCTCGAGCAAACCCGATAGGGCCTGACGGAGCCTGACAGTTCCCGAGCAAACCTGACAGGGCCCGAGAGAACCTGACAGGGCCCGACGGAGCCCGACAGGGCGCGAGCAAACCTGACAGGGGCTGACAAGGCCCGACAGGGCCTGAGCAAACCCGACAGGTCCCACCAAAGCCTGATAGGGTCCGATGGAGACCGACAGGGCCCGAGCAAACCCGACAGGGCCCGAGCAAACCTGACAGGGCTCGATGGAGCCCGACAGGGCCCGAGGAAACCCGAGAGGGCACGACGGAGCCTGACAGGGCCCGAGCAAACCCGACAGGGTTCGACGGAGCCCGACAGGGCCCGAGCAAACCCGACAGGGTCCGACGAAGCCTGACAGGGCTTCAGCAAACCCAACAGGGCTCGAGCAAATCCGACAGGGCCCGACGGAGCCCGACAGGGCCCGAGGACACCAGACAGGGCCCGACAGAGCCCGACAGGGCCCGAGCAAACCCGACAGGGCCTGACGGAGCCCGACAGGGCCCGAGCAAACCCGAAAGGGCCCGACGGAGCCTGACAGGGCTCGATGGAGCCACACAGGGCCCGAGGAAACCTGACAGGGCCCCACGGAGCCCGATAGGGCCCGAGCAAACCCGACAGGGCCTGATGGAGCCTGACAGGGCCCGGGCAAACCCGACAGGGCACGCTGGAGCCCGACAGAGCCCGAGCAAACCCGACAGGGCCCGACAAGGCCCGACAGGGCCCGAGCAAACCTGACAGGACCTTACAAAGCCTGACAGGGCTCGACGGAGCCCGACAGGGCCTGAGCAAACCCGAAAGAGCCCGACGGAGCCTGACAGGGCCCGAGCAAACCCGACAGGGTTCGACGGAGCCCGACAGGGCCCGAGCAAACCCGACAGGGTCCGACGAAGCCTGACAGGGCTTCAGCAAACCCAACAGGGCCCGAGCAAATCCGACAGGGCCCGACGGAGCCCGACAGGGCCCGAGGAAACCAGACAGGGCCCGACAGAGCCCGACAGGGCCCGAGCAAACCCGACAGGGCCCGAGCAAACCCGACAGGGTTCGACAAAGCCTGACAGGGCCCGACGGAGCCCGACAGGGCCCTAGCAAACCCGAGAGGGCTTGACAAAGCCTGACAGGGCCCGAGCAAACCCGACAGGGCCCGAGCAAACACGACAGGGCCCGACGGAGCCCGACAGGGCCCGAGCAAACCCGAAAGGGCCCGACGGAGCCTGACAGGGCTCGATTGAGCCCGACAGGGCCCGAGCAAACCCGACAGGGCTCGACGGAGCCCGATAGGGCCCGAGCAAACCCGACAGGGACTGACGGAGCCCGACAGGGCCCGAGCAAACCCGAAAGGGCCCGACGAAGCCTGACAGGGCTCGATGGAGCCCGACAGGGCCCTAGGAAACCCGACAGGGCCTGACGGAGCCCGACAGAGCCCGAGGAAACCAGACAGGGCCCGACGGAGCCCGACAGGGCCCGAGGAAACCCGACAGGGCCCGAGCAAACCCGAAAGGGCCCGACGGAGCCTGACAGGGCTCGATGGTGCCAGACAGTGCCCGAGGAAACCCGACAAAGCCTGATTGAACCCGATAGGGCCCGAGCAAACCCGACAGGGCCTGACGGAGCCTGACAGGGCCCGGGCCAACCCGACAGGGCACGCTGGAGCCCGACAGAGCCCGAGCAAACCCGACAGGGCCTGACAAGGCCCGACAGGGCCCGAGCAAACCTGACACGTCCTGACAAAGCCTGACAAGGCCCGACGGAGCCCGCCAAGGCCCGAACAAACCCGAAAGAGCCCGACGGAGCCTGACAGGGCTCAGTGGAGTCCGACAGGGCTTGAGGAAACCCGACAGGGCCCGACGGTACCCGACAGGGCCTGAGCAATCCCGACAGGGCCTGAGCAAACCCGACAGGGCCCGAAGGAGCCTGACAAGGCCCGAGGAAACCAGACAGGGCCCGACGGAGCCCGACAGGGCCCGAGCAAACCCGACAGGGCCCGAGCAAACCCGAAAGGGCCCGACGGAGCCTGACAGGGCTCGATGGAGCCAGACAGGGCCCGAGGAAACCCGACAAAGCCTGATTGAACCCGATAGGGCCCGAGCAAACCCGACAGGGCCTGACGGAGCCTGACAGGGCCCGAGCAAACCCGACAGGGCCTGATGGAGCCTGACAGGGCCCGGGCAAACCCGACAGGGCACGCTGGAGCCCGACAGAGCCCGAGCAAACCCGACAGGGCCCGACAAGGCCCGACAGGGCCCGAGCAAACCTGACACGTCCTGACAAAGCCTGACAGGGCCCGACGGAGCCCGCCAGGGCCCGAGCAAACCCGAAAGAGCCCGACGGAGCCTGACAGGGCTCAGTGGAGTCCGACAGGGCCCGAGGAAACCCGACAGGGCCCGACGGAACCCGACAGGGCCTGAGCAAACCCGACAGGGCCTGAGCAAACCCGACAGGGCCCGAATGAGCCTGACAAGGCCCGAGAAAACCTGACAGGGCTCGACGGAGCCCGACAGGGCCCGAGCACACTCGACAGGGTCCGACAAAGCCTGACAGGGCTTCAGAAAACCCGACAGGGCCCGAGCAAGCCGACAGGGCCCAACGGAGCCTGACAGGGCCCGAGGAAACCCGACAGGGCCCGACGGAGCCCGATAGGGCCCGAGCAAACCCGACAGGACCCGATGGAGCCCGACAGGGCTCGAGCAAACCTGACAGGGCCTGAGCAAATCCGACAGGGCCCGACGGAGCCCGACAGGGCCCGAGCAAACCCGAAAGGGCCCGACGGAGCCTGACAGGGCTCGATGGAGCCCGACAGGGCCCGAGGAAACCCGACAGGGCCCCACGGAGCCCGATAGGGCCCGAGCAAACCCGACAGGGCCTGATGGAGCCTGACAGGGCCCGGGCAAACCCGACAGGGCACGCTGGAGCCCGAGAGAGCCCGAACAAGCCCGACAGAGGCCTAACAAACCCGACAGGGCCCGACAAGGCCTGACAGGGCCCGAGCAAACCTGACAGGACCTGACAAAGCCTGACAGGGCCCGACGGAGCCCGACAGGGCCTGAGCAAACCCGAAAGAGCCCGACGGAGCCTGACAGGGCTCGATAGAGTCCGACAGGGCCCGAGGAAACCCGACAGAGCCCGACGGAACCCGAGAAGGCCTGACGGAACCCGAGAGGGCCCGAGGGAATCCGACAGGGCCCGACGGAGCCTGACAGGGCCCGAGCAAACCCGACAGGGCCCGACAGGGCCCGACAGGACCCGAGCAAACCCGACAGGGCCCGAGCAAACCCGACAGGGTTCGACAAAGCCTGACAAAGCTCGATGGAGCCCGAGAGGGCGCGAGGAAACCCGACAGGGCCCGACGGAGCCTGACAGGACCCAAGCAAACCCGACAGGGCTCGACAGAGCCTGACAGGGCCCGAGCAAACCCGACAGGGACCGAGCAAACCTGACAGGGCACGAAGGAGCCCGACAGGGCCCGAGCAAACCCGACAAGAGCCAACGGAGCCCGACAAAGCCTGAGCAAACCTGACAGGGCCCGACGGAGCCCGACAGGGCACGAGCAAACCCGACAGGGCCTGACAGAGCCTGACAGGGCCCGAGCAAACCCTACATGGCCCGAGCGAATCTGACAGGGCCCGACGGAGCCCGACAGGACGCGGGCAAACCCGACAGGTCCCGAGCAAAACCGACAGGGCCTGACTAGGCCCGACAGGGCCCGAGCAAACCTGACAGGGCTCGATGGAGCCCGACAGGGCCCGAGGAAACCCGATAGGGCCTGACGGAGCCTGACAGGGCCCGAGGAAACCCGACAGGGTTCGACGGAGCCCGACAGGGCCCGAGCAAACCCGACAGGGTCCGACGAAGTCTGACAGGGCTTCAGCAAACCCGACAGGGCCCGAGCAAACCCGACAGGGCCCGACGGAGCCTGACAGGGCCCGAGGAAACCCGACAGGGCCCGACAGAGCCCGACAGGGCCCGAGCAAACCCGACAGGGCCTGAGCAAACCCGACAGGGTTTGACAAAGCCTTACAGGGCCCGACGGAGCCCGACAGTGCCCAAGCAAATCTGACAGGGCCCGACGGAGCCTGACAGGGTACGAGCAAACCAGACAGGGCCTGACGGAGCCTGACAGGGCCCGAGCAAACCCGACAGGGCTCGACGGAGCCTGACATGGCCCGAGCAAACCCGACAGGGCCCGAGCAAACCTGACAGGGCACGAAGGAGCCCGACAGGGCCCCAGCAAACCCGACAGGGCCCAACGGATTCCGACAGGGCCTGAGCAAACCTGACAGGGCTCGACGGAGCCTGACAGGGCCCGAGCAAACCCGACAGGGCCTGACGGAGCCTGACAGGGCCCGAGCAAACCCGACAGGGCCCGAGCGAATCTGACAGGGCCCGACGGAGCCCCACAGGACGCGGGCAAACCCGACAGGGCCCGAGCAAACCCAACAGGGCCTGACAAGGCCCGACAGGGCCTGAGCAAACCCGACAGGACCCGACAAAGCCTGACGGGGTCCGATGGAGCCCGACAAGGCCCGAGCAAACCCGACAGGGCTCGATGGAGCCCGACAGGGCCCGAGGAAACCCAACAGGGCGCGTCGGAGCCTGACAGAGCCCAAGCAAACCCGACAGGACTCGACGGAGCCCGACAGGGCCTGAGAAAACCAGACAGGGCCCGACAGAGCCTGACAGGACCCTAGCAAACCCGACAGGGCCTGAGCAAACCCGACAGGGCCCGACGGAGTCTGACAGGGCCTGAGGAAACCAGACAGGGCCCGACGGAGCCCGACAGGGCCCGAGCAAACCCGAAAGGGCCCGACGGAGCCTGACAGGGCTCGATGGAGCCCGACAGGGCCCGAGGAAACCTGACAGGGCTTGACGGAGCCCGATAGGGCCCGAGCAAACCCGACAGGACTCGACGGAGCCCGACAGGGCCTGAGAAAACCAGACAGGGCCCGACAGAGCCTGACAGGACCCTAGCAAACCCGACAGGGCCTGAGCAAACCCGACAGGGCCCGACGGAGTCTGACAGGGCCTGAGGAAACCAGACAGGGCCCGACGGAGCCCGACAGGGCCCTAGCAAACCCGACAGGGCTTGACAAAGCCTGACAGGGCCCGAGCAAACCCGACAGGGCCCGAGCAAAACCCACAGGGCCCGACGGAGCCCGACAGGGCCCGAGCAAACCCGAAAGGGCCCGACGGAGCCTGACAGGGCTCGATGGAGCCCGACAGGGCCCGAGGAAACCTGACAGGGCTTGACGGAGCCCGATAGGGCCCGAGCAAACCCGACAGGGCCTGACGGAGCCCGACAGGGCCCGAGCAAACCCGAAAGGGCCCGACGAAGCCTGACAGGGCTCGATGGAGCCCGACAGGGCCCGAGGAAACCTGACAGGGCCCGACGGAGCCCGATAGGGCCCGAGCAAACCCGACAGGACCCGATGGAGCCCGACAGGGCTCAAGTAAAACCGACAGGGCCTGAGCAAATCGGACAGGGCCCGACGGAGCCCGACAGGTCCCGAGCAAACCCGAAAGGGCCCGACGGAGCCTGACAGGGCTCGATGGAGCCCGACAGGGCCCGAGGAAACCCGACAGGGCCCCACGGAGCCCGATAGGGCCCGAGCAAACCCGACAGAGCCTGATGGAGCCCGACAGGGCCCGGGCAAACCCGACAGGGCACGCTGGAGCCCGACAGAGCCCGAGCAAACCCGACAGTGCCCGACAAGGCCCGACAGGGCCCGAGCAAACCTGACAGGACCTTACAAAGCCTGACAGGGCCCGACAGAGCCCGACAGGGCCTGAGCAAACCCGAAAGAGCTTGACGGAGCCTGACAGGGCCCGAGCAAACCCGACAGGGCCCGAGCAAACCTGACAGGGCACGAAGGAGACCGACAGGGCCCGAGCAAACCCGACAAGGCCCAACGGATCCCGACAGGGCCTGAGCAAACCTGACAGGGCCCTACGCAGCCCGACAGGGCACGAGCAAACCCAACAGGGCCTGACGGAGCCTGACAGGGCCCGAGCAAACCCGACAGGGCCCGAGCGAATCTGACAGGGCCCGACGGAGCCCGACAGGACGCGGGCAAATCCGACAGGTCCCGAGCAAACCCGACAGGGCCTGACAAGGCCAGACAGGGCCCGAGCAAACCTGACAGGGCCTGACGGAGCCCGACAGGGCTCGAGCAAACCCGATAGGGCCTGACGGAGCCTGACAGGGCCCGAGCAAACCTGACAGGGCCCGAGAGAACCTGACAGGGCTCGACGGAGCCCGACAGGGCGCGAGCAAAACTGACAGGGGCTGACAAGGCCCGACAGGGCCTGAGCAAATCCGACAGGGCCCGACGGAGCCCGACAGGGCCCGAGCAAACCCGAAAGGGCCCGACGGAGCCTGACAGGGCTCGATGGAGCCCGACAGGGCCCGAGGAAACCTGACAGGGCCCCACGGAGCCCGATAGGGCCCGAGCAAACCCGACAGGGCCTGATGGAGCCTGACAGGGCCCGGGCAAACCCGACAGGGCACGCTGGAGCCCGACAGAGCCCGAGCAAACCCGACAGGGCCCGACGGAGCCCGACAGGGCCTGAGCAAACCCGAAAGAGCCCGACGGAGCCTGACAGGGCTCGATAGAGTCTGACAGGGCCCGAGGAAACCCGACAGGGCCGGACGGAACCCGAGAGGGCCCGACGGAACCCAAGAGGGCCCGAGGAAATCCGACAGGGCCCGACAGAGCCTGACAGGGCCCGAGCAAACCCGACAGTGCCCGACAGAGCCCGACAGGACCCGAGCAATCCCGACAGGGCCCGAGCAAACCCGACAGGGTTCGACAAAGCCTGACAGGGCTCGATGGAGCCCGACAGGGCCCGAGGAAACCCGACAGGGCCCGACGGAGCCTGACAGGGCCCGAGCAAACCCGACAGGGCCCAACGGATCCCGACAGGGCCTGAGCAAACCTGACAGGGCCCGACGGAGCCCGACAGGGTACGAGCAAACCCGACAGGGCCTGACGGAGCCTGACAGGGCCCGAGCAAACCCGACAGGGCCCGAGCGAATCTGACAGGGCCCGACGGAGCCCGACAGGACGTGGGCAAACCCGACAGGTCCCGAGCAAACCCGACAGGGCCTGACAAGGCCCGACGGGGCCTGAGCAAACCCGACAGGGCCTGACGGAGCCCGACAGAGCTCGAGCAAACCCGATAGGGCCTGACGGAGCCTGACAGGGCCCGAGCAAACCTGACAGGACCCGAGAGAACCTGACAGGGCCCGACGGAGCCCGACAGGGCGCGAGCAAACCTGACAGGGGCTGACAAGGCCCGACAGGGCCTGAGCAAACCCGACAGGACCCGCCAAAGCCTGATAGGGTCCGATGGAGACCGACAGGGCCCGAGCAAACCCGACAGGGCCCGAGCAAACCTGACAGGGCTCGATGGAGCCCGACAGGGCCCGAGCAAACCCGACAGGGTTCGACGGAGCCCGACAGGGCCCGAGCAAACCCGACAGGGTCCGACGAAGCCCGACAGGGCTTCAGCAAACCCGACAGGGCCCGAGCAAATCCGACAGGGCCCGACGGAGCCCAACAGGGCCCGAGGAAACCAGACAGGGCCCGACAGAGCCCGACAGGGCCCGAGCAAACCCGACAGGGCCCGAGCAAACCCGACAGGGTTCGACAAAGCCTGACAGGGCCCGACGGAGCCCGACAGGGCCCTAGCAAACCCGACAGGGCTTGACAAAGCCTGACAGGGCCCGAGCAAACCCGACAGGGCCCGAGCAAACCCGACAGGGCCCGACGGAGCCCGACAGGGCCCGAGCAAACCCGAAAGGGCCCGACGGAGCCTGACAGGGCTCGATGGAGCCCGATAGGGCCCGAGCAAACCTGACAGGACCTGATGGAGCCCGACAAAGCCCGAGCAAACCCGACAGGGCCTGAGCAAATCCGACAGGGCCCGACGGAGCCCGACAGGGCCCGCGCAAACCCGAAAGGGCCCGACGGAGCCTGACAGGGCTCGATGGAGCCCGACAGGGCCCGAGGAAACCCGACAGGGCCCCACGGAGCCCGATAGGGCCCGAGCAAACCCGACAGGGCCTGATGGAGCCTGACAGGGCCCGGGCAAACCCGACAGGGCACGCTGGAGACCGACAGAGCCCGAGCAAACCCGACAGGGCCCGACAAGGCCCGACAGGCCCGAGCAAACCTGACAGGACCTGACAAAGCCTGACAGGGCCCGACGGAGACCGACAGGGCCTGAGCAAACCCGAAAGAGCCCGACGGAGCCTGACAGGGCTCGATAGAGTCCGACAGGGCCCAAGGAAACCCAACAGGGCCGGACGGAACCCGAGAGGGCCCGACGGAACCCGACAGGGCCCGAGGAAGTCCGACAGGGCCCGACGGAGCCTGACAGGGCCCGAGCAAACCCGACAGGGCCCGACAGAGCCCGACAGGACCCGAGCAAACCCGACAGGGCCCGAGCAAACCCGACAGGGTTCGACAAAGCCTGACAGGGCTCGATGGAGCCCGACAGGGCCCGAGGAAACCCGACAGAGTCTGACGGAGCCTGACAGGGCCCGAGCGAACCCGACAGGGCCCGAGCAAACCTGACAGGGCACGAAGGAGCCCGACAGGGCCCGAGCAAACCCGACAAGGCCCAACGGATCCCGACAGGGCCCGAGCAAACCTGACAGGGCCCGACGGAGCCTGACAGGGCACGAGAAAACCCGACAGGGCCTGACGGAGCCTGACAGGGCCCGAGCAAACCCGACAGGGCCCGAGCGAATCTGACAGGGCCCGACGGAGCCCGACAGGACGCGAGTAAACCCGACAGGGGCTGACAAGGCCCGACAGGGCCTGAGCAAACCCGAAAGGACCCGCCAAAGCCTGATAGGGTCCGATGGAGCCCGACAGGGCCCGAGGAAACCCGACAGGGCGCGACGGAGCCTGACAGGGCCCGAGCAAACCCGACAGGGTTCGACGGAGCCCGACAGGGCCCGAGCAAACCAGACAGGGTCCGACGAAGCCTGACAGGGCTCGATGGAGCCCGACAGGGCCCGAGGAAACCCGACAGGGCGCGACGGAGCCTGACAGGGCCCGAGCAAACCCGACAGGGCCTGACGGAGCCCGACAGGGCCCGAGCAAACCCGAAAGGGCCCGACGAAGCGTGACAGGGCTCGATGGAGCCCGACAGGGCCCGAGGAAACCCGACAGGGCCCGACAAGGCCCGACAGGGCCCGAGCAAACCTGACAGGACCTTACAAAGCCTGACAGGGCCCGACAGAGCCCGACAGGGCCTGAGCAAACCCGAAAGAGCTTGACGGAGCCTGACAGGGCCCGAGCAAACCCGACAGGGCCCGAGCAAACCTGACAGGGCACGAAGGAGACCGACAGGGCCCGAGCAAACCCGACAAGGCCCAACGGATCCCGACAGGGCCTGAGCAAACCTGACAGGGCCCTACGCAGCCCGACAGGGCACGAGCAAACCCAACAGGGCCTGACGGAGCCTGACAGGGCCCGAGCAAACCCGACAGGGCCCGAGCGAATCTGACAGGGCCCGACGGAGCCCGACAGGACGCGGGCAAATCCGACAGGTCCCGAGCAAACCCGACAGGGCCTGACAAGGCCAGACAGGGCCCGAGCAAACCTGACAGGGCCTGACGGAGCCCGACAGGGCTCGAGCAAACCCGATAGGGCCTGACGGAGCCTGACAGGGCCCGAGCAAACCTGACAGGGCCCGAGAGAACCTGACAGGGCTCGACGGAGCCCGACAGGGCGCGAGCAAAACTGACAGGGGCTGACAAGGCCCGACAGGGCCTGAGCAAATCCGACAGGGCCCGACGGAGCCCGACAGGGCCCGAGCAAACCCGAAAGGGCCCGACGGAGCCTGACAGGGCTCGATGGAGCCCGACAGGGCCCGAGGAAACCTGACAGGGCCCCACGGAGCCCGATAGGGCCCGAGCAAACCCGACAGGGCCTGATGGAGCCTGACAGGGCCCGGGCAAACCCGACAGGGCACGCTGGAGCCCGACAGAGCCCGAGCAAACCCGACAGGGCCCGACGGAGCCCGACAGGGCCTGAGCAAACCCGAAAGAGCCCGACGGAGCCTGACAGGGCTCGATAGAGTCTGACAGGGCCCGAGGAAACCCGACAGGGCCGGACGGAACCCGAGAGGGCCCGACGGAACCCAAGAGGGCCCGAGGAAATCCGACAGGGCCCGACAGAGCCTGACAGGGCCCGAGCAAACCCGACAGTGCCCGACAGAGCCCGACAGGACCCGAGCAATCCCGACAGGGCCCGAGCAAACCCGACAGGGTTCGACAAAGCCTGACAGGGCTCGATGGAGCCCGACAGGGCCCGAGGAAACCCGACAGGGCCCGACGGAGCCTGACAGGGCCCGAGCAAACCCGACAGGGCCCAACGGATCCCGACAGGGCCTGAGCAAACCTGACAGGGCCCGACGGAGCCCGACAGGGTACGAGCAAACCCGACAGGGCCTGACGGAGCCTGACAGGGCCCGAGCAAACCCGACAGGGCCCGAGCGAATCTGACAGGGCCCGACGGAGCCCGACAGGACGTGGGCAAACCCGACAGGTCCCGAGCAAACCCGACAGGGCCTGACAAGGCCCGACGGGGCCTGAGCAAACCCGACAGGGCCTGACGGAGCCCGACAGAGCTCGAGCAAACCCGATAGGGCCTGACGGAGCCTGACAGGGCCCGAGCAAACCTGACAGGACCCGAGAGAACCTGACAGGGCCCGACGGAGCCCGACAGGGCGCGAGCAAACCTGACAGGGGCTGACAAGGCCCGACAGGGCCTGAGCAAACCCGACAGGACCCGCCAAAGCCTGATAGGGTCCGATGGAGACCGACAGGGCCCGAGCAAACCCGACAGGGCCCGAGCAAACCTGACAGGGCTCGATGGAGCCCGACAGGGCCCGAGCAAACCCGACAGGGTTCGACGGAGCCCGACAGGGCCCGAGCAAACCCGACAGGGTCCGACGAAGCCCGACAGGGCTTCAGCAAACCCGACAGGGCCCGAGCAAATCCGACAGGGCCCGACGGAGCCCAACAGGGCCCGAGGAAACCAGACAGGGCCCGACAGAGCCCGACAGGGCCCGAGCAAACCCGACAGGGCCCGAGCAAACCCGACAGGGTTCGACAAAGCCTGACAGGGCCCGACGGAGCCCGACAGGGCCCTAGCAAACCCGACAGGGCTTGACAAAGCCTGACAGGGCCCGAGCAAACCCGACAGGGCCCGAGCAAACCCGACAGGGCCCGACGGAGCCCGACAGGGCCCGAGCAAACCCGAAAGGGCCCGACGGAGCCTGACAGGGCTCGATGGAGCCCGATAGGGCCCGAGCAAACCTGACAGGACCTGATGGAGCCCGACAAAGCCCGAGCAAACCCGACAGGGCCTGAGCAAATCCGACAGGGCCCGACGGAGCCCGACAGGGCCCGCGCAAACCCGAAAGGGCCCGACGGAGCCTGACAGGGCTCGA
This sequence comes from Patagioenas fasciata, assembly GCF_037038585.1. Classification (NCBI taxonomy): domain Eukaryota; kingdom Metazoa; phylum Chordata; class Aves; order Columbiformes; family Columbidae; genus Patagioenas; species Patagioenas fasciata. The sequence goes on from NC_092530.1 coordinate 1,909,690, forward strand.
TGGAGCCCGACAGGGCCCGAGGAAACCCGACAGGGCCCCACGGAGCCCGATAGGGCCCGAGCAAACCCGACAGGGCCTGATGGAGCCTGACAGGGCCCGGGCAAACCCGACAGGGCACGCTGGAGACCGACAGAGCCCGAGCAAACCCGACAGGGCCCGACAAGGCCCGACAGGCCCGAGCAAACCTGACAGGACCTGACAAAGCCTGACAGGGCCCGACGGAGACCGACAGGGCCTGAGCAAACCCGAAAGAGCCCGACGGAGCCTGACAGGGCTCGATAGAGTCCGACAGGGCCCAAGGAAACCCAACAGGGCCGGACGGAACCCGAGAGGGCCCGACGGAACCCGACAGGGCCCGAGGAAGTCCGACAGGGCCCGACGGAGCCTGACAGGGCCCGAGCAAACCCGACAGGGCCCGACAGAGCCCGACAGGACCCGAGCAAACCCGACAGGGCCCGAGCAAACCCGACAGGGTTCGACAAAGCCTGACAGGGCTCGATGGAGCCCGACAGGGCCCGAGGAAACCCGACAGAGTCTGACGGAGCCTGACAGGGCCCGAGCGAACCCGACAGGGCCCGAGCAAACCTGACAGGGCACGAAGGAGCCCGACAGGGCCCGAGCAAACCCGACAAGGCCCAACGGATCCCGACAGGGCCCGAGCAAACCTGACAGGGCCCGACGGAGCCTGACAGGGCACGAGAAAACCCGACAGGGCCTGACGGAGCCTGACAGGGCCCGAGCAAACCCGACAGGGCCCGAGCGAATCTGACAGGGCCCGACGGAGCCCGACAGGACGCGAGTAAACCCGACAGGGGCTGACAAGGCCCGACAGGGCCTGAGCAAACCCGAAAGGACCCGCCAAAGCCTGATAGGGTCCGATGGAGCCCGACAGGGCCCGAGGAAACCCGACAGGGCGCGACGGAGCCTGACAGGGCCCGAGCAAACCCGACAGGGTTCGACGGAGCCCGACAGGGCCCGAGCAAACCAGACAGGGTCCGACGAAGCCTGACAGGGCTCGATGGAGCCCGACAGGGCCCGAGGAAACCCGACAGGGCGCGACGGAGCCTGACAGGGCCCGAGCAAACCCGACAGGGCCTGACGGAGCCCGACAGGGCCCGAGCAAACCCGAAAGGGCCCGACGAAGCGTGACAGGGCTCGATGGAGCCCGACAGGGCCCGAGGAAACCCGACAGGGCCCGACGGGGCCCGATAGGGCCCGAGCAAACCCGACAGGGCCTGACGGAGCCTGACAGGGCCCGGGCAAACCCGACAGGGCACGCTGGAGCCCGACAGATCCCGAGCAAACCCGACAGGGCCCGACAAGGCCCGACAGGGCCCGAGCAAACCTGACACGTCCTGACAAAGCCTGACAGGGCCCGACGGAGCCCGCCAGGGCCCGAGCAAACCCGAAAGAGCCCGACGGAGCCTGACAGGGCTCAGTGGAGTCCGACAGGGCCCGAGGAAACCCGACAGGGCCCGACGGAGCCTGACAAGGCCCGAGAAAACCTGACAGGGCTCGACGGAGCCCGACAGGGCCCGAGCACACTCGACAGGGTCTGACAAAGCCTGACAGGGCTTCAGAAAAACCGACAGGGCCCGAGCAAATCCGACAGGGCCTGACGGAGCCCGACAGGGCCCGAGCAAATCCGACAGGGCCTGACGGAGCCCGACAGGGCCCGAGGAAACCAGACAGGGCCCGACAGAGCCCGACAGGGCCCGAGCAAACCCGACAGGGCCTGACGGAGCCCGACAGGGCCCGAGCAAACCCGAAAGGGCCCGACGAAGCCTGACAGGGCTCGATGGAGACCGACAGGGCCCTAGCAAACCCAACAGGGCTTGACAAAGCCTGACAGGGCCCGAGCAAACCCGACAGGGCCCGAGCAAACCCCACAGGGCCCGACGGAGCCCGACAGGGCCCGAGCAAACCCGAAAGGGCCCGACGGAGCCTGACAGGGCTCGATGGAGCCCGACAGGGCCCGAGGAAACCCGACAGGGCTCGACGGAGCCCGATAGGGCCCGAGCAAACCCGACAGGGCCTGACGGAGCCCGACAGGGCCCGAGCAAACCCGAAAGGGCCCGACGAAGCCTGACAGGGCTCGATGGAGCCCGACAGGGCCCGAGGAAACCTGACAAGGCCCGACGGAGCCCGATAGGGCCCGAGCAAACCCGACAGGACCCGATGGAGCCCGACAGGGCTCAAGCAAACCCGACAGGGCCTGAGCAAATCCGACAGGGCCCGACGGAGCCCGACAGGGCCCGAGCAAACCCGAAAGGGCCCGACGGAGCCTGACAGGGCTCGATGGAGCCCGACAGGGCCCGAGGAAACCCGACAGGGCCCCACGGAGCCTGATAGGGCCCGAGCAAACCCGACAGGGCCTGATGGAGCCTGACAGGGCCCGGGCAAACCCGACAGGGCACGCTGGAGCCCGACAGAGCCCGGACAAACCCGACAGGGCCCGACAAGGCCCGACAGGGCCCGAGCAAACCTGACAGGACCTGACAAAGCCTGACAGGGCCTGACGGAGCCCGACAGGGCCTGAGCAAACCCGAAAGAGCCCGACGGAGCCTGACAGGGCTCGTGCAAACCCGACAGGGCCCGAGCAAACCTGACAGGGCACGAAGGAGACCGACAGGGCCCGAGCAAACCCGACAAGGCCCAACGGATCCCGACAGGGCCTGAGCAAACCTGACAGGGCCCTACGCAGCCCGACAGGGCACGAGCAAACCCAACAGGGCCTGACGGAGCCTGACAGGGCCCGAGCAAACCCGACAGGGCCCGAGCGAATCTGACAGGGCCCGACGGAGCCCGACAGGACGCAGGCAAACCCGACAGGTCCCGAGCAAACCCGAAAGGGTCTGACAAGGCCCGACAGGGCCCGAGCAAACCTGACAGGGCCTGACGGAGCCCGACAGGGCTCGAGCAAACCCGATAGGGCCTGACGGAGCCTGACAGGGCCCGAGCAAACCTGACAGGGCCCGAGAGAACCTGACAGGGCCCGACGGAGCCCGACAGGGCGCGAGCAAACCTGACAGGGGCTGACAAGGCCCGACAGGGCCTGAGCAAACCCGACAGGTCCCGCCAAAGCCTGATAGGGTCCGATGGAGACCGACAGGGCCCGAGCAAACCCGACAGGGCCCGAGCAAACCTGACAGGGCTCGATGGAGCCCGACAGGGCCCGAGGAAACCCGAGAGGGCACGACGGAGCCTGACAGGGCCCGAGCAAACCCGACAGGGTTCGACGGAGCCCGACAGGGCCCGAGCAAACCCGACAGGGTCCGACGAAGCCTGACAGGGCTTCAGCAAACCCAACAGGGCTCGAGCAAATCCGACAGGGCCCGACGGAGCCCGACAGGGCCCGAGGACACCAGACAGGGCCCGACAGAGCCCGACAGGGCCCGAGCAAACCCGACAGGGCCTGACGGAGCCCGACAGGGCCCGAGCAAACCCGAAAGGGCCCGACGGAGCCTGACAGGGCTCGATGGAGCCACACAGGGCCCGAGGAAACCTGACAGGGCCCCACGGAGCCCGATAGGGCCCGAGCAAACCCGACAGGGCCTGATGGAGCCTGACAGGGCCCGGGCAAACCCGACAGGGCACGCTGGAGCCCGACAGAGCCCGAGCAAACCCGACAGGGCCCGACAAGGCCCGACAGGGCCCGAGCAAACCTGACAGGACCTTACAAAGCCTGACAGGGCTCGACGGAGCCCGACAGGGCCTGAGCAAACCCGAAAGAGCCCGACGGAGCCTGACAGGGCCCGAGCAAACCCGACAGGGTTCGACGGAGCCCGACAGGGCCCGAGCAAACCCGACAGGGTCCGACAAAGCCTGACAGGGCTTCAGCAAACCCAACAGGGCCCGAGCAAATCCGACAGGGCCCGACGGAGCCCGACAGGGCCCGAGGAAACCAGACAGGGCCCGACAGAGCCCGACAGGGCCCGAGCAAACCCGACAGGGCCCGAGCAAACCTGACAGGATTCGACAAAGCCTGACAGGGCCCGACGGAGCCCGACAGGGCCCTAGCAAACCCGAGAGGGCTTGACAAAGCCTGACAGGGCCCGAGCAAACCCGACAGGGCCCGAGCAAACCCGACAGGGCCCGACGGAGCCCGACAGGGCCCGAGCAAACCCGAAAGGGCCCGACGGAGCCTGACAGGGCTCGATTGAGCCCGACAGGGCCCGAGCAAACCCGACAGGGCTCGACGGAGCCCGATAGGGCCCGAGCAAACCCGACAGGGACTGACGGAGCCCGACAGGGCCCGAGCAAACCCGAAAGGGCCCGACGAAGCCTGACAGGGCTCGATGGAGCCCGACAGGGCCCTAGGAAACCCGACAGGGCCTGACGGAGCCCGACAGAGCCCGAGGAAACCAGACAGGGCCCGACGGAGCCCGACAGGGCCCGAGGAAACCCGACAGGGCCCGAGCAAACCCGAAAGGGCCCGACGGAGCCTGACAGGGCTCGATGGTGCCAGACAGGGCCCGAGGAAACCCGACAAAGCCTGATTGAACCCGATAGGGCCCGAGCAAACCCGACAGGGCCTGACGGAGCCTGACAGGGCCCGGGCCAACCCGACAGGGCACGCTGGAGCCCGACAGAGCCCGAGCAAACCCGACAGGGCCTGACAAGGCCCGACAGGGCCCGAGCAAACCTGACACGTCCTGACAAAGCCTGACAAGGCCCGACGGAGCCCGCCAAGGCCCGAACAAACCCGAAAGAGCCCGACGGAGCCTGACAGGGCTCAGTGGAGTCCGACAGGGCCCGAGGAAACCCGACAGGGCCCGACGGAACCCGACAGGGCCTGAGCAATCCCGACAGGGCCTGAGCAAACCCGACAGGGCCCGAAGGAGCCTGACAAGGCCCGAGGAAACCAGACAGGGCCCGACGGAGCCCGACAGGGCCCGAGCAAACCCGACAGGGCCCGAGCAAACCCGAAAGGGCCCGACGAAGCCTGACAGGGCTCGATGGAGCCAGACAGGGCCCGAGGAAACCCGACAAAGCCTGATTGAACCCGATAGGGCCCGAGCAAACCCGACAGGGCCTGACGGAGCCTGACAGGGCCCGAGCAAACCCGACAGGGCCTGATGGAGCCTGACAGGGCCCGGGCAAACCCGACAGGGCACGCTGGAGCCCGACAGAGCCCGAGCAAACCCGACAGGGCCCGACAAGGCCCGACAGGGCCCGAGCAAACCTGACACGTCCTGACAAAGCCTGACAGGGCCCGACGGAGCCCGCCAGGGCCCGAGCAAACCCGAAAGAGCCCGACGGAGCCTGACAGGGCTCAGTGGAGTCCGACAGGGCCCGAGGAAACCCGACAGGGCCTGACGGAACCCGACAGGGCCTGAGCAAACCCGACAGGGCCTGAGCAAACCCGACAGGGCCCGAAGGAGCCTGACAAGGCCCGAGAAAACCTGACAGGGCTCGACGGAGCCCGACAGGGCCCGAGCACACTCGACAGGGTCCGACAAAGCCTGACAGGGCTTCAGAAAACCCGACAGGGCCCGAGCAAGCCGACAGGGCCCAACGGAGCCTGACAGGGCCCGAGGAAACCCGACAGGGCCCGACGGAGCCCGATAGGGCCCGAGCAAACCCGACAGGACCCGATGGAGCCCGACAGGGCTCGAGCAAACCCGACAGGGCCTGAGCAAATCCGACAGGGCCCGACGGAGCCCGACAGGGCCCGAGCAAACCCGAAAGGGCCCGACGGAGCCTGACAGGGCTCGATGGAGCCCGACAGGGCCCGAGGAAACCCGACAGGGTCCCACGGAGCCCGATAGGGCCCGAGCAAACCCGACAGGGCCTGATGGAGCCTGACAGGGCCCGGGCAAACCCGACAGGGCACGCTGGAGCCCGAGAGAGCCCGAACAAGCCCGACAGAGCCCTAACAAACCCGACAGGGCCCGACAAGGCCTGACAGGGCCCGAGCAAACCTGACAGGACCTGACAAAGCCTGACAGGGCCCGACGGAGCCCGACAGGGCCTGAGCAAACCCGAAAGAGCCCGACGGAGCCTGACAGGGCTCGATAGAGTCCGACAGGGCCTGAGGAAACCCGACAGAGCCCGACGGAACCCGAGAAGGCCTGACGGAACCCGAGAGGGCCCGAGGGAATCCGACAGGGCCCGACGGAGCCTGACAGGGCCCGAGCAAACCCGACAGGGCCCGACAGGGCCCGACAGGACCCGAGCAAACCCGACAGGGCCCGAGCAAACCCGACAGGGTTCGACAAAGCCTGACAAAGCTCGATGGAGCCCGAGAGGGCGCGAGGAAACCCGACAGGGCCCGACGGAGCCTGACAGGACCCAAGCAAACCCGACAGGGCTCGACAGAGCCTGACAGGGCCCGAGCAAACCCGACAGGGACCGAGCAAACCTGACAGGGTCCGACGGAGCCCGACAGGGCACGAGCAAACCCGACAGGGCCTGACAGAGCCTGACAGGGCCCGAGCAAACCCTACATGGCCCGAGCGAATCTGACAGGGCCCGACGGAGCCCGACAGGACGCGGGCAAACCCGACAGGTCCCGAGCAAAACCGACAGGGCCTGACAAGGCCCGACAGGGCCCGAGCAAACCTGACAGGGCTCGATGGAGCCCGACAGGGCCCGAGGAAACCCGATAGGGCCTGACGGAGCCTGACAGGGCCCGAGGAAACCCGACAGGGTTCGACGGAGCCCGACAGGGCCCGAGCAAACCCGACAGGGTCCGACGAAGTCTGACAGGGCTTCAGCAAACCCGACAGGGCCCGAGCAAACCCGACAGGGCCCGACGGAGCCTGACAGGGCCCGAGGAAACCCGACAGGGCCCGACAGAGCCCGACAGGGCCCGAGCAAACCCGACAGGGCCTGAGCAAACCCGACAGGGTTTGACAAAGCCTTACAGGGCCCGACGGAGCCCGACAGTGCCCAAGCAAATCTGACAGGGCCCGACGGAGCCTGACAGGGTACGAGCAAACCAGACAGGGCCTGACGGAGCCTGACAGGGCCCGAGCAAACCCGACAGGGCTCGACGGAGCCTGACAGGGCCCGAGCAAACCCGACAGGGCCCGAGCAAACCTGACAGGGCACGAAGGAGCCCGACAGGGCCCCAGCAAACCCGACAGGGCCCAACGGATTCCGACAGGGCCTGAGCAAACCTGACAGGGCTCGACGGAGCCTGACAGGGCCCGAGCAAACCCGACAGGGCCTGACGGAGCCTGACAGGGCCCGAGCAAACCCGACAGGGCCCGAGCGAATCTGACAGGGCCCGACGGAGCCCCACAGGACGCGGGCAAACCCGACAGGGCCCGAGCAAACCCAACAGGGCCTGACAAGGCCCGACAGGGCCTGAGCAAACCCGACAGGACCCGACAAAGCCTGACGGGGTCCGATGGAGCCCGACAAGGCCCGAGCAAACCCGACAGGGCTCGATGGAGCCCGACAGGGCCCGAGGAAACCCAACAGGGCGCGTCGGAGCCTGACAGAGCCCAAGCAAACCCGACAGGACTCGACGGAGCCCGACAGGGCCTGAGAAAACCAGACAGGGCCCGACGGAGCCTGACAGGGCCCTAGCAAACCCGACAGGGCCTGAGCAAACCCGACAGGGCCCGACGGAGTCTGACAGGGCCTGAGGAAACCAGACAGGGCCCGACGGAGCCCGACAGGGCCCTAGCAAACCCGACAGGGCTTGACAAAGCCTGACAGGGCCCGAGCAAACCCGACAGGGCCCGAGCAAAACCCACAGGGCCCGACGGAGCCCGACAGGGCCCGAGCAAACCCGAAAGGGCCCGACGGAGCCTGACAGGGCTCGATGGAGCCCGACAGGGCCCGAGGAAACCTGACAGGGCTTGACGGAGCCCGATAGGGCCCGAGCAAACCCGACAGGGCCTGACGGAGCCCGACAGGGCCCGAGCAAACCCGAAAGGGCCCGACGAAGCCTGACAGGGCTCGATGGAGCCCGACAGGGCCCGAGGAAACCTGACAGGGCCCGACGGAGCCCGATAGGGCCCGAGCAAACCCGACAGGACCCGATGGAGCCCGACAGGGCTCAAGTAAAACCGACAGGGCCTGAGCAAATCGGACAGGGCCCGACGGAGCCCGACAGGTCCCGAGCAAACCCGAAAGGGCCCGACGGAGCCTGACAGGGCTCGATGGAGCCCGACAGGGCCCGAGGAAACCCGACAGGGCCCCACGGAGCCCGATAGGGCCCGAGCAAACCCGACAGAGCCTGATGGAGCCCGACAGGGCCCGGGCAAACCCGACAGGGCACGCTGGAGCCCGACAGAGCCCGAACAAACCCGACAGGGCCCGACAAGGCCCGACAGGGCCCGAGCAAACCTGACAGGACCTGACAAAGCCTGACAGGGCCCGACGGAGCCCGACAGGGCCTGAGCAAACCCGAAAGAGCCCGACGGAGCCTGACAGGGCTCGATAGAGTCCGACAGGGCCCGAGGAAACCCGACAGAGCCCGACGGAACCCGAGAGGGCCCGACGGAACCCGAGAGGGCCCGAGGGAATCCGACAGGGCCCGACGGAGCCTGACAGGGCCCGATCAAACCCGACAGGGCCCGACAGGGCCCGACAGGACCCGAGCAAACCCGACAGGGCCCGAGCAAACCCGACAGGGTTCGACAAAGCCTGACAAAGCTCGATGGAGCCCGACAGGGCGCGAGGAAACCCGACAGGGCCCAGCGGAGCCTGACAGGGCCCGAGCAAACCCGACAGGGCTCGACAGAGCCTGACAGGGCCCGAGCAAACCTGACAGGGCCCGAGCAAACCTGACAGGGCACGAAGGAGCCCGACAGGGCCCGAGAAAACCCAACAGGGCCTGACAAGGCCCGACAGGGCCCGAGCAAACCTGACAGGGCTCGATGGAGCCCGACAGGGCCCGAGGAAACCCGATAGGGCCTGACGGAGCCAGACAGGGCCCGAGGAAACCCGACAGGGTTCGACGGAGCCCGACAGGGCCCGAGCAAACCCGACAGGGTCCGACGAAGCCTGACAGGGCTTCAGCAAACCCGACAGGGCCCGAGCAAACCCGACAGGGCCCGACGGAGCCTGACAGAGCCCGAGGAAACCCGACAGGACCTGACAGAGCCCGACAGGGCCCGAGCAAACCCGACAGGGCCTGAGCAAACCCGACAGAGTTCGACAAAGCCTGACAGGGTCCAACGGAGCCCGACAGTGCCCAAGCAAACCTGACAGGGCCCGACGGAGCCCGACAGGGTACGAGCAAACCAGACAGGGCCTGACGGAGCCTGACAGGGCCCGAGCAAACCCGACAGGGCTCGACGGAGCCTGACAGGGCCCGAGCAAACCCGACAGGGCCCGAGCAAACCTGACAGGGCACAAAGGAGCCCGACAGGGCCCCAGCAAACCCGACAGGGCCCAACGGATCCCGACAGGGCCTGAGCAAACCTGACAGGGCCCGAGGGAGCCTGACAGGGCCCGAGCAAACCCGACAGGGGCTGACGGAGCCTGACAGGGCCCGAGCAAACCCGACAGGGCCCGAGCGAATCTGAGAGGGCCCAACGGAGCCCCACAGGACGCGGGTAAACCCGACAGAGCCCGAGCAAACCCGACAGGGCCCGACAAGGCTCGACAGGGCCCGAGCAAACCTGACACGTCCTGACAAAGCCTGACAGGGCCCGACGGAGCCCGCCAGGGCCCGAGCAAACCCGAAAGAGCCCGACGGAGCCTGACAGGGCTCAGTGGAGTCCGACAGGGCCCGAGGAAACCCGACAGGGCCCGACGGAACCCGACAGGGCCTGAGCAAACCCGACAGCTCCCGAGCAAACCCGACAGAGTTCGACAAAGACTGACAGGGCCCGACGGAGCCCGACAGGGCCCGAGCAAACCCGACAGGGCCTGACGGAGCCCGATAGGGCCCGAGCAAACCCGACAGGACCCAATGGAGCCCGACAGGGCTCGAGCAAACCCGACAGGGCCTGAGCAAATCCGACAGGGCCCGACGCAGCCCGACAGGGCCCGAGCAAACCCGAAAGGGCCCGACGGAGCCTGACAGGGCTCGATGGAGCCCGACAGGGCCCGAGGAAACCCAACAGGGTCCCACGGAGACCGATAGGGCCCGAGCAAACCCGACAGGGCCTGATGGAGCCTGACAGGGCCCGGGCAAACCCGACAGGGCACGCTGGAGCCCGACAGAGCCCGAACAAACCCGACAGGGCCCGACAAGGCCCGACAGGGCCCGAGCAAACCTGACAGGACCTGACAAAGCCTGACAGGGCCCGACGGAGCCCGACAGGGCCTGAGCAAACCCGAAAGAGCCCGACGGAGCCTGACAGGGCTCGATAGAGTCCGACAGGGCCCGAGGAAACCCGACAGAGCCCGACGGAACTCGAGAGGGCCCGACGGAACCCGAGAGGGCCCGAGGGAATCCGACAGGGCCCGACGGAGCCTGACAGGGCCCGATCAAACCCGACAGGGCCCGACAGGGCCCGACAGGACCCGAGCAAACCCGACAGGGCCCGAGCAAACCCGACAGGGTTCGACAAAGCCTGACAAAGCTCGATGGAGCCCGACAGGGCGCGAGGAAACCCGACAGGGCCCAGCGGAGCCTGACAGGGCCCGAGCAAACTTGACAGGGCTCGACAGAGCCTGACAGGGCCCGAGCAAACCTGACAGGGCCCGAGCAAACCTGACAGGGCACGAAGGAGCCCGACAGGGCCCGAGAAAACCCGACAGGGCCTGACAAGGCCCGACAGGGCCCGAGCAAACCTGACAGGGCTCGATGGAGCCCGACAGGGCCCGAGGAAACCCGATAGGGCCTGACGGAGCCAGACAGGGCCCGAGGAAACCCGACAGGGTTCGACGGAGCCCGACAGGGCCCGAGCAAACCCGACAGGGTCCGACGAAGCCTGACAGGGCTTCAGCAAACCCGACAGGGCCCGAGCAAACCCGACAGGGCCCGACGGAGCCTGACAGAGCTCGAGGAAACCCGACAGGGCCCGACAGAGCCCGACAGGGCCCGAGCAAACCCGACAGGGCCTGAGCAAACCCGACAGAGTTCGACAAAGCCTGACAGGGCCCGACGGAGCCCGACAGTGCCCAAGCAAACCTGACAGGGCCCGACGGAGCCCGACAGGGTACGAGCAAACCAGACAGGGCCTGACGGAGCCTGACAGGGCCCGAGCAAACCCGACAGGGCTCGACGGAGCCTGACAGGGCCCGAGCAAACCCGACAGGGCCCGAGCAAACCTGACAGGGCACGAAGGAGCCCGACAGGGCCCCAGCAAACCCGACAGGGCCCAACGGATCCCGACAGGGCCTGAGCAAACCTGACAGGGCCCGAGGGAGCCTGACAGGGCCCGAGCAAACCCGACAGGGGCTGACGGAGCCTGACAGGGCCCGAGCAAACCCGACAGGGCCCGAGCGAATCTGAGAGGGCCCGACGGAGCCCCACAGGACGCGGGTAAACCCGACAGAGCCCGAGCAAACCCGACAGGGCCCGACAAGGCTCGACAGGGCCCGAGCAAACCTGACACGTCCTGACAAAGCCTGACAGGGCCCGACGGAGCCCGCCAGGGCCCGAGCAAACCCGAAAGAGCCCGACGGAGCCTGACAGGGCTCAGTGGAGTCCGACAGGGCCCGAGGAAACCCGACAGGGCCCGACGGAACCCGACAGGGCCTGAGCAAACCCGACAGCTCCCGAGCAAACCCGACAGAGTTCGACAAAGACTGACAGGGCCCGACGGAGCCCGACAGGGCCCGAGCAAACCCGACAGGGCCTGACGGAGCCTGACAGGGCCCGAGCAAACCCGACAGGGCCCGAGCGAATCTGACAGGGCCCGACGGAGCCCCACAGGACGCGGGCAAACCCGACAGGGCCCGAGCAAACCCGACAGGGCCTGACAAGGCCCGACAGGGCCTGAGCAAACCCGACAGGACCCGACAAAGCCTGACGGGGTCCGATGGAGCCCGACAGGGCCCGAGCAAACCCGACAGGGCTTGATGGAGGCCGACAGGGCCCGAGGAAACCCGACAGGGCGTGTCGGAGCCTGACAGAGCCCGAGCAAACCCGACAGGACTCGACGGAGCCCGACAGGGCCTGAGGAAACCAGACAGGGCCCGACAGGGCCCGAGCAAACCTAACAGGGCTTGACAAAGCCTGACAGGGCCCGACGGAGCCTGACAGGGCCCGAGCAAACCCGACAGGGTTCGGCGGAGCCCGACAGGGCCCGAGCAAACCCGACAGGGCCCGACGAAGCCTGACAGGGCTTCAGCAAACCCGACAGGGCCCGAGCAAATCCGACAGGGCCCGACGGAGCCCGACAGGGCCTGAGGAAACCAGACAGGGCCCGACAGAGCCCGACAGGCCCCGAGCAAACCCGACAGGGCCTGACGGAGCCCGACAGGGCCCGAGCAAACCCGAAAGGGCCCGACGAAGCCTGACAGGGCTCGATGGAGACCGACAGGGCCCTAGCAAACCCAACAGGGCTTGACAAAGCCTGACAGGGCCCGAGCAAACCCGACAGGGCCCGAGCAAACCCCACAGGGCCCGACGGAGCCCGACAGGGCCCGAGCAAACCCGAAAGGGCCCGACGGAGCCTGACAGGGCTCGATGGAGCCCGACAGGGCCCGAGGAAACCCGACAGGGCTCGACGGAGCCCGATAGGGCCCGAGCAAACCCGACAGGGCCTGACGGAGCCCGACAGGGCCCGAGCAAACCCGAAAGGGCCCGACGAAGCCTGACAGGGCTCGATGGAGCCCGACAGGGCCCGAGGAAACCTGACAAGGCCCGACGGAGCCCGATAGGGCCCGAGCAAACCCGACAGGACCCGATGGAGCCCGACAGGGCTCAAGCAAACCCGACAGGGCCTGAGCAAATCCGACAGGGCCCGACGGAGCCCGACCGGGCCCGAGCAAACCCGAAAGGGCCCGACGGAGCCTGACAGGGCTCGATGGAGCCCGACAGGGCCCGAGGAAACCCGACAGGGCCCCACGGAGCCTGATAGGGCCCGAGCAAACCCGACAGGGCCTGATGGAGCCTGACAGGGCCCAGGCAAACCCGACAGGGCACGCTGGAGCCCGACAGAGCCCGGACAAACCCGACAGGGCCCGACAAGGCCCGACAGGGCCCGAGCAAACCTGACAGGACCTGACAAAGCCTGACAGGGCCTGACGGAGCCCGACAGGGCCTGAGCAAACCCGAAAGAGCCCGACGGAGCCTGACAGGGCCCGTGCAAACCCGACAGGGCCCGAGCAAACCTGACAGGGCACGAAGGAGACCGACAGGGCCCGAGCAAACCCGACAAGGCCCAACGGATCCCGACAGGGCCTGAGCAAACCTGACAGGGCCCTACGCAGCCCGACAGGGCACGAGCAAACCCAACAGGGCCTGACGGAGCCTGACAGGGCCCGAGCAAACCCGACAGGGCCCGAGCGAATCTGACAGGGCCCGACGGAGCCCGACAGGACGCGGGCAAACCCGACAGGTCCCGAGCAAACCCGACAGGGTCTGACAAGGCCCGACAGGGCCCGAGCAAACCTGACAGGGCCTGACGGAGCCCGACAGGGCTCGAGCAAACCCGATAGGGCCTGACGGAGCCTGACAGAGCCCGAGCAAACCTGACAGGGCCCGAGAGAACCTGACAGGGCCCGACGGAGCCCGACAGGGCGCGAGCAAACCTGACAGGGGCTGACAAGGCCCGACAGGGCCTGAGCAAACCCGACAGGACCCGCCAAAGCCTGATAGGGTCCGATGGAGACCGACAGGGCCCGAGCAAACCCGACAGGGCCCGAGCAAACCTGACAGGGCTCGATGGAGCCCGACAGGGCCCGAGGAAACCCGAGAGGGCACGACGGAGCCTGACAGGGCCCGAGCAAACCCGACAGGGTTCGACGGAGCCCGACAGGGCCCGAGCAAACCCGACAGGGTCCGACGAAGCCTGACAGGGCTTCAGCAAACCCAACAGGGCCCGAGCAAATCCGACAGGGCCCGACGGAGCCCGACAGGGCCCGAGGACACCAGACAGGGCCCGACAGAGCCCGACAGGGCCCGAGCAAACCCGACAGGGCCTGACGGAGCCCGACAGGGCCCGAGCAAACCCGAAAGGGCCCGACGGAGCCTGACAGGGCTCGATGGAGCCACACAGGGCCCGAGGAAACCTGACAGGGCCCCACGGAGCCCGATAGGGCCCGAGCAAACCCGACAGGGCCTGATGGAGCCTGACAGGGCCCGGGCAAACCCGACAGGGCACGCTGGAGCCCGACAGAGCCCGAGCAAACCCGACAGGGCCCGACAAGGCCCGACAGGGCCCGAGCAAAGCTGACAGGACCTTACAAAGCCTGACAGGGCCCGACGGAGCCCGACAGGGCCTGAGCAAACCCGAAAGAGCCCGACGGAGCCTGACAGGGCCCGAGCAAACCCGACAGGGTTCGACGGAGCCCGACAGGGCCCGAGCAAACCCGACAGGGTCCGACGAAGCCTGACAGGGCTTCAGCAAACCCAACAGGGCCCGAGCAAATCCGACAGGGCCCGACGGAGCCCGACAGGGCCCGAGGAAACCAGACAGGGCCCGACAGAGCCCGACAGGGCCCGAGCAAACCCGACAGGGCCCGAGCAAACCCGACAGGGTTCGACAAAGCCTGACAGGGCCCAACGGAGCCCGACAGGGCCCTAGCAAACCCGAGAGGGCTTGACAAAGCCTGACAGGGCCCGAGCAAACCCGACAGGGCCCGAGCAACCCCGACAGGGCCCGACGGAGCCCGACAGGGCCCGAGCAAACCCGAAAGGGCCCGACGGAGCCTGACAGGGCTCGATTGAGCCCGACAGGGCCCGAGCAAACCCGACAGGGCTCGACGGAGCCCGATAGGGCCCGAGCGAACCCGACAGGGACTGACGGAGCCCGACAGGGCCCGAGCAAACCCGAAAGGGCCCGACGAAGCCTGACAGGGCTCGATGGAGCCCGACAGGGCCCTAGGAAACCCGACAGGGCCTGACGGAGCCCGACAGTGCCCGAGGAAACCAGACAGGGCCCGACGGAGCCCGACAGGGCCCGAGGAAACCCGACAGGGCCCGAGCAAACCCGAAAGGGCCCGACGGAGCCTGACAGGGCTCGATGGTGCCAGACAGGGCCCGAGGAAACCCGACAAAGCCTGATTGAACACGATAGGGCCCGAGCAAACCCGACAGGGCCTGACGGAGCCTGACAGGGCCCGGGCCAACCCGACAGGGCACGCTGGAGCCCGACAGAGCCCGAGCAAACCCGACAGGGCCTGACAAGGCCCGACAGGGCCCGAGCAAACCTGACACGTCCTGACAAAGCCTGACAAGGCCCGACGGAGCCCGCCAAGGCCCGAACAAACCCGAAAGAGCCCGACGGAGCCTGACAGGGCTCAGTGGAGTCCGACAGGGCCCGAGGAAACCCGACAGGGCCCGACTAAACCCGACAGGGCCTGAGCAAACCCGACAGGGCCTGAGCAAACCCGACAGGGCCCGAAGGAGCCTGACAAGGCCCGAGGAAAACAGACAGGGCCCGACGGAGCCCGACAGGGCCCGAGCAAACCCGACAGGGCCCGAGCAAACCCGAAAGGGCCCGACGGAGCCTGACAGGGCTCGATGGAGCCAGACAGGGCCCGAGGAAACCCGACAAAGCCTGATTGAACCCGATAGGGCCCGAGCAAACCCGACAGGGCCTGACGGAGCCTGACAGGGCCCGAGCAAACCCGACAGGGCCTGATGGAGCCTGACAGGGCCCGGGCAAACCCGACAGGGCACGCTGGAGCCCGACAGAGCCCGAGCAAACCCGACAGGGCCCGACAAGGCCCGACAGGGCCCGAGCAAACCTGACACGTCCTGACAAAGCCTGACAGGGCCCGACGGAGCCCGCCAGGGCCCGAGCAAACCCGAAAGAGCCCGACGGAGCCTGACAGGGCTCAGTGGAGTCCGACAGGGCCCGAGGAAACCCGACAGGGCCCGACGGAACCTGACAGGGCCTGAGCAAACCCGACAGGGCCTGAGCAAACCCGACAGGGCCCGATGGAGCCTGACAAGGCCCGAGAAAACCTGACAGGGCTCGACGGAGCCCGACAGGGCCCGAGCACACTCGACAGGGTCCGACAAAGCCTGACAGGGCTTCAGAAAACCCGACAGGGCCCGAGCAAGCCGACAGGGCCCAACGGAGCCTGACAGGGCCCGAGGAAACCCGACAGGGCCCGACGGAGCCCGATAGGGCCCGAGCAAACCCGACAGGACCCGATGGAGCCCGACAGGGCTCGAGCAAACCCGACAGGGCCTGAGCAAATCCGACAGGGCCCGACGGAGCCCGACAGGGCCCGAGCAAACCCGAAAGGGCCCGACGGAGCCTGACAGGGCTCGATGGAGCCCGACAGGGCCCGAGGAAACCCGACAGGGCCCCACGGAGCCCGATAGGGCCCGAGCAAACCCGACAGGGCCTGATGGAGCCTGACAGGGCCCGGGCAAACCCGACAGGGCACGCTGGAGCCCGAGAGAGCCCGAACAAGCCCGACAGAGCCCTAACAAACCCGACAGGGCCCAACAAGGCCTGACAGGGCCCGAGCAAACCTGACAGGACCTGACAAAGCCTGACAGGGCCCGACGGAGCCCGACAGGGCCTGAGCAAACCCGAAAGAGCCCGACGGAGCCTGACAGGGCTCGATAGAGTCCGACAGGGCCCGAGGAAACCCGACAGAGCCCGACGGAACCCGAGAAGGCCTGACGGAACCCGAGAGGGCCCGAGGGAATCCGACAGGGCCCGACGGAGCCTGACAGGGCCCGAGCAAACCCGACAGGGCCCGACAGGGCCCGACAGGACCCGAGCAAACCCGACAGGGCCCGAGCAAACCCGACAGGGTTCGACAAAGCCTGACAAAGCTCGATGGAGCCCGAGAGGGCGCGAGGAAACCCGACAGGGCCCGACGGAGCCTGACAGGACCCAAGCAAACCCGACAGGGCTTGACAGAGCCTGACAGGGCCCGAGCAAACCCGACAGGGACCGAGCAAACCTGACAGGGCACGAAGGAGCCCGACAGGGCCCGAGCAAACCCGACAAGAGCCAACGGAGCCCGACAAAGCCTGAGCAAACCTGACAGGGCCCGACGGAGCCCGACAGGGCACGAGCAAACCCGACAGGGCCTGACAGAGCCTGACAGGGCCCGAGCAAACCCTACATGGCCCGAGCGAATCTGACAGGGCCCGACGGAGCCCGACAGGACGCGGGCAAACCCGACAGGTCCCGAGCAAACCGACAGGGCCTGACAAGGCCCGACAGGGCCCGAGCAAACCTGACAGGGCTCGATGGAGCCCGACAGGGCCCGAGGAAACCCGATAGGGCCTGACGGAGCCTGACAGGGCCCGAGCAAACCCGACAGGGTCCGACGAAGTCTGACAGGGCTTCAGCAAACCCGACAGGGCCCGAGCAAACCCGACAGGGCCCGACGGATCCTGACAGGGCCCGAGGAAACCCGACAGGGCCCGACAGAGCCCGACAGGGCCCGAGCAAACCCGACAGGGCCTGAGCAAACCCGACAGGGTTTGACAAAGCCTTACAGGGCCCGACGGAGCCCGACAGTGCCCAAGCAAATCTGACAGGGCCCGACGGAGCCTGACAGGGTACGAGCAAACCAGACAGGGCCTGACGGAGCCTGACAGGGCCCGAGCAAACCCGACAGGGCTCGACGGAGCCTGACAGGGCCCGAGCAAACCCGACAGGGCCCGAGCAAACCTGACAGGGCACGAAGGAGCCCGACAGGGCCCCAGCAAACCCGACAGGGCCCAACGGATTCCGACAGGGCCTGAGCAAACCTGACAGGGCTCGACGGAGCCTGACAGGGCCCGAGCAAACCCGACAGGGCCTGACGGAGCCTGACAGGGCCCGAGCAAACCCGACAGGGCCCGAGCGAATCTGACAGGGCCCGACGGAGCCCCACAGGACGCGGGCAAACCCGACAGGGCCCGAGCAAACCCAACAGGGCCTGACAAGGCCCGACAGGGCCTGAGCAAACCCGACAGGACCCGACAAAGCCTGACGGGGTCCGATGGAGCCCGACAAGGCCCGAGCAAACCCGACAGGGCTCGATGGAGCCCGACAGGGCCCGAGGAAACCCAACAGGGCGCGTCGGAGCCTGACAGAGCCCGAGCAAACCCGACAGGACTCGACGGAGCCCGACAGGGCCTGAGAAAACCAGACAGGGCCCGACGGAGCCTGACAGGGCCCTAGCAAACCCGACAGGGCCTGAGCAAACCCGACAGGGCCCGACGGAGTCTGACAGGGCCTGAGGAAACCAGACAGGGCCCGACGGAGCCCGACAGGGCCCTAGCAAACCCGACAGGGCTTGACAAAGCCTGACAGGGCCCGAGCAAACCCGACAGGGCCCGAGCAAAACCCACAGGGCCCGACGGAGCCCGACAGGGCCCGAGCAAACCCGAAAGGGCCCAACGGAGCCTGACAGGGCTCGATGGAGCCCGACAGGGCCCGAGGAAACCTGACAGGGCTTGACGGAGCCCGATAGGGCCCGAGCAAACCCGACAGGGCACGCTGGAGCCCGACAGAGCCCGAGCAAACCCGACAGGGCCCGACAAGGCCCGACAGGGCCCGAGCAAAGCTGACAGGACCTTACAAAGCCTGACAGGGCCCGACGGAGCCCGACAGGGCCTGAGCAAACCCGAAAGAGCCCGACGGAGCCTGACAGGGCCCGAGCAAACCCGACAGGGTTCGACGGAGCCCGACAGGGCCCGAGCAAACCCGACAGGGTCCGACGAAGCCTGACAGGGCTTCAGCAAACCCAACAGGGCCCGAGCAAATCCGACAGGGCCCGACGGAGCCCGACAGGGCCCGAGGAAACCAGACAGGGCCCGACAGAGCCCGACAGGGCCCGAGCAAACCCGACAGGGCCCGAGCAAACCCGACAGGGTTCGACAAAGCCTGACAGGGCCCAACGGAGCCCGACAGGGCCCTAGCAAACCCGAGAGGGCTTGACAAAGCCTGACAGGGCCCGAGCAAACCCGACAGGGCCCGAGCAACCCCGACAGGGCCCGACGGAGCCCGACAGGGCCCGAGCAAACCCGAAAGGGCCCGACGGAGCCTGACAGGGCTCGATTGAGCCCGACAGGGCCCGAGCAAACCCGACAGGGCTCGACGGAGCCCGATAGGGCCCGAGCGAACCCGACAGGGACTGACGGAGCCCGACAGGGCCCGAGCAAACCCGAAAGGGCCCGACGAAGCCTGACAGGGCTCGATGGAGCCCGACAGGGCCCTAGGAAACCCGACAGGGCCTGACGGAGCCCGACAGAGCCCGAGGAAACCAGACAGGGCCCGACGGAGCCCGACAGGGCCCGAGGAAACCCGACAGGGCCCGAGCAAACCCGAAAGGGCCCGACGGAGCCTGACAGGGCTCGATGGTGCCAGACAGGGCCCGAGGAAACCCGACAAAGCCTGATTGAACACGATAGGGCCCGAGCAAACCCGACAGGGCCTGACGGAGCCTGACAGGGCCCGGGCCAACCCGACAGGGCACGCTGGAGCCCGACAGAGCCCGAGCAAACCCGACAGGGCCTGACAAGGCCCGACAGGGCCCGAGCAAACCTGACACGTCCTGACAAAGCCTGACAAGGCCCGACGGAGCCCGCCAAGGCCCGAACAAACCCGAAAGAGCCCGACGGAGCCTGACAGGGCTCAGTGGAGTCCGACAGGGCCCGAGGAAACCCGACAGGGCCCGACTAAACCCGACAGGGCCTGAGCAAACCCGACAGGGCCTGAGCAAACCCGACAGGGCCCGAAGGAGCCTGACAAGGCCCGAGGAAAACAGACAGGGCCCGACGGAGCCCGACAGGGCCCGAGCAAACCCGACAGGGCCCGAGCAAACCCGAAAGGGCCCGACGGAGCCTGACAGGGCTCGATGGAGCCAGACAGGGCCCGAGGAAACCCGACAAAGCCTGATTGAACCCGATAGGGCCCGAGCAAACCCGACAGGGCCTGACGGAGCCTGACAGGGCCCGAGCAAACCCGACAGGGCCTGATGGAGCCTGACAGGGCCCGGGCAAACCCGACAGAGCACGCTGGAGCCCGACAGAGCCCGAGCAAACCCGACAGGGCCCGACAAGGCCCGACAGGGCCCGAGCAAACCTGACACGTCCTGACAAAGCCTGACAGGGCCCGACGGAGCCCGCCAGGGCCCGAGCAAACCCGAAAGAGCCCGACGGAGCCTGACAGGGCTCAGTGGAGTCCGACAGGGCCCGAGGAAACCCGACAGGGCCCGACGGAACCTGACAGGGCCTGAGCAAACCCGACAGGGCCTGAGCAAACCCGACAGGGCCCGATGGAGCCTGACAAGGCCCGAGAAAACCTGACAGGGCTCGACGGAGCCCGACAGGGCCCGAGCACACTCGACAGGGTCCGACAAAGCCTGACAGGGCTTCAGAAAACCCGACAGGGCCCGAGCAAGCCGACAGGGCCCAACGGAGCCTGACAGGGCCCGAGGAAACCCGACAGGGCCCGACGGAGCCCGATAGGGCCCGAGCAAACCCGACAGGACCCGATGGAGCCCGACAGGGCTCGAGCAAACCCGACAGGGCCTGAGCAAATCCGACAGGGCCCGACGGAGCCCGACAGGGCCCGAGCAAACCCGAAAGGGCCCGACGGAGCCTGACAGGGCTCGATGGAGCCCGACAGGGCCCGAGGAAACCCGACAGGGCCCCACGGAGCCCGATAGGGCCCGAGCAAACCCGACAGGGCCTGATGGAGCCTGACAGGGCCCGGGCAAACCCGACAGGGCACGCTGGAGCCCGAGAGAGCCCGAACAAGCCCGACAGAGCCCTAACAAACCCGACAGGGCCCAACAAGGCCTGACAGGGCCCGAGCAAACCTGACAGGACCTGACAAAGCCTGACAGGGCCCGACGGAGCCCGACAGGGCCTGAGCAAACCCGAAAGAGCCCGACGGAGGCTGACAGGGCTCGATAGAGTCCGACAGGGCCCGAGGAAACCCGACAGAGCCCGACGGAACCCGAGAAGGCCTGACGGAACCCGAGAGGGCCCGAGGGAATCCGACAGGGCCCGACGGAGCCTGACAGGGCCCGAGCAAAGCCGACAGGGCCCGACAGGGCCCGACAGGACCCGAGCAAACCCGACAGGGCCCGAGCAAACCCGACAGGGTTCGACAAAGCCTGACAAAGCTCGATGGAGCCCGAGAGGGCGCGAGGAAACCCGACAGGGCCCGACGGAGCCTGACAGGACCCAAGCAAACCCGACAGGGCTTGACAGAGCCTGACAGGGCCCGAGCAAACCCGACAGGGACCGAGCAAACCTGACAGGGCACGAAGGAGCCCGACAGGGCCCGAGCAAACCCGACAAGAGCCAACGGAGCCCGACAAAGCCTGAGCAAACCTGACAGGGCCCGACGGAGCCCGACAGGGCACGAGCAAACCCGACAGGGCCTGACAGAGCCTGACAGGGCCCGAGCAAACCCTACATGGCCCGAGCGAATCTGACAGGGCCCGACGGAGCCCGACAGGACGCGGGCAAACCCGACAGGTCTCGAGCAAACCGACAGGGCCTGACAAGGCCCGACAGGGCCCGAGCAAACCTGACAGGGCTCGATGGAGCCCGACAGGGCCCGAGGAAACCCGATAGGGCCTGACGGAGCCTGACAGGGCCCGAGCAAACCCGACAGGGTCCGACGAAGTCTGACAGGGCTTCAGCAAACCCGACAGGGCCCGAGCAAACCCGACAGGGCCCGACGGATCCTGACAGGGCCCGAGGAAACCCGACAGGGCCCGACAGAGCCCGACAGGGCCCGAGCAAACCCGACAGGGCCTGAGCAAACCCGACAGGGTTTGACAAAGCCTTACAGGGCCCGACGGAGCCCGACAGTGCCCAAGCAAATCTGACAGGGCCCGACGGAGCCTGACAGGGTACGAGCAAACCAGACAGGGCCTGACGGAGCCTGACAGGGCCCGAGCAAACCCGACAGGGCTCGACGGAGCCTGACAGGGCCCGAGCAAACCCGACAGGGCCCGAGCAAACCTGACAGGGCACGAAGGAGCCCGACAGGGCCCCAGCAAACCCGACAGGGCCCAACGGATTCCGACAGGGCCTGAGCAAACCTGACAGGGCTCGACGGAGCCTGACAGGGCCCGAGCAAACCCGACAGGGCCTGACGGAGCCTGACAGGGCCCGAGCAAACCCGACAGGGCCCGAGCGAATCTGACAGGGCCCGACGGAGCCCCACAGGACGCGGGCAATCCCGACAGGGCCCGAGCAAACCCAACAGGGCCTGACAAGGCCCGACAGGGCCTGAGCAAACCCGACAGGACCCGACAAAGCCTGACGGGGTCCGATGGAGCCCGACAAGGCCCGAGCAAACCCGACAGGGCTCGATGGAGCCCGACAGGGCCCGAGGAAACCCAACAGGGCGCGTCGGAGCCTGACAGAGCCCGAGCAAACCCGACAGGACTCGACGGAGCCCGACAGGGCCTGAGAAAACCAGACAGGGCCCGACGGAGCCTGACAGGGCCCTAGCAAACCCGACAGGGCCTGAGCAAACCCGACAGGGCCCGACGGAGTCTGACAGGGCCTGAGGAAACCAGACAGGGCCCGACGGAGCCCGACAGGGCCCTAGCAAACCCGACAGGGCTTGACAAAGCCTGACAGGGCCCGAGCAAACCCGACAGGGCCCGAGCAAAACCCACAGGGCCCGACGGAGCCCGACAGGGCCCGAGCAAACCCGAAAGGGCCCAACGGAGCCTGACAGGGCTCGATGGAGCCCGACAGGGCCCGAGGAAACCTGACAGGGCTTGACGGAGCCCGATAGGGCCCGAGCAAACCCGACAGGGCCTGACGGAGCCCAACAGGGCCCGAGCAAACCCGAAAGGGCCCGACGAAGCCTGACAGGGCTCGATGGAGCCCGACAGGGCCCGAGGAAACCTGACAGGGCCCGACGGAGCCCGATAGGGCCCGAGCAAACCCGACAGGACCCGATGGAGCCCGACAGGGCTCAAGCAAAACCGACAGGGCCTGAGCAAATCGGACAGGGCCCGACGGAGCCCGACAGGTCCCGAGCAAACCCGAAAGGGCCCGACGGAGCCTGACAGGGCTCGATGGAGCCCGACAGGGCCCGAGGAAACCCGACAGGGCCCCACGGAGCCCGATAGGGCCCGAGCAAACCCGACAGAGCCTGATGGAGCCCGACAGGGCCCGGGCAAACCCGACAGGGCACGCTGGAGCCCGACAGAGCCCGAGCAAACCCGACAGTGCCCGACAAGGCCCGACAGGGCGCGAGCAAACCTGACAGGACCTTACAAAGCCTGACAGGGCCCGACAGAGCCCGACAGGGCCTGAGCAAACCCGAAAGAGCTTGACGGAGCCTGACAGGGCCCGAGGAAACCCGACAGGGCCCGAGCAAACCTGACAGGGCACGAAGGAGACCGACAGGGCCCGAGCAAACCCGACAAGGCCCAACGGATCCCGACAGGGCCTGAGCAAACCTGACAGGGCCCTACGCAGCCCGACAGGGCACGAGCAAACCCAACAGGGCCTGACGGAGCCTGACAGGGCCCGAGCAAACCCGACAGGGCCCGAGCGAATCTGACAGGGCGCGACGGAGCCCGACAGGACGCGGGCAAATCCGACAGGTCCCGAGCAAACCCGACAGGGCCTGACAAGGCCAGACAGGGCCCGAGCAAACCTGACAGGGCCTGACGGAGCCCGACAGGGCTCGAGCAAACCCGATAGGGCCTGACGGAGCCTGACAGGGCCCGAGCAAACCTGACAGGGCCCGAGAGAACCTGACAGGGCTCGACGGAGCCCGACAGGGCGCGAGCAAACCTGACAGGGGCTGACAAGGCCCGACAGGGCCTGAGCAAACCCGACAGGACCCGCCAAAGCCTGATAGGGCTCGATGGAGACCGACAGGGCTCGAGCAAACCCGACAGGGCCCGAGCAAACCTGACAGGGCTCGATGGAGCCCGACAGGGCCCTAGGAAACCCGACAGGGCGCGACGGAGCCTGACAGGGCCCGAGCAAACCCGACAGGGTTCGACGGAGCCCGACAGGGCCCGAGCAAACCCGACAGGGTCCGACGAAGCCTGACAGGGCTTCAGCAAACCCGACAGGGCCCGAGCAAATCCGACAGGGCCCGACGGAGCCCGACAGGGCCCGAGGAAACCAGACAGGGCCCGACAGAGCCCGACAGGGCCCGAGCAAACCCGACAGGGCCTGACGGAGCCCGACAGGGCCCGAGCAAACCCGAAAGGGCCCGACGAAGCCTGACAGGGCTCGATGGAGCCCGACAGGGCCCGAGGAAACCCGACAGCGCGCGACGGAGCCCGATAGGGCCCGAGCAAACCCGACAGGACCCGATGGAGCCTGACAGGGCTCAAGCAAACCCGACAGGGCCTGAGCAAATCCGACAGGGCCCGACGGAGCCCGACAGGGCCCGAGCAAACCCGAAAGGGCCCGACGGAGCCTGACAGGGCTCGATGGAGCCCGACAGGGCCCGAGGAAACCTGACAGGGCCCCACGGAGCCCGATAGGGCCCGAGCAAACCCGACAGGGCCTGATGGAGCCTGACAGGGCCCGGGCAAACCCGACAGGGCACGCTGGAGCCCGACAGAGACCGAGCAAACCCGACAGGGCCCGACGGAGCCCGACAGGGCCTGAGCAAACCCGAAAGAGCCCGACGGAGCCTGACAGGGCTCGATAGAGTCTGACAGGGCCCGAGGAAACCCGACAGGGCCGGACGGAACCCGAGAGGGCCCGACGGAACCCAAGAGGGCCCGAGGAAATCCGACAGGGCCCGACAGAGCCTGACAGGGCCCGAACAAACCCGACAGTGCCCGACAGAGCCCGACAGGACCCGAGCAATCCCGACAGGGCCCGAGCAAACCCGACAGGGTTCGACAAAGCCTGACAGGGCTCGATGGAGCCCGACAGGGCCCGAGGAAACCCGACAGGGCCCGACGGAGCCTGACAGGGCCCGAGCAAACCCGACAGGGCCCAACGGATCCCGACAGGGCCTGAGCAAACCTGACAGGGCCCGACGGAGCCCGACAGGGTACGAGCAAACCCGACAGGGCCTGACGGAGCCTGACAGGGCCCGAGCAAACCCGACAGGGCCCGAGCGAATCTGACAGGGCCCGACGGAGCCCGACAGGACGTGGGCAAACCCGACAGGTCCCGAGCAAACCCGACAGGGCCTGACAAGGCCCGACGGGGCCTGAGCAAACCCGACAGGGCCTGACGGAGCCCGACAGAGCTCGAGCAAACCCGATAGGGCCTGACGGAGCCTGACAGGGCCCGAGCAAACCTGACAGGACCCGAGAGAACCTGACAGGGCCCGACGGAGCCCGACAGGGCGCGAGCAAACCTGACAGGGGCTGACAAGGCCCGACAGGGCCTGAGCAAACCCGACAGGACCCGCCAAAGCCTGATAGGGTCCGATGGAGACCGACAGGGCCCGAGCAAACCCGACAGGGCCCGAGCAAACCTGACAGGGCTCGATGGAGCCCGACAGGGCCCGAGCAAACCCGACAGGGTTCGACGGAGCCCGACAGGGCCCGAGCAAACCCGACAGGGTCCGACGAAGCCCGACAGGGCTTCAGCAAACCCGACAGGGCCCGAGCAAATCCGACAGGGCCCGACGGAGCCCAACAGGGCCCGAGGAAACCAGACAGGGCCCGACAGAGCCCGACAGGGCCCGAGCAAACCCGACAGGGCCCGAGCAAACCCGACAGGGTTCGACAAAGCCTGACAGGGCCCGACGGAGCCCGACAGGGCCCTAGCAAACCCGACAGGGCTTGACAAAGCCTGACAGGGCCCGAGCAAACCCGACAGGGCCCGAGCAAACCCGACAGGGCCCGACGGAGCCCGACAGGGCCCGAGCAAACCCGAAAGGGCCCGACGGAGCCTGACAGGGCTCGATGGAGCCCGATAGGGCCCGAGCAAACCTGACAGGACCTGATGGAGCCCGACAAAGCCCGAGCAAACCCGACAGGGCCTGAGCAAATCCGACAGGGCCCGACGGAGCCCGACAGGGCCCGAGCAAACCCGAAAGGGCCCGACGGAGCCTGACAGGGCTCGATGGAGCCCGACAGGGGCCGAGGAAACCCGACAGGGCCCCACGGAGCCCGATAGGGCCCGAGCAAACCCGACAGGGCCTGATGGAGCCTGACAGGGCCCGGGCAAACCCGACAGGGCACGCTGGAGACCGACAGAGCCCGAGCAAACCCGACAGGGCCCGACAAGGCCCGACAGGCCCGAGCAAACCTGACAGGACCTGACAAAGCCTGACAGGGCCCGACGGAGCCCGACAGGGCCTGAGCAAACCCGAAAGAGCCCGACGGAGCCTGCCAGGGCTCGATAGAGTCCGACAGGGCCCGAGGAAACCCAACAGGGCCGGACGGAACCCGAGAGGGCCCGACGGAACCCGACAGGGCCCGAGGAAGTCCGACAGGGCCCGACGGAGCCTGACAGGGCCCGAGCAAACCCGACAGGGCCCGACAGAGCCCGACAGGACCCGAGCAAACCCGACAGGGCCCGAGCAAACCCGACAGGGTTCGACAAAGCCTGACAGGGCTCGATGGAGCCCGACAGGGCCCGAGGAAACCCGACAGAGTCTGACGGAGCCTGACAGGGCCCGAGCGAACCCGACAGGGCCCGAGCAAACCTGACAGGGCACGAAGGAGCCCGACAGGGCCCGAGCAAACCCGACAAGGCCCAACGGATCCCGACAGGGCCCGAGCAAACCTGACAGGGCCCGACGGAGCCCGACAGGGCACGAGCAAACCCGACAGGGCCTGACGGAGCCTGACAGGGCCCGAGCAAACCCGACAGGGCCCGAGCGAATCTGACAGGGCCCGACGGAGCCCGACAGGACGCGAGTAAACCCGACAGGGGCTGACAAGGCCCGACAGGGCCTGAGCAAACCCGAAAGGACCCGCCAAAGCCTGATAGGGTCCGATGGAGCCCGACAGGGCCCGAGGAAACCCGACAGGGCGCGACGGAGCCTGACAGGGCCCGAGCAAACCCGACAGGGTTCTACGGAGCCCGACAGGGCCCGAGCAAACCAGACAGGGTCCGACGAAGCCTGACAGGGCTCGATGGAGCCCGACAGGGCCCGAGGAAACCCGACAGGGCGCGACGGAGCCTGACAGGGCCCGAGCAAACCCGACAGGGCCTGACGGAGCCCGACAGGGCCCGAGCAAACCCGAAAGGGCCCGACGAAGCCTGACAGGGCTCGATGGAGCCTGACAGGGCCCGAGGAAACCCGACAGGGCCCGACGGGGCTTGATAGGGCCCGAGCAAACCCGACAGGGCCTGACGGAGCCTGACAGGGCCCGGGCAAACCCGACAGGGCACGCTGGAGCCCGACAGATCCCGAGCAAACCCGACAGGGCCCGACAAGGCCCGACAGGGCCCGAGCAAACCTGACACGTCCTGACAAAGCCTGACAGGGCCCGACGGAGCCCGCCAGGGCCCGAGCAAACCCGAAAGAGCCCGACGGAGCCTGACAGGGCTCAGTGGAGTCCGACAGGGCCCGAGGAAACCCGACAGGGCCCGAGGAAACCCGACAGGGCCCGACGGAGCCTGACAAGGCCCGAGAAAACCTGACAGGGCTCGACGGAGCCCGACAGGGCCCGAGCACACTCGACAGGGTCTGACGAAGCCTGACAGGGCTTCAGAAAAACCGACAGGGCCCGAGCAAACCGAAAGGGCCCAATGGAGCCCGACAGGGCCCGAGGAAACCAGACAGGGCCCGATAGAGCCCGACAGGGCCCGAGCAAACCCGACAGGGCCTGAGCAAACCCGACAGGGTTCGACAAAGCCTGACAGGGCCCATCGGAGCCCGATAGAGCCCGAGCAAACCCGACAGGGCCCGACAAGGCCCGACAGGGCCCGAGCAAACCTGACACGTCCTGACAAAGCCTGACAGGGCCCGACGGAGCTTGCCAGGGCCCGAGCAAACCCGAAAGATCCCGACGGAGCCTGACAGGGCTCAGTGGAGTCCGACAGGGCCCGAGGAAACCCGACAGGGCCCGACAAAACCCGACAGGGCCTGAGCAAACCCGACAGGGCCCGAGCAAACCCGACAGGGCCCGACAAAGCCTGACAAAGCCCGAGAAAACCTGACAGGGCTCGACGGAGCCCGACAGGGCCCGAGCACACTCGACAGGGTCCGACAAAGCCTGACAGGGCTTCAGAAAACCCGACAGGGCCCGAGCAAACCGACAGGGCCCAACGGAGCCCGACAGGGCCCGAGGAAACCAGACAGGGCCCGACAGAGCCCTACAGGGCCCGACGGAGCTCGACAGGGCCCGAGCAAACCAGAAAGGGCCCGACGGAGCCTGACAGGGCTCGATGGAGTCCGACAGGGCCCGAGGAAACCCGACAGGGCCCCACGGAGCCCGATAGGGCCCGAGCAAACCCGACAGGGCCTGATGGAGCCTGACAGGGCCCGGGCAAACCCGACAGGGCACGCTGGAGACCGACAGAGCCCGAGCAAACCCGACAGGGCCTGACAAGGCCCGACAGGGCCCGAGCAAACCTGACAGGACCTGACAAAGCCTGACAGGGCCCGACGGAGCCCGACAGGGCCTGAGCAAACCCGAAAGAGCCCGACGGAGCCTGACAGGGCTCGATAGAGTCCGACAGGGCCCGAGGAAACCCGACAGAGCCTGACGGAGCCTGACAGGGCCCGAGCAAACCCGACAGGGCCCTAGCAAACCTGACAGGGCACGAAGGAGCCCGACAGGGCCCGAGCAAACCCGACAAGGCCCAACGGATCCCGACAGGGCCCGAGCAAACCTGACAGGGCCCGACGGAGCCCGCCAGGGCACGAGCAAACCCGACAGGGCCTGACGGAGCCTGACAGTGCCCGAGCAAACCCGACAGGGCCCGAGCGAATCTGACAGGGCCCGACGGAGCCCGACAGGACGCGGGCAAACCCGACAGGTCCCGAGCAAACCTGACAGGGCCTGACTGAGCCTGACAGGGCCCGAGCAAACCTGACAGAGCCCGAGGAAACCAGACAGGGCCCGACGGAGCCCGACAGGGCCCGAGCAAACTCGACAGGGCCCGAGCAAACCCGACAGGGTTCGACAAAGCCTGACAGGGCTTGATGGAGCCCGACAGGGCCTGAGGAAACGCAACAGGGCCCGACGGAGCCTGACAGAGCCCGAGCAAACCCGACAGGGCTCGACGGAGCCTGATAGGGCCCGAGCAAACCCGACAGGGCCTGACGGAGCCCGCCAGGGCCCGAGCAAACCCGAAAGGGCCCGATGAAGCCTGACAGGGCTTCAGCAAACCCGACATGGCCCGCGCAAACCGGACAGGGCCCGACGGAGCCCAACAGAGCCCGAGGAAACCAGACAGGGCCCGACGGAGCCCGACAGGGCCCGAGCAAACCCGAAAGGGCCCGACGGAGCCTGACAGGGCTCGATGGAGCCCGACAGGGCCCGAGGAAACCCGACAGGGCCTGATTGAGCCCGATAGGGCCCGAGCAAACCCGACAGGGCCTGACGGAGCCTGACAGGGCCCGGGCAAACCCGACAGGGCACGCTGGAGCCCGACAGAGCCCGAGCAAACCCGACAGGGCCCGACAAGGCCCGACAAGGCCCGAGCAAACCTGACAGGACCTTACAAAGCCTGACAGGGCCCGACGGAGCCCGACAGGGCCTGAGCAAACCCGAAAGAGCCCGACGGAGCCTGACAGGGCTCGATAGAGTCTGACAGGGCCCGAGGCAACCCAACAGGGCCGGACGGAACCCGAGAGGGCCCGACGGAACCCGAGAGGGCCCGAGGAAATCCGACAGGGCCCGACAAAGCCTGACAAGGCCCGAGAAAACCTGACAGGGCTCGACGGAGCCCGACAGGGCCCGAGCACACTCGACAGGGTCCGACGAAGCCTGACAGGGCTTCAGAAAACCCGACAGGGCCCGAGCAAACCGACAGGGCCCAACGGAGCCCGACAGGGCCCGAGGAAACCAGACAGGGCCCGACAGAGCCCGACAGGGCCCGAGCAAACCCGACAGGGCCTGAGCAAACCCGACAGGGTTCGACAAAGCCTGACAGGGCTCGATGGAGCCCGACAGTGCCCAAGCAAACCTGACAGGGCCCGACGGAGCCCGACAGGGCACGAGCAAACCAGACAGGGCCTGACGGAGCCTGACAGGGCCCGAGCAAACCCGACAGGGCTCGACAAAGCCTGACAGGACCCGAGCAAACCCGACAGGGCCCGAGCAAACCTGACAAAGCTCGACGGAGCCTGACAGGGCCCGAGCAAACCCGACAGGGCCCAACGGATCCCGACAGGGCCTGAGCAAACCTGACAGGGCCCGACGGAGCCCGACAGGACGCGGGCAAACCCGACAGGGCCCGAGCAAACCCGACAGGGCCTGACAAGGCCCGACGGGGCCTGAGGAAACCCGACAGGACCTGACAAAGCCTGACAGGGCCTGAGTAAAACCGAAAGGGCCCGAACAAACCCGACAAAGCTCGACAGAGCCCGACAGGGCCCGAGCAATCCCAACAGGGCCCGTCAAGGCCCGACAGGGCCCGAGCAAACCCGACAGGGCCCGACAAAGCCTGACAGGGCCCGACGGAGCCCGACAGGGCCCGAGCAAACCCGACAAAGCCTCACAGAGCCTGACAGGGCTCGATGGAGCCCGACAGGGCCCGAGAAAACCCGATAGGGCGCGACGGAGCCTGACAGGGACCGAGCAAACCCGACAGGGCTCGACGGAGCCCGACAGGGCCTGAGGAAACCAGACAGGGCCTGACGGAGCCCGACAGGGCCCTAGCAAACCCGACAGGGCCTGAGCAAACCCGACAGGGCCCGACGGAGCCCGACAGGGCCTGAGAAAACCAGACAGGGCCCGACGGAGCCCGACAGGGCCCTAGCAAACCCGACAGGGCTTGACAAAGCCTGACAGGGCCCGAGCAAACCCGACAGGGCCCGAGCAAACCCGACAGGGACCGACGGAGCCTGACAGGGCCCGAGGAAACCCGTAAGGGCGCGACGGAGCCTGACAGGGCTCGATGGAGCCCGACAGGGCCCGAGGAAACCCGACAGGGCCCGACGGAGCCCTATAGGGCCCGAGCAAACCCGACAGGACCCGATGGAGCCCGACAGGACTCGAGCAAACCCGACAGGGCCTGAGCAAACCCGACAGGGCCTGACAGAGCCTGACAGGGCCCGAGCCAACCCGACAGGGCCCGAACGAATCTGACAGGGCCCGACGGAGCCGGACAGGAAGCGGGCAAACCCGACAGGTCCCGAGCAAACCCGACAGGGCCTGACAAGGCCCGACAGGGCCCAAGCAAACCTGACAGGGCCTGACGGAGCCCGACAGGGGTCGAGCAAACCCGATAGGGCCTGACGGAGCCTGACAGGGCCCGAGCAAACCTGACAGGGCCCGAGAGAACCTGACAGGGCCCGACGGAGCCCGACAGGGCGCGAGTAAACCCGACAGGGGCTGACAAGGCCCGACAGGGCCTGAGCAAACCCGAAAGGACCCGCCAAAGCCTGATAGGGTCCGATGGAGCCCGACAGGGCCCGAGGAAACCCGACAGGGCGCGACGGAGCCTGACAGGGCCCGAGCAAACCCGACAGGGTTCGACGGAGCCCGACAGGGCCCGAGCAAACCAGACAGGGTCTGACGAAGCCTGACAGGGCTCGATGGAGCCCGACAGGGCCCGAGGAAACCCGACAGGGCGCGACGGAGCCTGACAGGGCCCGAGCAAACCCGACAGGGCCTGACGGAACCCGACAGGGCCTGAGCAAACCCGACAGGGCCCGAGCAAACCCGACAGGGCCCGACAAAGCCTGACAAGGCCCGAGAAAACCTGACAGGGCTCGACGGAGCCCGACAGGGCCCGAGCACACTCGACAGGGTCCGACGAAGCCTGACAGGGCTTCAGAAAACCCGACAGGGCCCGAGGAAACCGACAGGGCCCAACGGAGCCCGACAGGGCCCGAGGAAACCAGACAGGGCCCGACAGGGCCCGACAGGGCCCGAGCAAAACCGACAGGGCCTGAGCAAACCCGACAGGGTTCGACAAAGCCTGACAGGGCTCGATGGAGCCCGACAGGGCCCAAGGAAACCCGACAGGGCCCGACAGAGCCCGACAGTGCCCAAGCAAACCTGACAGGGCCCGACGGAGCCCGACAGGGCACGAGCAAACCAGA
Organism: Patagioenas fasciata; assembly: GCF_037038585.1. Classification (NCBI taxonomy): domain Eukaryota; kingdom Metazoa; phylum Chordata; class Aves; order Columbiformes; family Columbidae; genus Patagioenas; species Patagioenas fasciata. The sequence goes on from NC_092530.1 coordinate 1,941,819, forward strand.
CAGGGCCTGACAGAGCCTGACAGGGCCTGAGCAAACCCGACAGGGCTCGACAAAGCCTGACAGGGCCCGAGCAAACCCGACAGGGCCCGAGCAAACCTGACAAAGCTCGACGGAGCCTGACAGGGCCCGAGCAAACCCGACAGGGCCCGAGCAAACCTGACAGGGCACGAAGGAGCCCGACAGGGCCCGAGCAAACCCGACAGGGCCCAACGGATCCTGACAGGGCCTGAGCAAACCTGACAGGGCCCGACGGAGCCCGACAGGACGCGGGCAAACCCGACAGGGCCCGAGCAAACTCGACAGGGCCTGACAAGGCCCGACGGGTCCTGAGCAAACCCGACAGGACCCGACAAAGCCTGACAGGGTCCGATGGAGACCGACAGGGCCCGAGCAAACCCGACAGGGCTCGATGGAGCCCGACAGGGCCTGAGGAAACCCGACAGGGCGCGACGGAGCCTGACAGGGCCCGAGAAAACCCGACAGGGCTCGACGGAGCCCGACAGGGCCTGAGGAAACCAGACAGGGCCCGACGGAGCCCGACAGGGCCCTAGCAAACCCGACAGGGCCTGAGCAAACCCGACAGGGCCCGACAGAGCCCGACAGGGCCTGAGGAAACCAGACAGGGCCTGACGGAGCCCGACAGGGCCCTAGCAAACCCGACAGGGCTTGACAAAGCCTGACAGGGCCCGAGCAAACCCGACAGGGCCCGACGGAGCCCGACAGGGCCCGAGCAAACACGTAAGGGCCCGACGGAGCCTGACAGGGCTCGATGGAGCCCGACAGGGCCCGAGGAAACCCGACAGGGCCCGACGGAGCCCGATAGGGCCCGAGCAAACCCGACAGGACCCGAAGGAGCCCGACAGGGCTCGAGCAAACCCGACAGGGCCTGAGCAAATCCGACAGGGCCCGACAGAGCCCGACAGGGCCCGAGCAAACCCGAAAGGGCCCGACGGAGCCTGACAGGGCTCGATGGAGCCCGACAGGGCCCGAGGAAACCCGACAGGGCCCCACGGAGCCCGATAGGGCTTGAGCAAACCCGACAGGGCCTGATGGAGCCTGATAGGGCCCGGGCAAACCCGACAGTGCACGCTGGAGCCCGACAGAGCCCGAGCAAACCCGACAGGGCCCGACAAGGCCCGACAGGGCCCGAGCAAACCTGACAGGACCTGACAAAGCCTGACAGGGCCCGACGGAGCCCGACAGGGCCTGAGCAAACCCGAAAGAGCCCGACGGAGCCTGACAGGGCTCGATAGAGTCTGACAGGGCCCGAGGAAACCCGACAGGGCCCGACGGAACCCGAGAGGGCCCGACGGAACCCGAGAGGGCCCGAGGGAATCCGACAGGGCCCGACGGAGCCTGACAGGGCCCGAGCAAACCCGACAGGGACCGACAGAGCCCGACAGGGCCCGAGCAAACCCGACAGGGCCCGACGGAGCCCGACAGGGCACGAGCTAACTCGACAGAGCCTGATGTAGCCTGACAGGGCCCGAGCAAACCCGAAAGGGCCCGAGCGAATCTGACAGGGCCCGACGGAGCCCGACAGGACGTGGGCAAACCCCACAGGGCCCGAGCAAACCCGACAGGGCCAGACAAGACCCGAGAGGGCTTGAGCAAACCCGACAGGGCTTGATGGAGCCCGACAGGGCCCAAGGAAACCCAACAGGGCGCGACGGAGCCTGTCGGGTTTGCTCGGGCTCTGTCCGGCTCCATTGGGCCCTGTCGGGTTTGCTCGGGCTCTGTCGGGTTTGCTCGGGCCCTGTCAGGCTCCGTCAGGCCCTGTCGGGTTTGCTCGGGCCCTGTCGGGTTTGCTAGGGCCCTGTCGGGCTCCTTCGGGCCCTGTCTGGTTTCCTCAGGCCCTGTCGGGCTTTGTCGGGCCCTGTTGGGTTTGCTCAGGCCCTCTCGGGTTTGCTGAAGCCCTGTCAGGCTTCGACGGACCCTGTCGGGTTTGCTCGGGCCCTGTCGGACTCCATCGAGCCCTTTCGGGTTTGCTCGGGCCCTGTCAGGCTCCGTCGGGCCCTGTCGGATTTCCTCGGGCCCTGTCGGGTTTGCTCGGGCTCTCTCAGGCTCCAGCATGCCCTCTCGGGTTTGCCCGGGCCCTGTCAGGCTCCGTCAGGCCCTGTCGGGTTTGCTCGGGCCCTATCGGGCTCCGTGGGGCCCTGTCGGGTTTCCTCGGGCCCTGTCGGGCTCCATCGAGCCCTGTCAGGCTCCGTCGGGCCTTTTCGGGTTTTCTCGGGCCCCGTCGGGCTCCATCGGGCCCTGTCAGGCTTTGTCAGGTCCTGTCAGGTTTGTTCAGGCCCTGTCGGGCCTTGGCGGGCCCTGTCGGGTTTGCTCGGGCTCTGTCGGGCTCCGTCGGGCCCTGTCGGGTTTGCTGGGGCCCTGTCGCGTTTGCTGAAGCCCTGTCAGGCTTCGAAGGACCCTGTCGGGTTTGCTCGGGCCCTGTCGGGCTCCGTCGAGTCCTGTCGGGTTTACTCGGGCTCTGTCAGGCTCCGTCGCGCCCTGTCGGGTTTCCTCGGGCCCTGTCGGGCTCCATCGAGCCCTGTCGGGTTTGCTCGGGCCCTGTCGGGCTCCATCGGACCCTATCAGGCTTTGTCAGGTCCTGTCGGGTTTGCTCAGGCCCTGTCGGGCCTTGTCAGGCCCTGTCGGGTTTGCCCGCGTCCTGTCGGGTTCCGTCAGGCCCTGTCAGATTCGCTCGGGCCCTGTCGGGTTTGCTCGGGCCCTGTCAGGCTCCGTCAGGCCCTGTCGGGTTTGCTCGGGCCCTATCGGGCTCCGTGGGGCCCTGTCGGGTTTGCTCGGGCCCTATCGGGCTCCGTGGGGCCCTGTCGGGTTTCCTCGGGCCCTGTCGGGCTCCATCGAGCCCTGTCAGGCTCCGTCGGACACTTTTGGGTTTGCTTGGGCCCTGTCGGGCTCCGTCGGGCCCTGTCAGGTTTGCTTGGGCCCTGTCGGGATCCGTTGGGCCCTGTTGGGTTTGCTCGGGCCCTGTAGGCCTCCTTCGTGCCCTGTCAGGTTTGCTCGGGCCCTGTCGGGTTTGCTCGGGCTCTGTCAGGCTCTGTCGAGTCCTGTCGGGTTTGCTCGGGCCCCGTCAGGCTCCGTCGGGCCCTGACGGTTTTCCTTGGGCCCTGTCGGGCTCCATCGAGCCCTGTCAGGCTTTGTCGAACGCTGTCGAGTTTGCTCGGGCCATGTCGGGTTTGCTCGGGCCCTGTCGGGTTCTGTCGGGCCCTGTCTGGGTTCCTCGGGCCCTGTCGGGCTCCTTCGAGCCCTGTCAGGTTTGCTCGGGCTGTGTCAGGCTTGCTCGGGCCCTGTCAGGCTCCATCGAGCCCTGTCGGGTTTGCTCGGGCCCTGTCAGGCTCCGTCGGGCCCTGTCGGGTTTCCTCAAGCCCTGTCGGGCTCCATCGAGCCCTGTCAGGCTTTGTCGAACCCTGTCGGGCTCCGTCGGGCCCTGTCGGGTTTGCTCGGGCCCTGTCAGGTTTGCTGAAGCCCTGTCAGGCTTCGTCGGACCCTGTCGAGTGTGCTCGTACCCTGTCGGGCTCCGTCGAGCCGTGTCGGGTTTGCTCGGGCCCTGTCAGGATCCGTCGGGCCCTGTCGGATTTCCTCGGGCCCTGTCGGGTTTGCTCGGGCCCTGTCGGGTTCCGTCGGGCCCTGTCGGGTTTGCTCGGGCCCTGTCGGGCTCCGTCGGGCCCTGTCGGGTTTCCTCGGGCCCTGTCGGGCTCTATCGAGCCCTGTCAGGCTCTGTCAGGCCTTTTCGGGTTTGCTCGGGCCCTGTCGGGCTCCGTCGGGCCCTGTCAGGCTTTGTCAGGTCCTGTCAGGTTTGTTCGGGCCCTGTCGGGCCTTGTCGGGCCCTGTCGGGTTTGCTCGGGCTCTGTCGGGCTCCATTGGGCCCTGTCGGGTTTGCTCGGGCTCTGTCGGGTTTGCTCGGGCCCTGTCGGGTTTGCTCGGGCCCTGTCAGGCTCCGTCAAGCCCTGTCGGGTTTGCTCGGGCCCTGTCTAGTTTGCTAGGGCCCTGTCGGGCTCCGTCGGGCCCTGTCTGGTTTCCTCAGGCCCTGTCGGTCTCCATCGAGCCCTGTCGGGCTCTGTCAGGCCCTGTCGGGTTTGCTCGGGCCCTATCGGGCTCCGTCGGGCCCTGTCCAGTTTCCTCGGGCCCTGTCGGTCTCCATCGAGCCCTGTCAGGCTCCGTCAGGCCCTGTCGGGTTTGCTCGGGCCCTATCGGGCTCCGTGGGGCCCTGTCGGGTTTGCTCGGGCCCTATCGGGCTCCGTGGGGCCCTGTCGGGTTTCCTCGGGCCCTGTCGGGCTCCATCGAGCCCTGTCAGGCTCCGTCGGGCACTTTTGGGTTTGCTTGGGCCCTGTCGGGCTCCGTCGGGCCCTGTCAGGTTTGCTTGGGCCCTGTCGGGATCCGTTGGGCCCTGTTGGGTTTGCTCGGGCCCTGTAGGCCTCCTTCGTGCCCTGTCAGGTTTGCTCGGGCCCTGTCGGGTTTGCTCGGGCTCTGTCAGGCTCTGTCGAGTCCTGTCGGGTTTGCTCGGGCCCCGTCAGGCTCCGTCGGGCCCTGACGGTTTTCCTTGGGCCCTGTCGGGCTCCATCGAGCCCTGTCAGGCTTTGTCGAACGCTGTCGAGTTTGCTCGGGCCATGTCGGGTTTGCTCGGGCCCTGTCGGGTTCTGTCGGGCCCTGTCTGGGTTCCTCGGGCCCTGTCGGGCTCCTTCGAGCCCTGTCAGGTTTGCTCGGGCTGTGTCAGGCTTGCTCGGGCCCTGTCAGGCTCCATCGAGCCCTGTCGGGTTTGCTCGGGCCCTGTCAGGCTCCGTCGGGCCCTGTCGGGTTTCCTCAAGCCCTGTCGGGCTCCATCGAGCCCTGTCAGGCTTTGTCGAACCCTGTCGGGCTCCGTCGGGCCCTGTCGGGTTTGCTCGGGCCCTGTCAGGTTTGCTGAAGCCCTGTCAGGCTTCGTCGGACCCTGTCGAGTGTGCTCATACCCTGTCGGGCTCCGTCGAGCCGTGTCGGGTTTGCTCGGGCCCTGTCAGGCTCCGTCGGGCCCTGTCGGATTTCCTCGGGCCCTGTCGGGCTCCATCGAGCCCTGTCAGGCTTTGTCGAACCCTGTCGGGCTCCGTCGGGCCCTGTCGGGTTTGCTCGGGCCCTGTCAGGTTTGCTGAAGCCCTGTCAGGCTTCGACGGACCCTGTCGGGTTTTCTCGGGCCCTGTCGGGCATTGTCGAGCCCTGTCGGGTTTGCTCGGGCCCTGTCAGGCTCCGTCGGGCCCTGTCGGGTTTCCTCAAGCCCTGTCGGGCTCCATCGAGCCCTGTCAGGCTTTGTCGAACCCTGTCGGGCTCCGTCGGGCCCTGTCGGGTTTGCTCGAGCCCTGTCAGGTTTGCTGAAGCCCTGTCAGGCTTCGACGGACCCTGTCGGGTTTTCTCGGGCCCTGTCGGGCATTGTCGAGCCCTGTCGGGTTTGCTCGGGCCCTGTCAGGCTCCGTCGCGCCCTGTCAGACTTTGTCGGGTTCTGTCGGGTTTGCTCAGGCCCTGTCGCGCCTTGTCAGGCCCTGTCGGGTTTGCTCGGGCCCTGTCGGGTTTGCCCTGTCCTGTTGGGCTCCGTCGGGCCCTGTCAGATTCGCTCGGGCCCTGACGGGTTTGCTCGGGCCCTGTCAGGCTCCGTCAGGCCCTGTCGGGTTTGCTCGTGCCCTGTCGGGCTCCGTCGGGCCCTGTCAGGCTTTGTCAGGTCCTGTCGGGTTTGCTCAGGCCCTGTCGGGCCTTGTCAGGCCCTGTCGGGTTTGCTCGGGCCCTGTCGGGTTTGCCCTGTCCTGTCGGGCTCCGTCGGGCCCTGTCAGATTCGCTCGGGCCCTGTCGGGTTTGCTCGGGCCCTGTCAGGCTCCGTCGCGCCCTGTCGGGTTTCCTCGGGCCCTGTCGGGCTCCATCGAGCCCTGTCAGATTCGCTCGGGCCCTGTCGGGTTTGCTCGGGCCCTGTCAGGCTCCGTCAGGCCCTGTCGGGTTTGCTCGTGCCCTGTCGGGCTCCGTCGGGCCCTGTCGGGTTTCCTTGGGCCCTGTCAGGCTCCATCGAGCCCTGTCAGGCTTTGTCGAACCCTGTCAGGTTTGCTCGGGCCATGTCGGGTTTGCTCGGGCCCTGTCAGGCTCTGTCGGGCCCTGTCTGGTTTCCTCGGGCCCTGTCGGGCTCCTTTGAGCCCTGTCAGGTTTGCTCGGGCCGTGTCGGGTTTGCTCGGGCCCTGTCAGGCTCCGTCGAGCCCTGGCGGGTTTGCTCGGGCCCTGTCGGGCCTTGTCGGGCCCTGTCGGATTTGCTCGGGCTCTGTCAGGCTCTAGCATGCCCTGTCGGGTTTGCCCGGGCCCTGTCAGGCTCCGTCAGGCCCTGTCGGGTTTGCTCGGGCCCTATCGGGCTCCGTGGGGCCCTGTCGGGTTTCCTCGGGCCCTGTCGGGCTCCATCGAGCCCTGTCAGGCTCCGTCGGGCCCTTTCGGGTTTGCTCGGGCCCAGTCGGGCTCCGTCAGGCTCTGTCGGGTTTGCTCGGGCCCTGTCGGGCTCCGTCAGGCCCTGTCGGACTTGCTCAGGCCCTGTCGGGTTTGCTCGAGGCCTGTCGGGCTCCATCGGGCCCTGTCGGGTTTGCTCGGGCCCTATCGGGCTCCGTCGGGCCCTGTCGGGTTTCCTCGGGCCCTGTCAGGCTCCATCGAGCCCTGTCAGGCTTCGTCGGGCCCTTTCGGGTTTGCTCGGGCCCAGTTGGGCTCCGTCAGGCCCTGTCGGGTTTGCTCGGGCCCTATCAGGCTCCGTCGGGCCCTGTCTGGTTTCCTCGGGCTCTGTCGGTCTCCATCGAGCCCTGTCAGGCTCCGTCAGGCCCTGTCGGGTTTGCTCGGGCCCTATCGAGCTCCGTCGGGCCCTGTCGGGTTTCCTCGGGCTCTGTCGGTCTCCATCGAGCCCTGTCAGGCTCCGTCGGGCCCTGTCGGGTTTGCTCGGGCGCTGTCGGGTTTGCTCAGGCACTGTCGGGTTTGCTCAGGCCCTGTCGGATTTGCTTGGGCCCTGTCGGGTTTGCTCGGGCCCTGTCGGGCTTCCTCGGGCCCTGTCGGGCTCCATCGAGCCCTGTCGGGCTCCGTCGGACCCTATCAGGCTTTGCTCGGGCCCTGTCGGGCTCTGTCAGGCCCTGTCGGTTTTGCTCGGGCCCTATCGGGCTCCGTCGGGCCCTGTCCAGTTTCCTCGGGCCCTGTCGGTCTCCATCGAGCCCTGTCAGGCTCCGTCAGGCCCTGTCGGGTTTGCTCGGGCCCTATCGGGCTCCGTGGGGCCCTGTCGGGTTTGCTCGGGCCCTATCGGGCTCCGTGGGGCCCTGTCGGGTTTCCTCGGGCCCTGTCGGGCTCCATCGAGCCCTGTCAGGCTCCGTCGGGCACTTTTGGGTTTGCTTGGGCCCTGTCGGGCTCCGTCGGGCCCTGTCAGGTTTGCTTGGGCCCTGTCGGGATCCGTTGGGCCCTGTTGGGTTTGCTCGGGCCCTGTAGGCCTCCTTCGTGCCCTGTCAGGTTTGCTCGGGCCCTGTCGGGTTTGCTCGGGCTCTGTCAGGCTCTGTCGAGTCCTGTCGGGTTTGCTCGGGCCCCGTCAGGCTCCGTCGGGCCCTGACGGTTTTCCTTGGGCCCTGTCGGGCTCCATCGAGCCCTGTCAGGCTTTGTCGAACGCTGTCGAGTTTGCTCGGGCCATGTCGGGTTTGCTCGGGCCCTGTCGGGTTCTGTCGGGCCCTGTCTGGGTTCCTCGGGCCCTGTCGGGCTCCTTCGAGCCCTGTCAGGTTTGCTCGGGCTGTGTCAGGCTTGCTCGGGCCCTGTCAGGCTCCATCGAGCCCTGTCGGGTTTGCTCGGGCCCTGTCAGGCTCCGTCGGGCCCTGTCGGGTTTCCTCAAGCCCTGTCGGGCTCCATCGAGCCCTGTCAGGCTTTGTCGAACCCTGTCGGGCTCCGTCGGGCCCTGTCGGGTTTGCTCGGGCCCTGTCAGGTTTGCTGAAGCCCTGTCAGGCTTCGTCGGACCCTGTCGAGTGTGCTCATACCCTGTCGGGCTCCGTCGAGCCGTGTCGGGTTTGCTCGGGCCCTGTCAGGCTCCGTCGGGCCCTGTCGGATTTCCTCGGGCCCTGTCGGGTTTGCTCGGGCCCTGTCGGGTTCCGTCGGGCCCTGTCGGGTTTGCTCGGGCCCTGTCGGGCTCCGTCGGGCCCTGTCGGGTTTCCTCGGGCCCTGTCGGGCTCTATCGAGCCCTGTCAGGCTCTGTCAGGCCTTTTCGGGTTTGCTCAGGCCCTGTCGGGCTCCGTCGGGCCCTGTCAGGTTTTGTCAGGTCCTGTCAGGTTTGTTCGGGCCCTGTCGGGCCTTGTCGGGCCCTGTCGGGTTTGCTCGGGCTCTGTCGGGTTTGCTCGGGCCCTGTCAGGCTCCGTCAAGCCCTGTCGGGTTTGCTCGGGCCCTGTCTAGTTTGCTAGGGCCCTGTCGGGATCCGTCGGGCCCCGTCGGGCCCTGTCTGGTTTCCTCAGGCCCTGTCGGGATCCGTCGGGCCCTGTCGGGTTTGCTCAGGCCGTGTCGGGTTTGCTCAAGCCCTGTCAGGCTTCGACGGACCCTGTCGGGTTTTCTCGGGCCCTGTCGGGCATTGTCGAGCCCTGTCGGGTTTGCTCGGGCCCTGTCAGGCTCCGTCGCGCCCTGTCAGACTTTGTCGGGTTCTGTCGGGTTTGCTCAGGCCCTGTCGGGCCTTGTCAGGCCCTGTCGGGTTTGCTCGGGCCCTGTCGGGTTTGCCCTGTCCTGTTGGGCTCCGTCGGGCCCTGTCAGATTCGCTCGGGACCTGACGGGTTTGCTCGGGCCCTGTCAGGCTCCGTCAGGCCCTGTCGGGTTTGCTCGTGCCCTGTCGGGCTCCGTCGGGCCCTGTCAGGCTTTGTCAGGTCCTGTCGGGTTTGCTCAGGCCCTGTCGGGCCTTGTCAGGCCCTGTCGGGTTTGCTCGGGCCCTGTCGGGTTTGCCCTGTCCTGTCGGGCTCCGTCGGGCCCTGTCAGATTCGCTCGGGCCCTGTCGGGTTTGCTCGGGCCCTGTCAGGCTCCGTCGCGCCCTGTCGGGTTTCCTCGGGCCCTGTCGGGCTCCATCGAGCCCTGTCAGATTCGCTCGGGCCCTGTCGGGTTTGCTCGGGCCCTGTCAGGCTCCGTCAGGCCCTGTCGGGTTTGCTCGTGCCCTGTCGGGCTCCGTCGGGCCCTGTCGGGTTTCCTTGGGCCCTGTCAGGCTCCATCGAGCCCTGTCAGGCTTTGTCGAACCCTGTCAGGTTTGCTCGGGCCATGTCGGGTTTGCTCGGGCCCTGTCATGCTCTGTCGGGCCCTGTCTGGTTTCCTCGGGCCCTGTCGGGCTCCTTTGAGCCCTGTCAGGTTTGCTCGGGCCGTGTCGGGTTTGCTCGGGCCCTGTCAGGCTCCGTCGAGCCCTGGCGGGTTTGCTCGGGCCCTGTCGGGCCTTGTCGGGCCCTGTCGGATTTGCTCGGGCTCTGTCAGGCTCTAGCATGCCCTGTCGGGTTTGCCCGGGCCCTGTCAGGCTCCGTCAGGCCCTGTCGGGTTTGCTCGGGCCCTATCGGGCTCCGTGGGGCCCTGTCGGGTTTCCTCGGGCCCTGTCGGGCTCCATCGAGCCCTGTCAGGCTCCGTCGGGCCCTTTCGGGTTTGCTCGGGCCCAGTCGGGCTCCGTCAGGCTCTGTCGGGTTTGCTCGGGCCCTGTCGGGCTCCGTCAGGCCCTGTCGGACTTGCTCAGGCCCTGTCGGGTTTGCTCGAGGCCTGTCGGGCTCCATCGGGCCCTGTCGGGTTTGCTCGGGCCCTATCGGGCTCCGTCGGGCCCTGTCGGGTTTCCTCGGGCCCTGTCAGGCTCCATCGAGCCCTGTCAGGCTTCGTCGGGCCCTTTCGGGTTTGCTCGGGCCCAGTTGGGCTCCGTCAGGCCCTGTCGGGTTTGCTCGGGCCCTATCAGGCTCCGTCGGGCCCTGTCTGGTTTCCTCGGGCTCTGTCGGTCTCCATCGAGCCCTGTCAGGCTCCGTCAGGCCCTGTCGGGTTTGCTCGGGCCCTATCGAGCTCCGTCGGGCCCTGTCGGGTTTCCTCGGGCTCTGTCGGTATCCATCGAGCCCTGTCAGGCTCCGTCGGGCCCTGTCGGGTTTGCTCGGGCGCTGTCGGGTTTGCTCAGGCACTGTCGGGTTTGCTCAGGCCCTGTCGGATTTGCTTGGGCCCTGTCGGGTTTGCTCGGGCCCTGTCGGGCTTCCTCGGGCCCTGTCGGGCTCCATCGAGCCCTGTCGGGCTCCGTCGGACCCTATCAGGCTTTGCTCGGGCCCTGTCGGGCTCTGTCAGGCCCTGTCGGTTTTGCTCGGGCCCTATCGGGCTCCGTCGGGCCCTGTCCAGTTTCCTCGGGCCCTGTCGGTCTCCATCGAGCCCTGTCAGGCTCCGTCAGGCCCTGTTGGGTTTTCTCGTGCCCTGTCGGGCTCCGTCGGGCCCTGTCGGGTTTCCTTGGGCCCTGTCAGGCTCCATCAAGCCCTGTCAGGCTTTGTCGACCCCTGTCAGGTTTGCTCGGGCCATGTCGGGTTTGCTCGGGCCCTGTCAGGCTCTGTCGGGCCCTGTTGGGTTTTCTCGGGCCCTATCGGGCTCCGTCGGGCCCTGTCCAGTTTCTTCGGGCTCTGTCGGTCTCCATCGAGCCCTGTCAGGCTCCGTCGGGCCCTGTCGGGCTCCGTTGAGCGATGTCGGGTTTGCTCGGGCCCTGTCGGGCTCCATCGAACCCTGTCAGGCTTTGTAGGGTCCTGTCGGGTTTGCTCAGGCCTTGTCAGGCTCCGTCGACCCCTGTCAGGTATGCTCGGGCCCTGTCGGGTTTGCTCAGGCCCTGTCAGGCTCCGTCGACCCCTGTCAGGTTTGCTCGGGCCCTGTCGGGCTCCGTCGGGCCCTATCAGGTTTGCTCGGGCTCTGTCGGGTTTGCTCAAGCCCTGTCAGCTCCGTCGAGCCCTGTCGGGTTTGCTCAGGCCCTGTCAGGCTCCGTCGGGCCCTTTGGGGTTTCCTCGGGCCCTGTCGGGCTCCATCGAGCCCTGTCAGGCTCTGTCAGGCCTTTTCGGGTTTGCTCGGGCCCTGTCGGGCTCCGTCGGGCCCTGTCAGGCTTTGTCAGGTCCTGTCAGGTTTGTTCGGGCCCTGTCGGGCCTTGTCGGGCCCTGTCGGGTTTGCTCGGGCTCTGTCGGGCTCCGTTGGGCCCTGTCGGGTTTGCTCGGGCTCTGTCGGGTTTGCTCGGGCCCTGTCGGGTTTGCTCGGGCCCTGTGAGGCTCCGTCAAGCCCTGTCGGGTTTGCTCGGGCCCTGTCGGGTTTGCTCAGGCACTGTCGGGATCCGTCGGGCCCTGTCGGGTTTGCTCAGGCTGTGTCGGTTTTGCTGAAGCCCTGTCAGGCTTCGACGGACCCTGTCGGGTTTTCTCGGGCCCTGTCGGTATCCATCGAGCCCTGTCAGGCTCCGTCGGGCCCTTTCGGGTTTGCTCGGGCCCTGTCGGGCTCCGTCAGGCCCTGTCGGACTTGCTCAGGCCCTGTCGGGTTTGCTCGAGCCCTGTCGGGCTCCATCGGGCCCTGTCGGGTTTGCTCGGGCCCTATCGGGCTCCGTCGGGCCCTGTCGGGTTTCCTCGGGCCCTGTCAGGCTCCATCGAGCCCTGTCAGGCTTCGTCGGGCCCTGTCGGGTTTGCTCGGGCCCAGTCGGGCTCCGTCAGTCCCTGTCGGGTTTGCTCGGGCCCTATCGGGCTCCGTCGGGCCCTGTCGGGTTTCCTCGGGCTCTGTCGGTCTCCATCGAGACCTGTCAGGCTCCGTCAGGCCCTGTCGGGTTTGCTCGGGCCCTATCGAGCTCCGTCGGGCCCTGTCGGGTTTCCTCGGGCTCTGTCGGTCTCCATCGAGCCCTGTCAGGCTCCGTCGGGCCCTGTCGGGTTTGCTCGGGCCCTGTCGGGTTTGCTCAGGCACTGTCGGGTTTGCTCAGGCCCTGTCGGGTTTGCTCGGGCCCTGTCGGGCTTCCTCGGGCCCTGTCGGGTTCCATCGAGCCCTGTCGGGCTCCGTCGGACCCTATCAGGCTTTGCTCGGGCCCTGTCGGGCTCCGTCAGGCCCTGTCGGGTTTGCTCGGGCCCTATCAGGCTCCGTCGGGCCCTGTCCAGTTTCCTCGGGCTCTGTCGGTCTCCATCGAGCCCTGTCAGGCTCCGTCGGGCCCTGTCGGGCTCCGTTGAGCGATGTCGGGTTTGCTCGGGCCCTGTCGGGCTCCATCGAACCCTGTCAGGCTTTGTAGGGTCCTGTCGGGTTTGCTCAGGCCCTGTCAGGCTCCGTCGACCCCTGTCAGTAATGCTCGGGCACTGTCGGGTTTGCTCAGGCCCTGTCAGGCTCCGTCGACCCCTGTCAGGTTTGCTCGGGCCCTGTCGGGCTCTGTCGGGCCCTATCAGGTTTGCTCGGGCCCTGTCGGGTTTGCTCAGGCCCTGTCAGGCTCCGTCGAGCCCTGTCGGGTTTGCTCAGGCCCTGTCAGGCTCCGTCAGGCCCTGTCGGGTTTGCTCGGGCCCTGTCGGGTTTGCTCGGGCCCTGTCGGGCTCCGTCGGGCCCTGTCGGGTTTGCTCGGGCCCTGTCGCGCTCCGTCGAGCCCTGTCAGGCTCTGTGAGGCTTTGTCGGGTTTGCTCGGGCCCTGTCAGGCTCCGTCGGGCCCTGTCAGGCTTTGTCGGGCCCTGTCGGGTTTGCTCGGGCCCTGTCGGGCCTTGACGGGACCTGTCGGGATTGCTCGGGCCCTGTCGGGCTCCGTCGAGCTTTGTCGGGTTTGTACGGGCCCTTTCGGTTTTACTCAGGCCCTGACAGGCTCCGACAAGCCCTGTCAGGTTTGCTCGGGCCCTGTCAGGTTTGCTCGGGCCCTCTCGGGCTCCGTCGGGCTCTGTCGTGTTTCCTCGGGCCCTGTCAGGCTCCGTCAGGCCCTGTCGGGTTTGCTCGGGCCCTATCGGGCTCCGTGGGGCCCTGTCGGGTTTCTTCGGGCCCTATCGGGCTCCGTGGGGCCCTGTCGGGTTTCTTCGGGCCCTGTCGGGCTCCATCGAGCCCTGTCAGGCTCCGTTGGGCCCTTTCGGGTTTGCTCGGGCCCTGTCGGGCTCCGTCAGGCCCTGTTGGACTTGCTCAGGCCCTGTCGGGTTTGCTCGAGCCCTGTCGGGCTCCATCGGGCCCTGTTGGGTTTGCTCGGGCCCTATCGGGCTCTGTCGGGCCCTGTCGGGTTTCCTCGGGCCCTGTCAGGCTCCATCGAGCCCTGTCAGGCTTCGTCGGGCCCTTTCGGGTTTGCTCGGGCCCTGTCGGGCTTCGCCAGGCCCTGTCGGGTTTGCTCGGGCCCTATCGGGCTCCGTCAGGCTCTGTCGGGTTTCCTCGGGCTCTGTCGGTCTCCATCGAGCCCTGTCAGGCTCCGTCAGGCCCTGTCGGGTTTGCTCGGGCCCTATCGAGCTCCGTCGGGCCCTGTCGGGTTTCCTCGGGCTCTGTCGGTCTCCATCGAGCCCTGTCAGGCTCCGTCGGGCCCTGTCGGGTTTGCTCGGGCCCTGTCGGGTTTGCTCAGGCACTGACGGGTTTGCTCAGGCCCTGTCGGGATTGCTTGGGCCCTGTCGGGTTTGCTCGGGCCCTGTCGGGCTTCCTCGGGCCCTGTCGGGCTCCATCGAGCCCTGTCAGGCTCCGTCGGACCCTATCAGGCTTTGCTCGGGCCCTGTCGGGCTCCGTCAGGCCCTGTCGGGTTTGCTCGGGCCCTATCGGGCTCCGTCGGGCCCTGTCGGGTTTCCTCGGGCTCTGTCGGTCTCCATCGAGCCCTGTCAGGCTCCGTCGGGCCCTGTCGGGTTTGCTCGGGCCCTGTCGGGTTTGCTCAGGCACTGTCGGGTTTGCTCAGGCCCTGTCGGGTTTCCTCGGGCCCTGTCGGGCTCCATCGAGCCCTGTCAGGCTCCGTCGGGCCCTTTCGGGTTTGCTCGGGCCCTGTCGGGCTCCGTCGAGCCATGTCGGGTTTCCTCGGGCCCTGTCGGGTTCCATCGAGCCCTGTCAGGCTCCGTCGGGCCTTTTTGGGTTTGCTCGGGCCCTGTCGGTCTTTGTCGGGCCCTGTCAGGCTTTGTCAGGTCCTGTCAGGTTTGTTCTGGCCCTGTCGGGCCTTGTCAGGCCCTGTCGGGTTTGCTCGGGCTCTGTCGGGCTCCGTTGGGCCCTGTCGGGTTTGCTCGGGCACTGTCGGGTTTGCTCAGGCCCTGTCAGGCTCCGTCGACCCCTGTCAGGTTTGCTCGGGCCCTGTCGGGCTCTGTTGAGCCATGTCGGGTTTGCTCGGGCCCTGTCGGGCTCCATCGAACCCTGTCAGGCTTTGTCGGGTCCTGTCGGGTTTGCTCAGGCCCTGTCAGGCTCCGTCGACCCCTGTCAGGTATGCTCGGGCCCTGTCGGGTTTGCTCAGGCCCTGTCAGGCTCCGTCGACCCCTGTCAGGTTTGCTCGGGCCCTGTCGGGCTCCGTCGGGCCCTATCAGGTTTGCTCAGGCCCTGTCGGGTTTGCTCAGGCCCTGTCAGGCTCCGTCGAGCCCTGTCGGGTTTGCTCAGGCCCTGTCAGGCTCCGACAGGCCCTGTCGGGTTTGCTCAGGCCCTGTCGGGTTTGCTCAGGCCCTGTCAGGCTCCGTCGAGCCCTGTCGGGTTTGCTCAGGCCCTGTCAGGCTCCGACAGGCCCTGTCGGGTTTGCTCGGGCCCTATCGGGCTCCGTGGGGCCCTGTCGGGTTTCCTCGGGCCCTGTCGGGCTCCATCGAGCCCTGTCAGGCTCCGTCGGGCCCTTTCGGGTTTGCTCGGGCCCTGTCGGGCTCCGTCAGGCCCTGTCGGACTTGCTCAGGCCCTGTCGGGTTTGCTCGAGCCCTGTCAGGCTCCATCAGGCCCTGTCGGGTTTGCTCGGGCCCTATCGGGCTCCGTCGGGCCCTGTCGGGTTTCCTCGGGCCCTGTCAGGCTCCATCGAGCCCTGTCAGGCTTCGTCGGGCCCTTTCGGGTTTGCTCGGGCCCTGTCGGGTTTGCTCAGGCCCTGTCAGGCTCCGTCGACCCCTGTCAGGTTTGCTCGGGCCCTGTCGGGCTCCGTCGGGCCCTATCAGGTTTGCTCGGGCCCTGTCGGGTTTGCTCAGGCCCTGTCAGGCTCCGTCAGGCCCTGTCGGGTTTGCTCGGGCCCTGTCGGGTTTGCTCGGGCCCTGTCGGGCTCCGTCGGGCCCTGTCGGGTTTGCTCGGGCCCTGTCGAGCTCCGTCGAGCCCTGTCAGGCTCTGTGAGGCTTTGTCGGGTTTGCTCGGGCCCTGTCGGGCTCCGTCGGGCCCTGTCAGGCTTTGTCGGGCCCTGTCGGATTTGCTCGGGCCCTGTCGGGCCTTGACGGGCCCTGTCGGGATTGCTCGGGCCCTGTCGGGCTCCGTCGAGCTTTGTCGGGTTTGTTCGGGCCCTTTCGGTTTTACTCAGGCCCTGACAGGCTCCGACAAGCCCTGTCAGGTTTGCTCGGGCCCTGTCAGGTTTGCTCGGGCCCTCTCGGGCTCCGTCGGGCTCTGTCGGGTTTCCTCGGGCCCTGTCAGGCTCCGTCAGGCGCTGTCGGGTTTGCTCGGGCCCTATCGGGCTCCGTGGGCCCCTGTCGGGTGTCTTTGGGCCCTGTCGGGCTCCATCGAGCCCTGACAGGCTCCGTTGGGCCCTTTCGGGTTTGCTCGGGCCCTGTCGGGCTCCGTCAGGCCCTGTCGGACTTGCTCAGGCCCTGTCGGGTTTGCTCGAGCCCTGTCGGGCTCTATCGGGCCCTGTTGGGTTTGCTCGGGCCCTATCGGGCTCTGTCGGGCCCTGTCGGGTTTCCTCGGGCCCTGTCAGGCTCCATCGAGCCCTGTCAGGCTTCGTCGGGCCCTTTCGGGTTTGCTCGGGCCCTGTCGGGCTCCGTCAGGCCCTGTCGGGTTTGCTCGGGCCCTATCGGGCTCCGTCGGGCCCTGTCGGGTTTCCTCGGGCTCTGTCGGTCTCCATCGAGCCCTGTCAGGCTCCGTCAGGCCCTGTCGGGTTTGCTCGGGCCCTATCGAGCTCCGTCGGGCCCTGTCGGGTTTCCTCGGGCTCTGTCGGTCTCCATCGAGCCCTGTCAGGCTCCGTCGGGCCCTGTCGGGTTTGCTCGGGCCCTGTCGGGTTTGCTCAGGCACTGACGGGTTTGCTCAGGCCCTGTCGGGATTGCTTGGGCTCTGTCGGGTTTGCTCGGGCCCTGTCGGGCTTCCTCGGGCCCTGTCGGGCTCCATCGAGCCCTGTCAGGCTCCGTCGGACCCTATCAGGCTTTCCTCGGGCCCTGTCGGGCTCCGTCAGGCCCTGTCGGGTTTGCTCGGGCCCTATCGGTCTCCGTCGGGCCCTGTCGGGTTTCCTCGGGCTCTGTCGGTCTCCATCGAGCCCTGTCAGGCTCCGTCGGGCCCTGTCGGGTTTGCTCGGGCCCTGTCGGGTTTGCTCAGGCACTGTCGGGTTTGCTCAGGCCCTGTCGGGTTTGCTTGGGCCCTGTCGGGCTCCGTCGGGCCCTGTCGGGTTTCCTCGGGCCCTGTCGGGCTCCATCGAGCCCTGTCAGGCTCCGTCGTGCCCTTTCGGGTTTGCTCGGGCCCTGTCGGGCTCCGTCGAGCCATGTCGGGTTTCCTCGGGCCCTGTCGGGTTCCATCGAGCCCTGTCAGGCTCCGTCGGGCCTTTTTGGGTTTGCTCGGGCCCTGTCGGGCTTTGTCGGGCCCTGTCAGGCTTTGTCAGGTCCTGTCAGGTTTGTTCTGGCCCTGTCGGGCCTTGTCAGGCCCTGTCGGGTTTGCTCGGGCTCTGTCGGGCTCCGTTGGGCCCTGTCGGGTTTGCTCGGGCACTGTCGGGTTTGCTCAGGCCCTGTCAGGCTCCGTCGACCCCTGTCAGGTTTGCTCGGGCCCTGTCGGGCTCCGTCGGGCCCTATCAGGTTTGCTCAGGCCCTGTCGGGTTTGCTCAGGCCCTGTCAGGCTCCGTCGAGCCCTGTCGGGTTTGCTCAGGCCCTGTCAGGCTCCGTCAGGCCCTGTCGGGTTTGCTCGGGCCCTGTCGGGTTTGCTCGGGCCCTGTCGGGCTCCGTCGGGCCCTGTCGGGTTTGCTCGGGCCCTGTCGGGCTCCGTCTAGCCCTGTCGGGTTTCCTCGGGCCCTGTCGGGCTCCATCGAGCCCTGTCAGGCTCTGTGAGGCTTTGTCGGGTTTGCTCGGGCCCTGTCGGGCTCCGTCGGGCCCTGTCAGGCTTTGTCGGTCCCTGTCAAGTTTGCTCGGGCCCTGTCGGGCCTTGTCGGGCCCTGTCGGGATTGCTCGGGCCCTGTCGGGCTCCGTCAAGCTTTGTCGGGTTTGTTCGGGCCCTTTCGGTTTTACTCAGGCCCTGTCAGGCTCCGACAAGCCCTGTCAGGTTTGCTCGGGCCCTGTCGGGTTTGCTTGGGCCCTCTCGGGCTCCGTCGGGCTCTGTCGGGTTTCCTCGGGCCCTATCAGGCTCCGTCAGGCCCTGTCGGGTTTGCTCGGGCCCTATCGGGCTCCGTGGGGCCCTGTCGGGTTTCCTCGGGCCCTGTCGGGCTCCATCGAGCCCTGTCAGGCTCCGTCGGGCCCTTTCGGGTTTGCTCGGGCCCTGTCGGGCTCCGTCAGGCCCTGTCGGACTTGCTCAGGCCCTGTCGGGTTTGCTCGAGCCCTGTCAGGCTCCATAGGGCCCTGTCGGGTTTGCTCGGGCCCTATCGGGCTCCGTCGGGCCCTGTCGGGTTTCCTCGGGCCCTGTCAGGCTCCATCGAGCCCTGTCAGGCTTCGTCGGGCCCTTTCGGGTTTGCTCGGGCCCTGTCGGGTTTGCTCAGGCCCTGTCAGGCTCCGTCGACCCCTGTCAGGTTTCCTCGGGCCCTGTCGGGTTCCATCGAGCCCTGTCAGGCTCCGTCGGGCCTTTTTGGGTTTGCTCGGGCCCTGTCGGGCTTTGTCGGGCCCTGTCAGGCTTTGTCAGGTCCTGTCAGGTTTGTTCTGGCCCTGTCGGGCGTTGTCAGGCCCTGTCGGGTTTGCTCGGGCTCTGTCGGGCTCCGTTGGGCCCTGTCGGGTTTGCTCGGGCACTGTCGGGTTTGCTCAGGCCCTGTCAGGCTCCGTCGACCCCTGTCAGGTTTGCTCGGGCCCTGTCGGGCTCCGTCGGGCCCTATCAGGTTTGCTCAGGCCCTGTCGGGTTTGCTCAGGCCCTGTCAGGCTCCGTCGAGCCCTGTCGGGTTTGCTCAGGCCCTGTCAGGCTCCGTCAGGCCCTGTCGGGTTTGCTCGGGCCCTGTCGGGTTTGCTCGGGCCCTGTCGGGCTCCGTCGGGCCCTGTCGGGTTTGCTCGGGCCCTGTCGGGCTCCGTCTAGCCCTGTCGGGTTTCCTCGGGCCCTGTCGGGCTCCATCGAGCCCTGTCAGGCTCTGTGAGGCTTTGTCGGGTTTGCTCGGGCCCTGTCGGGCTCCGTCGGGCCCTGTCAGGCTTTGTCAATCCCTGTCAAGTTTGCTCGGGCCCTGTCGGGCCTTGTCGGGCCCTGTCGGGATTGCTCGGGCCCTGTCGGGCTCCGTCAAGCTTTGTCGGGTTTGTTCGGGCCCTTTCGGTTTTACTCAGGCCCTGTCAGGCTCCGACAAGCCCTGTCAGGTTTGCTCGGGCCCTGTCGGGTTTGCTTGGGCCCTCTCGGGCTCCGTCGGGCCCTGTCGGGTTTCCTCGGGCCCTATCAGGCTCCGTCAGGCCCTGTCGGGTTTGCTCGGGCCCTATCGGGCTCCGTGGGGCCCTGTCGGGTTTCCTCGGGCCCTGTCGGGCTCCATCGAGCCCTGTCAGGCTCCGTCGGGCCCTTTCGGGTTTGCTCGGGCCCTGTCGGGCTCCGTCAGGCCCTGTCGGACTTTCTCAGGCCCTGTCGGGTTTGCTCGAGACCTGTCAGGCTCCATCGGGCCCTGTCGGGTTTGCTCGGGCCCTATCGGGCTCCGTCGGGCCCTGTCGGGTTTCCTCGGGCCCTGTCAGGCTCCATCGAGCCCTGTCAGGCTTCGTCGGGCCCTTTCGGGTTTGCTCGGGCCCTGTCGGGTTTGCTCAGGCCCTGTCAGGCTCCGTCGACCCCTGTCAGGTTTGCTCGGGCCCTGTCGGGCTCCGTCGGGCCCTATCAGGTTTGCTCGGGCCCTGTCGGGTTTGCTCAGGCCCTGTCAGGCTCCGTCGAGCCCTGTCGGGTTTGCTCAGGCCCTGTCAGGCTCCGTCAGGCCCTGTCGGGTTTGCTCGGGCCCTGTCGGGTTTGCTCGGGCCCTGTCGGGCTCCGTCGGGCCCTGTCGGGTTTGCTCGGGCCCTGTCGAGCTCCGTCGAGCCCTGTCAGGCTCTGTGAGGCTTTGTCGGGTTTGCTCGGGCCCTGTCGGGCTCCGTCGGGCCCTGTCAGGCATTGTCGGGCCCTGTCGGGTTTGCTCGGGCCCTGTCGGGCCTTGACGGGCCCTGTCGGGATTACTCGGGCCCTGTCGGGCTCCGTCGAGCTTTGTCGGGTTTGTTCGGGCCCTTTCGGTTTTACTCAGGCCCTGACAGGCTCCGACAAGCCCTGTCAGGTTTGCTCGGGCCCTGTCAGGTTTGCTCGGGCCCTCTCGGGCTCCGTCGGGCTCTGTCGGGTTTCCTCGGGCCCTGTCAGGCTCCGTCAGGCCCTGTCGGGTTTGCTCGGGCCCTATCGGGCTCCGTGGGCCCCTGTCGGGTGTCTTTGGGCCCTGTCGGGCTCCATCGAGCCCTGTCAGGCTCCGTTGGGCCCTTTCGGGTTTGCTCGGGCCCTGTCGGGCTCCGTCAGGCCCTGTCGGACTTGCTCAGGCCCTGTCGGGTTTGCTCGAGCCCTGTCGGGCTCCATCGGGCCCTGTTGGGTTTGCTCGGGCCCTATCGGGCTCTGTCGGGCCCTGTCGGGTTTCCTCGGGCCCTGTCAGGCTCCATCGAGCCCTGTCAGGCTTCGTCGGGCCCTTTCGGGTTTGCTCGGGCCCTGTCGGGCTCCGTCAGGCCCTGTCGGGTTTGCTCGGGCTCTATCGGGCTCCGTCGGGCCTTGTCGGGTTTCCTCGGGCTCTGTCGGTCTCCATCGAGCCCTGTCAGGCTCCGTCAGGCCCTGTCGGGTTTGCTCGGGCCCTATCGAGCTCCGTCGGGCCCTGTCGGGTTTCCTCGGGCTCTGTCGGTCTCCATCGAGCCCTGTCAGGCTCCGTCGGGCCCTGTCGGGTTTGCTCGGGCCCTGTCGGGTTTGCTCAGGCACTGACGGGTTTGCTCAGGCCCTGTCGGGATTGCTTGGGCTCTGTCGGGTTTGCTCGGGCCCTGTCGGGCTTCCTCGGGCCCTGTCGGGCTCCATCGAGCCCTGTCAGGCTCCGTCGGACCCTATCAGGCTTTCCTCGGGCCCTGTCGGGCTCCGTCAGGCCCTGTCGGGTTTGCTCGGGCCCTATCGGTCTCTGTCGGGCCCTGTCGGGTTTCCTCGGGCTCTGTCGGTCTCCATCGAGCCCTGTCAGGCTCCGTCGGGCCCTGTCGGGTTTGCTCGGGCCCTGTCGGGTTTGCTCAGGCACTGTCGGGTTTGCTCAGGCCCTGTCGGGTTTGCTTGGGCCCTGTCGGGCTCCGTCGGGCCCTGTCGGGTTTCCTCGGGCCCTGTCGGGCTCCATCGAGCCCTGTCAGGCTCCGTCGTGCCCTTTCGGGTTTGCTCGGGCCCTGTCGGGCTCCGTCGAGCCATGTCGGGTTTCCTCGGGCCCTGTCGGGTTCCATCGAGCCCTGTCAGGCTCCGTCGGGCCTTTTTGGGTTTGCTCGGGCCCTGTCGGGCTTTGTCGGGCCCTGTCAGGCTTTGTCAGGTCCTGTCAGGTTTGTTCTGGCCCTGTCGGGCCTTGTCAGGCCCTGTCGGGTTTGCTCGGGCTCTGTCGGGCTCCGTTGGGCCCTGTCGGGTTTGCTCGGGCACTGTCGGGTTTGCTCAGGCCCTGTCAGGCTCCGTCGACCCTTGTCAGGTTTGCTCGGGCCCTGTCGGGCTCCGTTGAGCCATGTCGGGTTTGCTCGGGCCCTGTCGGGCTCCATCGAACCCTGTCAGGCTTTGTCGGGTCCTGTCGGGTTTGCTCAGGCCCTGTCAGGCTCCGTCGACCCCTGTCAGGTATGCTCGGGCCCTGTCGGGTTTGCTCAGGCCCTGTCAGGCTCCGTCGACCCCTGTCAGGTTTGCTCGGGCCCTGTCGGGCTCCGTCGGGCCCTATCAGGTTTGCTCGGGCCCTGTTGGGTTTGCTCAGGCCCTGTCAGGCTCCGTCGAGCCCTGTCGGGTTTGCTCAGGCCCTGTCAGGCTCCGTCAGGCCCTGTCGGGTTTGCTCGGGCCCTGTCGGGTTTGCTCGGGCCCTGTCGGGCTCCGTCGGGCCCTGTCGGGTTTGCTCGGGCCCTGTCGGGCTCCGTCTAGCCCTGTCGGGTTTCCTCGGGCCCTGTCGGGCTCCATCGAGCCCTGTCAGGCTCTGTGAGGCTTTGTCGGGTTTGCTCGGGCCCTGTCGGGCTCCGTCGGGCCCTGTCAGGCTTTGTCGGGCCCTGTCAAGTTTGCTCGGGCCCTGTCGGGCCTTGTCGGGCCCTGTCGGGATTGCTCGGGCCCTGTCGGGCTCCGTCGAGCTTTGTCGGGTTTGTTCGGGCTTTTTCGGTTTTACTCAGGCCCTCTCAGGCTCCGACAAGCCCTGTCAGGTTTGCTCGGGCCCTGTCGGGTTTGCTTGGGCCCTCTCGGGCTCCGTCGGGCTCTGTCGGGTTTCCTCGGGCCCTGTCAGGCTCCGTCAGGCCCTGTCGGGTTTGCTCGGGCCCTA
Source organism: Patagioenas fasciata (assembly GCF_037038585.1). Taxonomy (NCBI): domain Eukaryota; kingdom Metazoa; phylum Chordata; class Aves; order Columbiformes; family Columbidae; genus Patagioenas; species Patagioenas fasciata. The sequence goes on from NC_092530.1 coordinate 1,963,489, forward strand.
TCGGGCTCCGTGGGGCCCTGTCGGGTTTCCTCGGGCCCTGTCGGGCTCCATCGAGCCCTGTCAGGCTCCGTCGGGCCCTTTCGGGTTTGCTCGGGCCCTGTCGGGCTCCGTCAGGCCCTGTCGGACTTGCTCAGGCCCTGTCGGGTTTGCTCGAGCCCTGTCAGGCTCCATCGGGCCCTGTCGGGTTTGCTCGGGCCCTATCGGGCTCCGTCGGGCCCTGTCGGGTTTCCTCGGGCCCTGTCAGGCTCCATCGAGCCCTGTCAGGCTTCGTCGGGCCCTTTCGGGTTTGCTCGGGCCCTGTCGGGCTCCGTCAGGCCCTGTCGGGTTTGCTCGGGCCCTATCGGGCTCCGTCGGGCCCTGTCGGGTTTCCTCGGGCTCTGTCGGTCTCCATCGAGCCCTGTCAGGCTCCGTCGGGCCCTGTCGGGTTTGCTCGGGCCCTGTCGGGTTTGCTCAGGCACTGTCGGGTTTGCTCAGGCCCTGTCGGGTTTGCTTGGGCCTTGTCGGGTTTGCTCGGGCCCTGTCGGGCTTCCTCGGGCCCTGTCGGGCTCCATCGAGCCCTGTCGGGTTTCCTCGGGCTCTGTCGGTCTCCATCGAGCCCTGTCAGGCTCCGTCAGGCCCTGTCGGGTTTGCTCGGGCCCTATCGAGCTCCGTCGGGCCCTGTCGGGTTTCCTCGGGCTCTGTCGGTCTCCATCGAGCCCTGTCAGGCTCCGTCGGGCCCTGTCGGGTTTGCTCGAGCCCTGTCGGGTTTGCTCAGGCACTGTCGGGTTTGCTCGGGCCCTGTCGGGCTTCCTCGGGCCCTGTCGGGTTCCATCGAGCCCTGTCGGGCTCCGTCGGACCCTATCAGGCTTTGCTCGGGCCCTGTCGGGCTCCGTCAGGCCCTGTCGGGTTTGCTCGGGCCCTATCGGGCTCCGTCGGGCCCTGTCCAGTTTCCTCGGGCTCTGTCGGTCTCCATCGAGCCCTGTCAGGCTCCGTCGGGCCCTGTCGGGCTCCGTTGAGCGATGTCGGGTTTGCTCGGGCCCTGTCGGGCTCCATCGAACCCTGTCAGGCTTTGTAGGGTCCTGTCGGGTTTGCTCAGGCCCTGTCAGGCTCCGTCGACCCCTGTCAGGTATGCTCGGGCCCTGTCGGGTTTGCTCAGGCCCTGTCAGGCTCCGTCGACCCCTGTCAGGTTTGCTCGGGCCCTGTCGGGCTCCGTCGGGCCCTATCAGGTTTGCTCGGGCCCTGTCGGGTTTGCTCAGGCCCTGTCAGGCTCCGTCGAGCCCTGTCGGGTTTGCTCAGGCCCTGTCAGGCTCCGTCAGGCCCTGTCGGGTTTGCTCGGGCCCTGTCGGGTTTGCTCGGGCCCTGTCGGGCTCCGTCGGGCCCTGTCGGGTTTGCTCGGGCCCTGTCGGGCTCCGTCGAGCCCTGTCAGGCTCTGTGAGGCTTTGTCGGGTTTGCTCGGGCCCTGTCGGGCTCCGTCGGGCCCTGTCAGGCTTTGTCGGGCCCTGTCGGGTTTGCTCGGGCCCTGTCGGGCCTTGACGGGCCCTGTCGGGATTGCTCGGGCCCTGTCGGGCTCCGTCGAGCTTTGTCGGGTTTGTTCGGGCCCTTTCGGTTTTACTCAGGCCCTGACAGGCTCCGAGAAGCCCTGTCAGGTTTGCTCGGGCCCTGTCAGGTTTGCTCGGGCCCTCTCGGGCTCCGTCGGGCTCTGTCGGGTTTCCTCGGGCCCTGTCAGGCTCCGTCAGGCCCTGTCGGGTTTGCTCGGGCCCTATCGGGCTCCGTGGGGCCCTGTCGGGTTTCTTCGGGCCCTGTCGGGCTCCATCGAGCCCTGTCAGGCTCCGTTGGGCCCTTTCGGGTTTGCTCGGGCCCTGTCGGGCTCCATCAGGCCCTGTCGGACTTGCTCAGGCCCTGTCGGGTTTGCTCGAGCCCTGTCGGGCTCCATCGGGCCCTGTTGGGTTAGCTCGGGCCCTATCGGGCTCTGTCGGGCCCTGTCGGGTTTCCTCGGGCCCTGTCAGGCTCCATCGAGCCCTGTCAGGCTTCGTCGGGCCCTTTCGGGTTTGCTCGGGCCCTGTTGGGCTCCGTCAGGCCCTGTCGGGTTTGCTCGGGCCCTATCGGGCTCCGTCGGGCCCTGTCGGGTTTCCTCGGGCTCTGTCGGTCTCCATCGAGCCCTGTCAGTTTCCGTCAGGCCCTGTCGGGTTTGCTCGGGCCCTATCGAGCTCCGTCGGGCCCTGTCGGGTTTCCTCGGGCTCTGTCGGTCTCCATCGAGCCCTGTCAGGCTCCGTCGGGCCCTGTCGGGTTTGCTCGGGCCCTGTCGGGTTTGCTCAGGCACTGACGGGTTTGCTCAGGCCCTGTCGGGATTGCTTGGGCCCTGTCGGGTTTGCTCGGGCCCTGTCGGGCTTCCTCGGGCCCTGTCGGGCTCCATCGAGCCCTGTCAGGCTCCGTCGGACCCTATCAGGCTTTGCTCGGGCCCTGTCGGGCTCCGTCAGGCCCTGTCGGGTTTGCTCGGGCCCTATCGGGCTCCGTCGGGCCCTGTCGGGTTTCCTCGGGCTCTGTCGGTCTCCATCGAGCCCTGTCAGGCTCCGTCGGGCCCTGTCGGGTTTGCTCGGGCCCTGTCGGGTTTGCTCAGGCACTGTCGGGTTTGCTCAGGCCCTGTCGGGTTTGCTTGGGCCCTGTCGGGCTCCGTCGGGCCCTGTCGGGTTTCCTCGGGCCCTGTCGGTCTCCATCGAGCCCTGTCAGGCTCCGTCGGGCCCTTTCGGGTTTGTTCGGGCCCTGTCGGGCTCCGTCGAGCCATGTCGGGTTTCCTGGGGCCCTGTCGGGTTCCATCTAGCCCTGTCAGGCTCCGTCGGGCCTTTTTGGGTTTGCTCGGGCCCTGTCGGGCTCCGTCGGGCCCTGTCAGGCTTTGTCAGGTCCTGTCAGGTTTGTTCTGGCCCTGTCGGGCCTTGTCAGGCCCTGTCAGGTTTGCTCGGGCTCTGTCGGGCTCCGTTGGGCCCTGTCGGGTTTGCTCGGGCACTGTCGGGTTTGCTCAGGCCCTGTCAGGCTCCGTCGACCCCTGTCAGGTTTGCTCGGGCCCTGTCGAGCTCCGTTGAGCCATGTCGGGTTTGCTCGGGCCCTGTCGGGCTCCATCGAACCCTGTCAGGCTTTGTCGGGTCCTGTCGGGTTTGCTCAGGCCCTGTCAGGCTCCGTCGACCCCTGTCAGGTATGCTCGGGCCCTGTCGGGTTTGCTCAGGCCCTGTCAGGCTCCGTCGACCCCTGTCAGGTTTGCTCGGGCCCTGTCGGGCTCCGTCGGGCCCTATCAGGTTTGCTCGGGCCCTGTCGGGTTTGCTCAGGCCCTGTCAGGCTCCGTCGAGCCCTGTCGGGTTTGCTCAGGCCCTGTCAGGCTCCGTCAGGCCCTGTCGGGTTTGCTCGGGCCCTATCGGGTTTGCTCGGGCCCTGTCGGGCTCCGTCGGGCCCTGTCGGGTTTGCTCGGGCCCTGTCGGGCTCCGTCTAGCCCTGTCGGGTTTCCTCGGGCCCTGTCGGGCTCCATCGAGCCCTGTCAGGCTCTGTGAGGCTTTGTCGGGTTTGCTCGGGCCCTGTCGGGCTCCGTCGGGCCCTGTCAGGCTTTGTCGGGCCCTGTCAAGTTTGCTCGGGCCCTGTCGGGCCTTGTCGGGCCCTGTCGGGATTGCTCGGGCCCTGTCGGGCTCCGTCGAGCTTTGTCGGGTTTGTTCGGGCCCTTTCGGTTTTACTCAGGCCCTGTCAGGCTCCGACAAGCCCTGTCAGGTTTTCTCGGGCCCTGTCGGGTTTGCTTGGGCCCTCTCGGGCTCCGTCAGGCTCTGTCGGGTTTCCTCGGGCCCTGTCAGGCTCCGTCAGGCCCTGTCGGGTTTGCTCGGGCCCTATCGTGCTCCGTGGGGCCCTGTCGGTTTTCCTCGGGCCCTGTCGGGCTCCATCGAGCCCTGTCAGGCTCCGTCCGGCCCTTTCGGGTTTGCTCGGGCCCTGTCGGGCTCCGTCAGGCCCTGTCGGGTTTGCTCGGGCCCTATCGGGCTCCGTCGGGCCCTGTCTAGTTTCCTCGGGCTCTGTCGGTCTCCATCGAGCCCTGTCAGGCTCCGTCGGGCCCTGTCGGGTTTGCTCGGGCCCTGTCGGGTTTGCTCAGGCACTGTCGGGTTTGCTCAGGCCCTGTCGGGTTTGCTTGGGCCCTGTCGGGTTTGGTCGGGCCCTGTCGGGCTTCCTCGGGCCCTGTCAGGCTCCATCGAGCCCTGTCGGACTCCGTCGGACCCTATCAGGCTTTGCTCGGGCCCTGTCGGGCTCCGTCAGGCCCTGTCGGGTTTGCTCGGGCCCTATCGGGCTCCGTCGGGCCCTGTCGGGTTTCCTCGGGCTCTGTCGGTCTCCATCGAGCCCTGTCAGGCTACGTCGGGCCCTGTCGGGTTTGCTCGGGCTCTGTCGGGTTTGCTCAGGCACTGTCGGGTTTGCTCAGGCCCTGTCGGGTTTGCTTGGGCCCTGTCGGGCTCCGTCGGGCCCTGTCGGGTTTCCTCGGGCCCTGTCGGGCTCCATCGAGCCCTGTCGGGTTTGCTCGGGCCCTGTCGGGCTCCGTCTAGCCCTGTCGGGTTTCCTCGGGCCCTGTCGGGCTCCATCGAGCCCTGTCAGGCTCTGTGAGGCTTTGTCGGGTTTGCTCGGGCCCTGTCGGGCTCCGTCGGGCCCTGTCAGGCTTTGTCGGGCCCTGTCGGGTTTGCTCGGGCCCTGTCGGGCCTTGACGGGCCCTGTCGGGATTGCTCGGGCCCTGTCGGGCTCTGTCGAGCTTTGTCGGGTTTATTCGGGCCCTTTCGGTTTTACTCAGGCCCTGTCAGGCTCCGACAAGCCCTGTCAGGTTTGCTCGGGCCCTGTCGGGTTTGCTCGGGCCCTCTCGGGCTCCGTCGGGCTCTGTCGGGTTTCCTCGGGCCCTGTCAGGCTCCGTCAGGCCCTGTCGGGTTTGCTCGGGCCCTATCGGGCTCCGTGGGGCCCTGTCGGGTTTCTTCGGGCCCTGTCGGGCTCCATCGAGCCCTGTCAGGCTCCGTTGGGCCCTTTCGGGTTTGCTCGGGCCCTGTCGGGCTCCGTCAGGCCCTGTCGGACTTGCTCAGGCCCTATCGGGTTTGCTCGAGCCCTGTCGGGCTCCATCGGGCCCTGTCAGGTTTGCTCGGGCCCTATCGGGCTCCGTCGGGCCCTGTCGGGTTTCCTCGGGCCCTGTCAGGCTCCATCGAGCCCTGTCAGGCTTCGTCAGGCCCTTTCGGGTTTGCTCGGGCCCTGTCGGGCTCCGTCAGGCCCTGTCGGGTTTGCTCGGGCCCTGTCAGGCTCCGTCGCGCCCTGTCGGGTTTCCTCGGGCCCTGTCGGGCTCCATCGAGCCCTGTCGGGTTTGCTCGGGCCCTGTCGGGCTCCATCGGACCCTATCAGGCTTTGTCAGGTCCTGTAGGGTTTGCTCAGGCCCTGTCGGGCCTTGTCAGGCCCTGTCGGGTTTGCTCGGGCCCTGTCGGGTTTGCCCGCGTCCTGTCGGGCTCCGTCAGGCCCTGTCAGATTCGCTCGGGTCCTGTCGGGTTTGCTCGGGCCCTGTCAGGCTCCGTCAGGCCCTGTCGGGTTTGCTCGGGCCCTATCGGGCTCCGTGGGGCCCTGTCGGGTTTCCTCGGGCCCTGTCGGGCTCCATCGAGCCCTGTCAGGCTCCGTCGGGCACTTTTGGGTTTGCTTGGGCCCTGTCGGGCTCCATCGGGCCCTGTCAGGTTTGCTTGGGCCCTGTCGGGATCCGTTGGGCCCTGTTGGGTTTGCTCGGGCCCTGTAGGGCTCCTTCATGCCCTGTCAGGTTTGCTCGGGCCCTGTCGGGTTTGCTCGGGCCCTGTCAGGCTCTGTCGAGTCCTGTCGGGTTTGCTCGGGCCCCGTCAGGCTCCGTCGGGCCCTGTCGGTTTTCCTTGGGCCCTGTCGGGCTCCATCGAGCCCTGTCAGGCTTTGTCGAACGCTGTCGAGTTTGCTCGGGCCATGTCGGGTTTGCTCGGGCCCTGTCGGGTTCTGTCGAGCCCTGTCTGGTTTGCTCGGGCCCTGTCGGGCTCCTTCGAGCCCTGTCAGGTTTGCTCCGACCGTGTCGGGTTTGCTCGGGCCCTGTCAGGCTCCATCGAGCCCTGTCGGGTTTGCTCGGGCCCTGTCGGGCTCCATCGAGCCCTGTCAGGCTTTGTCGAACCCTGTCAGGCTCTGTCAGGCCTTTTCGGGTTTGCTCGGGCCCTGTCGGGCTCCGTCGGGCCCTGTCAGGCTTTGTCAGGTCCTGTCAGGTTTGTTCGGGCCCTGTCGCGCCTTGTCGGGCCCTGTCGGGTTTGCTCGGGCTCTGTCGGGCTCCGTTGGGCCCTGTCGGGTTTGCTCGGGCTCTGTCGGGTTTGCTCGGGCCCTGTCGGGTTTGCTCGGGCCCTGTCAGGCTCCGTCAAGCCCTGTCGGGTTTGCTCGGGCCCTGTCGGGTTTGCTAGGGCCCTGTCGGGCTCCGTCGGGCCCTGTCTGGTTTCCTCAGGCCCTGTCGGGATCCGTCGGGCCCTGTCGGGTTTGCTCAGGCCGTGTCGGGTTTGCTGAAGCCCTGTCAGGCTTCGACGGACCCTGTCGGGTTTTCACGGGCCCTGTCGGGTATTGTCGAGCCCTGTCGGGTTTGCTCGGGCCCTGTCAGGCTCCGTCGCGCCCTGTCAGGCTTTGTCGGGTTCTGTCGGGTTTGCTCAGGCCCTGTCGGGCCTTGTCAGGCCCTGTCGGGTTTGCTCGGCCCTGTCGGGTTTGCCCTGTCCTGTTGGGCTCCGTCGGGCCCTGTCAGATTCGCTCGGGCCCTGTCAGGTTTGCTCGGGCCCTGTCAGGCTCCGTCAGGCCCTGTCGGGTTTTCTCGTGCCCTGTCAGGCTCCGTCGGGCCCTGTCGGGTTTCCTTGGGCCCTGTCAGGCTCCATCGAGCCCTGTCAGGCTTTGTCGAACCCTGTCAGGTTTGCTCGGGCCATGTCGGGTTTGCTCGGGCCCTGTCAGGCTCTGTCGGGCCCTGTCTGGTTTCCTCGGGCCCTGTCGGGCTCCTTTGAGCCCTGTCAGGTTTGCTCGGGCCGTGTCGGGTTTGCTCGGGCCCTGTCAGGCTCCGTCGAGCCCTGGCGGGTTTGCTCGGGCCCTGTCGGGCCTTGTCGGGCCCTGTCGGATTTGCTCGGGCTCTGTCGGGCTCTAGCATGCCCTGTCGGGTTTGCCCGGGCCCTGTCAGGCTCCGTCAGGCCCTGTCGGGTTTGCTCAGGCCCTATCGGGCTCCGTGGGGCCCTGTCGGGTTTCCTCGAGCCCTGTCGGGCTCCATCGAGCCCTGTCAGGCTCCGTCGGGCCCTTTCGGGTTTACTCGGGCCCTGTCGGGCTCCGTCAGGCCCTGTCGGACTTGCTCAGGCCCTGTCGGGTTTGCTCGAGCCCTGTCGGGCTCCATCGGGCCCTGTCGGGTTTGCTCGGGCCCTATCGGGCTCCGTCGGGCCCTGTCAGGTTTCCTCAGGCCCTGTCGGGCTCCATCGAGCCCTGTCAGGCTTCGTCGGGCCCTTTCGGGTTTGCTCGGGCCCAGTCGGGCTTAGTCAGGCCCTGTCGGGTTTGCTCGGGCCCTATCGGGCTCCGTCGGGCCCTGTCAGGTTTCCTCGGGCTCTGTCGGTCTCCATCGAGCCCTGTCAGGCTCCGTCAGGCCCTGTCGGGTTTGCTCGGGCCCTATCGAGCTCCGTCGGGCCCTGTCGGGTTTCCTCGGGCTCTGTCGGTCTCCATCGAGCCCTGTCAGGCTCCGTCGGGCCCTGTCGGGTTTGCTCGGGCCCTGTCGGGTTTGCTCAGGCACTGTCGGGTTTGCTCAGGCCCTGTCGGGTTTGCTTGGGCCCTGTCGGGTTTGCTCGGGCCCTGTCGGGCTTCCTCGGGCCCTGTCGGGCTCCATCGAGCCCTGTCGGGCTCCGTCGGACCCTATCAGGCTTTGCTCGGGCCCTGTCGGGCTCCGTCAGGCCCTGTCGGGTTTGCTCGGACCCTATCGGGCTCCGTCGGGCCCTGTCCAGTTTCCTCGGGCTCTGTCAGTCTCCATCGAGCCCTGTCAGGCTCCGTCGGGCTCTTTCGGGCTCCGTTGGGCCCTGTCGGGTTTGCTCGGGCACTGTCGGGTTTGCTCAGGCCCTGTCAGGCTCCGTCGACCCCTGTCAGGTTTGCTCGGGCCCTGTCGGGCTCCTTTGAGCCATGTCGGGTTTGCTCGGGCCCTGTCGGGCTCCATCGAACCCTGTCAGGCTTTGTCAAGTCCTGTCGGGTTTGCTCAGGCCCTGTCGGGTTTGCTTGGGCCCTGTCGGGTTTGCTCGGGCCCTGTCGGGCTTCCTCGGGCCCTGTCGGGCTCCATCGAGCCCTGTCGGGCTCCGTCGGACCCTATCAGGCTTTGCTCGGGCCCTGTCGGGCTCCGTCAGGCCCTGTCGGGTTTGCTCGGGCCCTATCGGGCTCCGTCGGGCCCTGTCCAGTTTCCTCGGGCTCTGTCAGTCTCCATCGAGCCCTGTCAGGCTCCGTCGGGCTCTTTCGGGCTCCGTTGGGCCCTGTCGGGTTTGCTCGGGCACTGTCGGTTTTGCTCAGGCCCTGTCAGGCTCCGTCGACCCCTGTCAGGTTTGCTCGGGCCCTGTCGGGCTCCTTTGAGCCATGTCGGGTTTGCTCGGGCCCTGTCGGGCTCCATCGAACCCTGTCAGGCTTTGTCAAGTCCTGTCGGGTTTGCTCAGGCCCTGTCAGGCTCCGTCGAACCCTGTCAGGTATGCTCGGGCCCTGTCGGGTTTGCTCAGGCCCTGTCAGGCTCCGTCGACCCCTGTCAGGTTTGCTCGGGCCCTGTCGGGTTTGCTCAGGCACTGTCAGGCTCCGTCAGGCCCTGTCGGGTTTGCTTGGGCCCTGTCGGGCTCCGTCGGGCCCTGTCGGGTTTCCTCGGGCCCTGTCGGGCTCCATCGAGCCCTGTCGGGTTTGCTCGGGCCCTGTCGGGCTCTGTCTAGCCCTGTCGGGTTTCCTCGGGCCCTGTCGGGCTCCATCGAGCCCTGTCAGGCTCTGTGAGGCTTTGTCGGGTTTGCTCGGGCCCTGTCGGGCTCCGTCGGGCCCTGTCAGGCTTTGTCGGGCCCTGTCGGGTTTGCTCGGGCCCTGTCGGGCCTTGACGGGCCCTGTCGGGATTGCTCGGGCCCTGTCGGGCTCTGTCGAGCTTTGTCGGGTTTGTTCGGGCCCTTTCGGTTTTACTCAGGCCCTGTCAGGCTCCGACAAGCCCTGTCAGGTTTGCTCGGGCCCTGTCGGGTTTGCTCGGGCCCTCTCGGGCTCCGTCGGGCTCTGTCGGGTTTCCTCGGGCCCTGTCAGGCTCCGTCAGGCCCTGTCGGGTTTGCTCGGGCCCTATCGGGCTCCGTGGGGCCCTGTCGGGTTTCTTCGGGCCCTGTCGGGCTCCATCGAGCCCTGTCAGGCTCCGTTGGGCCCTTTCGGGTTTGCTCGGGCCCTGTCAGGCTCCGTCGCGCCCTGTCAGGCTTTGTCGGGTTCTGTCGGGTTTGCTCAGGCCCTGTCAGGCCTTGTCAGGCCCTGTCGGGTTTGCTCGGCCCTGTCGGGTTTGCCCTGTCCTGTTGGGCTCCGTCGGGCCCTGTCAGATTCGCTCGGGCCCTGTCAGGTTTGCTCGGGCCCTGTCAGGCTCCGTCAGGCCCTGTCGGGTTTTCTCGTGCCCTGTCGGGCTCCGTCGGGCCCTGTCGGGTTTCCTTGGGCCCTGTCAGGCTCCATCGAGCCCTGTCAGGCTTTGTCGAACCCTGTCAGGTTTGCTCGGGCCATGTCGGGTTTGCTCGGGCCCTGTCAGGCTCTGTCGGGCCCTGTCTGGTTTCCTCGGGCCCTGTCGGGCTCCTTTGAGCCCTGTCAGGTTTGCTCGGGCCGTGTCGGGTTTGCTCGGGCCCTGTCAGGCTCCGTCGAGCCCTGGCGGGTTTGCTCGGGCCCTGTCGGGCCTTGTCGGGCCCTGTCGGATTTGCTCGGGCTCTGTCGGGCTCTAGCATGCCCTGTCGGGTTTGCCCGGGCCCTGTCAGGCTCCGTCAAGCCCTGTCGGGTTTGCTCAGGCCCTATCGGGCTCCGTGGTGCCCTGTCGGGTTTCCTCGAGCCCTGTCGGGCTCCATCGAGCCCTGTCAGGCTCCGTCGGGCCCTTTCGGGTTTGCTCGGGCCCTGTCGGGCTCCGTCAGGCCCTGTCGGACTTGCTCAGGCCCTGTCGGGTTTGCTCGAGCCCTGTCGGGCTCCATCGGGCCCTGTCGGGTTTGCTCGGGCCGTATCGGGCTCCGTCGGGCCCTGTCGGGTTTCTTCGGGCCCTGTCAGGCTCCATCGAGCCCTGTCAGGCTTCGTCGGGCCCTTTCGGGTTTGCTCGGGCCCAGTCGGGCTCCGTCAGGCCCTGTCGGGTTTGCTCGGGCCCTATCGGGCTCCGTCGGGCCCTGTCGGGTTTCCTCGGGCTCTGTCGGTCTCCATCGAGCCCTGTCAGGCTCCGTCAGGCCCTGTCGGGTTTGCTCGGGCCCTATCGAGCTCCGTCGGGCCCTGTCGGGTTTCCTCGGGCTCTGTCGGTCTCCATCGAGCCCTGTCAGGCTCCGTCGGGCCCTGTCGGGTTTGCTCGGGCCCTGTCGGGTTTGCTCAGGCACTGTCGGGTTTGCTCAGGCCCTGTCGGGTTTGCTTGGGCCCTGTCGGGTTTGCTCGGGCCCTGTCGGGCTTCCTCGGGCCCTGTCGGGCTCCATCGAGCCCTGTCGGGCTCCGTCGGACCCTATCAGGCTTTGCTCGGGCCCTGTCCGGCTCCGTCAGGCCCTGTCGGGTTTGCTCGGGCCCTATCGGGCTCCGTCGGGCCCTGTCCAGTTTCCTCGGGCTCTGTCAGTCTCCATCGAGCCCTGTCAGGCTCCGTCGGGCTCTTTCGGGCTCCGTTGGGCCCTGTCGGGTTTGCTCGGGCACTGTCGGGTTTGTTCAGGCCCTGTCAGGCTCCGTCGACCCCTGTCAGGTTTGCTCGGGCCCTGTCGGGCTCCTTTGAGCCATGTCGGGTTTGCTCGGGCCCTGTCGGGCTCCATCGAACCCTGTCAGGCTTTGTCAAGTCCTGTCGGGTTTGCTCAGGCCCTGTCAGGCTCCGTCGAACCCTGTCAGGTATGCTCGGGCCCTGTCGGGTTTGCTCAGGCCCTGTCAGGCTCCGTCGACCCCTGTCAGGTTTGCTCGGGCCCTGTCGGGTTTGCTCAGGCACTGTCGGGTTTGCTCAGGCCCTGTCGGGTTTGCTTGGGCCCTGTCGGGCTCCGTCGGGCCCTGTCGGGTTTCCTCGGGCCCTGTCGGGCTCCATGGAGCCCTGTCGGGTTTGCTCGGGCCCTGTCGGGCTCCGTCTAGCCCTGTCGGGTTTCCTCGGGCCCTGTCGGGCTCCATCGAGCCCTGTCAGGCTCTGTGAGGCTTTGTCGGGTTTGCTCGGGCCCTGTCGGGCTCCGTCGGGCCCTGTCAGGCTTTGTCGGGCCCTGTCGGGTTTGCTCGGGCCCTGTCGGGCCTTGACGGGCCCTGTCGGGATTGCTCGGGCCCTGTCGGGCTCTGTCGAGCTTTGTCGGGTTTGTTCGGGCCCTTTCGGTTTTACTCAGGCCCTGTCAGGCTCCGACAAGCCCTGTCAGGTTTGCTCGGGCCCTGTCGGGTTTCCTCGGGCCCTCTCGGGCTCCGTCGGGCTCTGTCGGGTTTCCTCGGGCCCTGTCAGGCTCCGTCAGGCCCTGTCGGGTTTGCTCGGGCCCTATCGGGCTCCGTGGGGCCCTCTCGGGTTTCTTCGGGCCCTGTCGGGCTCCATCGAGCCCTGTCAGGCTCCGTCGGGCCCTTTCGGGTTTGCTCGGGCCCTGTCGGGCTCCGTCAGGCCCTGTCGGACTTGCTGTGCCCTGTCGGGTTTGCTCGAGCCCTGTCGGGTTCCATCGGGCCCTGTCGGGTTTGCTCGGGCCCTATCAGGCTCCGTCGGGCCCTGTCGGGTTTCCTCGGGCCCTGTCAGGCTTCATCGAGCCCTGTCAGGCTTCGTCGGGCCCTTTCGGGTTTGCTCGGGCCCTGTCGGGCTCCTTTGAGCCCTGTCGGGTTTGCTCGGGCCCTGTCGGGCTCCATCGGACCCTATCAGGCTTTATCAGGTCCTGTCGGGTTTGCTGAGGCCCTGTCGGGCCTTGTCAGGCCCTGTCGGGTTTGCTCGGTCCCTGTCGGGTTTGCCCGCGTCCTGTCGGGCTCCGTCAGGCCCTGTCAGATTCGCTCGGGCCCTGTCGGGTTTGCTCGGGCCCTGTCAGGCTCCGTCAGGCCCTGTCGGGTTTGCTCGGGCCCTATCGGGCTCCGTGGGGCCCTGTCGGGTTTCCTCGGGCCCTGTCGGGCTCCATCGAGCCCTGTCAGGCTCCGTCGGGCACTTTTGGGTTTGCTTGGGCCCTGTCGGGCTCCGTCGGGCCCTGTCAGGTTTGCTTGGGCCCTGTCGGGATCCGTTGGGCCCTGTTGGGTTTGCTCGGGCCCTGTAGGGCTCCTTCGTGCCCTGTCAGGTTTGCTCGGGCCCTGTCGGGTTTGCTCGGGCCCTGTCAGGCTCTGTCGAGTCCTGTCGGGTTTGCTCGGGCCCCGTCAGGCTCCGTCGGGCCCTGTCGGTTTTCCTTGGGCCCTGTCGGGCTCCATCGAGCCCTGTCAGGCTTTGTCGAACGCTGTCGAGTTTGCTCGGGCCCTGTCTGGTTTCCTCAGGCCCTGTCGGGATCCGTCGGGCCCTGTCGGGTTTGCTCAGGCCGTGTCGGGTTTGCTGAAGCCCTGTCAGGCTTCGACGGACCCTGTCGGGTTTTCTCGGGCCCTGTCGGGCATTGTCGAGCCCTGTCGGGTTTGCTCGGGCCCTGTCAGGGTCCGTCGCGCCCTGTCAGGCTTTGTCGGGTCCTGTCGGGTTTGCTCAGGCCCTGTCGGGCCTTGTCAGGCCCTGTCGGGTTTGCTCGGGCCCTGTCGGGTTTGCCCGCGTCTTGTCGGGCTCCGTCGGGCCCTGTCAGATTCGCTCAGGCCCTGTCGGGTTTGCTCGGGCCCTGTCAGGCTCCGTCAGGCCCTGTCGGGTTTTCTCGTGCCCTGTCAAGCTCCGTCGGGCCCTGTCAGGCTTTGTCAGGTCCTGTCGGGTTTGCTAAGGCCCTGTCGGGCCTTGTCAGGCACTGTCGGGTTTGCTCGGGCCCTGTCGGGTTTGCCCTGTCCTGTTGGGCTCCGTCGGGCCCTGTCAGATTCGCTCGGGCCCTGTCGGGTTTGCTCGGGCCCTGTCAGGCTCTGTCAGGCCCTGTCGGGTTTTCTCGTGCCCTGTCGGGCTCCGTCGGGCCCTGTCGGGTTTCCTTGGGCCCTGTCAGGCTCCATCGAGCCCTGTCAGGCTCCGTCGAACCCTGTCAGGTTTGCTCGGGCCATGTCGGGTTTGCTCGGGCCCTGTCAGGCTCTGTCGGGCCCTGTCGGGTTTCCTCGGGCCCTGTCAGGCTCCGTCAGGCCCTGTCGGGTTTGCTCGGGCCCTATCGGTCTCCGTGGGGCCCTGTCGGGTTTCTTCGGGCCCTGTCGGGCTCCATCGAGCCCTGTCAGGCTCCGTTGGGCCCTTTCGGGTTTGCTCGGGCCCTGTCGGGCTCCGTCAGGCCCTGTCGGACTTGCTCAGGCCCTGTCGGGTTTGCTCGAGCCCTGTCGGGCTCCATCGGGCCCTGTTGTGTTTGCTCGGGCCCTATCGGGCTCTGTCGGGCCCTGTCGGGTTTCCTCGGGCCCTGTCAGGCTCCATCGAGCCCTGTCAGGCTTCGTCGGGCCCTTTCGGGTTTGCTCGGGCCCTGTCGGGCTCCGTCAGGCCCTGTCGGGTTTGCTCGGGCCCTATCGGGCTCCGTCGGGCCCTGTCGGGTTTCCTCGGGCTCTGTCGGTCTCCATCGAGCCCTGTCAGGCTCCGTCAGGCCCTGTCGGGTTTCCTCGGGCTCTGTCGGTCTCCATCGAGCCCTGTCAGGCTCCGTCGGGCCCTGTCGGGTTTGCTCGGGCCCTGTCGGGTTTGCTCAGGCACTGTCGGGTTTGCTCGGGCCCTGTCGGGTTTGCTCGGGCCCTGTCGTGTTTGCTCGGGCCCTGTCGGGTTTGCTCGGGCCCTGTCGGGCTTCCTCGGGCCCTGTCGGGCTCCATCGAGCCCTGTCAGGCTCCGTCGGACCCTATCAGGCTTTGCTCGGGCCCTGTCTGGCTCCATCAGGCCCTGTCGGGTTTGCTCGGGCCCTATCGGGCTCCGTCGGGCCCTGTCGGGTTTCCTCGGGCTCTGTCGGTCTCCATCGAGCCCTGTCAGGCTCCGTCGGGCCCTGTCGGATTTGCTCGGGCCCTGTCGGGTTTGCTCAGGCACTGTCGGGTTTGCTCAGGCCCTGTCGGGTTTGCTTGGGCCCTGTCGGGCTCCGTCGAGCCATGTCGGGTTTCCTCGGGCCCTGTCGGGTTCCATCGAGCCCTGTCAGGCTCCGTCGGGCCTTTTTGGGTTTGCTCGGGCCCTGTCGGGCTCCGTCGGGCCCTGTCAGGCTTTGTCAGGTCCTGTCAGGTTTGTTCTGGCCCTGTCGGGCCTTGTCAGGCCCTGTCGGGTTTGCTCGGGCTCTGTCGGGATCCGTTGGGCCCTGTCGGGTTTGCTCGGGCACTGTCGGGTTTGCTCAGGCCCTGTCAGGCTCCGTCGACCCCTGTCAGGTTTGCTCGGGCCCTGTCGGGCTCCGTTGAGCCATGTCGGGTTTGCTCGGGCCCTGTCGGGCTCCATCGAACCCTGTCAGGCTTTGTCGGGTCCTGTCGGGTTTGCTCAGGCCCTGTCAGGCTCCGTCGACCCCTGTCAGGTATGCTCGGGCCCTGTCGGGTTTGCTCAGGCCCTGTCAGGCTCCGTCGACCCCTGTCAGGTTTGCTCGGGCCCTGTCGGGCTCCGTCGGGCCCTATCAGGTTTGCTCGGGCCCTGTCGGGTTTGCTCAGGCCCTGTCAGACTCCGTCGAGCCCTGTCGGGTTTGCTCAGGCCCTGTCAGGCTCCGTCAGGCCCTGTCGAATTTGCTCGGGCCCTGTCGGGTTTGCTCGGGCCCTGTCGGGCTCCGTCGGGCCCTGTCGGGTTTGCTCGGGCCCTGTCGGTCTCCGTCTAGCCCTGTCGGGTTTCCTCGGGCCCTGTCGGGCTCCATCGAGCCCTGTCAGGCTCTGTGAGGCTTTGTCGGGTTTGCTCGGGCCCTATCGAGCTCCGTCGGGCCCTGTCGGGTTTCCTCGGGCTCTGTCGGTCTCCATCGAGCCCTGTCAGGCTCCGTCGGGCCCTGTCGGGTTTGCTCGGGCCCTGTGGGGTTTGCTCAGGCACTGTCGGGTTTGCTCAGGCCCTGTCGGGTTTGCTTGGGCCCTGTCGGGTTTGCTCGGGCCCTGTCGGGCTTCCTCGGGCCCTGTCGGGCTCCATCGAGCCCTGTCGGGCTCCGTCGGACCCTATCAGGCTTTGCTCGGGCCCTGTCCGGCTCCGTCAGGCCCTGTCGGGTTTGCTCGGGCCCTATCGGGCTCCGTCGGGCCCTGTCCAGTTTCCTCGGGCTCTGTCAGTCTCCATCGAGCCCTGTCAGGCTCCGTCGGGCTCTTTCGGGCTCCGTTGGGCCCTGTCGGGTTTGCTCGGGCACTGTCGGGTTTGCTCAGGCCCTGTCAGGCTCCGTCGACCCCTGTCAGGTTTGCTCGGGCCCTGTCGGGCTCCTTTGAGCCATGTCGGGTTTGCTCGGGCCCTGTCGGGCTCCATCGAACCCTGTCAGGCTTTGTCAAGTCTTGTCGGGTTTGCTCAGGCCCTGTCAGGCTCCGTCGAACCCTGTCAGGTATGCTCGGGCCCTGTCGGGTTTGCTCAGGCCCTGTCAGGCTCCGTCGACCCCTGTCAGGTTTGCTCGGGCCCTGTCGGGTTTGCTCAGGCACTGTCGGGTTTGCTCAGGCCCTGTCGGGTTTGCTTGGGCCCTGTCGGGCTCCGTCGGGCCCTGTCGGGTTTCCTCGGGCCCTGTCGGGCTCCATGGAGCCCTGTCGGGTTTGCTCGGGCCCTGTCGGGCTCCGTCTAGCCCTGTCGGGTTTCCTCGGGCCCTGTCGGGCTCCATCGAGCCCTGTCAGGCTCTGTGAGGCTTTGTCGGGTTTTCTCGGGCCCTGTCGGGCTCCGTCGGGCCCTGTCAGGCTTTGTCGGGCCCTGTCGGGTTTGCTCGGGCCCTGTCGGGCCTTGACGGGCCCTGTCGGGATTGCTCGGGCCCTGTCGGGCTCTGTCGAGCTTTGTCGGGTTTGTTCGGGCCCTTTCGGTTTTACTCAGGCCCTGTCAGGCTCCGACAAGCCCTGTCAGGTTTGCTCGGGCCCTGTCGGGTTTCCTCGGGCCCTCTCGGGCTCCGTCGGGCTCTGTCGGGTTTCCTCGGGCCCTGTCAGGCTCCGTCAGGCCCTGTCGGGTTTGCTCGGGCCCTATCGGGCTCCGTGGGGCCCTGTCGGGTTTCTTCGGGCCCTGTCGGGCTCCATCGAGCCCTGTCAGGCTCCGTTGGGCCCTTTCGGGTTTGCTCGGGCCCTGTCGGGCTCCGTCAGGCCCTGTCGGACTTGCTGTGCCCTGTCGGGTTTGCTCGAGCCCTGTCGGGTTCCATCGGGCCCTGTCGGGTTTGCTCGGGCCCTATCAGGCTCCGCCGGGCCCTGTCGGGTTTCCTCGGGCCCTGTCAGGCTTCATCGAGCCCTGTCAGGCTTCGTCGGGCCCTTTCGGGTTTGCTCGGGCCCTGTCGGGCTCCTTTGAGCCCTGTCGGGTTTGCTCGGGCCCTGTCGGGCTCCATCGGACCCTATCAGGCTTTATCAGGTCCTGT
The DNA here is from genome assembly GCF_037038585.1 of Patagioenas fasciata. NCBI lineage: Eukaryota > Metazoa > Chordata > Aves > Columbiformes > Columbidae > Patagioenas > Patagioenas fasciata. Next base: position 1,980,171 of record NC_092530.1, read on the forward strand.
CGGGTTTGCTCAGGCCCTGTCGGGCCTTGTCAGGCCCTGTCGGGTTTGCTCGGTCCCTGTCGGGTTTGCCCGCGTCCTGTCGGGCTCCGTCAGGCCCTGTCAGATTCGCTCGGGCCCTGTCGGGTTTGCTCGGGCCCTGTCAGGCTCCGTCAGGCCCTGTCGGGTTTGCTCGGGCCCTATCGGGCTCCGTGGGGCCCTGTCGGGTTTCCTCGGGCCCTGTCGGGCTCCATCGAGCCCTGTCAGGCTCCGTCGGGCACTTTTGGGTTTGCTTGGGCCCTGTCGGGCTCCGTCGGGCCCTGTCAGGTTTGCTTGGGCCCTGTCGGGATCCGTTGGGCCCTGTTGGGTTTGCTCGGGCCCTGTAGGGCTCCTTCGTTCCCTGTCAGGTTTGCTCGGGCCCTGTCGGGTTTGCTCGGGCCCTGTCAGGCTCTGTCGAGTCCTGTCGGGTTTGCTCGGGCCCCGTCAGGCTCCGTCGGGCCCTGTCGGTTTTCCTTGGGCCCTGTCGGGCTCCATCAAGCCCTGTCAGGCTTTGTCGAACGCTGTCGAGTTTGCTCGGGCCCTGTCTGGTTTCCTCAGGCCCTGTCGGGATCCGTCGGGCCCTGTCGGGTTTGCTCAGGCCGTGTCGGGTTTGCTGAAGCCCTGTCAGGCTTCGACGGACCCTGTCGGGTTTTCTCGGGCCCTGTCGGGCATTGTCGAGCCCTGTCGGGTTTGCTCGGGCCCTGTCAGGGTCCGTCGCGCCCTGTCAGGCTTTGTCGGGTCCTGTCGGGTTTGCTCAGGCCCTGTCGGGCCTTGTCAGGCCCTGTCGGGTTTGCTCGGGCCCTGTCGGGTTTGCCCGCGTCTTGTCGGGCTCCGTCGGGCCCTGTCAGATTCGCTCAAGCCCTGTCGGGTTTGCTCGGGCCCTGTCAGGCTCCGTCAGGCCCTGTCGGGTTTGCTCGTGCCCTGTCAAGCTCCGTCGGGCCCTGTCAGGCTTTGTCAGGTCCTGTCGGGTTTGCTCAGGCCCTGTCGGGCCTTGTCAGGCCCTGTCGGGTTTGCTCGGGCCCTGTCGGGTTTGCCCTGTCCTGTTGGGCTCCGTCGGGCCCTGTCAGATTCGCTCGGGCCCTGTCGGGTTTGCTCGGGCCCTGTCAGGCTCCGTCAGGCCCTGTCGGGTTTTCTCGTGCCCTGTCGGGCTCCGTCGGGCCCTGTCGGGTTTCCTTGGGCCCTGTCAGGCTCCATCGAGCCCTGTCAGGCTTTGTCGAACCCTGTCAGGTTTGCTCGGGCCATGTCGGGTTTGCTCGGGCCCTGTCAGGCTCTGTCGGGCCCTGTCGGGTTTCCTCGGGCCCTGTCAGGCTCCGTCAGGCCCTGTCGGGTTTGCTCGGGCCCTATCGGGCTCCGTGGGGCCCTGTCGGGTTTCTTCGGGCCCTGTCGGGCTCCATCGAGCCCTGTCAGGCTCCGTTGGGCCTTTTCGGGTTTGCTCGGGCCCTGTCGGGCTCCGTCAGGCCCTGTCGGACTTGCTCAGGCCCTGTCGGGTTTGCTCGAGCCCTGTCGGGCTCCATCGGGCCCTGTTGGGTTTGCTCAGGCCCTATCGGGCTCTGTCGGGCCCTGTCGGGTTTCCTCGGGCCCTGTCAGGCTCCATCGAGCCCTGTCAGGCTTCGTCGGGCCCTTTCGGGTTTGCTCGGGCCCTGTCGGGCTCCGTCAGGCCCTGTCGTGTTTGCTCGGGCCCTATCGGGCTCCGTCGGGCCCTGTCGGGTTTCCTCGGGCTCTGTCGGTCTCCATCGAGCCCTGTCAGGCTCCGTCAGGCCCTGTCGGGTTTGCTCGGGCCCTATCGAGCTCCGTCGGGCCCTGTCGGGTTTCCTCGGGCTCTGTCGGTCTCCATCGAGCCCTGTCAGGCTCCGTCGGGCCTTGTCGGGTTTGCTCGGGCCCTGTCGGGTTTGCTCAGGCACTGTCGGGTTTGCTCAGGCCCTGTCGGGTTTGCTCGGGCCCTGTCGGGTTTGCTCGGGCCCTGTCGGGCTTCCTCGGGCCCTGTCGGGCTCCATCGAGCCCTGTCAGGCTCCGTCGGACCCTATCAGGCTTTGCTCGGGCCCTGTCGGGCTCCATCAGGCCCTGTCGGGTTTGCTCGGGCCCTATCGGGCTCCGTCGGGCCCTGTCGGGTTTCCTCGGGCTCTGTCGGTCTCCATCGAGCCCTGTCAGGCTCCGTCGGGCCCTGTCGGGTTTGCTCGGGCCCTGTCGGGTTTGCTCAGGCACTGTCGGGTTTGCTCAGGCCCTGTCGGGTTTGCTTGGGCCCTGTCGGGCTCCGTCGAGCCATGTCGGGTTTCCTCGGGCCCTGTCGGGTTCCATCGAGCCCTGTCAGGCTCCGTCGGGCCTTTTTGGGTTTGCTCGGGCCCTGTCGGGCTCCGTCGGGCCCTGTCAGGCTTTGTCAGGTCCTGTCAGGTTTTTTCTGGCCCTGTCGGGCCTTGTCAGGCCCTGTCGGGTTTGCTCGGGCTCTGTCGGGATCCGTTGGGCCCTGTCGGGTTTGCTTGGGCACTGTCGGGTTTGCTCAGGCCCTGTCAGGCTCCGTCGACCCCTGTCAGGTTTGCTCGGGCCCTGTCGGGCTCCGTTGAGCCATGTCGGGTTTGCTCGGGCCCTGTCGGGCTCCATCGAACCCTGTCAGGCTTTGTCGGGTCCTGTCGGGTTTGCTCAGGCCCTGTCAGGCTCCGTCGACCCCTGTCAGGTATGCTCGGGCCCTGTCGGGTTTGCTCAGGCCCTGTCAGGCTCCGTCGACCCCTGTCAGGTTTGCTCGGGCCCTGTCGGGCTCCGTCGGGCCCTATCAGGTTTGCTCGGGCCCTGTCGGGTTTGCTCAGGCCCTGTCAGACTCCGTCGAGCCCTGTCGGGTTTGCTCAGGCCCTGTCAGGCTCCGTCAGGCCCTGTCGAATTTGCTCGGGCCCTGTCGGGTTTGCTCGGGCCCTGTCGGGCTCCGTCGGGCCCTGTCGGGTTTGCTCGGGCCCTGTCGGTCTCCGTCTAGCCCTGTCGGGTTTCCTCGGGCCCTGTCGGGCTCCATCGAGCCCTGTCAGGCTCTGTGAGGCTTTGTCGGGTTTGCTCGGGCCCTGTCGGGCTCCGTCGGGCCCTGTCAGGCTTTGTCGGGCCCTGTCAAGTTTGCTCGGGCCCTGTCGGGCCTTGTCGGGCCCTGTCGGGATTGCTCGGGCCCTGTCGGGCTCCGTCAAGCTTTGTCGGGTTTGTTCGGGCCCTTTCGGTTTTACTCAGGCCCTGTCAGGCTCCGACAAGCCCTGTCAGGTTTGCTCGGGCCCTGTCGGGTTTGCTTGGGCCCTCTCGGGCTCCGTCGGGCTCTGTCGGGTTTCCTCGGGCCCTGTCAGGCTCCGTCAGGTCCTGTCGGGTTTGCTCGGGCCCTATCGGGCTCCGTCGGGCCCTGTCGGGTTTCCTCTGGCCCTGTCAGGCTCCATCGAGCCCTGTCAGGCTTCGTCGGGCCCTTTCGGGTTTGCTCGGGCCCAGTCGGGCTCCGTCAGGCCCTGTCGGGTTTGCTCGGGCCCTATCGGGCTCCGTCGGGCCCTGTCGGGTTTCCTCGGGCTCTGTCGGTCTCCATCGAGCCCTGTCAGGCTCCGTCGGGCCCTGTCGGGTTTGCTCGGGCCCTGTCGGGTTTGCTCAGGCACTGTCGGGTTTGCTCAGGCCCTGTCGGGTTTGCTTGGGCCCTGTCGGGTTTGCTCGGGCCCTGTCGGGCTTCCTCGGGCCCTGTCGGGCTCCATCGCGCCCTGTCAGGCTCCGTCGGACCCTATCACGCTTTGCTCGGGCCCTGTCGGGCTCCGTCAGGCCCTGTCGGGTTTGCTCGGGCCCTATCGGGCTCCGTCGGGCCCTGTCGGGTTTCCTCGGGCTCTGTCGGTCTCCATCGAGCCCTGTCAGGCTACGTCGGGCTCTGTCGGGTTTCCTCGGGCCGTGTCGGGTTTGCTCAGGCACTGTCGGGTTTGCTCAGGCCCTGTCGGGTTTGCTTGGGCCCTGTCGGGCTCCGTCGGGCCCTGTCGGGTTTCCTCGGGCCCTGTCGGGCTCCATCGAGCCCTGTCGGGTTTGCTCGGGCCCTGTCGGGCTCCGTCTAGCCCTGTCGGGTTTCCTCGGGCCCTGTCGGGCTCCATCGAGCCCTGTCAGGCTCTGTGAGGCTTTGTCGGGTTTGCTCGGGCCCTGTCGGGCTCGGTCGGGCCCTGTCAGGCTTTGTCGGGCCCTGTCGGGTTTGCTCGGGCCCTGTCGGGCCTTGACGGGCCCTGTCGGGATTGCTCGGGCCCTGTCGGGCTCTGTCGAGCTTTGTCGGGTTTGTTCGGGCCCTGTCAGTCTCCGACAAGCCTTGTCAGGTTTGCTCGGGCCCTGTCGGGTTTGCTCGGGCCCTCTCGGGCTCCGTCGGGCTCTGTCGGGTTTCCTCGGGCCCTGTCAGGCTCCGTCAGGCCCTGTCGGGTTTGCTCGGGCCCTATCGGGCTCCGTGGGGCCCTGTCGGGTTTCTTCGGGCCCTGTCGGGCTCCATCGAGCCCTGTCAGGCTCCGTTGGGCCCTTTCGGGTTTGCTCGGGCCCTGTCGGGCTCCGTCAGGCCCTGTCGGACTTGCTCAGGCCCTGTCGGGTTTGCTCGAGCCCTGTCGGGCTCCATCGGGCCCTGTCGGGTTTGCTCGGGCCCTATCGGGCTCCGTCGGGCCCTGTCGGGTTTCCTCGGGCCCTGTCAGGCTCCATCGAGCCCTGTCAGGCTTCGTCGGGCCCTTTCGGGTTTGCTCGGGCCCTGTCGGGCTCCGTCAGGCCCTGTCGGGTTTGCTCGGGCCCTGTCAGGCTCCGTCGCGCCCTGTCGGGTTTCCTCGGGCCCTGTCGGGCTCCATCGAGCCCTGTCGGGTTTGCTCGGGCCCTGTCGGGCTCCATCGGACCCTATCAGGCTTTGTCAGGTCCTGTCGGGTTTGCTCAGGCCCTGTCGGGCCTTGTCAGGCCCTGTCGGGTTTGCTCGGGCCCTGTCGGGTTTGCCCGCGTCCTGTCGGGCTCCGTCAGGCCCTGTCAGATTCGCTCGGGCCCTGTCGGGTTTGCTCGGGCCCTGTCAGGCTCCGTCAGGCCCTGTCGGGTTTGCTCGGGCCCTATCGGGCTCCGTGGGGCCCTGTCGGGTTTCCTCGGGCCCTGTCGGGCTCCATCGAGCCCTGTCAGGCTCCGTCGGGCACTTTTGGGTTTGCTTGGGCCCTGTCGGGCTCCCTCGGGCCCTGTCAGGTTTGCTTGGGCCCTGTCGGGATCCGTTGGGCCCTGTTGGGTTTGCTCGGGCCCTGTAGGGCTCCTTCGTGCCCTGTCAGGTTTGCTCAGGCCCTGTCGGGTTTGCTCGGGCCCTGTCAGGCTCTGTCGAGTCCTGTCGGGTTTGCGCTGGCCCCGTCAGGCTCCGTCGGGCCCTGTCGGTTTTCCTTGGGCCCTGTCGGGCTCCATCGAGCCCTGTCAGGCTTTGTCGAACGCTGTCGAGTTTGCTCGGGCCATGTCGGGTTTGCTCGGGCCCTATCGGGTTCTGTCGGGCCCTGTCTGGTTTCCTCGGGCCCTGTCGGGCTCCTTCGAGCCCTGTCAGGTTTGCTCGGGCCGTGTCGGGTTTGCTCGGGCCCTGTCAGGCTCCATCGAGCCCTGTCGGGTTTGCTCGGGCCCTGTCAGGCTCCGTCGGGCCCTGTCGGTTTTCCTCAAGCCCTGTCGGGCTCCATCGAGCCCTGTCAGGCTTTGTCGAACCCTGTCAGGCTCTGTCAGGCCTTTTCGGGTTTGCTCGGGCCCTGTCGGGCTCCGTCGGGCCCTGTCAGGCTTTGTCAGGTCCTGTCAGGTTTGTTCGGGCCCTGTCGGGCCTTGTCGGGCCCTGTCGGGTTTGCTCAAGCTCTGTCGGGCTCCGTTGGGCCCTGTCGGGTTTGCTCGGGCTCTGTCGGGTTTGCTCGGGCCCTGTCGGGTTTGCTCGGGCCCTGTCAGGCTCCGTCAAGCCCTGTCGGGTTTGCTCGGGCCCTGTCGGGTTTGCTAGGGCCCTGTCGGGCTCCGTCGGGCCCTGTCTGGTTTCCTCAGGCCCTGTCAGGATCCGTCGGGCCCTGTCGGGTTTGCTCAGGCCGTGTCGGGTTTGCTGAAGCCCTGTCAGGCTTCGACGGACCCTGTCGGGTTTTCTCGGGCCCTGTCGGGCATTGTCGAGCCCTGTCGGGTTTGCTCGGGCCCTGTCAGGCTCCGTCGCGCCCTGTCAGGCTTTGTCGGGTTCTGTCGGGTTTGCTCAGGCTCTGTCGGGCCTTGTCAGGCCCTGTCGGGATTGCTCGGGCCCTGTCGGGTTTGCCCTGTCCTGTTGGGCTCCGTCGGGCCCTGTCAGATTCGCTCGGGCCCTGTCGGGTTTGCTCGGGCCCTGTCAGGCTCCGTCAGGCCCTGTCGGGTTTTCTCGTGCCCTGTCGGGCTCCGTCGGGCCCTGTCGGGTTTCCTTGGGCCCTGTCAGGCTCCATCGAGCCCTGTCAGGCTTTGTCGAACCCTGTCAGGTTTGCTCGAGCCATGTTGGGTTTGCTCGGGCCCTGTCAGGCTCTGTCGGGCCCTGTCTGGTTTCCTCGGGCCCTGTCGGGCTCCTTTGAGCCCTGTCAGGTTTGCTCGGGCCGTGTCGGGTTTGCTCGGGCCCTGTCAGGCTCCGTCGAGCCCTGGCGGGTTTGCTCGGGCCCTGTCGGGCCTTGTCGGGCCCTGTCGGATTTGCTCGGGCTCTGTCGGGCTCTAGCATGCCCTGTCGGGTTTGCCCGGGCCCTGTCAGGCTCCGTCAGGCCCTGTCGGGTTTGCTCGGGCTCTATCGGGCTCCGTGGGGCCCTGTCGGGTTTCCTCGGGCCCTGTCGGGCTCCATCGAGCCCTGTCAGGCTCCGTCGGGCCCTTTCGGGTTTGCTCGGGCCCTGTCGGGCTCCGTCAGGCCCTGTCGGACTTGCTCAGGCCCTGTCGGGTTTGCTCGAGCCCTGTCGGGCTCCATCGGGCCCTGTCGGGTTTGCTCGGGCCCTATCGGGCTCCATCGGGCCCTGTCGGGTTTCCTCGGGCCCTGTCAGGCTCCATCAAGCCCTGTCAGGCTTCGTCGGGCCCTTTCGGGTTTGCTCGGGCCCAGTCGGGCTCCGTCAGGCCCTGTCGGGTTTGCTCGGGCCCTATCGGGCTCCGTCGGGCCCTGTCGGGTTTCCTCGGGCTCTGTCGGTCTCCATCGAGCCCTGTCAGGCTCCGTCAGGCCCTGTCGGGTTTGCTCGGGCCCTATCGAGCTCCGTCGGGCCCTGTCGGGTTTCCTCGGGCTCTGTCGGTCTCCATCGAGCCCTGTCAGGCTTCGTCGGGCCCTGTCGGGTTTGCTCGGGCCCTGTCGGGTTTGCTCAGGCACTGTCGGGTTTGCTCAGGCCCTGTCGGGTTTGCTTGGGCCCTGTCGGGCTCCGTCAGGCCCTGTCGGGTTTGCTCGGGCCCTATCGGGCTCCGTCGGGCCCTGTCCAGTTTCCTCGGGCTCTGTCGGTCTCCATCGAGCCCTGTCAGGCTCCGTCGGGCCCTGTCGGGCTCCGTTGGGCTCTGTCGGGTTTGCTCGGGCACTGTCGGGTTTGCTCAGGCCCTGTCAGGCTCCGTCGACCCCTGTCAGGTTTGCTCGGGCCCTGTCGAGCTCCGTTGAGCCATGTCGGGTTTGCTCGGGCCCTGTCGGGCTCCATCGAACCCTGTCAGGTATGCTCGGGCCCTGTCGGGCTCCGTCGGGCCCTATCAGGTTTGCTCGGGCCCTGTCGGGTTTGCTCAGGCCCTGTCAGGCTCCGTCGAGCCCTGTCAGGTATGCTCGGGCCCTGTCGGGCTCCGTCGGGCCCTATCAGGTTTGCTCGGGCCCTGTCGGGTTTGCTCAGGCCCTGTCAGGCTCCGTCGAGCCCTGTCAGGTTTGCTCAGGCCCTGTCAGGCTCCGTCAGGCCCTGTCGGGTTTGCTCGGGCCCTGTCGGGCTTCCTCGGGCCCTGTCGGGCTCCATCGAGCCCTGTCAGGCTCCGTCGGACCCTATCAGGCTTTGCTCGGGCCCTGTCGGGCTCCGTCAGGCCCTGTCGGGTTTGCTCGGGCCCTATCGGGCTCCGTCGGGCCCTGTCGGTTTTCCTCGGGCTCTGTCGGTCTCTATCGAGCCCTGTCAGGCTACGTCGGGCCCTGTCGGGTTTGCTCGGGCCCTGTCGGGTTTGCTCAGGCACTGTCGGGTTTGCTCAGGCCCTGTCGGGTTTGCTTGGGCCCTGTCGGGCTCCGTCGGGCCCTGTCGGGTTTCCTCGGGCCCTGTCGGGCTCCATCGAGCCCTGTCGGGTTTGCTCGGGCCCTGTTGGGCTCCGTCTAGCCCTGTCGGGTTTCCTCGGGCCCTGTCGGGCTCCATCGAGCCCTGTCAGGCTCTGTGAGGCTTTGTCGGGTTTGCTCGGGCCCTGTCGGGCTCGGTCGGGCCCTGTCAGGCTTTGTCGGGCCCTGTCGGGTTTGCTCGGGCCCTGTCGGGCCTTGACGGGCCCTGTCGGGATTGCTCGGGCCCTGTCGGGCTCTGTCGAGCTTTGTCGGGTTTGTTCGGGCCCTGTCAGTCTCCGACAAGCCTTGTCAGGTTTGCTCGGGCCCTGTCGGGTTTGCTCGGGCCCTCTCGGGCTCCGTCGGGCTCTGTCGGGTTTCCTCGGGCCCTGTCAGGCTCCGTCAGGCCCTGTCGGGTTTGCTCGGGCCCTATCGGGCTCCGTGGGGCCCTGTCGGGTTTCTTCGGGCCCTGTCGGGCTCCATCGAGCCCTGTCAGGCTCCGTTGGGCCCTTTCGGGTTTGCTCGGGCCCTGTCGGGCTCCGTCAGGCCCTGTCGGACTTGCTCAGGCCCTGTCGGGTTTGCTCGAGCCCTGTCGGGCTCCATCGGGCCCTGTCGGGTTTGCTCGGGCCCTATCGGGCTCCGTCGGGCCCTGTCGGGTTTCCTCGGGCCCTGTCAGGCTCCATCGAGCCCTGTCAGGCGTCGTCGGGCCCTTTCGGGTTTGCTCGGGCCCTGTCGGGCTCCGTCAGGCCCTGTCGGGTTTGCTCGGGCCCTGTCAGGCTCCGTCGCGCCCTGTCGGGTTTCCTCGGGCCCTGTCGGGCTCCATCGAGCCCTGTCGGGTTTGCTCGGGCCCTGTCGGGCTCCATCGGACCCTATCAGGCTTTGTCAGGTCCTGTCGGGTTTGCTCAGGCCCTGTCGGGCCTTGTCAGGCCCTGTCGGGTTTGCTCGGGCCCTGTCGGGTTTGCCCGCGTCCTGTCGGGCTCCGTCAGGCCCTGTCAGATTCGCTCGGGCCCTGTCGGGTTTGCTCGGGCCCTGTCAGGCTCCGTCAGGCCCTGTCGGGTTTGCTCGGGCCCTATCGGGCTCCGTGGGGCCCTGTCGGGTTTCCTCGGGCCCTGTCGGGCTCCATCGAGCCCTGTCAGGCTCCGTCGGGCACTTTTGGGTTTGCTTGGGCCCTGTCGGGCTCCGTCGGGCCCTGTCAGGTTTGCTTGGGCCCTGTCGGGATCCGTTGGGCCCTGTTGGGTTTGCTCGGGCCCTGTAGGGCTCCTTCGTGCCCTGTCAGGTTTGCTCAGGCCCTGTCGGGTTTGCTCGGGCCCTGTCAGGCTCTGTCGAGTCCTGTCGGGTTTGCGCTGGCCCCGTCAGGCTCCGTCGGGCCCTGTCGGTTTTCCTTGGGCCCTGTCGGGCTCCATCGAGCCCTGTCAGGCTTTGTCGAACGCTGTCGAGTTTGCTCGGGCCATGTCGGGTTTGCTCGGGCCCTATCGGGTTCTGTCGGGCCCTGTCTGGTTTCCTCGGGCCCTGTCGGGCTCCTTCGAGCCCTGTCAGGTTTGCTCGGGCCGTGTCGGGTTTGCTCGGGCCCTGTCAGGCTCCATCGAGCCCTGTCGGGTTTGCTCGGGCCCTGTCAGGCTCCGTCGGGCCCTGTCGGTTTTCCTCAAGCCCTGTCGGGCTCCATCGAGCCCTGTCAGGCTTTGTCGAACCCTGTCAGGCTCTGTCAGGCCTTTTCGGGTTTGCTCGGGCCCTGTCGGGCTCCGTCGGGCCCTGTCAGGCTTTGTCAGGTCCTGTCAGGTTTGTTCGGGCCCTGTCGGGCCTTGTCGGGCCCTGTCGGGTTTGCTCAAGCTCTGTCGGGCTCCGTTGGGCCCTGTCGGGTTTGCTCGGGCTCTGTCGGGTTTGCTCGGGCCCTGTCGGGTTTGCTCGGGCCCTGTCAGGCTCCGTCAAGCCCTGTCGGGTTTGCTCGGGCCCTGTCGGGTTTGCTAGGGCCCTGTCGGGCTCCGTCAGGCCCTGTCTGGTTTCCTCAGGCCCTGTCAGGATCCGTCGGGCCCTGTCGGGTTTGCTCAGGCCGTGTCGGGTTTGCTGAAGCCCTGTCAGGCTTCGACGGACCCTGTCGGGTTTTCTCGGGCCCTGTCGGGCATTGTCGAGCCCTGTCGGGTTTGCTCGGGCCCTGTCAGGCTCCGTCGCGCCCTGTCAGGCTTTGTCGGGTTCTGTCGGGTTTGCTCAGGCTCTGTCGGGCCTTGTCAGGCCCTGTCGGGATTGCTCGGGCCCTGTCGGGTTTGCCCTGTCCTGTTGGGCTCCGTCGGGCCCTGTCAGATTCGCTCGGGCCCTGTCGGGTTTGCTCGGGCCCTGTCAGGCTCCGTCAGGCCCTGTCGGGTTTTCTCGTGCCCTGTCGGGCTCCGTCGGGCCCTGTCGGGTTTCCTTGGGCCCTGTCAGGCTCCATCGAGCCCTGTCAGGCTTTGTCGAACCCTGTCAGGTTTGCTCGGGCCATGTTGGGTTTGCTCGGGCCCTGTCAGGCTCTGTCGGGCCCTGTCTGGTTTCCTCGGGCCCTGTCGGGCTCCTTTGAGCCCTGTCAGGTTTGCTCGGGCCGTGTCGGGTTTGCTCGGGCCCTGTCAGGCTCCGTCGAGCCCTGGCGGGTTTGCTCGGGCCCTGTCGGGCCTTGTCGGGCCCTGTCGGATTTGCTCGGGCTCTGTCGGGCTCTAGCATGCCCTGTCGGGTTTGCCCGGGCCCTGTCAGGCTCCGTCAGGCCCTGTCGGGTTTGCTCGGGCTCTATCGGGCTCCGTGGGGCCCTGTCGGGTTTCCTCGGGCCCTGTCGGGCTCCATCGAGCCCTGTCAGGCTCCGTCGGGCCCTTTCGGGTTTGCTCGGGCCCTGTCGGGCTCCGTCAGGCCCTGTCGGACTTGCTCAGGCCCTGTCGGGTTTGCTCGAGCCCTGTCGGGCTCCATCGGGCCCTGTCGGGTTTGCTCGGGCCCTATCGGGCTCCGTCGGGCCCTGTCGGGTTTCCTCGGGCCCTGTCAGGCTCCATCAAGCCCTGTCAGGCTTCGTCGGGCCCTTTCGGGTTTGCTCGGGCCCAGTCGGGCTCCGTCAGGCCCTGTCAGGTTTGCTCGGGCCCTATCGGGCTCCGTCGGGCCCTGTCGGGTTTCCTCGGGCTCTGTCGGTCTCCATCGAGCCCTGTCAGGCTCCGTCAGGCCCTGTCGGGTTTGCTCGGGCCCTATCGAGCTCCGTCGGGCCCTGTCGGGTTTCCTCGGGCTCTGTCGGTCTCCATCGAGCCCTGTCAGGCTTCGTCGGGCCCTGTCGGGTTTGCTCGGGCCCTGTCGGGTTTGCTCAGGCACTGTCGGGTTTGCTCAGGCCCTGTCGGGTTTGCTTGGGCCCTGTCGGGCTCCGTCAGGCCCTGTCGGGTTTGCTCGGGCCCTATCGGGCTCCGTCGGGCCCTGTCCAGTTTCCTCGGGCTCTGTCGGTCTCCATCGAGCCCTGTCAGGCTCCGTCGGGCCCTGTCGGGCTCCGTTGGGCCCTGTCGGGTTTGCTCGGGCACTGTCGGGTTTGCTCAGGCCCTGTCAGGCTCCGTCGACCCCTGTCAGGTTTGCTCGGGCCCTGTCGAGCTCCGTTGAGCCATGTCGGGTTTGCTCGGGCCCTGTCGGGCTCCATCGAACCCTGTCAGGTATGCTCGGGCCCTGTCGGGCTCCGTCGGGCCCTATCAGGTTTGCTCGGGCCCTGTCGGGTTTGCTCAGGCCCTGTCAGGCTCCGTCGAGCCCTGTCAGGTATGCTCGGGCCCTGTCGGGCTCCGTCGGGCCCTATCAGGTTTGCTCGGGCCCTGTCGGGTTTGCTCAGGCCCTGTCAGGCTCCGTCGAGCCCTGTCAGGTTTGCTCAGGCCCTGTCAGGCTCCGTCAGGCCCTGTCGGGTTTGCTCGGGCCCTGTCGGGCTTCCTCGGGCCCTGTCGGGCTCCATCGAGCCCTGTCAGGCTCCGTCGGACCCTATCAGGCTTTGCTCGGGCCCTGTCGGGCTCCGTCAGGCCCTGTCGGGTTTGCTCGGGCCCTATCGGGCTCCGTCGGGCCCTGTCGGTTTTCCTCGGGCTCTGTCGGTCTCTATCGAGCCCTGTCAGGCTACGTCGGGCCCTGTCGGGTTTGCTCGGGCCCTGTCGGGTTTGCTCAGGCACTGTCGGGTTTGCTCAGGCCCTGTCGGGTTTGCTTGGGCCCTGTCGGGCTCCGTCGGGCCCTGTCGGGTTTCCTCGGGCCCTGTCGGGCTCCATCGAGCCCTGTCGGGTTTGCTCGGGCCCTGTCGGGCTCCGTCTCGCCCTGTCGGGTTTCCTCGGGCCCTGTCGGGCTCCATCGAGCCCTGTCAGGCTCTGTGAGGCTTTGTCGGGTTTGCTCGGGCCCTGTCGGGCTCCGTCGGGCCCTGTCAGGCTTTGTCGGGCCCTGTCGGGTTTTCTCGGGCCCTGTCGGGCCTTGACGGGCCCTGTTGGGATTGCTCGGGCACTGTCAGGCTCTGTCGAGCTTTGTCGGGTTTGTTCGGGCCCTTTCGGTTTTACTCAGGCCCTGTCAGGCTCCGACAAGCCCTGTCAGGTTTGCTCGGGCCCTGTCGGGTTTGCTCGGGCCCTCTCGGGCTCCGTCGGGCTCTGTCGGGTTTCCTCGGGCCCTGTCAGGCTCCGTCAGGCCCTGTCGGGTTTGCTCGGGCCCTATCGGGCTCCGTGGGGCCCTGTCGGGTTTCTTCGGGCCCTGTCGGGCTCCATCGAGCCCTGTCAGGCTCCGTTGAGCCCTTTCGGGTTTGCTCGGGCCCTGTCGGGCTCCGTCAGGCCCTGTCGGACTTGCTCAGGCCCTGTCGGGTTTGCTCGAGCCCTGTCGGGTTCCATCGGGCCCTGTCGGGTTTGCTCAGGCCCTATCGGGCTTCGTCGGGCCCTTTCGGGTATGCTCGGGCCCTGTCGGGCTCCGTCAGGCCCTGTCGGGTTTGCTCGGGCCCTGTCAGGCTCCGTCGCACCCTGTCGGGTTTCCTCGGGCCCTGTCGGGATCCATCGAGCCCTGTCGGGTTTGCTCGGGCCCTGTCGGGCTCCATCGGACCCTATCAGGCTTTATCAGGTCCTGTCGGGTTTGCTCAGGCCCTGTCGGGCCTTGTCAGGCCCTGTCGGGTTTGCTCGGGCCCTGTCGGGTTTGCCCGCGTCCTGTCGGGCTCCGTCAGGCCCTGTCAGATTCGCTCGGGCCCTGTCGGGTTTGCTCGGGCCCTGTCAGGCTCCGTCAGGCCCTGTCGGGTTTGCTCGGGCCCTATCGGGCTCCGTGGGGCCCTGTCGGGTTTCCTCGGGCCCTGTCGGGCTCCATCGAGCCCTGTCAGGCTCCGTCGGGCACTTTTGGGTTTGCTTGGGCCCTGTCGGGCTCCGTCGGGCCCTGTCAGGTTTGCTTGGGCCCTGTCGGGATCCGTTGGGTCCTGTTGGGTTTGCTCGGGCCCTGTAGGGCTCCTTCGTGCCCTGTCAGGTTTGCTCGGGCCCTGTCGGGTTTGCTCGGGCCCTGTCAGGCTCTGTCGAGTCCTGTCGGGTTTGCTCGGGCCCCGTCAGGCTCCGTCGGGCCCTGTCAGTTTTCCTTGGGCCCTGTCGGGCTCCATCGAGCCCTGTCAGGCTTTGTCGAACGCTGTCGAGTTTGCTCGGGCCATGTCGGGTTTGCTCGGGCCCTGTCGGGTTCTGTCGGGCCCTGTCTGGTTTCCTCGGGCCCTGTCGGGCTCCTTCGAGCCCTGTCAGGTTTGCTCGGGCCGTGTCGGGTTTGCTCGGGCCCTGTCAGGCTCCATCGAGCCCTGGCGGGTTTGCTCGGGCCCTGTCAGGCTCCGTCGGGCCCTGTCGGGTTTCCTCAAGCCTTGTCGGGCTCCATCGAGCCCTGTCAGGCTTTGTCGAACCCTGTCAGGCTCTGTCAGGCCTTTTCGGGTTTGCTCGGGCCCTGTCGGGCTCCGTCGGGCCCTGTCAGGCTTTGTCAGGTCCTGTCAGGTTTGTTCGGGCCCTGTCGGGTCTTGTCGGGCCCTGTCGGGTTTGCTCGGGCTCTGTCGGGCTCCGTTGGGCCCTGTCGGGTTTGCTCGGGCTCTGTCGGGTTTGCTCGGGCCCTGTCGGGTTTGCTCGGGCCCTGTCAGGTTCCGTCAAGCCCTGTCGGGTTTGCTCGGGCCCTGTCGGGTTTGCTAGGGCCCTGTCGGGCTCCATCGGGCCCTGTCTGGTTTCCTCAGGCCCTGTCGGGATCCGTCGGGCCCTGTCGGGTTTGCTCAGGCCGTGTCGGGTTTGCTGAAGCCCTGTCAGGCTTCGACGGACCCTGTCGGGTTTTCTCGGGCCCTGTCGGGCATTGTCGAGCCCTGTCGGGTTTGCTCGGGCCCTGTCAGGCTCCGTCGCGCCCTGTCAGGCTTTGTCGGGTCCTGTCGGGTTTGCTCAGGCCCTGTCGGGCCTTGTCAGGCCCTGTCGGGTTTGCTCGGGCCCTGTCGGGTTTGCCCGCGTCTTGTCGAGCTCCGTCGGGCCCTGTCAGATTCGCTCGGGCCCTGTCGGGTTTGCTCGGGCCCTGTCAGGCTCCGTCAGGCCCTGTCGGGTTTGCTCGTGCCCTGTCAAGCTCCGTCGGGCCCTGTCAGGCTTTGTCAGGTCCTGTCGGGTTTGCTCAGGCCCTGTCGGGCCTTGTCAGGCCCTGTCGGGTTTGCTCGGGCCCTGTCGGGTTTGCCCTGTCCTGTTGGGCTCCGTCGGGCCCTGTCAGATTCGCTCGGGCCCTGTCGGGTTTGCTTGGGCCCTGTCAGGCTCCGTCAGGCCCTGTCGGGTTTTCTCGTGCCCTGTCGGGCTCCGTCGGGCCCTGTCGGGTTTCCTTGGGCCCTGTCAGGCTCCATCGAGCCCTGTCAGGCTTTGTCGAACCCTGTCAGGTTTGCTCGGGCCATGTCGGGTTTGCTCGGGCCCTGTCAGGCTCTGTCGGGCCCTGTCTGGTTTCCTCGGGCCCTGTCTGGCTCCTTTGAGCCCTGTCAGGTTTGCTCGGGCCGTGTCGGGTTTGCTCGGGCCCTGTCAGGCTCCGTCGAGCCCTGGCGGGTTTGCTCGGGCCCTGTCGGGCCTTGTCGGGCCCTGTCGGATTTGCTCGGGCTCTGTCGGGCTCTAGCATGCCCTGTCGGGTTTGCCCGGGCCCTGTCAGGCTCCGTCAGGCCCTGTCGGGTTTGCTCGGGCCCTATCGGGCTCCGTGGGGCCCTGTCGGGTTTCCTCGGGCCCTGTCGTGCTGCATCGACCCCTGTCAGGCTCCGTCGGGCCCTTTCGGGTTTGCTCGGGCCCTGTCGGGCTCCGTCAGGCCCTGTCGGACTTGCTCAGGCCCTGTCGGGTTTGCTCGAGCCCTGTCGGGCTCCATCGGGCCCTGTCGGGTTTGCTTGGGCCCTATCGGGCTCCGTCGGGCCCTGTCGGGTTTCCTCGGGCCCTGTCAGGCTCCATCGAGCCCTGTCAGGCTTCGTCGGGCCCTTTCGGGTTTGCTCGGGCCCAGTCGGGCTCCGTCAGGCCCTGTCGGGTTTGCTCGGGCCCTATCGGGCTCCGTGGGCCCTGTCGGGTTTCCTCGGGCTCTGTCGGTCTCCATCGAGCCCTGTCAGGCTCCGTCAGGCCCTGTCGGGTTTGCTCGGGCCCTATCGAGCTCCGTCGGGCCCTGTCGGGTTTCCTCGGGCTCTGTCGGTCTCCATCGAGCCCTGTCAGGCTCCGTCGGGCCCTGTCGGGTTTGCTCGGGCCCTGTCGGGTTTGCTCAGGCACTGTCGGGTTTGCTCAGGCCCTGTCGGGTTTGCTTGGGCCCTGTCGGGTTTGCTCGGGCCCTGTCGGGCTTCCTCGGGCCCTGTCGGGCTCCATCGAGCCCTGTCGTGCTCCGTCGGACCCTATCAGGCTTTGCTCGGGCCCTGTCGGGCTCCGTCAGGCCCTGTCGGGTTTGCTCGGGCCCTATCGGGCTCCGTCGGGCCCTGTCCAGTTTCCTCGGGCACTGTCGGTCTCCATCGAGCCCTGTCAGGCTCCGTCGGGCCCTGTCGGGCTCCGTTGAGCGATGTCGGGTTTGCTCGGGCCCTGTCGGGCTCCATCGAACCCTGTCAGGCTTTGTCGGGTCCTGTCGGGTTTGCTCAGGCCCTGTCAGGCTCCGTCGACCCCTGTCAGGTATGCTCGGGCCCTGTCGGGTTTGCTCAGGCCCTGTCAGGCTCCGTCGACCCCTGTCAGATTTGCTCAGGCCCTGTCGGGCTCCGTCGGGCCCTATCAGGTTTGCTCGGGACCTGTCGGGTTTGCTCAGGCCCTGTCAGGCTCCGTCGAGCCCTGTCGGGTTTGCTCAGGCCCTGTCAGGCTCTGTCAGGCCCTGTCGGGTTTGCTCGGGCCCTGTCGGGTTTGCTCGGGCCCTGTCGGGCTCCGTCGGGCCCTGTCGGGTTTGCTCGGGCCCTGTCGGGCTCCGTCTAGCCCTGTCGGGTTTCCTCGGGCCCTGTCGGGCTCCATCGAGCCCTGTCAGGCTCTGTGAGGCTTTGTCGGGTTTGCCCGGGCCCTGTCGGGCTCCGTCGGGCCCTGTCAGGCTTTGTCGGGCCCTGTCGGGTTTGCTCGGGCCCTGTCGGGCCTTGACGGGCCCTGTCGGGATTGCTCGGGCCCTGTCGGGCTCTGTCGAGCTTTGTCGGGTTTGTTCGGGCCCTTTCGGTTTTACTCAGGCCCTGTCAGGCTCCGACAAGCCCTGTCAGGTTTGCTCGGGCCCTGTCGGGTTTCCTCGGGCCCTGTCAGGCTCCGTCAGGCCCTGTCGGGTTTGCTCGGGCCCTATCGGGCTCCGTGGGGCCCTGTCGGGTTTCTTCGGGCCCTGTCGGGCTCCATCGAGCCCTGTCAGGCTACGTTGGGCCCTTTCGGGTTTGCTCGGGCCCTGTCGGGCTCCGTCAGGCCCTGTCGGACTTGCTCAGGCCCTGTCGGGTTTGCTCGAGCCCTGTCGGGCTCCATCGGGCCCTGTTGGGTTTGCTCGGGCCCTATCGGGCTCTGTCGGGCCCTGTCGGGTTTCCTCGGGCCCTGTCAGGCTCCATCGAGCCCTGTCAGGCTTCGTCGGGCCCTTTCGGGTTTGCTCGGGCCCTGTCGGGCTCCGTCAGGCCCTGTCGGGTTTGCTCGGGCCATATCGGGCTCCGTCGGGCCCTGTCGGGTTTCCTCGGGCTCTGTCGGTCTCCATCGAGCCCTGTCAGGCTCCGTCAGGCCCTGTCGGGTTTGCTCGGGCCCTATCGAGCTCTGTCGGGCCCTGTCGGGTTTCCTCGGGCTCTGTCGGTCTCCATCGAGCCCTGTCAGGCTCCGTCGGGCCCTGTCGGGTTTGCTCGGGCCCTGTCGGGTTTGCTCAGGCACTGTCGGGTTTGCTCAGGCCCTGTCGGGATTCCTTGGGCCCTGTCGGGCTTCCTCGGGCCCTGTCGGGCTCCATCGAGCCCTGTCAGGCTCCGTCGGACCCTATCAGGCTTTGCTCGGGCCCTGTCGGGCTCCGTCAGGCCCTGTCGGGTTTGCTCGGGCCCTATCGGGCTCCGTCGGGCCCTGTCGGGTTTCCTCGGGCTCTGTCGGTCTCCATCGAGCCCTGTCAGGCTCCTTCGGGCCCTGTCGGGTTTGCTCGGGCCCTGTCGGGTTTGCTCAGGCACTGTCGGGTTTGCTCAGGCCCTGTCGGGTTTGCTTGGGCCCTGTCGGGCTCCGTCGGGCCCTGTCGGGTTTCCTCGGGCCCTGTCGGGCTCCATCGAGCCCTGTCAGGCTCCGTCGTGCCCTTTCGGGTTTGCTCGGGCCCTGTCGGGCTCCGTCGAGCCATGTCGGGTTTCCTCGGGCCCTGTCGGGTTCCATCGAGCCCTGTCAGGCTCCGTCGGGCCTTTTTGGGTTTGCTCGGGCCCTGTCGGGCTCCGTCGGGCCCTGTCAGGCTTTGTCAGGTCCTGTCAGGTTGTTCTGGCCCTGTCGGGCCTTGTCGGGCCCTGTCGGGTTTGCTCGGGCTCTGTCGGGCTCCGTTGGGCCCTGTCGGGTTTGCTCGGGCACTGTCGGGTTTGCTCAGGCCCTGTCAGGCTCCGTCGACCCCTGTCAGGTTTGCTCGGGCCCTGTCGAGCTCCGTTGAGCCATGTCGGGTTTGCTCGGGCCCTGTCGGGCTCCATCGAACCCTGTCAGGCTTTGTCGGGTCCTGTCGGGTTTGCTCAGGCCCTGTCAGGCTCCGTCGAACCCTGTCAGGTATGCTCGGGCCCTGTCGGGTTTGCTCAGGCCCTGTCAGGCTCCGTCGACCCCTGTCAGGTTTGCTCGGGCCCTGTCGGGCTCCGTCGGGCCCTATCAGGTTTGCTCGGGCCCTGTCGGGTTTGCTCAGGCCCTGTCAGGCTCCGTCGAGCCCTGTCGGGTTTGCTCAGGCCCTGTCAGGCTCTGTCAGGCCCTGTCGGGTTTGCTCGGGCCCTGTCGGGTTTGCTCGGGCCCTGTCGGGCTCCGTCGGGCCCTGTCGGGTTTGCTCGGGCCCTGTCGGGCTCCGTCTAGCCCTGTCGGGTTTCCTCGGGCCCTGTCGGGCTCCATCGAGCCCTGTCAGGCTCTGTGAGGCTTTGTCGGGTTTGCCCGGGCCCTGTCGGGCTCCGTCGGGCCCTGTCAGGCTTTGTCGGGCCCTGTCGGGTTTGCTCGGGCCCTGTCGGGCCTTGACGGGCCCTGTCGGGATTGCTCGGGCCCTGTCGGGCTCTGTCGAGCTTTGTCGGGTTTGTTCGGGCCCTTTCGGTTTTACTCAGGCCCTGTCAGGCTCCGACAAGCCCTGTCAGGTTTGCTCGGGCCCTGTCGGGTTTGCTCGGGCCCTCTCGGGCTCCGTCGGGCTCTGTCGGGTTTCCTCGGGCCCTGTCAGGCTCCGTCAGGCCCTGTCGGGTTTGCTCGGGCCCTATCGGGCTCCGTGGGGCCCTGTCGGGTTTCTTCGGGCCCTGTCGGGCTCCATCGAGCCCTGTCAGGCTCCGTTGGGCCCTTTCGGGTTTGCTCGGGCCCTGTCGGGCTCCGTCAGGCCCTGTCGGACTTGCTCAGGCCCTGTCGGGTTTGCTCGAGCCCTGTCGGGCTCCATCGGGCCCTGTTGGGTTTGCTCGGGCCCTATCGGGCTCTGTCGGGCCCTGTCGGGTTTCCTCGGGCCCTGTCAGGCTCCATCGAGCCCTGTCAGGCTTCGTCGGGCCCTTTCGGGTTTGCTCGGGCCCTGTCGGGCTCCGTCAGGCCCTGTCGGGTTTGCTCGGGCCATATCGGGCTCCGTCGGGCCCTGTCGGGTTTCCTCGGGCTCTGTCGGTCTCCATCGAGCCCTGTCAGGCTCCGTCAGGCCCTGTCGGGTTTGCTCGGGCCCTATCGAGCTCTGTCGGGCCCTGTCGGGTTTCCTCGGGCTCTGTCGGGCTCCATCGAGCCCTGTCAGGCTCCGTCGGGCCCTGTCGGGTTTGCTCGGGCCCTGTCGGGTTTGCTCAGGCACTGTCGGGTTTGCTCAGGCCCTGTCGGGATTCCTTGGGCCCTGTCGGGCTTCCTCGGGCCCTGTCGGGCTCCATCGAGCCCTGTCAGGCTCCGTCGGACCCTATCAGGCTTTGCTCGGGCCCTGTCGGGCTCCGTCAGGCCCTGTCGGGTTTGCTCGGGCCCTATCGGGCTCCGTCGGGCCCTGTCGGGTTTCCTCGGGCTCTGTCGGTCTCCATCGAGCCCTGTCAGGCTCCTTCGGGCCCTGTCGGGTTTGCTCGGGCCCTGTCGGGTTTGCTCAGGCACTGTCGGGTTTGCTCAGGCCCTGTCGGGTTTGCTTGGGCCCTGTCGGGCTCCGTCGGGCCCTGTCGGGTTTCCTCGGGCCCTGTCGGGCTCCATCGAGCCCTGTCAGGCTCCGTCGTGCCCTTTCGGGTTTGCTCGGGCCCTGTCGGGCTCCGTCGAGCCATGTCGGGTTTCCTCGGGCCCTGTCGGGTTCCATCGAGCCCTGTCAGGCTCCGTCGGGCCTTTTTGGGTTTGCTCGGGCCCTGTCGGGATCCGTCGGGCCCTGTCAGGCTTTGTCAGGTCCTGTCAGGTTGTTCTGGCCCTGTCGGGCCTTGTCGGGCCCTGTCGGGTTTGCTCGGGCTCTGTCGGGCTCCGTTGGGCCCTGTCGGGTTTGCTCGGGCACTGTCGGGTTTGCTCAGGCCCTGTCAGGCTCCGTCGACCCCTGTCAGGTTTGCTCGGGCCCTGTCGAGCTCCGTTGAGCCATGTCGGGTTTGCTCGGGCCCTGTCGGGCTCCATCGAACCCTGTCAGGCTTTGTCGGGTCCTGTCGGGTTTGCTCAGGCCCTGTCAGGCTCCGTCGAACCCTGTCAGGTATGCTCGGGCCCTGTCGGGTTTGCTCAGGCCCTGTCAGGCTCCGTCGACCCCTGTCAGGTTTGCTCGGGCCCTGTCGGGTTTGCTCGGGCCCTATCAGGTTTGCTCGGGCCCTGTCGGGTTTGCTCAGGCCCTGTCAGGCTCCGTCGAGCCCTGTCGGGTTTGCTCAGGCCCTGTCAGGCTCCGTCAGGCCCTGTCGGGTTTGCTCGGGCCCTGTCGGGTTTGCTGGGGCCCTGTCGGGCTCCGTCGGGCCCTGTCGGGTTTGCTCGGGCCCTGTCGGGCTCCGTCTGGCCCTGTCGGGTTTCCTCGGGCCCTGTCGGGCTCCATCGAGCCCTGTCAGGCTCTGTGAGGCTTTGTCGGGTTTGCTCGGGCCCTGTCGGGCTCCGTCAGGCCCTGTCAGGCTTTGTCGGGCCCTGTCGGGTTTGCTCGGGCCCTGTCGGGCCTTGTCGGGCCCTGTCGGGATTGCTCGGGCCCTGTCGGGCTCCGTCGAGCTTTGTCGGGTTTGTTCGGGCCCTTTCGGTTTTACTCAGGCCCTGTCAGGCTCCGACAAGCCCTGTCAGGTTTGCTCGGGCCCTGTCGGGTTTGCTCGGGCCCTCTCGGGCTCCGTCGGGCTCTGTCGGGTTTCCTCGGGCCCTGTCAGGCTCCGTCAGGCCCTGTCGGGTTTGCTCGGGCCCTATCGGGCTCCGTGGGGCCCTGTCGGGTTTCCTCGGGCCCTGTCGGGCTCCATCGAGCCCTGTCAGGCTCCGTCGGGCCGTTTCGGGTTTCCTCGGGCCCTGTCGGGCTCCGTCAGGCCCTGTCGGACTTGCTCAGGCCCTGTCGGGTTTGCTCGAGCCCTGTCAGGCTCCATCGGGCCCTGTCGGGTTTGCTCGGGCCCTATCGGGCTCCGTCGGGCCCTGTCGGGTTTGCTCGGGCCCTGTCAGGCTCCATCGAGCCCTGTCAGGCTTCGTCGGGCCCTTTCGGGTTTGCTCGGGCCCTGTCGGGCTCTGTCAGGCCCTGTCGGGTTTGCTCGGGCCCTATCGGGCTCCGTCGGGCCCTGTCGGGTTTCCTTGGGCTCTGTCGGTCTCCATCGAGCCCTGTCAGGCTCCGTCGGGCCCTGTCGGGTTTGCTCGGGCCCTGTCGGGTTTGCTCAGGCACTGTCGGGTTTGCTCAGGCCCTGTCGGGTTTGCTTGGGCCCTGTCGGGCTTCCTCGGGCCCTGTCGGGCTCCATCGAGCCCTGTCAGGCTCCGTCGGACCCTATCAGGCTTTGCTCGGGCCCTGTCGGGCTCCGTCAGGCCCTGTCGGGTTTGCTCGGGGCCTATCGGGCTCCGTCGGGCCCTGTCGGGTTTCCTCGGGCTCTGTCGGTCTCCATCGAGCCCTGTCAGGCTTCGTCGGGCCCTTTCGGGTTTGCTCGGGCCCTGTCGGGCTCCGTCAGGCCCTGTCGGGTTTGCTCGGGCCCTGTCAGGCTCCGTCGCGCCCTGTCGGGTTTCCTCGGGCCCTGTCGGGCTCCATCGAGCCCTGTCGGGCTCCGTCAGGCCCTGTCGGACTTGCTCAGGCCCTGTCGGGTTTGCTCGAGCCCTGTCGGGCTCCATCGGGCCCTGTCGGGTTTGCTCGGGCCCTATCAGGCTCCGTCGGGCCCTGTCGGGTTTCCTCGGGCCCTGTCAGGCTCCATCGAGCCCTGTCAGGCTTCGTCGGGCCCTTTCGGGTTTGCTCGGGCCCTGTCGGGCTCCGTCAGGCCCTGTCGGGTTTGCTCGGGCCCTGTCAGGCTCCGTCGCGCCCTGTCGGGTTTCCTCGGGCCCTGTCGGGCTCCATCGAGCCCTGTCGGGTTTGCTCGGGCCCTGTCGGTCTCCATCGGACCCTATCAGGCTTTGTCAGGTCCTGTCGGGTTTGCTCAGGCCCTGTCGGGCCTTGTCAGGCCCTGTCGGGTTTGCTCGGGCCCTGTCGGGTTTGCCCGCGTCCTGTCGGGCTCCGTCAGGCCCTGTCAGATTCGCTCGGGCCCTGTCGGGTTTGCTCGGGCCCTGTCAGGCTCCGTCAGGCCCTGTCGGGTTTGCTCGGGCCCTATCGGGCTCCGTGGGGCCCTGTCGGGTTTCCTCGGGCCCTATCGGGCTCCATCGAGCCCTGTCAGGCTCCGTCGGGCACTTTTGGGTTTGCTTGGGCCCTGTCGGGCTCCGTCGGGCCCTGTCAGGTTTGCTTGGGCCCTGTCGGGATCCGTTGGGCCCTGTTGGGTTTGCTCGGGCCCTGTAGGGCTCCTTCGTGCCCTGTCAGGTTTGCTCGGGCCCTGTCGGGTTTGCTCGGGCCCTGTCAGGCTCTGTCGAGTCCTGTCGGGTTTGCTCGGGCCCCGTCAGGCTCCGTCGGGCCCTGTCGGTTTTCCTTGGGCCCTGTCGGGCTCCATCGAGCCCTGTCAGGCTTTGTCGAACGCTGTCGAGTTTGCTCGGGCCATGTCGGGTTTGCTCGGGCCCTGTCAAGTTCTGTCGGGCCCTGTCTGGTTTCCTCGGGCCCTGTCGGGCTCCTTCGAGCCCTGTCAGGTTTGCTCCGGCCGTGTCGGTTTTGCTCGGGCCCTGTCAGGCTCCATCGAGCCCTGTCGGGTTTGCTCGGGCCCTGTCAGGCTCCGTCGGGCCCTGTCAAGTTTCCTCAAGCCCTGTCGGGTTCCATCGAGCCCTGTCAGGCTTTGTCGAACCCTGTCAGGCTCTGTCAGGCCTTTTCGGGTTTGCTCGGGCCCTGTCGGGCTCCGTCGGGCCCTGACAGGCTTTGTCAGGTCCTGTCAGGTTTGTTCGGGCCCTGTCGGGCCTTGTCGGGCCCTGTCGGGTTTGCTCGGGCTCTGTCGGGCTCCGTTGGGCCCTGTCGGGTTTGCTCGGGCTCTGTCGGGTTTGCTCGGGCCCTGTCGGGTTTGCTCGGGCCCTGTCAGGCTCCGTCAAGCCCTGTCGGGTTTGCTCGGGCCCTGTCGGGTTTGCTAGGGCTCTGTCGGGCTCCGTCGGGCCCTGTCTGGTTTCCTCAGGCCCTGTCGGGATCCGTCGGGCCCTGTCGGGTTTGCTCAGGCCGTGTCGGGTTTGCTGAAGCCCTGTCAGGCTTCGACGGACCCTGTCGGGTTTTCACGGGCCCTGTCGGGCATTGTCGAGCCCTGTCGGGTTTGCTCGGGCCCTATCAGGCTCCGTCGCGCCCTGTCAGGCTTTGTCGGGTTCTGTCGGGTTTGCTCAGGCCCTGTCGGGCCTTGTCAGGCCCTGTCGGGTTTGCTCGGGCCCTGTCGGGTTTGCCCTGTCCTGTTGGGCTCCGTCGGGCCCTGTCAGATTCGCTCGGGCCCTGTCGGGTTTGCTCGGGCCCTGTCAGGCTCCGTCAGGCCCTGTCGGGTTTTCTCGTGCCCTGTCGGGCTCCGTCGGGCCCTGTCGGGTTTCCTTGGGCCCTGTCAGGCTCCATCGAGCCCTGTCAGGCTTTGTCGAACCCTGTCAGGTTTGCTCGGGCCATGTCGGGTTTGCTCGGGCCCTGTCAGGCTCTGTCGGGCCCTATCTGGTTTCCTCGGGCCCTGTCGGGCTCCTTTGAGCCCTGTCAGGTTTGCTCGGGCCGTGTCGGGTTTGCTCGGGCCCTGTCAGGCTCCGTTGAGCCCTGGCGGGTTTGCTCGGGCCCTGTCGGGCCTTGTCGGGCCCTGTCGGATTTGCTCGGGCTCTGTCGGGCTCTAGCATGCCCTGTCGGGTTTGCCCGGGCCCTGTCAGGCTCCGTCAGGCCCTGTCGGGTTTGCTCGGGCCCTATCGGGCTCCGTGGGGCCCTGTCGGGTTTCCTCGGGCCCTGTCGGGCTCCATCGAGCCCTGTCAGGCTCCGTCGGGCCCTTTCGGGTTTGCTCGGGCCCTGTCGGGCTCCGTCAGGCCCTGTCGGACTTGCTCAGGCCCTGTCGGGTTTGCTCGAGCCCTGTCGGGCTCCATCGGGACCTGTCGGGTTTGCTCGGGCCCTATTGGGCTCCGTCGGGCCCTGTCGGGTTTCCTCGGGCCCTGTCAGGCTCCATCGAGCCCTGTCAGGCTTCGTCGGGCCCTTTCGGGTTTGCTCGGGCCCAGTCGGGCTCCGTCAGGCCCTGTCGGGTTTGCTCGAGCCCTGTCGGGCTCCATCGGGTCCTGTTGGGTTTGCTCGGGCCCTATCGGGCTCTGTCGGGCCCTGTCGGGTTTCCTCGGGCCCTGTCAGGCTCCATCGAGCCCTGTCAGGCTTCGTCGGGCCCTTTCGGGTTTGCTCGGGCCCTGTCGGGCTCCGTCAGGCCCTGTCGGGTTTGCTCGGGCCATATCGGGCTCCGTCGGGCCCTGTCGGGTTTCCTCGGGCTCTGTCGGTCTCCATCGAGCCCTGTCAGGCTCCGTCAGGCCCTGTCGGGTTTGCTCGGGCCCTATCGAGCTCTGTCGGGCCCTGTCGGGTTTCCTCGGGCTCTGTCGGTCTCCATCGAGCCCTGTCAGGCTCCGTCGGGCCCTGTCGGGTTTGCTCGGGCCCTGTCGGGTTTGCTCAGGCACTGTCGGGTTTGCTCAGGCCCTGTCGGGATTCCTTGGGCCCTGTCGGGCTTCCTCGGGCCCTGTCGGGCTCCATCGAGCCCTGTCAGGCTCCGTCGGACCCTATCAGGCTTTGCTCGGGCCCTGTCGGGCTCCGTCAGGCCCTGTCGGGTTTGCTCGGGCCCTATCGGGCTCCGTCGGGCCCTGTCGGGTTTCCTCGGGCTCTGTCGGTCTCCATCGAGCCCTGTCAGGCTCCGTCGGGCCCTGTCGGATTTGCTCGGGCCCTGTCGGGTTTGCTCAGGCACTGTCGGGTTTGCTCAGGCCCTGTCGGGTTTGCTTGGGCCCTGTCGGGCTCCGTCGGGCCCTGTCGGGTTTCCTCGGGCCCTGTCGAGCTCCGTTGAGCCATGTCGGGTTTGCTCGGGCCCTGTCGGGCTCCATCGAACCCTGTCAGGCTTTGTCGGGTCCTGTCGGGTTTGCTCAGGCCCTGTCAGGCTCCGTCGGGCCCTATCAGGTTTGCTCGGGCCCTGTCGGGTTTGCTCAGGCCCTGTCAGGCTCCGTCGAGCCCTGTCGGGTTTGCTCAGGCCCTGTCAGGCTCCGTCAGGCCCTGTCGGGTTTGCTCGGGCCCTGTCGGGCTTCCTCGGGCCCTGTCGGGCTCCATCGAGCCCTGTCAGGCTCCGTCGGACCCTATCAGGCTTTGCTCGGGCCCTGTCGGGCTCCGTCAGGCCCTGTCGGGTTTGCTCGGGCCCTATCGGGCTCCGTCGGGCCCTGTCGGTTTTCCTCGGGCTCTGTCGGTCTCTATCGAGCCCTGTCAGGCTACGTCGGGCCCTGTCGGGTTTGCTCGGGCCCTGTCGGGTTTGCTCAGGCACTGTCGGGTTTGCTCAGGCCCTGTCGGGTTTGCTTGGGCCCTGTCGGGCTCCGTCGGGCCCTGTCGGGTTTCCTCGGGCCCTGTCGGGCTCCATCGAGCCCGGTCGGGTTTGCTCGGGCCCTGTCGGGCTCCGTCTAGCTCTGTCGGGTTTCCTCGGGCCCTGTCGGGCTCCATCGAGCCCTGTCAGGCTCTGTGAGGCTTTGTCGGGTTTGCTCGGGCCCTGTCGGGCTCCGTCGGGCCCTGTCAGGCTTTGTCGGGCCCTGTCGGGTTTGCTCGGGCCCTGTCGGGCCTTGACGGGCCCTGTTGGGATTGCTCGGGCCCTGTCGGGCTCTGTCGAGCTTTGTCGGGTTTGTTCGGGCCCTTTCGGTTTTACTCAGGCCCTGTCAGGCTCCGACAAGCCCTGTCAGGTTTGCTCGGGCCCTGTCGGGTTTGCTCGGGCCCTCTCGGGCTCCGTCGGGCTCTGTCGGGTTTCCTCGGGCCCTGTCAGGCTCCGTCAGGCCCTGTCGGGTTTGCTCGGGCCCTATAGGGCTCCGTGGGGCCCTGTCGGGTTTCTTCGGGCCCTGTCGGGCTCCATCGAGCCCTGTCAGGCTCCGTTGGGCCCTATCGGGTTTGCTCGGGCCCTGTCGGGCTCCGTCAGGCCCTGTCGGACTTGCTCAGGCCCTGTTGGGTTTGCTCGAGCCCTGTCGGGTTCCATCGGGCCCTGTCGGGTTTGCTCGGGCCCTATCGGGCTTCGTCGGGCCCTTTCGGGTATGCTCGGGCCCTGTCGGGCTCCGTCAGGCCCTGTCGGGTTTGCTCGGGCCCTGTCAGGCTCCGTCGCGCCCTGTCGGGTTTCCTCGGGCCCTGTCGGGATCCATCGAGCCCTGTCGGGTTTGCTCGGGCCCTGTCGGGCTCCATCGGACCCTATCAGGCTTTATCAGGTCCTGTCGGGTTTGCTCAGGCCCTGTCGGGCCTTGTCAGGCCCTGTCGGGTTTGCTCGGGCCCTGTCGGGTTTGCCCGCGTCCTGTCGGGCTCCGTCAGGCCCTGTCAGATTCGCTCGGGCCCTGTCGGGTTTGCTCGGGCCCTGTCAGGCTCCGTCAGGCCCTGTCGGGTTTGCTCGGGCCCTATTGGGCTCCGTGGGGCCCTGTCGGGTTTCCTCGGGCCCTGTCGGGCTCCATCGAGCCCTGTCAGGCTCCGTCGGGCACTTTTGGGTTTGCTTGGGCCCTGTCGGGCTCCGTCGGGCCCTGTCAGGTTTGCTTGGGCCCTGTCGGGATCCGTTGGGCCCTGTTGGGTTTGCTCGGGCCCTGTAGGGCTCCTTCGTGCCCTGTCAGGTTTGCTCGGGCCCTGTCGGGTTTGCTCGGGCCCTGTCAGGCTCTGTCGAGTCCTGTCGGGTTTGCTCGGGCCCCGTCAGGCTCCGTCGGGCCCTGTCAGTTTTCCTTGGGCCCTGTCGGGCTCCATCGAGCCCTGTCAGGCTTTGTCGAACGCTGTCGAGTTTGCTCGGGCCATGTCGGGTTTGCTCGGGCCCTGTCGGGTTCTGTCGGGCCCTGTCTGGTTTCCTCGGGCCCTGTCGGGCTCCTTCGAGCCCTGTCAGGTTTGCTCGGGCCGTGTCGGGTTTGCTCGGGCCCTGTCAGGCTCCATCAAGCCCTGGCGGGTTTGCTCGGGCCCTGTCAGGCTCCGTCGGGCCCTGTCGGGTTTCCTCAAGCCCTGTCGGGCTCCATCGAGCCCTGTCAGGCGTTGTCGAACCCTGTCAGGCTCTGTCAGGCCTTTTCGGGTTTGCTCGGGCCCTGTCGGGCTCCGTCGGGCCCTGTCAGGCTTTGTCAGGTCCTGTCAGGTTTGTTCGGGCCCTGTCGGGCCTTGTCGGGCCCTGTCGGGTTTGCTCGGGCTCTGTCGGGCTCCGTTGGGCCCTGTCGGGTTTGCTCGGGCTCTGTTGGGTTTGCTCGGGCCCTGTCGGGTTTGCTCGGGCCCTGTCAGGTTCCGTCAAGCCCTGTCGGGTTTGCTCGGGCCCTGTCGGGTTTGCTAGGGCCCTGTCGGGCTCCGTCGGGCCCTGTCTGGTTTCCTCAGGCCCTGTCGGGATCCGTCGGGCCCTGTCGGGTTTGCTCAGGCCGTGTCGGGTTTGCTGAAGCCCTGTCAGGCTTCGACGGACCCTGTCGGGTTTTCTCGGGCCCTGTCGGGCATTGTCGAGCCCTGTCGGGTTTGCTCGGGCCCTGTCAGGCTCCGTCGCGCCCTGTCAGGCTTTGTCGGGTCCTGTCGGGTTTGCTCAGGCCCTGTCGGGCCTTGTCAGGCCCTGTCGGGTTTGCTCGGGCCCTGTCGGGTTTGCCCGCGTCTTGTCGAGCTCCGTCGGGCCCTGTCAGATTCGCTCGGGCCCTGTCGGGTTTGCTCGGGCCCTGTCAGGCTCCGTCAGGCCCTGTCGGGTTTGCTCGTGCCCTGTCAAGCTCCGTCGGGCCCTGTCAGGCTTTGTCAGGTCCTGTCGGGTTTGCTCAGGCCCTGTCGGGCCTTGTCAGGCCCTGTCGGGTTTGCTCGGGCCCTGTCGGGTTTGCCCTGTCCTGTTGGGCTCCGTCGGGCCCTGTCAGATTCGCTCGGGCCCTGTCGGGTTTGCTTGGGCCCTGTCAGGCTCCGTCAGGCCCTGTCGGGTTTTCTCGTGCCCTGTCGGGCTCCGTCGGGCCCTGTCGGGTTTCCTTGGGCCCTGTCAGGCTCCATCGAGCCCTGTCAGGCTTTGTCGAACCCTGTCAGGTTTGCTCGGGCCATGTCGGGTTTGCTCGGGCCCTGTCAGGCTCTGTCGGGCCCTGTCTGGTTTCCTCGGGCCCTGTCGGGCTCCTTTGAGCCCTGTCAGGTTTGCTCGGGCCGTGTCGGGTTTGCTCGGGCCCTGTCAGGCTCCGTCGAGCCCTGGCGGGTTTGCTCGGGCCCTGTCGGGCCTTGTCGGGCCCTGTCGGATTTGCTCGGGCTCTGTCGGGCTCTAGCATGCCCTGTCGGGTTTGCCCGGGCCCTGTCAGGCTCCGTCAGGCCCTGTCGGGTTTGCTCGGGCCCTATCGGGCTCCGTGGGGCCCTGTCGGGTTTCCTCGGGCCCTGTCGGGCTCCATCGAGCCCTGTCAGGCTCCGTCGGGCCCTTTCGGGTTTGCTCGGGCCCTGTCGGGCTCCGTCAGGCCCTGTCGGACTTGCTCAGGCCCTGTCGGGTTTGCTCGAGCCCTGTCGGGCTCCATCGGGCCCTGTCGGGTTTGCTCGGGCCCTATCGGGCTCCGTCGGGCCCTGTCGGGTTTCCTCGGGCCCTGTCAGGCTCCATCGAGCCCTGTCAGGCTTCGTCGGGCCCTTTCGGGTTTGCTCGGGCCCAGTCGGGCTCCGTCAGGCCCTGTCGGGTTTGCTCGGGCCCTATCGGGCTCCGTCGGGCCCTGTCGGGTTTCCTCGGGCTCTGTCGGTCTCCATCGAGCCCTGTCAGGCTCCGTCAGGCCCTGTCGGGTTTGCTCGGGCCCTATCGAGCTCCGTCGGGCCCTGTCGGGTTTCCTCGGGCTCTGTCGGTCTCCATCGAGCCCTGTCAGGCTCCGTCGGGCCCTGTCGGGTTTGCTCGGGCCCTGTCGGGTTTGCTCAGGCACTGTCGGGTTTGCTCAGGCCCTGTCGGGTTTGCTTGGGCCCTGTCGGGTTTGCTCGGGCCCTGTCGGGCTTCCTCGGGCCCTGTCGGGCTCCATCGAGCCCTGTCGTGCTCCGTCGGACCCTATCAGGCTTTGCTCGGGCCCTGTCGGGCTCCGTCAGGCCCTGTCGGGTTTGCTCGGGCCCTATCGGGCTCTGTCGGGCCCTGTCCAGTTTCCTCGGGCTCTGTCGGTCTCCATCGAGCCCTGTCAGGCTCCGTCGGGCCCTGTCGGGCTCCGTTGAGCGATGTCGGGTTTGCTCGGGCCCTGTCGGGCTCCATCGAACCCTGTCAGGCTTTGTCGGGTCCTGTCGGGTTTGCTCAGGCCCTGTCAGGCTCCGTCGACCCCTGTCAGGTATGCTCGGGCCCTGTCGGGTTTGCTCAGGCCCTGTCAGGCTCCGTCGACCCCTGTCAGGTTTGCTCGGGCCCTGTCGGGCTCCGTCGGGCCCTATCAGGTTTGCTCGGGCCCTGTCGGGTTTGCTCAGGCCCTGTCAGGCTCCGTCGAGCCCTGTCGGGTTTGCTCAGGCCCTGTCAGGCTCTGTCAGGCCCTGTCGGGTTTGCTCGGGCCCTGTCGGGTTTGCTCGGGCCCTGTCGGGCTCCGTCGGGCCCTGTCGGGTTTGCTCGGGCCCTGTCGGGCTCCGTCTAGCCCTGTCGGGTTTCCTCGGGCCCTGTCGGGCTCCGTCTAGCCCTGTCGGGCTCTGTGAGGCTTTGTCGGGTTTGCCCGGGCCCTGTCGGGCTCCGTCGGGCCCTGTCAGGCTTTGTCGGGCCCTGTCGGGTTTGCTCGGGCCCTGTCGGGCCTTGACGGGCCCTATCGGGATTGCTCGGGCCCTGTCGGGCTCTGTCGAGCTTTGTCGGGTTTGTTCTGGCCCTTTCGGTTTTACTCAGGCCCTGTCAGGCTCCGACAAGCCCTGTCGGGTTTGCTCGGGCCCTCTCGGGCTCCGTCGGGCTCTGTCGGGTTTCCTCGGGCCCTGTCAGGCTCCGTCAGGCCCTGTCGGGTTTGCTCGGGCCTTATCGGGCTCCGTGGGGCCCTGTCGGGTTTCTTCGGGCCCTGTCGGGCTCCATCGAGCCCTGTCAGGCTCCGTTGGGCCCTTTTGGGTTTGCTTGGGCCCTGTCGGGCTCCGTCGGGCCCTGTCAGGTTTGCTTGGGCCCTGTCGGGATCCGTTGGGCCCTGTTGGGTTTGCTCGGGCCCTGTAGGGCTCCTTCGTGCCCTGTCAGGTTTGCTCGGGCCCTGTCGGGTTTGCTCGGGCCCTGTCAGGCTCTGTCGAGTCCTGTCGGGTTTGCTCGGGCCCCGTCAGGCTCCGTCGGGCCCTGTCAGTTTTCCTTGGGCCCTGTCGGGCTCCATCGAGCCCTGTCAGGCTTTGTCGAACGCTGTCGAGTTTGCTCGGGCCATGTCGGGTTTGCTCGGGCCCTGTCGGGTTCTGTCGGGCCCTGTCTGGTTTCCTCGGGCCCTGTCGGGCTCCTTCGAGCCCTGTCAGGTTTGCTCGGGCCGTGTCGGGTTTGCTCGGGCCCTGTCAGGCTCCATCAAGCCCTGGCGGGTTTGCTCGGGCCCTGTCAGGCTCCGTCGGGCCCTGTCGGGTTTCCTCAAGCCCTGTCGGGCTCCATCGAGCCCTGTCAGGCGTTGTCGAACCCTGTCAGGCTCTGTCAGGCCTTTTCGGGTTTGCTCGGGCCCTGTCGGGCTCCGTCGGGCCCTGTCAGGCTTTGTCAGGTCCTGTCAGGTTTGTTCGGGCCCTGTCGGGCCTTGTCGGGCCCTGTCGGGTTTGCTCGGGCTCTGTCGGGCTCCGTTGGGCCCTGTCAGGTTTGCTCGGGCTCTGTCGGGTTTGCTCGGGCCCTGTCGGGTTTGCTCGGGCCCTGTCAGGTTCCGTCAAGCCCTGTCGGGTTTGCTCGGGCCCTGTCGGGTTTGCTAGGGCCCTGTCGGGCTCCGTCGGGCCCTGTCTGGTTTCCTCAGGCCCTGTCGGGATTCGTCGGGCCCTGTCGGGTTTGCTCAGGCCGTGTCGGGTTTGCTGAAGCCCTGTCAGGCTTCGACGGACCCTGTCGGGTTTTCTCGGGCCCTGTCGGGCATTGTCGAGCCCTGTCGGGTTTGCTCGGGCCCTGTCAGGCTCCGTCGCGCCCTGTCAGGCTTTGTCGGGTCCTGTCGGGTTTGCTCAGGCCCTGTCGGGCCTTGTCAGGCCCTGTCGGGTTTGCTCGGGCCCTGTCGGGTTTGCCCGCGTCTTGTCGAGCTCCGTCGGGCCCTGTCAGATTCGCTCGGGCCCTGTCGGGTTTGCTCGGGCCCTGTCAGGCTCCGTCAGGCCCTGTCGGGTTTGCTCGTGCCCTGTCAAGCTCCGTCGGGCCCTGTCAGGCTTTGTCAGGTCCTGTCGGGTTTGCTCAGGCCCTGTCGGGCCTTGTCAGGCCCTGTCGGGTTTGCTCGGGCCCTGTCGGGTTTGCCCTGTCCTGTTGGGCTCCGTCGGGCCCTGTCAGATTCGCTCGGGCCCTGTCGGGTTTGCTTGGGCCCTGTCAGGCTCCGTCAGGCCCTGTCGGGTTTTCTCGTGCCCTGTCGGGCTCCGTCGGGCCCTGTCGGGTTTCCTTGGGCCCTGTCAGGCTCCATCGAGCCCTGTCAGGCTTTGTCGAACCCTGTCAGGTTTGCTCGGGCCATGTCGGGTTTGCTCGGGCCCTGTCAGGCTCTGTCGGGCCCTGTCTGGTTTCCTCGGGCCCTGTCGGGCTCCTTTGAGCCCTGTCAGGTTTGCTGGGGCCGTGTCGGGTTTGCTCGGGCCCTGTCAGGCTCCGTCGAGCCCTGGCGGGTTTGCTCGGGCCCTGTCGGGCCTTGTCGGGCCCTGTCGGATTTGCTCGGGCTCTGTCGGGCTCTAGCATGCCCTGTCGGGTTTGCCCGGGCCCTGTCAGTCTCCGTCAGGCCCTGTCGGGTTTGCTCGGGCCCTATCGGGCTCCGTGGGGCCCTGTCGGGTTTCCTCGGGCCCTGTCGGGCTCCATCGAGCCCTGTCAGGCTCCGTCGGGCCCTTTCGGGTTTGCTCGGGCCCTGTCGGGCTCCGTCAGGCCCTGTCGGACTTGCTCAGGCCCTGTCGGGTTTGCTCGAGCCCTGTCGGGCTCCATCGGGCCCTGTCGGGTTTGCTCGGGCCCTATCGGGCTCCGTCGGGCCCTGTCGGGTTTCCTCGGGCCCTGTCAGGCTCCATCGAGCCCTGTCAGGCTTCGTCGGGCCCTTTCGGGTTTGCTCGGGCCCAGTCGGGCTCCGTCAGGCCCTGTCGGGTTTGCTCGGGCCCTATCGGGCTCCGTCGGGCCCTGTCGGGTTTCCTCGGGCTCTGTCGGTCTCCATCGAGCCCTGTCAGGCTCCGTCGGGCCCTGTCGGGTTTGCTCGGGCCCTGTCGGGTTTGCTCAGGCACTGTCGGGTTTGCTCAGGCCCTGTCGGGTTTGCTTGGGCCCTGTCGGGTTTGCTCGGGCCCTGTCGGGCTTCCTCGGGCCCTGTCGGGCTCCATCGAGCCCTGTCGTGCTCCGTCGGACCCTATCAGGCTTTGCTCGGGCCCTGTCGGGCTCCGTCAGGCCCTGTCGGGTTTGCTCGGGCCCTATCGGGCTCCGTCGGGCCCTGTCCAGTTTCCTCGGGCTCTGTCGGTCTCCATCGAGCCCTGTCAGGCTCCGTCGGGCCCTGTCGGGCTCCGTTGAGCGATGTCGGGTTTGCTCGGGCCCTGTCGGGCTCCATCGAACCCTGTCAGGCTTTGTCGGGTCCTGTCGGGTTTGCTCAGGCCCTGTCAGGCTCCGTCGACCCCTGTCAGGTATGCTCGGGCCCTGTCGGGTTTGCTCAGGCCCTGTCAGGCTCCGTCGAGCCCTGTCAGGTTTGCTCGGGCCCTGTCGGGCTCCGTCGGGCCCTATCAGGTTTGCTCGGGCCCTGTCGGGTTTGCTCAGGCCCTGTCAGGCTCCGTCGAGCCCTGTCGGGTTTGCTCAGGCCCTGTCAGGCTCTGTCAGGCCCTGTCGGGTTTGCTCGGGCCCTGTCGGGTTTGCTCGGGCCCTGTCGGGCTCCGTCGGGCCCTGTCGGGTTTGCTCGGGCCCTGTCGGGCTCCGTCTAGCCCTGTCGGGTTTCCTCGGGCCCTGTCGGGCTCCATCGAGCCCTGTCAGGCTCTGTGAGGCTTTGTCGGGTTTGCCCGGGCCCTGTCGGGCTCCGTCGGGCCCTGTCAGGCTTTGTCGGGCCCTGTCGGGTTTGCTCGGGCCCTGTCGGGCCTTGACGGGCCCTGTCGGGATTGCTCGGGCCCTGTCGGGCTCTGTCGAGCTTTGTCGGGTTTGTTCGGGCCCTTTCGGTTTTACTCAGGCCCTGTCAGGCTCCGACAAGCCCTGTCAGGTTTGCTCGGGCCCTGTCGGGTTTGCTCGGGCCCTCTCGGGCTCCGTCGGGCTCTGTCGGGTTTCCTCGGGCCCTGTCAGGCTCCGTCAGGCCCTGTCGGGTTTGCTCGGGCCCTATCGGGCTCCGTGGGGCCCTGTCGGGTTTCTTCGGGCCCTGTCGGGCTCCATCGAGCCCTGTCAGGCTCCGTTGGGCCCTTTCGGGTTTGCTCGGGCCCTGTCGGGCTCCGTCAGGCCCTGTCGGACTTGCTCAGGCCCTGTCGGGTTTGCTCGAGCCCTGTCGGGCTCCATCGGGCCCTGTTGGGTTTGCTCGGGCCCTATCGGGCTCTGTCGGGCCCTGTCGGGTTTCCTCGGGCCCTGTCAGGCTCCATCGAGCCCTGTCAGGCTTCGTCGGGCCCTTTCGGGTTTGCTCGGGCCCTGTCGGGCTCCGTCAGGCCCTGTCGGGTTTGCTCGGGCCATATCGGGCTCCGTCGGGCCCTGTCGGGTTTCCTCGGGCTCTGTCGGTCTCCATCGAGCCCTGTCAGGCTCCGTCAGGCCCTGTCGGGTTTGCTCGGGCCCTATCGAGCTCTGTCGGGCCCTGTCGGGTTTCCTCGGGCTCTGTCGGTCTCCATCGAGCCCTGTCAGGCTCCGTCGGGCCCTGTCGGGTTTGCTCGGGCCCTGTCGGGTTTGCTCAGGCACTGTCGGGTTTGCTCAGGCCCTGTCGGGATTCCTTGGGCCCTGTCGGGCTTCCTCGGGCCCTGTCGGGCTCCATCGAGCCCTGTCAGGCTCCGTCGGACCCTATCAGGCTTTGCTCGGGCCCTGTCGGGCTCCGTCAGGCCCTGTCGGGTTTGCTCGGGCCCTATCGGGCTCCGTCGGGCCCTGTCGGGTTTCCTCGGGCTCTGTCGGTCTCCATCGAGCCCTGTCAGGCTCCGTCGGGCCCTGTCGGGTTTGCTCGGGCCCTGTCGGGTTTGCTCAGGCACTGTCGGGTTTGCTCAGGCCCTGTTGGGTTTGCTTGGGCCCTGTCGGGCTCCGTCGGGCCCTGTCGGGTTTCCTCGGGCCCTGTCGGGCTCCATCGAGCCCTGTCAGGCTCCGTCGGGCCCTTTCGGGTTTGCTCGGGCCCTGTCGGGCTCCGTCGAGCCATGTCGGGTTTCCTCGGGCCCTGTCGGGTTCCATCGAGCCCTGTCAGGCTCCGTCGGGCCTTTTTGGGTTTGCTCGGGCCCTGTCGGGCTCCGTCGGGCCCTGTCAGGCTTTGTCAGGTCCTGTCAGGTTTGTTCTGGCCCTGTCGGGCCTTGTCGGGCCCTGTCGGGTTTGCTCGGGCTCTGTCGGGCTCCGTTGGGCCCTGTCGGGTTTGCTCGGGCACTGTCGGGTTTGCTCAGGCCCTGTCAGGCTCCGTCGACCCCTGTCAGGTTTGCTCGGGCCCTGTCGAGCTCCGTTGAGCCATGTCGGGTTTGCTCGGGCCCTGTCGGGCTCCATCGAACCCTGTCAGGCTTTGTCGGGTCCTATCGGGTTTGCTCAGGCCCTGTCAGGCTCCGTCGAACCCTGTCAGGTATGCTCGGGCCCTGTCGGGTTTGCTCAGGCTCTGTCAGGCTCCGTCGACCCCTGTCAGGTTTGCTCGGGCCCTGTCGGGCTCCGTCGGGCCCTATCAGGTTTGCTCGGGCCCTGTCGGGTTTGCTCAGGCCCTGTCAGGCTCCGTCGAGCCCTGTCGGGTTTGCTCAGGCCCTGTCAGGCTCCGTCAGGCCCTGTCGGGTTTGCTCGGGCCCTGTCGGGTTTGCTGGGGCCCTGTCGGGCTCCGTCGGGCCCTGTCGGGTTTGCTCGGGCCCTGTCGGGCTCCGTCTGGCCCTGTCGGGTTTCCTCGGGCCCTGTCGGGCTCCATCGAGCCCTGTCAGGCTCTGTGAGGCTTTGACGGGTTTGCTCGGGCCCTGTCGGGCTCCGTCAGGCCCTGTCAGGCTTTGTCGGGCCCTGTCGGGTTTGCTCGGGCCCTGTCGGGCCTTGTCGGGCCCTGTCGGGATTGCTCGGGCCCTGTCGGGCTCCGTCGAGCTTTGTCGGGTTTGTTCGGGCCCTTTCGGTTTTACTCGGGCCCTGTCAGGCTCCGACAAGCCCTGTCAGGTTTGCTCGGGCCCTGTTGGGTTTGCTCGGGCCCTCTCGGGCTCCGTCGGGCTCTGTCGGGTTTCCTCGGGCCCTGTCAGGCTCCGTCAGGCCCTGTCGGGTTTGCTCGGGCCCTATCGGGCTCCGTGGGGCCCTGTCGGTTTCCTCGGGCCCTGTCGGGCTCCATAGAGCCCTGTCAGGCTCCGTCGGGCCGTTTCGGGTTTACTCGGGCCCTGTCGGGCTCCGTCAGGCCCTGTCGGACTTGCTCAGGCCCTGTCGGGTTTGCTCGAGCCCTGTCAGGCTCCATCGGGCCCTGTCGGGTTTGCTCGGGCCCTATCAGGCTCCGTCGGGCCCTGTCGGGTTTTCTCGGGCCCTGTCAGGCTCCATCGCGCCCTGTCAGGCTTTGTCGGGTCCTGTCGGGTTTGCTCAGGCCCTGTCGGGCCTTGTCAGGCCCTGTCGGGTTTGCTCGGGCCCTGTCGGGTTTGCCCGCGTCTTGTCGAGCTCCGTCGGGCCCTGTCAGATTCGCTCGGGCCCTGTCGGGTTTGCTCGGGCCCTGTCAGGCTCCGTCAGGCCCTGTCGGGTTTGCTCGTGCCCTGTCAAGCTCCGTCGGGCCCTGTCAGGCTTTGTCAGGTCCTGTCGGGTTTGCTCAGGCCCTGTCGGGCCTTGTCAGGCCCTGTCGGGTTTGCTCGGGCCCTGTCGGGTTTGCCCTGTCCTGTTGGGCTCCGTCGGGCCCTGTCAGATTCGCTCGGGCCCTGTCGGGTTTGCTTGGGCCCTGTCAGGCTCCGTCAGGCCCTGTCGGGTTTTCTCGTGCCCTGTCGGGCTCCGTCGGGCCCTGTCGGGTTTCCTTGGGCCCTGTCAGGCTCCATCGAGCCCTGTCAGGCTTTGTCGAACCCTGTCAGGTTTGCTCGGGCCATGTCGGGTTTGCTCGGGCCCTGTCAGGCTCTGTCGGGCCCTGTCTGGTTTCCTCGGGCCCTGTCGGGCTCCTTTGAGCCCTGTCAGGTTTGCTCGGGCCGTGTCGGGTTTGCTCGGGCCCTGTCAGGCTTAGTCGAGCCCTGGCGGGTTTGCTCGGGCCCTGTCGGGCCTTGTCGGGCCCTGTCGGATTTGCTCGGGCTCTGTCGGGCTCTAGCATGCCCTGTCGGGTTTGCCCGGGCCCTGTCAGGCTCCGTCAGGCCCTGTCGGGTTTGCTCGGGCCCTATCGGGCTCCGTGGGGCCCTGTCGGGTTTCCTCGGGCCCTGTCGGGCTCCATCGAGCCCTGTCAGGCTCCGTCGGGCCCTTTCGGGTTTGCTCGGGCCCTGTCGGGCTCCGTCAGGCCCTGTCGGACTTGCTCAGGCCCTGTCGGGTTTGCTCGAGCCCTGTCGGGCTCCATCGGGCCCTGTCGGGTTTGCTCGGGCCCTATCGGGCTCCGTCGGTCCCTGTCGGGTTTCCTCGGGCCCTGTCAGGCTCCATCGAGCCCTGTCAGGCTTCGTCGGGCCCTTTCGGGTTTGCTCGGGCCCAGTCGGGCTCCGTCAGGCCCTGTCGGGTTTGCTCGGGCCCTATCGGGCTCCGTCGGGCCCTGTCGGGTTTCCTCGGGCTCTGTCGGTCTCCATCGAGCCCTGTCAGGCTCCGTCAGGCCCTGTCGGGTTTGCTCGGGCCCTATCGAGCTCCGTCGGGCCCTGTCGGGTTTCCTCGGGCTCTGTCGGTCTCCATCGAGCCCTGTCAGGCTCCGTCGGGCCCTGTCGGGTTTGCTCGGGCCCTGTCGGGTTTGCTCAGGCACTGTCGGGTTTGCTCAGGCCCTGTCGGGTTTGCTTGGGCCCTGTCGGGTTTGCTCGGGCCCTGTCGGGCTTCCTCGGGCCCTGTCGGGCTCCATCGAGCCCTGTCGTGCTCCGTCGGACCCTATCAGGCTTTGCTCGGGCCCTGTCGGGCTCCGTCAGGCCCTGTCGGGTTTGCTCGGGCCCTATCGGGCTCCGTCGGGCCCTGTCCAGTTTCCTCGGGCTCTGTCGGTCTCCATCGAGCCCTGTCAGGCTCCGTCGGGCCCTGTCGGGCTCCGTTGAGCGATGTCGGGTTTGCTCGGGCCCTGTCGGGCTCCATCGAACCCTGTCAGGCTTTGTCGGGTCCTGTCGGGTTTGCTCAGGCCCTGTCAGGCTCCGTCGACCCCTGTCAGGTATGCTCGGGCCCTGTCGGGTTTGCTCAGGCCCTGTCAGGCTCCGTCGACCCCTGTCAGGTTTGCTCGGGCCCTGTCGGGCTCCGTCGGGCCCTATCAGGTTTGCTCGGGCCCTGTCGGGTTTGCTCAGGCCCTGTCAGGCTCCGTCGAGCCCTGTCGGGTTTGCTCAGGCCCTGTCAGGCTCTGTCAGGCCCTGTCGGGTTTGCTCGGGCCCTGTCGGGTTTGCTCGGGCCCTGTCGGGCTCCGTCGGGCCCTGTCGGGTTTGCTCGGGCCCTGTCGGGCTCCGTCTAGCCCTGTCGGGTTTCCTCGGGCCCTGTCGGGCTCCGTCTAGCCCTGTCGGGCTCTGTGAGGCTTTGTCGGGTTTGCCCGGGCCCTGTCGGGCTCCGTCGGGCCCTGTCAGGCTTTGTCGGGCCCTGTCGGGTTTGCTCGGGCCCTGTCGGGCCTTGACGGGCCCTGTCGGGATTGCTCGGGCCCTGTCGGGCTCTGTCGAGCTTTGTCGGGTTTGTTCTGGCCCTTTCGGTTTTACTCAGGCCCTGTCAGGCTCCGACAAGCCCTGTCAGGTTTGCTCGGGCCCTGTCGGGTTTGCTCGGGCCCTCTCGGGCTCCGTCGGGCTCTGTCGGGTTTCCTCGGGCCCTGTCAGGCTCCGTCAGGCCCTGTCGGGTTTGCTCGGGCCTTATCGGGCTCCGTGGGGCCCTGTCGGGTTTCTTCGGGCCCTGTCGGGCTCCATCGAGCCCTGTCAGGCTCCGTTGGGCCCTTTTGGGTTTGCTTGGGCCCTCTCGGGCTCCGTCGGGCCCTGTCAGGTTTGCTTGGGCCCTGTCGGGATCCGTTGGGCCCTGTTGGGTTTGCTCGGGCCCTGTAGGGCTCCTTCGTGCCCTGTCAGGTTTGCTCGGGCCCTGTCGGGTTTGCTCGGGCCCTGTCAGGCTCTGTCGAGTCCTGTCGGGTTTGCTCGGGCCCCGTCAGGCTCCGTCGGGCCCTGTCGGTTTTCCTTGGGCCCTGTCGGGCTCCATCGAGCCCTGTCAGGCTTTGTCGAACGCTGTCGAGTTTGCTCGGGCCATGTCGGGTTTGCTCGGGCCCTGTCGGGTTCTGTCGGG
The DNA here is from genome assembly GCF_037038585.1 of Patagioenas fasciata. Taxonomy (NCBI): domain Eukaryota; kingdom Metazoa; phylum Chordata; class Aves; order Columbiformes; family Columbidae; genus Patagioenas; species Patagioenas fasciata. The sequence goes on from NC_092530.1 coordinate 2,019,047, forward strand.
CCCTGTCTGGTTTCCTCGGGCCCTGTCGGGCTCCTTCGAGCCCTGTCAGGTTTGCTCGGGCCGTGTCGGGTTTGCTCGGGCCCTGTCAGGCTCCATCAAGCCCTGGCGGGTTTGCTCGGGCCCTGTCAGGCTCTGTCGGGCCCTGTCGGGTTTCCTCAAGCCCTGTCGGGCTCCATCGAGCCCTGTCAGGCGTTGTCGAACCCTGTCAGGCTCTGTCAGGCCTTTTCGGGTTTGCTCGGGCCCTGTCGGGCTCCGTCGGGCCCTGTCAGGCTTTGTCAGGTCCTGTCAGGTTTGTTCGGGCCCTGTCGGGCCTTGTCGGGCCCTGTCGGGTTTGCTCGGGCTCTGTCGGGCTCCGTTGGGCCCTGTCAGGTTTGCTCGGGCTCTGTCGGGTTTGCTCGGGCCCTGTCGGGTTTGCTCGGGCCCTGTCAGGTTCCGTCAAGCCCTGTCGGGTTTGCTCGGGCCCTGTCGGGTTTGCTAGGGCCCTGTCGGGCTCCGTCGGGCCCTGTCTGGTTTCCTCAGGCCCTGTCGGGATTCGTCGGGCCCTGTCGGGTTTGCTCAGGCCGTGTCGGGTTTGCTGAAGCCCTGTCAGGCTTCGACGGACCCTGTCGGGTTTTCTCGGGCCCTGTCGGGCATTGTCGAGCCCTGTCGGGTTTGCTCGGGCCCTGTCAGGCTCCGTCGCGCCCTGTCAGGCTTTGTCGGGTCCTGTCGGGTTTGCTCAGGCCCTGTCGGGCCTTGTCAGGCCCTGTCGGGTTTGCTCGGGCCCTGTCGGGTTTGCCCGCGTCTTGTCGAGCTCCGTCGGGCCCTGTCAGATTCGCTCGGGCCCTGTCGGGTTTGCTCGGGCCCTGTCAGGCTCCGTCAGGCCCTGTCGGGTTTGCTCGTGCCCTGTCAAGCTCCGTCGGGCCCTGTCAGGCTTTGTCAGGTCCTGTCGGGTTTGCTCAGGCCCTGTCGGGCCTTGTCAGGCCCTGTCGGGTTTGCTCGGGCCCTGTCGGGTTTGCCCTGTCCTGTTGGGCTCCGTCGGGCCCTGTCAGATTCGCTCGGGCCCTGTCGGGTTTGCTTGGGCCCTGTCAGGCTCCGTCAGGCCCTGTCGGGTTTTCTCGTGCCCTGTCGGGCTCCGTCGGGCCCCGTCGGGTTTCCTTGGGCCCTGTCAGGCTCCATCGAGCCCTGTCAGGCTTTGTCGAACCCTGTCAGGTTTGCTCGGGCCATGTCGGGTTTGCTCGGGCCCTGTCAGGCTCTGTCGGGCCCTGTCTGGTTTCCTCGGGCCCTGTCGGGCTCCTTTGAGCCCTGTCAGGTTTGCTCGGGCCGTGTCGGGTTTGCTCGGGCCCTGTCAGGCTCTGTCGAGCCCTGGCGGGTTTGCTCGGGCCCTGTCGGGCCTTGTCGGGCCCTGTCGGATTTGCTCGGGCTCTGTCGGGCTCTAGCATGCCCTGTCGGGTTTGCCCGGGCCCTGTCAGGCTCCGTCAGGCCCTGTCGGGTTTGCTCGGGCCCTATCGGGCTCCGTGGGGCCCTGTCGGGTTTCCTCGGGCCCTGTCGGGCTCCATCGAGCCCTGTCAGGCTCCGTCGGGCCCTTTCGGGTTTGCTCGGGCCCTGTCGGGCTCCGTCAGGCCCTGTCGGACTTGCTCAGGCCCTGTCGGGTTTGCTCGAGCCCTGTCGGGCTCCATCGGGCCCTGTCGGGTTTGCTCGGGCCCTATCGGGCTCCGTCGGGCCCTGTCGGGTTTCCTCGGGCCCTGTCAGGCTCCATCGAGCCCTGTCAGGCTTCGTCGGGCCCTTTCGGGTTTGCTCGGGCCCAGTCGGGCTCCGTCAGGCCCTGTCGGGTTTGCTCGGGCCCTATCGGGCTCCGTCGGGCCCTGTCGGGTTTCCTCGGGCTCTGTCGGTCTCCATCGAGCCCTGTCAGGCTCCGTCAGGCCCTGTCGGGTTTGCTCGGGCCCTATCGAGCTCCGTCGGGCCCTGTCGGGTTTCCTCGGGCTCTGTCGGTCTCCATCGAGCCCTGTCAGGCTCCGTCGGGCCCTGTCGGGTTTGCTCGGGCCCTGTCGGGTTTGCTCAGGCACTGTCGGGTTTGCTCAGGCCCTGTCGGGTTTGCTTGGGCCCTGTCGGGTTTGCTCGGGCCCTGTCGGGCTTCCTCGGGCCCTGTCGGGCTCCATCGAGCCCTGTCGTGCTCCGTCGGACCCTATCAGGCTTTGCTCGGGCCCTGTCGGGCTCCGTCAGGCCCTGTCGGGTTTGCTCGGGCCCTATCGGGCTCCGTCGGGCCCTGTCCAGTTTCCTCGGGCTCTGTCGGTCTCCATCGAGCCCTGTCAGGCTCCGTCGGGCCCTGTCGGGCTCCGTTGAGCGATGTCGGGTTTGCTCGGGCCCTGTCGGGCTCCATCGAACCCTGTCAGGCTTTGTCGGGTCCTGTCGGGTTTGCTCAGGCCCTGTCAGGCTCCGTCGACCCCTGTCAGGTATGCTCGGGCCCTGTTGGGTTTGCTCAGGCCCTGTCAGGCTCCGTCGAGCCCTGTCAGGTTTGCTCGGGCCCTGTCGGGCTCCGTCGGGCCCTATCAGGTTTGCTCGGGCCCTGTCGGGTTTGCTCAGGCCCTGTCAGGCTCCGTCGAGCCCTGTCGGGTTTGCTCAGGCCCTGTCAGGCTCTGTCAGGCCCTGTCGGGTTTGCTCGGGCCCTGTCGGGTTTGCTCGGGCCCTGTCGGGCTCCGTCGGGCCCTGTCGGGTTTGCTCGGGCCCTGTCGGGCTCCGTCTAGCCCTGTAGGGTTTCCTCGGGCCCTGTCGGGCTCCATCGAGCCCTGTCAGGCTCTGTGAGGCTTTGTCGGGTTTGCCCGGGCCCTGTCGGGCTCCGTCGGGCCCTGTCAGGCTTTGTCGGGCCCTGTCGGGTTTGCTCGGGCCCTGTCGGGCCTTGACGGGCCCTGTCGGGATTGCTCGGGCCCTGTCGGGCTCTGTCGAGCTTTGTCGGGTTTGTTCTGGCCCTTTCGGTTTTACTCAGGCCCTGTCACGCTCCGACAAGCCCTGTCAGGTTTGCTGGGGCCCTGTCGGGTTTGCTCGGGCCCTCTCGGGCTCCGTCGGGCTCTGTCGGGTTTCCTCGGGCCCTGTCAGGCTCCGTCAGGCCCTGTCGGGTTTGCTCGGGCCCTATCGGGCTCCGTGGGGCCCTGTCGGGTTTCTTCGGGCCCTGTCGGGCTCCATCGAGCCCTGTCAGGCTCCGTTGGGCCCTTTCGGGTTTGCTCGGGCCCTGTCGGGCTCCGTCAGGCCCTGTCGGACTTGCTCAGGCCCTGTCGGGTTTGCTCGAGCCCTGTCGGGCTCCATCGGGCCCTGTTGGGTTTGCTCGGGCCCTATCGGGCTCTGTCGGGCCCTGTCGGGTTTCCTCGGGCCCTGTCAGGCTCCATCGAGCCCTGTCAGGCTTCGTCGGGCCCTTTCGGGTTTGCTCGGGCCCTGTCGGGCTCCGTCAGGCCCTGTCGGATTTGCTCGGGCCCTATCGGGCTCCGTCAGGCCCTGTCGGGTTTCCTCGGGCTCTGTCGGTCTCCATCGAGCCCTGTCAGGCTCCGTCGAGCCCTGTCGGGTTTGCTCGGGCCCTGTCGGGTTTGCTCAGGCACTGTCGGGTTTGCTCAGGCCCTGTCGGGTTTGCTTGGGCCCTGTCGGGCTCCGTCGGGCCCTGTCGGGTTTCCTCGGGCCCTGTCGGGCTCCATCGAGCCCTGTCAGGCTCCGTCGGGCCCTTTCGGGTTTGCTCGGGCCCTGTCGGGCTCCGTCGAGCCATGTCGGGTTTCCTCGGGCCCTGTCGGGTTCCATCGAGCCCTGTCAGGCTCCGTCGGGCCTTTTTGGGTTTGCTCGGGCCCTGTCGGGCTCCGTCGGGCCCTGTCAGGCTTTGTCAGGTCCTGTCAGGTTTGTTCTGGCCCTGTCGGGCCTTGTCGGGCCCTGTCGGGTTTGCTCGGGCTCTGTCGGGCTCCGTTGGGCCCTGTCGGGTTTGCTCGGGCACTGTCGGGTTTGCTCAGGCCCTGTCAGGCTCCGTCGACCCCTGTCAGGTTTGCTCGGGCCCTGTCGAGCTCCGTTGAGCCATGTCGGGTTTGCTCGGGCCCTGTCGGGCTCCATCGAACCCTGTCAGGCTTTGTCGGGTCCTATCGGGTTTGCTCAGGCCCTGTCAGGCTCCGTCGAACCCTGTCAGGTATGCTCGGGCCCTGTCGGGTTTGCTCAGGCCCTGTCAGGCTCCGTCGACCCCTGTCAGGTTTGCTCGGGCCCTGTCGGGCTCCGTCGGGCCCTATCAGGTTTGCTCGGGCCCTGTCGGGTTTGCTCAGGCCCTGTCAGGCTCCGTCGAGCCCTGTCGGGTTTGCTCAGGCCCTGTCAGGCTCCGTCAGGCCCTGTCGGGTTTGCTCGGGCCCTGTCGGGTTTGCTGGGGCCCTGTCGGGCTCCGTCGGGCCCTGTCGGGTTTGCTCGGGCCCTGTCGGGCTCCGTCTGGCCCTGTCGGGTTTCCTCGGGCCCTGTCGGGCTCCATCGAGCCCTGTCAGGCTCTGTGAGGCTTTGTCGGGTTTGCTCGGGCCCTGTCGGGCTCCGTCAGGCCCTGTCAGGCTTTGTCGGGCCCTGTCGGGTTTGCTCGGGCCCTGTCGGGCCTTGTCGGGCCCTGTCGGGATTGCTCGGGCCCTGTCGGGCTCCGTCGAGCTTTGTCGGGTTTGTTCGGGCCCTTTCGGTTTTACTCAGGCCCTGTCAGGCTCCGACAAGCCCTGTCAGGTTTGCTCGGGCCCTGTCGGGTTTGCTCGGGCCCTCTCGGGCTCCGTCGGGCTCTGTCGGGTTTCCTCGGGCCCTGTCAGGCTCCGTCAGGCCCTGTCGGGTTTGCTCGGGCCCTATCGGGCTCCGTGGGGCCCTGTCGGTTTCCTCGGGCCCTGTCGGGCTCCATAGAGCCCTGTCAGGCTCCGTCGGGCCGTTTCGGGTTTACTCGGGCCCTGTCGGGCTCCGTCAGGCCCTGTCGGACTTGCTCAGGCCCTGTCGGGTTTGCTCGAGCCCTGTCAGGCTCCATCGGGCCCTGTCGGGTTTGCTCGGGCCCTATCAGGCTCCGTCGGGCCCTGTCGGGTTTTCTCGGGCCCTGTCAGGCTCCATCGAGCCCTGTCAGGCTTCGTCGGGCCCTTTCGGGTTTGCTCGGGCCCTGTCGGGCTCCGTCAGGCCCTGTCGGGTTTGCTCGGGCCCTATCGGGCTCCGTCGGGCCCTGTCGGGTTTCCTTGGGCTCTGTCGGTCTCCATCGAGCCCTGTCAGGCTCCGTCGGGCCCTGTCGGGTTTGCTCGGGCCCTGTCGGGTTTGCTCAGGCACTGTCGGGTTTGCTCAGGCCCTGTCGGGTTTGCTTGGGCCCTGTCGGGCTTCCTCGGGCCCTGTCGGGCTCCATCGAGCCCTGTCAGGCTCCGTCGGACCTTATCAGGCTTTGCTCGGGCCCTGTCGGGCTCCGTCAGGCCCTGTCGGGTTTGCTCGGGGCCTATCGGGCTCCGTCGGGCCCTGTCGGGTTTCCTCGGGCTCTGTCGGTCTCCATCGAGCCCTGTCAGGCTTCGTCGGGCCCTTTCGGGTTTGCTCGGGCCCTGTCGGGCTCCGTCAGGCCCTGTCGGGTTTGCTCGGGCCCTGTCAGGCTCCGTCGCGCCCTGTCGGGTTTCCTCGGGCCCTGTCGGGCTCCATCGAGCCCTGTCGGGTTTGCTCGGGCCCTGTCGGGCTCCATCGGACCCTATCAGGCTTTGTCAGGTCCTGTCGGGTTTGCTCAGGCCCTGTCGGGCCTTGTCAGGCCCCTGTCGGGTTTGCTCGGGCCCTGTCGGGTTTGCCCGCGTCCTGTCGGGCTCCGTCAGGCCCTGTCAGATTCGCTCGGGCCCTGTCGGGTTTGCTCGGGCCCTGTCAGGCTCCGTCAGGCCCTGTCGGGTTTGCTCGGGCCCTATCGGGCTCCGTGGGGCCCTGTCGGGTTTCCTCGGGCCCTGTCGGGCTCCATCGAGCCCTGTCAGGCTCCGTCGGGCACTTTTGGGTTTGCTTGGGCCCTGTCGGGCTCCGTCGGGCCCTGTCAGGTTTGCTTGGGCCCTGTCGGGATCCGTTGGGCCCTGTTGGGTTTGCTCGGGCCCTGTAGGGCTCCTTCGTGCCCTGTCAGGTTTGCTCGGGCCCTGTCGGGTTTGCTCGGGCCCTGTCAGGCTCTGTCGAGTCCTGTCGGGTTTGCTCGGGCCCCGTCAGGCTCCGTCGGGCCCTGTCGGTTTTCCTTGGGCCCTGTCGGGCTCCATCGAGCCTTGTCAGGCTTTGTCGAACGCTGTCGAGTTTGCTCGGGCCATGTCGGGTTTGCTCGGGCCCTGTCAAGTTCTGTCGGGCCCTGTCTGGTTTCCTCGGGCCCTGTCGGGCTCCTTCGAGCCCTGTCAGGTTTGCTCCGGCCGTGTCGGTTTTGCTCGGGCCCTGTCAGGCTCCATCGAGCCCTGTCGGGTTTGCTCGGGCCCTGTCAGGCTCCGTCGGGCCCTGTCGGGTTTCCTCAAGCCCTGTCGGGCTCCATCGAGCCCTGTCAGGCTTTGTCGAACCCTGTCAGGCTCTGTCAGGCCTTTTCGGGTTTGCTCGGGCCCTGTCGGGCTCCGTCGGGCCCTGACAGGCTTTGTCAGGTCCTGTCAGGTTTGTTCGGGCCCTGTCGGGCCTTGTCGGGCCCTGTCGGGTTTGCTCGGGCTCTGTCGGGCTCCGTTGGGCCCTGTCGGGTTTGCTCGGGCTCTGTCGGGTTTGCTCGGGCCCTGTCGGGTTTGCTCGGGCCCTGTCAGGCTCCGTCAAGCCCTGTCGGGTTTGCTCGGGCCCTGTCGGGTTTGCTAGGGCTCTGTCGGGCTCCGTCGGGCCCTGTCTGGTTTCCTCAGGCCCTGTCGGGATCCGTCGGGCCCTGTCGGGTTTGCTCAGGCCGTGTCGGGTTTGCTGAAGCCCTGTTAGGCTTCGACGGACCCTGTCGGGTTTTCACGGGCCCTGTCGGGCATTGTCGAGCCCTGTCGGGTTTGCTCGGGCCCTGTCAGGCTCCGTCGCGCCCTGTCAGGCTTTGTCGGGTTCTGTCGGGTTTGCTCAGGCCCTGTCGGGCCTTGTCAGGCCCTGTCGGGTTTGCTCGGGCCCTGTCGGGTTTGCCCTGTCCTGTTGGGCTCCGTCGGGCCCTGTCAGATTCGCTCGGGCCCTGTTGGGTTTGCTCGGGCCCTGTCAGGCTCCGTCAGGCCCTGTCGGGTTTTCTCGTGCCCTGTCGGGCTCCGTCGGGCCCTGTCGGGTTTCCTTGGGCCCTGTCAGGCTCCATCGAGCCCTGTCAGGCTTTGTCGAACCCTGTCAGGTTTGCTCGGGCCATGTCGGGTTTGCTCGGGCCCTGTCAGGCTCTGTCGGGCCCTGTCTGGTTTCCTCGGGCCCTGTCGGGCTCCTTTGAGCCCTGTCAGGTTTGCTCGGGCCGTGTCGGGTTTGCTCGGGCCCTGTCAGGCTCCGTTGAGCCCTGGCGGGTTTGCTCGGGCCCTGTCGGGCCTTGTCGGGCCCTGTCGGATTTGCTCGGGCTCTGTCGGGCTCTAGCATGCCCTGTCGGGTTTGCCCGGGCCCTGTCAGGCTCCGTCAGGCCCTGTCGGGTTTGCTCGGGCCCTATCGGGCTCCGTGGGGCCCTGTCGGGTTTCCTCGGGCCCTGTCGGGCTCCATCGAGCCCTGTCAGGCTCCGTCGGGCCCTTTCGGGTTTGCTCGGGCCCTGTCGGGCTCCGTCAGGCCCTGTCGGACTTGCTCAGGCCCTGTCGGGTTTGCTCGAGCCCTGTCGGGCTCCATCGGGACCTGTCGGGTTTGCTCGGGCCCTATTGGGCTCCGTCGGGCCCTGTCGGGTTTCCTCGGGCCCTGTCAGGCTCCATCGAGCCCTGTCAGGCTTCGTCGGGCCCTTTCGGGTTTGCTCGGGCCCAGTCGGGCTCCGTCAGGCCCTGTCGGGTTTGCTCGAGCCCTGTCGGGCTCCATCGGGCCCTGTTGGGTTTGCTCGGGCCCTATCGGGCTCTGTCGGGCCCTGTCGGGTTTCCTCGGGCCCTGTCAGGCTCCATCGAGCCCTGTCAGGCTTCGTCGGGCCCTTTCGGGTTTGCTCGGGCCCTGTCGGGCTCCGTCAGGCCCTGTCGGGTTTGCTCGGGCCATATCGGGCTCCGTCGGGCCCTGTCGGGTTTCCTCGGGCTCTGTCGGTCTCCATCGAGCCCTGTCAGGCTCCGTCAGGCCCTGTCGGGTTTGCTCGGGCCCTATCGAGCTCTGTCGGGCCCTGTCGGGTTTCCTCGGGCCCTGTCGGTCTCCATCGAGCCCTGTCAGGCTCCGTCGGGCCCTGTCGGGTTTGCTCGGGCCCTGTCGGGTTTGCTCAGGCACTGTCGGGTTTGCTCAGGCCCTGTCGGGATTCCTTGGGCCCTGTCGGGCTTCCTCGGGCCCTGTCGGGCTCCATCGAGCCCTGTCAGGCTCCGTCGGACCCTATCAGGCTTTGCTCGGGCCCTGTCGGGCTCCGTCAGGCCCTGTCGGGTTTGCTCGGGCCCTATCGGGCTCCGTCGGGCCTTGTCCAGTTTCCTCGGGCTCTGTCGGTCTCCATCGAGCCCTGTCAGGCTCCGTCGGGCCCTGTCGGGTTTGCTCGGGCCCTGTCGGGTTTGCTCAGGCACTGTCGGGTTTGCTCAGGCCCTGTCGGGTTTGCTTGGGCCCTGTCGGGCTCCGTCGGGCCCTGTCGGGTTTCCTCGGGCCCTGTCGGGCTCCATCGAGCCCTGTCAGGCTCCGTCGGGCCCTTTCGGGTTTGCTCGGGCCCTGTCGGGCTCCGTCGAGCCATGTCGGGTTTCCTCGGGCCCTGTCGGGTTCCATCGAGCCCTGTCAGGCTCCGTCGGGCCTTTTTGGGTTTGCTCGGGCCCTGTCGGGCTCCGTCGGGCCCTGTCAGGCTTTGTCAGGTCCTGTCAGGTTTGTTCTGGCCCTGTCGGGCCTTGTCGGGCCCTGTCGGGTTTGCTCGGGCTCTGTCGGGCTCCGTTGGGCCCTGTCGGGTTTGCTCGGGCACTGTCGGGTTTGCTCAGGCCCTGTCAGGCTCCGTCGACCCCTGTCAGGTTTGCTCGGGCCCTGTCGAGCTCCGTTGAGCCATGTCGGGTTTGCTCGGGCCCTGTCGGGCTCCATCGAACCCTGTCAGGCTTTGTCGGGTCCTGTCGGGTTTGCTCAGGCCCTGTCAGGCTCCGTCGAACCCTGTCAGGTATGCTCGGGCCCTGTCGGGTTTGCTCAGGCCCTGTCAGGCTCCGTCGACCCCTGTCAGGTTTGCTCGGGCCCTGTCGGGCTCCGTCGGGCCCTATCAGGTTTGCTCGGGCCCTGTCGGGTTTGCTCAGGCCCTGTCAGGCTCCGTCGAGCCCTGTCGGGTTTGCTCAGGCCCTGTCAGGCTCCGTCAGGCCCTGTCGGGTTTTCTCGGGCCCTGTCGGGTTTGCTGGGGACCTGTCGGGCTCCGTCGGGCCCTGTCGGGTTTGCTCGGGCCCTGTCGGGCTCCGTCTGGCCCTGTCGGGTTTCCTCGGGCCCTGTCGGGCTCCATCGAGCCCTGTCAGGCTCTGTGAGGCTTTGTCGGGTTTGCTCGGGCCCTGTCGGGCTCCGTCAGGCCCTGTCAGGCTTTGTCGGGCCCTGTCGGGTTTGCTCGGGCCCTGTCGGGCCTTGTCGGGCCCTGTCGGGATTGCTCGGGCCCTGTCGGGCTCCGTCGAGCTTTGTCGGCTTTGTTCGGGCCCTTTCGGTTTTACTCAGGCCCTGTCAGGCTCCGACAAGCCCTGTCAGGTTTGCTCGGGCCCTGTCGGGTTTGCTCGGGCCCTCTCGGGCTCCGTCGGGCTCTGTCGGGTTTCCTCGGGCCCTGTCAGGCTCCGTCAGGCCCTGTCGGGTTTGCTCGGGCCCTATCGGGCTCCGTGGGGCCCTGTCGGTTTCCTCGGGCCCTGTCGGGCTCCATAGAGCCCTGTCAGGCTCCGTCGGGCCGTTTCGGGTTTGCTCGGGCCCTGTCGGGCTCCGTCAGGCCCTGTCGGACTTGCTCAGGCCCTGTCGGGTTTGCTCGAGCCCTGTCAGGCTCCATCGGGCCCTGTCGGGTTTGCTCGGGCCCTATCAGGCTCCGTCGGGCCCTGTCGGGTTTTCTCGGGCCCTGTCAGGCTCCATCGAGCCCTGTCAGGCTTCGTCGGGCCCTTTCGGGTTTGCTCGGGCCCTGTCGGGCTCCGTCAGGCCCTGTCGGGTTTGCTCGGGCCCTATCGGGCTCCGTCGGGCCCTCTCGGGTTTCCTTGGGCTCTGTCGGTCTCCATCGAGCCCTGTCAGGCTCCGTCGGGCCCTGTCGGGTTTGCTCGGGCCCTGTCGGGTTTGCTCAGGCACTGTCGGGTTTGCTCAGGCCCTGTCGGGTTTGCTTGGGCCCTGTCGGGCTTCCTCGGGCCCTGTCGGGCTCCATCGAGCCCTGTCAGGCTCCGTCGGACCCTATCAGGCTTTGCTCGGGCCCTGTCGGGCTCCGTCAGGCCCTGTCGGGTTTGCTCGGGGCCTATCGGGCTCCGTCGGGCCCTGTCGGGTTTCCTCGGGCTCTGTCGGTCTCCATCGAGCCCTGTCAGGCTTCGTCGGGCCCTTTCGGGTTTGCTCGGGCCCTGTCGGGCTCCGTCAGGCCCTGTCGGGTTTGCTCGGGCCCTGTCAGGCTCCGTCGCGCCCTGTCGGGTTTCCTCGGGCCCTGTCGGGCTCCATCGAGCCCTGTCGGCTCCGTCAGGCCCTGTCGGACTTGCTCAGGCCCTGTCGGGTTTGCTCGAGCCCTGTCGGGCTCCATCGGGCCCTGTCGGGTTTGCTCGGGCCCTATCGGGCTCCGTCGGGCCCTGTCGGGTTTCCTCGGGCCCTGTCAGGCTCCATCGAGCCCTGTCAGGCTTCGTCGGGCCCTTTCGGGTTTGCTCGGGCCCTGTCGGGCTCCGTCAGGCCCTGTCGGGTTTGCTCGGGCCCTGTCAGGCTCCGTCGCGCCCTGTCGGGTTTCCTCGGGCCCTGTCGGGCTCCATCGAGCCCTGTCGGGTTTGCTCGGGCCCTGTCGGGCTCCATCGGACCCTATCAGGCTTTGTCAGGTCCTGTCGGGTTTGCTCAGGCCCTGTCGGGCCTTGTCAGGCCCTGTCGGGTTTGCTCGGGCCCTGTCGGGTTTGCCCGCGTCCTGTCGGGCTCCGTCAGGCCCTGTCAGATTCGCTCGGGCCCTGTCGGGTTTGCTCGGGCCCTGTCAGGCTCCGTCAGGCCCTGTCGGGTTTGCTCGGGCCCTATCGGGCTCCGTGGGGCCCTGTCGGGTTTCCTCGGGCCCTGTCGGGCTCCATCGAGCCCTGTCAGGCTCCGTCGGGCACTTTTGGGTTTGCTTGGGCCCTGTCAGGCTCCCTCGGGCCCTGTCAGGTTTGCTTGGGCCCTGTCGGGATCCGTTGGGCCCTGTTGGGTTTGCTCGGGCCCTGTAGGGCTCCTTCGTGCCCTGTCAGGTTTGCTCGGGCCCTGTCGGGTTTGCTCGGGCCCTGTCAGGCTCTGTCGAGTCCTGTCGGGTTTGCTCGGGCCCCGTCAGGCTCCGTCGGGCCCTGTCGGTTTTTCTTGGGCCCTGTCGGGCTCCATCGAGCCCTGTCAGGCTTTGTCGAACGCTGTCGAGTTTGCTCGGGCCATGTCGGGTTTGCTCGGGCCCTGTCAAGTTCTGTCGGGCCCTGTCTGGTTTCCTCGGGCCCTGTCGGGCTCCTTCGAGCCCTGTCAGGTTTGCTCCGGCCGTGTCGGTTTTGCTCGGGCCCTGTCAGGCTCCATCGAGCCCTGTCGGGTTTGCTCGGGCCCTGTCAGGCTCCGTCGGGCCCTGTCGGGTTTCCTCAAGCCCTGTCGGGCTCCATCGAGCCCTGTCAGGCTTTGTCGAACCCTGTCAGGCTCTGTCAGGCCTTTTCGGGTTTGCTCGGGCCCTGTCGGGCTCCGTCGGGCCCTGTCAGGCTTTGTCAGGTCCTGTCAGGTTTGTTCGGGCCCTGTCGGGCCTTGTCGGGCCCTGTCGGGTTTGCTCGGGCTCTGTCGGGCTCCGTTGGGCCCTGTCGGGTTTGCTCGGGCTCTGTCGGGTTTGCTCGGGCCCTGTCGGGTTTGCTCGGGCCCTGTCAGGCTCCGTCAAGCCCTGTCGGGTTTGCTCGGGCCCTGTCGGGTTTGCTAGGGCTCTGTCGGGCTCCGTCGGGCCCTGTCTGGTTTCCTCAGGCCCTGTCGGGATCCGTCGGGCCCTGTCGGGTTTGCTCAGGCCGTGTCGGGTTTGCTGAAGCCCTGTCAGGCTTCGACGGACCCTGTCGGGTTTTCTCGGGCCCTGTCGGGCATTGTCGAGCCCTGTCGTGTTTGCTCGGGCCCTGTCAGGCTCCGTCGCGCCCTGTCAGGCTTTGTCGGGTTCTGTCGGGTTTGCTCAGGCCCTGTCGGGCCTTGTCAGGCCCTGTCGGGTTTGCTCGGGCCCTGTCGGGTTTGCCCTGTCCTGTTGGGCTCCGTCGGGCCCTGTCAGATTCGCTCGGGCCCTGTCGGGTTTGCTCGGGCCCTGTCAGGCTCCGTCAGGCCCTGTCGGGTTTTCTCGTGCCCTGTCGGGCTCCGTCGGGCCCTGTCGGGTTTCCTTGGGCCCTGTCAGGCTCCATCGAGCCCTGTCAGGCTTTGTCGAACCCTGTCAGGTTTGCTCGGGCCATGTCGGGTTTGCTCGGGCCCTGTCAGGCTCTGTCGGGCCCTGTCTGGTTTCCTCGGGCCCTGTCGGGCTCCTTTGAGCCCTGTCAGGTTTGCTCGGGCCGTGTCGGGTTTGCTCGGGCCCTGTCAGGCTCCGTTGAGCCCTGGCGGGTTTGCTCGGGCCCTGTCGGGCCTTGTCGGGCCCTGTCGGATTTGCTCGGGCTCTGTCGGGCTCTAGCATGCCCTGTCGGGTTTGCCCGGGCCCTGTCAGGCTCCGTCAGGCCCTGTCGGGTTTGCTCGGGCCCTATCGGGCTCCGTGGGGCCCTGTCGGGTTTCCTCGGGCCCTGTCGGGCTCCATCGAGCCCTGTCAGGCTCCGTCGGGCCCTTTCGGGTTTGCTCGGGCCCTGTCGGGCTCCGTCAGGCCCTGTCGGACTTGCTCAGGCCCTGTCGGGTTTGCTCGAGCCCTGTCGGGCTCCATCGGGCCCTGTCGGGTTTGCTCGGGCCCTATCGGGCTCCGTCGGGCCCTGTCGGGTTTCCTCGGGCCCTGTCAGGCTCCATCGAGCCCTGTCAGGCTTCGTCGGGCCCTTTCGGGTTTGCTCAGGCCCTGTCAGGCTCCGTCAGGCCCTGTCGGGTTTGCTCGGGCCCTGTCGAGCTCCGTTGAGCCATGTCGGGTTTGCTCGGGCCCTGTCGGGCTCCATCGAACCCTGTCAGGCTTTGTCAAGTCCTGTCGGGTTTGCTCAGGCCCTGTCAGGCTCCGTCGAACCCTGTCAGGTATGCTCGGGCCCTGTCGGGCTCCGTCGGGCCCTATCAGGTTTGCTCGGGCCCTGTCGGGTTTGCTCAGGCCCTGTCAGGCTCCGTCGAGCCCTGTCGGGTTTGCTCAGGCCCTGTCAGGCTCCGTCAGGCCCTGTCGGGTTTGCTCGGGCCCTGTCGGGCTTCCTCGGGCCCTGTCGGGCTCCATCGAGCCCTGTCAGGCTCCGTCGGACCCTATCAGGCTTTGCTCGGGCCCTGTCGGGCTCCGTCAGGCCCTGTCGGGTTTGCTCGGGCCCTATCGGGCTCCGTCGGGCCCTGTCGGGTTTCCTCGGGCTCTGTCGGTCTCCATCGAGCCCTGTCAGGCTACGTCGGGCCCTTTCGGTTTTACTGAGGCCCTGTCAGGCTCCGACAAGCCCTGTCAGGTTTGCTCGGGCCCTGTCGGGTTTGCTCGGGCCCTCTCGGGCTCCGTCGGGCTCTGTCGGGTTTCCTCGGGCCCTGTCAGGCTCCGTCAGGCCCTGTCGGGTTTGCTCGGGCCCTATCGGGCTCCGTGGGGCCCTGTCGGGTTCCTTCGGGCCCTGTCGGGCTCCATCGAGCCCTGTCAGGCTCCGTTGGGCCCTTTCGGGTTTGCTCGGGCCCTGTCGGGCTCCGTCAGGCCCTGTCGGACTTGCTCAGGCCCTGTCGGGTTTGCTCGAGCCCTGTCGGGTTCCATCGGGCCCTGTCGGCTTTGCTCGGGCCCTATCGGGCTTCGTCGGGCCCTGTCGGGTTTCCTCGGGCCCTGTCAGGCTCCATCGAGCCCTGTCAGGCTTCGTCGGGCCCTTTCGGGTTTGCTCGGGCCCTGTCGGGCTCCGTCAGGCCCTGTCGGGTTTGCTCGGGCCCTGTCAGGCTCCGTCGCGCCCTGTCGGGTTTCCTCGGGCCCTGTCGGGCTCCATCGAGCCCTGTCGGGTTTGCTCGGGCCCTGTCGGGCTCCATCGGACCCTATCAGGCTTTATCAGGTCCTTTCGGGTTTGCTCAGGCCCTGTCGGGCCTTGTCAGGCCCTGTCGGGTTTGCTCGGGCCCTGTCGGGTTTGCCCGCGTCCTGTCGGGCTCCGTCAGGCCCTGTCAGATTCGCTCGGGCCCTGTCGGGTTTGCTCGGGCCCTGTCAGGCTCCGTCAGGCCCTGTCGGGTTTGCTCGGGCCCTATCGGGCTCCGTGGGGCCCTGTCGGGTTTCCTCGGGCCCTGTCGGGCTCCATCGAGCCCTGTCAGGCTCCGTCGGGCACTTTTGGGTTTGCTTGGGCCCTGTCGGGCTCCGTCGGGCCCTGTCAGGTTTGCTTGGCCCCTGTCGGGATCCGTTGGGCCCTGTCTGGTTTCCTCGGGCCCTGTCGGGCTCCTTCGAGCCCTGTCAGGTTTGCTCGGGCCGTGTCGGGTTTGCTCGGGCCCTGTCAGGCTCCATCGAGCCCTGGCGGGTTTGCTCGGGCCCTTCCAGGGTCCGTCGGGCCCTGTCGGGTTTCCTCAAGCCCTGTCGGGCTCCATCGAGCCCTGTCAGGCTTTGTCGAACCCTGTCAGGCTCTGTCAGGCCTTTTCGGGTTTGCTCCGGTCCTGTCGGGCTCCGTCGGGCCCTGTCAGGCTTTGTCAGGTCCTGTCAGGTTTGTTCGGGCCCTGTCGGGCCTTGTCGGGCCCTGTCGGGTTTGCTCGGGCTCTGTCGGGCTCCGTTGGGCCCTGTCGGGTTTGCTCGGGCCCTGTCGGGTTTGCTCGGGCCCTGTCGGGTTTGCTCGGGCCCTGTCAGGTTCCGTCAAGCCCTGTCGGGTTTGCTCGGGCCCTGTCGGGTTTGCTAGGGCCCTGTCGGGCTCCATCGGGCCCTGTCTGGTTTCCTCAGGCCCTGTCGGGATCCGTCGGGCCCTGTCGGGTTTGCTCAGGCCGTGTCGGGTTTGCTGAAGCCCTGTCAGGCTTCGACGGACCCTGTCGGGTTTTCTCGGGCCCTGTCGGGCATTGTCGAGCCCTGTCGGGTTTGCTCGGGCCCTGTCAGGCTCCGTCGCGCCCTGTCAGGCTTTGTCGGGTCCTGTCGGGTTTGCTCAGGCCCTGTCGGGCCTTGTCAGGCCCTGTCGGGTTTGCTCGGGCCCTGTCGGGTTTGCCCGCGTCTTGTCGAGCTCCGTCGGGCCCTGTCAGATTCGCTCGGGCCCTGTCGGGTTTGCTCGGGCCCTGTCAGGCTCCGTCAGGCCCTGTCGGGTTTGCTCGTGCCCTGTCAAGCTCCGTCGGGCCCTGTCAGGCTTTGTCAGGTCCTGTCGGGTTTGCTCAGGCCCTGTCGGGCCTTGTCAGGCCCTGTCGGGTTTGCTCGGGCCCTGTCGGGTTTGCCCTGTCCTGTTGGGCTCCGTCGGGCCCTGTCAGATTCGCTCGGGCCCTGTCGGGTTTGCTCGGGCCCTGTCAGGCTCCGTCAGGCCCTGTCGGGTTTTCTCGTGCCCTGTCGGGCTCCGTCGGGCCCTGTCGGGTTTCCTTGGGCCCTGTCAGGCTCCATCGAGCCCTGTCAGGCTTTGTTGAACCCTGTCAGGTTTGCTCGGGCCATGTCGGGTTTGCTCGGGCCCTGTCAGGCTCTGTCGGGCCCTGTCTGGTTTCCTCGGGCCCTGTCGGGCTCCTTTGAGCCCTGTCAGGTTTGCTGGGGCCGTGTCGGGTTTGCTCGGGCCCTGTCAGGCTCCGTCGAGCCCTGGCGGGTTTGCTCGGGCCCTGTCGGGCCTTGTCGGGCCCTGTCGGATTTGCTCGGGCTCTGTCGGGCTCTAGCATGCCCTGTCGGGTTTGCCCGGGCCCTGTCAGGCTCCGTCAGGCCCTGTCGGGTTTGCTCGGGCCCTATCGGGCTCCGTGGGGCCCTGTCGGGTTTCCTCGGGCCCTGTCGGGCTCCATCGAGCCCTGTCAGGCTCCGTCGGGCCCTTTTGGGTTTGCTCGGGCCCTTTCGGGTTTGCTCGGGCCCTGTCAGGCTCCGTCAGGCCCTGTCGGACTTGCTCAGGCCCTGTCGGGTTTGCTCGAGCCCTGTCGGGCTCCATCGGGCCCTGTCGGGTTTGCTCGGGCCCTATCGGGCTCCGTCGGGCCCTGTCGGGTTTCCTCGGGCCCTGTCAGGCTCCATCGAGCCCTGTCAGGCTTCGTCGGGCCCTTTCGGATTTGCTCGGGCCCTGTCGGGCTCCGTCAGGCCCTGTCGGGTTTGCTCGGACCCTATCGGGCTCCGTCGGGCCCTGTCGGGTTTCCTTGGGCTCTGTCGGTCTCCATCGAGCCCTGTCAGGCTCCGTCGGGCCCTGTCGGGTTTGCTCGGGCCCTGTCGGGTTTGCTCAGGCACTGTCGGGTTTGCTCAGGCCCTGTCAGGCTCTGTCAGGCCCTGTCGGGTTTGCTCGGGCCCTGTCGGGTTTGCTCGGGCCCTGTCGGGCTCCGTCGGGCCCTGTCGGGTTTGCTCGGGCCCTGTCGGGCTCCGTCTAGCCCTGTCGGGTTTCCTCGGGCCCTGTCGGGCTCCATCGAGCCCTGTCAGGCTCTGTGAGGCTTTGTCGGGTTTGCCCGGGCCCTATCGGGCTCCGTCGGGCCCTGTCAGGCTTTGTCGGGCCCTGTCGGGTTTGCTCGGGCCCTGTCGGGCCTTGACGGGCCCTGTCGGGATTGCTCGGGCCCTGTCGGGCTCTGTCGAGCTTTGTCGGGTTTGTTCTGGCCCTTTCGGTTTTACTCAGGCCCTGTCAGGCTCCGACAAGCCCTGTCAGGTTTGCTCGGGCCCTGTCGGGTTTGCTCGGGCCCTGTCAGGCTCCGTCAGGCCCTGTCGGGTTTGCTCGGGCCCTATCGGGCTCCGTGGGGCCCTGTCGGGTTTCTTCGGGCCCTGTCGGGCTCCATCGAGCCCTGTCAGGCTCCGTTGGGCCCTTTCGGGTTTGCTCGGGCCCTGTCGGGCTCCGTCAGGCCCTGTCGGACTTGCTCAGGCCCTGTCGGGTTTGCTCGAGCCCTGTCGGGCTCCATCGGGCCCTGTTGTGTTTGCTCGGGCCCTATCGGGCTCTGTCGGGCCCTGTCGGGTTTCCTCGGGCTCTGTCGGTCTCCATCGAGCCCTGTCAGGCTCCGTCAGGCCCTGTCGGGTTTGCTCGGGCCCTATCGAGCTCTGTCGGGCCCTGTCGGGTTTCCTCGGGCTCTGTCGGTCTCCATCGAGCCCTGTCAGGCTCCGTCGGGCCCTGTCGGGTTTGCTCGGGCCCTGTCGGGTTTGCTCAGGCACTGTCGGGTTTGCTCAGGCCCTGTCGGGATTCCTTGGGCCCTGTCGGGCTTCCTCGGGCCCTGTCGGGCTCCATCGAGCCCTGTCAGGCTCCGTCGGACCCTATCAGGCTTTGCTCGGGCCCTGTCGGGCTCCGTCAGGCCCTGTCGGGTTTGCTCGGGCCCTATCGGGCTCCGTCGGGCCCTGTCGGGTTTCCTCGGGCTCTGTCGGTCTCCATCGAGCCCTGTCAGGCTCCGTCGGGCCCTGTCGGGTTTGCTCGGGCCCTGTCGGGTTTGCTCAGGCACTGTCGGGTTTGCTCAGGCCCTGTCGGGTTTGCTTGGGCCCTGTCGGGCTCCGTCGGGCCCTGTCGGGTTTCCTCGGGCCCTGTCGGGCTCCATCGAGCCCTGTCAGGCTCCGTCGGGCCCTTTCGGGTTTGCTCGGGCCCTGTCGGGCTCCGTCGAGCCATGTCGGGTTTCCTCGGGCCCTGTCGGGTTCCATCGAGCCCTGTCAGGCTCCGTCGGGCCTTTTTGGGTTTGCTCGGGCCCTGTCGGGCTCCGTCGGGCCCTGTCAGGCTTTGTCAGGTCCTGTCAGGTTTGTTCTGGCCCTGTCGGGCCTTGTCGGGCCCTGTCGGGTTTGCTCGGGCTCTGTCGGGCTCCGTTGGGCCCTGTCGGGTTTGCTCGGGCACTGTCGGGTTTGCTCAGGCCCTGTCAGGCTCCGTCGACCCCTGTCAGGTTTGCTCGGGCCCTGTCGAGCTCCGTTGAGCCATGTCGGGTTTGCTCGGGCCCTGTCGGGCTCCATCGAACCCTGTCAGGCTTTGTCGGGTCCTGTCGGGTTTGCTCAGGCCCTGTCAGGCTCCGTCGAACCCTGTCAGGTATGCTCGGGCCCTGTCGGGTTTGCTCAGGCCCTGTCAGGCTCCGTCGACCCCTGTCAGGTTTGCTCGGGCCCTGTCGGGCTCCGTCGGGCCCTATCAGGTTTGCTCGGGCCCTGTCGGGTTTGCTCAGGCCCTGTCAGGCTCCGTCGAGCCCTGTCGGGTTTGCTCAGGCCCTGTCAGGCTCCGTCAGGCCCTGTCGGGTTTGCTCGGGCCCTGTCGGGTTTGCTGGGGACCTGTCGGGCTCCGTCGGGCCCTGTCGGGTTTGCTCGGGCCCTGTCGGGCTCCGTCTGGCCCTGTCGGGTTTCCTCGGGCCCTGTCGGGCTCCATCGAGCCCTGTCAGGCTCTGTGAGGCTTTGTCGGGTTTGCTCGGGCCCTGTCGGGCCTTGTCGGGCCCTGTCGGGATTGCTCGGGCCCTGTCGGGCTCCGTCGAGCTTTGTCGGCTTTGTTCGGGCCCTTTCGGTTTTACTCAGGCCCTGTCAGGCTCCGACAAGCCCTGTCAGGTTTGCTCGGGCCCTGTCGGGTTTGCTCGGGCCCTCTCGGGCTCCGTCGGGCTCTGTCGGGTTTCCTCGGGCCCTGTCAGGCTCCGTCAGGCCCTGTCGGGTTTGCTCGGGCCCTATCGGGCTCCGTGGGGCCCTGTCGGTTTCCTCGGGCCCTGTCGGGCTCCATAGAGCCCTGTCAGGCTCCGTCGGGCCGTTTCGGGTTTGCTCGGGCCCTGTCGGGCTCCGTCAGGCCCTGTCGGACTTGCTCAGGCCCTGTCGGGTTTGCTCGAGCCCTGTCAGGCTCCATCGGGCCCTGTCGGGTTTGCTCGGGCCCTATCAGGCTCCGTCGGGCCCTGTCGGGTTTTCTCGGGCCCTGTCAGGCTCTATCGAGCCCTGTCAGGCTTCGTCGGGCCCTTTCGGGTTTGCTCGGGCCCTGTCGGGCTCCGTCAGGCCCTGTCGGGTTTGCTCGGGCCCTATCGGGCTCCGTCGGGCCCTCTCGGGTTTCCTTGGGCTCTGTCGGTCTCCATCGAGCCCTGTCAGGCTCCGTCGGGCCCTGTCGGGTTTGCTCGGGCCCTGTCGGGTTTGCTCAGGCACTGTCGGGTTTGCTCAGGCCCTGTCGGGTTTGCTTGGGCCCTGTCGGGCTTCCTCGGGCCCTGTCGGGCTCCATCGAGCCCTGTCAGGCTCCGTCGGACCCTATCAGGCTTTGCTCGGGCCCTGTCGGGCTCCGTCAGGCCCTGTCGGGTTTGCTCGGGGCCTATCGGGCTCCGTCGGGCCCTGTCGGGTTTCCTCGGGCTCTGTCGGTCTCCATCGAGCCCTGTCAGGCTTCGTCGGGCCCTTTCGGGTTTGCTCGGGCCCTGTCGGGCTCCGTCAGGCCCTGTCGGGTTTGCTCGGGCCCTGTCAGGCTCCGTCGCGCCCTGTCGGGTTTCCTCGGGCCCTGTCGGGCTCCATCGAGCCCTGTCGGGCTCCGTCAGGCCCTGTCGGACTTGCTCAGGCCCTGTCGGGTTTGCTCGAGCCCTGTCGGGCTCCATCGGGCCCTGTCGGGTTTGCTCGGGCCCTATCGGGCTCCGTCGGGCCCTGTCGGGTTTCCTCGGGCCCTGTCAGGCTCCATCGAGCCCTGTCAGGCTTCGTCGGGCCCTTTCGGGTTTGCTCGGGCCCTGTCGGGCTCCGTCAGGCCCTGTCGGGTTTGCTCGGGCCCTGTCAGGCTCCGTCGCGCCCTGTCGGGTTTCCTCGGGCCCTGTCGGGCTCCATCGAGCCCTGTCGGGTTTGCTCGGGCCCTGTCGGGCTCCATCGGACCCTATCAGGCTTTGTCAGGTCCTGTCGGGTTTGCTCAGGCCCTGTCGGGCCTTGTCAGGCCCTGTCGGGTTTGCTCGGGCCCTGTCGGGTTTGCCCGCGTCCTGTCGGGCTCCGTCAGGCCCTGTCAGATTCGCTCGGGCCCTGTCGGGTTTGCTCGGGCCCTGTCAGGCTCCGTCAGGCCCTGTCGGGTTTGCTCGGGCCCTATCGGGCTCCGTGGGGCCCTGTCGGGTTTCCTCGGGCCCTGTCGGGCTCCATCGAGCCCTGTCAGGCTCCGTCGGGCACTTTTGGGTTTGCTTGGGCCCTGTCGGGCTCCCTCGGGCCCTGTCAGGTTTGCTTGGGCCCTGTCGGGATCCGTTGGGCCCTGTTGGGTTTGCTCGGGCCCTGTAGGGCTCCTTCGTGCCCTGTCAGGTTTGCTCGGGCCCTGTCGGGTTTGCTCGGGCCCTGTCAGGCTCTGTCGAGTCCTGTCGGGTTTGCTCGGGCCCCGTCAGGCTCCGTCGGGCCCTGTCGGTTTTCCTTGGGCCCTGTCGGGCTCCATCGAGCCCTGTCAGGCTTTGTCGAACGCTGTCGAGTTTGCTCGGGCCATGTCGGGTTTGCTCGGGCCCTGTCAAGTTCTGTCGGGCCCTGTCTGGTTTCCTCGGGCCCTGTCGGGCTCCTTCGAGCCCTGTCAGGTTTGCTCCGGCCGTGTCGGTTTTGCTCGGGCCCTGTCAGGCTCCATCGAGCCCTGTCGGGTTTGCTCGGGCCCTGTCAGGCTCCGTCGGGCCCTGTCGGGTTTCCTCAAGCCCTGTCGGGCTCCATCGAGCCCTGTCAGGCTTTGTCGAACCCTGTCAGGCTCTGTCAGGCCTTTTCGGGTTTGCTCGGGCCCTGTCGGGCTCCGTCGGGCCCTGTCAGGCTTTGTCAGGTCCTGTCAGGTTTGTTCGGGCCCTGTCGGGCCTTGTCGGGCCCTGTCGGGTTTGCTCGGGCTCTGTCGGGCTCCGTTGGGCCCTGTCGGGTTTGCTCGGGCTCTGTCGGGTTTGCTCGGGCCCTGTCGGGTTTGCTCGGGCCCTGTCAGGCTCCGTCAAGCCCTGTCGGGTTTGCTCGGGCCCTGTCGGGTTTGCTAGGGCTCTGTCGGGCTCCGTCGGGCCCTGTCTGGTTTCCTCAGGCCCTGTCGGGATCCGTCGGGCCCTGTCGGGTTTGCTCAGGCCGTGTCGGGTTTGCTGAAGCCCTGTCAGGCTTCGACGGACCCTGTCGGGTTTTCTCGGGCCCTGTCGGGCATTGTCGAGCCCTGTCGGGTTTGCTCGGGCCCTGTCAGGCTCCGTCGCGCCCTGTCAGGCTTTGTCGGGTTCTGTCGGGTTTGCTCAGGCCCTGTCGGGCCTTGTCAGGCCCTGTCGGGTTTGCTCGGGCCCTGTCGGGTTTGCCCTGTCCTGTTGGGCTCCGTCGGGCCCTGTCAGATTCGCTCGGGCCCTGTCGGGTTTGCTCGGGCCCTGTCAGGCTCCGTCAGGCCCTGTCGGGTTTTCTCGTGCCCTGTCGGGCTCCGTCGGGCCCTGTCGGGTTTCCTTGGGCCCTGTCAGGCTCCATCGAGCCCTGTCAGGCTTTGTCGAACCCTGTCAGGTTTGCTCGGGCCATGTCGGGTTTGCTCGGGCCCTGTCAGGCTCTGTCGGGCCCTGTCTGGTTTCCTCGGGCCCTGTCGGGCTCCTTTGAGCCCTGTCAGGTTTGCTCGGGCCGTGTCGGGTTTGCTCGGGCCCTGTCAGGCTCCGTTGAGCCCTGGCGGGTTTGCTCGGGCCCTGTCGGGCCTTGTCGGGCCCTGTCGGATTTGCTCGGGCTCTGTCGGGCTCTAGCATGCCCTGTCGGGTTTGCCCGGGCCCTGTCAGGCTCCGTCAGGCCCTGTCGGGTTTGCTCGGGCCCTATCGGGCTCCGTGGGGCCCTGTCAGGTTTCCTCGGGCCCTGTCGGGCTCCATCGAGCCCTGTCAGGCTCCGTCGGGCCCTTTCGGGTTTGCTCGGGCCCTGTCGGGCTCCGTCAGGCCCTGTCGGACTTGCTCAGGCCCTGTCGGGTTTGCTCGAGCCCTGTCGGGCTCCATCGGGCCCTGTCGGGTTTGCTCGGGCCCTATCGGGCTCCGTCGGGCCCTGTCGGGTTTCCTCGGGCCCTGTCAGGCTCCATCGAGCCCTGTCAGGCTTCGTCGGGCCCTTTCGGGTTTGCTCAGGCCCTGTCAGGCTCCGTCAGGCCCTGTCGGGTTTGCTCGGGCCCTGTCGAGCTCCGTTGAGCCATGTCGGGTTTGCTCGGGCCCTGTCGGGCTCCATCGAACCCTGTCAGGCTTTGTCAAGTCCTGTCGGGTTTGCTCAGGCCCTGTCAGGCTCCGTCGAACCCTGTCAGGTATGCTCGGGCCCTGTCGGGCTCCGTCGGGCCCTATCAGGTTTGCTCGGGCCCTGTCGGGTTTGCTCAGGCCCTGTCAGGCTCCGTCGAGCCCTGTCGGGTTTGCTCAGGCCCTGTCAGGCTCCGTCAGGCCCTGTCGGGTTTGCTCGGGCCCTGTCGGGCTTCCTCGGGCCCTGTCGGGCTCCATCGAGCCCTGTCAGGCTCCGTCGGACCCTATCAGGCTTTGCTCGGGCCCTGTCGGGCTCCGTCAGGCCCTGTCGGGTTTGCTCGGGCCCTATCGGGCTCCGTCGGGCCCTGTCGGCTTTCCTCGGGCTCTGTCGGTCTCCATCGAGCCCTGTCAGGCTACGTCGGGCCGTTTCGGTTTTACTGAGGCCCTGTCAGGCTCCGACAAGCCCTGTCAGGTTTGCTCGGGCCCTGTCGGGTTTGCTCGGGCCCTCTCGGGCTCCGTCGGGCTCTGTCGGGTTTCCTCGCGCCCTGTCAGGCTCCGTCAGGCCCTGTCGGGTTTGCTCGGGCCCTATCGGGCTCCGTGGGGCCCTGTCGGGTTTCTTCTGGCCCTGTCGGGCTCCATCGAGCCCTGTCAGGCTCCGTTGGGCCCTTTCGGGTTTGCTCGGGCCCTGTCGGGCTCCGTCAGGCCCTGTCGGACTTGCTCAGGCCCTGTCGGGTTTGCTCGAGCCCTGTCGGGTTCCATCGGGCCCTGTCGGCTTTGCTCGGGCCCTATCGGGCTTCGTCGGGCCCTGTCGGGTTTCCTCGGGCCCTGTCAGGCTCCATCGAGCCCTGTCAGGCTTCGTCGGGCCCTTTCGGGTTTGCTCGGGCCCTGTCGGGCTCCGTCAGGCCCTGTCGGGTTTGCTCGGGCCCTGTCAGGCTCCGTCGCGCCCTGTCGGGTTTCCTCGGGCCCTGTCGGGCTCCATCGAGCCCTGTCGGGTTTGCTCGGGCCCTGTCGGGCTCCATCGGACCCTATCAGGCTTTATCAGGTCCTTTCGGGTTTGCTCAGGCCCTGTCGGGCCTTGTCAGGCCCTGTCGGGTTTGCTCGGGCCCTGTCGGGTTTGCCCGCGTCCTGTCGGGCTCCGTCAGGCCCTGTCAGATTCGCTCGGGCCCTGTCGGGTTTGCTCGGGCCCTGTCAGGCTCCGTCAGGCCCTGTCGGGTTTGCTCGGGCCCTATCGGGCTCCGTGGGGCCCTGTCGGGTTTCCTCGGGCCCTGTCGGGCTCCATCGAGCCCTGTCAGGCTCCGTCGGGCACTTTTGGGTTTGCTTGGGCCCTGTCGGGCTCCGTCGGGCCCTGTCAGGTTTGCTTGGCCCCTGTCGGGATCCGTTGGGCCCTGTCTGGTTTCCTCGGGCCCTGTCGGGCTCCTTCGAGCCCTGTCAGGTTTGCTCGGGCCGTGTCGGGTTTGCTCGGGCCCTGTCAGGCTCCATCGAGCCCTGGCGGGTTTGCTCGGGCCCTGTCAGGCTCCGTCGGGCCCTGTCGGGTTTCCTCAAGCCCTGTCGGGCTCCATCGAGCCCTGTCAGGCTTTGTCGAACCCTGTCAGGCTCTGTCAGGCCTTTTCGGGTTTGCTCGGGTCCTGTCGGGCTCCGTCGGGCCCTGTCAGGCTTTGTCAGGTCCTGTCAGGTTTGTTCGGGCCCTGTCGGGCCTTGTCGGGCCCTGTCGGGTTTGCTCGGGCTCTGTCGGGCTCCGTTGGGCCCTGTCGGGTTTGCTCGGGCCCTGTCGGGTTTGCTCGGGCCCTGTCAGGTTCCGTCAAGCCCTGTCGGGTTTGCTCGGGCCCTGTCGGGTTTGCTAGGGCCCTGTCGGGCTCCATCGGGCCCTGTCTGGTTTCCTCAGGCCCTGTCGGGATCCGTCGGGCCCTGTCGGGTTTGCTCAGGCCGTGTCGGGTTTGCTGAAGCCCTGTCAGGCTTCGACGGACCCTGTCGGGTTTTCTCGGGCCCTGTCGGGCATTGTCGAGCCCTGTCGGGTTTGCTCGGGCCCTGTCAGGCTCCGTCGCGCCCTGTCAGGCTTTGTCGGGTCCTGTCGGGTTTGCTCAGGCCCTGTCGGGCCTTGTGTAGGCCCTGTCGGGTTTGCCCCCGTCTTGTCGGGCTCCGTCGGGCCCTGTCAGATTCGCTCGGGCCCTGTCGGGTTTGCTCGGGCCCTGTCAGGCTCCGTCAGGCCCTGTCGGGTTTGCTCGTGCCCTGTCAAGCTCCGTCGGGCCCTGTCAGGCTTTGTCAGGTCCTGTCGGGTTTGCTCAGGCCCTGTCGGGCCTTGTCAGGCCCTGTCGGGTTTGCTCGGGCCCTGTCGGGTTTGCCCTGTCCTGTTGGGCTCCGTCGGGCCCTGTCAGATTCGCTCGGGCCCTGTCGGGTTTGCTCGGGCCCTGTCAGGCTCCGTCAGGCCCTGTCGGGTTTTCTCGTGCCCTGTCGGGCTCCGTCGGGCCCTGTCGGGTTTCCTTGGGCCCTGTCAGGCTCCATCGAGCCCTGTCAGGCTTTGTTGAACCCTGTCAGGTTTGCTCGGGCCATGTCGGGTTTGCTCGGGCCCTGTCAGGCTCTGTCGGGCCCTGTCTGGTTTCCTCGGGCCCTGTCGGGCTCCTTTGAGCCCTGTCAGGTTTGCTGGGGCCGTGTCGGGTTTGCTCGGGCCCTGTCAGGCTCCGTCGAGCCCTGGCGGGTTTGCTCGGGCCCTGTCGGGCCTTGTCGGGCCCTGTCGGATTTGCTCGGGCTCTGTCGGGCTCTAGCATGCCCTGTCGGGTTTGCCCGGGCCCTGTCAGGCTCCGTCAGGCCCTGTCGGGTTTGCTCGGGCCCTATCGGGCTCCGTGGGGCCCTGTCGGGTTTCCTCGGGCCCTGTCGGGCTCCATCGAGCCCTGTCAGGCTCCGTCGGGCCCTTTTGGGTTTGCTCGGGCCCTTTCGGGTTTACTCGGGCCCTGTCAGGCTCCGTCAGGCCCTGTCGGACTTGCTCAGGCCCTGTCGGGTTTGCTCGAGCCCTGTCGGGCTCCATCGGGCCCTGTCGGGTTTGCTTGGGCCCTATCGGGCTCCGTCGGGCCCTGTCGGGTTTCCTCGGGCCCTGTCGGGCTCCATCGAGCCCTGTCAGGCTCCGTCGGGCCCTTTCGGGTTTGCTCGGGCCCTGTCGGGCTCCGTCGAGCCATGTCGGGTTTCCTCGGGCCCTGTCGGGTTCCATCGAGCCCTGTCAGGCTCCGTCGGGCCTTTTTGGGTTTGCTCGGGCCCTGTCGGGCTCCGTCGGGCCCTGTCAGGCTTTGTCAGGTCCTGTCAGGTTTGTTCTGGCCCTGTCGGGCCTTGTCGGGCCCTGTCGGGTTTGCTCGGGCTCTGTCGGGCTCCGTTGGGCCCTGTCGGGTTTGCTCGGGCACTGTCGGGTTTGCTCAGGCCCTGTCAGGCTCCGTCGACCCCTGTCGGGTTTGCTCGGGCCCTGTCGGGCTCCGTCGACCCCTGTCAGGTTTGCTCGGGCCCTGTCGGGCTCCGTCGGGCCCTATCAGGTTTGCTCGGGCCCTGTCGGGTTTGCTCGGGCCCTGTCAGGCTCCGTCGAGCCCTGTCAGGTTTGCTCAGGCCCTGTCAGGCTCCGTCAGGCCCTGTCGGGTTTGCTCGGGCCCTGTCGGGTTTGCTCGGGCCCTGTCGGGCTCCGTCGGGCCCTGTCGGGTTTGCTCGGGCCCTGTCGGGCTCCGTCTAGCCCTGTCGGGTTTCCTCGGGCCCTGTCGGGCTCCATCGAGCCCTGTCAGGCTCTGTGAGGCTTTGTCGGGTTTGCTCGGGCCCTGTCAGGCTCCGTCGGGCCCTGTCAGGCTTTGTCGGGCCCTGTCGGGTTTGCTCGGGCCCTGTCGGGCCTTGTCGGGCCCTGTCGGGATTGCTCGGGCCCTGTCGGGCTCCGTCGAGCTTTGTCGGGTTTGTTCGGGCCCTTTCGGTTTTACTCAGGCCCTGTCAGGCTCCGACAAGCCCTGTCAGGTTTGCTCGGGCCCTGTCGGGTTTGCTCGGGCCCTCTCGGGCTCCGTCGGGCTCTGTCGGGTTTCCTCGGGCCCTGTCAGGCTCCGTCAGGCCCTGTCGGGTTTGCTCGGGCCCTGTCGGGTTTGCTGAAGCCCTGTCAGGCTTCGTCGGACTCTGTCGGGTTTGCTAGGGCCGTGTCGGGCTCCGTCGGGCCCTGTCCGGTTTGCTCGGGCCCTGTCGGATTTGCTTGGGCCCTGTCGGGCTCCGTCGAGCCATGTCGGGTTTGCTCGGGACCTGTCGGGCTCCATCGAACCCTGTCAGGCTTTGTCGGGTCCTGTCGCGTTTGCTCAGGCCCTGTCAGGCTCCGTCGACCCCTGTCAGGTATGCTCGGGCCCTGTCGGGTTTGCTCAGGCCCTGTCAGGCGCCGTCGACCCCTGTCAGGTTTGCTCGGGCCCTGTCGGGCTTGCTCGGGCCCTTGCGGGTTTGCTCGGGCCCTGTCGGGCTCCGTCGGTCCCTGTCGGGTTTGCTCGGGCCCTGTTGGGCTTCGTCGGGCCCTGTCAGGTTTGCTCGGGCCCTGTCGGGTTTGCTCAGGCCCTGTCAGGCTCCGTCGAGCCCTGTCGGGTTTGCTCGGGCCCTGTCAGGCTCCGTCAGGCCCTGTCGGGTTTGCTCGGGCCCTGTCGGGTTTGCTAGGGCCCTGTTGGGCTCCGTCGGGCCCTGTCTGGTTTCCTCGGGCCCTGTCGGGCTCCATCGGACCCTGTCGGGTTTGCTCGGGCCCTGTCGGGTTTGCTGAAGCCCTGTTGGGCTTCGTCGGACCCTGTCGGGTTTGCTCGGGCCCTGTCGGGCTCCGTCGAGCCCTGTCGGGTTTGCTCGGGCCCTGTCAGGCTCCGTTGCGCCCTGTCGGGTTTCCTCGGGCCCTGTCGGGCTCCATCGAGCCCTGTCAGGTTTGCTCGGGCCCTGTCGGGTTTGCTCGGGCCCTGTCGGGTTTGCTCGGGCCCTGTCAGGCTCCATCGGACCCTGTCAGGCTTTGTTGGGTTCTGTCAGGTTTGCTTGGGCCCTGTCGGGTTTGCCCGCGTCCTGTCGGGCTTTGTCAAGCCCAGTAAGGTTCGCTCGGGCCCTGTCGGGTTTGCTCGGGCCCTGTCAGGCTTCGTCGGGCCCTTGCGGGTTTGCTCGGGCCCTGTCGGGCTCCGTCAGGCCCTGTCGGGTTCGCTCGGGCCCTATCGGGCTCCGTCGGGCCCTGTCGGGTTTCCTCGGGCCCTGTCGGGCTCCATCGAGCCCTGTCAGGCTCCGTCGGGCCCTTTCAGGTTTGCTTGGGCCCTGTCGGGCTCCGTCGGGCCCTGTCGGGTTTGCTCGGGCCCTGTCGGGTTTGCTCGGGCCCTGTCAGGCTTTGTCAAGCCCTGTCGGGTCTGCTAGGGTCCTGTCGGGCTCCGTCGGGCCCTGTCTGGTTTCCTCAGGCCCTGTCGGACTCCGTCGATCCCTGTCGGGTTTGCTCAGGCCCTGTCAGGCTCCGTCGCGCCCTGTCGGGTTTCCTCGGGCCCTGTCGGGCTCCATCGAGCCCTGTCGGGTTTGCTCGGGCCCTGTCAGGCTCCATCGGACCCTGTCAGGCTTTGTCGGGTCCTGTCGGGTTTGCTCAGGCCCTGTCGGGCCTTGTCAGGCCCTGTCGGGTTTGCTCAGGCCCTGTCGGTCTCCGTCGGGCCCTGTCAGATTCGCTCGGGCCCTGTCGGGTTTGCTCAGGCCCTGTCAGGCTCCGTCAGGCCCTGTCGGGTTTGCTCGGGCCCTGTCAGGCTCCGTCGGGCCCTGTCAGGTTTGCTCAGGCCCTGTCGTGATCCGTTGGGCCCTGTCGGGTTTGCTCGGGCCCTGTCAGGCTCCGTCGAGCCCTGTCAGGTTTGCTCGGGCCCTGTCGGGTTTGCTCGGGCCCTGTCAGGCTCCGTCGGGCCCTGTCGGGTTTCCTCCGGCCCTGTCGGGCTCCATCGAGCCCTGTCAGGCTTTGTCGAACCCTGTCGGGTTTGCTCGGGCCCTGTTGGGTTTCCTCGGGTCCTGTCAGGCTCTGTCGGGCCCTGTCGGGTTTGCTCGGGCCCTGTCAGGCTCCGTCGGGCCCTGTCGGATTTCCTCGGGCCCTCTCGGGTTCCGTCGGGCCCTGTCGGGTATCCTCGGGCTATGTCGGACTCTATCGAGCCCTGTCAGGCTCCGTCGGTCTCTTTCGGGTTTGCTCAGGCCCTGTCGGGCTTTGTCGGGCCCTGTCAGGCTTTGTCAGGTCCTGTCAGGTTTGCTCGGGCCCTGTCGGGCCTTGTCGGGCCCTGTCGGGTTTGCTCGGGCTCTGTCGGGCTCCAGCTTGCCCTGTCGGGTTTGCCCTGGCCCTGTCGGGCTCCATCGAGCCCTGTCAGGCTTCGTCGGGCCCTTGCGGGTTTGCTCGGGCCCTGTCGGGCTTCGTCAGGCCCTGTCGGGTTCGCTCGGGCCCTATCGGGCTCCGTCGGGCCCTGTCGGGTTTCCTCGGGCCCTGTCGGGCTCCATCGAGCCCTTTCAGGCTCCGTCGGGCCCTTTCGGGTTTGCTCGGGCCCTGTCGGGCTCCGTCGGGCCCTGTCGGGTTTGCTCGGGCCCTGTCGGGTTTGCTCGGGCCCTGTCAGGCTTTGTCAAGCCCTGTCGGGTTTGCTAGGGCCCTGTCGGGCTCCGTCGGGCCCTGTCTTGTTTCCTTAGGCCCTGTCGGGCTCCGTCGGGCCCTGTCGGGTTTGCTCAGGCCCTGTCGGGTTTGCTAGGGTCCTGTCGGGCTCCGTCGGGCCCTGTCTGGTTTCCTCAGGCCCTGTCGGGCTCCGTCGAGCCCTGTCGGGTTTGCTCGGGCCCTATCGGGCTCCGTGGGGCCCTGTCGGGTTTCCTCGGGCCCTGTCGGGCTCCATCGAGCCCTGTCAGGCTCCGTCGGGCACTTTTGGGTTTGCTTGGGCCCTGTCGGGCTCCCTCGGGCCCTGTCAGGTTTGCTTGGGCCCTGTCGGGATCCGTTGGGCCCTGTTGGGTTTGCTCGGGCCCTGTAGGGCTCCTTCGTGCCCTGTCAGGTTTGCTCGGGCCCTGTCGGGTTTGCTCGGGCCCTGTCAGGCTCTGTCGAGTCCTGTCGGGTTTGCTCGGGCCCCGTCAGGCTCCGTCGGGCCCTGTCGGTTTTCCTTGGGCCCTGTCGGGCTCCATCGAGCCCTGTCAGGCTTTGTCGAACGCTGTCGAGTTTGCTCGGGCCATGTCGGGTTTGCTCGGGCCCTGTCAAGTTCTGTCGGGCCCTGTCTGGTTTCCTCGGGCCCTGTCGGGCTCCTTCGAGCCCTGTCAGGTTTGCTCCGGCCGTGTCGGTTTTGCTCGGGCCCTGTCTGGCTCCATCGAGCCCTGTCGGGTTTGCTCGGGCCCTGTCAGGCTCCGTCGGGCCCTGTCGGGTTTCCTCAAGCCCTGTCGGGCTCCATCGAGCCCTGTCAGGCTTTGTCGAACCCTGTCAGGCTCTGTCAGGCCTTTTCGGGTTTGCTCGGGCCCTGTCGGGCTCCGTCGGGCCCTGTCAGGCTTTGTCAGGTCCTGTCAGGTTTGTTCGGGCCCTGTCGGGCCTTGTCGGGCCCTGTCGGGTTTGCTCGGGCTCTGTCGGGCTCCGTTGGGCCCTGTCGGGTTTGCTCGGGCTCTGTCGGGTTTGCTCGGGCCCTGTCGGGTTTGCTCGGGCCCTGTCAGGCTCCGTCAAGCCCTGTCGGGTTTGCTCGGGCCCTGTCGGGTTTGCTAGGGCTCTGTCGGGCTCCGTCGGGCCCTGTCTGGTTTCCTCAGGCCCTGTCGGGATCCGTCGGGCCCTGTCGGGTTTGCTCAGGCCGTGTCGGGTTTGCTGAAGCCCTGTCAGGCTTCGACGGACCCTGTCGGGTTTTCTCGGGCCCTGTCGGGCATTGTCGAGCCCTGTCGGGTTTGCTCGGGCCCTGTCAGGCTCCGTCGCGCCCTGTCAGGCTTTGTCGGGTTCTGTCGGGTTTGCTCAGGCCCTGTCGGGCCTTGTCAGGCCCTGTCGGGTTTGCTCGGGCCCTGTCGGGTTTGCCCTGTCCTGTTGGGCTCCGTCGGGCCCTGTCAGATTCGCTCGGGCCCTGTCGGGTTTGCTCGGGCCCTGTCAGGCTCCGTCAGGCCCTGTCGGGTTTTCTCGTGCCCTGTCGGGCTCCGTCGGGCCCTGTCGGGTTTCCTTGGGCCCTGTCAGGCTCCATCGAGCCCTGTCAGGCTTTGTCGAACCCTGTCAGGTTTGCTCGGGCCATGTCGGGTTTGCTCGGGCCCTGTCAGGCTCTGTCAGGCCCTGTCTGGTTTCCTCGGGCCCTGTCAGGCTCCTTTGAGCCCTGTCAGGTTTGCTCGGGCCGTGTCGGGTTTGCCCGGGCCCTGTCAGGCTCCGTCAGGCCCTGTCGGGTTTGCTCGGGCCCTATCGGGCTCCGTGGGGCCCTGTCGGGTTTCCTCGGGCCCTGTCGGGCTCCATCGAGCCCTGTCAGGCTCCGTCGGGCCCTTTCGGGTTTGCTCGGGCCCTGTCGGGCTCCGTCAGGCCCTGTCGGACTTGCTCAGGCCCTGTCGGGTTTGCTCGAGCCCTGTCGGGCTCCATCGGGCCCTGTCGGGTTTGCTCGGGCCCTATCGGGCTCCGTCGGGCCCTGTCGGGTTTCCTCGGGCCCTGTCAGGCTCCATCGAGCCCTGTCAGGCTTCGTCGGGCCCTTTCGGGTTTGCTCAGGCCCTGTCAGGCTCCGTCAGGCCCTGTCGGGTTTGCTCGGGCCCTGTCGAGCTCCGTTGAGCCATGTCGGGTTTGCTCGGGCCCTGTCGGGCTCCATCGAACCCTGTCAGGCTTTGTCAAGTCCTGTCGGGTTTGCTCAGGCCCTGTCAGGCTCCGTCGAACCCTGTCAGGTATGCTCGGGCCCTGTCGGGCTCCGTCGGGCCCTATCAGGTTTGCTCGGGCCCTGTCGGGTTTGCTCAGGCCCTGTCAGGCTCCGTCGAGCCCTGTCGGGTTTGCTCAGGCCCTGTCAGGCTCCGTCAGGCCCTGTCGGGTTTGCTCGGGCCCTGTCGGGCTTCCTCGGGCCCTGTCGGGCTCCATCGAGCCCTGTCAGGCTCCGTCGGACCCTATCAGGCTTTGCTCGGGCCCTGTCGGGCTCCGTCAGGCCCTGTCGGGTTTGCTCGGGCCCTATCGGGCTCCGTCGGGCCCTGTCGGCTTTCCTCGGGCTCTGTCGGTCTCCATCGAGCCCTGTCAGGCTACGTCGGGCCCTTTCGGTTTTACTGAGGCCCTGTCAGGCTCCGACAAGCCCTGTCAGGTTTGCTCGGGCCCTGTCGGGTTTGCTCGGGCCCTCTCGGGCTCCGTCGGGCTCTGTCGGGTTTCCTCGCGCCCTGTCAGGCTCCGTCAGGCCCTGTCGGGTTTGCTCGGGCCCTATCGGGCTCCGTGGGGCCCTGTCGGGTTTCTTCGGGCCCTGTCGGGCTCCATCGAGCCCTGTCAGGCTCCGTTGGGCCCTTTCGGGTTTGCTCGGGCCCTGTCGGGCTCCGTCAGGCCCTGTCGGACTTGCTCAGGCCCTGTCGGGTTTGCTCGAGCCCTGTCGGGTTCCATCGGGCCCTGTCGGCTTTGCTCGGGCCCTATCGGGCTTCGTCGGGCCCTGTCGGGTTTCCTCGGGCCCTGTCAGGCTCCATCGAGCCCTGTCAGGCTTCGTCGGGCCCTTTCGGGTTTGCTCGGGCCCTGTCGGGCTCCGTCAGGCCCTGTCGGGTTTGCTCGGGCCCTGTCAGGCTCCGTCGCGCCCTGTCGGGTTTCCTCGGGCCCTGTCGGGCTCCATCGAGCCCTGTCGGGTTTGCTCGGGCCCTGTCGGGCTCCATCGGACCCTATCAGGCTTTATCAGGTCCTTTCGGGTTTGCTCAGGCCCTGTCGGGCCTTGTCAGGCCCTGTCGGGTTTGCTCGGGCCCTGTCGGGTTTGCCCGCGTCCTGTCGGGCTCCGTCAGGCCCTGTCAGATTCGCTCGGGCCCTGTCGGGTTTGCTCGGGCCCTGTCAGGCTCCGTCAGGCCCTGTCGGGTTTGCTCGGGCCCTATCGGGCTCCGTGGGGCTCTGTCGGGTTTCCTCGGGCCCTGTCGGGCTCCATCGAGCCCTGTCAGGCTCCGTCGGGCACTTTTGGGTTTGCTTGGGCCCTGTCGGGCTCCGTCGGGCCCTGTCAGGTTTGCTTGGCCCCTGTCGGGATCCGTTGGGCCCTGTCTGGTTTCCTCGGGCCCTGTCGGGCTCCTTCGAGCCCTGTCAGGTTTGCTCGGGCCGTGTCGGGTTTGCTCGGGCCCTGTCAGGCTCCATCGAGCCCTGGCGGGTTTGCTCGGGCCCTGTCAGGCTCCGTCGGGCCCTGTCGGGTTTCCTCAAGCCCTGTCGGGCTCCATCGAGCCCTGTCAGGCTTTGTCGAACCCTGTCAGGCTCTGTCAGGCCTTTTCGGGTTTGCTCGGGTCCTGTCGGGCTCCGTCGGGCCCTGTCAGGCTTTGTCAGGTCCTGTCAGGTTTGTTCGGGCCCTGTCGGGCCTTGTCGGGCCCTGTCGGGTTTGCTCGGGCTCTGTCGGGCTCCGTTGGGCCCTGTCGGGTTTGCTCGGGCCCTGTCGGGTTTGCTCGGGCCCTGTCAGGTTCCGTCAAGCCCTGTCGGGTTTGCTCGGGCCCTGTCGGGTTTGCTAGGGCCCTGTCGGGCTCCATCGGGCCCTGTCTGGTTTCCTCAGGCCCTGTCGGGATCCGTCGGGCCCTGTCGGGTTTGCTCAGGCCGTGTCGGGTTTGCTGAAGCCCTGTCAGGCTTCGACGGACCCTGTCGGGTTTTCTCGGGCCCTGTCGGGCATTGTCGAGCCCTGTCGGGTTTGCTCGGGCCCTGTCAGGCTCCGTCGCGCCCTGTCAGGCTTTGTCGGGTCCTGTCGGGTTTGCTCAGGCCCTGTCGGGCCTTGTCAGGCCCTGTCGGGTTTGCCCCCGTCTTGTCGGGCTCCGTCGGGCCCTGTCAGATTCGCTCGGGCCCTGTCGGGTTTGCTCGGGCCCTGTCAGGCTCCGTCAGGCCCTGTCGGGTTTGCTCGTGCCCTGTCAAGCTCCGTCGGGCCCTGTCAGGCTTTGTCAGGTCCTGTCGGGTTTGCTCAGGCCCTGTCGGGCCTTGTCAGGCCCTGTCGGGTTTGCTCGGGCCCTGTCGGGTTTGCCCTGTCCTGTTGGGCTCCGTCGGGCCCTGTCAGATTCGCTCGGGCCCTGTCGGGTTTGCTCGGGCCCTGTCAGGCTCCGTCAGGCCCTGTCGGGTTTTCTCGTGCCCTGTCGGGCTCCGTCGGGCCCTGTCGGGTTTCCTTGGGCCCTGTCAGGCTCCATCGAGCCCTGTCAGGCTTTGTTGAACCCTGTCAGGTTTGCTCGGGCCATGTCGGGTTTGCTCGGGCCCTGTCAGGCTCTGTCGGGCCCTGTCTGGTTTCCTCGGGCCCTGTCGGGCTCCTTTGAGCCCTGTCAGGTTTGCTGGGGCCGTGTCGGGTTTGCTCGGGCCCTGTCAGGCTCCGTCGAGCCCTGGCGGGTTTGCTCGGGCCCTGTCGGGCCTTGTCGGGCCCTGTCGGATTTGCTCGGGCTCTGTCGGGCTCTAGCATGCCCTGTCGGGTTTGCCCGGGCCCTGTCAGGCTCCGTCAGGCCCTGTCGGGTTTGCTCGGGCCCTATCGGGCTCCGTGGGGCCCTGTCGGGTTTCCTCGGGCCCTGTCGGGCTCCATCGAGCCCTGTCAGGCTCCGTCGGGCCCTTTTGGGTTTGCTCGGGCCCTTTCGGGTTTACTCGGGCCCTGTCAGGCTCCGTCAGGCCCTGTCGGACTTGCTCAGGCCCTGTCGGGTTTGCTCGAGCCCTGTCGGGCTCCATCGGGCCCTGTCGGGTTTGCTTGGGCCCTATCGGGCTCCGTCGGGCCCTGTCGGGTTTCCTCGGGCCCTGTCGGGCTCCATCGAGCCCTGTCAGGCTCCGTCGGGCCCTTTCGGGTTTGCTCGGGCCCTGTCAGGCTCCGTCGGGCCCTGTCGGGTTTCCTCAAGCCCTGTCGGGCTCCATCGAGCCCTGTCAGGCTTTGTCGAACCCTGTCAGGCTCTGTCAGGCCTTTTCGGGTTTGCTCGGGCCCTGTCGGGCTCCGTCGGGCCCTGTCAGGCTTTGTCAGGTCCTGTCAGGTTTGTTCGGGCCCTGTCGGGCCTTGTCGGGCCCTGTCGGGTTTGCTCGGGCTCTGTCGGGCTCCGTTGGGCCCTGTCGGGTTTGCTCGGGCTCTGTCGGGTTTGCTCGGGCCCTGTCGGGTTTGCTCGGGCCCTGTCAGGCTCCGTCAAGCCCTGTCGGGTTTGCTCGGGCCCTGTCGGGTTTGCTAGGGCTCTGTCGGGCTCCGTCGGGCCCTGTCTGGTTTCCTCAGGCCCTGTCGGGATCCGTCGGGCCCTGTCGGGTTTGCTCAGGCCGTGTCGGGTTTGCTGAAGCCCTGTCAGGCTTCGACGGACCCTGTCGGGTTTTCTCGGGCCCTGTCGGGCATTGTCGAGCCCTGTCGGGTTTGCTCGGGCCCTGTCAGGCTCCGTCGCGCCCTGTCAGGCTTTGTCGGGTTCTGTCGGGTTTGCTCAGGCCCTGTCGGGCCTTGTCAGGCCCTGTCGGGTTTGCTCGGGCCCTGTCGGGTTTGCCCTGTCCTGTTGGGCTCCGTCGGGCCCTGTCAGATTCGCTCGGGCCCTGTCGGGTTTGCTCGGGCCCTGTCAGGCTCCGTCAGGCCCTGTCGGGTTTTCTCGTGCCCTGTCGGGCTCCGTCGGGCCCTGTCGGGTTTCCTTGGGCCCTGTCAGGCTCCATCGAGCCCTGTCAGGCTTTGTCGAACCCTGTCAGGTTTGCTCGGGCCATGTCGGGTTTGCTCGGGCCCTGTCAGGC
This sequence comes from Patagioenas fasciata, assembly GCF_037038585.1. Lineage (NCBI taxonomy): Eukaryota > Metazoa > Chordata > Aves > Columbiformes > Columbidae > Patagioenas > Patagioenas fasciata. The sequence goes on from NC_092530.1 coordinate 2,054,196, forward strand.
TCTGTCAGGCCCTGTCTGGTTTCCTCGGGCCCTGTCAGGCTCCTTTGAGCCCTGTCAGGTTTGCTCGGGCCGTGTCGGGTTTGCCCGGGCCCTGTCAGGCTCCGTCAGGCCCTGTCGGGTTTGCTCGGGCCCTATCGGGCTCCGTGGGGCCCTGTCGGGTTTCCTCGGGCCCTGTCGGGCTCCATCGAGCCCTGTCAGGCTCCGTCGGGCCCTTTCGGGTTTGCTCGGGCCCTGTCGGGCTCCGTCAGGCCCTGTCGGACTTGCTCAGGCCCTGTCGGGTTTGCTCGAGCCCTGTCGGGCTCCATCGGGCCCTGTCGGGTTTGCTCGGGCCCTATCGGGCTCCGTCGGGCCCTGTCGGGTTTCCTCGGGCCCTGTCAGGCTCCATCGAGCCCTGTCAGGCTTCGTCGGGCCCTTTCGGGTTTGCTCAGGCCCTGTCAGGCTCCGTCAGGCCCTGTCGGGTTTGCTCGGGCCCTGTCGAGCTCCGTTGAGCCATGTCGGGTTTGCTCGGGCCCTGTCGGGCTCCATCGAACCCTGTCAGGCTTTGTCAAGTCCTGTCGGGTTTGCTCAGGCCCTGTCAGGCTCCGTCGAACCCTGTCAGGTATGCTCGGGCCCTGTCGGGCTCCGTCGGGCCCTATCAGGTTTGCTCGGGCCCTGTCGGGTTTGCTCAGGCCCTGTCAGGCTCCGTCGAGCCCTGTCGGGTTTGCTCAGGCCCTGTCAGGCTCCGTCAGGCCCTGTCGGGTTTGCTCGGGCCCTGTCGGGCTTCCTCGGGCCCTGTCGGGCTCCATCGAGCCCTGTCAGGCTCCGTCGGACCCTATCAGGCTTTGCTCGGGCCCTGTCGGGCTCCGTCAGGCCCTGTCGGGTTTGCTCGGGCCCTATCGGGCTCCGTCGGGCCCTGTCGGCTTTCCTCGGGCTCTGTCGGTCTCCATCGAGCCCTGTCAGGCTACGTCGGGCCCTTTCGGTTTTACTGAGGCCCTGTCAGGCTCCGACAAGCCCTGTCAGGTTTGCTCGGGCCCTGTCGGGTTTGCTCGGGCCCTCTCGGGCTCCGTCGGGCTCTGTCGGGTTTCCTCGCGCCCTGTCAGGCTCCGTCAGGCCCTGTCGGGTTTGCTCGGGCCCTATCGGGCTCCGTGGGGCCCTGTCGGGTTTCTTCGGGCCCTGTCGGGCTCCATCGAGCCCTGTCAGGCTCCGTTGGGCCCTTTCGGGTTTGCTCGGGCCCTGTCGGGCTCCGTCAGGCCCTGTCGGACTTGCTCAGGCCCTGTCGGGTTTGCTCGAGCCCTGTCGGGTTCCATCGGGCCCTGTCGGCTTTGCTCGGGCCCTATCGGGCTTCGTCGGGCCCTGTCGGGTTTCCTCGGGCCCTGTCAGGCTCCATCGAGCCCTGTCAGGCTTCGTCGGGCCCTTTCGGGTTTGCTCGGGCCCTGTCGGGCTCCGTCAGGCCCTGTCGGGTTTGCTCGGGCCCTGTCAGGCTCCGTCGCGCCCTGTCGGGTTTCCTCGGGCCCTGTCGGGCTCCATCGAGCCCTGTCGGGTTTGCTCGGGCCCTGTCGGGCTCCATCGGACCCTATCAGGCTTTATCAGGTCCTTTCGGGTTTGCTCAGGCCCTGTCGGGCCTTGTCAGGCCCTGTCGGGTTTGCTCGGGCCCTGTCGGGTTTGCCCGCGTCCTGTCGGGCTCCGTCAGGCCCTGTCAGATTCGCTCGGGCCCTGTCGGGTTTGCTCGGGCCCTGTCAGGCTCCGTCAGGCCCTGTCGGGTTTGCTCGGGCCCTATCGGGCTCCGTGGGGCTCTGTCGGGTTTCCTCGGGCCCTGTCGGGCTCCATCGAGCCCTGTCAGGCTCCGTCGGGCACTTTTGGGTTTGCTTGGGCCCTGTCGGGCTCCGTCGGGCCCTGTCAGGTTTGCTTGGCCCCTGTCGGGATCCGTTGGGCCCTGTCTGGTTTCCTCGGGCCCTGTCGGGCTCCTTCGAGCCCTGTCAGGTTTGCTCGGGCCGTGTCGGGTTTGCTCGGGCCCTGTCAGGCTCCATCGAGCCCTGGCGGGTTTGCTCGGGCCCTGTCAGGCTCCGTCGGGCCCTGTCGGGTTTCCTCAAGCCCTGTCGGGCTCCATCGAGCCCTGTCAGGCTTTGTCGAACCCTGTCAGGCTCTGTCAGGCCTTTTCGGGTTTGCTCGGGTCCTGTCGGGCTCCGTCGGGCCCTGTCAGGCTTTGTCAGGTCCTGTCAGGTTTGTTCGGGCCCTGTCGGGCCTTGTCGGGCCCTGTCGGGTTTGCTCGGGCTCTGTCGGGCTCCGTTGGGCCCTGTCGGGTTTGCTCGGGCCCTGTCGGGTTTGCTCGGGCCCTGTCAGGTTCCGTCAAGCCCTGTCGGGTTTGCTCGGGCCCTGTCGGGTTTGCTAGGGCCCTGTCGGGCTCCATCGGGCCCTGTCTGGTTTCCTCAGGCCCTGTCGGGATCCGTCGGGCCCTGTCGGGTTTGCTCAGGCCGTGTCGGGTTTGCTGAAGCCCTGTCAGGCTTCGACGGACCCTGTCGGGTTTTCTCGGGCCCTGTCGGGCATTGTCGAGCCCTGTCGGGTTTGCTCGGGCCCTGTCAGGCTCCGTCGCGCCCTGTCAGGCTTTGTCGGGTCCTGTCGGGTTTGCTCAGGCCCTGTCGGGCCTTGTCAGGCCCTGTCGGGTTTGCCCCCGTCTTGTCGGGCTCCGTCGGGCCCTGTCAGATTCGCTCGGGCCCTGTCGGGTTTGCTCGGGCCCTGTCAGGCTCCGTCAGGCCCTGTCGGGTTTGCTCGTGCCCTGTCAAGCTCCGTCGGGCCCTGTCAGGCTTTGTCAGGTCCTGTCGGGTTTGCTCAGGCCCTGTCGGGCCTTGTCAGGCCCTGTCGGGTTTGCTCGGGCCCTGTCGGGTTTGCCCTGTCCTGTTGGGCTCCGTCGGGCCCTGTCAGATTCGCTCGGGCCCTGTCGGGTTTGCTCGGGCCCTGTCAGGCTCCGTCAGGCCCTGTCGGGTTTTCTCGTGCCCTGTCGGGCTCCGTCGGGCCCTGTCGGGTTTCCTTGGGCCCTGTCAGGCTCCATCGAGCCCTGTCAGGCTTTGTTGAACCCTGTCAGGTTTGCTCGGGCCATGTCGGGTTTGCTCGGGCCCTGTCAGGCTCTGTCGGGCCCTGTCTGGTTTCCTCGGGCCCTGTCGGGCTCCTTTGAGCCCTGTCAGGTTTGCTGGGGCCGTGTCGGGTTTGCTCGGGCCCTGTCAGGCTCCGTCGAGCCCTGGCGGGTTTGCTCGGGCCCTGTCGGGCCTTGTCGGGCCCTGTCGGATTTGCTCGGGCTCTGTCGGGCTCTAGCATGCCCTGTCGGGTTTGCCCGGGCCCTGTCAGGCTCCGTCAGGCCCTGTCGGGTTTGCTCGGGCCCTATCGGGCTCCGTGGGGCCCTGTCGGGTTTCCTCGGGCCCTGTCGGGCTCCATCGAGCCCTGTCAGGCTCCGTCGGGCCCTTTTGGGTTTGCTCGGGCCCTTTCGGGTTTACTCGGGCCCTGTCAGGCTCCGTCAGGCCCTGTCGGACTTGCTCAGGCCCTGTCGGGTTTGCTCGAGCCCTGTCGGGCTCCATCGGGCCCTGTCGGGTTTGCTTGGGCCCTATCGGGCTCCGTCGGGCCCTGTCGGGTTTCCTCGGGCCCTGTCGGGCTCCATCGAGCCCTGTCAGGCTCCGTCGGGCCCTTTCGGGTTTGCTCGGGCCCTGTCGGGCTCCGTCGAGCCATGTCGGGTTTCCTCGGGCCCTGTCGGGTTCCATCGAGCCCTGTCAGGCTCCGTCGGGCCTTTTTGGGTTTGCTCGGGCCCTGTCGGGCTCCGTCGGGCCCTGTCAGGCTTTGTCAGGTCCTGTCAGGTTTGTTCTGGCCCTGTCGGGCCTTGTCGGGCCCTGTCGGGTTTGCTCGGGCTCTGTCGGGCTCCGTTGGGCCCTGTCGGGTTTGCTCGGGCACTGTCGGGTTTGCTCAGGCCCTGTCAGGCTCCGTCGACCCCTGTCGGGTTTGCTCGGGCCCTGTCGGGCTCCGTCGACCCCTGTCAGGTTTGCTCGGGCCCTGTCGGGCTCCGTCGGGCCCTATCAGGTTTGCTCGGGCCCTGTCGGGTTTGCTCGGGCCCTGTCAGGCTCCGTCGAGCCCTGTCAGGTTTGCTCAGGCCCTGTCAGGCTCCGTCAGGCCCTGTCGGGTTTGCTCGGGCCCTGTCGGGTTTGCTCGGGCCCTGTCGGGCTCCGTCGGGCCCTGTCGGGTTTGCTCGGGCCCTGTCGGGCTCCGTCTAGCCCTGTCGGGTTTCCTCGGGCCCTGTCGGGCTCCATCGAGCCCTGTCAGGCTCTGTGAGGCTTTGTCGGGTTTGCTCGGGCCCTGTCAGGCTCCGTCGGGCCCTGTCAGGCTTTGTCGGGCCCTGTCGGGTTTGCTCGGGCCCTGTCGGGCCTTGTCGGGCCCTGTCGGGATTGCTCGGGCCCTGTCGGGCTCCGTCGAGCTTTGTCGGGTTTGTTCGGGCCCTTTCGGTTTTACTCAGGCCCTGTCAGGCTCCGACAAGCCCTGTCAGGTTTGCTCGGGCCCTGTCGGGTTTGCTCGGGCCCTCTCGGGCTCCGTCGGGCTCTGTCGGGTTTCCTCGGGCCCTGTCAGGCTCCGTCAGGCCCTGTCGGGTTTGCTCGGGCCCTGTCGGGTTTGCTGAAGCCCTGTCAGGCTTCGTCGGACTCTGTCGGGTTTGCTAGGGCCGTGTCGGGCTCCGTCGGGCCCTGTCCGGTTTGCTCGGGCCCTGTCGGATTTGCTTGGGCCCTGTCGGGCTCCGTCGAGCCATGTCGGGTTTGCTCGGGACCTGTCGGGCTCCATCGAACCCTGTCAGGCTTTGTCGGGTCCTGTCGCGTTTGCTCAGGCCCTGTCAGGCTCCGTCGACCCCTGTCAGGTATGCTCGGGCCCTGTCGGGTTTGCTCAGGCCCTGTCAGGCGCCGTCGACCCCTGTCAGGTTTGCTCGGGCCCTGTCGGGCTTGCTCGGGCCCTTGCGGGTTTGCTCGGGCCCTGTCGGGCTCCGTCGGTCCCTGTCGGGTTTGCTCGGGCCCTGTTGGGCTTCGTCGGGCCCTGTCAGGTTTGCTCGGGCCCTGTCGGGTTTGCTCAGGCCCTGTCAGGCTCCGTCGAGCCCTGTCGGGTTTGCTCGGGCCCTGTCAGGCTCCGTCAGGCCCTGTCGGGTTTGCTCGGGCCCTGTCGGGTTTGCTAGGGCCCTGTTGGGCTCCGTCGGGCCCTGTCTGGTTTCCTCGGGCCCTGTCGGGCTCCATCGGACCCTGTCGGGTTTGCTCGGGCCCTGTCGGGTTTGCTGAAGCCCTGTTGGGCTTCGTCGGACCCTGTCGGGTTTGCTCGGGCCCTGTCGGGCTCCGTCGAGCCCTGTCGGGTTTGCTCGGGCCCTGTCAGGCTCCGTCGCGCCCTGTCGGGTTTCCTCGGGCCCTGTCGGGCTCCATCGAGCCCTGTCAGGTTTGCTCGGGCCCTGTCGGGTTTGCTCGGGCCCTGTCGGGTTTGCTCGGGCCCTGTCAGGCTCCATCGGACCCTGTCAGGCTTTGTTGGGTTCTGTCAGGTTTGCTTGGGCCCTGTCGGGTTTGCCCGCGTCCTGTCGGGCTTTGTCAAGCCCAGTAAGGTTCGCTCGGGCCCTGTCGGGTTTGCTCGGGCCCTGTCAGGCTTCGTAGGGCCCTTGCGGGTTTGCTCGGGCCCTGTCAGGCTCCGTCAGGCCCTGTCGGGTTCGCTCGGGCCCTATCGGGCTCCGTCGGGCCCTGTCGGGTTTCCTCGGGCCCTGTCGGGCTCCATCGAGCCCTGTCAGGCTCCGTCGGGCCCTTTCAGGTTTGCTTGGGCCCTGTCGGGCTCCGTCGGGCCCTGTCGGGTTTGCTCGGGCCCTGTCGGGTTTGCTCAGGCCCTGTCGGGCCTTGTCAGGCCCTGTCGGGTTTTCTCGTGCCCTGTCGGGCTCCGTCGGGCCCTGTCGGGTTTCCTTGGGCCCTGTCAGGCTCCATCGAGCCCTGTCAGGCTTTGTTGAACCCTGTCAGGTTTGCTCGGGCCATGTCGGGTTTGCTCGGGCCCTGTCAGGCTCTGTCGGGCCCTGTCTGGTTTCCTCGGGCCCTGTCGGGCTCCTTTGAGCCCTGTCAGGTTTGCTGGGGCCGTGTCGGGTTTGCTCGGGCCCTGTCAGGCTCCGTCGAGCCCTGGCGGGTTTGCTCGGGCCCTGTCGGGCCTTGTCGGGCCCTGTCGGATTTGCTCGGGCTCTGTCGGGCTCTAGCATGCCCTGTCGGGTTTGCCCGGGCCCTGTCAGGCTCCGTCAGGCCCTGTCGGGTTTGCTCGGGCCCTATCGGGCTCCGTGGGGCCCTGTCGGGTTTCCTCGGGCCCTGTCGGGCTCCATCGAGCCCTGTCAGGCTCCGTCGGGCCCTTTTGGGTTTGCTCGGGCCCTTTCGGGTTTGCTCGGGCCCTGTCAGGCTCCGTCAGGCCCTGTCGGACTTGCTCAGGCCCTGTCGGGTTTGCTCGAGCCCTGTCGGGCTCCATCGGGCCCTGTCGGTTTGCTCGGGCCCTATCGGGCTCCGTCGGGCCCTGTCGGGTTTCCTCGGGCCCTGTCAGCCTCCATCGAGCCCTGTCAGGCTTCGTCGGGCCCTTTCGGGTTTGCTCGGGCGCTGTCGGGCTCCGTCAGGCCCTGTCGGGTTTGCTCGGGCCCTATCGGGCTCCGTCGGGCCCTGTCGGGTTTCCTTGGGCTCTGTCGGTCTCCATCGAGCCCTGTCAGGCTCCGTCGGGCCCTGTCGGGTTTGCTCGGGCCCTGTCGGGTTTGCTCAGGCACTGTCGGGTTTGCTCAGGCCCTGTCGGGTTTGCTTGGGCCCTGTCGGGCTTCCTCGGGCCCTGTCGGGCTCCATCGAGCCCTGTCAGGCTCCGTCGGACCCTATCAGGCTTTGCTCGGGCCCTGTCGGGCTCCGTCAGGCCCTGTCGGGTTTGCTCGGGCCCTATCGGGCTCCGTCGGGCCCTGTCAGGCTCCGTCGGACCCTATCAGGCTTTGCTCGGGCCCTGTCGGGCTCCGTTGAGCCATGTCGGGTTTGCTCGGGCCCTGTCGGGCTCCATCGAACCCTGTCAGGCTTTGTCGGGTCCTGTCGGGTTTGCTCAGGCCCTGTCAGGCTCCGTCGACCCCTGTCAGGTATGCTCGGGCCCTGTCGGGTTTGCTCAGGCCCTGTCAGGCTCCGTCGACCCCTGTCAGGTTTGCTCGGGCCCTGTCGGGCTCCGTCGGGCCCTATCAGGTTTGCTCGGGCCCTGTCGGGTTTGCTCAGGCCCTGTCAGGCTCCGTCGAGCCCTGTCGGGTTTGCTCAGGCCCTGCCAGGCTCCGTCAGGCCCTGTCGGGTTTGCTCGGGCCCTGTCGGGTTTGCTCGGGCCCTGTCGGGCTCCGTCGGGCCCTGTCGGGTTTGCTCGGGCCCTGTCGGGCTCCGTCTAGCCCTGTCGGGTTTCCTCGGGCCCTGTCGGGCTCCATCGAGCCATGTCAGGCTCTGTGAGGCTTTGTCGGGTTTGCTCGGGCCCTGTCGGGCTCCGTCGGGCCCTGTCTGGCTTTGTCGGGCCCTGTCGGGTTTGCTCGGGCCCTGTCGGGCCTTGTCGGGCCCTGTCGGGATTGCTCGGGCCCTGTCGGGCTCCGTCGAGCTTTGTCGGGTTTGTTCGGGCCCTTTCGGTTTTACTCAGGCCCTCTCAGGCTCCGACAAGCCCTGTCAGGTTTGCTCGGGCCCTGTCGGGTTTGCTCGGGCCCTCTCGGGCTCCGTCGGGCTCTGTCGGGTTTCCTCGGGCCCTGTCAGGCTCCGTCAGGCCCTGTCGGGTTTGCTCGGGCCCTATCGGGCTCCGTGGGGCCCTGTCGGGTTTCCTCGGGCCCTGTCGGGCTCCATCGAGACCTGTCAGGCTCCGTCGGGCCCTTTCGGGTTTGCTCGGGCCCTGTCGGGCTCCGTCAGGCCCTGTCGGACTTGCTCAGGCCCTGTCGGGTTTGCTCGAGCCCTGTCCGGCTCCATCGGGCCCTGTCGGGTTTGCTCGGACCCTATCGGGCTCCGTCGGGCCCTGTCGGGTTTCCTCGGGCCCTGTCAGGCTCCATCGAGCCCTGTCAGGCTTCGTCGGGCCCTTTCGGGTTTGCTCGGGCCCTGTCGGGCTCCGTCAGTCCCTGTCGGGTTTGCTTGGGCCCTATCGGGCTCCGTCGGGCCCTGTCGGGTTTCCTCGGGCTCTGTCGGTCTTTATCGAGCCCTGTCAGGCTCCGTCAGGCCCTGTCGGGTTTGCTCGGGCCCTATCGAGCTCCGTCGGGCCCTGTCGGGTTTCCTCGGGCTCTGTCGGTCTCCATCGAGACCTGTCAGGCTCCGTCGGGCCCTGTCGGGTTTGCTCGGGCCCTGTCGGGTTTGCTTGGTCCCTGTCGGGTTTGCTCGGGCCCTGTCGGGCTTCCTCGGGCCCTGTCGGGCTCCATCGAGCCCTGTCAGGATCCGTCGGACCCTATCAGGCTTTGCTCGGGCCCTGTCTGGCTCCGTCAGGCCCTGTCGGGTTTGCTCGGGCCCTATCGGGCTCCGTCGGGCCCTGTCGGGTTTCCTCGGGCTCTGTCGGTCTCCATCGAGCCCTGTCAGGCTCCGTCGGGCCCTGTCGGGTTTGCTTGGGCCCTGTCGGGTTTGCTCAGGCACTGTCGGGTTTGCTCAGGCCCTGTCGGGTTTGCTTGGGCCCTGTCGGGCTCCGTCGGGCCCTGTCGGGTTTCCTCGGGCCCTGTCGGGCTCCATCGAGCCCTGTCAGGCTCCGTCGAGCCCTTTCAGGTTTGCTCGGGCCCTGTTGGGCTCCGTCGAGCCACGTCAGGCTCTGTCAGGTCCTGTCAGGTTTGTTCTGGCCCTGTCGGTCCTTGTCGGGCCCTTTCGGGTTTGCTCGGGCTCTGTCGGGCTCCGTTGGGCCCTGTCGGGTTTGCTCGGGCACTGTCGGGTTTGCTCAGGCCCTGTCAGGCTCTGTCGACGCCTGTCAGGTTTGCTCGGGCCCTGTCGGGCTCCATCGAACCCTGTCAGGCTTTGTCGGGTCCTGTCGGGTTTGCTCAGGCCCTGTCAGGCTCCGTCGACCCCTGTCAGGTATGCTCGGGCCCTGTCGGGTTTGCCCAGGCCCTGTCAGGCTCCGTCGACCCCTGTCAGGTTTGCTCGGGCCCTGTCGGGCTCCGTCGAGCCCTGTCAGGTTTGCTCGGGCCCTGTCGGGTTTGCTCAGGCCCTGTCAGGCTCCGTCGAGCCCTGTCGGGTTTGCTCAGGCCCTGTCAGGCTCCGTCAGGCCCTGTCGGGTTTGCTCGGGCCCTGTCGGGTTTGCTGGGGCCCTGTCGGGCTCCATCGGGCCCTGTCGGGTTTGCTCGGGCCCTGTCGGGCTCCGTCTAGCCCTGTCGGGTTTCCTCGGGCCCTGTCGGGCTCCATCGAGCCCTGTCAGGCTCTGTGAGGCTTTGTCGGGTTTGCTCGGGCCCTGTCGGGCTTTGTCGGGCCCTGTCAGGCTTTGTCGGGCCCTGTCGGGTTTGCTCGGGCCCTGTCGGGCCTTGTCGGGCCCTGTCGGGATTGCTCGGGCCCTGTCGGGCTCCGTCGAGCTTTGTCGGGTTTGTTCGGGCCCTTTCGGTTTTACTCAGGCCCTGTCAGGCTCCGACAAGCCCTGTCAGGTTTGCTCGGGCCCTGTCGGGTTTGCTCGGGCCCTCTCGGGCTCCGTCGGGCTCTGTCGGGTTTCCTCGGGCCCTGTCAGGCTCCGTCAGGCCCTGTCGGGTTTGCTCGGGCCCTATCGGGCTCCGTGGGGCCCTGTCGGGTTTCCTCGGGCCCTGTCGGGCTCCATCGAGACCTGTCAGGCTCCGTCGGGCCCTTTCGGGTTTGCTCGGGCCCTGTCGGGCTCCGTCAGGCCCTGTCGGACTTGCTCAGGCCCTGTCGGGTTTGCTCGAGCCCTGTCGGGCTCCATCGGGCCCTGTCGGGTTTGCTCGGGCCCTATCGGGCTCCGTCGGGCCCTGTTGGGTTTCCTCGGGCCCTGTCAGGCTCCATCGAGCCCTGTCAGGCTTCGTCGGGCCCTTTCGGGTTTGCTCGGGCCCTGTCGGGCTCCGTCAGGCCCTGTCGGGTTTGCTCGGGCCCTATCGGGCTCCGTCGGGCCCTGTCGGGTTTCCTCTGGCTCTGTCGGTCTCCATCGAGCCCTGTCAGGCTCCGTCAGGCTCTGTCGGGTTTGCTCGGGCCCTATCGAGCTCCGTCGGGCCCTGTCGGGTTTCCTCGGGCTCTGTCGGTCTCCATCGAGCCCTGTCAGGCTCCGTCGGGCCCTGTCGGGTTTGCTCGGGCCCTGTCGGGTTTGCTCAGGCACTGTCGGGTTTGCTCAGGCCCTGTCGGGTTTGCTTGGGCCCTGTCGGGTTTGCTCGGGCCCTGTCAGGCTTCCTCGGGCCCTGTCGGGCTCCATCGAGCCCTATCAGGCTCCGTCGGACCCTATCAGGCTTTGCTCGGGCCCTGTCGGGCTCCGTCAGGCCCTGTCGGGTTTGCTCGGGCCCTATCGGGCTCCGTCGGGCCCTGTCGGGTTTCCTCAGGCTCTGTCGGTCTCCATCGAGCCCTGTCAGGCTCTGTCGGGCCCTGTCGGGTTTGCTCGGGCCCTGTCGGGTTTGCTTGGGCCCTGTCGGGCTCCGTCGGGCCCTGTCGGGTTTCCTCGGGCCCTGTCGGGCTCCATCGAGCCCTGTCAGGCTCCGTCGGGCCCTTTCGGGTTTGCTCGGGCCCTGTCGGGCTCCGTCGAGCCATGTCGGGTTTCCTCGGGCCCTGTCGGGTTCCATCGAGCCCTGTCAGGCTCCGTCGGGCCTTTTTGGGTTTGCTCGGGCCCTGTCGGGCTCCGTCAGGCCCTGTCAGGCTTTGTCAGGTCCTGTCAGGTTTGTTCTGGCCCTGTCGGGCCTTGTCGGGCCCTGTCGGGTTTGCTCGGGCTCTGTCGTGCTCCGTTGGGCCCTGTCGGGTTTGCTCGGGCACTGTCGCGTTTGCTCAGGCCCTGTCAGGCTCCGTCGACCCCTGTCAGGTTTGCTCGGGCCCTGTCGGGTTTGCTCAGGCCCTGTCAGGCTCCGTCGACCCCTGTCAGGTTTGCTCGGGCCCTGTCGGGCTCCGTCGGGCCCTATCAGGTTTGCCCGGGCCCTGTCGGGTTTCCTCGGGCCCTGTCAGGCTCCGTCGGGCCCTGTCAGGTTTGCTCGGGCCCTGTCGGGCTCCGTCGGGCCCTATCAGGTTTGCTCGGGCCCTGTCGGGTTTCCTCGGGCCCTCTCAGGCTCCGTCGAGCTCTGTCAGGTTTGCTCAGGCCCTGTCAGGCTCCGTCAGGCCCTGTCGGGTTTGCTCGGGCCCTGTCGGGTTTGCTCGGGCCCTGTCGGGCTCCGTCGGGCCCTGTCGGGTTTGCTCGGGCCCTGTCGGGCTCCGTCTAGCCCTGTCGGGTTTCCTCGGGCACTGTCGGGCTCCATCGAGCCCTGTCAGGCTCTGTGAGGCTTTGTCGGGTTTGCTCGGGCCCTGTCAGGCTCCGTCGGGCCCTGTCAGGCTTTGTCAGGCCCTGTCGGGTTTGCTCGGGCCCTGTCGGGCCTTGTCGGGCCCTGTCGGGTTTGCCCGGGCCCTGTCAGGCTCCGTCAGGCCCTGTCGGGTTTGCTCGGGCCCTATCGGGCTCCGTGGGGCCCTGTCGGGTTTCCTCGGGCCCTGTCGGGCTCCATCAGCCCTGTCGGGCCCAGTCGGGCCCTTTCGGGTTTGCTCGGGCCCTGTCGGGCTCCGTCAGGCCCTGTCGGACTTGCTCAGGCCCTGTCGGGTTTGCTCGAGCCCTGTCGGGCTCCATCGGGCCCTGTCGGGTTTGCTCGGGCCCTATCGGGCTCCGTCGGGCCCTGTCGGGTTTCCTCGGGCCCTGTCAGGCTCCATCGAGCCCTGTCAGGCTTCGTCGGGCCCTTTCGGGTTTGCTCAGGCCCTGTCAGGCTCCGTCAGGCCCTGTCGGGTTTGCTCGGGCCCTGTCGAGCTCCGTTGAGCCATGTCGGGTTTGCTCGGGCCCTGTCGGGCTCCATCGAACCCTGTCAGGCTTTGTCAAGTCCTGTCGGGTTTGCTCAGGCCCTGTCAGGCTCCGTCGAACCCTGTCAGGTATGCTCGGGCCCTGTCGGGCTCCGTCGGGCCCTATCAGGTTTGCTCGGGCCCTGTCGGGTTTGCTCAGGCCCTGTCAGGCTCCGTCGAGCCCTGTCGGGTTTGCTCAGGCCCTGTCAGGCTCCGTCAGGCCCTGTCGGGTTTGCTCGGGCCCTGTCGGGCTTCCTCGGGCCCTGTCGGGCTCCATCGAGCCCTGTCAGGCTCCGTCGGACCCTATCAGGCTTTGCTCGGGCCCTGTCGGGCTCCGTCAGGCCCTGTCGGGTTTGCTCGGGCCCTATCGGGCTCCGTCGGGCCCTGTCGGGTTTCCTCGGGCTCTGTCGGTCTCCATCGAGCCCTGTCAGGCTACGTCGGGCCCTTTCGGTTTTACTGAGGCCCTGTCAGGCTCCGACAAGCCCTGTCAGGTTTGCTCGGGCCCTGTCGGGTTTGCTCGGGCCCTCTCGGGCTCCGTCGGGCTCTGTCGGGTTTCCTCGGGCCCTGTCAGGCTCCGTCAGGCCCTGTCGGGTTTGCTCGGGCCCTATCGGGCTCCGTGGGGCCCTGTCGGGTTTCTTCGGGCCCTGTCGGGCTCCATCGAGCCCTGTCAGGCTCCGTTGGGCCCTTTCGGGTTTGCTCGGGCCCTGTCGGGCTCCGTCAGGCCCTGTCGGACTTGCTCAGGCCCTGTCGGGTTTGCTCGAGCCCTGTCGGGTTCCATCGGGCCCTGTCGGCTTTGCTCGGGCCCTATCGGGCTTCGTCGGGCCCTGTCGGGTTTCCTCGGGCCCTGTCAGGCTCCATCGAGCCCTGTCAGGCTTCGTCGGGCCCTTTCGGGTTTGCTCGGGCCCTGTCGGGCTCCGTCAGGCCCTGTCGGGTTTGCTCGGGCCCTGTCAGGCTCCGTCGCGCCCTGTCGGGTTTCCTCGGGCCCTGTCGGGCTCCATCGAGCCCTGTCGGGTTTGCTCGGGCCCTGTCGGGCTCCATCGGACCCTATCAGGCTTTATCAGGTCCTTTCGGGTTTGCTCAGGCCCTGTCGGGCCTTGTCAGGCCCTGTCGGGTTTGCTCGGGCCCTGTCGGGTTTGCCCGCGTCCTGTCGGGCTCCGTCAGGCCCTGTCAGATTCGCTCGGGCCCTGTCGGGTTTGCTCGGGCCCTGTCAGGCTCCGTCAGGCCCTGTCGGGTTTGCTCGGGCCCTATCGGGCTCCGTGGGGCCCTGTCGGGTTTCCTCGGGCCCTGTCGGGCTCCATCGAGCCCTGTCAGGCTCCGTCGGGCACTTTTGGGTTTGCTTGGGCCCTGTCGGGATCCGTTGGGCCCTGTCTGGTTTCCTCGGGCCCTGTCGGGCTCCTTCGAGCCCTGTCAGGTTTGCTCGGGCCGTGTCGGGTTTGCTCGGGCCCTGTCAGGCTCCATCGAGCCCTGGCGGGTTTGCTCGGGCCCTGTCAGGCTCCGTCGGGCCCTGTCGGGTTTCCTCAAGCCCTGTCGGGCTCCATCGAGCCCTGTCAGGCTTTGTCGAACCCTGTCAGGCTCTGTCAGGCCTTTTCGGGTTTGCTCGGGTCCTGTCGGGCTCCGTCGGGCCCTGTCAGGCTTTGTCAGGTCCTGTCAGGTTTGTTCGGGCCCTGTCGGGCCTTGTCGGGCCCTGTCGGGTTTGCTCGGGCTCTGTCGGGCTCCGTTGGGCCCTGTCGGGTTTGCTCGGGCCCTGTCGGGTTTGCTCGGGCCCTGTCGGGTTTGCTCGGGCCCTGTCAGGTTCCGTCAAGCCCTGTCGGGTTTGCTCGGGCCCTGTCGGGTTTGCTAGGGCCCTGTCGGGTTTGCTCAGGCCGTGTCGGGTTTGCTGAAGCCCTGTCAGGCTTCGACGGACCCTGTCGGGTTTTCTCGGGCCCTGTCGGGCATTGTCGAGCCCTGTCGGGTTTGCTCGGGCCCTGTCAGGCTCCGTCGCGCCCTGTCAGGCTTTGTCGGGTCCTGTCGGGTTTGCTCAGGCCCTGTCGGGCCTTGTCAGGCCCTGTCGGGTTTGCTCGGGCCCTGTCGGGTTTGCCCCCGTCTTGTCGGGCTCCGTCGGGCCCTGTCAGATTCGCTCGGGCCCTGTCGGGTTTGCTCGGGCCCTGTCAGGCTCCGTCAGGCCCTGTCGGGTTTGCTCGTGCCCTGTCAAGCTCCGTCGGGCCCTGTCAGGCTTTGTCAGGTCCTGTCGGGTTTGCTCAGGCCCTGTCAGGCCTTGTCAGGCCCTGTCGGGTTTGCTCGGGCCCTGTCGGGTTTGCCCTGTCCTGTTGGGCTCCGTCGGGCCCTGTCAGATTCGCTCGGGCCCTGTCGGGTTTGCTCGGGCCCTGTCAGGCTCCGTCAGGCCCTGTCGGGTTTTCTCGTGCCCTGTCGGGCTCCGTCGGGCCCTGTCGGGTTTCCTTGGGCCCTGTCAGGCTCCATCGAGCCCTGTCAGGCTTTGTTGAACCCTGTCAGGTTTGCTCGGGCCATGTCGGGTTTGCTCGGGCCCTGTCAGGCTCTGTCGGGCCCTGTCTGGTTTCCTCGGGCCCTGTCGGGCTCCTTTGAGCCCTGTCAGGTTTGCTGGGGCCGTGTCGGGTTTGCTCGGGCCCTGTCAGGCTCCGTCGAGCCCTGGCGGGTTTGCTCGGGCCCTGTCGGGCCTTGTCGGGCCCTGTCGGATTTGCTCGGGCTCTGTCGGGCTCTAGCATGCCCTGTCGGGTTTGCCCGGGCCCTGTCAGGCTCCGTCAGGCCCTGTCGGGTTTGCTCGGGCCCTATCGGGCTCCGTGGGGCCCTGTCGGGTTTCCTCGGGCCCTGTCGGGCTCCATCGAGCCCTGTCAGGCTCCGTCGGGCCCTTTTGGGTTTGCTCGGGCCCTTTCGGGTTTACTCGGGCCCTGTCAGGCTCCGTCAGGCCCTGTCGGACTTGCTCAGGCCCTGTCGGGTTTGCTCGAGCCCTGTCGGGCTCCATCGGGCCCTGTCGGGTTTGCTTGGGCCCTATCGGGCTCCGTCGGGCCCTGTCGGGTTTCCTCGGGCCCTGTCGGGCTCCATCGAGCCCTGTCAGGCTCCGTCGGGCCCTTTCGGGTTTGCTCGGGCCCTGTCGGGCTCCGTCGAGCCATGTCGGGTTTCCTCGGGCCCTGTCGGGTTCCATCGAGCCCTGTCAGGCTCCGTCGGGCCTTTTTGGGTTTGCTCGGGCCCTGTCGGGCTCCGTCGGGCCCTGTCAGGCTTTGTCAGGTCCTGTCAGGTTTGTTCTGGCCCTGTTGGGCCTTGTCGGGCCCTGTCGGGTTTGCTCGGGCTCTGTCGGGCTCCGTTGGGCCCTGTCGGGTTTGCTCGGGCACTGTCGGGTTTGCTCAGGCCCTGTCAGGCTCCGTCGACCCCTGTCGGGTTTGCTCGGGCCCTGTCGGGCTCCGTCGACCCCTGTCAGGTTTGCTCGGGCCCTGTCGGGCTCCGTCGGGCCCTATCAGGTTTGCTCGGGCCCTGTCGGGTTTGCTCGGGCCCTGTCAGGCTCCGTCGAGCCCTGTCAGGTTTGCTCAGGCCCTGTCAGGCTCCGTCAGGCCCTGTCGGGTTTGCTCGGGCCCTGTCGGGTTTGCTCGGGCCCTGTCGGGCTCCGTCGGGCCCTGTCGGGTTTGCTCGGGCCCTGTCGGGCTCCGTCTAGCCCTGTCGGGTTTCCTCGGGCCCTGTCGGGCTCCATCGAGCCCTGTCAGGCTCTGTGAGGCTTTGTCGGGTTTGCTCGGGCCCTGTCAGGCTCCGTCGGGCCCTGTCAGGCTTTGTCGGGCCCTGTCGGGTTTGCTCGGGCCCTGTCGGGCCTTGTCGGGCCCTGTCGGGATTGCTCGGGCCCTGTCGGGCTCCGTCGAGCTTTGTCGGGTTTGTTCGGGCCCTTTCGGTTTTACTCAGGCCCTGTCAGGCTCCGACAAGCCCTGTCAGGTTTGCTCGGGCCCTGTCGGGTTTGCTCGGGCCCTCTCGGGCTCCGTCGGGCTCTGTCGGGTTTCCTCGGGCCCTGTCAGGCTCCGTCAGGCCCTGTCGGGTTTGCTCGGGCCCTGTCGGGTTTGCTGAAGCCCTGTCAGGCTTCGTCGGACTCTGTCGGGTTTGCTAGGGCCGTGTCGGGCTCCGTCGGGCCCTGTCCGGTTTGCTCGGGCCCTGTCGGATTTGCTTGGGCCCTGTCGGGCTCCGTCGAGCCATGTCGGGTTTGCTCGGGACCTGTCGGGCTCCATCGAACCCTGTCAGGCTTTGTCGGGTCCTGTCGCGTTTGCTCAGGCCCTGTCAGGCTCCGTCGACCCCTGTCAGGTATGCTCGGGCCCTGTCGGGTTTGCTCAGGCCCTGTCAGGCGCCGTCGACCCCTGTCAGGTTTGCTCGGGCCCTGTCGGGCTTGCTCGGGCCCTTGCGGGTTTGCTCGGGCCCTGTCGGGCTCCGTCGGTCCCTGTCGGGTTTGCTCGGGCCCTGTTGGGCTTCGTCGGGCCCTGTCAGGTTTGCTCGGGCCCTGTCGGGTTTGCTCAGGCCCTGTCAGGCTCCGTCGAGCCCTGTCGGGTTTGCTCGGGCCCTGTCAGGCTCCGTCAGGCCCTGTCGGGTTTGCTCGGGCCCTGTCGGGTTTGCTAGGGCCCTGTTGGGCTCCGTCGGGCCCTGTCTGGTTTCCTCGGGCCCTGTCGGGCTCCATCGGACCCTGTCGGGTTTGCTCGGGCCCTGTCGGGTTTGCTGAAGCCCTGTTGGGCTTCGTCGGACCCTGTCGGGTTTGCTCGGGCCCTGTCGGGCTCCGTCGAGCCCTGTCGGGTTTGCTCGGGCCCTGTCAGGCTCCGTCGCGCCCTGTCGGGTTTCCTCGGGCCCTGTCGGGCTCCATCGAGCCCTGTCAGGTTTGCTCGGGCCCTGTCGGGTTTGCTCGGGCCCTGTCGGGTTTGCTCGGGCCCTGTCAGGCTCCATCGGACCCTGTCAGGCTTTGTTGGGTTCTGTCAGGTTTGCTTGGGCCCTGTCGGGTTTGCCCGCGTCCTGTCGGGCTTTGTCAAGCCCAGTAAGGTTCGCTCGGGCCCTGTCGGGTTTGCTCGGGCCCTGTCAGGCTTCGTCGGGCCCTTGCGGGTTTGCTCGGGCCCTGTCGGGCTCCGTCAGGCCCTGTCGGGTTCGCTCGGGCCCTATCGGGCTCCGTCGGGCCCTGTCGGGTTTCCTCGGGCCCTGTCGGGCTCCATCGAGCCCTGTCAGGCTCCGTCGGGCCCTTTCAGGTTTGCTTGGGCCCTGTCGGGCTCCGTCGGGCCCTGTCGGGTTTGCTCGGGCCCTGTCGGGTTTGCTCGGGCCCTGTCAGGCTTTGTCAAGCCCTGTCGGGTCTGCTAGGGTCCTGTCGGGCTCCGTCGGGCCCTGTCTGGTTTCCTCAGGCCCTGTCGGACTCCGTCGATCCCTGTCGGGTTTGCTCAGGCCCTGTCAGGCTCCGTCGCGCCCTGTCGGGTTTTCCTCGGGCCCTGTCGGGCTCCATCGAGCCCTGTCGGGTTTGCTCGGGCCCTGTCAGGCTCCATCGGACCCTGTCAGGCTTTGTCGGGTCCTGTCGGGTTTGCTCAGGCCCTGTCGGGCCTTGTCAGGCCCTGTCGGGTTTGCTCAGGCCCTGTCGGTCTCCGTCGGGCCCTGTCAGATTCGCTCGGGCCCTGTCGGGTTTGCTCAGGCCCTGTCAGGCTCCGTCAGGCCCTGTCGGGTTTGCTCGGGCCCTGTCAGGCTCCGTCGGGCCCTGTCAGGTTTGCTCAGGCCCTGTCGTGATCCGTTGGGCCCTGTCGGGTTTGCTCGGGCCCTGTCAGGCTCCGTCGAGCCCTGTCAGGTTTGCTCGGGCCCTGTCGGGTTTGCTCGGGCCCTGTCAGGCTCCGTCGGGCCCTGTCGGGTTTCCTCCGGCCCTGTCGGGCTCCATCGAGCCCTGTCAGGCTTTGTCGAACCCTGTCGGGTTTGCTCGGGCCCTGTTGGGTTTCCTCGGGTCCTGTCAGGCTCTGTCGGGCCCTGTCGGGTTTGCTCGGGCCCTGTCAGGCTCCGTCGGGCCCTGTCGGATTTCCTCGGGCCCTCTCGGGTTCCGTCGGGCCCTGTCGGGTATCCTCGGGCTATGTCGGACTCTATCGAGCCCTGTCAGGCTCCGTCGGTCTCTTTCGGGTTTGCTCAGGCCCTGTCGGGCTTTGTCGGGCCCTGTCAGGCTTTGTCAGGTCCTGTCAGGTTTGCTCGGGCCCTGTCGGGCCTTGTCGGGCCCTGTCGGGTTTGCTCGGGCTCTGTCGGGCTCCAGCTTGCCCTGTCGGGTTTGCCCTGGCCCTGTCGGGCTCCATCGAGCCCTGTCAGGCTTCGTCGGGCCCTTGCGGGTTTGCTCGGGCCCTGTCGGGCTTCGTCAGGCCCTGTCGGGTTCGCTCGGGCCCTATCGGGCTCCGTCGGGCCCTGTCGGGTTTCCTCGGGCCCTGTCGGGCTCCATCGAGCCCTTTCAGGCTCCGTCGGGCCCTTTCGGGTTTGCTCGGGCCCTGTCGGGCTCCGTCGGGCCCTGTCGGGTTTGCTCGGGCCCTGTCGGGTTTGCTCGGGCCCTGTCAGGCTTTGTCAAGCCCTGTCGGGTTTGCTAGGGCCCTGTCGGGCTCCGTCGGGCCCTGTCTTGTTTCCTTAGGCCCTGTCGGGCTCCGTCGGGCCCTGTCGGGTTTGCTCAGGCCCTGTCGGGTTTGCTAGGGTCCTGTCGGGCTCCGTCGGGCCCTGTCTGGTTTCCTCAGGCCCTGTCGGGCTCCGTCGAGCCCTGTCGGGTTTGCTCGGGCCCTGTCAGGCTCCGTCGCGCCCTGTCGGGTTTCCTCGGGCCCTGTCGGGCTCCATCGAGCCCTGTCGGGTTTGCTCGGGCCCTGTCGGGCTCCATCGGACCCTGTCAGGCTTTGTCGGGTCCTGTCGGGTTTGCTCAGGCCCTGTCGGGCCTTGTCAGGCCCTGTCGGGTTTGCTCAGGCCCTGTCGGGCTCCGTCGGGCCCTGTCAGATTCGCTCGGGCCCTGTCGGGTTTGCTCGGGCCCTGTCAGGCTCCGTCAGGCCCTGTCGGGTTTGCTCGGGCCCTGTCAGGCTCCCCTTGTCCTCAGGACTCATTCTCACATCCTGGGCACCCCCCATTGTCCCCAGGGTGCAACTTGTGGGGGTCAGGATTTGGGGTACAGGGTTTGGGGGTGCAGGGTTTAGTGGTGTAGGGTTTGGGGGTGCAGGTCTTGGGGAGGCAGAATTGGGGGTTCAGGTTTTTAGAGTTCAGGGATTTGGGGGTGCAGATTTTGGGTGTTCAGGACCTGGGGGTGCAGGATTTGGGGATGTAGGTTTGGGGTGCAGGGCTTAGGGTTTCAGTACCTTGGGTTGAAGAGGTTTGGGGGGAAGGGTTGTGTACGGCAGGATTTGGGGGTGCAGGGCTTTGGGCTGAATGTTTGGGGGTGCAGGGTTCGCATGTTTAGGAACTGGGGGTGCAGAATTTGGGTTTGCAGGTTTGGGGAATGTTGCGGTAAAGGATTTGGGGTGCAGGGTTGGGGGACGCAGGATCTGAGGGTGCAGCGTTTGGGGTGCAGAGTTAGGGGCTGCAGGATCTGGGGTGCAGGGTTTGGGGGGCACTGTTTTGGGGGGAAGGATTTGCGAGATGCAGGGTTTAAGGGTTTAGAATTGGAGGTGTCGAATTTTGGGGTGCAGGAGGTGTGGGGTTTGGGGTTGCAGGATTTCGGGGAGAATGGTTTGGGGGTGCAAGACTTGAGGGTGCAGGGTTTGGGGGTTTGGGACATGGGGCTGGAGGATTTGGGGATGCAGGATTTGGGGTGCAGTGTGTGGGGGTGCAAGATCTTGGGGTGTACGAGCGTTGGGTGTGGGATTTGAAGGACAATGATTTGGGGGTGCAGGGATTGGGGGTGTAGGGTTTTGGGGTTGCTGCGTTTGGAGATTCGGGATGTGGAGGTCAAGGATTTAGGGGTACAAGGGCTGGTTGCAGGATTTGGGGTGCAGGGTTTGGTTGCAGGATTTGGGGTGCAGGGTTTGAAGTGCAGGGCTAAAGGGGGCAGGATTTGGAGGTGCAAGATTTGGTGGTCTGGGGTACTGGGCTGCAGGGTTTTGGGGTGCGGGATTTGGGGGTGCAGGTTCCATGTCTTTAGGAACTGGGCGGGGAGGGTTTCTTGGTGTGGACTTTTGAGTGCAAGTTTGAGGGGCCTTGATTTTGGGGTGCATGGTTTGGGGGGCAGGATTCCGGGTGTAAGGTTTTGAGGTGCAGGACTTGGGGGTGCAGGTTTCACGCGTTAAGGAACTGGGGCTGCAGAGGTTGGGGGTGCAGTGTTGTGGGCTGCAGGGTTGAAGGGTGCAGGATTTAGGGGTACAGGTTTTGGGGGTGCAGGAGCTGGGGGTGCAGGCTGTAGGGATCAGAATATGGGGGTGCAGGGTTCTGGGGTGCAGGATCTGGGTGAGCAGGCTGTTGGGGTACAGAACCTTGTAGTTCAGCGTTTAGAGGCAGGATTTGGGGGTGCAGGGCTTTGGGGTGAGGGGTCTGGGGTGAGGGGTTCAGGTGTTCAGCACCTGGGGGTGCAGGACCTGAGGGTTGGAGGATTTGAGGGTGCAGGGATTTGGGGGTGCAGGGATATGGGGTGCAACTTGTGGGGTGCAGGGTTTTGGGTATAGGGTTTTGGGGTGCAGAGTTTTGGGGGGGGGGATTGGGGGAGCAGGGTTTCAGGGTGCAAGGTTCAGTGGTGCAGGGTTCTGGGGGTGCAGGGTTTAGCGCCAGAATTGGGGGTGCAGGGTTTGGGATTGCAGGGTGTTGGGGGAAGGATCTGGGGGTACAAGATTTGGGGTAGCAGGGTTTTGGGGTGCAACTTGTGGGGGCAGGATTTGGGGTCCAGGAGGTTGGGGGTGCAGGGTTTGGGGTGTAGGATTTAGTGGAGCAGGGACTGGGGGTGAAGGTCTTGGGGAGGCAGAATTGGGGGTGCAGGTCTTGGGGAGGCAGAATTGGGGGTGCAGATTTTGGCTGTTCAGGACCTGGGGGTGCAGGATTTGGGGATGTAGGTTTTGGGGGGTAGATTTTGGGGTGCTGGGTTCGGCACATGGGTCTGGAGGATTTGGGGGTGCAGGGTTAAGGGGTTTCGGATTTTGGGGTGCACAGATTAGGGTGCACGTTCTGGGCATGTATGATTTGAGAGTGCAGGGCTTTGGGGTACAGGATTTGGGGGGCAGGGTTTTGGGGTCAGGATCTGGGGGTGCAGGGTGTTGGGGAGAAGGATTTGGGGGTGCAGCATTTTGAAGTGCAGGGTTTGGAGGAGGGAGGTTTTGGGGGTGAAAGATTTGGTGGTTCAGGTTTTGGGGGTGCAGTGTTAAAAGGGTGGAGGATTAGGGGTGCAGGATTTGGGGGTGCACTGTTTGGGGGTGCAGGGTTTAGAAGTCAGGTCTAAGAGTGCAGCGTTTGGAGTGCAGGGGCTTGGGGGGAAATTTAAGGTTGCAGAGTGTGGGGTGCATAGGACTGGGGCACAGGATTTGGGGGTGCAGGGTTTCAGGGTTCAAGATTTGGAGGTGTGCAGTTTTGGGGTGCAGGGACTGGGGGTGAAGGATTTGAGGCTGCAGGGTGGTGGGGGGAGGATTTGGGGGTGAGAGATTTGGGGTGCAGGATGTGGGGGTGCAGAGTTTTGGGAGGCAAGGATCTGGGGCTGCAGGATTTGGGGGTTCAGTGTTTAGGGCAGCACAACCTCGGGGTGCAGGGGTTTGCAGTGAAAGGTTTGGTAGGCAGGATTTGGGGTGCAGGATTCTGGGGTGCTGGGTTTGGGGTACAGGATTTGGTGTTGCAGGGATGGGGTTGAAGGGCTTGGGTTTCCAGGCCTTTGAGGTGCAAGGTTTGGGAGGGAATTCTTTGGGGTGCAGGGTTTGGGGTTCCAGGAGGTGGGGGAAGGACCTTGGGGTGTAGGGTTTGGGGGGGCAGGGTTTTGGGGGAAGGATTTAGGGGTGCAGGGTTTTGAAGTGCAGCGTTTCAGGGGGGCATGGTTTTGGGGGTGCACATGTGGGGGTCCAGGTTTGGGGGATGCAGAGTTTGTGAATGGAGGATTTTGGGGTGCTGGGTTTGGGGCTGCCTAATTTGGGGGTGCAGTGTTTGGGTGTTCAGGACCTGGGGTTGCTGCGTTTGGGAATGCAGGCTTTGGGGGTGCAGGGCTCAGGATTTGGGAGGGCAGGATCAGGGGGTGTAAGATTTCAGGGTTTAGGGGTGCAAAGTATGGTAGGGCTGAATTATAGGGGTGCAAAGTATGGTAGGGCTGAATTTAGGGGTGCAGGATTTGGTATTACAGGTTTTGGGGAATCATGGCTTGGGAGGAAGGATTTAGGGGTGCAGGGTTTCAAGATGCAGGATTTGGGGTGCAGTATTTGGGGTTGCAGGTTTTGGGGTGCAAGTTGTGGGGCGGCAGGATATCGGGTACAGGGTTCTGGGCTGCAGGGTTTGGGGGTGCAGGATTTCAACGTGCAGGGTTCTGGGGTGCAGTATCTGGGGGTCCAGGGTTTGGCAGTGCATTGGCTTTGGGGGTTGAAGGATTTGGGGGTGCAGGGTTTAGGGATGCCGGATTTGGGGGTGCAGGATTTGGAAGTGCAGAGTTAGGGGGCAGGATTTTCAGTGCAGGGTTTCAGGGTACAGAACTTGGTGGTGCAGGATCTGGGGGTGCAGGTTTTCGGTGGGGAATTTGGGGGTGCAGGGTGTTGAGGAAGGATCTGAGGGTACAATATTTGGGCTTTAAGGGTTTAGGGGGGCAGGATCTGGCAGTGCAGAGTTTGGGGACAGGACCTGGGGGTGCAGCGATTGGGGTTACAGGTTCTGGGGGTGCAGGGTCGAGGGAATTATTTGAGGTGCAGGGTTATGAGAGTGCAGGATTTCTGGGTGCAGAGTTTGGGGTGCGGGGTATGGGGCAGCAGCATCTGGGGGTGTAGGTTTTGGGGGTTCATTCATTTGGGGGGAGGATCTGGGGGTGCAGGGTTTAAGGGTTCAGGATTTGGAGGTGTAGGGTTTTGGGGTAAAGGGTTCTGGGTTGAGGTTTTGGGGTGAAAGATTTGGGGATGCAGTGTTAAGGGGTGGAGGCTTAGAGGTGCAAGATTTGGGGGTGCAGAGTTTTTGTGTGTCTGATTTGGGGGTGCAGGGTCTGGGGGTGCAAGATCCTGGAATTCAGGATCTGGGGGTTCAAGATTTGGGGGTGCAGGGTATGGGAGGGAAGGATCTGGGGCTTCAGGATTTGGGGGTGCACTGTTTGGGGGTGCAGGGTTTAGAAGTCAGGTCTAAGAGTGCAGCGTTTGGGGTGCAGGGGCTTGGGGGGAAATTTAAGGTTGCAGAGTGTGGGGTGCACAGGACTGGGGCACAGGATTTGGGGGTGCGGGGTTTCAGGGTTCAGGATTTGGAGGTGTGGAGTTTTGGGGTGCAGGGGTTGGGAGTGCAGGGTGGTGGGGGTGAGAGATTTGGGTGCAGGATTTGGGGGTGCAGAGTCTTGGGAGGCAAGGATCCGGGTCTGCAGGATTTGGGGGTGCAGGGTTTCAGGGTTCAAGATTTGGAGGTGTGCAGTTTTGGGGTGCAGGGACTGGGGGTGAAGGATTTGAGGCTGCAGGGTGGTGGGGGGAGGATTTGGGGGTGAGAGATTTGGGGTGCAGGATGTGGGGGTGCAGAGTTTTGGGAGGCAAGGATCTGGGGCTGCAGGATTTGGGGGTTCAGTGTTTAGGGCAGCACAACCTCGGGGTGCAGGGGTTTGCAGTGAAAGGTTTGGTAGGCAGGATTTGGGGTGCAGGATTCTGGGGTGCTGGGTTTGGGGTACAGGATTTGGTGTTGCAGGGATGGGGTTGAAGGGCTTGGGTTGCCAGGCCTTTGAGGTGCAGGATTTGGAGGTGCAAGGTTTGGGAGGGAATTCTTTGGGGTGCAGGGTTTGGGGGCAGGTTTAGGGGTGGAGGGTATAGGACGGAAGGATTTGGGAATGCAGGGTTTGGGGTGCAGGTTTCGGGGTTCAGGAAGGTAGGGAGGGCAGGATTAGGGGGTGCAAGGTTTCAGTTGTAGGGTTTAGGGGTGCAGAGTTTGGTAGGGCCGAATTTGGGGGTGCAGGATCTGGGGTGCAGGGTTTGGGAAGACAGGATCGGGGGTGGAGGATTTGGGGGTGCAGGATTGAGGGGCAGGGTTTTGGTGCAGGGCTTGGGGTCAGGATCTGGGGTGCAGGTTTGGGAAGAGTATTTTGGGGTGCAGGATTTTGTGTGCCGTGTCTGCGGGGCAGGTTTGGGGTGATCACTGCTGATCCGCACACACTCGCTCTCTCTGGTATTCACCTCCACTCCTGCTCCTCCACCTCCCCACTGTTCTCTCCACCTCCTCTCTTCTCATTCCCACCACACTCTGCACACAGACCCGACCACTGAGAATGTTCCAGAACACGCTGATCCAAACCCCGCTGGGACCTCCAGGCTCCATGGCAGTGTGAAAATGGAGTGTGCCACAGAATCCCTTTGGGTGTCAAACACCTTGAAGGTGCTGGAGTCCAAGCACAACCCCCCGGCGCTGCCCACGGCCCTCAGGAGCTCCTGTGGAAACCCCTCCAGGGATGGCGGCTCCAGCCCTGCCCTGGGCAGCCCGTTCAGTGCCCGACAGCCCTCGCTGGGAGGAACAGCTCCCAGGCTCCAGCCAGAAGCTCACCCGGTACCGCTGGGGCCGTCTCCTCTCCTCCTGCCGCTCGTTCCCGGGCAGAGTCCCCGAAGCCCGCTCTCCGGGCGCTCTGCGGGCGGCTCCTGGCCCGGCCGCCCCCCGCACTTCCGCTCTGGCTCCGCCCCAAGGCTCAGGCGGGAACGGCCGCTGCGGCCCGGCCGGCCAATCGCAGCTCGCCGCCTCAGCCCCGCCCCCTCAAACCAGCCCTTGGCCCCGCCCCCTCCCCCCAGCCCCTCAGGAGGAGCCGCACCCGCTGGTGCTGAGTGCGGAGCTCAGCGCACAAAGAGCTGCACAGGGTGAGAGGGGCAGGGGGATTCGAGCTGGGATGGGCGCTGTTTGCAGACGGAACCAAGTGAGGCACGGGCTCTGCACCTGGAGAGGGAAAAGGTGCAGTGATCACCCCAAACCTGCCCCGCAGACACGGCACCCAAATCCTGCACCCCAAAATACTCTTCCCAAACCCTGCACCCCAGATCCTGACCCCAAGCCCTGCACCAAAACCCTGCCCCTCAATCCTGCACCCCCAAATCCTCCACCCCCGATCCTGTCTTCCCAAACCCTGCACCCCAGATCCTGCACCCCCAAATTCGGCCCTACCAAACTCTGCACCCCTAAACCCTACAACTGAAACCTTGCACCCCCTAATCCTGCCCTCCCTACCTTCCTGAACCCCGAAACCTGCACCCCAAACCCTGCATTCCCAAATCCTTCCGTCCTATACCCTCCACCCCTAAACCTGCCCCCAAACCCTGCACCCCAAAGAATTCCCTCCCAAACCTTGCACCTCCAAATCCTGCACCTCAAAGGCCTGGAAACCCAAGCCCTTCAACCCCATCCCTGCAACACCAAATCCTGTACCCCAAACCCAGCACCCCAGAATCCTGCACCCCAAATCCTGCCTGCCAAACCTTTCACTGCAAACCCCTGCACCCCAAGATTGTGCTGCCCTAAACACTGAACCCCCAAATCCTGCAGACCCGGATCCTTGCCTCCCAAAACTCTGCACCTCCAAATCCTGCACCCCAAATCTCTCACCCCCACCACCCTGCACTCCCAACCCCTGCACCCCAAAACTCCACACCTCCAAATCCTGAACCCTGAAACCCCGCACCCCCAAATCCTGAGCCCCAGTCCTGTGCACCCCACACTCTGCAACCTTAAATTTCCCCCCAAGCCCCTGCACCCCAAACGCTGCACTCTGAGACCTGACTTCTAAACCCTGCACCCCCAGACAGTGCACCCCCAAATCCTGAAGCCCCAGATCCTTCCCTCCCATACTGTGCACCCCCAAATCCTGAACCCTCAGATCCTGAATTCCAGGATCTTGCACCCCCAGACCCTGCACCCCCAAATCAGACACACGAAAACTCTCCACCCCCAAATCTTGCACCTCTAAGCCTCCACCCCTTAACACTGCACCCCCAAATCTTTCACCCCAAAACCTCAACCCAGAACCCTTTACCCCAAAACCCTACACCTCCAAATCCTGAACCCTTAAACCCTGCACCCCCAGATCCTCCCCCCAAATGAATGAACCCCCAAAACCTACACCCCCAGATCCTGCTGCCCCATACCCAGCACCCCAAACTCTGCACCCAGAAATCCTGCACTCTCATAACCCTGCACCTCAAACAATTCCCTCAACCCTGCACCCCCAGAACCTGTAACCCCAATCGCTGCACCCCCAGGTCCTGTCCCCAAACTCTGCACTGCCAGATCCTGCCCCCCTAAACCCTTAAAGCCCAAATATTGCACCCTCAGATCCTTCCTCAACACCTTGCACCCCCAAATTCCCCACCGAAAACCTGCACCCCCAGATCCTGCACCACCAAGTTCTGTGCCCTGAAACCCTGCACTGAAAATCCTGCCCCCCAACTCTGCACCCCCAAATCCTGCACCCCCAAATCCGGCATCCCTAAACCCTGCACCCCCAAATCCTTCAACCCCCAAAGCCAATGCACTGCCAAACCCTGGACCCCCAGATACTGCACCCCAGAACCCTGCACGTTGAAATCCTGCACCCCCAAACCCTGCAGCCCAGAACCCTCTACCCGATATCCTGCCGCCCCACAACTTGCACCCCCCAAACCTGCAACCCCAAATACTGCACCCCAAATCCTGCATCTTGAAACCCTGCACCCCTAAATCCTTCCTCCCAAGCCATGATTCCCCAAAACCTGTAATACCAAATCCTGCACCCCTAAATTCAGCCCTACCATACTTTGCACCCCTAAACCCTGAAATCTTACACCCCCTGATCCTGCCCTCCCAAATCCTGAGCCCTGCACCCCCAAAGCCTGCATTCCCAAACGCAGCAACCCCAGGTCCTGAACACCCAAACACTGCACCCCCAAATTAGGCAGCCCCAAACCCAGCACCCCAAAATCCTCCATTCACAAACTCTGCATCCCCCAAACCTGGACCCCCACATGTGCACCCCCAAAACCATGCCCCCCTGAAACGCTGCACTTCAAAACCCTGCACCCCTAAATCCTTCCCCCAAAACCCTGCCCCCCCAAACCCTACACCCCAAGGTCCTTCCCCCACCTCCTGGAACCCCAAACCCTGCACCCCAAAGAATTCCCTCCCAAACCTTGCACCTCAAAGGCCTGGAAACCCAAGCCCTTCAACCCCATCCCTGCAACACCAAATCCTGTACCCCAAACCCAGCACCCCAGAATCCTGCACCCCAAATCCTGCCTACCAAACCTTTCACTGCAAACCCCTGCACCCCGAGGTTGTGCTGCCCTAAACACTGAACCCCCAAATCCTGCAGCCCCAGATCCTTGCCTCCCAAAACTCTGCACCCCCACATCCTGCACCCCAAATCTCTCACCCCCAAATCCTCCCCCCACCACCCTGCAGCCTCAAATCCTTCACCCCCATCCCCTGCACCCCAAAACTCCACACCTCCAAATCCTGAACCCTGAAACCCCGCACCCCCAAATCCTGTGCCCCAGTCCTGTGCACCCCACACTCTGCAACCTTAAATTTCCCCCCAAGCCCCTGCACCCCAAACGCTGCACTCTTAGACCTGACTTCTAAACCCTGCACCCCCAAACAGTGCACCCCCAAATCCTGCACCCCTAAACCTCCACCCTTTTAACACTGCACCCCCAAAACCTGAACCACCAAATCTTTCACCCCCAAAACCTCCCTCCTCCAAACCCTGCCCTTCAAAATGCTGCACCCCCAAATCCTTCTCCCCAACACCCTGCACCCCCAGATCCTGACCCCAAAACCCTGCCCCCCAAATCCTGTACCCCAAAGCCCTGCACTCTCAAATCATACATGCCCAGAATGTGCACCCTAAACTGTGCACCCCAAAATCCTAAACCCCTTAACCCTGCACCCCCAAATCCTCCAGACCCATGTGCCGAACCCAGCACCCCAAAATCTGCCCCCCAAAACCTACATCCCCAAATCCTGCACCCCCAGGTCCTGAACAGCCAAAATCTGCACCCCCAATTCTGCCTCCCCAAGACCTGCACCCCCAATTCTGCTCCCACAAGACCTTCACCCCCAGTCCCTGCTCCACTAAATCCTACACCCCAAACCCTGCACCCCCAACCTCCTGGACCCCAAATCCTGCCCCCACAAGTTGCACCCCAAAACCCTGCTACCCCAAATCTTGTACCCCCAGATCCTTCCCCCAACACCCTGCAATCCCAAACCCTGCACCCCCAATTCTGGCGCTAAACCCTGCACCCCCAGAACCCTGCACCAGCAATACGTAACTGAACGAAGTAACAGTCACAACATAAAAATACAAAACTCTGCACCCCAAAATCCTATACCCAAAACTCTGCACCCCACAAGTTGCACCCCATATCCCTGCACCCCCAAATCCCTGCACCCCCAAATCCTCCAACCCCCAAGTCCTGCACCCCCAGGTGCTGAACACCTGAACCCCTCACCCCAGACCCCTCACCCCAAAGCCCTGCACCCCAAATGCTGCCTCTAAACGCTGAACTACAAGGTTCTGTACCCCAACAGCCTGCTCAGCCAGATCCTGCACCTGACACCCTGCACCCCCATATTCTGATCCCTACAGCCTGCACCCCCAAATCCCGCACCCCAAAACCCTGCAGCCCAGTACCCCAGACCACCAAATCTTGCACCTCCAAATCCTGCCCCCTTTAGCCCTGCACTTCAAACCCTGCACCCCAAATCCTGCAACCAACCCTGTACCCCTAAATCCTTGACCTCCACATCCCGAATCTCCAAACGCAGCAACCCCAAAACCCTACACCCCCAATCCCTGCACCCCCAAATCATTGTCCTTCAAATCCCACACCCAACGCTCGTACACCCCAAGATCTTGCACCCCACACACTGCACCCCAAATCCTGCACCCCTAAATCCTCCAGCCCCAAGTCCCAAACCCCCAAACCCTGCACCCTCAAGTCTTGCACCCTAATTCTGCCTCCCCAAGACCTGCACCCCAAACCCTGCACCACTAAACCCTGCACCCCCAAACCCTGTACCCCAAATCCTGACCCCCACAAGTTGCACCCTAAAAACCTGCACCCCAAATCCTGTCCTACCAAACCCTTCACCCCAAACCCCTTCACCCCAAGATCCTGCTGCCCTAAACCCTGCACCCCAAAATCATCCCTCCCAACCCTGCCCCCCAAACCCTGTCCCCCTAAAGCCTGACCCCTAAACCCTGCTCCCCAAAACCCTGCTACCCCCAATCTTGCACCCCCCAACTCCGCACCCCCAGATCCTGCTGCTCCAAACCCTGCACCCCAAATCCTCCAGCCCCACGTACCGATCTCCCAAACCCTGCACCCCACAACCCTGCACCCCACAACCCCTTCACCCCCAAATCCTGCACCTTCAGCCCTACCCAATAAAATTTCCACCCCCAAATCCTGCCCTACCAAGCCCTCCACCCCAAACCCTTGCACCCCAAGATCCTGCTCTCCTAAACCCTGCACCCCCATATCCTCCTTCCCCAAACCCTGCACCCCAAAACACTTCACTCCAAACCACTGCACCCCTAAATCCTGCAACCCCAAATCCTGGCCCCCAAACCCGGCACCCCAAACTCCTGCACCCAAAGATCCTACTGCCCTAAACCCTGAACCCCCAAATCCTGCACCCCTGGAACCTGCAACCCCAGACTCTGCAGCCCCAAATCAGGCCCCACAAAATCCTGCTCCCCTGGCCTTGCACTTCCAAATCCTGCACCACCTAATCCTCCAACCCCCTAACACAAACACCTAACCCCTTCTCCTCAGGGCCCATTGCGACACCCTGGGGATCCCCCTTGTCCCCAGGACCCATTGTGACATCTTGGGGACCCCCCCTTGTCCCCAGGGCCCATAGTGAAGTCCCAGGACCCCCTTTGTTCCCAGGGCCCATTGTGACATCTTGGGGACCCCCCTTGTCACTGGGGACCCATTGTAACACTATGGGGACCCCCCCTTGTCCCCAGAGCCCATTGTGACATCCTGGGGACCCCCTTTTTCCCCAGGACCCATTGTGGCACCATTGGGACCCCCTTTGTCACTGGGGCCCATTGTGACGTCCTGGGGACCCCCTTTGTCCCCAGGGCCCATTGTGACGTCCCCGGATCCCCCATTGTCCCCAGAGCCCATTGTGACATCCTGGGGACCCCCATTGTCCACAGGGCCCATTGTGACATTCAGGGGACAGCCTTTGTCCCTAGCGCCCATTGTGACACCGTTGGTACCCCCGTTGTCCCCAGGGGGCCCATTGTGACATCCCAGGACCCCGCATTGTCCCCAGGGCCCATTGGGACTCCCCTTTGTCCCCAGAGCCCATTGTGACACCGTGGGGACCGCCTTTGTCCCCAGGGCCCATTGTGGCATCTAAGGACCCCCCAATTGTCCCCAGGGTTCATTGTAACATATCAGGACGCCCCATTGTCCCCAGGGCCCATTGTGACGTCCCAGGACCCCCTTTGTCCCCAGGGCCCATTGTGTCATCCTGGGGACCTCCTTTGTCCCCAGAGCCCATTGCGACATCCTGGGGAACCCTTTGTCCCCAGGGTCCATTGTGAAATCCTGGGGACCCCTCTTTGTCCCCACGGCCCACTGTGAGATCCTGGGGACCCCCTTGTCCCCAGGGCCCATTTTGAAACCGTGGGTATCCCCCTAGTCCCCAGGGCCCATTGTGACATCCCAGGACCCCCTTTGTCCCCAGCCCCATTGTGACATCCAAGGGACCCCCCTTTGTCCCTAGGGCCCATTGTGACATTCCAGGACCCCCCATTGTCCCCAGAGCCCATTGTAACATCCAGGGCACCATCCTTGATCCGCAGGGCCCATTGTGACGTCCCAGGACCCCCCTTTGTCCCCAGGGCTCATTGTGACATCCCAGGACCCCACTTTATACTGAAGGCCCATTGTGACATCCTGGGGACCCCCTTTGCCCCAGGGCCCATTGTGACGTCCCCGGACCCCCCATTGTCCCATAGGCCCATTGTGACATTCAGGGGACAGCCTTTGTCCCAAGGGCCCATTTTGGCACCATAGGGACGCCCTTTGTCACTGGGGCCCATTGTGACATCCCAGGACACCCCTTGTCTCCAGGGCCCATTGTGATATTCAGGGAACTGCTATTTGTCCCCAGGGTCCATTGTGACCTCCCAGGACCCCACTTTGTCCCCAGGGCCCATTGTGACATCCTCGGGACGCCCCTGGTCCCCAGAGCCCGTTGTGACATCCTGGGGAGCCCCCTCTGTCCCCTGGGACCATTGTGACACCGTGGGGACCCCATTTGTCCCCAGGGCCCATTGTGAGATTTAGGGACCTCCCAGTTGTGCCCAGGGCTCACTGTGACATCCCAAGACCCCCCATTGTCCCCAGGGCCCATTGTGACGTCCCAGGACCCCCCGTCATCCCCAGGGCCCATTGTGACATCCTGGGGACCCCCTTGTCCCCAGTGCCTATTGTGAAATCCTGGGCACCCCCTTTGTCCCCAGGGCCCATTGTGACGTCCCAGGACCCCCCTTTGTCCCCAGGGTCCATTGTGACATCCTGGGGACCCTCTTTGTCCCCAGGGCCCATTGTGACAGGGTGGGGACTCCCTTTGTCCCCAGGGGCCATTGTGACGTCCCAGGATCCCCCTTTGTCCCCAGGGCCCATTGTGACATCTCAGGACACCCCAATTGTTACCAGGGCCCATTGTGACGTCCTGGGGACCCCCCTTTTTCCCCAGGGCCCATTGTGACATTCAGGGAACATTGTTTTGTCCCCAGGGCACATTGCGACATCTCAGGACCCCCCAATTGTCCCCAGGGCCCATTGTGGCATCCTGGGTACCCCTTTTATCCCCGGGGCCCATTGTGACATCCTGGGGACTCCCCTTGTCACTGGTGACCCATTGTGACACCATGGGGACCACCCCTTTCTCCCCAGTGCCCATTGTGACATCCTGGTGAGCCCCCTTTGTCCCCTGGGCCCATTGTGACATCCCAGGACCCCCCTTTGTCACCAGGGCCCATTGTGACGTCCCAGGACCCCTCTTTGGCCCCAGGGCCCATTGTGACATCCTTGGGACCCCCATTGTCCCCAGGGCCCATTGTGACATTCAGGGGACAGCCTTTTTCCCAAGGGCCCATTGTGACACCATGGGGACCTGCCCTTGTCCTCAGGGCCCATTGTGACATCCTGGGGACTCTCTTGTCCCCAGGGCCCATAGTTGCACCCTGGGGACCCCCTCTTTATTCCCAGTGCCCATTGTGACATCCCAGGACCCCCCTATGTCCCCAGGGCCCATTGTGACACCATGGGGACACCCCTTTGACTCCAGGGCCTATTGTCACATCCCAGGACCCCCCAATTGTTCCCAGGGCCCATTGTGACATCCTGGGGACCCGCCCTTGTCCGCAGGGCCCATTGTGAAGTCCCAGGACCCCCTTTGTCCCCAGGGCCCATTGTGACATCCTGGGGACCCCCCTTGTCACTGGGGACCCATTGTATACACCATGGGGACCCCCATTGTCCCCAGGGCCCATTGTGACATCCTGGGGACCCCCCTTGTCACTGGTGACCCATTGTGACACCATGGGGACCCCCGTTTGTCCCCAGGGCTCATTGTGATATCCCAGGACCCCCCATTGTCCCAAGGACCCATTGTGACATCTCAGGACCCCACTTGTCACTGGGGACCCATTGTGACACCATAGGGACCCCCGTTTGTCCCCAGGGCTCATTGTGACATCCCAGGACCTCCCATTGTCCCCAGGGCCCATTGTGACACCATGGGGACCGCCTTGTCCCTCTGGCCCGTTGTGGCACCGTGGGGACCTCCTTTGTCCCCAGGGCCCGTTGTGACACCATGGGGACCCCTTTTGTCACTGTGGCCCAATGTGACATCCCAGGACCCCACTTTGTACCCAAGGCCCATTGTGACACCGTGGGGACCCCTCTTGTCACCAGAGCCCATTGTGACATCCTGGGGACCCCCCCTTGTCTCCAGGGCCCACCGTGGCACAGTGGGGACCACCCTTGTCACTGGGACCCATTGTAACACTATGGGGATCCCCCCTTGTCCCCAGAGCCCATTGTGACATCCTGGGGACCCCCTTGTTCCCCAGGGCCCACTGTGATGTCCCAGGACCCCCCCTTGTCCCCAGAGCCCATTGTGACATCCTGGGGACGCCCTTTTTCCCCAGGACCCATTGTGGCACCATTGGGACCCCCTTTGTCACTGGGGCCCATTGTGACATCCCAGGACCTCACTTTCTCCCAAGGGCCCATTGTGACTTCCGGGGGACCCCCTTTGTCACCAGGGCCCATTGTGACGTCCCCGGACCCCCCATTGTCCCCAGACCCATTGTGACATCCTGGGAACCCCCTTTGTGCCCAGGGCCCATTGTGACATTTCAGGACCCCACTTTGTCCCCAGGGCCCATTGTGACATCCTGGAGACGCCCTTTGTCCCCAGAGCCCGTTGTGACATCTAAGGACCCCCCAATTGTGCCCAGGGCTCATTGTGACATCCCAGGACCCCCCATTGTCCCCAGGGCCCATTGTGACGTCCCAGGCCCCCCCTTTGTCCCCAGGGTCCATTGTGAGATCCTGGGGACCCCCCTTTGTCCCTAGGGCCCGTTGTGACATCCTGGGGACCTCGTTTGTCACTAGGGTCCATTGTGGCACCATGGGGATGCCCTTTGTCCCCAGGACCCATTGTGACATCCTGGGCACCCCCTTTGTCCCCAGGGCCTATTGTGACAGGGTGGGGACTCCCTTTTTCCCCAGGGCCCATTGTGACATCCTGGGGACCTCGTTTGTCCCCAGGGTCCATTGTGGCACCATGGGGACCCCCTTTGTCCCCAGGGCCCATTGTGACATCACAGGACCCCCTTTGTCCCCAGGACCCATTGTGACATCCTGGGCACCCCCTTTGTCCCCAGGACCTATTGTGACAGTGTGGGGACTTCCTCTGTCCCCAGGGCCCATTGTGAAATCCTGGGGACTCCCTTTGTCTCCAGGGCCCATTGTGACATCTCAGGACCCCCCAATTGTTTCCAGGGCTTATTGTGACATCCTGGGGACCCCCCTTTGTCCCCAGGGCCCATTGTGACATTCAGGGGACCCCTCTTTGTCCCCAGAGCCTATTGTGACATCCTGGGGACCCCCCTTTGTCCCCAAGGCCCATTGTGATAGGGTGGGGAACCCCTTTGTCTCCAGGGCCCATTGTGCCATCCTGGGGACCCCACTTTGTTCCCAGGACCCATTGTGATGTCCACAATGGCCCCGTTGTCCCAAGGGGTCATTGTGACATCCTGGGGACCTCCTTTGTCCCCAGGGCCCATTGTGACGTCCCAGGACCCTCCATTTTTCCAAGAGCCCATTGTGACATCCAGGCGACCCCGCTTTTTCCTCAGGGCCCATTGTGGCACCATGGGGAGCCCCTCTGTCTCCAGGGCCCATTGTGACATTTAGGGGACTCCTCTTTGTCCCCAGGGCCCATTGTGACATCCTCGGGACCCCCCTTTGTCCCCAGGGCCCACTGTGACACCGTGGGTACCCTGCTTGTCCCCAGGGCTCATTGTGACATCCTGGGGACCCCCCGTTGTCCCAGGTCCCATTGTGACATCCCAGGACCCCCCTTTTTCCCCAGGGCCCATTGTGACTTCCTGGGGACCCCCTTTGTCCCCAGGGCCCATTTTGGCACCATAGGGACGCCCTTTGTCACTGGGGCCCATTGTGACATCCCAGGACACCCCTTGTCTCCAGGGCCCATTGTGATATTCAGGGAACTGCTATTTGTCCCCAGGGTCCATTGTGACATCCCAGGACACCCCCTTGTCCCCAGGGCCCTTTGTGACATTCAGGGGACCCCTCTTTGTCCCCAGGGCCCGTTGTTGCATCCTGGGGTCCCCCCTTGTCCCCAGGGCCCATTTTGACATTCAGGAGAGCCCTCTTTGTCCCCAGGGCCTGTTGTGACATCCTGGGGACCCCCTTTGTCACTGGGGCCCATTGTTACATCCCAGGACCCCCCTTTGTCTGCAGGTCCCATTGTGACATTCAGGGGACCCCAATTTGTCCCCAGGGCCCACTGTGACGTCCTAGGACCTCCCTTTGTCCCCAGGGCCCATTGTGACACCGTGGGGACCCCCTGTTTTCCCCAGGGCCCATTGTGACCTCTGGTGGACCCCCTTGTCCCCAGGGCCCATCGTGGAACCGTGGGGACCCTCCTTGTCACTAGGGCCCATTGTGACACCATGGGGACCACCCCTTTCTCCCCAGTGCCCATTGTGACATCCTGGGGACCCCACTTGTCCCCAGAGCCCATTATCACATCCTTGGGACCCCTGTGTCCCCAGGGCCCATTGTGACGTCCCAGGACCCCCCATTGTCCCCAGGGTGCATTGTGACACCGTGGGGACCCCCTCTGTCCCCAGAGCCCATTGTGACATCCTGGGGAGCCCCCTTTGTCCCCAGGGCCCATTGTGACATTTCTGGACCCCCCACTGTCTCCAGGGCCCATTGTGAACATCCTGGGGACCCCTCTTTGTCCCCAGGGCCCATTGTGACATCCTGGGCTGCCCCGTATGTCACCAGGGCCCATTCTGACACCGTGTGGACCCCCTGTTGTCCTCAGGGCCCATTGTGACATCCCAGGACCCCCAATTGTCCCCAGGGCCCATTGTGACACCATGGGGAACCCTCTTGTCACTGGGGACGCATTGTGACACAATGGGGACCCCACCTTTGTCTCAAGTGCCCATTGTGACATCCTGGGGACCCCCTTTATCCCCAGGACCCATTGTGACGTCCCAGGGCCCCACTTTGTCCCCAGGGCCCATTGTTACAGGGTGGGACCCCCCTTGTCTCCAGGGCCCATTGTGACATCCTGGTGATTCCCTTTGTCCCCAGGGCCCATTGTGGCACCATGGGGACCCTCTTTGTCACTGGGGCCCATTGTGACATCCCAGGACCCCACTTTGCCTTAGAAGGTCACTGATCGGACTACTGGTACATCCTGACTCTGCTTTCTCAATAAACATTGAAGAACACCTGGGGTTTGTTTGCTCCAAGGGAAAACTTCCCTGCCACGGTTCCTGGTTCCCGGTCCTGTTTCCCGGTCCGGTTTGGCTTCGCTATCAGAACAGCTGCTGCCTCCACAGCCGCGCTCAAAGTCCCCGTTGTGACACCGGGATGGCGGGAGAAGGGGGGTGGCGGGGGCGGCAGCGGCGGCGATTGGGGGGGGGCAGTCGGGGCTGGGCGGACAAGCGGCGGCTGCTGCGGCTCCTCAGGCAGCGACAGCAGCAGCGATCGGGGGGACGTGGGGGGCGGACAAGCGGCGGCTCCTGCGGCTCCTCAGGCAGCGACAGCAGCAGCGATCGGGGGGACGTGGGGGGCGGACAAGCGGCGGCTCCTGCGGCTCCTCAGGCAGCGACAGCAGCAGCGATCGGGGGGACGTGGGGGGCGGACAAGCGGCGGCTCCTGCGGCTCCTCAGGCAGCGACAGCAGCAGCGATCGGGGGGACGTGGGGGGCGGACAAGCGGCGGCTGCTGGGGCTCCTCAGGCAGCGACAGCAGCAGCAATCGGGGGGACGTGGGGGGCGGACAAGCGGCGGCTGCTGCGGCTCCTCAGGCAGCGACAGCAGCAGCGATCGGGGGGACGTGGGGGGCGGACAAGCGGCGGCTGCTGCGGCTCCTCAGGCAGCGACAGCAGCAGCGATCGGGGGGACGTGGGGGGCGGACAAGCGGCGGCTCCTCCGGCCGCGGCCAGGACGTGGCTTCGCCGGCACCGGGGCCCGAGACCGCGCGCTGTGGGGCTGCGGGGCGGCTGTGGGGCCGGGGGGCTCCGGGGGTCCCGCAGCGGCCACTGTGGGGCGGGATGGGGCGGTTGTGGAATTACCTGTGGGGCACTCATGGGGCTGCTGTAGGGGTCTTAAGAGGCATGTCTGGAGCACTTATGGGGCGACTATGGGGCAGGTGCTGGGCTGCTACAGCGGGACCTGTGGGGCAGCCATAGGGCTGCTATGGGGTTGGTTATGGGTCACAGATTGGAGGGGGCAGCTGGGTGTGGCCCCGCCTACATGGGGTGGGGTCAGTGCCGAGGGGCGGGTACTGAGAGGGCACGCCCACGGGGAGCCCCTCGGGGGGGCGGAGCCTCTGTGTCACGCCCCATGGGAGGTGGTCTGGGGGTGGGCATTCTCTGGGGCACGCCCCCATGGGAGGAGCCTCTTGGGGTAGGGAGAGGGTGCGGTCAACATGGCACGGCCCCAAGGGGGCGTGGCTTAGCTCGGGAAGAGGTGGAGCCGAGAAGGGGCTGCCCGACCCGGCTCTCCAGGCGGCTCTGAGACGGAGCGGAGCGGGCCGGGCGGGGCCGGGCCGGGCACTCCCCGGGGCCTCGCAGAAACAGCGGCGCAGCGAGTCCGCTCCGGGCTCCAACGGTGCGCGCACGGGGCCGCCGAGAGCGCCCCGTGCACCTCGCAGCGCCCATTTCTGCGCATGCGCATTGGGAAGCCCTCGAGACAACCCTTCCCCCACGGCCCGCCCCTTCTCTTCCCTCTGCGCAATCTGATTGGCCAGCTAAGCACGTCAATTTCCATTCTCTCCGCCTATCATCACCCGTCCCCGTTTGTCCCGCGCTGCGCTCTGATCCAGTGTCTATTTACACTTAAATACATTTAAACTTCCATTTTAACACTCAGGTATCTTTTCACATTTACAGATTTTGACATATTTACAATTATATATATTTAGACTGGGATATCGATTTACATTTATTAATAAATTAAAGGTATGTATACGGGTGTGAGTGGATATATATAGATGATATTTATTACCTATTTAGACTATGTAACACGTAGTAATTATACATAGCTCTGCCTACTCACACTTTTTTCTATTTTAAGTTCCTATCTAGATATTTTTTTCTTTTTCAAGTCCTTCACTTTTTAATCTACAAATAGATAAGATGTTTGTATTCTTAAAACCATCAACAGAAATTTTTTACATTCTAAAATCCTTTATATAACAGAGTAGAAAAGGGGTTTTATTTTAAAATCATTTTATATCTACATGAATACCATTCTGCAATATATAAATACAAACGACAGACTTCTCTCTGTTTGAAATTCTCACGCTCATATTTACAGGGTTTAATAAGTTTTATCCTCCCCCAGGAATTTTCAGGCATTTTTGGACTGTGACCCCCTCTTTTCAGGGGGACTCCCTTTTGAGCCCCACATTGTGGGGGATTTGAGGGATTTTCTTGCAGTCAGTGAACATTGTATGGAACTGAACTGAACTGAACAGGGCTCTGAGGCCTCTGTGTCCTGCAAGGGAGCAGGAGAGCAGGAGTGGAGCAGCCCCCGTGTCTACGTGACTGTACAGCCTTCTTCAGTGTTGGAACCGAGTTGCTTCGCCTTCTGTTTGTCCACGTGCACACACACCATTCCTCACTGGAAAACAGGCAGAAACCTTTCCACACGCACCCAGGTCTGTGCACCCAGGCCTTGTCTATTCCTGTCGGGTTTGCTGGGCTCTGTCAGGCTCCTCTGGCTCTGTCGTGCTGTGACAGCCTCTGTCAGGCCCTGCCAGGCTCCACTGTTCGCTGTCAGGCGCTGTCGGGATTTGTCGGCCCCTGTTGAGTTCTATCAGGCTCTGTCAAGCCCTGTTGGGCTCTGTCTCGCTTTGTCAGGCTCTGCCTGGCTTTATCATGTTCCATAAGTGCTCCAAAAACTGGATGCTCTTGCGATGCTTGTATTCACACAATTATCGCATATTCATTACAATTTGGGGGAATTTTTAGCATCAAACGCATCTATAGTAAGAAAAAATGTCATAAACCTAGGGTTAGACTGAGGTTAATAATTTCATGGTCTTTGCTGCCATCTAGCGTCCCTTAAGAGAATGCACAGAACACGCATTCGGAGGGTGCCTGCAGGTAGGTGCCTGTTCTTGGACGAACCTGTGCGCGAAAGCCTTAGTGCCTATAAACGTTGGTCTGTCCACATGTGAGTGCCTTGATGTCAGCTCCATTTATGCTAAAGCTGGAGCATCATCGTTCAGACGTGTGCGTGTGTGCAGTTTGCCAAACATCCACGCACGTGTTTACCCTCAAGCATGTCAGTACATTTCACGTACGTCTTTCTGTCAATAGATGGGACTGGGCACGCTTGTGGAAGTGTGCGTGTGTGTGGCCACGTGTTTGCTTACACATCAGTGTGTAGCTGCGTGTGCGTGCACGCGGTGCTGGGTGCACATACCTGGGTGCCCCACAGGTCCCGCTGTAGCAGCCCAGCACCTGCCCCATAGTCGCCCCATAAGTGCTCCAGACATGCCTCTTAAGACCCCTACAGCAGCCCCATGAGTGCCCCACAGGTAATTCCACAGCCGCCCCATCCCGCCCCACAGCGGCCGCTGCGGGACCCCCGGAGACCCCCGGCCCCACACCCGCCCCGCAGCCCCACAGTGCGCGGTCTCGGGCCCCGGTGCCGGCGAAGCCACGTCCTGGCCGCGGCCGGAGGAGCCGCCGCTTGTCCGCCCCCCACGTCCCCCCGATCGCTGCTGCTGTCGCTGCCTGAGGAGCCGCAGCAGCCGCCGCTTGTCCGCCCCCCACGTCCCCCCGATCGCTGCTGCTGTCGCTGCCTGAGGAGCCGCAGCAGCCGCCGCTTGTCCGCCCCCCCACGTCCCCCCGATCGCTGCTGCTGTCGCTGCCTGAGGAGCCGCAGCAGCCGCCGCTTGTCCGCCCCCCACGTCCCCCCGATCGCTGCTGCTGTCGCTGCCTGAGGAGCCGCAGCAGCCGCCGCTTGTCCGCCCCCCACGTCCCCCCGATCGCTGCTGCTGTCGCTGCCTGAGGAGCCGCAGCAGCCGCCGCTTGTCCGCCCCCCACGTCCCCCCGATCGCTGCTGCTGTCGCTGCCTGAGGAGCCGCAGCAGCCGCCGCTTGTCCGCCCCCCCACGTCCCCCCGATCGCTGCTGCTGTCGCTGCCTGAGGAGCCGCAGCAGCCGCCGCTTGTCCGCCCAGCCCCGACTGCCCCCCCCCAATCGCCGCCGCTGCCGCCCCCGCCACCCCCCTTCTCCCGCCATCCCGGTGTCACAACGGGGACTTTGAGCGCGGCTGTGGAGGCAGCAGCTGTTCTGATAGCGAAGCCAAACCGGACCGGGAAACAGGACCGGGAACCAGGAACCGTGGCAGGGAAGTTTTCCCTTGGAGCAAACAAACCCCAGGTGTTCTTCAATGTTTATTGAGAAAGCAGAGTCAGGATGCACCAGTAGTCCGATCAGTGACCTTCTAAGACAAAGTGGGGTCCTGGGATGTCACAATGGGCCCCAGTGACAAAGAGGGTCCCCATGGTGCCACAATGGGCCCTGGGGACAAAGGGAGTCACCAGGATGTCACAATGGGCCCCGGGGACAAGGGGGGTCCCACCCTGTAACAATGGGCCCTGGGGACAAACGGGGCCCTGGGACGTCACAATGGGTCCTGGGGATAAAGGGGGTCCCCAGGATGTCACAATGGGCACTTGAGACAAAGGTGGGGTCCCCATTGTGTCACAATGCTTCCCCAGTGACAAGAGGGTTCCCCATGATGTCACAATGGGCCCTGGGGACAATTAGGGGTCCTGGGATGTCACAATGGGCCCTGAGGACAACAGGGGGTCCCCACGGTGTCAAAATGGGCCCTGGTGACATACGGGGCAGCCCAGGATGTCACAATGGGCCCTGGGGACAAAGAGGGGTCCCCAGGATGTTCACAATGGGCCCTGGAGACAGTGGGGGGTCCAGAAATGTCACAATGGGCCCTGGGGACAAAGGGGGCTCCCCAGGATGTCACAATGGGCTCTGGGGACAGAGGGGGTCCCCACGGTGTCACAATGCACCCTGGGGACAATGGGGGGTCCTGGGACGTCACAATGGGCCCTGGGGACACAGGGGTCCCAAGGATGTGATAATGGGCTCTGGGGACAAGTGGGGTCCCCAGGATGTCACAATGGGCACTGGGGAGAAAGGGGTGGTCCCCATGGTGTCACAATGGGCCCTGGGGACAAAGGGAGGTCCTAGGACGTCACAGTGGGCCCTGGCGACAAAGTGGGGTCCCCTGAATGTCACATAGGGACCTGCAGACAATGGGGGATCCTGGGACGTCACAATGGGCCCAGGGGACAAGGGGGGGTCCCCAGGATGTCACAACAGGCCCTGGGGACAAAGAGGGCTCTCCTGAATGTCAAAATGGGCCCTGGGGACAAGGGGGGACCCCAGGATGCAACAACGGGCCCTGGGGACAAAGAGGGGTCCCCTGAATGTCACAAAGGGCCCTGGGGACAAGGGGGTGTCCTGGGATGTCACAAAGGGCCCTGGGGACAAGGGGGTGTCCTGGGATGTCACAATGGACCCTGGGGACAAATAGCAGTTCCCTGAAT
This sequence comes from Patagioenas fasciata, assembly GCF_037038585.1. Classification (NCBI taxonomy): domain Eukaryota; kingdom Metazoa; phylum Chordata; class Aves; order Columbiformes; family Columbidae; genus Patagioenas; species Patagioenas fasciata. The sequence continues at coordinate 2,095,609 of NC_092530.1, forward strand.
ATCACAATGGGCCCTGGAGACAAGGGGTGTCCTGGGATGTCACAATGGGCCCCAGTGACAAAGGGCGTCCCTATGGTGCCAAAATGGGCCCTGGGGAAAAAGGGGGTCCCCAGGAAGTCACAATGGGCCCTGGGGAAAAAGGGGGGTCCTGGGATGTCACAATGGGACCTGGGACAACGGGGGGTCCCCAGGATGTCACAATGAGCCCTGGGGACAAGCAGGGTACCCACGGTGTCACAATGGGCCCTGGGGACAAAGGGGGGTCCTGAGGATGTCACAATGGGCCCTGGGGACAAAGAGGAGTCCCCTAAATGTCACAATGGGCCCTGGAGACAGAGGGGCTCCCCATGGTGCCACAATGGGCCCTGAGGAAAAAGCGGGGTCGCCTGGATGTCACAATGGGCTCTTGGAAAAATGGAGGGTCCTGGGACGTCACAATGGGCCCTGCGGACAAAGGAGGTCCCCAGGATGTCACAATGACCCCTTGGGACAACGGGGCCATTGTGGACATCACAATGGGTCCTGGGAACAATGTGGGGTCCCCAGGATGGCACAATGGGCCCTGGAGACAAAGGGGGTGCCCAGGATGTCACAATGGGTCCTGGGGACAAAGGGGGTCCTGTGATGTCACAATGGGCCCTGGGGACAAAGGGGGTCCCCATGGTGCCACAATGGACCCTGGGGACAAACGAGGTCCCCAGGATGTCACAATGGGCCCTAGGGACAAAGGGAGTCCCCAGCCTGTCACAATAGGCCCTGGGGACAAAGGGGGTGCCCAGGATGTCACAATGGGTTCTGGGGACAAAGGGCATCCCCATGGTGCCACAATGGACCCTAGTGACAAACGAGGTCCCCAGGATGTCACAACGGGCCCTAGGGACAAAGGGGGGTCCCCAGGATCTCACAATGGACCCTGGGGACAAAGGGGGGGCCTGGGACGTCACAATGGGCCCTGGGGACAATGGGGGATCCTGGGATGTCACAATGAGCCCTGGGCACAATTGGGGGGTCCTTAGATGTCACAACGGGCTCTGGGGACAAAGGGCGTCTCCAGGATGTCACAATGGGCCCTGGGGACAAAGTGGGGTCCTGAAATGTCACAATGGGCCCTGGGCACAAAGGGGGTTCCCAGGATGTCACAATGGGCTCTGGGGACAACGGGGATTCCAAAGGTGTCACAATGGGCCCTTGGGACAAAGGGGGGTCCTGGGATGTCACAATGGGCCCTGGGGACAAAGGGGATCCCCAGGATGTCACAATGGGCCCTGAGGACAAGGGGAGGTCCCCATGGTGTCACAATGGGTCCTCAGTGAGAAGGGGGTCCCTCATGGTGTCACAATGGGCCCTGGGGACAAGGGGGATCCCCAGGGTGTCACAATGGACCCTGGGGAGAAGGGTTTAGGGGGTTGTATTAGGGGGTTGGAGGATTAGGTGGTGCAGGATTTGGGGGTGCAAGGATTTTGCGGGGCCTGATTTGTGGCTGCAGAGTCTGGGGTTGCAGGTTCCAGGGGTGCAGGATTTGGGGGTTCAGGGTTTAGGGCAGTAGGATATTTGGGTGCAGGAGTTTGGGGTGCCGGGTTTGGGGGCCAGGATTTGGGGTTGCAGGATTTAGGGGTGCAGTGGTTTGGAGTGCAGTGTTTTGGGGTGCAGGGTTTGGGGAAGGAGGATATGGGGGTGCAGGGTATAGGAGAGCAGGATCTTGGGGTGCAGGGGCTTGGGGTGGAGGGCTTGGTAGGGCAGGATTTGGGGGTGGAAATTTTATTGGGTAGGGCTGAAGGTGCAGGATTTGGGGGTGAAGGGGTTGTGAGGTGCAGGGTTGTGGGGTGCAGGGTTTGGGAGATCGGGACGTGGGGCTGGAGGATTTGGGGGTGCAGGGTTTGGAGCAGCAGGATCTGGGGGTGCAGAGTTGGGGGGTGCAAGATTGGGGGTAGCAGGGTTTTGGGGAGCAGGGTTTAGGTCAGCAGGATCTTGGGGTGAAGGGGTTTGGGGTGAAGGGTTGGGTTGGACAGGATTTGGGGTGCAGGTTTTTAGGGTGCAACTTGTGGGGGGTCAGGATTTGGGGTACAGGGTTTCGGTGTGCAGGGTTTAATGGTGCAGGGTTTGGGGGTGCAGGTCTTGGGGAGGCAGAATTGGGGGTGCAGGTTATTGGAGTTAAGGGATTTGGGGGTGCAGATTTTGGGTGTTCAGGACCTGGGGGTGCAGGATTTGGGGATGTAGGTTTGCGGGGGCAGGGCTTAGGGTTTCAGTACCTTGGGTTGAAGAGGTTTGGGGGGAAGGGTTGTGTACGGCAGGATTTGGGGGTGCAGGGCTTTGGGCTGAGGGTTTGGGGGTGCAGGGTTCGCATGTTCAGGAACTGGGGGTGCAGGATTTGTGTTTGCAGGTTTGGGGAATTTTGCGGTAAAGGACTTGGGGTGCAGGGTTGGGGGACGCAGGATCTGAGGGTGCAGCGTTTGGGGTGCAGAATTAGGGGCTGCAGGATCTGGGGTGCAGGGTTTGGGGGGCACTGTTTTGGGGGGAAGGATTTGGGGGATGCAGGGTTTAAGGGTTTAGAATTTGGAGGTGTCAAATTTTGGGGTGCAGGAGGTGTGGGGTTTGGGGTTGCAGGATTTGGGGGAGAATGGTTTGGGGGTGCAAGACTTGAGGGTGCAGGGTTTGGGGGTTTGGGGCATGGGGCTGGAGGATTTGGGGGTGCAGGATTTGGAGTGCAGTGTGTGGGGGTGCAAGATCTGGGGGTGTACGAGCGTTGGGTGTGGGATTTGAAGGACAATGATTTGGGGGTGCAGGGATTGGGGGTGTAGGGTTTTGGGGTTGCTGCGTTTGGAGATTCGGGATGTGGAGGTCAAGGATTTAGGGGTACAAGGGCTGGTTGCAGGATTTGGGGTGCAGGGTTTGAAGTGCAGGGCTAAAGGGGGCAGGATTTGGAGGTGCAAGATTTGGTGGTCTGGGGTACTGGGCTGCAGGGTTTTGGGGTGCGGGATTTGGGGGTGCAGGTTCCATGTCTTTAGGAACTGGGCGGGGAGGGTTTCTTGGTGCGGACTTTTGAGTGCAAGTTTGAGGGGCCTTGATTTTGGGGTGCATGGTTTGGGGGGCAGGATTCCGGGTGTAAGGTTTTGAGGTGCAGGACTTGGGGGCGCAGGTTTCATGCGTTAAGGAACTGGGGCTGCAGAGGTTGGGGGTGCAGCGTTGTGGGCTGCAGGGTTGAAGGGTGCAGGATTTAGGGGTACAGGTTTTGGGGGTGCAGGAGCTGGGGGTGCAGGCTGTAGGGATCAGAATATGGGGGTGCAGGGTTCTGGGGTGCAGGATCTGGGTGAGCAGGCTGTTGGGGTACAGAACCTTGTAGTTCAGCGTTTACAGGCAGGATTTGGGGGTGCAGGGCTTTGGGGTGAGGGGTCTGGGGTGAGGGGTTCAGGTGTTCAGCACCTAGGGGTGCAGGACTTGAGGGCTGGAGGATTTGGGGGTGCAGGGATTTTGGGGTGCAGGGATTTCAGGGTGCAACTTGTGGGGTGCAGGGTTTTGGGGGGGAGGATTGGGGGAGCAGGGTTTTGGGGTGCAAGGTTCAGTGGTGCAGGGTTCTGGGGGTGCAGGGTTTAGCGCCAGAATTGGGGGTGCAGGGTGTGGGATTGCAGGGTGTTGGGGGAAGGATCTGGGGGTACAAGATGTGAGGTAGCAGAGTTTTGGGGTGCAACTTGTGGGGGCAGGATTTGGGGTACAGGAGGTTGGGGGTGCAGGGTTTGGGGTGTAGGATTTAGTGGAGCAGGGACTGGGGGTGAAGGTCTTGGGGAGGCAGAATTGGGGGTGCAGGTCTTGGGGAGGCAGAATTGGGGGTGCAGATTTTGGCTGTTCAGGACCTGGGGGTGCAGGATTTGGGGATGTAGGTTTTGGGGGGTAGATTTTGGGGTGCTGGGTTCGGCACATGGGTCTGGAGGATTTGGGGGTGCAGGGTTAAGGGGTTTAGGATTTTGGGGTGCACAGTTTAGGGTGCACGTTCTGGGCATGTATGATTTGAGAGTGCAGGGCTTTGGGGTACAGGATTTGGGGTGCAGGGTTTTGGGGTCAGGATCTGGGGGTGCAGGATGTTGGGGAGAAGGATTTGGGGGTGCAGCATTTTGAAGTGCAGGGTTTGGAGAAGGGAGGTTTTGGGGGTGAAAGATTTGGTGGTTCAGGTTTTGGGGGTGCAGTGTTAAGAGGGTGGAGGATTAGGGGTGCAGGATTTGGGGGTGCACTGTTTGGGGGTGCAGGGTTTAGAAGTCAGGTCTAAGAGTGCAGCGTTTGGGGTGCAGGGGCTTGGGGTGAAATTTAAGGTTGCAGAGTGTGGGGTGCACAGGACTGGGGCTCAGGATTTGGGGGTGCGGGGTTTCAGGGTTCAGGATTTGGAGGTGTGGAGTTTTGGGGTGCAGGGGATGGGGGTGAAGGATTTGAGGCTGCAGGGTGGTGGGGGGAGGATTTGGGGGTGAGAGATTTGGGGTGCAGGATTTGGAGGTGCAGAGTTTTGGGAGGCAAGGATCTGGGGCTGCAGGATTTGGGGGTTCAGTGTTTAGGGCAGCACAACCTCGGGGTGCAGGGGTTTGCAGTGAAAGGTTTGGTAGGCAGGATTTGGGGTGCAGGATTCTGGGGTGCTGGGTTTGGGGTACAGGATTTGGTGTTGCAGGGATGGGGTTGAAGGGCTTGGGTTTCCAGGCCTTTGAGGTGCAGGATTTGGAGGTGCAAGGTTTGGGAGGGAATTCTTTGGGGTGCAGGGTTTAGGGTTCCAGGAGGTGGGGGAAGGACCTTGGGGTGTAGGGTTTGGGGGGGCAGGGTTTTGGGGGAAGGATTTAGGGGTGCAGGGTTTTGAAGTGCAGCGTTTCAGGGGGGCATGATTTTGGGGGTTTGGGGCACTCACCGCCGGGTCCTGGCGCAGCAGCTCCTGAAGCCCCGCCCACAGCCCCTCCCAGCGCAGCCATTGGCTGCGGGCCAGCGCCAGCCCCGCCCATGCGTGGGGGTCACCAGAGGTCAGCGGGGTCACCCTGAGCCCCCAATGTCCCATTGACCCCATTGATCCCAATGTCCCCATTGACTCCCATTGATCCCCAATGTCCCCAATACCCTCAATGTTCCATTGACCCCCAATTTCCCCCCAATTTCGCATTGACCCCAATGTCCCATTCACCCCATTGACCCCAATGTCCCATTGACCCCCATTGCCCCCCAATGTCCCATTCACCCCATTGGCCCCAATGTTCCCCCATTGACCCCCATGTCCCCATTGATCCCAATGTCCCCCCATTGACCCCAATGTCCCCCCATTGACCCCCATTGCCCCCAATGTCCCATTCACCCCATTGGCCCCAATGTCCCCATTGACCCCAATGTCCCATTCATCCCATTGACCCCAATGTCCCCATTGCCCCCAATGTCCCCCATTCACCACAATGTCCCAATTGACCCCAATGTCCCAATTGACCCCAATGTCCCCCCATTGACCCCAATGTCCCATTGACCCCAATATCCCCATTGACCCCAATGTCCCATTGACCCCAATGTCCCCCCATTGACCCCATTACCCCAATATCCCCATTCACCCCAATGTCCCATTGACCCCAATGTCCCCCCATTGTCCCCATTGACCCCAATGTCCCCCCATTGTCCCCAATGTCCCATTGACCCCAATGTCCTATTCACCCCATTGACCCCAATGTCCCCCCATTGTCCCCATTGACCCCAATGTCCCATTCACCCCATTGACCCCAATGTCCCCCCATTGTCCCCAATGTCCCATTGACCCCAATATCCCATTCACCCCATTGACCCCAATGTCCCCCCATTGTCCCCATTGACCCCAATGCCCCCACTGACCCCAATTTTCCCCCAACATCCCCAATGTCCCCATTGTCCCAAATGTCCCCATTACCCCCATTGACCCCAATGTCCCATTGACCCCTATTGACCCCATTACCCCAATATCCCCATTCACCCCAATGTCACATTGACCCCAATGTCCCCCCATTGTCCCCATTGACCCCAATGTCCCATTCACCCCAATGTCCCATTCACCCCATTGACCCCAATGTCCCCACCACCCCCATTGTCCCCAATGTCCCATTGACCCCAATGTCCCATTCACCCCATTGCCCCCATTGGTCCCCATTGCCCCCCATTGGCCCCAATGTCCCATTCACCCCATTGTCCCCATTGACCCCAATGCCCCCATTGACCCCAATTTTCCCCAACATCCCCAATGTCCCCATTGTCCCAAATGTCCCCATTACCCCCATTGACCCCAATGTCCCACTGACCCCCATTGGCCCCATTGATCCCCATTGCCCCTCATTGACCCCATTGACCCCAATGTCCCCACCACCCCAATATCCCCATTCACCCCAATGTCCTCCCATTGTCCTCATTGACCTCAATGTCCCATTCACCCCATTGGCCCCAATGTCCCATTGACCCCATTGGCCCCCATTGTCCCATTCACCCCATTGGCCCCAATGTCCCCCCATTGACCCCAATATCCCCAATACCCCAATATCCCCATTCACCCCAATGTCCCCCCATTGCCCCCAATGTCCCCCCATTGTCCCCAATGTCCCATTGACCCCCATTGATCTCCATTCACCCCCAATGTCCCATTGACCTCAATGTCCTATTGAGCCCATTGACCCCAATGTCCCCATCACCCCCATTGACCCCAATGTCCCCCCATTGACCCCAATGTCCCATTCACCCCATTGGCCCCAATGTCCCCACTGACCCCAATGTCCCATTCACCCCATTGACCCCAATGTCCCCACCACCCCCATTGACCCCAATGTCCCATTCACCCCACTGACCCCATTGATCCCCATTACCCCCAATGTCCCATTCACCCCATTGACCCCAATGTCCCCCCATTGTCCCCACTGACCCCAATGTCCCATTCACCCCATTGCCCCCAATGTCCCATTGACCCCAGTGTCCCCCCATTGTCCCCATTCACCCCCATGTCCCATTCCCCCCAATGTCCCCATTGACCCCAATGTCCCATTCACCCCCATGTCCCATTCACCCCATTGACCCCAATGTCCCATTGACCCCAATGTCCCATTACCCCCAATGTCCCATTCACCCCATTGACCCCAATGTCCCATTGACCCCATTGATCCCCATTACCCCCAATGTCCCATTCACCCCACTGACCCCAATGTCCCCACCACCCCCATTGTCCCCATTGTCCCCAATGCCCCCTTACCTGTCTCACCTCCCTCTCCAGCTCCGCTCCCACCCCCCCAATCCCCCTCAGCGGGGCCAGCCCGGGGTGCAGCTGCTGCAACGGCTCCTCCTCTGCATTCATTAACAATTAACACCCTCAGCAGCGCTAATTAACACCCCCCCCACCCCCCCATATCCCCGCTGCCCCCTAATTACCCCCTAATTCGCGCTAATCACCCCTAATTCCCCCTCATTACTCACCCAGCAGCCCCTCGATGTCCGCAACCGCCATCTTGCCCCGCCGGGAGGGCCACAAACCACCTCAAAATCGACCCAAAATAGCGCTTTTTCAACCCAAAACCCTCCCGGTGATGCTCCCCGAGCTGTGTCCCCAAAGCCCCCGCTGTTGTCACCTCGGGAAAAGCGCGAAAAAAGCGGCCCCGGGGGTCCCCGCGCTTCGTTTCGCGCTCTGAGGGAAAGCGCAGGAAAACGAGCGGAGACGGAAAGAGCCGAGCGGAGCCGAATGGGCCCGAGCGGAGCCGAATGGGCCCGAGCGGAGCCGAGCGGCGCCCGAGCGGAGCCGAATGGGCCCGAGCGGAGCCGAGCGGCGCCCGAGCGGAGCCGAACGGCGCCCGAGCGGAGCCGAACGGCGCCCGAGTCCCGGCCGGGGCCGAACGCACCCGAAGTCTTCCCGAAGGGGTCCGAGTGGAGCCGAACGCACCCGAAGGGACCCGAACCCACCCGAAGGGACCCGAACCCACCCGAGTGGACCCGAACCCACCCGAAGGGGCCCGAACCCACCCGAGTGGACCCGCACCCACCCGAAGGGGCCCGAAGTCTCCCCGAAGGGACCCGAACCCACCCGAAAGTGCCCCAAAAGGCGCCAAACTCCCAAATCCCCCCCTTTTTACCCCAAAACCCGTGTTCCGCTCCCCCCCCGGCCCCTCCTCTTCCTCCCCGCCCCCCCCCCCCCCACCACTTTCTCCCCCTTTTTCCGCCTCACGATCGTTTCCCGCCGCGGTGGCGGCTGCGAGCGAGGCCACGCCCCCTTCCTCAGGAGGCGGCCAATGGGAAGCGGCGGGGGGGTGCGCGGCCACGCCCACTGTGCGTGGCGTGCGCAGAGGCGGCTCCGAGAGGAGCCGAAGATACACGAAGGGAGCCGAAGGGACCCGAACGCACCCGAAGGGACCCGAACGCACCCGAAGGGACCCGAGTGGGGCCCGAACGCACCCGAGGGGACCCTAAGGCACCCGAAGGGACCCGAACGCACCCGAAGGGACCCGAGTGGGGCCCGAACGCACCCGAACGCACCCGAAGGGACCCGAACGCACCCGAAGGGACCCGAACGCACCCGAAGGGACCCGAGGGGACCCGAACACACCCGAAGGGACCCGAACGCACTTAGGGGGCTCCATGAGTCACTTATGGGTCACTATGGGGCACTCCTGGGTCCCTAAGGGGGAAATTATGGGGGTCTATGGGGAGTTCAGGAGGGACCCAGGAGTACCCCAAAGGACCCAGGAGTTCAGGAGGGACCCAGGAGTGCCCCAAAGGACCCAGGAGTTCAGGAGGGACCCAGGAGTGCCCCAAAGGACCCAGGAGTGCCCCAAAGGACCCAGGAGTGCCCAAATGTGTTGTGTTTTGTTTTTTCTCTCTTGTTTATGTCCTCTTTTACCTGAAATGGGACAATGGGGGCAATGGGGGCAATGGGGGGCAATGGGAGTCAATGGGGGGCAATGGGGTCAATGGGGGGCAATGGGGATCAATGGGTCAACGGGGTCAATGGGGGCAATGGGAGTCAATGGGGGGCAATAGGGGTCAATGGGGGGTCAATGAAGTCAATGACTCAATGGCTCAATAGGGTCAATGGGGATCAATGGGTCAATGGGGTCAAAGGGGATCAATGGGTCAATGGGGTCAATGGGTCAATGGGGATCAATGGGGGGCAATGGGGATCAATGGGTCAATGGGGTCAATGGGGTCAATGGGAGTCAATGGGGTCAATGGGTCAATGGGGGTCAATGGGGTCAATGGGGGTCAATGGGGATCAATGGGTCAATGGGGTCAATGGGGTCAATGGGGATCAATGGGGATCAATGGGGGTCAATGGGGTCAATGGGAGTCAACGGGGTCAATGGGTCCCAGGGTCACATTCCCGCTGTCCCTGTCCCCGCTGTCCCCGCTGTCCCAGGGCTCAGTGCTCACTCTTCATTGGTTCCTGGCCTTTTGCATTCATTAATATTCGGTTAATTATTCGTTAAGGTTTTCTTGCCATAGTTGAGCCCAGCAGGAACCCCCGGGGTCCTAAAACCCTCCCTCTCTATGGGTCCCTATGGAGCTCTATGGGGCTCCTTGGATCTCTATGGGGTCCTATGGGTCTCTATAGGTCCCTATGGGGTTCCATGGGGCTCTGTGGTTTCCTATGGGCCTCTATGGGGCTCTATGGGTCCCTATGGGTCCTTATGGGTCTCTATGGGGCTCCTTGGGTGTCTGTGGGTCCCTATGGGGCTCTTTGGGGCTCTATGGGTCCCTATGGGGCTCCTTGATGCTCTATGGGTCTCTATGGAACCCCCAGGGTCCTAAACCTCTCCCTCTCTATGGGTCCCTATGGGTCTCTATGGGTCCCTATGGGTCTCTATGGGGTTCCATGGGGCTCTGTGGCTCCCTATGGGCCTCTATGGTCTCTATGGGTCCCTATGGGGTCCTATGGAGCTCTATGGGTCTCTATGGGTCCCTACAGGCTCTACGGTCCCTATGGGTCTCTATGGGGTTCCATGGGGCTCTGTGGCTCCCTATGGGCCTCTATGGTCTCTATGGGTCCCTATGGGGTCCTATGGAGCTCTATGGGTCTCTATGGGTCCCTATGGGTCTCTACAGGCTCTACGGTCCCTATGGGTCTCTATGGGGTTCCATGGGGCTCTGTGGCTCCCTATGGGCCTCTATGGTCTCTATGGGTCCCTATGGGGTCCTATGGAGGTGGGTGGTTTTTTCCAACCAAAGTGATTAATGAGTTTTTAGGGTTTATCCCAAATGATGGGAACCCCCGGCTCCTTCCTTCCCTCCTTCCCTCCTTCCTTCCTTCCTTCCTTCCCTCCTTCCCTCCTTCCTTCCCTCCTTCCCTCCTTCCTTCCTTCCCTCCTTCCCTCCTTCCTTCCCTCCTTCCTTCCTTCCCTCCTTCCCTCCTTCCTTCCTTCCCTCCTTCCCTCCTTCCTTCCTTCCCTCCTTCCTTCCTTCCCTCCTTCCTTCCTTCCTTCCTTGCCCTCTCATAACCGCACGCGAGCCCCGATGCTGAGGGCCCTTGAGCTCCTCCTCGCCTTTGAAAACAACACGGCCGACCTCATCTTGTTGATGATGGGGATCTCCTGGAGCAGGCCAGGGATCTTCTGGAGATCCTCGGAACATGGTGCTTTCTTTTGAGCCCACGACTTCTCTGCCTGGGGCCTCTTCCCATTGGACGCTCTTGGAGGAGCCACTGAGTTTTTGGAGCTCGCCACCTCTTTTGGATGAAGCTGGAGCAGCTGGGGATGGGCCTGGGATGCTGGGCAGGAAGAGCCAGGGCCGGTGCTGGACCCTCCCCAGCCCATTTCTCGCTGTTCGCTCCTCCAGAATCCTCTGAATCTGATGGTGAAGATGACGAAGATGACGAAGATGACGAAGATGATGAAGATGATGAAGATGATGAAGATGACGAGCGTGGCCCCATGCGGGAAGACATCAAGAAGCTGATGGAAAGCAAGAAGAAGCAGCAGTCGCTCCAGGAGAGCTTTGGATGGCCCAGACCACCCCTTGTGCTTTGGATGCCCACACCACCCCTTGTGTTTTGGATGCCCCAGACCACCCCTTGTGCTTTGGATGCCCACACCACCCCTTGTGTTTTGGATGCCCCAGACCACCCCTTTGGGGAAGACCCTCCGTATGCTGAGGTGTTGCGTCTCCTTCCTCTTCATCCTCTAAAAGGTGTTTGGTAAAGAGCAGAGCTGGAAGCGGGGGTTCCCATCATTTGGGATAAACCCTAAAAACTCATTTTGGTTGGAAAAGACCCTCGAGGTCATGGAGGCCAAGCATAACCCACCCCTGGCACTGACCTGTATCCCTGAGGACATTGTTTTGTGACACCATGGGGACCCCGCCTTGTCCTCAGGGCCCATTGTGACATCCTGGACACCCCGCATTGTCCCCAGAGCCCATTGTGACATTCCAGGACTTTACTTTGTCCCCAGGGCCCATTTTGGCACCATGGGGGATCCCTTTGTCACTGGGGCCCATTGTGACATCCAAGGACCCCCCCTTGTCCCCAGGGCCCATTGTGACATGCTGGGGACTCCCATTGTCCCCAGGGCCCATTGTGACATCCTGGGGACCCCCTTTGTCCCTGTCGAGGGTTAAGATTCCTAACCCCAACTCCTAACCCAGACCATAACGCTAATCCTAATCCTAAACCTAAGCCTAATTCCTAACCGTAAACCCAATCCTAACCCAATCCCTTAACCTTAACCCAATCTCTTAACCCTTATCCCAATCCCTTAACCCTAACCCAAACTCCTAACTCTAAGCCTAAGCCCAACCCAGACGCCTAAGACCAACCCAGACGCCTAAGCCCAACCCAGACGCCTAAGCCCAAGCCGAACCCTAACCCAAACTCCTAACACTAAGCCTAACCCTAACGGAAACTCCTAACCCAAACTCCTAGCCTTAAGACTAACCCTAAATCCTAACTCAAACTCCTAACCCTAAGTCTAAGCCTAAACCAAACTCCTAAGCTTAAGACTAAGCCTAACCCAAACTCCTAAGCCTAACCCTAACCCAAACTCCAAAACCTAAGCCTAATCCTAACCCAAACTCCTAACCCTATGCCAACCTTAACCATATTCCTACCCTTTCCCCCTAAACCTGAAGTCTTACTGCTTACACAAACACTATTCCCTAACCCTTAACCTTAATCCTTACTCCTAACATTAACCCTAATACTAACCCTTATCACTAACCACATCCCTACCCATAAGCCCTAAACCTAATCCTAATCAAACCCTAATAATAACCCTAACCCTACCCCTAACACCTATCCCTTCATCTAAACTTCTAATATTAGTCCAATCACTTACTGTAATCCTAAAGCAAGGCTAAATCGAAGACCAACCTCTACCCCTAACTCCAACTCTAAACCTAATGCTTAGCCCTCTTACTCTAATCAGAAATCTATGCCTAAACCTAAAACCAAACTCTATCCCTCACCCAAAACCCCTCACCTTAACTCTAACCCTAATCCTAATCAAACCCTGACCCTACCACTAACTCTAACCCAAACGTAACCCTAACCCCAGCCCTACTTCCTAAAACCAACCCCTAACCCCAACCACTTCCACTGACACTACTCTCTATCCCTAACACTAATCAAATCCTAACCCTAACAGAAACGATCCCAAAGCTCAAAAGTGGCCCAAAGTGCCAAAGCAATCCCAGCTTTGATTTGAAACGGGCCCAAAGGCTCAAAGCGCGCCCTGGGATGGGGCCGTGTGGCACGAGGCTGGGGGGCAGGGAGGGCCCCACAGGGACTCAGTGCTGGTTTCTGCCCTGTGCCAGCACTCCCAGCCCCTGCTTGCCCAGAACCTGCCCCTGAAGCAGCCGCAGCCCCTCTCCCCTCCCTGCGGGTGTCTGCCCCCTGCCCACACCCTGGTGCTGCCTGGCTCGCCCTGCCCGGCCCAGCCCGGCTGCTCTCCCGGCCCCAGCCCCAGCCCTGGCCCCACTGCTGCCCTGCTGAGCTGCTCGGGGCTGGGTGCTGCCCCTGCTCGCCCACCTGCTCCCTGCGCTCGGCTGGAGCAGCCTGGGCGTCCCGGGCTGGCAGGGACACCAGGAGGAGGAACAGGGTGAGGACCATGGCCCCCACGCTCGCCCCATGATGCTGCTGCTGCCAAGACACAGCACAGCACGTCACCGAGGGGCTCTGACCTCACAGTCACATTGGAATCACCACATCTGCACACTGCTGCATGGCCTTGTGCTACACCAGCATGGAAGGAACCGAGGTGGAGAAGGGGGCACCTATTTTGGGAGGCAGCTCTGCCTGTGGGAGTGCACAGGCTCTCACTTCTTGCTTCCCAGAAATCAATCAATCAATCCATCCCAAAAGCTACATATTAATAGTAAATTTAAATAAAAAAAGCCAACTTCGAGGGTCTTTACTTGTAGCTGTTTTTGTCAGGCAGCTCTCTGGGAAGAAACCAGCTTTTCCTGCTAGTTTGACCACAGCTTCAATGCCTTTAAAGCCACCACTTCTGAGCTCTGCTGCTCCAACACAGCCTCACAGCCCAGCAAAATCATAGTGCAGGCAGAAAGCTTCACCATACAGAGATGGAGACAGTCAGGAATACGTTCCTCTCAAAAGCAGACACTGCAAACCACTCTCACTCTTGCTTACCAAATTCAGACAGCGTTAGAAAACAACAACAACAAGGAAGCGAGATTCTTCTTTTATGCACCCCGTTGTATGGACCATTCAACATCAAGTCCAACCGAAGTCTGAACCTCCGAATGAGAAATGCCATCTTCAAATTTCTAGGAAAATGAAGGGCTTTGAAGTGGCAAGACCATAAAATGTTCATTAAAGCACTGCCATGCAAGTCCGCACCCCTGATCACAGACCACCTGCCCTGGTACCAAAGGCAGTGATGTTCTCAGCTGACATCTGGAAAGCAGCACAAAGTCTCATGTTCTCCAGTGCCAAACATGTAGTTTGGAACTGAAACAGGGCAGTAAACTATCTCCAGTCAGTCTGTTTTCATTCGAGTACATCAGGACAAGTTCAGTTCACGTTCACCAGGAATCACAGCAGGTCCCACCCGTCCCTGCAGACCCCAACACCGCTCCTGTGCAGGGTCCCCAGGAGCAGTAAGCACAGAACAAGAAACCTCCCTTCCAAAGAAGGCCCACAGCTGCTCTTCCAACGAGCTGCATAAGCAGCAGCTGAGAACAACCTCTGCTGTAGCTGCACCAGGCTCTGCTGTCTGCAGAAGGAGAGCAGCTCCTAAATGATCCCCAGCCCTACAGACACAGCCCAGGGCAGTGATGAGGAACCACCAGAGTGCAGGGACACCTGGCCATTCAGTTGAAGCTGCTGGGGAGAAGGACAGAGGACCAGCAAGAGACAAATCAGACAAGAGAGAAGACAGAGGAGCTGAGAGAGAAACAAACACACAGGGAAAAGGACAGAGAGATGAAGGCAAAAAGGGACAATGAGCTGGGATGAGACAGGGAGGAAGAACCAGCAGGGCTGATGAGCAGGACAGAGGGATGGGGAGGGGGGAGGAGGAGAAGCAGGAAGGGGCTGTGAGCACCTTGGTGCCACCCTCGCCACCCTTGGCCACCGCCACCGCCACCCCAGTGACCATCACGGCTCCACCAATGAACTGGAATGATGGCACGGGGCGTGCGTGTGTCTCTGGGGTCCCTGTGGCCAGCTGTGTGTCCCACGGGTGTGTGTCTGTGCTGGGGCACGTATCCCATGGCTGGCATGGCCAGGACAAGCACGTCTGCAGGATGGAGCTGCCCCAGCCTCCCTGCTCCTGTGCTGGCTCTGACTCGTGCCCATGACCCAGCCCGTCTGCACATCCCAGCAGTCTCTGTGACCCAGGCCATCCATGTCCCAGCCTATCTCTATGTCCCAGCCCACCCCCGTGTCCCAGTCCATCTCCATGTCTCAGCAGCCTCTGCGCCCCCACCTGTCCAGGTTTTGGTAAAAACAAGTTTCTCTTTTAGTGAATTTTGCCTGTCAGCCAAAGCCTTCATGTCAGCTGCATTTTCCTGGAGAACCAGACACATGTTTTGGCAAACCCAGCAATGCAATGGAAACTTATTGACAAGCACAGATGGACATCTCGCGAGAGGGGCAACGAGAAACCGGTGACCAACTGTGTATAACATTCCGTTCACGTGAATACTTCATATAAAAGTGGGAGATCACGAGGATCTCGTCCCTTTTTCCCTTCCCTTTTGCCTTTTTCCTTCCCTTCTGCTTATGGCCGACATTAGGAGAGGACCTTGCTGGTCGTCCCTGCGAACGGAGGCCAGTGAGAGACTGAATCCAGCTCCGGTTGGCTGCAGAGTCTGATCCAGGACTTTGGGTGCTGGCTCTGCAGTTGCTGAGACTTACAAGATGGGTTTAGTATATTTGTATTATTTTCTCTGTTCTCATCAGTAGCATCAGTAAAACATCTTGAACTTTTCCAACTCTCTCCCCTCTGTGCTTCTTCCCCTCCCGATCGCCTGTGCTGAGTGGGAAGGGGGGAGAGGGAGGGGCAAAAGGGGAAAGTGGGGGGGAGAGGAGGTTGACAACACATCTGCCAGGGTTTGATTGTCACCCCGCAATCTTAACCCTCGACAGGGACGGACATGGGGACAGAGGGACAGAGGGACAGAGGGACGGATGGACGGACAGAGGAAGGGACAGAGGGACGGACACGGGGACAGAGGGACGGACAGATGGATGGACAGACTGACCGTTACATGGGGACACCGGGGACAGGCACATGGGGACACTGGGGACAGGCACATGGGGACACTGGGGACAGGGACATGGGGACACCAGGGACAGGGACATGGGAACACCAGGGACTCTATGGGACACCCAGGGACAGTGGGGATAGTGGGGACACCAGGGACAGTGGGGACACCGGGGACAGCAGGGACACCCAGGGACACTGGGGACACCGGGGACAGCAGGGACACCCAGGGACAGTGGGGACACCCAGGGCCACCAGGGATACTGGGGACACCAGGGACACTGGGGACAGTGGGGACAACAGGGAGAGCAGGGACACCCAGGGACACTGGGGAGAGCAGGGACAGTGGGGACAGGAGGGACACCCAGGGATGCTGGGGACAGTGGGGACAGCAGGGACAGCAGGGAGAGTGGGGACACTGGGGAGAGCAGGGACACCCAGGGACAGTGGGGACACCCAGGGACAGTGGGGAGAGCAGGGACAGCGGGGACAGTGGGGACACCCAGAGATACCCAGGGACACTGGGTACAGTGGGGACACCCAGGGACAGTGGGGACACCCAGGGACACTGGGGACAGTGGGGACACCCAGGGACAGCAGGGAGAGCAGGGACAGCAGTGACACCCAGTGACAACAAAGGGACACCACAGGGATACGCAGGAGAGAACACAGGGACACCAGAGGACAGCGGGGGACACCACGGGGCCACTTGGGGACACCGGCAGACACTGGGGGAACACCACAGGGACACCATGGGACACCACAGGGACACCTGGGGACACCAGGGTCACCTGGGGACACCACAGGACACACAGGGACTCCCAGGGACACCATGGGACACCCAGGGACAATGCGGGGACACCTGGGGGACACCTGGGGCCACTCACTGGGGTCCAGGCGCAGGGACTGCTGGGCCGGGTACCACTGGGGATCTGCAGGACAGAGGGGACAGCGGAGGTGGCACCGCGGGGACACGGATGGCGGGGACAAGGGGGGGTCCCCAGGATGTCACAGTGGGCCCTGAGGACAAGGGGGGGTCCCCATAGTGTCACAATGGGCCCTGGGGACAAACGGAGTCCCCATAGTGTCACAATGGGCCCTGGGGACAATGGGGGGTCCGGACGGTGTCACAATGGGCCCTAGAGACAAAGGGGGTCCCCAGGATGTCACAATGGCCCCTGGGGACAATGGGGGGTGCCCAGGATGTCAGAACGGGCCCTGAGGACAAGGTGGGGTCCCCATGGTGTCACAATGGGCCCTGGGGACAAAGGGGGATCCCCTGAAAGTCACAATGGGCCCTGGGGACAAAGGGGGTCCCCAGGATGTCACAATGGCCTCTGGGGACCATGGGGAGTCCTGGGATGTCACAATGGGCCCTGGAGACAAAGGGGGTCCCCAGGATGTCACAATGGGCCCTGGGAAAAAGGGGGGGTGTTGTGACATCACAATGGGCCCAGGGGACAAGGGGGGGTTCCCTAATTGTCACACTGGGCCCTGGGGACGAAGGGGGGGTCCCCATAGTGTCACAATGGGCCCTGGTGACAATGGGGGTCCCCATGGTGTCACAATGTGCCCTGGGGACAATGGGGGGTCCTGCGATGTCACAATGGGCCCTGGGGACAAAGGGCGGTCCCCAGGATGTCACAATGGGCCTTGGGGACAATGGGGGGTCCTGGGATGTCACAATGGGCCCTGGGGACAAAGGGGGCTCCCCAGGATGTCACAATGGGCCTTGGGGACAATGGGGGGTCCTGGGATGTCACGATGGGCCCTGGAGACAAAACGGGGGGTCACCATGGTGTCACAATGGGCGTGGGGACAAAGGAGGATCCCCTGAAAGTCACAATGGGCCCTGGGGACAATGGGGAGTCCTGGGAAGTCACAATGGGCCTTGGGGACAAAGGGGGCTCCCCAGGATGTCACAATGGGCCCTGGGGACAAAGGGGGCTCCCCAGGATGTAACAATGGGCTCTGGGGACAAAGAGGGGTTCCCCACGGGGCCACAATGGGCTCTGAGGACAAGGGTGTCCCCAGGATATCACATGGGTCCTGGGGACAATGAGGGGTCCTGGGATGTCACAATGGGCCCTGGGGACAATGGGGGGTCCTGCAAAGTCACAATGGCCCCTGGGGACAATGGAGGGTCCTGGGACGTCACAATGGGCCCTGGGGACAAAGAGGGGTCCCCTGAATGTCACAATGGGCCCTGGGGACAAGGGGTGGTCCTGGGATGACACAATGTGCCCTGAGGACAAAGAGGGGTCCCCTGAATGTCACAATGGGCCCTGGGGACAAAGGGGGGGTGCCCAGAATTTCACAATAGGCCCTGGAGACAAAGAGGGGTCCCCTGAATGTCACAATGCTCCTTGAGGACGAGCGGGGTCCCCACAGTGCCACAATGGGCCCTAGGGACAAACTGGGGTCCTGGGATGTCACAATGGGCACTGGGGACAAAGGGGGACCCCATGGTACAACAATGGGCCCTGGGGACAAATGAGGTCCCAAGGATGTCACAATGGGCCCTGGGGACAAAGGGGGACCCTAGGACGTCACAATCGGCCCTGGGGACAAGGGGGTTCTCCTCAATGTCACAATGAGCCCTAAGAACAGAGGGGGGTCCCCAGGATGTCACAATGGGTCCTGGGGACTACGGGGGGTCCTAGGACGTCACAATGGGCCCTGGGGACAATGTGGGTTCCCTTGAAGGTCACAATGGGCCCTGGGGACAAAGGGGTTCCCCAGGATGTCACAAAGGGCCCGGGGGACAAAGGGGGTACCCAGGATTTCACAATGAGCACTGGGGACAAACGGGGGTCCCAGGATGTCACAATGGGCCGTGGGGACAAGGCGGGGTACCCATGGTGTCACAATGGTCCCTGGGGACAATGAGGGGTCCCCTGAATGTCACAAAGGGCCCTGGGGACAAGTTGGGTCCCCATGGTGTCACAATAAGCCCTGGGGACAAAGGAGGTCCCCATGGTGCCACAATGGGCCCTGGGGACAAAGGGGGTCCTGGGACGTCACAATGGGCCCTGGAGACAAAGGGGGTCCCCAGGATGTCACAATGGGGCCTGGGAACAAAGAGGGTCGTGGAATGTCACAATGAGCCCTGGGACAATTGGGGATCCCCAGGATGTTACAATGGGCCTTGGGGACAAAGATGGGTCACATGAATGTCACAATGTTCCCTGGGGACAAAGGGCGGTCCCCAGGATGTCACAATGGGCCCTGGGGACAATGGGGGTCCCCACGGTGTCAGAACGGGCCCTGGGGACAAAGTGGAATCCTGGAATGTCACAATGGTCCCCAGTGACAAAGGCGGTCCCATGGTGCCACAATGGGCCCTGGCGACAAAGGGGGTCCCCAGAATGTCACAATGGGCCCTGAGGACAAAGTGGGGTCCTGGGACATTACAATGGGCCCAGGGGACAAGGGGGTCCCCAGGATGTCACAATGGGCTCTGGGGACAATGGGGGTCCTAGGATGTCACAATGGGACCTGGGCACATAGTGGGTCCCCAGGATGTCACAATGGGCCCTGGGGACAAGCGGGGTCCCCAGGATGTCACAATGGGCACTGGGGAAAAGGGGGGTCCCCATGGTGCCACTATGGGCCCTGGGGACAAAGGAGGTCCCCACAGTGTCACAATGGGCCCTGGGGACAAAGGAGGTCCCCACAGTGTCACAATGGGCCCAGGGGACAAAAGGGGGACTCCAGGATGTCACAATGGGCCCTGGGGTAAATGGGGGGTCCTGGGACGTTACAATGGGCCCTGGGGACAAACGGGATCCTGGGATGTCACAATGGGCCCTGGGGAAAAGGGGGGTCCCAGGATGTCACAATGGGCCCTGGGAACAACGGGGGCTCCTGGGATGTCACGATGGGCCGTGGGGATAAAGGAGGTCCCCATGGTGTCACAATGGGCCCTGGGGACACAGGGGGTCCCCAGGATGTCACAATGGGCCCTTGGGACAAAGGGGGTCCCCATGGTGCCACAATGGGCCTTGGGGACAACGGGGTCTCCCCAGGATGTCACAATGGGCCCTCAGGACAAGGGGGGTCCCCAGGAGGTCACAATGGGCCCTGGGGACATGGGGTATCCCGACGGTGTCACAATGGGCCTTGGGGAAAAAGGGTGGTCCCCAGGATATCTCAGTGGGCCCTGGGGACAATGGGGGGTCCTGGGATGTCACAATGGGCCCCAGTGACAAATGGGGTCCCCATGGTGTCACCATGGGCCATGGGGACAAAGGGAGTCCACAGAATGCCACAACGGGTCCTGCGAACAAGTGGGGTCTCCACGGTGTCACAATGGGCCCTGGGGACAAAGTGGGGTCCCCAGGATGTCACAATGGGTCCTGGGCACAAGGGGGTTCCCGACGGTGTCACAATGGGCCCTGGGGACAAAGCGGGGTCCTGGGATGTCAAAATGGGCCCCAGTGACAAATCGGGTCCCCATGGTGTCACAATGGGCCCTGGGGACAAAGCGGGGTCCTGGGACATCACAATGGGCCCTGGGGACGAAGAGGGGTCCCCAGGATGTCACAATGGGCTCTGGGGACAATGGAGGGTCCTAGGATGTCATAATGTCCTCTGGGGAGAAAGGAGGGGTCTCCACAGTGTCACAATGGGCCCAAGTGACAAAAGGGGTCCCCACGGTGCCACTATGGGCCCTGGGGACAAGGGGGTCCCCCGGATGTCACAAAGGGTCCTGGGGACAAAGAGGGTGCCCAAGGTGCCACAATGGGGCCTGGGGACAAAGGGTGTCCCCAGGATGTCTCAGTGGGCCCTGGGGACAATGGGGGTGCCCACGGTGTCACAATGGGCCCTGGGGACAAGGGGGGGTCCCCAGGATGTCACAATGGGGCCTGGGGAAAACGAGGGGTCCTGGGATGTCACAATGAGCCCTGGGGACAAAGGGGGGTCCCCATGATGTCACAATGGGCCCTGGTAACAATGGGGGGTCCTGGGATGTCACAATGGGCCCCAGGGACAAATGTGGTGCCCATGGTGTCTACAATGGTCCCTGGGGACAAAGTGGGGTCCTGGGACGTCACATTGGGCACTGGGGACAAAGGGGGTCCCCATGGTGCCACAATGGGCCCTAGTGACAAAAGGGGTCCCCATGGTGCCACAGTGAGCCCTGGGGACAAAGGGGGTGCCCAGGATGTCACAATGGGCCCTGGGGACAATGAGGGGTCCTGGGACGTCACAATGGGCCCTGGGGACAATGGGGAGTCCCTTGAATGTCACAGTGGGTCCTGGGAACAAAGGATGGCCCCCAGGATGTCACAATGGACCCTGGGGACAATGGGGGGTCCTGGGATGTCACAATGGGCCCTGGGGACAAAGGGGGTCCCCACGGTGCCACGACGGACCATGGGGACAATAGGGTCCCCAGGGTGTCACAATGGGCCCTGGGGACAAAGGGGGTCCTCATGGTGCCACAATGGGCCCTTGGGACAAATGGGGTCCCCAGGATGTCACAATGGGCTCTGGGGACAATGGGGGGTCCTGGGATGTCTCAATGTGCTCTGGGGACAAAGGGGGGGTCCCCACGGTGTCACAATGGGCCCAAGTGACAAGAGGGGTCCCCACGGTGCCACTATAGGCCCTGGGGACAAGGGGGTCCCCCGGATGTCACAATGGGCCCTGGGAACAATGTGGGGTGCCCATAGTGTCACAATGGGTCCGCAGTGACAAGGGGGGCCCCACCCTGTCACAATGGGCCCTGGGGACAAAAAGGGTCCCCAGGATGTCACAATGGGCCCTGGGGAAAAGGGGGGTCCCCTGAATGTAACAATGGGCCCTGGGGACAAAGGGGTCCCCACGGTGTCACAATGGGCCCTAGGGACAAAGTGGGGTCCTGGGATGACACAATGGGCCCCAGTGACAAAGGGGTTCCCCAGGATGTCACAATGGGCACTGGGGAAAAGGGGGGTCCCCATGGTGCCACTATGGGCCCTGGGGACAAGGGGGTCCCCCGAATATCACAATGGGCCCTGGGGACAGAGTAAGGTCCTGGGCTGTCACAATGGGCCCTTGGCACAATGGGGGGTCCCCAGGATGTCACAATGGGGTCTGGGACAAAGAAGGTCCCCAGGATGTCAGAATGGGCCCTGGGGACCAGAGGGGGTCCTGGGATGTCACAATGGGCCTCAGTGACAAAGGGGGTCCCCATATTGCCACAATGGGCCCTGGGGACAAACAGGGTCCCCAGGATGTCACAATGGGCCCTGGGGACAAGGGAGGTCCTCAGGATGTCAGAATGGGCCCTGGGGACAACGGGGGGTCCTGGGACGTTCACAATGGGCCCTGGGGACAAGGGGGTCCCCAGGATGTTCACAATGGGCCCTGGGGACAAAGGGGGTCCCCACGGTGTCACAATGGGCCCTGGGGACAAACTGGGGTCCTGGGATGTCACAATGGGCCCTGGTGACAATGGGGGGTGCCCATGGTGCCACAATATGCCCAGGTGACAAAGGGGGTCCCCAGAATGTCACAATGGGCACTGGGGACAACGGGGGTCCCTAGGATGTCACAAAGGGCACTGGGGACGAGGGGCTCCCCAGGATGTCACAATGGGCCCTGGGGACAATGAGGGGTCCTGGGATGTCACAATGGGCCCCAGTGACAAATGGGGTCCCCATGGTGTCACAATGAGGCCTGCGGACAATAGGGGGTCCTGGGATGTCAAAATGGGTCCCCAGTGACAAGGGGGGTCCCTATGGTGTCACGATGGGCCCTGGGGACAAGGGGAGGGGTCCTGGGATGTCGCAATGGCCCATGGGGACAAAGGGATTCCCCAGGATGTCACAATGAGCCCTGGGGACAAAGGACGTTCCCACAGTGTCACAATGGGCCCTGGGGACAAAAGGGGGACTCCAGGATGTCACAATGGGCCCTGGGGTAAATGGGGGGTCCTGGGACGTTACAATGGGCCCTGGGGACAAAGGGGATCCTGGGATGTCACAATGGGCCCTGGGGACAAAGGGGGGTCCCAGGATGTCACAATGGGTCCTGGGCACAAGGGGGTTCCCGACGGTGTCACAATGGGCCCTGGGGACAAAGCGGGGTCCTGGGATGTCAAAATGGGCCCCAGTGACAAATGGGGTCCCCATGGTGTCATCATGGGCCATGGGGACAAAGCGGGGTCCTGGGACATCACAATGGGCCCTGGGGACGAAGAAGGGTCCCCAGGATGTCACAATGGGCTCTGGGGACAATGGAGGTTCCTGGGATGTCACAATGTCCTCTGGGGACAAAGTGGGGGTCTCCACGGTGTCACAATGGGCCCTGGGGACAAGGGGGTCCCCCGGATGTCACAAAGGGCCCTGGGGACAAAGAGGGTGCCCATGGTGCCACAATGCGGCCTGGGGACAAAGGGTGTCCCCAGGATATCTCAGTGGGCCCTGGGGACAATGGGGGTGCCCACGGTGTCACAATGGGCCCTGGGGACAAGGGGGGGTCCCCAGGATGTCACAATGGGGCCTGGGGAAAACGAGGGGTCCTGGGACGTCACAGTGAGCCCTGGGGACAAAGGGGGGTCCCCATGATGTCACAATGGGCCCTGGTAACAATGGGGGGTCCTGACATGTCACAATGGGCCCCAGGGACAAATGTGGTGCCCATGGTGTCTACAATGGTCCCTGGGGACAAAGTGGGGTCCTGTGACGTCACAATGGGCACTGGGGACAAAGGGGTCCCCATGGTGCCACAATGGGCCCTAGTGACAAAAGGGGTCCGCATGGTGCCACAGTGAGCCCTGGGGACAAAGGGGGTGCCCAGGATGTCACAATGGGCCCTGGGGACAATGAGGGGTCCTGGGACGTCACAATGGGCCCTGGGGACAATGGGGAGTCCCTTGAATGTCACAGTGGGTCCTGGGAACAAAGGATGGTCCCCAGGATGTCACAATGGACCCTGGGGACAATGGGGGGTCCTGGGATGTCACAATGGGCCCTGGGGACAAAGGGGGTTCCCCACGGTGCCACGACGGACCATGGGGACAATAGGGTCCCCAGGATGTCACAATGGGCCCTGGGGACAATGAGGGGTCCTGGGACGTCACAATGGGCCCTGGGGACAATGGGGAGTCCCTTGAACGTCACAGTGGGTCCTGGGAACAAAGGATGGTCCTCAGGATGTCACAATGGACCCTGGGGACAATGGGGGGTCCTGGGATGTCACAATGGACCCTGGGGACAAAGGGGGTTCCCCACGGTGCCACGACGGACCATGGGGACAATAGGGTCCCCAGGATGTCACAATGGGCCCTGGGGACAATGAGGGGTCCTGGGACGTCACAATGGGCCCTGGGGACAATGGGGAGTCCCTTGAACGTCACAGTGGGTCCTGGGAACAAAGGATGGTCCTCAGGATGTCACAATGGACCCTGGGGACAATGGGGGGTCCTGGGATGTCACAATGGGCCCTGGGGACAAAGGGGGTCCCCACGGTGCCACGACGGACCATGGGGACAATAGGGTCCCCAGGGTGTCACAATGTGCCCTGGGGACAAAGGGGGTCCTCATGGTGCCACAATGGGCCCTTGGGACAAAAGGGGTCCCCAGGATGTCACAATGGGCTCTGGGGACAATGGGGGGTCCTGGGATGTCACAATGTGCTCTGGGGACAAAGGGGGTGTCCCCACGGTGTCACAATGGGCCCAAGTGACAAGAGGGGTCCCCACGGTGCCACTATGGGCCCTGGGGACAAGGGGGTCCCCCAGATGTCACAATGGGCCCTGGGAACAATGTGGGGTGCCCATAGTGTCACAATGGGTCCGCAGTGACAAGGGGGGCCCCACCCTGTCACAATGGGCCCTGGGGACAAAAAGGGTCCCCAGAATGTCACAATGGGCCCTGGGGAAAAGGGGGTGCCCGGGATGTCACAATGGGCCCTCAGGACACGGCTGGGTCTCCATGGTGTCACAATGGGCCCTGGGGACGAAGTGGGGTCCTGGGATGTTATAATGGGCACTGGGGACAAGGGGGGGTCCTGGGACGTCACAATGGACCCTGGGGACAAGTCGGGGTCCCCAGGACATCACAATGGACCCTGGGTAAAAAGGGGGTCCCCACGGTGTCACGATGGGCCCTGGGGACAGGGTGGGGTCCCCACGGTGTCAAAATGTGTCCCCAGTGGCAAGGGGGGTCCCCATGGTGTCAAGATGGGCCCTGGGGACAAAGGGGGGTCCCCATGGTGTCACAATGGGTTCCCAGTGACAAGGGGGGGTCCCCATAGTGTCACAATGGGCCCTGGGGACAAAGGTTGGTCCCCTGAATGTCACAATGGGCCCTGGGGGCAAAGGGGGGTCCCCAGGATGTCACAATGGGCTCTGGGGACAATGGGGGTTCCCCAGGATGTCACAATGGGCCCTGGGGACAAGGGGTTATGGGGTTGTGTTAGGGGGTTGGAGGATTAGGTGGTGCAGGATTTGGGGGTGCAAGGCTGGGGGAGCAGGATTTTGGGGGGCCTGATTTGGGGCTACAGAGTCTGGGTGTGCAGGTTCCAGGGGTGCAGGATTTGGGGGTTCAGGGTTTAGGGGTGCAGTGGTTTGGAGTGCAGTGTTTTGGGGTGCAGGGTTTGGGGAAGGATGATATGGAGGTGCAGGGTTTAGGGTGCAGGATCTTGGGGTGCAGGGGTTTGGGGTGGGGGGCTTGGTAGGGCAGGATTTGGGGGTGGAAATTTTATTGGGTAGGGCTGGGGGTGCAGGATTTCGGGGTGAAGGGGTTGTGGGGTGCAGGGTTGTGGGGTGCACGGTTTGGGAGATCGGGACGTGGGGCTGGAGGATTTGGGGGTGCAGTGTTTGGAGCAGCAGGATCTGAGGGTGCAGACTTGGGGGGTGCAAGATTGGGGGTAGCAGGGTTTTGGGGAGCAGGGTTTAGGTCAGCAGGATCTTGGGGTGAAGGGGTTTGGGGTGAAGGGTTGGGTTGGACAGGATCTGGGGTGCAGGTTTTTAGGGTGCAACTTGTGGGGGGTCAGGATTTGGGGTACAGGGTTTCGGTGTGCAGGGTTTAATGGTGCAGGGTTTGGGGGTGCGGGTCTTGGGGAGGCAGAATTGGGGGTGCAGGTTATTGGAGTTAAGGGATTTGGGGGTGCAGATTTTGGGTGTTCAGGACCTGGGGGTGCAGGATTTGGGGATGTAGGTTTGGGGGGGCAGGGCTTAGGGTTTCAGTATCTTGGGTTGAAGAGGTTTGGGGGGAAGGGTTGTGTACGGCAGGATTTGGGGGTGCAGGGCTTTGGGCTGAGGGTTTGGGGGTGCAGGGTTCGCATGTTCAGGAACTGGGGGTGCAGGATTTGTGTTTGCAGGTTTGGGGAATTTTGCGGTAAAGGATTTGGGGTGCAGGGTTGGGGGACGCAGGATCTGAGGGTGCAGCGTTTGGGGTGCAGAGTTAGGGGCTGCAGGATCTGGGGTGCAGGGTTTGGGGGGCACTGTTTTGGGGGGAAGGATTTGGGGGATGCAGGGTTTAAGGGTTTAGAATTTGGAGGTGTCGAATTTTGGGGTGCAGGAGGTGTGGGGTTTGGGGTTGCAGGATTTGGGGGAGAATGGTTTGGGGGTGCAAGACTTGAGGGTGCAGGGTTTGGGGGTTTGGGGCATGGGGCTGGAGGATTTGGGGGTGCAGGATTTGGAGTGCAGTGTGTGGGGGTGCAAGATCTGGGGGTGTACGAGCTTTGGGTGTGGGATTTGAAGGACAATGATTTGGGGGTGCAGGGATTGGGGGTGTAGGGTTTTGGGGTTGCTGCGTTTGGAGATTCGGGATGTGGAGGTCAAGGATTTAGGGGTACAAGGGCTGGCTGCAGGATTTGGGGTACAGGGTTTGGTTGCAGGAATTCGGGTGCAGGGTTTGAAGTGCAGGGCTAATAGGGGCAGGATTTGGAGGTGCAAGATTTGGTGGTCTGGGGTACTGGGGTGCAGGGTTTTGGGGTGCGGGATTTGGGGGTGCAGGTTCCATGTCTTTAGGAACTGGGCGGGGAGGGTTTCTTGGTGCGGACCTTTGAGTGCAAGTTTGAGGGGCCTTGATTTTGGGGTGCATGGTTTGGGGGGCAGGATTCCGGGTGAAAGGTTTTGAGGTGCAGGACTTGGGGGCGCAGGTTTCACACGTTAAGGAACTGGGGCTGCAGAGGTTGGGGGTGCAGCGTTGTGGGCTGCAGGGTTGAAGGGTGCAGGATTTAGGGGTACAGGTTTTGGGGGTGCAGGACCTGGGGGTGCAGGCTGTAGGGATCAGAATATGGGGGTGCAGGGTTCTGGGGTGCAGGATCTGGGTGAGCAGGCTGTTGGGGTACAGAACCTTGTAGGTCAGCGTTTAGAGGCAGGATTTGGGGGTGCAGGGCTTTGGGGTGAGGGGTCTGGGGTGAGGGGTTCAGGTGTTCAGCACCTGGGGGTGCAGGACTTAGGGGGTTGGAGGATTTGGGGGTTGGAGGATTTGGGGGTGCAGGGATATGGGGTGCAACTTGTGGGGTGCAGGGTTTTGGGTATAGGGTTTTGGGGTGCAGAGTTTTGTGGGGGAGGATTGGGGGAGCAGGGTTTCAGGGTGCAAGGTTCAGTGGTGCAGGGTTTTGGGGGTGCAGGGTTTAGCGCCAGAATTGGGGGTGCAGGGTTTGGGATTGCAGGGTGTTGGGGGAAGGGTCTGGGGATACAAGATTTGGGGTAGCAGGGTTTTGGGGAGCAGGGTTTCGGGGTCAGGCTTTAGGGGGACAGGGTTTGGGGGGCAGGGCTGGGAGGGATGATTTTGGGGTGCAGGGTTTAGGGCAGGAGGATCTTGGGGTGAAGGGGTTTGGGCTGAAGGGTTGGGTAGGACAGGACTTGGGGTGCACGATTTTAGGGTGCAACTTGTGGGGGCAGGGTTTGGGGTCCAGGAGGTTGGGGGTGCAGGGTTTGGGGTGTAGGATTTAGTGGAGCAGGGACTGGGGGTGAAGGTCTTGGGGAGGCAGAATTGGGGGTGCAGGTCTTGGGGAGGCAGAATTGGGGGTGCAGATTTTGGGTGTTCAGGACCTGGGGGTGCTGGATTTGGGGATGTAGGTTTTGGGGGGTAGATTTTGGGGTGCTGGGTTCGGGACATGGGTCTGGAGGATTTGGGGGTGCAGGGTTAAGGGGTTTAGGATTTTGGGGTGCACAGTTTAGGGTGCACGTTCTGGGCATGTATGATTTGAGAGTGCAGGGCTTTGGGGTACAGGATTTGGGGTGCAGGGTTTTGGGGTCAGGATCTGGGGGTGCAGCATTTTGAAGTGCAGGGTTTGGAGGAGGGAGGTTTTGGGGGGGAAAGATTTGGTGGTTCAGGTTTTGGGGGTGCAGTTTTAAGAGGGTGGAGGATTAGGGGTGCAGGATTTGGGGGTTCAGGATTTGGGGCTGCAGAGTATGGGAGGGAAGGATCTGGGGCTTCAGGATTTGGGGGTGCACTGTTTGGGGGTGCAGGGTTTAGAAGTCAGGTCTCAGAGTGCAGCGTTTGGGGTGCAGGGGTTTGGTGGGAAATTTAAGGTTGCAGACTGTGGGGTGCACAGGACTGGGGCACAGGATTTGGGGGTGCGGGGTTTCAGGGTTCAGGATTTGGAGGTGTGGAGGTTTGGGGTGCAGGGGATGGGGGTGAAGGATCTGAGGCTGCAGGGCGGTGGGGGAAGGATTCACCCCATGCTCCTGCACCAAGGCAGATGGCGAAGACCTGAACTCCCCCAGCCTGTCTCACCTTCAGCTGCCGTCGAACACGCTCTATAAAAAACTTCCAGCAAGTCTCCCTGGAGTCCACCAGCCCTCGGCCTTTGACTTCATTCCTCACGCTGTTGATTATGTTTTCTACTTCATCATCGGGGAAGAGATCAGGGATTTCACCTGAGAAGAAGGCAGGTTTGGGTTTACTGGTCTGGATTTTGTTGCAGTCGCAGAGCAAAGTGAAGCAGGTGCCTCCCTCTTCAGGGCCTTGGGGAAAACCCTTCCTTGAGAAAAATCGTTGTGCCAGGCGCCCATAGGCCCCAGCAGCAGCAAAGTGGCACAGAACATCATTCTGCTAAAAAATAAGCCCTTGTGAGAGCAACATTTCTCATAAAAGTATGAGCTAAACAAACACAGAATAAAGCCAAAGTACAGAAAGTCCATTTTTGTCAGATCGACAGTGCTGATTAGATTACAAAAAAAAATCGCAAATACCTAATATGCTATACACAATAATGAAATAATTTCAGTTTTGCAAATCAATTCGTTACCTGTACCGTTCCTGCAGCTGTTCAATGCCATTGCCAGTGCTGGTAAAATAACTCCCACATCACCAAAACATTTTAAAAGTCAGAAATCTTTTAAAAACTTTTTAAAGTTAATAGTTATGCAACTGATTGCCAAAAACATAACCAGCCAATTTTTCTTTTTTTTCTGGTTACTTAATTTATCACCTATTCACTTCCCTTCTGGCTTCTGATTTGATTGAAATCATTATTATTGAGTGAGATACTGTCAATATGAGCACTAATTACTTAGGAAAATACACTAATCAGATATCTGCTTGTTTATAAGAGAGTCTAAAATATATATTCTGTTCTAGCTCCTTAGGTGATGGAAAGAAGTGAAACAAGTAAGAAAAACAAGCCTGCAGAGAGCGGGAAGCAGCCAGAGCCCTCAGGCAGCACCCGCTGGGTGGCACTAGGTCACGTTTTGGGAGGTCATAGAACCACAGAACGTCCTGACATGGACAGGACCCCCAAGGATCATGGAGTCCAACTCCTGTCCCTGCAATGACAACCCCACAGTTCACACCGTGTGTCTGAGGACATTGCCCAGTCTCTCCTTGAACACTGTCAGGCTGGGGCCGTGACATCGCCCTGGGAGCCTGTTCAGTGTCCAGCACCTCTGGGTGAAGAACCTTTTCCTCATGTCCCACTGACCCTCCCTGGCACATCTTCTGCCATTCCCTGGGTTCTGTCACTGTCACAGAGAAGAGCTCAGCCCTGCCCCTCCTGCTCCTGCTGAGGAACCTGCAGCCCCATGAGCTCTGCCCTCAGTCTGCTCTGCTCCAGCTGAACAAACCCAGGGACTTCAGCCGCTCCTCATACGGTTTCCCCTCCAAACCTTCACCAGCTTCATGTCCCTCTGGACACCCTCCAGTAGCTTTATCTCCTTTTCTCCTGTGTCCCCAGCCCTGCACACAGTGAATGCTGCAGGTGAGGCCGCCCCAGCACAGAGCAGAGCGGGACAATCCCCTCCCTGCCCGGCTGGCCGTGCTGTGCTGGATGCACCAGGACACGGGGCCCTCTTGGCTCCAGGGACACTGTTGGTTCATGTTCAACTTGCCACTGACCAGAACCCCCAGAGCTCTCCATGGAGCTGCTCTCCAGCATCTCGTCCCCCAGTCTGTCTGTACAGCCAGGGTTGCTGTGTCCCAGGTGCAAAATCTGGCACTTGCCCTTGTTACACTTGTCATGGTCCCTCCCATGGTCCCTTCCTCAGTCCTCAGTCCAGCCACAATTCTGAGCTGCCTCCCCAGACCCTGAGTGAGGACTTCTGATCTGTCCCCTCTTCCCCACATAGCAGCTACAGGAAAATGTGACACCTTTCTGAACCACCGCAAAATGACCTGGACATCCCAAACCAGGCTGCTTGGCCTGCCCCTTGCTGCAGGACACTGCAGAGCTTCACTTCATGTCATGAGATATTTGTGCCATCTACACAGGTGACAGGAGCTACTCACCAGCCTCCACAACAACCCCTGTCTTTACTCCTGATTACAAATTTATCACAGGCAGAGATTGTTTGCTGCTCAAACCATCTGGCCAATTTACAGCCACATATGTCAACTCTGGAGTTTCGCACAAACTATCGCTTCCCTGTGCTTTCAACTCTCCAGTCCTCACCATGCACAGAGGTCACCCGAACCAGCTGGAGTCTTCCCACTCCTGACTCATAAATAAGGAAAAAAGCATCATGCAGTTGGTAGCAGTGATTTTCCAGGGACTCTGGGGAATATGCCCAGGCTGGGTTACCCCCTGCGGTCACGGTGACACAGCCGCACGCTCCCATGTGCGCTGTAGCTGCAGTGCGCCCTGCATGGGGAGTGCTCCACCACACATACTCATGCCATGTTCTGCAGCGAAACAGAGCATCTGTGTGTAGGCTGGCTATTCTGCAATTGTTTGGGCAAGCAACAACTCAAAAACTTTAATGGAAAAACAAAGAGGAAAAGGACTGCAATGGGACAAGCAGCTAGGTGACGCACACAGACACGGTCATTTGGTGGCTTTGTACCATCCACCAACTTGCAGTCAAATATTCCAGCCAGGAAAAACCTTATTAGGTAACTAGAGTGTGGATGCATGAGATCCACAGGTCAAACTCTTCATCTGTTGATACATTCCTTGGGCTCTGTCCTCAGCTGCAATGTCACAACAGACACGTCTCTTAACTGTAGAGAGTATACCATGAAGTACGGAAAAACTAGGTACACAACATCAGAGAAAGAAAAACTATCAGATGATGGAGTACATCCTCACAAAGGAGACCTTATCATGGCTTTTAGTCCAGAACTTAACCCACATATCTTCTAGCTCACTTCATATATTGCCCTTCTGTATATTCTAAAACCACAGATGCTACCATGAGCACAACCACACTGAGAAGGGGGAAAGGGGAAATCAAGCAATGACAGAGGTACCTGATGCTAAGAAGTCACTCACCAGCACCAAGAACTGCTCATCTGCCACTTGAGCGTCGGTCATCAGGAACACGATGCCTATGTTCTTCACACCGGCTTTCAGGTACAGGTTTGCCAGGTCTGCCTGGACGTTGAAAAGCAAGAGGACTTAGGGGGTGCACCTCCATTCTGCAAAACTCAGGTAGGTACCACATCTACAAGCAGGAGATTTCAGAATCTTCCCATTAACCAAGAATAAAGCAATGGCAATTAATTAGCGTGAAACTGCACTTTGGCCACTCTCCATCTTCATGGCTGAGTCTGCCAGGTTATATGGGGGAGTCTATCGCTGTCATCATTGTAAGACTTTACCCAGTAAGACTTGACGTTACGGCCAGGTCTGTGTAACACAAAAAAAAAGAGAAAGAAGCCCTGGCCAGCACCGCTACACACAGGGAAATGCTTGTAGCTGGAACACCTGGAGGTCAATGGATGTGGCTAAAGATATCAGTGCAGTCCCCGGTTGTGGAGGCTGCCCTGGGAGTTCAGAAAGGCTTACTGTGGGCACAATAAGTCACTATACGGGGACATTAAAGCACCACAGGGACTGGGAGGGACAGCAGCCACTGAAAATGTTGGACCTTGGTGTCCCCATGCTGTAGATTTCTCTGATTTCACAACTATACCTGAATTTTCTTTTTTTTTCTGAGGTGCTGCAACACATTTCTTTCTGCTTGTGAAGAAAGGAGAAGGACACCTTGTGCAAACAGGGATGTTTTCAGTTTTATTCCTTTCCAGAGTCTGAGCAGGGACTCGCCCTTCAGTGTCCCACTCAGTGCAGTGATGCTGACAGAGAAACTGCTCATATGGAAAAGCTGTTTCACCTCAAAGGGGACAGTGTCCTGATGAAGGACACAGTGTCCTCCTGATGAAGGACACCAACTTCTTGAAATCCAAGTTGTTCATGAGATGGGAAAAACGCCATCATCCCGCTCAAACTCCATCATTTCCTTCCTGCCCCTCCAAGCAGGATACAAGGCATGCGGGAGACACTGAAGGAATTTACTGGCCTGTGTTCCAGAAACTTTCTTAGAAATTCAGCAAATACACACGCTCCCTCAAAAAGAATCATTTGTTACTTCCATCACTGGAAATTTGAATTAGATCAATTATAACAGCACGAGGGGCCAATGCCAGACAGGGTAATCTGTCACCATCCTGCTCTTCCATATCTAAGAAAAAAAGATGACTCCATATTTCATAAACTCTTTGAAAATGAATAGAGAGTGAAGGGAACATCAAATTATCTTCCACCTCCACAGACAGAAGTAAAGACATGCTTTGAAAACAAGTTTATTAATGCTGGTTTCAAGCTATATTCCTAGATGGGAGCACAGGTTTTCTCAATGAATAGGCAGGTAGGAGCTAGAAAATTGTACGAGTGGGGCTGAAGAACACAGAGGAAAGTTGAAAATACCCAATGGATGGAGGATCAGGCTTGTGTGACGTGACAAAAACATGACAAAAACAACCTGTACACAACTACAGGTCATCAGGCCCTGCCTCTGATGGGGAAGGAAGGCAAGGGTTCATTGGCCATCGCATCTCCCGAGCAGAATGGCGTGAAGTTACTGAGGTTGTGATTTTTACAACATTTCTGATGAGAATCCTTTTGCCAGCAGCTAAAATACTTGAAAATCATTTCAACGATATTTTACAATGTTGATTTGTAACTTCTGTGCTCACTAGCCTGCGCATAGATATAAGCACAGGCACCTGTTCTCTATAGTGAACCATCCACCATCCCCTCAGTCCCTCCCTCATACAAAATCCTGGTGGAAGGACTGGATACGACTTTGGAACTCTCCTCCTGCTCTCTCCTGCTCCTTTTCCACCTCCAAATCACTCCACAACAGGCACCTCACAGATGAGCTAATTACCACATCTTGGTTTAATTAGAAATAATAGTCAAATACGGTTTCTTGAACAAGCATTAACTGAATGTCCACACCAGGGGTTTATCATCGGAGCCCAGCGCTGACTCTGAGCCTTGGGCTGGGATGTTGTTGGGTCTGGCCAGCTCAGAGGGCTGGCAGGGGACATCAGGCCTGTCTGCACCCCACAGATGTGTTGGGAAGCACTGCTCCTCTCTGCAGTCCCATATAGTCTCTGGAGCTTTTTACTGTCTTCACAATGGCGTCATTCAACACGCAACAAGACAGAATCACAGGATCCCAGCCTGGTGGGGGCTGAAGGGACCTCTGCAGATCCCCCAGTCCAAGCCCTGCTCACGCAGGGTCACAGAGCAGATCACACAGGTGGGTCCAGGCGGGTTTCAATGTCTCAGAGAAGGAGACTCCACACCCGCTCTGGGCAGCCTGGGCCAGGCTCTGGCACCTCCCAGCAAACAAGTTTCTCCTCATGTTCAGATGGAGCCTCCTGTGTTTCAGTCTGTGCCCGCTGCCCCTCACCCTGGCGTTGGGCACCACTGAACAGAGTCTGCTCCATCCTCTGACACCCACCCTGAGATATTGATCCATTGATCAGATCCCTCCCAGCTCAACAGCCCCAACTCTCACTGAGTCTTTCCTCATCAGAAAGATGCTCCAGACCCCTCAGCATCTTTGTCTCCCTCTGGTAATTCCTTGTCCTTCTTAAATTGGGGATCCCAAAGTTTTCAGGGCAAGTTCTGCTTTTTATTCCCTTCCGCTCCACCTCAGCCCCAGGAGTCACCCACCTTCAGGTCAGGGATCCCGTACCCTTTCCTCAGCGTGATCTGGAAAAGCTCCAGGGAGCTGATGAAGGCCGCCAGCCTGGTCAGGCTCTGCTTCCCGCTTCCACCCACGCCGACCAGGAGAGCGTTCCCTCGGGGGGACTCCAGGATCCGGTTGATGCGGCAACTAAATTGAAGCATATAAAATCTGTCATTAATAAGAGTATTTTTCTTGTTCTCTGCCCACTGCTTTTCAATATATATTTTAATCACTAGGAAACCGTAGTCTGAATGGGATGAAAAATGTCAATCTAAGAGACATGTCAGCAATCAATCCCCATCTCTGCTGAGGCCCAAACAAAGGACGTAGCTGATTAAAAAAATAGTTTGGTGGCGATTCAAACTGTGTCCAATATTTTTCCACCTGCCAAGTCCTGCTGGATAGAAATATTTTAAGGTGAAGGCCTGGATGTCTTTGCAGGGAGGACACGGGAAAAAACACATTACATGGACATGCAAATAGTGAGAACAGAATTCATGGCTCTGGTGCACCTCTCCAGTGAAGGTTCCTCTTCACAAAGCATTTTGGGTTCATGTTCAGGTGAAGGGTCCTGCTATGCATTAAAGCATATTCATATACATCTGGAATAGCATAATACCTGTCTGGAAAATACAGTCCAACATTATTTATCCAAGCCACCATTAAGAGTGAGATTTTGTCACACTTAAAATGAACTTGCTATTGTTTTTCAGGTCTGTTCACTTGTCCTTGAGAGTTGCACAGTGAGCTCTGCCCCCAGTCTATTCTCTTTAAGCAATTGCTGACATCCCCACGTTAAAATCCCAAGTGAGGGAGGTTTAGAGGATCCTACCTGTGAAAACCTCACTGTCAGGTGTCTGAAATGCAAGCACCATTCCCCTCTTGACATCACTGCCTTTATTCAACTCACTTAACTGAGTATTTTCCTAGACTAATCTAATTAATTTTTCAAATAAGACTGCAAGAAATACTGTACTGCTTTATTACAACTCAAGCGTCTTATGATCTATGTGCAGACTCCCACAGATTGTGAAATTAAACCCAGAATAGCAATCCAGCTTGTGTGGAGACCTGGAATGTTCCTGCTTTTCATTCTCTAGCTGGCTGCCCCCAAAAGCAAGGGCACGGGGTGTGCGTTGGGAATGGGCACCATGAGCCCCGGGTCAGGAGGTGACTGACCCATATCCCCCACCTCCCCACATACATTAACTCCCTTACTTTTTTTTCCCAACAGAAACTTCACAACAAATTCAAGATGTCATCCATAAGCTGTTGGAGATGGAATAATTTGTGTGTTTCAGCAAAACGCAATTTCCAAATGCGCTGAATCGAAATCACTCAGCTCCAGTGAAAATCATGCTGAATACTCAAACCTCGCCTTCCCGATTACTCACAATATTAACTGGAGGGATACTGACAGGTTTTGTTGAAAATCCCAATTTATGTAAAGTGCAAAAGAAGCACAAGATTAAAATTACTGTCACCTTTCTGCAAGCAGAAACACCAATGGACATCAGGTTGCATATGACTCATTAATACAAAGAAGTAAATGCCCAAACTATAAGGGAAGCCATGCCCCAGCACAGCCAGCACGCTGCACCGCAAAAGGAACAGATTGCTGAGCTCTTAGAACAGAACTGGTTAAACAGCTAGTTAAAAGGAGTAGAAATTTATATATATATATGTATTTTTTTAATTTGCATGAGAGTAACTGCATTAGGTTACCAGGTCCAGCAAACCTGAAATCACCCACACAAGCGTGCAGCAGGACAGCGGCTTCCTTCTAGCTTAGTCACAAACCTGCTCTTCATGATACAATGTTTCCAGGCAAAATCAGTTAAAACTATGATTTACAGGGGAGGTTCATCTTCAGAAATTATCTGAGGCCAGGTCTGCATTTCAGCCCCCAAAAATCAGACCACACCTGGAATATTGTGTCCAGTTGTGGCCCCTCCGTTCCAGAAGGACAGGGAACTGCTGGAGAGAGTCCAGCGCAGCCACCAAGATGCTGAAGGGAGTGGAGCATCTCCCGTGTGAGGAAAGGCTGAGGGAGCTGGGGCTCTGGAGCTGGAGAAGAGGAGACTGAGGGGTGACCTCATTCATGTTTACAGATATCTAAAGGGTGAGTGTCAGGAGGATGGAGCCAGGCTCTTCTCGGTGACAACCAGCGATAGGACAAGAGGCAATGGGTACAAACTGGAACACAGGAGGTTCCACTTAAATTGGAGAAGAAACTTCTTCATGGTGAGGGTGTCAGAGCCTGGCCCAGGCTGCCCAGGGAGGTTGTGGAGTCTCCTTCTCTGCAGACATTCAAACCCGCCTGGACCCCTTCCTGTGGAACCTCAGCTGGGTGTTCCTGCTCCATGGGGGGATTGCACTGGAGGAGCTTTCCAGGTCCCTTCAACCCCTGACATTCTGGGATTCTGTGATTCTGTGGAATTCCCAACAAGCATTTAAATCATGTATAAGAGCTGGAGGTACGTGTCACGATCCATACCACAGGCATGTAAATAGCTTCATAATGATCAACGGAGGCTCGCTATTTTCATATAGTCCCACGTGTCCAGTTTCCACAGGGAATCCAGCTGGACCTCCAGGCATCGGAATGCAAGCAGGCTTTCCAAAGGATCCAGGCAATTTAAGTGCCTCAGTCCATTCAAACTAGTAGCCTGAATTCACGTAATCTCACATTATATACATTTGAAAATCCCACTGAGAATTGTGTAAACGTGCCTCTAACCCAGTTGTGAAAGCATTTAGGGACATCCTGGTGTAACTAGTTCTGTGGCTGGCTGTCAAGTGAAGACAAAAAGCACTTGATCCATGTCATGTACAATAAACGTCTGTGCCGTATGCAGAGCATCAAGGGCCAAAGATGTAACAGCAACCAGACTTCAAACGACCAGCAGCATGCTGACCCTCCATCCGACAGCCCCGCATCCTCACAGTGTCAAAAGATCCCCCCAGCAGCAGCTGGAGAAGCAGGGCAGTATTTGTGCAGGACACACCACGTGGGCAGATGAAGCTTCTGCACACCTCCAGCTCCTTCTGCTCTAATAATGGATACCGACATCCTCCAGAAACCTCCATGGAAACAATCTGCATGGATAAAAGCTACAATGAGAGCATAAAGACAGAAAACTCCCTTACACGTGGCACATGGCGTCCTCAAACAGCACCAGGCTCATGGCAGCGTTGACTTCGTTGTAGCTGCCCAAGGCTTCCACAAGGATCTTGTTCAGCTCCTCCCAGGTCGGAACTGGCCTGTAGCTGGGTTCTCCAACGCCTTTAGTGAAATGGCAATAAATGTTCATTCGCTTGGTCTGCTCTAAAGTTTCCTCAATGTCCTGTCAAATTTAAAAATAATTTTTAAAAAAGGTATATAAGAAGCAAAGGAGAAAACACTGCAGCTCTATGTCATCTTTCCAAGTGAAGCACAGTGTTCCAAAAAATGTCCATATAGCTGCACCTGTGTGTTGAAAAAGGGGAAAGAGCGACAAAAGGGAAGGAAAGGGAAAGGATAAAGCCCCAATACTTGCTCTGGACCTTTTGTAAATCACAAGAACTCATCACCTTAAGAAAATGTGAGCACAAGAAAAGCCCCACAGCAACAGCTACAGCATGACACTGTTGCATGGACAATGATTAACAGCCAGAGGAAAAAGCACTGTCTGCGTTACTGTGATATTTGCAGGACTCCAATGGCAACACTGCCGGGTGATGACAGGACTGAAGCAAAGCAGGTCTAGAGCTTCCATTAGGAAGATATTTTGGAAAAAAAGGAAAGCACTAGGGATTTGTGCCTGCATCTCACTTTACTCCCACCAAGACTGGGGATCTGACTCTTTTGCTTTTGCCACAAGACTCAAGACATTTAAATAAAATAATTTAATTAATTCACAGAGCCGAAATCTCCTCTCCCTGGTGCCCTTAGGGAGAGCATCGTTCACCCAAATACCAACATTGGCAGCCCAGGAAGCAGTTGACAGAGATTTTGCTCCTGGTGTCCCACCAAGAGCATCACACTCCCTGCAAGTGAGAGACTGGCAGACCTTGGGTCAAACTTCTCTTGCCCAAGGAACCTTTTTCCTGTAAGCACGTACGTTATTATCAGAGTTATGAACCTCAACACTTACGTCATATAATTTCTTCACCGTCTCCAGCTGGATTTTATCAAAGGTACCATAATCCTTTTCTTCAACCATCTTATCCCGGTAGACTCGGTTTGACTCGTGCAGGTAGAGTTTCACCAGGTCTTGGGGGTGCTGCAGACATTCCGGGGTAGAGAACAGAAGGCCCTGTGGGGTGCAGAGACCAGCAGTAAACCCCACCTTGACCTGAAGGGCCTGATGTCTCCCCAGCATCCAGGCTGAATGGGGCTGAATCACTCAAAATGCAGAGT
This sequence comes from Patagioenas fasciata, assembly GCF_037038585.1. Classification (NCBI taxonomy): domain Eukaryota; kingdom Metazoa; phylum Chordata; class Aves; order Columbiformes; family Columbidae; genus Patagioenas; species Patagioenas fasciata. Next base: position 2,134,040 of record NC_092530.1, read on the forward strand.
TACTGTAACAACCTGCAAATAAACTTCTGAAGAAGCCCCTGGAGAACGTGCCCTTCGTTACCTCCAATTTCCCAAAGCAATTGTATATATTACACCAATTTTAATAGCCAAAGTGCATCCCCAGCGCAGCCTGATCTCCAAGAGTGCGTAGGGTCAGACACCAGCCCGACGGGCGGGTTTCTGCATCCCAACACCACAGCACGGCTGCTTTGTCAAGAAGAAGATAGTTTGGACATCTTAGCGGTGATCATTTTTTTCTAAAATCAATTAATTTTAATTAGGTGCATTCTGGCTGCAGGAAATATTAGTTTCTGTCTGCTTATCACAGCATGTTTACCATGAACTCTATTAAAATGCATAAAAGAATTATATTTCAAAGAGGTGTCACCTATTACTAAGCCTATTAACAGCACCCAGGGTTTTCAATGGCATGTATTAAACAGACAGTTTTTATTCCTAACATCTAATTATTTACACACAAAACATAAAATGTATTAAAAGCAATGTAAAGCAGGCCATCTCAGCTCGATGGATCATGGCTCAAATCATTTGGGTTTCACATTTGTCATTACAGCTGTCAAGCTGTTATTTTATTTATTTCAGAGAAAAGATAGTGAGAAGAGCTGATGACTCAAAGAGAATAAGGTGAAACCCATCAGGTCCTAAAAAAAAGTCACTCTAAAGACACTCCAAGCCACAAAAGTTGTGTTCGTGATGCAAGCAAATGTAAGGCTCAGAGGGAAGAAAATCCACGTTTCACAAATCTGTAAGCAGTTTATTAAGTTAACACCTGAACATCTCCCCTTCCTTCACTTTACAGACCCGACTCTCCCGACTCCTCTCAGCAGAGCTACCAGGCTCTGCCACGGCAACCAGCTGCGTCCCCAGAGAGCGACGGGGACGCTCTAGATATGGAAGAAATCGCTGCCCCTGAGGGTGGTGAGAGCCTGGCCCAGGTTGGCCAGAGAGGTGGTGGATGAACCATCCCTGGAGACCAGGCAAGGAAAATAAATAACTTTTTCTTTGCAGTCTAAATAACATTTAAAATTATACTAACTAGTGCAGCATAGCGACCCCTTTCTAGCTGTCCTGCACTGCTGGATGAAGCACCTGCTCTCCTTTCTCCTGACGTTCTTCTTGGGGAGCCTGGAGCTGCCTCAGCAGCGGTGACATGAAAACAATGACAAACACAACAACAGCGTGTGGGCCACAAACTCAAGAGTCCTATTTAAAGTGCCAATTTTTAAATCTGCTCTGATATCAGGGAGGGTTGACGAGAGGCTCCAGTCACCCCCTTGGCACTGCATAGAATCACAGAATCATTTCAGCTGGAAGAGACCCTCATGAGCATCGAGTCCAACCATACCCTAATTCTAGCATGAAACCATGTCCCTAAGCACCTTGTTTAAACACCTTTCAAACCCCTCCGGGGATGATGACTCCACCACTGCCCTGGGCAGCCTGTTCCATAGCACCGTGGTTGCCATGTGCGATAGAGCAGCTGCTGGCACCTGGACCTCTGTTAGGAAGAAAAATAGCAGAGATGGGAAGAGAGAAGGAGGGGGAAGCTGTGAAACCAGACTGGCTCAGGTAACCACACGCCAGCCAAACCCAAGGTAAAGCTGTGCCAAACAACCGTGCCAGACCAAGGCACAAAACAAACTCTTGCTGACCCTGCGCCCATCTCGCCGCCGTCATTCCCAACTCAGCCACAATGTCAGCACGTAACACACAAGGTGCATTTCGGTGCTTCAAGCCTGAAGTTTGCAGGGCTCTTTAGTGAGCTCAACCAAGGGTGAACATGAAAATCCCTCCCCATGCAAAGGAGTGAGGAGTTCACTGGCAGCGGAGCCGACGTGGAGCAGCAGGACACGCCGGAGCCCCCGCTGCTGTCTGGCTGTCAGGAGGAGAGAGCCTGCTCTTCCCCAGCTGCCACAGATCTTAATGTGACATGCTGCTTCAAAATCTTGTTAGAAATAGGAATAAAAAGCAAAATACAACCCTGCTGGGTCTATGATTATTATTTTACAGAGATGACAGATATAATTTAGAGCATAATACCATGGTAACCCTTTCAGATGGAAAGAAAGACAGCAGCAGGGCTTTCTCTGGTGGGAGCCAGCGGGGAATGTATTTTTAAAAAGCATAATCCACAACTCTGTCACTGCAGAGACCTGTCTGCTTTAATCAAGGGGAAATTGCTTGGAGCGTACCAATCAATTTAACTCTGCAGTGCATGGTGGGACCCAGAGGCACGAAAAGGTGCTGTACAAGTGCAAGACAAAGTAGTGTCGGACTTGAACCACAGACGGGACCCACTACAGAGCGAAAGTAACAGATAATACCTTCTGATGAGCGCAAAGGATTACAAAGGACTGAAGGGTGACCTTGCCCCTGCAGCAGTAACATCAGTAACAGTAAATTATATACTCACAACAACCAGGAGCCAGGCTGCCGTTCCTGCAGACCTTGCCTAACCCTGCTCCAGCCCCTTCTTGCCCGTCATCCCTGACTGTGGTTTCCAGCCCCTCCTCATATTTCCAGTGAAACGTGACAGCAAATTAAAGTTAGATTATTACAAATTATTACGGTACTTGCTGAGCCTTCTGTAGTCATTTAAAACCAGCCACGAGCCCAGGGGGCTGAAGATGGTCATAGATTTTGAGGTTCCTTGTTATTCTTTTTAAAAATCAGGAAGCAGCATCCTTCAGCCCAGACCCTGGTGTGTTCCCAGGTCAGCAGTGACCCGAATGTGTTTGTGTACTCAGCAGAGGAACCATGCCCAGTGCTGGCTTCCCCTCTTCATCCCCCTTCTTCACCCACAGCCCTTCTGCCAGTCGCCACCTCCCTGGAGACTCATGTTCCCCTTTGGGAGCCAAACCCCCCCACAACACACACATTACCCTGGTGTCACATAGGACAGACCAGCTTATCTCTACTTGAGGGCCTGAACCAAAGTTTCACCCTTGGCCAGCTGACGCCAGACAAGCAGCAGCACTGAGTACAATGCTGAGGCATTTAATGCTGTCCAGCTGAAGGTGAAGTCCAGAGACAAAATCAAATTAGAACAGTGGATGAAAATCATTGTTCTGCAAGGATACATGGAATTTCTCACAGCCTTCCCAAGTCAACACAACTAGATGGTTTGGTAGGGGTCTGGAGCATCTTTCTGATGAGGAAAGACTCAGTGAGAGTTGGGGCTGTTAAGCTGGAGAAGAGAAGCTGAGAGGGATCTGATCAATGGATCAATATCTCAGGGTGGCTGTCAGAGGATGGAGCAGACTCTGTTCAGTGGTGCCCAACGCCAGGGTGAGGGGCAACGGGCACAGACTGAAACACAGGAGGCTCCATCTGAACATGAGCAGAAATTTGTTTTCTGGGAGGTGCCAGAGCCTGGCCCAGGCTGCCCAGAGCAGGTGTGGAGTCTCCTTCTCTGAGACATTGAAACCCGCCTGGACCCACCTGTGTGATCTGCTCTGTGACCCTGCGTGAGCAGGGCTTGGACTGGGGGATCTCCAGAGGTCCCTCCAACTCAACCAGGCTGGGATTATGTGGGATTCTGTAATGCTGAGGCAATTAGTGTTTTCCAGCTGAAGGTGATGTCCAGAGACAAAAATCAAATGAGAACAGTGGATGAAAATCATTGTTCTGTAGGGATACGTGGAATTTCCCACAGCCTTCCCAAGTCAACACAACTAGATGGTTCATCTCAGGAGAAACCTATTGTACAGCCAGGGCAGCCTGGAAAACAACATGGCTCAAGCAGTTCAGACAGGAACCCACACAACAGAAGAAGACACCTGTGTCCTTGAACAGCCGCTGGAACCCAGGCTGGATATCCTGACATGTTTCAAAAAGCATTAGAGACCCACACTTGGGCAACAGAGTGAAACCACACCTGTGTCCCTGATGGGGCGCTGGACACCCTTCTGGCCTCCACAGCCTCGGATGAACCTGGATATCCTCACCTACCTGAATCTGAGCACCTTGAACTGGAGCCTAATCCCACCTTAGATCTGCAAAGTGCTGATGTCTGACAAGAGGACAGTCACCTTGGACTCCTTTCACCTCCAGTGAATGAGGTGCTTCAGAAACACAGTTCCTCTGAGCTCTTCTCCGTGTTTGTCCATGAGGAAGAGCTGATGCACTACAGACAGAAATGCCCATTTTTCTCTGCTGGGGGAGAGGACGCGACTCGCCAGGCAAAAGGGAATCCCACTGAAGATACTCAGACCCCCAGAGACGATCATTCCAATCAGTCAGGACAAACATGAACAGTGCTTGACAAAGTCAATCCACTGCTGCCTGCCGAGCCTCCTACCCCTGGGTGTATAGGTTGCTCTTTTCCCTTTGGTTTCACCAATACCTGACAAATCTCTCTGGTATTTTGCCATCATTTGTAGTGAACACCTGGAGTCACCTTCAGCTGAACCCTCGCTCCAAGCAACGCAGACATCAGCCTGACCAGCTGGAGCCAGGTGGCAATGGGTCTTGGGTGCAGAAGGGAAAACATGAGAGCAGTAAGGACCTGTACCTGTTGAAAGGAATTATTGCTGACTTGATTTGGGGCCGTCTTCCTTGTTCTGTGCAACACTCACATGCGTACAATGTCCAAATTCATTAGCTGCAGCAATTAAGATACAAGTTCTTGGAGTGTTTTGTAATGAGGTAATTAGCACAGGACTCCTTGTCATAAGAGCTGTCAGGCAGTTTTGACAAAGGGAATCAAGCTGGGCTTCTAAGGTTGGTAGGTGCAGCATTAATATATTATGTATATAACAGTATGTATATAATAGTGAGATAACAACAGAGCCACTGGACAGGCTGCAAATGGAGCCATTTTAAGGACCTGTGCAGAGCCAGCAGTATCACAGCACAGCGGCAGCAAGTCCAGGGGCTGACCCCTCCACAGCTGCAATTTCTACGTGCTTTGTGCCTTTAACAGTTGTCATTGGCTGCTTGTATAACTACAGAACAGTCGGTAAAACAACAATCTCCCAATGCCCTTCACACACACAGCTATTGTGCAGGCGGTGTTTGATTGCTTGTCTGGGATTAAAAGGAATTTGAAAAAGGCAACATGCACCGAGCTACATCCACCAGTTCTCCATCTGCCCACAAGCTAAGGAAACTCACATGTCCCTAACCAGGAAAAGGGGGTTGTTTATTCCTTTATCTTTTTTTTTTTTTTCCCAGTTAGCATCATATCAAGGGTCATGGGCCATGGTAGACTGGAAGGTGGGTGGAGAACTGGCTGGCCCACCAGGCTCCGAGGTCTCACTGGAGCTCCAGTGTTCCGCAGGGGCTGGTACCGGGGCAGTGGGTGTCTCCATGCGGGAGCCAGCAGTGCTCTCCCAGCAGGGCTGCAGCTGGCACTGACCACGCAGAACGCAAAGGGAAGGACCTTGACAGGCAGACAAAAGCTGTGTGAGGTTCAATCCACTTTTGGGGCCCCCAGGACAAGAAAGACATTGACATACTGGAACGAGTTCAACGGAGGCCACCAAGGTCATAAAATGGTGGAGGACAGGACATGCAAGGAAAGGCTGAGAGAAATCGGTTTGTTCAGCTCGGGGAAAAGGTGAAGGGGAATTTTAATTCTGTTTCTATCCCTGGAGACATCCCAGGCCAGGCTGGATGGGGCTCTGAGCAACCTGAGCTGGTGAAGATGTCCCTGCTCATGGTAGGGGTGGCACTGGGGGAGCTGGGAAGGTCCCTCCAACCCAAACTGTTCTGTGATTCTTTGACTCTGTCTACAACTACCTAATAGGGAGTTATAGAGAAGACTGAGCCAATTTTTTTTGGAGGTGTATAGCAAAAGGACAAGAGGTAACAAACTGCAGGAAGGGAAATTCCAACTGAAATAAAAATATATCAGCTTCACCGTGGAGTGGGTTTAGTGGTGTGACAAGGGTCGGAGAGGTTATGGGAACTCCAGTCATGGAAACATTCAAAACTTGGCTGATCAGCCTGACCTGACTTTGAAGCTAGCACTGCACAAGAAGGGTTTGGACAAGAGAGTGTGAGCTAAATTATGAGTTTATGAAGATTGAATGAAAGTAACACATGGAAATGCATTCCCGGAGTCCAGAGCTTCTTTCACACTCAATTTCGGGAAGAAAATTGTGTTCCCGTAGGGACAAACAGGATATCAGGAGATCTCAAAAACTCAAGAATATTTAATGTGAAGGAATAATCAAGAATGAATCCAAAAGGTAAGGAAGGATTTCAAGAAAAATTGGACCACTATTTAAATAAACATTATGAAGCCCAGGAGCCAGACTCCCCCACTCCTGAAGCCACGTGATAAACAAAACAACACCTGAGCTCAGTCGCTGCTCCTGCCCCAGCATCCAGACCTGGCAGGACATTTCCTAATATCCCACAACCTGAGCACCTTTCAAGCAGGTTACAGTTAAAATTAAAGCTTCCCATGGAAATGCTGCTTTTCTCTCTCTGCCTTTCAAAGCACAGATTAACTAGAAGTCAGGAGTTAACACGACCCACATCTAACATCAAAAGCTGCTGATGTTTAGCTGAGCATAAGTGACAGGTCTGATTCTTTCTTGGCACAAAAGAGTTATTAACTTTTTCAAGGCCCTGTTTTTGCATTTCCCACTACGTCATTACTTCAGTTCTTGTGTGATGGACCAGACCACGAGGCACCAAACTTTCAGTACGTACTTAGGAGAACAGGTGTTAAGAAGGACAGCAACAAGTTACAAACCGGGGTTCTACAAGAGTTTATGGTGTTCCAAACCTCTCGATTTGGCTGCTGAGAACCTTCTCAAATTTTACTAATCAGCCTTAAACTCTGAAAGGCTCTTTGAGCAGTAATATCTACTGCTTCAAAGTATGAGATTTCAGGGGAAAAAAAAGTCTCTCCGTTGTTGGAAGAAAATATTTCTAAATCTGAACAACTTCCCCTTGGTACAGAACTGGCTCTGGTGGAAATTCAGTTTTAGCAATTAAGTCAAAGCTGGGTTTGATTCAATTATCACCTTTTTAAATGCCACCCTTCATGCACATACTGAGCATCTGACCATCAAGAAGCTAAGAGGACATGCCAGTACAGGCCAACAAGCTAAGCTGGATCTAACTTCAGGGCCAGTAACCCACTAACTATCCACCACCTGCTTCAGTACAATAAAATAATTTGCCTGTGTGGTGGAACAGTGCCATTAATCCCCACATTTACACGTGTGGAACTGAGGCTCCCAAAGATGAGCGCAGCTCCATCGCACTCACCATCAGTCATTTAAGTGCTGAAGTCGGAAGCCCAAAGCTCCCTTCAGCTGGTCCCTTCTACAGCCAGAGGGCGTTTCAACCCACCCCAAACCTGCACATCCATCTGGAACTACTCATCCCTCCCCGCTGACCACAAGAGGCTGGAAAGTAACTAAGCTTCTCAAAGCCATGGGCAATGGTTCTGGAATCCATCCAAAACTAACAAGGAATTAAGGAATGGCCTAAGGTCACCCACTTTACTCAGGGCACACATGTGCTGTGTCATTTTTAGGTAGGAGACTGCATTCTGCCCACCAGAGCTAGAGGAACACAGCTCCGCAGCCTCTTGTAGCATCGGGACAAGCTTCAAGTCCCACAGGACAGCAACTGCACTTACTTGGAAGATATTGGAGAAGTCTCTCAAGTTGAAAATGTAGTGGAACTTGATGGCTGTTGGAAGGAATGTAGCGGCTACTTTCTGGTGCAGTCCCAGGGCAAGGGCAATCAGCTGCTGAGCTGATTTTTGCACAGCCCCCGAGAAATTTCCACTTGTCAGGTGCTGCGTTAAAATGGTGCTATAGATCCTGGACAAGGCATCCTGCCCAGGGATGGACAGCGCGAAGACACAGAAGTGACGCTGAGGGAGAGAAAGGAAGGCATGGAAAGGTCAGAGAGGTAGAAAAACACCTTTCAAGCAAAATGCCCTTGGGGATTTGCTGTGATAATCTCATCTAGGCTCCCTTTCCCATGAAATGCTGGACCAGATGATCTTTTGAGGTCCCTTCCAACCTGGGTTGTTCTATGATTCTCTGATTTGCAGTCCACCTGAACAAGGTTATTTCCCTCTCCCAGTTTGCCAGCAGAGCTCAGGTGGGAAGTGACATCACTCTGCTCACTAAACCAGGGATTTTCAACTGCATCTCACCAATGCTACACTGGAAGTGCAGTCCATTGAAGAGCCAAAGGGCTCTGAAGGTCCCACCGACCTCTGACAAAGCCCAGTCACTGTCTCTATTAAGAGCAGCCCCTGGAAGGTGCCATCTCCCAGAGGACCTCTTTACTAATTTGGAACTTGCAAAGTTGCCCATGGGACACTTCATTTTAACTCCACACCTTGCTGAAGAGGAGCCAGGGTCCAAGCTGACTCTGGTCATTAGGTTTCTCCATGATGAAATGAATTTTGCTCACTGCTACCCAGTCCCTCCATCGGTTGGCAGCTCCCAAAAATCAAAGTCTAATGTTTAAGATCTCTTCCCAAATCTTCTGTTATCAGCAGCGCTTGAACTGCTTTTTGTTTGGCTTGGGGTTTTTTTGTTCGGTTAGGTTTTTGGGGGGATTTGGCTGGTTGGTTGGTTTTGGTGTTCTTTGTTTTGTTGGTTTTGTTTGGTTGCTTGGTTTGGGGTTTGTTGGGGTTTTTGTTGTTGTTGTGTTTTGGTGTGGCTTGGGTTTTTTTTTAGTTTTGTCTGTTTTCTTCGTTTGGGTTTCTCCCCCACACCTCTTTTTACTGACAGCTGCATCAGACAATTCTGGAAAGCAGGCGGCGTTAATGCACCATGCTTCAGAGCTAAATACGAGCTAAATGAAGGCAAAATCTGCCTGTATGGACCAGAAGGTTGTCCTGAAAGTAGGTGTTAAGCTGGCTGGCAACTTTTGACTTCCTCCTCTGACGGAGCTGCAGAATGTGAGGAAAAACAAACAAGGGAATAAGGGACCCAGTTCGGTGCTTCACTATTAGGAATCACAGTCACTCGACAGATTCGTGCCATTTGTACTGATAAAACAACAGCAGGATCTGCCAGTGGTTGTCCTCTAACCTCACGTTTAAATGATCCACCCCAAAATAAACCCAGCGATGCACCTGCCGTTGTGCAGGGCTTTACCTGCAGCCGAGGGTTGATGGTGAAGCTCCCCGCCGTCGGGTTCATGCACGACACATACTGCACGTTCGTGATCTCCTTCAGCGACAGCTTGGTCCGGTCGTACCTTCGGGCAAAACACAAGCAGCAGCACAGTGACCACGGCCACTGCCTCTCTCAGTACATGTCCCTGGGCTGCCAGAGGCCGCTTGTCTTCAGGGGGTCAAATTCTGCGTCTTGCCAAGATGAGGCCCAGGCCCAGGTTGCCGGCCTATCTGTACACGGCCTGGCACACGCGAGTCCTGCTCCTGGTGGAAATCCTTCAGCTTCAACAACCTGTAGCTAATATTTCTATCAGTAATAAGCACTGAGCAAAGCCCCTGGGCCATACTCTTCACTTGCATGGAAATGGCAGAAAACAGCAGGAGTGTCTCTGGTTTGATCCCAACCCGGGACAGGGTGTGAGAGACTACAAGGGTGACTCTCAAACACTGTGGCAAACCCAGCCCTGCAACACCCAGTCATGGGAGACGGGCCATCGTGAGCAGGTGAATGGTGATTTACATGTCAAGGCCGAGGTGACAGCCACAGACAAAGGCTGGGTGACACAGGCAGTGCTGTGTTGAAGGACACGCAGCCTGTGCGCTGACAGGCCCGACACGGTGTCAAGGCCCAGGCTGAGAGACCCTCCGGGCCTCCCCCATCTTCCACAATCACCCCCAGTGACGCCTGCACAAAAGCCCAGGTGATCCCGAGGGCTATAAACCCTATAAAACCTGTGCCAGCACGGGCAGGGTGCCACCCTGGGGACCCTTCCACCCACCGGGCTGACCACGGGAACCGAACCACACACCACAGGGTGCTGAACCCTGACTACAGACCCAAGCATTCCTGCATAGGAACTGGACCTGAGACTACAAACCCCTCAAACACACCACGGAGCCCTAAGGGTGGTGAGACCTTTCCTTTCCCTTTCCTTTTCCTTCCCTTCCCATTTCCTTCCCCCTTCCTTTCCCCTTCTTTTCTTCCTCTCTCTTTCCTTCCTATATTCCTATTTCTTTGCCTTCCTTTTTGTGAGTAATACAGTAACATAAGGTTTAGAGCCCCACTTGTGCCACAAAACTCTTTCATGTGAATCTTTTCGCTGCTAAACTGTTTATCGATTGAGCTTAAGTAACATAAATCCTTCTGCCACTGAGTCATTTGCCAATTGGACCAAGCTACAAAAAATAAAGGTCTTTTGTTTGTGGACCTTCAGGATTGTATGTACTTTTTTCCAACCCAGGGGACTGACAAATCTCAGTCACACTTCCCCCAACCATAGCGCCAGGTGGGACATGACAAGGGTCAGCAGGCTGCTGCTGCCGGGGGAGGACAGGGAGTCCTGGGCTCCCTGGTTTAAGAAGGACAAGGAATTACTGGAGAGAGTCCAGCGGTGGCTACAAAGATGCTAAGGGATCTGGAGCACCTTTCTTGTGACAAGAAACTGAGAGAGCTGGGGCTGTTGAGCTGGAGAAGAGAAGCCGAGAGGGATCTGATCAATGGGATCAATATCTCAGGGTGGGTGTCAGAGGATGGACCAGACTCTGTTCAGTGGTGCCCAACGCCAGGGTGAGGGGCAACAGGCACAGACTGAAACACAGGAGGCTCCATCTGAACATGAGCAGAAACTTGTTTGCTGGGAGGTGCCAGAGCCTGGCCCAGGCTGCCCAGAGCGGGTGTGGAGGAATTGAAAACCATTCCAGTGGTTAAAATTCAGACAGTCAAGAAAACACACCTTCAATGAAAATAAAGAAATAATGGGAAGGGTTATTAGAATGGAGTCGTGAGACAGGTAAACTGAGCCTTGGCAGCTAGGAAGTGTCAGGTAGTCTGTAAACCCTGCCGTACCCAACCAACGGGGAACTGGGGAGGGAATTTGCAGTTGGGATTAGGGGTGGATATAAGCAGTGGCTTTTTGCCCTGTTTTGTGTGCCTACCTTTAGGTGGAACACCCGACCTTGCAAAATCGTTAATAAAATATGCTTTGCTGAGAGATCCTACCTGAGCCTATTATATTGGTGAGATGATAACTTCCTGCATGCAACACAGTGCCCAGTGGGCACTGCTGAGCACATGGGCAGAAGGCCTCGATGTGTCTGGGAGGGGACCCATGGCATGCTGCATCTGCCCGCACCTCGCTGCATCCCCTGTACGTTGCTGCATCCGCCCGCACCTCGCTGCATCCCCTGTACGTTGCTGCATCCGCCCGCACCTCGCTGCATCCCCTGTACGTTGCTGCATCCGCCCGCACCTCGCTGCATCCCCTGTACGTTGCTGCATCCGCCCGCACCTCGCTGCATCCCCTGTACGTTGCTGCATCCCCCCGCACCTCGCTGCATCCCCTGTACGTTGCTGCATCCCACCGCACCTCGCTGCATCCCCTGTACGTTGCTGCATCCCCCCGCACCTCGCTGCATCCCCTGTACGTTGCTGCATCCGCCCGCACCTCGCTGCATCCCCTGTACGTTGCTGCATCCGCCCGCACCTCGCTGCATCCCCTGTACGTTGCTGCATCCGCCCGCACCTCGCTGCATCCCCTGTACGTTGCTGCATCCGCCCGCACCTCGCTGCATCCCCTGTACGTTGCTGCATCCGCCCGCACCTCGCTGCATCCCCTGTACGTTGCTGCATCCCACCGCACCTCGCTGCATCCCCTGTACGTTGCTGCATCCGCCCGCACCTCGCTGCATCCCCTGTACGTTGCTGCATCCGCCCGCACCTCGCTGCATCCCCTGTACGTTGCTGCATCCGCCCGCACCTCGCTGCATCCCCTGTACGTTGCTGCATCCGCCCGCACCTCGCTGCATCCCCTGTACGTTGCTGCATCCCCCCGCACCTCGCTGCATCCCCTGTACGTTGCTGCATCCGCCCGCACCTCGCTGCATCCCCTGTACGTTGCTGCATCCCCCCGCACCTCGCTGCATCCCCTGTACGTTGCTGCATCCCACCGCACCTCGCTGCATCCCCTGTACGTTGCTGCATCCCCTGTACGTTGCTGCATCCCCCCGCACCTCGCTGCATCCCCTGTACGTTGCTGCATCCCACCGCACCTCGCTGCATCCCCTGTACGTTGCTGCATCCGCCCGCACCTCGCTGCATCCCCTGTACGTTGCTGCATCCCCTGTACGTTGCTGCATCCCCCCGCACCTCGCTGCATCCCCTGTACGTTGCTGCATCCCACCGCACCTCGCTGCATCCCCTGTACGTTGCTGCATCCCCTGTACGTTGCTGCATCCCCCCGCACCTCGCTGCATCCCCTGTACGTTGCTGCATCCCACCGCACCTCGCTGCATCCCCCTATGCCTCACTCCATCCCCCGCACCTCGTTGCATCCCTCTGCGCCTCACTGCATCCCCCTACTCCTCGCTGCAGCCCCTTGTGCCTCCAACGCTCCCTCGCAGCTCCCTCACCCTCTATCTGCCTGACTTCCCTGACACCCACAGCCCAAGATTTCTGCCTCCGCTCCACTGTCTCTGTTCCTCGGAAGCTTTTGGCAGAGCTCAGGCACGCACACAGCTGAGGAGAGTGGAAATTGCAATGCGTCCCTGCCCTGTATTCCCTGTGGAGAGATGCAAATATTCATGTCCCACACAGAGCTGCTGGCTAAAGTGTAAAACACACCAATCTCCTTCCAAAACAGTCACTGCTTTTCCTTCAAATCACCTCTGCCTAGATAATGGTTGTTTGCTGCTGCCTGACAGAAGACAATGTTAGGTGCTCACAGCAGGGGGGTTCACCCCAGCTGAGGCCAAATCCACAGCCGCCTCTGCTCTCAGCGTCGCGGGGCAGCAAGGCCGAGCATCGCGCTCCCCTCGCAGGCTTTGCACTGGGACCACAGTCACAAGCCACAGCAAGAGCAGAGCAAAGCTCCTCTCAACCCAGCTATGAGTAAGCAATCAAGCGGTATTAAAGAAGCGATGGACAACGTCCTCGGACACACGGTGTGAACTGTGGGGTTGTCCTGTGCAGGGACAGGAGCTGGACTCGATGATCCTTGCGGGTCCCTTCCAGCTCAGGACGTTTTGTGATTCTAAGTGAATTTGTTTGCTGGGGACAGGGGAAGCCCTGAGGGTGCTCAACTCTCAGTTCACCCAGAGCCTCCCAACCAGCTCTAGCCCAGCAGTATGCAATGGGAAGAGGGACCCACGCTTTGAGATTCTCTCAAACCCACTCCCCAGCACTGGAGCTGAACAAAAAGGTCTCCGACAACCAAGCCCAAGCAGGCTCCTACCAGTGGCCGTAGTCCAGGTGCTGCCGGATCAGCGTATGGGGCTGCACTGTCCCGTAAGCGTCCACCTCGGGCATGTTGAGATCATCAATGAAGTACACGAGCTTCTTGGTACCTGGAGGGCCATAATTCCTACCAGCCTTTTTCTCCAGAGGTTTCTCAAGCATACCTGTAGGGAGGCAGAGGAGCAAAGCTCATCTACTGGGAGAGCAACTGCTGCAAAATAAAAATGATTTCTCAGCCCAGCTCAATGCTGTGCTGTGTGTAGCTACAGCGGCCCCTCAAGGAGCTGAGATGTCCCCCAGCTGCAGCTGTATGAGGAGCAGCTGAGGGGCCTGGGGGTTCAGCTGGAGAACAGGAGCTGAGGGGAGACCTTCTGATCTCTGAACTGCCTGAAAGGAGCTTGGAGCCAGGGGAGGTCGGGCTCTGCTCCCCAGGAACAAGCGCCAGGAGCAGAGGAAACGGCCTCAAGTTGCGCCAGGGGAGGTTGAGGTTGGATCTGGGGAACAATTTCTTCCCCAAAGGGCTGTGGGGCATTGGAACAGGCTGCCCAGGGCAGTGCTGGAGTCACCAGCCCTGGAGGGTTGGACAGACGTGGAGATGAGGTTCTCAGGGACTAGAGTGCTAGAGCTGGGTTACGGTTGGACTCGATGATCCTGAAGGTCTCTTCCAACCAAACTGATTCTATGATTCTACAGTGCAGCTGGGAGCCCTGCAGGGACCCTTGGTCAGCACTTTGGTTTGACTTAAATCAGAAAGCTCTCAACTCTTCCTTCCAAACAAAAATACAACAAACTTCGTCTGCTACAAAACATGTCTACCTCAGAGCAAACAAGAGCTTTTCATGCAAGATAAAGCCTTTTGAATCTCTTCTGCATAATTTTTTAAACGAAATCTTGCTTGCAGAGGTGGCTGTGCCAGAGCAGTGAGCATCCCCTGCTGCCTGCCCCGGCGATGCGGCAACTGCAGCGTGGCCAGGGCAGCAGGCACTGGGCGCTGCGATGGAGAAAGGGAGATGGATGCTGTGGGCACAGAAGCCCACGAGCAAAGCTGCTGGTTTTGTGAATATATGCATCTTTTACCCTGTTAGACAAAAATAGGCGATCTCAGGGCCAAATTCCTGGACATCTTCAGAACAACCAACATGACACTTTTATTTAAATGCATCAAATAATCATAAGTTCCCTGATCTTCTCACCAGCGTTACCCAACCCTCCAGATAATGTGACAAGACTTAATTCCAACACGAGCTGTCAAATTACCACCTAGTTTCAAGTAGGGTCACGCACACGCAAAGGAAAGCACGGAGAGAATAGTTTCGCATTTCAAAGCCTTGGAAGACTTTAATTTGTTTTAGCAGAAGGCTGGGGTCATATGTTGCTCTAGCTCATAAAACGTGGGGAATATTTATAATCCTGGGCTGATATTTAATAAAAATCACCCCACGTCGCTGCACATCATGTTCTATAGGTTATTGATTCCTCTGATTGCAGCCCAGGCAACCTTTACTGTCTCAGTAAGTGGAAAAGCAAACGGAAGCAACGCTCCTCTGCCCAGACCCCGGGTGGGTTTTCTGCCCTGTGCTTACTCGAAGAATTTGTTTCATCAGCAGTTTTGGGTTGGCAACAGACCTATAAGGTGCTATAAAGCAGCACACGGTAAGTAGCAATTCTTTGTAATTAGGGAAGACTGGCAAATGTAAACGGGACTGGGAGTTTTTTTAAGCCATTTATTATCACGTGCAAAAGTTGTTAAGGAAGATTTATATTCCGTTGGTTTGTTTCAGATCACAGACCTTTCAAAACGCTGGGTTTTTCCTGCTTGGGTGCACTGCAGACAGCTTGCCTTGCTCACCACTCAAAATGCAGCTGATTTCTTGTCACAGACAGTTGCTGCACAAAGGAATGGATTGTGCTACGAAAAATGATGAATCTTTCCTCAGCGGAGCCTCTCTCCCCGTTCAATAAAACCACAATATTTGAAATTTCTGGTAGCAAGTTAAATTAAGTGTTTCAAATAAGCATTTAATTTAAATTTAATTAGTCCCTAATTAACATATAAAATCAGCCCTTTTTGAGGTTAAACAAGTATGCAAGAGATTCATCACACTGAAATGCAATTACTGGGGATCAAGTGACATGTTCGTGGAAGTGGTATTTTAATTCAAAGCCGTATCTCACAATAATAATAAGGGGCGGTGTGTCTGTGTGAGATCCTGACACATACTCAAACTAGCACCTCAAAGAAACAGTCTGGACACCTCGTACCTTCTGGTTGGTGAGCAAGGGAGAGGGAAAAAAAGAACCCAAACAAAAAAAACCACAAGATTTATTGCAATTTCTCTGAATGACAGAAGTCAGGGCTACATCTGATGGAGGGGCAGAGGCCCAAGAGGGCACGAAGCAGAGCGAGGCCCAGGGCAAATGCCACAGAATGTGGTATTTAGTCACAATAAACTACAGAAAATCCCCAAACTGGCCCCAGGTTCAGGCAGAGAGAGTGTTGGGCTCCTTTTAACCCCTGTGCACATGGCGCTTCTGGAAGCCACAGGATGCAGGGATGGGTTGAACAACAACTCTGCTTCCCCTAAGGGCTGCATCTTATACATCTCTGCAGCAACAGGCACCTTGTCTAAGGAACTACTGGAACTCAGGTTAGGATCTTTTTTAAGTAAGAAAAAATCCAAAATTACTTTGTGCCCATGTTTTACAAATTTAAAGATGTGCCTGCTGGGGAAAAGAATAAAGCAGCCAAGTGACAAACTACACAAAAAGGGACAAATTAACTCTAAAAAATGAGCAGCAGGGATCCAGGCCAAGCAGTATAAATCATGCTTCTCAATGCAAATCTCACCACCACATCTTCATCCACACACAAGACAACTTGCTCCTCTGTGCAGGGGAAGAAAATCACTGACTCAGCCCACAGCTCGTGACCAGGGACACGGTGCCAGGTCTGCCTGTACAAATAACACCTGCACACACTCGCCCATCCAGCTGGAGACAAACGGCTGCACATTCACAGAATCACAGGATCCCAGGCTGGTTGGGCTGAAGGGACCTCTGCAGATCCCCCAGTCCAAGCCCTGCTCACGCAGGGTCACAGAGCAGATCACACAGGTGGGTCCAGGTGGGTTTCAATGTCTCAGAGAAGGAGACTCCACACCCGCTCTGGGCAGCCTGGGCCAGGCTCTGGCACCTCCCAGCAAACAAGTTTCTGCTCATGTTCACATGGAGCCTCCTGTGTTTCAGTCTGTGCCCGCTGCCCCTCACCCTGGCGTTGGGCACCACTGAACAGACTCTGGTCCATCCTCTGACAGCCACCCTGAGATATTGATCCCATTGATCAGATCCCTCTCAGCTTCTCTTCTCCAGCTCAACAGCCCCAGAGCTCTCAGTCTCTCCCCATAAGAAAGAATCTCTAGGTCCCTCAGCATCTTTGTCCCCCACCCAGGCAGCTGGACAGAGAGACAGACAGACAGACAGACAGACAGACAGACAGACAGCTCAGCCCATTTAGCAGCTCAAGGGCATTTTGCAGAGACCCCAACACAGGGAAAAAAGCAAAGGGGCACCTGGGAGGGAGGAGGGAGACTGCAGCCATCACACACTAGCAAGACCCAAAACCCTTCAGACCTGCCCCAGAAAGCTGCCGTGACTCCACGACACAGCCCCAGGTGACACAGCGTGGGCTGAGCCTGTGCTGTCACCTCTGCGAGTGGATCAGTCCCACAGGGCAACTTTAAACTCTGACACCTTCCTTAAAACATCTGCAGTGTCGGGAGCCCAGCAGAGCACAGACAGGGGCTGTGATGCTCATGGCCGTGAGCGTGTTCGCCCCAGGGCCACCTGGCCAGGAAAAACCCACATGGTGAAGGTTAAAACCTTGGTCTCACTGGTGCTGGTCCTGTAGAGGGAGTAAAGGGATTTCAGGACACTTGGGTCAGACCAAACTCCATAAAGGAAGTTATTTTGGTTTACAGTGACCCACAGCTGTTGTTCAACTCAAAACAAGCAAGGTTGTTTCATTCCTGATTAATAAATACATGTAGAAAATTATCCTCTCTCTTTAGGTCAACTGAAAGTGAAAATACCATTCCAAAATGAGTCACTTTTCAACAATTCCCTCTTTCTCTTCATCTGTGAAAAGACTACACAGCAGAACTGACCTTATCCTGGTCTCAAACTTCATCTTTCACTGATGTGCCAAAATCCTCATCAAAGATATTCTCATGGGCTTCCCCAGGTCAGAGCCTCCCAGGGTCAGCAGCCGTGTCCCCTGGGGCAGTGGGATGGGGCACCCGCTCCGTGGGAGCACACGGGGCTGCATCAGGATGCGGGGGACAGCCCAGGAACCAGCAGCACCTGCACATCCCCATTAGCACTGTCCTCACTGACAACTGGGATGCAATTCCCATCATTGCACTCTGAGGACAGCTTAGATCCCAGCCAAGCAACCCATTCTATTCAGCACGGGCTTAAATTCAAGCGTATTAAAGACACACCTCAAGTCAAGTACGAGCTGTGTGCTGTAGAGAACAGCAGCAGATTTAAGTGTGTGCTTTGCACAGCCCTGAACCAGAGTCGTGGTGTTCAGAATTCAATCCCTCATGTTGGGAAATGCCATTTTCCATAAAACCAGGAGTCTGCGGACCAGTGAGTTTCACAGTGGGATTTAAGAGTCAGTGGGTGCCAGTGCAGTGCCCACAGTGCACACCCAGCTCCAAACCCCGACGGACACCCCAGGAATTTGGTGACCTGCCAGGCAGAAGTCCCACATCTCAGCCATTGTCTTACCTTGCAGCATGGCAGAGGTGGTGTAGTAGTTAAACGGGACCTTCTTCACCACATAGGCGTCTGTATCCAGTGAGCAGAGCTTGTCCCCCACCAGCACAGACTTCCCCGTGCCGGCGTTGCCCACCAGCATCACGGGGCGCCGGCGCTCCAGGAGCCTGTCCATGAAGTACCGCACACGGACCGTCTCGGTGGTGGGCACCAGGCAAGCCTGAGAGGGGCAAAACGAGCAGGTAAGTGTACCCATCTGTGGCACCACCCCACTGCCATGTTCTGAGGAGACATCAAACTGGGAGAGCCAGGAATGAGTGCGGTGACCTGAGTTTCTAGATGGCGCTAGGAAGGGAACAATACACTGCTACCAACCATTCAAGTCAAACTATCTGTACAGACGAAACAATGACAGCGGGATGCTGAGAGCAACATCTGGATCTCCCCGCAAACACACATTTTGCTAAAATGGTAACAATTTTTACAAGTCATCTGCTCACTGTGGCACCTCTAAAAGGAAAGAAAGGCATAGCTGGCAAACGCAATTCACTACCTGCAGCAACTCTCATTTTTCGTCCAAATCATATAAACAACCCTATTTTCAGCCACGCAGAATGACGAGATGGTGTCTCAGGGACTTTGTCACTACGTTGTCCCACATCCTGCTTCTCTCTGCAGGCCAAACGCACCTCCATCCCGCACCCTGGGCACACCAGCCCTGGCTCATAGGTGTCTCTGAGCCTGCGCCTCATGTACATCACTCAGCTCTGGAAGATGGATGGAGGATGAGTCTTCACAGTCAAAGTACAGTAAAGAAAGATGGGTAATTGAGTTGTACTTCATAAAGAATGTGTCAAGGGTTTTGATTGTGGGGTGACAATACAACCATGGCAGATGTGTTGTTAGCCCCCTCTCCCCCACCTTCAGCCCCTCTCTCTCCCCCATTCCCACTCAGGACAGGTGATTGGGAGGGAAAGAAGGATAGATAGAAGAGAATTGGAAAAATTAAAGATGTTTTACTAATGCTACTAATAAGAATAAAGAAAATAATACAAAATATACAAAACCAATCTTGAAAGCCCCAGCAACTGCAGAGCTGGCACCTGAAGTCCTGGACTGGACTGTGCAGCCAACCGGAGCTGGATTCAGTCTGTCATGAGGCCTCAGTTCGCAGGGACGACCAGCAAGGTCCTCTCCTAATCTCGGCCATAAGCAAAATGGACGAGATCCTCGTGATCTCCCACTTTTATATGAAGTATTCACGTGAATGGGATGTTATACTCTGTTTGTCAGTTTCTTGGTCACCTGTTTCTCATTGCCCCTCTCGCGAGATGCGAATCTGTCCTTATCAATAACCTCACATTCCATTGCTATGTTTACCAAAACATGGATCTGGTTCTCCAGGAAAACGCAGCTGATATGAAGGTTTTACCTGACAGGCAAATTCACTAAAAGAGAAACTTGTTTTTAACAAAACCAGGACGGAATGCCATTCTTATTATGAAGTGCTTGACCTCGAATGAGACTTCAATTGAAATGCCTGCATACAGTCACTAAAATGCATGTGCTCTTCCCAGACAAAACACGTGCAAGGTTCACATACCTGTAAGGGCATTTCTGGATCAAATTCAAACTGAGGAATAAGTTTAGACCAAGGTTCAAACTTCTTCGTTTCTGGATCAATGTAGAAGTCAAAGACTGTGCCCTGAGAGGGAAACTTGATAGTCTTGAATTCTGCCACCCACCACTTGCTGAACTCCACTCTGTAGTCCACAAGCTATAAGACAAAAAGTGGAGAAAATACACTAATCTGGATCAATTAATTAGTAATGGAGAATGTTATCTATCCCAGTCCACCAGAGCGGGATTAGTCCTTAAAATATATTCCACAGCATAAAGTTCTTATCATTTTTCCTGCTATTAAGCCTAATTTTTCATTTTCTTCATTTCTGCTCATCAGTCCTATTTATTCATCTAAATAATTCATCCTCTGTGTTGATCACTCTTGGTATGTCTGAGACTAGATAGATGGATCAATTTGAAAAAGAGAAATACGTGCCTATGACTAAACAGACCACTTGATTGATTCTTGGTGCCTACTTCTTCCAACAGACAAGGACACAACATCCGTCTACATCTGTGCTCATGGTCAGTCACAGCATGCATACCAAAGCCTTTCCTCATCAATCACACCACTCTATTCAGAGTGAGTTGTTGTCTTCTGGCTTCTTTTCAAGCCACAACGTTTCAGACAAGCAGGACTGCAGACACCAGCGTACCAAAGCAGCAGCGAGGGTCTGCCCCTTTGACCCCGCCGTGATTCTGCGCTGCCACATTCCCCTCAAAGCACCCGTTTCCTTGCTTTTCCCCATTGTATCTTTCTACACATGGAGATTTTGGAGCATCTGAATTTTTTCAACTGGGGTGACAGTTTTGCTTTAGATGCTGGGTCAGGACTCACAAAATGTGCTTAGTCCCCTCCTCTGCCCTAGGTCTCCTGTACGACATTGGGCCAGCCATTCTGCCCAAACACCTTCCCATGTGGACAATGGGAACTGGAGAGAGGTGGAGGGGAGGAGGAGAGGAAAACTGCTGTGAGAAAGATGTTTGTGAAATACCGGACGCATCATTTAGCCCGTTTTAACAGCACAGTTTGTTCCTGGGGTGTCTGCGGGTCTCTCCTCCCCATAGCCATACAATGTGGGGTCACCAACACATTGTCCATAGGCTGCTCGGCCTCCATAAGGAAACCTGGGTTTGTTGCTGAACTGAACCAAGTGTCCTCCATAAAGCCTCCTGAGCCACAGTCCCTCAAAAGACCAGTGGATTTGAAAAACACATTAATAGTATCCACGATTTTGCAGACTCGTGCTATTCAGAGAGGCAGAATCCCTGTAATTCTCCGTTCTCCTGTTGTTATAACTCCTCAGCAGCGGCAGCAGAGTAGCCCGCAGTGGAGCGGGACGTGCGTGGCTGCTAAAAGCTTTCCCACAAGGGTGCCCTTACCCCGCACAGCCAAACCGCCTGCAAGCGCGCTGTGCCGCGCTGCCCGCCCTCCCTGACCCCGCGGTTAAATGGAGCCACTCCAGCCCCAGCTCTATTGCCAGAACGGTGTGGAATTCAAACCACTTCCTTAATAAAAACCCCATATGGATTACCGCTAATTTCAGAGCCAGGAAATGGCAAATCTATCATCTGTTTTTATACAGGGGCCCCGCTACCCACCAACAAGCACCGAGTAGTGGGAAGCCTCCCAGACTGTTTCTCCTGACATTTCGGCCGCGAAAGGTCAGCGCGAAGGGCACCTTCGGTGGAAAGCAATAAACAGATTTTATATTGGATCATTTTTCATCAGGCTCCCCATTGCTCGGACTGCTGTATCCTCGCACTCTCAGCTCTGACATTTACAGAGCACCGCGGGCAGTAACGCACAGCCAGGCTCCCGGCGGAGCCTCCCGGAGGGTCGCTGTGCCTGCAGCTGCTCCTGCAGCCCACCCAGAGCCACTACCGCAGGCAGGAGCCCGGCCTGATGCACCCGAGACTGACTGTGCGGCATGGGGAACACAGCGGCCAGCTGCCACAGCACCGCACACCAGCATACTTGCGCTTGTACTGCTGAAGCAAAGACAAGTAGTGCTTCCCAGGCTTTATTGTGTTCTGTTTTGTTTCTTTAAGTCATCCTAGACTGGCAACACTAAGGCTGAGTATTTCCCAGCTGGCACATGGGAAATGGAGGCTCCACAAGGACCAAGGAAGCTGGTCTCGCACAGCTCATTCAATGGTCACAAGGTGTGATGGCACCAAGTGAGCACCCAGCTGAGCTTGAGCTGTGTTGTTCAGCACTTCCTGAAGCATCTGATCCTTGGCATGGAGCAAATCTGAAGAGACCAGCAGACACTCTAGGTCTGGCGTTAAGGTACATGAAAACACACAAAGAGACCCCTGGGAGCACTTGAGCAGCCATCAAGAACGGCAGTGCCTCCACCCGAGCTGGGGAGGGGTGTCTGGTGTTACATTCGTGGAGAGACCTCCCGCATAGTCCAGACAACACAGAGTTTGACACAAGCCCAGCGGAGATCAGACGTGGATCTCCAAGCCCTTGACAGCAGTGCAGTGTGGGCAGACCCAGACATCAGGACTACACACTTTAGATCTGAGGATAAGGCGTCCTCTGACTAGGGGATGCAACCACCCAAGAGTAGGTGTGCCCCTGTGGCCACGAAAGTCAATGGCACCTGGGGTGCCTTAGGAAAAGTATGACCAGCAGGTCAAGGGAGGTTGTTCCTCCGGCTCTGCTCTGCCCTGGTGACAAAACACCGGCTGGTTTGTGTTATGTAGCACGTCTACCTGTGCAGTCAGAAGGCTGAAAGACTGCTCCACTGATACATCCATCTGATAAATCAGTCTTAATTTGATCACATTATGCACATCCACAGGCTTCTATAAGTTAACCTTATGTTTCTCCCCAGTGAAATGCATCTGCATAAGCAAACATCCCTCCACCTTTACCACTGACCCCTCAGCTGTTCTCCGGTGGTGTTACACCCTGGATAACGAGGCCTTTCGTAAAAGGAATTGTTGTGTTTCTAGTTTATTATCACCTATATGAGAGCCCCAGGAAAACAGCATTACTGGCATAGCACTATGTTTCAGAAAGTATGAAGAAATCAAAACAACACAAAACCACACAAACAAACAGTGTGAAAGATGCTGAAGAGGCATCTTCCGTCTTACCTGATCTCGAAACATTGATCCACCAAAGGCCCAGACGGCAGCAAAGACAAAGTAAAGTTCATAAAGCTCCTTGGGACAGTCAGGAGGTGTGTTCTCCTCTGCCAGGAGACATTCAAGGAGGTAGCACAACATCTGAACCATACTCTGTTCAGGAATGGGAATAATCTTCTTAAATCTAAGGGATGGAAATTAGAAAGCAATACGTCCATCACAACCCAGGAAGACTAGAAATGCTCTTTCAGAATACTGGCATTCTGCTTGTCAGCGGTACGTGTCCTATTCCCAGGTACAATAAAGAGAACACCCATTCTCACACTCAGACCCGCTGGCACCGGCACATATACAAGTAATAACAATAATCAGAAGTTTCAAGCATTTTAAAACTTTGATCTTCTTGAAAGAAGCAGAATGGAAGACTTGCTAAAGGCAATGATTTCCTGCGAGCACGATGAGTTCAAAAGCGGTCAAATAGAGGAGTAATAAAATAAACCCTTTCATCTTGCCATTTTACATTCATTTAAGCTACACTTACAGAATTCCAAACTCATATTGTAGCTGCACTGAAGTCCTCCATAAAGTAATTATAGCTATTTGAAAGGTTGGTTCTACGATTTCTGAATTAAGCAAGCTACCAAAACACTCAGCTCAGGGTTGCCTGCAGCTAATCCCGTGGATTTCACGCTCTGAGACAATGTTCAGCAAACAGAATGGGAAACGTCCGATTGACTTTGCTACCAACAGTCAAAACCAACTTGGTCCCACAGAGAGAAGTTCCCTAGCACAATGTTTAAGTCCTGATTCCAGACCCTTCTGACACATCCCCCTTTTGGCTGACATCTCCCATGCTCACTGATTTTTCTTTTGTTTTTAAAGGAAAGTGCAACTATAGGAAGCAAGCAGAGGATGGGAGATGCTCCCTTAAGTTTTCTGGGACTCTACTTTGGCCAGTCCTCACCACAGTATGAGAAAGAGAATGGTTTCACATGATGATAAGCAAGAACCACATGACTTCCCTGTGGACACTGCTTTAAAGCCAAATCAAGCCAAGAAGCACTAGGACCCTTCCAAATACCCAAGTTCTTAATGAAAAATAACTTGTGGAGTGGGCTCAGGTCTAGCCTGACACATCAGGAGGCTGAAAAGCTTTCTCTTTGGGATCTGCCGGAATTATTTTCCAAGAGATAGAGAGTTGATACAGGAAATACAATAAAAATCAAATCAAAATCAGATGAAAACCAGATCTGACCAACACGATACAGGCAGGAGCGTCACTTTGCCCACCTCGCCCTGCTGGTTCTCTGAGCTTAAGCCAATGATGCTCAGGGCTTCCAGGGGCAAGGAGGATCATGTGCAGCACAACCCAGCGCAGCACAGCTGGGCTGGACAGTGGCAGGTGTCCCCATGCCCTCACCACGGGTGACACAATCACTCATCAGATGGTACCTTGTTCTGAGGGTGTCCAGGCAAATGGGCAGGTACTTATCAAACAAAATGGTCAGGTTGGCTCTTTCGGACTGGATCTCTCGCCTGTCGATCCAGCTGCTCACTGGAGGATTCCAGCCCAGATCCGACGGGTTGATGTACAGGATCCCTTTAGGCCCAGGGTAGGAGAGAACATATAGTAAAGACATAGCAGAAACTGTTCCTTTCTTCCAGCAGAGTTTACCAGGTACTTTCACACAACTAAAACCCTATCAAATATGACGGGACGTCCCATTACCTGCCCCCTTTTCCTGCCCCACTGCAGAGTAGAAACATGAACAGTGAAGAAACTTCACCCTTGAAACCACGGCGCTTTTCATGACCTTGCCCTAAATTCAGAACATTGTCTTGTCTGAGCAGTTTCATTGCTCTGGGCCCCATTTCCCCATGTGTAAAACTAGGGGACACCTCCATTCCCTTCTCCCATACTTCATGCACTTCTTCAGAAGATCAAGAACTCTTTGAGACAGATACTGTCCTTCTCCTCATAAAGTCCATCCAAAGGGCTTTGCACAACAGGAGCACTCAGCAACGCTGAAGCCATGATCACCCACCAACAGTCAGAGTGCTCTGGGTAAATCTCCAGGATGATGACAGCTCCACATGTGCATTTGGGGTCAGGATCCTCAGTTTGTCTGTCAGAAACCTGCCCTGTCCACCCACGGCCGCTGTGATCTCAGGTTGGGTACTTGCAACAGGAGTCAAGTTGGCCAACAGAAGACTGGTTAATGGCACTAGATCCTCCTGGGTTCACGGCAAATCCCAGTGCGGAGCTCAGGCCAGGACTCACCCGCTCGGGACACGGTTGCTGGGGTGGCTGTGCGCAGGTGGCTGATCTCAAACACCAACCGCATCGTTGGGTTCAGAGGGATTCTCTCATTGCTCGCCAGGGTCAGCACCTGCATTGGGCAGACAGACAGACAGAATGACATCTTCCCCAGGAACAGGAATGAAAAGCATTCAGCACTTTGCACTAAAAAGCTTGGTTGCTGCCAGCACAGTTCCTTGAGGGAATGCAGCTGATTTCCAGCAGGTAGTAGAACTGTCTTCCATGACTCAAAGGAACAGCACTCCCTTCGAGCGGCGGAAAAAGGTGTGGAATTATGACCCCACCCTATTTTTGAAGGGCCTGGAGTTACAATCAGGACATCTGTGATTATCCATGAGCCCAGTTCCAGGAAGGGAAATTACAATGAAACCATGATTTGAGCTATTTCCCCTCATGCACCATTTTCTATATGTGATATTGTTTGGTGTATCTGAAGAAACACAACCGCATTATTCTAGGAGGTGTTATTTCAGCATCTGCATTTTTAGGCTGAACCATGCCATGCAGTCAAAGAATATCTCCTTCTTTAACTTATATTCATTACCTTATTATCATCCATCACAGTATTAAGAGACTCAATCCACATTGGATCAATATCTCCATCTAGTACCATCCACTTGGGACCGTCATGCGTGATGTTGGCCAGCTCTCGCATGATTGATGAAAACAGGCCTGGGAGGGTGACAGGAAGATGGTGATGAACACTGAACTTGACACCTGCTCTAACGGTTTTCTCCAGCAACACAGTAAAAATTACTCTAATTAATGCTTTCCTCTCAAACATGCAAAACTCTATGTGCCTATACGTAAATATTACTATATCACAATACGGTTCTAGTTTGCTTTAAAGTGAAAAAAGGGTTATCAGTTATCACTATTGAAAATGATTGCAGACCTATGCACGAGCTTCATTCCCACCGAGAATCATAAGGGATAAGAAAAATGTAGAGTAGCTACTCAAAGGCAAAAGGCGGCATGAGTTATACAATGCAGAGAAAACCACCTGAATATGCCTAGGAAATCCTTATAAATATTTTTTTGTGGCTCAAAGTGTATCAGGGCAATCAAGATGCATTAAACGCTGGGTCATGGCTTTAGTGAGACTGAGGGGAGAACAAGCACAGAATGACATTGAATGACAGAACAAAATGTTGGTAAAATCAAGGAGAGAGAGGATACAGAGTCTCAAGGGGAGTAAATAATGAATGTTAAGAAGACCACGAAGGCTGGGAATAGAGCAGCAGCACTGCAGAGCAAATGAAAACTCCACAAAACTATTGCTCTCCTCTACATGTGAAAATACCTCGGGAGATGCTGGTCTTCATGAAAAAACATCAGGCAAACATTAAAAAAAAGCCTCTCTTCCAGTGAATTGTGACAAGAACTCTTTTTTTTTTTCTTTTTTTCTCCAGGACAAGCTATTTCTTTGTGATCCAGATCAGGAACAGCTAGTGGCACCATCTGACTGAAGACAAAGCTTGTGCTCAGCAAATGCAGAACGGCTCACCTGGAACAGGTGTGTGATCCCGAGACTGGGTCAACAAAAATAACGCTTCAGCGCCTCTGCCTCCAGCCAGTTCCTTACGTGTTGGACACACGCCTTGGGAACCACTCCGACATTATTAGCATCAGAAACAGTTGCTGTCTCAGGGCACCAGGGCTTCCCTCGGATACACCGCGGCAGCGGGGAGAGGAAAGCGCCTCTGTCCTGACCTTGTGCATCCACAGCACACGGCTCTCTTGGGGTTTAAAAGAAGAGTTTTGTTCTGCAAAGAACACTTTTGGGATTCCCATATGGGACCTTTTACCACCTAACATGTAGGACCTTTTCAACTTCTGATAATGTGACAGGATAAAACTGGGGAGCGGAAAAGCAGGGGCTGATCTGTAAGGGAACAGGTCACCTCTTGCTAGGCTGTGGTGAAGATTGCCTTGCTGGTCTTTGACAACATGAAACAACATTTTCAGGAATGGTTACTGCAGAAAATATCTGCCTTGAAAGCTCAGGGAGGAGTGCCACTATTTCATTTAAACCATCGCAGGCCAGAAACCACTGGACAGTCACCTGTAAAATGTCCCTCCTGCTGTTCGGTGTCACCGCTGCCCTCGATCTGCAGCCACTGCTGCAGCCAGTCTGCACAGTTCAGGCTGTACCCTGCACGTCCCTCTGCCACTTTGATTTAGGCTCCCTAATTACAATTAGAAAGAAATTAACCTGGCATTGGAGCAAAGCAGGGGGTCGGGAAGGGTCCATGGCGGGGCCAGGGGAGGTGGGTGGCAGCTCATCTGCTGCTGTGGATGATTCATGGTAATGTCTTCCCTCACCTCCCCCACACCTCCCAAACCCGCTGCACACGTAAATCGAAGCTGCCTTTATGTATTAGTCACAACCCAACATTTCCACTCCAGATTTTCTGTAATCTTCCAGCAAGTTTGAAATGTTCCTCAGGAGTAAGCAGGATCAACAGCTTGGCAAACGCTGGTGTGCTACAGAGATCGGGCAGCCATACTGAGTGGAAAAACTGACGTTAAGGCTGCTGTGCGTGCTATCAGCAATGAAAACCTGGGGATGGGACATTTTTTGGGGTCCCAGTGCACACCACAGTGCAGGAGGGACATCTCTTCCATCACTGGTCCAGCCAACTCCCAAAAACTGCCTGCCCCACTTAGGAACTGGTAAGTGTTGGTATTAATGGGCATTAAAATTATTCTTGGGGCAATAGGATCAAGTAGGCTTATGCTATATTTCCCATTTGAAGATCAAAGAGCTAAAACATCCTGTGTATCCTTTCAACAACAAACTGTCATGTGGCTGTAGGCAGCAGACAAGCACCTGGGCTCTCAGACCTGCACATGAAGAACCAGTCACCCTGCTGCTGCTCGGGAAATTCATTAAAAATACCCGTCTTTATCTACATATTTCAGACATGAAATGACATTTACCGTCTTTCCATTCTCTTGTTGCTGGGTTAATGATGCCAAAGAGCTCATCATTGGTGACTGCCTTGGGGTTGAGGTCTGTCCAGACAGGACGTCGCTTCATTATCTGGTAAGTCCTGTTCAGGGATCTCATCACCTGAGACTTGCCCGTGCCCGCGTTACCCACCACGAAGACAGAGTGCCGGACCGTCAGCAACTCCTCCAGCTGCACCACCTGAGAAAAACACTCCCAAATTTTAGACAAAGATGCCAAACTGAAGTTCAGGTCTATAAAATAGGTCCCACTGGGCCACCTCTTTAGAAAGACGTGACCCTGAGACACAAGCAGATTTGACAATTGAGTTTGGTCCAGCCACTCTAATCACAATGGGTGAAATCCTCAGCCTGCAGATAAACTTTCAGCGCTGTTTATACTTGACAACCACCACCTGATGAGGCCCTGCTCTCCAGGGGCTACACTTTCATGAGCCTACAAAAGTTGGCCCCTTTGGAAGCCCAGAGACTGATCCAGTGCTGACTTCAGGAGCAGGTGCAACTGCCTCAGACCCAGCACAGCTGACTGCCCTCCAGCGAGATCTGCCTGCAAGGACAATGCTGTGCAGAGCTCTCTTTGTAGAAGCAAAGCTGTTTGAGAAAACCCAAATGATTTGATGGCGACGTGGGTGTAGCAGAAGATCTCTTGGTCTTACTTTGAGCACAAAGTTGTCCTCAGCCTGCAGCCGGAGGTCCAGCACAGCCTGCCTCACAAACGACTCAAAATTCAGGTCACGCTTCCGAGGCACATCCAGTGCAGGGAATAGATCCCCAATCAGCCCCATAAACACCGGCACATCATCCGTCACAATCTTGGGGATGTTGAAGTCACGAAGAGAGCGCATCAGAACCTGGTCTTCGGGTCGCTCTGGGTCATCTCGCTTGAGGGAGCCAGCAACAACTAGCACTGACTTAATGGCACGCAAGCCCCAGTCGTAGTGATCCTATACCAGAGGAAGAAAAAAAAAGAGGCATGAGTTTATGCTTAGACAGTACAATGTAGGGTGAAGAACCACCATTCCCAAACTGCCAGACTAGTAAGCAATGAAAATACATCTAAACCTGTTATTTGCATTGTGGCCAGAGACCTTCTCCAGCCTGAGTGACCTGGTTTCCATCTCAGTAGGTGAGATTCCCGTCAGGGACAGTATTAAAGAGTCAAATAATTCAGCTGTTCAGACCATCACATGGGCTCACAGTTGGCAGTAAGACAGCAGCAGGATTTGCACTCCAGAGACCAAAGCAATTTGTTTCACCTAAATCATAAAGCACCTATAGCAAGGCCAGCCAGCCCCCTGCATCTGCAGGAGCCACCAAGGTGAAAGGCTTGTTAGTCCATTATGAGGCCCCAAAGACCCAAGTTTCTCCACCCTGCCCATCACAAGATGACAAGCCTGTTTGGTCTCAGAGGAGGTCCAGGAATAAGGGGTCAGTAAAGACATTGCTGAAAAAGTACCACAAAATGGCATGAGAAGAACTCTCAAGCCAACAAACAACTGTTCATATTTCTGTCCTGTTAACACCCTCCAGAGCACAGCTCGACAGCTGACTGCTCTGTGTGGGAGGCCATGGCTTCCACCAGGCCCCTCAAGGCACAGCACCAAGTTTCTGCGACAGAGCATATCCCACCCAGCCTCATGCTGGCACAGCCAAGATCAGGTTTGTATCATCAGGAATCCTGATTCAGGTCTCCTCTGGACCCAGCTTCGATCTACACAAATAATGACAAGGAAAAATCTGATTTGCTTTGCACTGACAGTAACTCTAACAAGACCTGGAACCAGCCTAAGGCTGAACTCAGAGAGGGACACCATAAACCCTTTGCAGGCAGGAGAATCAATAGGAAGAGACTGGAAAGCAAAAGGTCACTGAATACTACCCCAAACATGGTGTCATTTAAACTCACTGAAAGGTCTCCCATTAATGCAGCTGGTCAAATGCTTTTGTCCCTGCAGATGCTCCAGTAAAGCAGTCTGAAAATTTTATTGCTCCGATGATCACCAACCCTCTCCTCCCCCAGCAGCCAGTGCAAATGCAGTCATTAAATAAAAGCTGTGAAACGTTAGCCATGGAGCTGAGCAGCACAGTGCCATGTTTCTGCTGATTTTGGAGATTCATCATACCACTCAGCCACAGAATCAGGCTCACCTGCTTGGACAGGAGCTCTTTGCAGAGTTGGTAGAGAGTAATGAACTTCCTGGCTAACACCCGGGCCTCGATGAATCCCTCAGCCACCAACATCATTTCACAGATCAGCTCAAAGTCTGGCACAACCATCGCACACGGCCTAAAATGACAGGTGAGGAGGCATTGCAGAACAAGCATTTCTTGACTACAGGTCTTACAGGCAGCGCATTTGCAGCTTCATCTTCTAGGCCTTCTTTTATGAGCCAGGTCACCCTCTGCCTTCCCCACGACAAGGGACAGAGCTCCTTTGCCCTGCCTGTGCGTGCCCAGACCCAGGCCTGTTGTGCAAGGCTTAAACTACCTGCGAATGCCCTATGCAAGTGAATTCCCCAAGGACATGAGGTCGAGCCTGGATGTTCCAAAAGACAGTTTCTGCCAGGTCACAAACCCTGACCTGGACTCACCTGAAGAGAGCTTTTAAATTCTCAGGTAGCTCTGTTCGCCCTGCGTAACCAGGGTTCATGGTGATGAAAATGCCTACTGATGGTACTAAGTTGATGTCTTCTCCAAGAAAATGGAAGGATTTCTTCTTCTCCCGTATTGCATCCTGCACGCTCTTCACCTAGAAATCAAGACAGTACTATAGTATCAGCGTTCACTTATGAAAAACACATCAGACAACGGTGCTTCCTTCGTTACTCTTGGCCTCGTGACAAATGGGGCTAATCACTGTTTTATTTTTTACCGGCAGCATAAAGCTTTATACACTGTTTGGAGTACATCAGCATGGCAATATCAATTTCCCATCTCAGTCAAACTCTGGCAAAGCAGAAAAAAGAGCTGAAGAGAGTGGAAAGTCAAAATGCAAAGGAGTTGCAAGACTTCACACCTTTGCTCCATGAGACAATGATGAACGTGGGTCAGGAAGAGCAACTCAGGAGCGGGAAATGTCCCCAGCACTGCCTGCATTCACCTTGGCTTTTGACATCACCTGTGGGACACTGCTCAGCACATCTCACAGCAAAAACACCACCAAAGGCTCCACCATCTCTGAACCAGCCAGCCCAGCAGAGGTCTGATGTGTGAGAGAGACACAGGGCAGTACAGGTATCCACAACATAGCCAACACCCAAACGCACTCCCCAAAGTCTATCACAATATGGGCCCATTATTCCCTTTACCCATCTCACCTCTCCCCACACAGCGTTGCTCTTCAGGACATCCCAAAACCCTCCTGTGCCTGCTCCGTTCCCTGACCAGGCCCAGAGAAGGGGTAGCACCTCCCAATAAGCTTGGCCTCAGCTCAGTTGTAAACTGACCACTTGATATCACTTTTAAAGATTTTGGGACATCAGACGTTTGATTTAAAACCAAAACCAGAAGGTAGAAGCTGTAAAACCTCTCCTAACACCTTCACTCACTAATATTATATTGGTTTTTATATTTGCCTGATTGCAGCTTTGTTCTGCTCATTCCTCTCCTTCCGAAGAGTTCACCTCTCTGCAAACAGCACCTCAGCGAGGGGCAAATCTCTCTCTATTCACCGCTCTAACCTCACTACTGTTTGCCATCTCAAAGTAAAGCAATTAATCGAATTTTTCCCTGTAAGGAACCATATCGACATCAGCTGCATGAGTAAGACAGCCAATTAAACATCGCCATGGTAACACTCCTAATAGCAGCCAGGAGACACCATGATGGAATGACGGCCGTGCCGCTTTCTTCAGCTGCCACGCTCCAGCCAGGAGCGAGGGAACCATTAGCAGTTGAGTCATTCCTGGGCTTCTTTTGTTCAGCTTCCCTTTTTATTTCAAGATCCTCAAAGACTTTTTTTCAATGACAACTTTAAACTAGGACCTGACGGAAGAGAAATTGAGAGGGAATGATACATAAACTCTTGTACCTGCCTGGGGCTTCTCTGGGATGCCACATAAGGTACCAATTATGAGTGAAACAGATGAGAAGAATGAGGAGTTCATGGAGGGGTTAAGAACAATGTCTTTGACCGAAACATTTACAGAAGTGTAGAAACTTCTGAGCTTTATATCTTTCTATAACACTGAGCCCAAAAGGGAGTCCAGGAACAATTCAGCACCTCAATCAGATATTAGGATCCTAAAACACGCACTCAGCTGACAGCTGGATCCTGAAGAACTTGGGCACTTTGGCACCTCAGTTTTCTGCACTGAAGCCCCCCAAGGCTTCCCCTGTATAAAATAATGCCAGGTTTCCTCATGGGCTGGTAAGAGGAGGGGAAGGAGGACGCGAAGTGACAGATTATATATATAAGCACGAGAGCACAGGACTTTCTGGCACGATGGGGAGGCCAGTCTCCCTTCCAGCCCTTCTCCAGGGATGCTGCTGCGCTTCACACGAGACTCACCAACACAATGCACTGAGCAGCTAAACTACAGAGGAGATGAGAAACCATTCACCAGGGGAAACACCCATGCCCAGCTGGGCACCGCTCCAATAGCTCTGTCCCAGGTTTAATCCCACGGTGTCAGGGTACCCTGGGCAAGCGCGTCAGCAAGGGCCGCAGATCTGCCCCAGATTCCAGCTCCCGAGTGTCACCAGCTGACACTGGCTTTTGGGAGCACCACGGGGCTGCACACATTCCTCCAAGGAATGGTGCCAGTTGGCCAGGAATACCTTCCAAAGCCACTTGGCAGAGCTGTCGTTACAGACACCAGAACTAAATCCACAGCCATACAGTTTTGGAGACAGGTTAAGAAAATTAATCCTGAATGTATTCCCATTTCCTGAGTATGACACACAACCTGTGCCTGACCAGGGGTGATAAGGAACCCCCAGAAGTCCAGCGGATCTGCCCCAAACACCCCTCTTCCCCTCTGTGAAAATTATTCCCTACATTGCAGACTGAGCAGCCGCAAGTCAAGGCAGCTTCTCTGTCTTGAAACGATGTGCTGCAATTATCTCACAGCAGATTAATGACACGAGTGCTTTCCTGAGGAGGAACAGGTACAGAGCCATGGTGCGTAGTGGTCTGGGAAAAGATGCTACAAAGAATTGTCTTGGCACAAATGCTGTAACTGGGGCAAGAAAAGTGACAAATATCTTTGCAGCACGTAACTGCGACATCTTGGCAGTGCTGTGATATTCATGTGATTAATCTTGAGATCTAATCCCACACCTGCCTATACACAGAACTGAAACCGGCAATATGCAATTGCCATTTTTACCCTTGCTCCAAAGACTGCAGAATGGCTCTGCTCTGTTTGTATTTATTTATGAGTGTTTCTCCACTCACCTGTACAGCAACCACAGAAAGGACCTCAACTGAGATCCTGTTAAATTCATCAAAACAGCCCCAGGCTCCCGTCTGGGAAAGGCCTTTGTAAATATTCCCACAAGACTGGAAAAACAAAACAAAAACAAAGATTACAGGAGTGAAATCATAAATGGAATCAACTCCAGCAAAAAATTGATTTTATTTCCCAGCCTGTTTATTTATAGCAATTTACAGTCTATTGTGGGTATTTAGAAAAGTGCATGGAAACAGCAGGCACAACTCAATTATAATATTTATAGCTCTGCGCAGCTTGCCACTTTATCTGCTAATTGCACTTTCTCGATATATCTGTGCACCAGTTTCATTTAAAGGTCACTTGTGCTGAATTACTGATGGTCCCGTTTCCTGGGAGAGCCCATAAGCTAAATGAAATATGATCCGAGGCTACCAAAATCACTGTACCGTGCCAGACTGGCAGAGAGCAAGACTCAGCCTAATGATTCAGTGCTCTGTAGCGGCTGAAGGTTCACTATGTTTTGGGTTTATTCTGGGAGAGGATCCTGAGAAAACCAGGACAGGTCCCTCCCCGTGCCAGGGGCTGCCAGGTCGCGAGCACGCCGAGAAGAAACGACCAGGGTCCAACTATCAGCACAGCCTTGGTCTCAACTGAACAGACCAACATTTTTGAAGAACTACACATGAAATCTAACTCCAGAAAGGAAGGGAAATGCATAATGAGGCAGAGAAGATAGTTCGGGTCTCTGCCTCCTGAAGAACCTTGTGCAAATCTTAGAGAAGGAACGGGAGGAGAAGGAAAAGGCATTCAGCTTAAAGGAGTGTAGCAGGGATTTGGAGAGAGGTGATCACAGAATCCCAGCCTGGTGGGGCTGAAGGGACCTCTGCAGATCCCCCAGTCCAAGCCCTGCTCACGCAGGGTCACAGAGCAGATCACACAGGTGGGTCCAGGCGGGTTTCAATGTCTCAGAGAAGGAGACTCCACACCCGCTCTGGGCAGCCTGGGCCAGGCTCTGGCACCTCCCAGCAAACAAGTTTCTGCTCATGTTCACATGGAGCCTCCTGTGTTTCAGTCTGTGCCCGTTGTCCCTCACCCTGGCGTTGGGCACCACTGAACAGAGTCTGGTCCATCCTCTGACAGCCACCCTGAGATATTGATCCCATTGATCAGATCCCTCTCAGCTTCTCTTCTCCAGCTCAACAGCTCCAGCTCTCTCAGTCTCTCCTCACAAGAAAGAAGCTCCCGACCCCTCAGCATCTTTGTAGCCCACTGCTGGACTCTGTGCAGTTATTCCTTCTTAAACTGGGGAGCCCAGAACTGGACACAACTCCAGATGTGGCATCACCAGGGCAGAGCAGAGCGGAAGGAACAACCTCCCTTGACCTGCTGGTCATACCTCTCCTAATGCACCCCAGGTACCATTGGATTACTCTCATCCTTCAGGTTTGCTCGGGCCCTGAGCATCCCCAGCCCCATGTGACCGCACTGCAGCCGAGGTGGGAGCCATACCTTGTAGTCCATCTGCTCGGAGCAGTTAAACACGTACACCATGATGCCCAGGGCTCGCCCCAAATCTTTCGTAGTCTCCGTCTTGCCAGTGCCCGCAGGGCCTGCAGGTGCTCCGCTCATGGTCAGGTGCAGTGACTGGGTCAGGGTGATGTAACATCTTTCACAGTGAATGATGAATGAAAAAAGGAAATATGTCCAATAGGTCAACTGGGGGCTGCAGGGCAATAGCACTAGAGCATTGCACTCAGCAGAGCCTCTCCTCTGAAAAGCTGTACGTGAGCAGGGGTCATGTCTGAGCTGAAAGCCTTCTTGGCATTAATTACCACCTCTGCTCAGCTCTGTTTTCTCCAAGAGATACTCATCTTCCACCAAGGTCTGCCCAAACCTCTTCATGTCCAGCTTGTGAGGATCTCTGGATCCTCATACAACTCATGGATATTGGGCACATCTCAGGCAGTATGAGAAAAGGACAGCTTTTCTGGAAGACCTGTCACTGACAGAAACCTGCTCAGGTGGCCTATGAGTGAACCCAACTCAAAGCTGCAGCAAGTCCCAAAGTTTCTCCATCATGTTGATGATGGACACTGGGGTGGTGTCCACATGTGAGTATCTATACTACCTGTATAAGCCACAGAGGTGTAGTCAATATAGCCAACAAAACCTGATGATACCTGGGGGCTTGACGCAGCTGACTAACACAGGTGACTAGAGCCACCTGAGATGCTCTTGGTTGCTGAAATGTCACATAGGGTGGAGAGATATGACAAGGGGTCCATAGGAGACTTTTACACTTCTGGATTGGCAGCTGGAAGCCAGGTGGGACAACACAGAGTATCTCAAGTAACCCTAGGTGTCCCCACTGAGGCAACCAGGTAGATGTCTGCTTCAAGATGGGATGAAAGCTCTCTAGACTCACCAGCTTTATGGACTGTGGACATCTTGTGCACAGGAAGACACCCACAAGTGTTTTAATGTGTGAGCTGAATCCCACCCAGGGATCTGATGTACAAATTCCCCAGAGGGTACCACCAAAAACCAGATAAGAGTTAGAGCTCGACCACTGGAGTGCTGGGACATGAAGACAGAACAAGAGGGATACAGGTGTCTGAACTAAATCCATCTTTGGTTGGCATCTCTCTCTCTACCTGTGTGGCAAAGCCCAGCTATGACATTGTGTCCCAGGGACTTACCTGTCGGTCAGCGGAGTGATCACAAGCCGAGGGGTATTGCCAAGGTATTCATAGGAGTACAGGAACTGGGCGTCACAGATGTTGGCAAAGCAGTGCCGTTCCTCATCTGACCATCTGTGCCGGAGCTGTGACAGCCAAATGAAGGCCTGGGCATTGTCCACCTGCAACACACCCACAAACACCATCACAGGAAGGCCGGGGATGCCAGACACATGCAGCTCGGGGGCCAAAATAGCGACTGCTATAAAATTTTCATGGGGGATGACTGGTCCTCACTGCAAGGCAGGTGTGGTGAGGAAGGCCGCCTCCTTGCAATGCGGTGAGAAATGTCACCTCCCCATCTCCCATCAGTAAAGGGGAGGAACCAAATTAGTGACCACATTGGTGGGAGAGGAAAAAATTAATGGCCAAGAGAAAGAGCCTTACAAAAAGACTCCTGAATAGATTTAAGAAGCAGCAAGTCATGAAGAAGGTCTCACAATGCAACCAGAGTGAGAGAAGGAGCAGAGGCCATCTAGACAAGGAAGAGGTTGCAGACAGCACCAAGGAAACAGACTGGGGACAGGTGGACAAAGACAGGCATGGCCAGCGCTCTCTGCACAACCAGCAGGCAGGTCCAGATGCATCACTTCACCCCAGGCTGGACCGAGGCACCACTGAGCCCAGCTGAGCCTTGAAGACAGAAACCCTGTGAGCAGCCTGGCTGCCTCTGAGATGACACAGATGAGGGAAGAGCCACAACCCAATACATTCAGGGCATCTTCCCACCCACCTGCAAGGCTAAACACTTGGCATGGTGTCAGGGACAGGGGAGTAGTGTGGGAGAGGTGTTGCAGGAGAAGGGAGTCCCACATAAGTCCCTGTGGCCCCACACCAGACAAAGGACGCTACAAAGAACAAAGCTTGAATGCTTTTTCTTACTTTCTAAAGTCAAAACTGAGACTGAGTCCAGCAGCCTCCCAACACACCACCATCATCCACCAGCACATGTCTTGGCACCAGGACGCAGTGCCGCGCTCTCACTCCTGGTGTGAATCTGCAGCAACTACAAGTTGGTGTTGCAGGGCCATGACACAGCACAGCTCTGCAGGCTTACAGGGGCTTTCTGCACACTTACTACAAACATTGTAGAAATAAATTTAGTCATACGTCTCCCACTGAGACCGGCAGTGATCTGAATGGCCAGTGGTTGGGCCCCCTGAAGCCCCCTCTCCAGCACCCACAGAACTGTGCTGAACTGCCAACACCAACCTTCTGTGCTATCATCTTTGCCACCACATCCCGAGCATGCACGTCGATGGTGCAAATGGTCATGATTTTCTGTCTGTCGCCCTTGGAGAGCTGCCCGATCAGCATGGTAACGAGGGTGTTCAGCTGGGTCACTTGCTTCTTGTGATATTCCTTCATCGCATTCTCGTAGCCTTCCTCCACCCTGGCAAAGGCAATCCCAACCTCGGTTGTCCACCAGATCTGGGTGCAGCAAAGCGCCACCTAGGGAAATAGGCTGGTTCAGTATCAGGGAAAATACCAAAGCTTCCTTATGTTCAAGAGTGTCGGATCCACAGGGAGATCAAGGATGAAACATCCGTGACATGAAATTAAGTATTTTTTCATACAGTAGTCACAGCAGACAGTACAACAAGGATCTGCTCCATGACATTCATTTAAAACACCATATCAGTGATAGACACATTTAGCAGCTAGTTATAAGTAAATCAGCACCTTTCACATGCCTGACACAGCAGAGGAGGAAGAGTTGGAGACCACGAGGTTGTCAGAGGTGCATCTGAGGGGCTCTTCACTCTTATCAGGCCTCACCACTTTGCCTTCCTGCTGCACCTCTCACTGCTCTGGCTGTACAGACTGCACTGCCCAAGCCCCTGGGCTCTGTCACCCAACCAAGAGCCCCAACCAGAGCATGGAGCTCAGCCTGAAAACTCCATCAGGAGACCGCCAGGATAAAGGACAACTCATCCTCCCTCTCTCCTGGATAGCAAGGTGGAGGCCGGAAACATGCCTGTCCACAGCTGCTGAAAGAAGGGAAGGGCAGGACTGATGGGGAACCCAAGAGCTACCTTTCCACGAGCCAGCCTGAGTGGTGATAAGAAGCAGTGGCAGATACCTGGGCAGGATAGTCAAAGAGCCATTGTTCCCTTGGTTTTTCCTCATAAGCCATGACGGCTTCTGTCATCTCATCTCTCACAGTAGCCCTCATGCTGTCTAGTACATGACTGAGCCAGACTTCAACCTGGAAAAGAGATTAAATCCCAGTAACACATTTGCTCTTCTTAAGTGCCTTTGGTAATTAGTGAAGATAGGAAATGAGGCAAGCATCTCAGTTCTCTTTAGACTGGACATGAGGGAAAGGTTCTTCACCCAGAGGTGCTGGACACTGAACAGGCTCCCAGGGAGGTGTCACAGCCCCAACCTGACAGTGTTCAAGGAGAGACTGGACAACGTCCTCAGACACACGGGGTGACCTGTGGGGTTGTCACTGCAGGGACAGGACTTGGACTCCATGATCCTGGTGGGTCCCTTCCAGCTCAGGACATTCTATGAGTTAACCAAACCTCACAGCCTCCTTCAGACTGGGTAGATTTGGCTAATTCTGGTACTGTAGGATTAGCATCTACTTCCAGACACCAAGAACAGAAGACAGATTTTTTTCTTGAACTCTAGCTACAGGAGGAACCAAAATGAACTCCGTCAATGAATAATTTGGTCAGGTGTGTTCCACCTCCAGGCCATGACAGAATCCCTGGTGGGATGTGGGCAGTCTGCCAGCAGCAGAAGAAAGATGCTGCCAAACTTGGGAACACAATTCCTGCTGAATTTCATATTTCACAGGCAAAGCCCTCAACAAGAAGACAGACTGAACGCAGCAAGCTCCATTGCTGGGGAGCTCAGTAGCCGGTATTACGTACTTTAGCTTCCTGTAATAGACCATGCAGAAAGGTGAAACTACCAGGATAGATAAGCTGAGCAGTAGCTTGATTCTTACATTTCATACTTTCACTCGTGGTATGAAATAATGAAGACTTGAGAAACAGGTAAAAGGCCTTCTCCTGCCAAACACACCCGTGCAGAGGTACTATGGAATAGCTTAGTCTCTTTTCAGTCTGCATCCCCTCCCTCACCGAGGATATTTGTAGCAAGCTTTAAGACTAACCTTCAAAAGGTCTTAGAAAAAATCAAATTAAAAACCTAGTCAGAAAAATGGCACAGCTCTTTCTCTCACAGTGGACTGCGACATCCACGTCCCCCCTTAGTGAGGACCTATCCAGAGTGACACGAAAGGTTGCGGTGTAAGGAGGTACTAAATCACCACCTCTTCCAGCTTTTCTCATGCACCAAGGGAGAGCAGTGAAGCTCTATGACGTCTTGGCAAGGGATCTCACACGAGGGGCAGGGGAGCAGACTCCACCGGACAGTTTTGATAGACAAGGACTTCCCTCTCACCTGCCCACTGCAGTCACAGGGCTCGCTGAAGCTGACGTACTCCTCCTCTCTACTGTACATTCCCAGGCCAACCTTGGTTGGCTTTTGCTCAGAGTCCAGCTGGAATTTCATCCTGGCCAAGCTGTCAAAGAGTTTGGAAAGATGACGTTGCACCTGCAAAACGGGTTGTGTAAATAAAGCAACCGAGATAGGACGAGCGGAATGAAGATCACTATACATGTCACAAGCAAAATCATGTTAACAAAATAAGGACTTTGTTCATCATCCAACACTCGCCTTTTGCTGTGAACGTCTTGACTGGTTTTATGCACCAACCTCTGAATAAAAGATGCGTCCCAAACAAGGCCAAGCAGAGCTGTGCAGGGGTGGGTGGCAACCCAAGGAAGTCCTGCCTTGGCCACAGCCACTGTCTGACCACCAG
The DNA here is from genome assembly GCF_037038585.1 of Patagioenas fasciata. Classification (NCBI taxonomy): domain Eukaryota; kingdom Metazoa; phylum Chordata; class Aves; order Columbiformes; family Columbidae; genus Patagioenas; species Patagioenas fasciata. The sequence goes on from NC_092530.1 coordinate 2,174,170, forward strand.
CTGTCTTACCTCTTCCAGGCTGTGTTCTGCTCTTCCCCTGTAAACAGGCCACCCCAAAGACCTTTGCATGGGGGAAGGAAGAAGTGGCTGACTAGCAGATGTCTCCTCTGCCTAAAAACAGAGACGCCTCCAAGCCCTCGGTTGTCAACACTGTCACATTTGAATGATCGGTCTGTGGCTCTTTCAACAACAGATGCTGTTTGCTGGCATCCCAGCTTGGGGAACCAAGCTCAGCAACAAGTTTTGGCTGAGATCCTCAAGAAATGGTTTCCCCCAACCTCACTGTATCCCAGCAGAAACAAACCCACTGTTTTTATGGTATCAAGAACATAGCTCTGCTCTGTGCAGTGCTTTCAGAACCATCTGCAAGCATCACCAGGGACAGATGGGACAACATACAGTGTGCGCATTGCCTTTCAGAGACGACAGATGAAGGCCAGCAGTGAAAGAGTTATTGTTAATCCAAGTGAGGGTGGGAGAAAAGGCACTCAAGAAAGGATAAGCTACAGCTGAGTCCCTAGACAGCATCTTCCACCCTGACATTACTGACAGCTGGAAAATGTGAAGGTGACATAGTGCAAGGCTTACCAGCTGTGGGTTGGTGCCATTGGAAAGAATATCCAATAAATCTGCTGAAGAAACAAAGTAAAATCTGGGAAAGGCCAATCTTTTCATGTCCAAATATTCAGCCAAAGCCTTCTCACACAGGGACAACCTGGGGAGAAGAGCAGAAAAATAGAGCCCAGGACAGGCGGGTGAATATCCTTTAATGTGTCGTGCTACAGTTTGGGTTATCGAGCAGATTCTCCCCTCCCATGGGGAAATGCCAGACATGAGCTGAGCCTGCAGGCTGGTCCTTTACAGCATTTTCCAAATAGATAACAAAGCACATAGTAACTCATAGATCTCTCTCCACTCCCAAGGGTCAAACAGACAAAGAGTCAGAGAATCCTCACCAAAAAGCAGAAACACAGGTGGAAGAAGAGGCTAGAAAGGCTTTGCAGTCTGACTTACTGTTTTAGACAAGCTCTCAACTGCCACAGGTGATTTCACACTAGGATGAAAGTTTCCAAAACTGCTTTTATTCTAATGAGCACATTTTAAAGTCTGATTCAAACCTACTCAGCTTTTTGTGCTTGTGAAGCCTGAAAAGAAACTTGTTTGCTCCGTTCTAAAATGAATCTCTCAGTGTTTACATGTTAAACTGCTGCTGAGCTTTCAAAGTTCATAAATAACATGCAGTTAGTCCTCTGTGGGGAACACGGGCCTTATCTGTTTAGGAAGTAAAATTAGATCTCTGTTTTAAATGGATAGTTATTACTGACACAACAGCTATCACGTTAACTTGTTAGGTGTGTTCCAGGTAGAGTAGCTCATATGTTAGGTGAGAACTGTATCCATCTCTGGACATTAAGGTCTTTCTCAGGGAGTTTAGTTATACCATCTGTGAAGGGTACACACACAAAGATAATTTTGTTAATTAAAGCACATGGGATCAGCTCTGCTGCAGATATCCCTGCTTGGACTGCTAAATAGATATTTAAGACACCAAATTTGGGGTGGCAGTGAGGCCACATGTTATTAAAACCAACTGAGTGCCTAGCTTTGTATGTGTGCAAATCAATATTCAAGATAAGAGTTTGCACATACGCAAAGCCAGAATCCACCTTGGGGGCTTCAGGGTGATGGATCATGAATAAAGAGACTCAATGTGTGAATGCAAAGAACGCACAGTCCAGAAGGAAAGCCTTGGAGCACAGGTTAAACCAACTTATTAGAGCTGATCCCAGTCTCTGACAAAATCCTGGGACTGAAGTTGTACCTACCTACTCTGAATGTCCTCCAGTTGTTGGGACAGACCTGGTTTATTGGTGGCCTCAACCACATTTGGGGTTTTCTGAGTTTCATAGGCCAGTTCTTTAAAGTCCACATCAATCCCTTCAAAGCGTTTGGAGTCCTAAAAAGCAACACAAACATGTTCATGGTAAAACATGGATTTTGTGCTAAAGGTCTCCATCCTCTGGGTGCTGTCTTTGGGTTGAGGGGAAAACCTTCTGTCCAGTGCAGACAGGGACCCCTCCACCATTCCAGAATGGCTCTTCCACTGACTTGCCTGAAACTAGTCTTCAAACAGGCACTTGCCTTCTTGTCACTGTATCCCAAAGGGGTTGTGGATAAAGTGCTCCATGCAGGAGGCAATGTCTAGGACCAACCATTTTCATGGGATTTAATTCCCCTTGGAAAACCTCATAAATCTCTCTCTCCCATGTCCAGGTGAAGTACCAAGTTTCCCTGGCTGCAGCAGCAGGAGATGCTCCCACACCGTGGAAAGGCTACCAGCCTCATGTGAGTGCACTCCTCCCCTCCTGCTACAGCACAGGAATCCCAACACCCATCCACAAAACGGGTATGATGACTCTTGTAGAGGAGAGCCCTTCCTTGCCTTCAATGAGGGTATGGAAACCCCACGTCAGCACCGGAGGCCCACATCAACAATTATGCTCCATATCTAACAGGGACTCTGAATTTCTGGAGCTAAACACTGAAGAATAAAGCAAGCTATGTTCAAAACATCTCTGCTCCTCCCTTCTTCCCAGGTCAGGCCTCCTAAGTGAGGCGGGACACTGAACAAGTGTTCCAAGCAGTCCAGGTAACACTTCCACGCTACCCTGTGTTCAGCCCCAGGAGCAAGGCTCCATCTGGAAGGTTGAGCCCTCCCTACACTCACGCCACAGATCCAGCTCCAGGTGAGCATCCCACAGCCTGTCAGCACATCCCCCCAGCCCTGGATGCATCCTGAGGGTGCTCAGCTACAGAGACTTTGAGCTTCAGTCTTTCTTTTACGGAAGAGAAGCTGCTGACTGAGCCACCTGTGTCCCTGGAGCCAAGAGGGCCCCGTGTCCTGGTGCATCCAGCACAGCACGGCCAGCCGGGCAGGGAGGGGATTGTCCCGCTCTGCTCTGTGCTGGGGCGGCCTCACCTGGAGCATTCACTGTGTGCAGGGCTGGGGACACAGGAGAAAAGGAGATAAAGCTACTGGAGGGTGTCCAGAGGAGGGACATGAACTTGGTGAAGGGTTCGGAGGGGAAACCGTATGAGGAGCGGCTGAAGTCCCTGGGTTTGCTCAGCTGGAGCAGAGGAGACTGAGGGCAGAGCTCATGGGGCTGCAGGTTCCTCAGCAGGAGCAGGAGGGGCAGGGCTGAGCTCTTCTCTGTGACAGTGACAGAACCCCAGGGAATGGCAGAAGATGTGCCAGGGAGGGTCAGTGGGACATGAGGAAAAGGTTCTTCACCCAGAGGTGCTGGACACTGAACAGGCTCCCAGGGAGGGGTCACAGCCCCAACCTGACAGTGTTCAAGGAGAGACTGGACAACGTCCTCAGACACATGGGGTGAATTGTGGGGTGTCCTGTGCAGGGACAGGAGTTGGACTTGACAATCCTGATGGGTCCTTCCAAGTCAGGACATCCTATGGTTCTATGGTTCATACCACTGCCAGACAGCTACTGAGATGCAGACAGCTGCCCAGCAGGATGCAAATGTAAATCATGATGCAATTTCATACATGACATTAGATAGCTCCTGGATATTAAGAGCTTGCTGGCACATGGTACAGCCTCAGGGCACTGGTTATCAGCACCTGTATATATTGCCCAGTGAGCGAGGTGTGCCCAGAATCATAGAATCATTTAGCTGGAGGAGACCATTGAGATCACTGAGTCCAACCATAACCTAAATCTAGTACTAAACCATGTTCCTCATCTATACATCTTCCAGGGATGGTGACTCCAGCACTGCCCTGGGCAGCCTGTTCCAATGCCCCACAGCCCTTTGGGGAAGAAATTGTTCCCCACATCCAACCTCAGCCTCCCCTGGCGCAACTTGAGGCCGTTTCCTCTGCTCCTGGCGCTTGTTCCTGGGGAGCAGAGCCCGACCCCCCTGGCTCCAAGCTCCCTTCAGGCAGTTCAGAGATCAGAAGGTCTCCCCTCAGCTCCTGTTCTCCAGCTGAACCCCCAGGTCCCTCAGCCGCTCCCATCACACTTGTGCTCCAGCCCCTCACCAGCTCCATTCCCTTCTCTCAACTTGCTCCAGCACCACAAGGGCTTTCTTGGTGTGAGGGGCCAAAAACTGCCCCCAGGACACTCAGCACAGCGTGCTCTCTGAAGCAGATGGAGGAACAGTCCAAGCAGAGCAGAGTGCAGGGTTGGAGACAGAACAGTGTGTTGTCCAGGGGTCAATGGGCTGCGCACATCCCCTCGTGGGTGTTCGTCCCACAGTGGTGCTGTCAGCGATGCTGCTCGTGAACAGGGACGGGGGTCACACAGCCAACTGTGGGTCACTCGTGAGTGAAAGGCAGGTTCCTCCACAGGGCTGCGAGTGGTCCAGCGGGGCCAGGAACAAGCTTGGAAGATTTTCTAAATAATCAAGAGAATAGGGAATAAGACTGGAAGCTGGACTCAAAGACAGCCCTGAGGAGGTCACAACCCTGAGGAGGGCATCAATGACAACTCTGCTCAATTTTCTGAAGCTGAAGTGGGAGAAGAGCTGCTCTCCTGCTGCACCAGCACTGGAGGCAGGGAAGCGGATACTGCAAAGCTGCCTGATCCAGCTCTGATTTGACAATTTGCACCATCTGAGTAATTATCTCCGTCTTCTCCCCTCCAAGGAAAGAGGGAACATGCCTGTATCACTGAAGGAAGCCAGCAGCCTCCTGCTCAGCCTCCAGGAACTCTGCATCTGCTGTGCAATGGTGGAGGGGAGGAAAAACAGTTTATCAGCAGGGTTCAGGCACAACCAACAGTACAAAAACATCCTGGGGCAACACTGGGGAAACTGCTGTAGCATTAAGGGAGCCTCCAAGAAAGCAATGCAGCAAGAGAACAGTCCTGCTTGGGGGAACACGGCAATATAGACAACCTTCTTCTGTGTAATGGAGGCTCTTCTTCAACGCTTTCCACACAGGAAAAATAGGATTTGGGATTTCATACCTTAGGAAGCTGTGCCCGTATATCTTCTGAGCCTATGAATATGCTCTCCAAGTGAGACCACGTACGCTGCACTTCGAACCAGAGAGAAATGACGGAATCTGTTGTGGACAGCTTCCTCTGCCATATGGACACTTCCTCCAAGAAGAAAGCAATACATTTGGATGTCATTAAATTCTGCAGCTGCACCTGGTTGTCTTCTAAAGTTTCTATGAGTTCCTCGTCTGACTTCAGCAACGGGATGTTCGTCCGGGGGTGAGGCTCATACTGAAACTCCATGGTGCTCCAAGTCATTTTTAGCTCCTTCAGGACTTTCTCCACACTCATTTCTCGTACCGCTTTGTCCACAATGCCACGAACCTCATCCTCAAAGTTATGGAGGTTGAGCTTCAGGAGGTCAGCCAGCGTGGTGTCCGAGTCCATCACAAACCTCACACCCGTCACCTGCATCAGCTGATTCCAGTGCCTTTCCCTAATGGCGGGATTTTGAAGTTCTGCCACAGCTTTCAGGGCCGTCAGCATGTTCTTCACCTTGCTGTCCAGCCCAGTGAAAGCATCCCACGCCCTCACCTCCTTATCCAAATTCCGAATCTCTCTTGCAAACTTTTTACACTCCAGATCCATGTTTTCCACGTTAATATCCGCCCATTTGGTGGTCTGCCAGTCATCAAGGCAAGTGCCCACAAGGGAGATCATATCCCAGAGCTCTTTGAGAAGACACAGCTCCTTTCGGCACTGCTTCAGTTGTTTATAGTCTGGCACTATGACTTCAAACAGACCAGCTGATTCATAAATCGAGGTCATGGCTGACTCCATTTGTTTAATCTCAATGTGCTTTGTATCCAGCAGTTGATAAGGCTTTTTGGTGTCAAACCTAGAAAGAAATGTTTATTCTTCATAAGTGATATTGTAACAACTTCTAAAGAAAACATAAAACAAATGGTGCCTCTGAGACACAAAGCAGACATGATACATCTATAGTACCCATTGATGGTGCAGCCACATGGCACTGCTGACAACCCCTTTAAGCAATATTGTGCACTCAGCATCCAGATTGAATCTCTTGCTAACACCTTACAGTGTTTGCAGGGACAAAACACCCAGGGCATAACAGATACAACACCGTGAGCAGGTAGGAAATGTATGCAAGGGTTCAAGAACACATCCTCAGGACACTCCGAGATGATCCCATGAAGCTTTTCTTCCTCAGGGCTTCTCTGATGTTATAATTTCACTGTACCTGAATGGTGCTTCTTTCCGAAATCGCTCTCTGAATCTGTGTTGCTCAACATCAAACGCCGCACAGCTCTTGCGCACAACTGTCATTTCGTTCGCCTGCAGAGGAGCCACATGCTGCTTCACAGCTATCGCCAGCTTCTTTATATTGTTCCATTTTTCTGGCAGCTCCTGCAAGCAAAATTTAAATGACGGTAGGCAGTATTTGCTATTTGATATAAGATGTGACTGATCTGTTTATGGACAATCACAGAACAGGAAAAGCAACAGATTCCATGCCTAAAACTGCAAGGAAGTTTTGTTGTGATGCAAAAGCTAAACACAATTTGGGATAAAACTTATCAGTTATCCACAATTTTGAAGACGAATGAAGACTGAGACTTTAAAACTGACTGCTCTGATTGCAAAAACATGTTAAATAACTTCAGAAGAAGGGTCCCAGACCAGATCCTGGGCTCCCAGGATGGCTCAGTGGTTGAGAGAGCACAGTTCTCCTGACACCGAGCCCAGCGGGACCCAGAGCTGGCTGGAGGCAGGAGGGTGGGCTGAGGATGCAAGTTCATCAGATCGTCCGGCTTCCCAGAGCTAATTAAGAAACAGAGCCTGGGAAATTTCCAGCCAGCTCTTAGAGCAGAAGATATTATGCCAGAAGGACTTCTACAGAGCTTTCTGGGGCAAATCCCTCCAGCCTGCCTGTATAATATTAGTACTAAATAAGACAGTTTCTTTCTCAGGACTGCATCCAAGCTGCTGGTGCACAGCACTGCTAACAATCCACCCTTTGCACCTGGCATTTTATTTAGAAAGAGATTTGATTTCTTCTCTTCTCACTAGACTTCTCGAGCCAAATCCTCACCCCAGACAGTGACACCAGCCAGGGCTCTGCTGTCCTCAAGTCCCACAGCTTTGCTCTCCCACTTCCCCAGGTACTGTGCCAGCCTACAGGAAAGACTTTGGGCTTCTTTTCATCCCAGTGCACATAGTTGAGAAGACTAATGGAGATGCACCAACACTATGCAAAGAAGCGAAATAACCTGGAGGCAGCAGAGGCGGCCAGAGCAGGGCCAGTCCCTCCTGAGGGGTCTCTTTCTGGCACTTCATGTTCCAGTCTCTGTAGAAATCACTATCCATGACCATAGCAGGGCACACATGGAGCTGCTTCCTTGTCCTTCTCATACAAACTATCAGCTCCAGCCCATCCATCTTCATGGCCATGGAGGGAGCGGTACCTGGAGGAACTTACTTTGGTTTTCCTACTGTGTACAGCAGTGAATGAATTATTCAACTATGTGTTGCTGTCACTTGCCAGAAAGAACGAAACTGTTTTGTTATCTCCTACATCTGAATGGCTGCCCTGCATACCTCATTTCTTCTGTCAGAAAAATAAATCAGTTGTTCAAATCTACACGCACAAACAGGCACCAAGCAAGCAGCTCTTGGGCAGAGGAATCAGCAGAGCTGGGTTCCCCATAGCACCATTTTTTATGCTGAACTGAAGCTGCTGTAGCAGCCAAAACATTCATTTAATGCAGCTCTTCTGTTTTTCAGGGTGTCTGTAGGAATCCAGTTATCTTTAGGACCCTTACCCGTGTCAGATTTGGTGATACAACCATCCGTGGATCACGGCTGCACCAGCAGAAAACTGGGGGATTGCTAAACCCCGCTCAGGTCCCATCCAAGCCTGCAGCAGAGGGAGGAACTTCTCCCCAAAAAGCTCTGCCTTAAACCTGGTGTCCTACACAGAGCCCTCTGCACACAACGCCCCGTGACTAAGGGGTATCCATCAGTACGTAGCCACACGCTCCTCCACCGTAACATGGTGACTGCTGCCAGTTCCCCAAGGCTGGCTGGGCATCCCACAGGCTTTTCCAACCTTCACCTCATGGTCCCCTGTCCAGAAATGAGAAGAATTCCCCAAAGAAAAATTGATTCATCAGGGCCAGATGTGGAAAGGTGCTGAAATACTTTCATAACGTGCTCCCAGTGATGTCCTTTGGGTCAAGCAGATTGGGTGTTATAGACCTAGTGGAGGACTGAAATCCTATGAGAAGGCGACTCCTCTGCCAACATTATCCTTCCCATCTCCACAGTTGCCAAGAACTGGCTTATTTAAAAATAATTATAATTCAAACTAATTAACAGATGTATTTGAAAATGCATTAATTTTTTTCAAGAGTAATCGCTGAGAGTTGGAGCAGGCAATTCTATGTTTTTCATACATAACAAAAGGCTTAATCTCTGCTTTAAAAGAAAAACCTCAATATAACTCCAAAATTTAGAGCTATTAAGGCACATCCCACAATAGTAAAATACTATCCACTGAGGCCCTCTAATGACAGGGAGTGGGGCTTTAAATATTCCTGCAATGCTCTTAAGCTCATACTCTTTGACGCTGGCTACTTGGCAAACCGCCGTGTCCACCGCAGCTTTTCACCCACCTCCAGTTGCTTATAGACTTCCTCCGGCAGCTCTTGCTCATACGTCTTCAGCAGTTCGACGGTTTGCTTCAGGGGCTCGAACATGGCATCGGTGACACTGTGCCTTTCCTTAACGGCCAGGAGATGCCCCATGATCTCCACCAAACCATCATAATCGCCTTTTTCAACCTTTTTGCTCAAACCTTTGTCAGCAGTTTTTATGAACTCGTCCAGGTCAGACAAGCTGTAGAACACAAAACAGGAAAGCACCAAATGAGAGCAGTTCCTACCGGAATCATCCAGGCAGCTGGACTGGCACGGAGAGGGAAAGGCCTGGCTAACTCTGCCCATCACATGGCAACATGCTGAGGGCATCAGAACCACAGTTCATGCTCACAGGGATCCATAGATGTGGTACAGCTTCCTGTGAGGAACGGATAAATGGGTTGGGACTTCACAGGTTGGAGAAAAGGCATTTGAGGAGCACAAGTCTTACGAGGAGCAGCTGAGGGAGCTGGGGCTGTTCATCCTGGAGAACAGGAGATGAGGGGAGACCTGATCTCTGCAACTGTCTGAAAGGAGGCTGGAGCATGGAGGGGGTTGGTCTCTTCTCTCAGGTAGCAAGTGATAAGATAAAATGGCCTCAAATTTCTCCAGGGGAGGTTCAGATTGGGTATTAGGAAAAAAATTATTCACAGAAATGGCTGTCGGGCCTTGGAACAGGCTGCCCTGGGCAGTGGTGGAGTCACCATCCCTGGAGGGGTTGGATAGACATATAGATGAGGTTCTCAGGGACATGGGGTAGTGCCAGAGTTAGGTTATGGTTGGACTCTGTGATCTTGATGGTCTCTTCCAACCAAACAGATTCTATGACTCTATCCTATGATTCTATAAGGGAGACCTGTGAGCTCGGGTCTGTGGTCTGAAGAGAGTGAATTTGAAAGGACAGTTTTCATGTCATCTCTTCCAATACAAGAATTCAACAAATGAACCTGGTAGGTTGTAAAGCTACAACAAACAGGGATTCTTCTTCGCACGCTGCCTTATTTCAGAGGGTAAGTCTCTGCTGCAGAAGGATGCAGATGTTAAAAATTCACAGCGGTTCAGAAAAGCAACCGAACATTTGTGGGAGAAAAAAAAATCCATCCAGGTCTTTAGATACAAAGGTACAACCCATGACTCTCAAAGTCCTCAGGTATGAATGGTTAGAGACAAGGAGACTATTTGGGGGAAGTTTCCCTACCTGCTTCTTGATCTCACCAGCTGCTGGACACTGTTAGCAGAGCTTGATGGGCTCCTGGATCTTTGGTCCTTTCCATTCTTCCCTTCTCAAAACGCTTACTTTTGAAGTGCCCGCTTAAATTCTGTGGATGCTGCTGGACCAAAACATAGCCCTAAACACTTCACCTATTAAAGACTAAACTGCTGAGTCAGGAGCTCTTAATAAGAACTCCTAAATGCCTGTTCTAACCTATGCAAAAACCTCTTTGCACAGGAATTATCGTGCTGAAAAGAACACAAGAGATCACAGCAGCCACCACACGCAGCAGCCTTCACTAGTACATATGTCTGTAAATATTTCTTCGTAAGCATCCAAGCCCTGTGGCATCCTTCAGCTGCTACTACTCAAATAAATCACCTAACACATCATCCTGCAGAGACCAGGCGGCTGAGCAGCTATTCAGAGCAGGGAACACATGTTAATTCAAAACTTACATCCAAAGCTCCTCCTTTTTGTAACCTTGAAACTGCCTCCCCATGACTGCTCATGCCAGGCAACCCAAATTACTTTTTTTACAAAGAGTGCACTCAAAAGAGCACTGCATTTAGAAATGGAGCAAGTATCTCATGGCATTAATGCAGCTTTACTGATGGCAAATTCAACAAAATAAGCATAGAGCCCTAGAAGAGATTAGATTAGTTGGACCAGGATGAACAGACAAACAGACATCCTGTCCAACACCACACAGTAGGTCGTAGGAGCATCAGCTCGCAGGATGTCGATGGTACCGAGTTCGTGGAACTGTTTGCACTTTACACACTCAGCTGGACCAGCTGCTCCCAGCAGAGACGAGGGGATGAAAGTTAGCAGAGATGCGATGGAGCTGGCAGGGGGTGTGTGCCCCCTCCTCTTGCTCCTGTATTAGCCTTTTGCTTATCAGTGTGAAATGATAAAGCCCAGCCAACACAAGAGAAACCCACTTTGGTTCTGGGAAGAAGAGGTAGAACGGTTCCTACCTGTGCATGACGTGGTCCATGAGATGCTGCTTGAACACCAAGCTCCACCGTTTAATCACATTCAGCAGAGACGCTTTGAAAGGCCGAGCATCAACTTTCATCCAACTCTGGAAAATGCTGATGGGCTCGATGCGATTCACCTCCTCATAGATCTTCTCGTAGGAGTCAATCTGCTCTCGGAACTGCTGCAGCGTGGGAGGTGACTCAGGGACCCCGTTCTCTGCATGGGCCTCGATTTCTGCCGCAGTGAGAATGTGCCCGTAGAGGAGGAACTGGCGGAAGAACTCCTTTCTGTCCTCCCCGTACAGGCAGGAGTAGTGGTCGAAGGCACTGCGGTAATCACAGCAGGCCGCCATCACGGCCTGCACACGCCCCATCAGCTCATGGCGCATGTCGGCCAGGTCAGCCATGTCCTCCATGTCAGCCTGGAGAGAAGAGGAGAGGAGCTCGCAGTGATGCGGGGGCAGCGTGGCACCTCCTCACTGCCACACAGCGTGAGGGAGCTCCACAGCCACGGACCTGGTAGTGGAGGAAGCCGCTGTGCTCAGCCAGCCTGGGCACCAGCGATGAGATCCGGTAGATGTCGTTGAGAAGACCTTCCACCACGTCGTAGAAGCCATCGTTTGTGCCAGGGTCCAAGGAGGGTTGAAATATCAAATCTGGGATCACCAAATCCAGCTGCACCTCAAACAGGGGAGGAAGCCCTGCCTTGGGATCTGGTAGGGAAGAACAGAGGTGCCAGGTTATTTTTGAAGGGGAGAAAAGTGATCTAGAGCCACCACTAACATCCCACCACAAGACACACACATGCCCCACAGGGACACCAGGCAGGTGGGACACCCACTCGCTGGGTCCAGTGACATTGTGTCTGCATACAACGCAGAGGGGAGGCTGCCAAACCAGCTGGTGTTCTGGTACCCACAGGAGATACTGGAGAACAGATGAGACACAAGTGATTTAAGGACCGGAAAAATGCTGTGGAGGGAAGCCTTAAAGAGACCAGGCTCTTCAGCTAATCAAAAGGGAGTCTGAGAGCTGAACAATTACAGCGCATAAGTACTTAAAGAGGAGAAAAACAACAGGAACCAAGAGGCTCTTTAATTTAGTGGAGAAAGGCATGAAAAAATAAAACACCAACTGGTTTCACAAATGTGAAATTCTGTGCTTGTTTTTAACAAGATGGTGAGGAACTGGATGCAATTCTCCAGCTCAGTGTGCCTCCACATCCAGGAGGGAAGCGTTCTGAAGATGTGCTTTAGCTGGACACAGCTGCTCTCAGCAGAGTGACCCTCCGTGGCAGCCTTAGGCAGGAGCTCTGGTTTGGTGACCCCTCTCCTCACTCCTCAGTGATGGAGGTTTTTCTTTCATGTCTTTCATCCACAGAACCAACTCTTGAGACTCTCCACAAACGAAAGGTTGTGTCACCTTGATGCTTTGTGCATGGGAGGTCAGGAGATGGCTGATGCCCAAGAACAGACTTGGAATGATGCCTCAATTTTGTCTGTTCACAAATCCCAGCAAATGGTGCACAGTCATCTCTGTCCCTTCCCTTGAGCAAGGCTTTGCTCCAGTGACCAGGGGACAGAGTTACCCTCTGAGTCTGGAGGCTCCTCCAGCACTTGCTGTAGACAATGCAAGAGGCAGAGTAGAAAGACCACCACAAGTCAAAGCACAAAACAGAAACTTCCTTTTGGTGAGACTGAAGATGGTATCACGGCCAGAGCTGAGGAACCAGCAGTTACCTGTGTTTTCGAGGAGGTACTTGAGTGAGCACTCAATGGCAGTGAAGAATCCATCCAGAACTATCTCATCCACGTAATCCACATAGGCCTTCCAGATGTCAGATGCTGGGTCTGCAAGTAAGAGGCTCTGGTTTTCCTGGAAGAAAAAGACGACACTTTGAAATACAGCGGGGCTGAGTCTGTCCTACAAGAGCTGCCCACAGCTGAGGACTCAGGGCAATGAGCACACAGGTACCAGCCCTGCGGGGGGAGAGAAACCAGACAGACGGATGTTGCTGCTGGTAGCATGGCCACAATTTTCTCCTTCTGTCAAGGGCTGCTTTGTCATCTGAAGCAACTCAAAATAATCACAAGGTAAAAATGGAGTGCGTGAGAGACTTAGCAGCCCTGCAACCTTCTCCTCCCTCTTCTCTGAGGCCAAAGGGCTCAAGGGTGCTTTGCAGACCTGGGCCAAAGGCTCATCCCAATGCATGAAGCCTCAGTCCTTGTGGCCTGTATAACGTTACCTTGGGTGGATGAGTCCTTCCAAGTGGACTGCTTACACCTCTGCCCTACAAATGGTCATCTCAAAACAAGAGAACTTTAAAATTCAGAAAAGGGTTTTTAAATAAACCAAGTGAAAATAGTTAAAGATTGGGATCAGAAGACAAAGGGTTGGCTTACAGCCTCCCTTCTCAGCTTATTGCGTTCCTTACCTCCAGGCAAGTTCACAGTCAGGAAATTCACGGTTTTCTAGGCCACAGAATGGCCCCATCCTTCTTGCGTCTCCTCTTCCACACCCACAAGACCAGCCTGGGTATCCATCCCCTGCACCTCCCAGGCTCTGCCGTGATCCTGTTCCGGCCTTGCTATGCCCTCTGAGGGCTCTTTCTCCTAAGCCTGCCAGGGGCTCTCAACACAGGCACGGGCTCAAAAAAAACGTAAGGTCCAGCTTGCAGTCTGCTGCCAGGGGTTCAAAGCTGGCTGTATTTCATCTCTGGGGACACAGGAGAGGGTGCCATTCCCAGTGGCATGGCAGCTTGGCACACATGAGATCATAGAATCATTCTGGTTGGAAGAGACCCTCAAGATCATCGAATCCAACCATAACCTAACTCCACCACTAACCCATGTCCCTAAGAACCCCATCTGTACATTTGTTAACACCTCCAGGGATGTGACTCCACCACTGCTCTGGGCAGCCTATTCCAAAGCTTCACAATCCTCTCTGTGAATTATTTTTTCCTAATATCCAATCTGAACTTTCCTTGGTGCAACTTGAGGCCACTTCCTCTCATCCTATCTCTTACTACTTGGGAGAAGAGACCAACCCCCTCCATGCTCCAACCTCCTTTCAGACAGTTGCAGAGAGCAAGAAGGTCTGGCCTCAGCCTCCTCAAGATAGAGTGGCATTGCCAATTGGGCTTGAGTCAACCCAGAGTTGCTGCTCCCCAACTTTACACATCAACGCTGAGTGATTAAACTGTTAACAGAGCAAGCCAGGGCTCTGGTGCCTTGCAGACTCACCTCCACATTTTGCTGACACAAGAGAAAGGGGAACTTCACAGGACTGAACACTATGGGGATGCCCATTTGAAAGCACCACCCCCTCTTCACCGTCCCATGCCCTTGTATTTGACAATGCCCCCTTGTCACTGGTGTTCTACTGAACCTTTACTCCAGAGGCCTCATCCTGGTGCAAAAGGGCAATGCAAGCCAGCATCTCACTGTCCTGCCTGTGCTTGTGGGTGCACGTACCCAAACTCTCTGTGCTCTTCTCTCAGCAGCCTCAAGACTCACCTGCTCAAAAGAAGACCTGAACACCCAAGGGAAACACAGCAGACCAGCTCTTGGCCCCTTTGCTGCTGTTCCTCCAGGTTTGACCAGCACAGCAGGACAGAGGCATGGGGACATCCTATTTTGGGCCACGGTGCCTTTCCCTCCCCAGGACCTTCATGCTGCTTTGCAGTTGGTCCTGCCCTGTGAGCCACCAGAGCAGCGGTGCCAGCCCTTCTGCCTTGGCCACAGCCCCATGTTCTCTCCGGTCAATTTAGGAAGTGTTCCCATCTTTTGGGTGTAGCTGGAGGTGGTTGAGCCTGTCACAGCTGTAGCAGCAGGACAACGTGGGCATAGTAAAATCCTCGCCGTGGGTTCAGAGGGTACAGAAGTGGGTCAGAAGCCCAAGGCTGAGTGCAGACAGTGAAGTAAGGTGAGCAACAAGGGCTCAGTGTCCCAGAGAGGGTCAGCCCAGTCTCTCCAGAGTCCAAGGCCAGATGGTGACCCTCAGGAGTGGGCTGGACCTAAAATCCATCTGCCTTCCAGCCAAGGTGCTGTCCCTGACACGCTAAAACCTCTGGGCAGGTGAGGCGCAGAGATTTGGGCTTTCTCCTGCTCTGCAAAGAGGACTCTCAGCTCTGGCAAAGCCACTGGAAAAAACCCAGGGTTCAGACAGCAGCTTTTTTCTTGTTACTCAGCTTCTCCCTGGACTGACAGCGTCACCTCCTGCTCCCACAGAGGAACAACAAGCCTAAAGCAGAAAGGTCAGCCACAGCCAGCTGCCTCTCCATTTTAAGGTGAATATTTCGGAGGAGTTTTTCCTCTGAGCAGGATCCCAAAGCCTGATGCACGACTCCCCTCTAGTGGCTCCACAAGAACCAGGACTGGGAGCCAGACTGGGCTGCATCGGCTCCCACTCCTGCTCCAAACTCGGTGCCTGGTCAGCAGCCCCGCACACTCAGCTGTACCAGCTCACCCATCAAAGTATTCCTTAATCAACAACAGGTAAGTTTTTCAAATGAGTTAAGGGAGTTAATTTTAAGGTGAAGCAGCTCTGGACATTTTCACCAGAGCGGAGAGACACCCAGAGCCTATGAAGAGTCAACAAACCCCTGGAGAAGGTCCCCCCTCACCTTCACCAGCAGATGAATCCTCTGCCCTGACTCTCGGACAAGGCTGTAACGCCGTTCCAGGCGGTCCTGACAGTCCTCCAGGCTCAGCAGCGATTCTCTTCTACAATCTCTTCTCACAAATATGGGCGACGCCCACGATCCCACGATGGTCTGGATCTCCTCAACATTGTTTTTGGCTTTCTGTATCCTCTGCTCGAGGTCATGGACATCATCCATCACCATGGAGATGTGATCCCAGACACCTGGTAAAAAATGAGATGATTGACTACTTTTTTTCAGAGCTGCATGGCCAAGCTCTTGTGCACTCTCCATAAGACTTTTCCCCCACGGTTTCACGTATTTCTCACCCATCATTAACACAAGAGACTTACCACCTCAACCAAAAGAGTCACTTCTAGCTCCCTCCTACCCCAACAATCCATGGTACAGCTGCAGCCTCTGTTTTCTGCCAGGAGCACCAGCACCGTGGGGACGTCTGACACTTCCCCCTTTCCCGTACCCAGATTTAATCTGCTACCAGAGAGAGAACAAGGACAACAGGCTGAGTGTTCCTGCCACTGTCACTAGAGCAGGGACCCACAGCCCCACAAACACAGGCTGTGACAGCCCAAGGTACCAGCGAGGGCTGCATTTAGATTCAGGGAACTTCATCTGCAGGAAAGTCCCTTCATCTTTGTTGTGCAATGGAGAAAGAGTTTTTCAGCATGAGGAATTCTGCTTTGCAAGTTCCCAAGGGAGGACACTTGTTCCTGTTCATACCACAAGCCTGATGACAGAAATATATATTCCAACAGCGAGCAGTTTGCTTTCACCAAGAGGAAACAAATTGTCTCCCTCCATTCTGCTTTGCAGTTAAAACTGATCAAGCAAGAACACTGGTTAAATCATCCCAAAGTCACGGTGCACAAACCTCACCACTAACCACAGTATTTCATCTGGCTGGAAAGGATAACGAGGTGGCCCTGGCCCCCACCGGGAGAAGTCTGTCCCAAGCCAGATGGCTGGGCCAAGGGGTCCCAGTCCCTGCACAACTCAGGGAGAAAGCAGTGCCTTGGGGACACAGGGACATGACCACACAGTGGGTCACTTGGGCTGGCACGGGCAGGGAGCAGACTCTTCAACCCCAGCCTTGCCAGCTCTCACAAACCCCAATCTTGCCGTTTCCTCAGCATCACTGCTTACAGGGCAGCCTCTCTTCCCCAAAAGCCCAGAGGGAAGCTGAAGGGATCAGGATCCTGTCCCCAGCCCAAGCAGATCAAGGTAAGATGGGAAGGAGCAGGCAGGCTGGGGGCTGCCCTTTGTCTCCCCAGTGCTGGCTCTGCTGGAGAGTCCCCTGCCCTGCTGTGAACTGTCACTGGGAACCAGGTGATGGAGGCTGGGGACATGGGAGGAATCTGATGAGACCCAAGTGAGCAGGTTAACCATGAGCAATGTGCCCTGTGGCCAAGAAGGTTGATGGTACCTGGGCTGCATGAGTAGGAGTGTGGCCAGCAGGTCGAGGGAGGTGAATCCTCCCCCTCTGCTCTGCACTCGTGAGGCCCCATCTGAGTGGTGTGTCCAGTTCTGGGCACCCCAGTTTAAGAAGGACAAGGAATTACTGGGGAGAGCCCAGCGGTGGCTACCAAGATGCTGAGGGGTCTAGAGCATTTTTCTTCTGAGGAAAGGCTGAGAGAGCTGGGGCTGTTGAGCTGGAGAAGAGAAGCTGAGAGGGATCTGATCAATGGGATCAATATCTCAGGGTGGCTGTCAGAGGATGGACCAGACTCTGTTCAGTGGTGCCCAGCACCAGGGTGAGGGGCAACGGGTACAGACTGAAACACAGGAGGCTCCATCTGAACATGAGCAGAAACTTGTTTGCTGGGAGGTGCCAGAGCCTGGCCCAGGCTGCCCAGAACGGGTGTGGAGTCTCCTTCTCTGAGACATTGAAACCCGCCTGGACCCACCTGTGTGATCTGCTCTGTGACCCTGCGTGAGCAGGGGGGTTGGACTGGGAGATCTCCAGAGGTCTCTTCAGCCCTCACCAGTCTGGGATTCTGTGAAATCCTGTACGGCCTCTTTTGCCCTAACACAGAGCTAGCTCACCCTCCATCTTCCAGTTGAGTGTTTCTTCTGCCTTCTTCAGCTTCAAGTTAATATCCCACAGCTGCTCCTGTATGAGAGGGTATTCGACCTCCAGGACTGTCTTCAGGACCTTGTTGTATCTGTTCACCATCAGCTCCAAGTTGGCCGCCAGCTGCCGGTATGACTCCTTGGAGGAATAGATTTCTGCTGCCGTGGGTGGGATGGCTCCCAGCCGGCTGCCAGACAGGTAGCTCACCTCCCTCAGCACCGACACCAGCTGCAGAAACAAGGCAGAGAGCTGAATGTGAGACAATCCTCCCCATTCACCTGGTAGACACCCTCCCGTCAATTCTGGGGATCTTAGGGGGTTCCTGCTGTTTTATTCACAAAGCAGTACGCTCTGAGAAGGGCCTGGACACCTCCTAGTCCAGACCATCTCCCTCCCATTGATCTTTGCCTCTGATTTGCTTCCCAATCAAAGACATATAGCTCTGTTAACTACCCAGCCAGCAAACCCTGTGCAGCCTCTAAAAGCCATGATGATCTCTGGTCTTCTCAGCTATCCTCATCAATACAGTCTTTCAGCAATACTGTGCCTGCAGGAGGAGGCACAACCAAAAGCATCTTTGAGTTGTGATGGAACGGGATTGAGTGGGTTATTAAACTATAAACCCAAGTAGAAGTGAGTCCCTGCAACAAACGGAGCAGCAAGGTCTTCCAACGCAATATATCACTTCTAAGACAAAAAAAAAAAATCTTTGCTCAGTTTAGTGGCTTGTGAGAGGGAAAATGCTCCTGAAACTGCACATTTTGGCTGGGTGACAGAAATTCAGTATATTGTATGGGCAATGGCAGGGGTGAGGAGTATCTACAATACTAAAGTGACTATGTCCACAATGACAAGAAGAGGAAAGAAAGACGGAGCGCAGAAGGGTGAAGGGAGCAGTTTGAGGAGGTGGATGGAAGAGGATGGGATGGGAGGAAGGGAAAAGCAGGGGATTGAGGGAGCAGGAGGCCAAGTGAGATAGAACCAAACTCCCCTCCCTTTTATGCACTGGAATGTCTGAGACATCCCCACCATGGTGTCAAGGATGTCTTACCCTCTTTCCCTCTCCTCCATGGAAGGTGAGCTCTGGAAGATTCTTTAATGTTGAAGGGTTGCAAATACATCCTCCCTTTAGGCAAAATGAGGTGCTCCTATCTGCTCTGAAGGGCATGAAGGGGCTGCTAAGCAGGCACCTGAGGACATGAGGCAGTCCTCAGTATGGAAAGCTGAGAGCAGCGCAGAAGCACTCAGAGACTGGAGCTGAGAACATGCTCAGCACGTCACAGGCTCCAAACCCTGGCACCAGGGTGAAGGGTGGAAAACATCCCCTGGGGCCATTTGCTTCCCACCTTAGCAAGGAGATTCCAAGGAGCTGGACAAATCCTTTGTCTGAGAGCCACGCTGGAATGAGCTCTGGAACCTCAACACTTTTCTCTAACAGCAGCAAGTCCCAGGGAAAGGGGGAAGTGTTTGATGTTTTCCCAGGCCCCTGAGATTCAGCACCTCCGCAGCAAATGGCATTTCACATTTGAGAGGCCCCAGCTCTCATCAGGCCCCAGAACCTTTGAATCCACCTCTGCACTCTGCTGGCTTGGACCCTGCCTCTGCTTTGGGCAGGGGGATGGTCAGGCCTCCCTGTGCTGGAGAGGGCAGCCCTAGGGAACAGAGACCTACTGGAAGCCTCCTGCACCACAATTAAGGAAATCCAACAGCCACAACACTGAAGTAACAAAACAAACCTTTCCTGGGATTTTTATACCCTTTCAGGAAGCTCAGATTTCAGGTAAACATAACACGAACCCACGTCTGTGGGATGATGCTCCTACGCTCCCCACACCAGCGTCAAACCAACCTGCTCTGGAGATGTTGACACCAGTTAACATCTGGCTACTCACAGACTTTCTGGCTTTAATTACAATCTGCGCTGCTTAAACTGTAATCCTGATATTTTACCAGGAGACAGAGCCCACAAAGGGGATGGTTAATTCATGTCACCCATAACAGATGCTCCAGGGACCTCAGCAGAACAGATCTAGTAGCGATCCCACCAGACTTGCCATGCACGGTGGGGCACAGCTTGGAGACGTGCCCTCCAGCAGACAGGAAAGCTAGTTCTTACCTGGGGATCAAAATTAACTGTGATCAGTTTGGTTTCTGGATCTCGCCGGATAAGCGGTTGAGTAAGGTTGTACTGTGATTTTTCAGAGACTGTCTGGGACCAGTCTGCATAGAGCTTCTCCTGATACCTGCCGAAAAACAAACAAACAAATTAAAACATCCACCACGTAGCTGCCAAGCCCGCACACCAAGACATATAACCAAATAAAAGCCAAGTCCACTTCTGAGGGCTGAAGAACATCAAGGAATATTTAAAACCCACCCACACCACCTCCATAAAGATCTTGGCTTCAAAGACAAACACCTGAAAACCAGTGACAGCATCAAGTCAGGAAAACAAAGATCCCCCAAGTACCATTCTTAGCAGAGGATTCAAATTTGGGGACAAACATTCAAAAGCTCAGAGCAATCAGTTCAGTTTTAGCATCAAACATTAAGATATTAAGTGAGGTGCAACGAATCCCACTCCCACTTGTGGAATACACACATTACAGCCACGGTAAGTACACTGTGAATGGGCACAAGTGGATTGAGACTTCTGGTCAGCTCAGGTTTTCTACCACAGCATCTCCTACATCCAAAAGAATCTCGTTCCAACATTTCTGCTGGGCTGCACAGCCCCTGTCCCTCCCATGCAAACTTCTCATTTCAAGATATCACAGAAAGACTGTGGTGTGTAGCAAAGGATTCCTCCTCCTCTCTCATCACAAAATTCCTTCTGGCTTAGAAAGAGACATTCTCAGGCCCTGGGCTTGCAAATGTGCTGAAAGGTGGTTTAGAGAAGGAGAAGGAAATGGCCTCAAGTTGCACCAGGGGAGGTTCAGACTGGATATTAGGAAACATTTCTTCCCCAAAGGGCTGTCGGGCATTGGAACAGGCTGCGAGGGCAGTGGTGGAGTCATCATCCCTGGAGGGGTGGACAGACGTGGAGACGAGGTTCTCAGGGACACGGGGCAGTGCCAGGGTTGTGTTAATGGATGGACATGAGGGTCTCTTCCAACCAAAACAATTCTATGATTCTATAAGGTTTGGCTTTTTTTCATATAGTTACAGTCATGCCTGAGCCACCACTTACCTGTCGAGCAGCTGGATCATTTCTTCATACTTCTCTATCACCCTTCTTCCTTCAGCAGAGTCCAAGCAGCTGGTGGCACAACAGACAAGCTCAGCGTTACATTTAGCCCTGTGAGGCTGCAGTCTCTATTTACCCCTTCCCAAAACCACCCACCACCTTGCAGGCAGAGCCTGGCTGGGGATCTTACATTCCAACCCCACCATATCGCCCAAAACCATTTCACTGCACAAAAGCTCTCCAAGCCCCAGTGCGCCCTTTTGCGGGTGTTTGCATGGCAACTGGCAAATGAGAACCACGTCCTGGGGGAAGAACAAGGGCCCAGAGCTGCTGGAGGAACACTGGTCTCCGTAACATACTCAATGCTCCGGTGTTTGCACAGAGCAGGGCAACCTCTGCTCACCAGCCACCACTTTCTGAGGTCAAAGAGGCACAGAAAGAAGCAGAGTGTGGCTCCCGGCAGATGAAGCTCTTGGCGGTGCCCAATTCATGCCCCTCAAACCGAAGAGCAAAGGTGTCCCAGAGTGCGGGAGGCAGAGCCCTGGCCACGCTGCCAGGGCTGTACAGCCCAGGGAACAGCAGGCCAGAGGAATTCTTATCATGCTGTCTTTTCCCCACTGTTTCATCTACAATATCCAAGTTTTCCTCAAGATGGTTGTTGATTTTGGAGGACATACTGACAAAACCTGAATTAACTTAACCAAAAGCTGGAAAAAAGGAGCGCCTGAGCAGTCACCGCTGGGCAAGTGCTGAGAAACCTGCTGGAAGTAAACAAGTCCTCTGAGCAAATCCAAGTAAATCCCAGCAAAACCACTTTTGTTTCTCCTTTTTAATCCTTTTTCCCTTTCAACAGCATCATGTCACCACCGTTGCAGAGCATGTTATTAACTACTCTAAACAGAGGACAGAAGATCAGTGTGAAATGCAGATCTGGGTCCTTCATGGTGGACAAAAATTTGCCATTTAGGTTCAAATCAGACATGATAACTTGGGCTCTGTGCTGGGAACAGCCCAAGAGTTTGTTTCATTGCACCAATGTCTTTGCTGCTGCAGAATAACTGTGCACTTAAAGACACTTAATGGCAAGATACAGTGAGAGAAGGTTACAAACATGGTACAGTGACGGTCAAGTTATTTTGGTCAAGTACATTAAAAAAGTGGATCCATTTACACAGAATCCTGACCAGCACACGTGAAGCCATTCCTGTGAGCTACCAGGTGCAGTCCCTGGAACATCCTCAGTTGTCATAAGTCCAACACCGCCTTGCTTACAGAGCTCTTAAATGTTGTCTCATGTGGTGCCAGCTGTGAGTATGAGGCCATACTTCCCTGACACCATCCGTTATAACAAGCATTTGGGTGATAAATATACCAGCATTGGTTTCTTTCCTTGATCTTGGGAGATGGCTCCTTTGTTTAACGCTGAGAAAGTTTTCTTCTGCCCAACAAAATGCTCGTCTGCTCCCCAACATGCAAACCCAGCTCCATCGACCCATCTCAGCTGAGTCCAGCCCAGCACTTCTCTGCTATTCACAGTTTGGATGATGCCAGAACCAGGACTTGCAGCTGAGGAGGTCCTGGAGAACATGCTGAGTGGGATTGCAGCAGGAAAGGTTCTGATACCTCTTTCAATTGCAACCCGGGAACTATGTCTGAAAGCTGAATAGCCCACTGTGCCTCTTAATCGCTTCAAAACAAATCCAGTTAATGAGTTTCTTAAAAAAAATAATGATCACAAGGAAGCTGAAAAGCACCAGTGCAACCACTTCACACCTCTTTGACTAAGAATTATTTCAGCTATAACCATGGGATAATGTTCACCACAGAAAGAAAATCAGATTGATTACAGAGAAGATAGCAAGGTGGTCATAAAGCAACTTAGCTGGAACTGACACGCACAGATGTGGGATGTGCCTGAAGTGATCAAACGGCACCTGGATTCGCGCTCGCAGCTCCTGCGCCCAGCGCAGCGCTCCAGCCACCGGCGGCATGTTCTTGTGCACAGGGGGGGATCCTGGGGAGGGCACATTGGAACAGCATTTGACTGAACACTGCACTTGTAACCCCAAAGATGCAACAACAGAACCTCATTTGCAGAAAACTGCTCTGATTTCCCAGCTTCCTTCCTTAAATCCAACATCTGCCACACTGATGTAGGTCTGTGACCAAGGCAAGTGCCTCTGGATCTTGAATAAGGAGCTGAGATCGAACGAGAAGCCCAGACTATGTCCAAACCTGAGCTGATGTGAGGTGTCCCTTGCCTGGGACACATTCCCCGCCCCTCACAAACACTGACATAGGGATTTCTGACCAGGAGTTACTTCTGTCCGTCTTATCTAACAGCCACAGAACAATAACCACAAATTCACAGCAAATGATTCTCTCCATGATTCTCTCCAGTCCAGGACTTGTCTCGTTCCAGTATGATCTTTCTGAGGCAAGTAAATAGGTTATTGTTCAAAATGACACACTTGAATCCTCATAATCTGATAGAAATCCACCCATTCCCCCCTGTGCCAACAGTCACGGGGAATAATAAACTTGGAAAAGGCTGATTAAACCCTTGGTTACAAAGTCCCACTCGCATACTTTGCATTTTAAGCATTGTAAGGGAAACAAAATAAATTCATTCTGAGGAGCACATGAGTGGGTTTGCAGGTCCCATGGGGTGTTGGAGGCAGCACACAAATGTGGAGAGAAACCTCCTGTCACAGCCTCGCTGGGAGAAAAGCTCAGCATGTGTCTCCATTCCCAGTCACATATCATGCATACACATTTGAAAAAGGGTATTTTTACTCCTAACCAATTATTTGCTTTAATACTAAGAACAGAGCTTTCCCAGGCATTTCCATTGCCACTAGGAGCTACAGAGGCTGAAAACATCTGCAATTTGTAAAGTTTTGGGTTCCTTAGAAAAATAAATCATTTCCCCCCCAAATTAATCTCAATCAAACTCCCTGTAAAACCCATTTTACTCAGCACGTTCTACCTACCGAGCTTCAGCTCTGCCTGGATGTGCCGGGAGTAGATCAGCCTGGCGTGGTCCAGGGCCCTGCTGAACATGCTGATGAGGATGGAGTATTTGCCAGCAGCATCTGCAGCGACTACCGGTCGCTCCAAAAGGCTCCCGAACATGTCCAGCAGCTGTTGGGGTGAACACGCAGGAAAAGAAGAGGGGAAAAATTTACAACCCTGACTCCTGCAGAGAGATCAGCTGGGACCTTCCTCCCCAGCCCAGATGCTTCAACACTGTCCGCACCGATGGGCACTTTGGAAAAAGGAAATTTGCTCCCTTTGTTACGGGGCCTCTCAGACTTTCTCTGGGGTTGGACCACATTCCAACTGTTGTTCTTCAAATGCTTCAAGATTTTCTATTTTTTTCAAAAAACTTACAAAGATAAACACTGTCACTTGCTAAAGTCTTTTCTACAAATGCTTATATTGATTTTTTTAAAAAAATACCATTTATTATTTCTGCAAGATAGATTAATTGATAAATAAACCAGCTTTGTTTCTAGAAAACCTGTTTCCAAAACTGAAACAGATCCATGTATTAATAATATTAACAAATTGATACTAACAATATCAATTCTCACCAGGAAATCCTAGAAAAAGCATGATTTCCCCCAACTTGCAGAGAGAGACACAAATATATCTCCTGGCATCCAAAAGCTTTGTGAGGGACCCACCAGCCTGAGCATCCCAAACCAAGAGCAGCCCAAAAGCTACAAGTCCCACTGTCCCACCAGCAAACACCAGCCCCATGTGCCTGTGGCTCCAGCACTGCCTGGTCTCCTCAGCGTGATTCTCACCGAGCCGGGTGCCCTGATTTCCCTTTTAGGGAAGAGCAAGGGAGCGATAAACAAACCTTGAAGGCGTGGTCCAAGTTGGAGGCGTCATCAAAAGCCTGGATGAAAATGGTGCCCAGCCGACGGTCCATGTCTTCTACTTTCTGCTGGAAACCAAAGGCATCCTGCTCAAAGTCCTGCACAAAGGCAAAACACAAGCTGTGAGGCTGCAAGATGGCACTAGGAAGGTACCTGTAACTCCTCGATCCAGAGATGCCCTCTCTTATTCACCGTGAACTAAGCCACTCCTCTGGCCAATCTTCAGCCATCGCAACGTGGCAAAGTCCTCACGAAGCTTGAGAACATTTCTGTGCTGTCCCATGGCTGAGATGTTGGCCCTTTCTCTGGGAGGGACCCTTTGGTCCTGAGGGCTTTCCACAGCCCACATGGCACTATCTTCAGCCTACAGGCAAGATGGACTATTTCCACACCCTCTCCCCCACCACTTGGCCTGAAGACCACACCATCATCCAGAAAACCCACGGATGCACCTGCTGAGTCCCAAATCCAACCTACTTTCAAGTCAAAACAAGCCTGTGGTTCCATGGTGAGCTGGTTGTGAGTGAGGCAGTTTCAAAACACTCGCACAGGTTGCCCAGAGAGGCTGTGGAGTCTCCACACTTGGACATAGGTAATCTTGGAGATATTTCACCTGACCAGTCACAGTCCTGCTCTAGCTGAGCCTGCTTTGAGCAGGGAAGGTGGACTGGGTGATCTCCAGAGGTCCTTTTCAAACTCAACAGTACTGGGTTTCTGTAATTTCCATCATCTTCTTGCACTGCTTTTCTTGCTTCAATTGTAATAAATCCTTTGAACTTCAAGAGTAACATCTATATTTGTTTTCCTACACGTAAAAGAGTCCAAATCAAAGACTGAACTTGACAGTCCGTGACAGTCCTTCTGTTCTAGCTTGGACAAAACCACTAAAAATGAGGTCATGTGTCTCTTTTCCAAAGGACAAAGTGCAAGGAAATAGCTTTTACTATTGCTACTGCTGAGCTCCAGCAGATCCAGATGCCATGTTTTAGCTAAAAAAAACGGCTCCAGCAGTGGCAGAGGGTGCAAAACTAGAGCACTGAAAGAACAAACATGACTCAGAGTCACACAAATGGCCATGGGGTCACCAAACCCAAGCCACCTCCTGCAGAGCCACTGTCACCTCTCCTCTGTGCCTGCCCTGCTGAAGGAGGGGTGCTATGGAGCAAGCAGCTTTCCAGCAAGAAACACTGGGGACGTGCCACCCCCTGCAGAGATGTACTGGGAGCTGCAGGAAGCAAAGCACGAGCCACCCATCCCCACACTAGGCAGGTCCCAGAGGGCTGGGAATATTCCTTTAATTAAAGCACTACTGATAATAAAATAGAGCATCCTTGAATTCTGAGAGCCCCAGATGCCATGTGTTCATCTAGGCAGGAGCGAACACATCCCAGAGATGATCTGAGTTGGCCCTCATCAGGCAAACTACCTTGTTTTTCCAAAACTAAGACAGAGTCTTATATTAATTTTTGCTGCAAAAGATGCTTACTTTTTTACATGTATAGCTGCCTGGACCCTATTTAAATTGACTTTTTTATGAACTGTAACTAGGGCTAATTTTTTGAATAGGGTTCATATTTCAAGCATCCTGAAAAATCATGCTATAGCTTGTTTTTGGGGTAGGTCTTATTTTTGGGGAAACATGGTAAATACCAAGAGCAGGAAAGCAAAGAGATGTGGGTGTTGGTATAGCTCTTATACCTCAGCAAGCACCATGTACAGCAAAAGCTTGTGCATAACTCATGGAAATCCCAGTTTCCCAGCTGCACTGATCTAAGGTGCTGATCTAGCAAGATATGTTAGATATAGACGTGCAAGAAGTCCCAAATCTCTGCAGGAAAGGCCAGCGGCTCCCTGTTCCCTCCAGTACCAGATCAGATCATAATGAAAGGAGGAAAGAGCTGGGAAGAAGATAGCAGGAAACTGCTGCTTTGGAAACATGCACATGTTCCTGATGTTCCCGCAAACTGGTCCCACCTACCGTGTTGGTCAGGTCAAGACAGTCATAGGTTCGCTCTGAAAACACCTTGTATGCCTCCTGGAATTCCTCATACATGTCCAGGACCTGCTGGCCCAGGGTCTTCCCTTTAATCCCACTGAATTCAATTTTCTCCAGCTTCATCAAGTCCAAGGAAGTTGCCAGGAGATCCTTCAAAGTCAACGGAGGGAGACACAGGTCATGATGTTGACAAAAGAAGATGACAACAGTTGTCACGACAGAGTTGCACTTGCTGAGGGACCTTCCCAAGCACAGCGCTGGTGCTCAGGCTGGGTGGCAGGGATGGGAAGGGGGGAGCCTGATCTGCCTGTCCTGAGCATCAGTGGCTGCTCATAACACGTCCCTGCCCAGTGAGACCTGCTGCAGCCACTAGAAATACCATGACAACTGTAAAATCGCTTTTAAGTGTATTTAAAGGACAGATCCAAAGCAGGATATGAGACTCTTATATGTCATCCAGCATAGCTAAGAATCCCAATTTTATAGGTATTAACCAAGGACAGATTTCTAATGTTTACAGGTACCCAAACTGTCCAAAGCTCCTGCGCAGTCAAACCTCCACGTGTCCAAGTGGGTGTTGCAGCACCTGCCCCGCTGGCCCTCTCTGCTGAGGTGGCACACGGGTCCTTCCCTTCCCTTCCCATCCTCTGCAGCCTGGCAGTGTCACCTCTTGGGAAAATGTCCCGCTCCCCCAGTGGTGGTGGCAGCACTGGGCAGCTCTGCTGCCATCCCACCTCATCTGTCTCCCTAGGTAGGGCCAAGTAAGGGCTGGTTGAACATCCATTGTCTCAGAGGACCAGGAGAAATGTGCACAGGAATGTACTGGTGGCCACTCTCTGCTTGCACTTGTCCTGGGGCCACCCGAGCAGGGCAGCAGGTTTTACCACAGACACGTAATATGAAACAGTGCAACGAACCAAAGGAAAGGGATCCTTCCCTCTTCACGTGCTCATGGGCTACCCATGCACCAGTGTAACTGCAGCTTTTATGAAAATTCGAAAACAAATGCACATATGCATTCATATTCACTTCGACACACCAGCACATCCGCTTGAACAAATACCTAGTAAGGCAAAAAAATGATGTGGAAATACCAGTTGTCCCTTGCTTTGTCTTGCAAGGTTGCTTGAAATGAAGTGATGAGGGGAAATTGAGACGGAGAGAGATGCAGCAGTTTTCCTCATTAACAGGCTGGTGTGCACTATGCTTTTAATTATTGTTTTACAGCTCACTCCGCAGGCTCTCCCTCTGACTCCAGATACTGCAGCTTCTACTGTCCCTGGAGTGTGGGACAGCCACGGAAGGAGGAAACAGACACTGGTCAAAACGCACAGTGCCCCAGCTCAAAACCTCCCCACTGGCTTTTGTCTGCAGCCCATATCCACAGTGTGCCCATGGCATCCATGGAATCCCAGCAGTCAGTGCCCCAGAGCCTTTACAGGGTCCCAGTAAACCTGTCACCAACACTGTCCTCATGATAACCTGCAGTTATTCCTGTGTCTATTTATATTCCTCTCTACACTGACCAGCATAATTTGGTTTATTTCACATCAAACCCTACTGGAAACCATCATTATGAATACTTTTAAAATAGGCACCAGTCATGACAGTTTTCAACATAGTTAATTAAGGAACACATAAAAGTATATGGCACATTTAAAGCAGTAAAACTGCAAACACCAGCAACCTGTACACTGGCCATCCAACCCTACACACTGAGAACGCAGCAACAATCAACAAAGAAATTCATTTGGGATGTGTGTGGAGAGCAGATGAATGTGTGTGGTTAGCCACGTGAGAGATAACAGGTACATGCAAGGTCTGTACAAGAGGTACATACAGTATCTGTATGAGAGGTATATACAGTGTCTGTATAACAGGTACATATGGTGTCTGTATGTCTGTGGTCTCCAGACACAGCCATGTGGTGAGGAGAGCATAGGGAGCTCCCACATTCACACTCAGACCTGCTCTCTGCAGAACATCTCCTGTGGCTCAAGGAGCCCTTGGCCACACTGGGAGCTCAGGGATGACACCCCAATGTCCCTGCCTCAGGTGACAGATCTGGCAAACAGGGACACCCCTGAGCCACAGCACCCCAGTTTGATGGACTATGAGGATGCGAAGGGACAACCTGGTGAGGAACGTGTCCCTGCTCCTCCCCAGGCCCACGTGGCACAGCCAAGGGGATCCTGCCATCTGGCCTCTCCAAGACAGGCAGGACCCAGCTCTAGGGTGTCATAGAATCATAGAACCATTTCAGTTGCAAGAGACCCTTAAGATCATTGAGTCCAACCATAACCTAAATCTGTCTCTGATGGCACCAGGAGACCTGGGAGATTACATTGCTTTATTTACAGCTGTGCAAACCACACCTCCAGTAATCCTCCTTTTCTTGCCCCAACAGGAGCAAGGAGTCCAACGGGACTCCTGAGAGCAAAAAACACACCTATCAACCTGACCAGCTTACATATGCACTGAGCAGGACATAGTAAAACACAGTCTTAGACTCGCTGTAACAGGAGACCTAACAGCAAAAGAGTGGCCCCATTCCCTGGTATCAGGTGAAGCTATAGAAAGGAAAGATGCCAGCAAGTGATCTCCTGGCTACAGAGTTCTCCTGACGGTTTGCAATGTTTTTCAAGACCAGAGTCTCACCTCCACCATCTCCAGTCTCTTCAGGAAGGTGTCCAGCCTCGCAAACACCATCGTGGAGCTGAAGTCCCACTCCCTCACTTCTTGGCCTGGTTCATAATACATGTGCAGTTTTTCCCTTCTCTCCTCAAATGCCTCTTTGAACATGTTCAGGATACCGAGCACCATTCGCACCTTGCCCAGGCTCTCCTCCATGTCCCCTTTCAGAAGGTCTTCTGGAGACAGGTACACCAGGGCCTGGAAGAGCAAAATCACACCTGAGAGGTCACTTCTGCCATCATGGAAAACAAGGACTTCTTGTGTTGAACACATTTGAACCTGTTTATTAAGTTAAATGTTGCCTAAAGAATCACTTTTCCAGGGAAGGACAATAGGAAGAAGGGGAGAGGGGACACAGGGGACTGCAAACACAGGCATCACAGCCACAGACCTGCTCAATGAGAAGGTTGCAGATCTCCTGGAGCAGCACCACTATCCGCACGGGCATGTTGTAGTGCTTGGAGGTGACCCAGATCAAACACACCACGTGGAGCAGGGGGAGCAGGAAAGGCTTCACCTCGCTGAACTCAACCCTCTCTACGTCTTCCAAGCGGCGCTTGAGGGGTGTCAGGTGCAGGTGAACGTCCTGAGCTTCAGTCAAAGCTGTGTTGAGAGACGTGAGAAGCGGTAAGAACCACCCAGCTGCGGTGTGCTGGGTTCCCAGCTAGGTGCTGGCCTCACCACATGGAAAAGTGCCTGGGAAAAGAAACTGTCCTGACAAGCACTGAGCACCCTCAGCCACCTGTGTGCTGCAGGTCACTCACTCGTGAACATCACTCACCTGCGGCAGTAACCAGAACAGAAATAAGCTGATGTGATGGCAGGGGACAGGGAGCTGGGACAGGGCTTCGTGGAGAGCCTGAGTCCACAACTGCTAAAAAGTCACACGGAATTTGCCCAACAGCACCAAAAATACAGTGCTGCCATGGCTGTGAGCCATGGCCTTGCTGTACAGCACGACAGGCTGTACAGCCTTGGCCTGAGCCCTTTTTAGCTCAGTTTTGGCTCAAGCAACTCCTTGTCCAGTGGGCAGATGACGACGGCCCCACTAGTCCTGACTGTAATAGAAAACCTGTCAACAGTAAAGCAACTGATGTCTGACTCGTCGAAAGCTTTAGCTTAGCTCTGTACAGCTGTGTGGTTTTACCCTGAAGAATTACCCCAGAGCGCAAGCATTAATAAAACCAGACCGTTGTGCAATTAAACCTGTGGACCAACAAGAAGTGACAGAAGTGCTTGAATGCATGCAAAAATAACCCCTAAGGCCCAAGACCAAGGAAGAAGAGACTCCCACTATCAGCATCACCCTCCCAGCAAATCCACCAACAGCAGCCACACCAGTACAATGCCAGGGAAAGGGGCAGAGACTTAAAAGCAGGTGCACACAAATCTGAACTGCGCTGTAATGGAAATTAACAATTATAGTCCAAATTATCCAATTAGGGTTAGTATCGCTGTAGCCGGATTAAAACCAAATATTTGTTGTATTTTGATTAAACCCTTAAAGTATTAATTAGTTTAACAATGAACCCTTGGCTCCTTATATAAGGGGTGTTTCTCCAGCCCATTTAAACTGCACAATGCAGAGTGTGACACAGATCCTTAAGAGATTCAATGTTTGCACGTGAAGTGGTGAAGAACAGTGTTTTCTGCCAGCACGTGCACAGCTAACACAGTCTAGATGGTTTCATTGTGCCAGAGAGCAGCTGGGTTGGACATGGATGTCCAGCTGTGTTGGTCTGCAGGGACAGACCAGCAGGACTACACTGTTTTTCACTACAGACAGGGATTTGCAATATTTCCTTGGGCTGCGCTCAACTCCCCTAAGCAAAGCAAAGCAAGGAAATTCGGGCTGCAGTGGCCAAAGCCTGAGAAGCAGCGCTCTAACAAAGCAGTCTTAGGTACAAGATCTGTCCTCTTAGTCTGAACTCCCATTCCTGCATAATAACACCAGAGGAGCTGGTGGAAGTTGAGGTGAGTCCTGTTAGAGTAATGCAAACACTTTATTACAGCAGAATAAATTCCCAAACCCATTCACCCTGAACTTTGGCAAGAGTCTGGCTCAACAGACCAGCGATGGAGCTTGTCCCAGCCTGGAAACAAAAGCCTAGACTCAAGCACAAGCAGCCCAGTCTCAATTCACAAACTAGAAAGATTTGGCTTGAAATCAGTCACACCAGGCCATGAAGAAAGGCCAGAAGCCAGCACTGTGGTAAAGTTGCCCCAGCATCTCACCTGCCTCAACATCCATTAGCATGGTTTTGAAGGCTGGGATGTAGCTGCTCTCAACTCTCTCCAGCAGCTCCATCATGTTCCTGACCTTCCTCGTTGTCAGCTGGTTGTAAATGCATTCCAGGTCATCACACCTACAGCAACCGAGACACAGAATCACAGAATCAGTTGGTTGGAAGACCCTCAAGATCGAGTCCAACCATAACCTAACCCCTGGCACTGCCCCGTGTCCCTGAGAATGTCATCTCTGTGACTGTTCAACCCCTCCAGGAATGGTGACTCCACCACTGCCCTGGGCAGCCTGTTCCAATGCTTCACAACCCCTTCTAGGAAGAAATGTTTCCTAATATCCAACCTCAGCCTCCCCTGGCGCAACTTGAGGCCGTTTCCTCTCATCCTGGCGCTTGTTCCTGGGCAGCAGAGCCCGACCCCCCCTGGCTCCAAGCTCCTTTCAGGCAGTGCAGAGATCAGAAGGTCTCCCCTCAGCTCCTGTTCTCCAGCTGAACCCCCCAGGTCCCTCAGCCACTCCCATCACACTTGTGCTCCAGCCCCTCACCAGCTCTATTCCCTTCTCTCAACTCACTCCACTACCTCAAGGTCTTTCTTGGCCTGAGGGGCCCAAAACTGATTTGAGGTTTGGCTTCCCCAGCGCTGAGTACAGTGGGACAGTCATTGCCCTGGGCCTGCTGGCCACACTGTTCTTGATGCACACCAGGATGCTGGTGGCCATGTTACCCACCTACACTGGGCCATCAGCTGTCCCCCAACATCATCTGTTTCCCCTGGGCCTGATTCAGGGCTTCCTCCAGCTACACATGGACTGTGGAAATGGGAAAAAGCTGCATGAGGCACAGACAAACCCTACAGGACAGAAAGTGCTGAGTTCAGCATGACAGCAGCTCTGCTACTGACAGAACATCGCTGAAAAAAAGCCATCGTGTTTCTGCAGGCATTAGCAACAGCTCTCCAGCCAGCAGGGCTTTGCCCCGAGTCAGCCTGAACCAGTACAGCACAAAGGTTTTCAAAGGGCAGGAGGAAATACCACTCCCAGGCTCCTGAGCATCTAAAGCCCCTCTGGCCCTGACAGATGAACAGCAGCCAGCTGAGATGCACCATTTCCAGACAGCCCCCAGCAGGTGTCCATCAGCAATTACTCCTGTGGATGGCTCCTAGTGAACAGTGACGAAAGAGTGCCCAGAGCGGGTGTGGAGTCTCCTTCTCTGAGACATTCGAACCCGCGTGGACCCACCTGTGTGATCTGCTCTGTGACCCTGCGTGAGCAGGGCTTGGACTGGGGGATCTGCAGAGGTCCCTTCAGCCCAACCAGCCTGGGATCCTGTAAAGGGCATTTCTGAAAAAAGTCCCTTGAGGTGTAGCCCCTGTGGTGGGGCTAAGTTAAAACACAGCCAGCTGCCCAGTGACCTCCCAGGCACTTTGCAGATCATGATGATTTTCTGTGCGGGAGCAATTTTCCTTAGTTGAAGCCTACATGAACCCCAAGTGGCCTGTTCTTCTCAACTCATGGAATTAGCAGCTCCACCACCAGCACTCTCCCTCTACACAAAACCAGCACCACAGGGCACCATGCACTGGCCAGGCTGCTCTGGGTACCTGTTCTTCCAGAACTCCAGCTCCACCTTCGGGTTCGGATTGCTGCCTTGCAGGAGAGGCTCTGAAGACTCTTTCTTCAGTGCCTCCTGGATCTGGTGGCTCCAGTCTATGATGGCCGACTCCATGGCATACACCAGAGATTTATCTATCCGTTCCATGCTGTAGTAAACAGAGTACGTGATTAACTTTGTTGATGTGCATTGCTCAGTTGGATCTACTTCCAATGGCCGTGTGGGCAGCTGGATTTTACAGGGTTTCACATTTCAAAACCACAAAACAATCAAACCCCATAAGATTTTGTCACTGGTTTAATATAGGAATTACACTCTGGAGAAAATGGCTGAACGTCTGCAGCAGTGTGGGCAACAACACTGTTCATAAAGTGAATGGTGGAAATGAAGAGCCAGTCGCCACCTCTCTGCACAGCCAGTCATTGTCACATCAGATCCATTCAGGTTCAGGATCTGACCTGGAGACTCACACATCCAGCAAGATTCTCTCTCCCCATACCATTCTCCCTCAAAATATTCTACATCCCTGCAGTCATTAACTCACTTAATTCAGCAAGAAACACCACCAAGTGGGCTGGGAAGCTGAGGACAGGTCACCCCACTGCCTTGGAAGCAGTAACTTCTCACAAAATCCTACCCGCACCACGTCCTGTCTGAGGAGTGATTCATTCCACTGCACCCACACATCTCCTGGGGTTCCACAGGGGCACGCACGCAGCCCAGACACGATGACAACTTGATGTACAAACGCATCTGCTTCTCTGGACCTTCCAGAACCTGTTATTTTGGGGTGGTACTCACGATTTCTCATTTTCCAGATCAATGTCCTCAATTCCCTCTGAGCCAGCTGGGAGAGGCAGCAAGGTCTTGCCGTCTACTTGGCCAACAACTGTGAAAATGGTACTTTTGAGGTTGTGGACATGACGCACGATGTCTTGTGACACCACTTGTGGCCAGCCCTGATGGTTCTTCTTGTTCGTTAGGATGGGCACGATCACCTACAGCGGGAGTCACGGAAGACCAATGGAGAAAAAAGTGCAGCAGGAGACGGACGGGCCACCAGGCTCTGAGGTCTGTGCTTGGCCAAGCCTGGAGACCCATATTCATTGCTGTCTCAAGCAGTTCCCATGTGAAATAGAGGCAGCTGATGATGAATGGGCATCTCTACAGGCCCACTTTATACAGCAGAACACCCTTTTCCCCAAATCCAAGCAGCCAAGGAGGGTGGAAGCCAGTAGGCAAAGTGAGCAGCCCCATCCCCAGGCTCTCCCAGCCTTTCAAGCCCGCAACTGGAGATGGCCCCATGGGCTGCTGTCCCTTGCCCTCACAACTGTCCCCGGTGCTTGGTCCCCATGTCCCTGCCCATGGGCACAGCTGTCAGGCTGCCCTTTGAGCCTGCCAGGGCTGGGCTGAGCTCAGTGTGCTGCAAGGGAAGGTCTGCTGGTACCCCCTGGGATACACTGGTGGTGAGGGTCCCCCAGGTCCCAGCTGCAGCCCACCAAACAGGAGCTTTGCCTTTATCAGCACTTTTACTGACCCGGCAGCATGGGGTTGTGGGGCTGGTCGGGGTTTGCCCAGATTTGAGCTGCTTTTGGCTTGTTTGAGCTGTGACAGCAACACCGTGTCTGTCACCTATCCTGGCTGGCTCTGCACTGGGACCAGCCTGTGGCAACAGCCTAACAAAGCCAGGTTGTCCCTAGTGACAAACAACAGCCCTTTGTGTTACTGGACTCAGGGTGGGGGTAGGGGAGGGGGGGGAGGTGACTAAAGGCATAAAAATAGCTGCAAATGGACATAAAATTGAAACGGAATAAAGCAGCTCAGCACCTCCATGGTGCTGTCCCAGGATGCTGAAGACTCTTTGGAACTGTGGCTGGCTCTGTAGACCCGAAGAAGACCCGACCAGCCACCTGCGTGCCCAGGGAGCCGTGGGAAGGGGGAGCACAACCCCAGGGAACACACGGGCAGGTGCTGACGAGTTCACCTTCAGCAGTTTTAGCTGCATTATTAGCAAGATGTGTCTCTATTACTTAAAGCATGTGGACTGCTAATGCCAGTGATATTGTAACCAGGCAAATGATAGCCGTTCATTTTCTTTCTGACTGTTACAATGATAACTGGACTCAGGATGAAGCCCCAGCCCACAGAGCAGGTGTGTTCCCTTCGGCACCGCAGGAGTGAAGCAACAAGTGGACAAGGTCACCAGCTGTGACCCCTCACTGAATAAAGACAAAGTGTGGGCAGAGGAACACACGACCCCAACCCCAGGAAATTCAAGACCTTTTTCACCTTCACGCAGACCCACCCCATCTGCCTGACCCAGCACCACCGCTGCTTTTGCCTTCAAGTGAAGCTTGAGAGGAAAATAGGATGAAAACCAGGCACAATCTGCTCCCTGCAGAAATACTGCATGTCTGCACAGGGGAGAGCAAAGCCTGCAAACACGCAGCTGGGACGCACAATCCCGGCTCCCAAAGGCATTCAGAAAACAGGATTTAACAGGATCTGCCAAAGTGTTCCTACCCCACCATCTACCCATAGCAGACGGTGCTTGCAATGCTATTGGCCAGCCGTGATGCAAAACCACTGTTTGTGCAGACTTCGCAAGACCACGGGGCTCATCAAAACAAAAGCTCCCCATATAAATAATGTGTTTTCTCACAAAACCAGGATAACCAGTCTGGCAGCCTGCTCTTGGGAATCCAATCTATCAGTCACCATCTTAATATACCAAACATCATGATCAGAGCTTCTCAAATCCAGCAGCTCCTCTGCTTTCCCATTACAGCCTCATTCCTGAGACTTCTCCAGGTGAGGAGCCATCAGGAATAAACCGAAACAACATTGTCTAGTTCAGGCTAATAACACAGCAAAGCAAAAGCACTCGAACCTCTTGACGATCTCTTTAAGAAAACATCAGCCCACCTGAGATAACCCGACACTGAGCTACAGGAGGCTCCTGAACATCACAAAACACTTTTTCACTATGAGAGTAATCGAGCACTGGCCCAGGTTGCTCAAAGAGGTTGTGAAGTCTCCATCCTTAGAGATAATGAAGAGCTACCTGGACATGGCCCTGGGCAACTGGCTCTGGATGGCCCTGCTTGAGCAGGGGTTTGGAGTAGGTGACCTGCAGATGTCCCCTCCAGCACCTGTGGGTACATCAGTCCCACAAGGACCCCACTGATAGACAGAGCTGATGTGGATCAGCATTCAGGTGGTTTATATGAGTTCTAAAGCCGTCCATGGTACTGCAAAGGGCAGAGTTAAGGGTACAAGTGCATCAGCAGAGAAGGGAGGGAGGCCAAGGAGCCTGTCTGTAGGAGGGGACACCTTCCCCGCTGCCATGTGCGAGGGGCACCCGGTACTCATGGGTGCCAGGGCTCCCTCTGCACCTCCGGGGCTGCCCAGGCCTCACAGGATCCCAGCCTGGTTAGGTTGAAGGGATCTCTGCAGATCCCCAGTCCAAGCCCTGCTCACGCAGGGTCACAGAGCAGATCACACAGGTGGGTCCAGGCGAGTTTCAATGTCTCAGAGAAGGAGACTCCACACCCGCCCTGGGCAGCCTGGGCCAGGCTCTGCCATCTCCCAGCAAACAAATTTCTCCTCATGTTGAGCCTGCCCCCGTGGCCCCTCATCCTCACCTCCTCCACGAGGGCGGCAAAGTGCCGCAGGGCATCGGCGGGCAGGTCCCCGCAGAGCAGCTCCCCGGGGCCGGCGCCGGGGGCCCGCAGGAAGAACAGCCCCTTGCGGCGGGCGGCGGGGGGCGGCGGGGGCGGCCCCAGCTCCAGCTCCCCGGCCGGGCCCCGCCAGAGCAGCAGCGCCGGCCCCGCCGGCCCCGCCAGGAAGCTCCGCAGCAGCGGCCCCGCCGCCTCCCCGCCTGCCCAGTGCTCCCAGCGCTCCGCCGGCACCCCCAGCCCCCGCGCCGCGCACCGGCAGAGCCGCTCGGCGCCGGGCACCGGCTCCACCGCCTGCTCCATCCGGCCGGCACCGGCGGGTGTTTGCGGGGAAGAGCCGCGTTGCCCGGGGGAAGGGACACTGCGAGGAGCCGGGGGCGGGCCGGGGCGGGACCCAGCTCGCCTGGGAGACGCAGCTGCCCCGGGCAACCACGGGTGTCAACACAAGCTGGGGATGGAGGGCCTGAGAGCAGCCCTGCGAAGGACTTGGGGGTGCTGGGGGATGCTCCCTCTGGGGGGGGTCTGGATACCACTGGATCCACCTGGGCACCCCCAAAGTGGCTTTTTAGCACTTATTTTTCTCCTGAAAAAGCAAACACAGCGGGGCTTTCTGCCATCCTGCCCCATGGAACCCCACTCAGACCACACCAGTGCTTGGTTGCCCATCACCATTTATTGCAGCCGCTGCCTGCTCAGCGCCCGGGGCGGTGGGACCGGGGCCGGGACCCCTGTCCTGCCCGGCTGTCAGGGAGTGATTCACTGCGGGGGGGCTGGATGGGCGGCAGCAGACTCGGCGCCAGGGTGAAGCGCCTGGGAGACGGGACTGGTTGGTGCAGCAGCACGGCCGAGAGCAGCGAGGAGGGGGTGCCTGGGGGCGAGGGGCAGGGTCAGCCACAGACACCCACAAACAGGGTCCTGCCCCCACCCTGAAGCACGCAGGCTGTTGTCCCACACTGCCCAGCACCACACCCCATGTCCCCCCAGCTCCCTCCAGCTCCACCATGAGGAGCGGCTGCCCCAGCAGCCAGTGCTGCCCCCACATCCCAGCCCAGACCCCAGACCCCAGACCCCCGTCCCGCCCTGCCCAGCTGCGGGCACAGACCCGTCCCCCCAGACAGCAGGGTGTCCTCTGCCCCCCGGTGCCCTGACAGGGCCATACCTGGCCGGCTCCTCGAGGTCGTGGTGTCTGGGGTGGCCCTTGGCGTTGGGGGCGGCTGAGAGCCCCCCATCATGTAGAGCTGCTCGTCCTGCCGGTTCCCATCAGTGCCGTCCTGGCCCGACAGCTGCATCGCGTCCTTCTGGGAAGGGGAGAGCGTGTGACCCAAACACGGGGCCCCGTTCCGCATCCCCCAGCAACCCTCCCCCAGCCAACTCTCCCTGGAGAAACTGAGGCACGGATGGATCCCCCCGCAGGCTCAGCATCCCTCTCCCCACCTCCGTCATCCCTACCTTGTTGGGGCTGCGGGCGCCGGATGGGGACGGCCCTGGGGTGCTGGGCGGTGGGGCTGGAAGCGCGGGGGCGTGAGGGTGTGTGGGCCCCCGCAGCTCCGCGGAACAGTGGGGTACCTGCACTCGCCCGTCCGCTCCCTGTGGGACAGGACACGGGGTGCTCAGTGCCCGGCAGGTGGCACCCCATGTGTCACTCGACGCCAGGGAGGGGTCAGGGGGCAGTTACTCACAGTCCAGGCGCCAGTGTGTGGAGGGGCCGGTCGCAGGACAGGCAATGGAAACCAGGCAGCAGCTGCCTGGAGAGGGGAGAAAAGGGCTGGGGAGCTCCTGGGGGGCACAGCCCCACCTGCACACCGTCCCCTGCCACAAAAAGCCTCTGCACCCACCCCCCAAGATTGGTTCGGGAGGGCTCCTCCCACACGTGCCCCCTCATTGTGCCCCCTCCATCGCTGGGAAGCTGCAGCTGGCAGGAGCACAAGGCACAGCCACTTGCTCAGCATCCCCAGGGGCGCTGCCCACACGGCTCCCACGCCAGGGTACCACAGCAGCACGAGCTGGGACAGCCAGCAGGAACAGGGCCGGCACTGCGGGTTACAGCCACCCACCTTGATGTCCTTCTACTCCTGCTGGCCATCCTGCTGGAGGTTTGCAAGGGCCGAGCTGAACTTCTCATAGTCCTTTTGGAGCTGCATGATGCTGGCCTGGAGGCACTTGAGCTGCTCGTCCTGCTGCAGGGACTCAGAGGACAAGGCGGTGCTGAGCCAGGGGGTGGCTGCCCCGCGGGGACAGACCCAGGGTATTTTGGCTGGTGGCCGCGGGCTCTCAGTGCAAGCAGGACATTTGCTCCAAGGCTTTAACTCCCTTCCACACTGCTGACTCCCACGAGCCAATTAGGGGGGCAGCGAGGGGCTCCCCCACGTTACAGCAAAGCAGAAATGTTGCTTTTTCCATGCGAGACACGGAACCTGACACACCAATGGGATGTTCACAGAGTTCGCTTTATTGTCGGACTGGGCTGGCTTTATAGCAAGGCTGCCCTGTCCACGCGCCTTACAACAACGTGATTGGTTGTAACTCGTGCTATACAATAACATGCTAGGCTGCATGTACTGGCCAGCGCTCTGCACGCGTGTGTTCAGCGATTGCTCACTCATTATTACCTTCTAATGGTGCTCCTTCAGTTTCTTTTGCCTCTGGCTTCACCTCTCAGCCAGGCTGGGGACAACCCCATCCCCCCGGGGCAGGGGGGGGCTCTGCCACTACAAATGTCTGTTGGAAGCTTGGCTCCTGGATGATTTCTGCACCTCTGACCTTTGCAGAGAGATGTCTCAGGCTGTGTCACAGCAGGGTGGTTGAAGTGGAACAGAAACAAGATCCTTTGGAGTTCTCTGGTATTGCAAGAGTACAGAGCAGCGAGACATCCAGCCCTTCCATTTCTGGCTCTTGACCTAATGTTTCTCTTTTGGGCCAGGCTGAGAAATCTTTGGAAAGGCAAGAAACTGCCTCCCCAGGTTAATCTCCTTTAATGCTCGAAGCCCTGAAATCTTGATATATTTGTTCACTGATAGCAGCCTTTTGTTCTCAGACTTTCCTGGAGGATGCATTAGCCGAATCCACTGCTCTGGGCTCAGGACAGGAAAAACCACTGGAGAGAAGGGAGCAAGTATGTGATCAATGGTCTCTTTGATGCACAAATCTGTAAGCTTATGTCATTGGGTCTTTGGTGCATTCAAATGTCCTCCCTAACAGACTCTGAGCCCAGCCTGAACTCCACAGTGGGACTCCAGAGCCATTTTTAGGCCTCTTGTTTTGCATTCGTCATGTCAGCCCTCGCCATGAACAGCCAAATGCTCGGTGCAACCGCCCTGGCTGGTTCATCCTTCACCTCTATCCATTCTCCACACCTTCCCAACATCTTGAGGGGGAAGGTGAGTTTTAGTACGCAGCACATGGCTGTGCAGCAAAACCCACATCTGTAGATGTGCTGGGTGGGGTGGTGGAAAATCTCTGAAGCTCTTCCAAAGCACCGGCCCCCCTGCTGTGACGTCCCTCTTCAACATCTCAGAGCTCAGTCTGGCTGGAAGGTCCCAATGTGAACACCAGTACTAATCCTTATTTGAAGCTCCACTCCTGTCCCGGCCTGCTCTCCCTATTTTGCCTGCTTTGCTGGGACACCGTCTCCTGCAACCAGAATCCCACCTGCCAGAAAAGGCACCCCACTGTTGGAACGATAAAGGACTCAGCACTCCGATTCAATGTGAATCACGCAAAAGCCATTTATTACAGAAACATGTCTCCTTATATACGCAACTATTCTCTAGTCACGAATCCACGCTCCAAACATGGATTCGCTAAATGAGTATCGTGGGCAGTCCACACGCTGGAGCCCCCCGATGATAGGTCCGACGACTCACGCCATGCTGAGGCCCTGTTAATGAAGAAACGCCCCTCTTTCTCACAGCAGATTCTGTTCTCAGCTTCTCAAAGTGGCCTTGAGATTCCTTTGGGCCTGACTAATTCAACAACATATCTCCTTCTAATGAAACCCCTTCACAATTCCCCCTTTTTGTTCTTGAACTAGTCAGGCCCCTTAAACAGCATGCTGAATCATCTTTGAAATACACTGCAACATAGGACACGTGATTAACAGCATAATTACAATTACATATAATGTAGCTAAACCTTACTTAATAAGATTAAACAACTATCTGCTTATACTCAAACCTTCATATCATATATAAAACCTTAATTCTACTTATGACAACCTTACCAACGCACTATTTTAGAATAGTCAGACAACTTAATACAATATATTCTCTTAAATTCTTAAAAGATCTATAACTGCGCAGTTTATAGAGTAACGTACTTAATACCATCAGCATATGCTAATTATTGACTTAATATCTTAAAACTTATATTAACCTGTTCATATGCTAATTATTGAATTAATATCTTAAAACTTATATTAACCTATTTAAAAGATCTATAGCTTAATCTTAATATCTCTTTTAACACCTTACCAGTTGCTAAATTAGGTTACCATGGTAGAAATATCTTATACTTTTACCTTATCTATGCATAGATTATCTAATTGTAATATCACCCTTTTGGAACTCTTACTATCTGTGCAAATTAGCATTCTCTATGGAAGGTACCTTATCTGTTTACTAATAAGCTTTTAGACCACTGGGTCTAAGAGCATCTATAACACTGAATAAGAATTCATGGTTTACATTTGAGACAATTCTCACAACTGATCTCCCTCCTGTCCTTCTGCATCTGTCGAATCTTTGTTGTCTTTATTCAGCCATGGCTTGATCCATTTCGCAGGAATCCATTTTGATCCTTGGTCTGTAATGACACAAGCATAACCCTTTCCCCAAGTTATTAATTGGGAAGGACCCTCCCATTCACCAGTAACTCCATTGCGTATTTTGACCTGACACTGATTTTCTCTAAGGTCTGTCAAGTGTCCTTTTAAGCTTGTTCCATGACGAATCATAGGTGTAATGTCAAACCCTTGCGGAAGGCGTAAAAAGTTCAAGACATATAATGCTTTGCTTAGTCTGTCATGTGGAGTAGTACAGTCAGTTCCCCCTTTTTGTTTGTCAAGCTGATGCTTGAGAGTTCGATTCATCCTTTCTACCAAGGCCTGACCAATAGGAGAATTTGGTATCCCTGTAATGTGCTTAACACCCCACAATTGAAAAAAGGTGGCAGTAGCTTTGGCGATATAACCAGGTGCGTTGTCTGTCTTGACCTGTGCAGGAACTCCCAAAGCTGCAAAAGCAGAACGTAAATGTCGTTGCACATGTGAACTAGTTTCACCAGTCTGAGCAGTGGCCCATATGGCGAAAGAATATGTATCAATAGACATATGCACATACTTCAGCCTACCAAATTCAGGGACATGTGTGACGTCCATTTGCCACAATTCCAAGGCTCCTAATCCTCTTGGATTGACTCCTGCACCCAGCCCTACTGAGATGGGCTGACAATCTGCACAACTTTTAACAATACCTCGGGCTTCACTTTCGGACAATGAAAATTGCCGCTGTAAGACCTGAGCAGACTGATGGAGGAAACTATGAGAGCGTACTGCTTGCCCAAACCTATCTATTGGAGGTGGAACCCAGGCAGGAGATACAAGAAAATCAGCTCGGCGGTTTCCTTCAGCTAAATCGCCTTGAATTGTCAGATGACTACGGATATGTGTTATGAAGTATCAGTGTTGTCTCTCTTCGACCAACAACCATAGTTGCTTGAACAAAGACATCAGTTGTGCATCCTGAACCTCTTTGAGCAATGATCTTTCAATGCGAGCTACCACACCTACCACATACAAAGAATCACAAACAATATTCACTGGGCTATGAGCAAATCTGATAAACACTTCTATTACAGCCCTGAGTTCCAAATGCTGAGTTGATCCTTTCAGGTCAGTTAGTATCACATTGTGCCATTTTCCATCTGTTTTCCATGTAATTGCTGCTTTCTGCATTTTACCCCCTGCGTCAGTGAACACTGTGGGTCCTTTAACAGGAAATTCTGAGAGAAGAGGGGGACCCTCCTCCATTGATCCCATATTCAAAACTGACATTAACTTGTGTGGAGGGGAAAATGTCTTAATTAAAGCTTGAGAATCTAATAACGCAATCTGAAAAGGTAAGGAGTTCTGCAAAGCCCACTGTAAATATTCTGAAACGAGGGGAACAATGATATATGCAGGCTCAGCCCCTGAAATTTCGACTATTCTCTGCCTACCTTTCATTATAAGCTGAGCAAAGACCTCAACCCTGGTTGTAATGGTTCGTTTGAGTCGAAAATGCAAAAACACCCACTCTAAGATCTTTAACGGCTCCTTACCAGTTGTCCATTGCATTATGAGAGCAAAAGGATAGTTAGTATTATTTACAATTAGTAGTCCGATTACATAATCTGGGTTCCACCTATGGCTGAAAGCTTTTACAAGTTTGGACATAATCTTTTTCAGAGCAGCATCCGCCTCAGCAGTAAGCGTTCTAGGAGAGCTAATGTCACTATCACCTTTTAGCAGTTTTACAATTGGAGCTAAATCCTCATTAGTGATCCCACAAATGCTCTGGACCCAATTCAGATCACCCACTAGTTTCTGCACATCATTTAAGGGTTGAATGACAGGCTGACATACTATTTTCTGAGGTTTCACTGTGGACTGAGAAATTTCCCAACCAAGATATTTCCACGCTGGTTGAATTTGTACCTTTTCTGGAGCAATTAGCAATCCTCTATGCTGCAATGTATCAGATACTTCATTTATCAACAAATCAGTCAAAAAAGTTTCCCCAGCT
Organism: Patagioenas fasciata; assembly: GCF_037038585.1. Taxonomy (NCBI): domain Eukaryota; kingdom Metazoa; phylum Chordata; class Aves; order Columbiformes; family Columbidae; genus Patagioenas; species Patagioenas fasciata. Next base: position 2,217,859 of record NC_092530.1, read on the forward strand.
ATTAATATGTCATCCATGTAGTGGTAAATCACTAACTCAGGATGAGATTTTCTGACTGATTGCAAGGCCCAAGCTACATAAATTTGACACATAGTTGGGGAATTTTTCATTCCCTGTGGCAAAACTACCCATTGATACCTTTTCGCAGGTTCAGCCTTATTTACAGAATTTATGGAAAATGCAAAACGTTTACAGTCATCAGGATGCAAAGCAATGGTGAAAAAACAATCTTTCAAGTCAATTATTAAGATCTGCCAATTTTCTGGAATCATGACAGGGGATGGTAATCCCGGCTGTAATGCTCCCATGTCTTCCATGGTATCATTAATTTTTCGAAGATCCTGTAACAACCTCCATTTCTTTGGTTTTTTTTCTGAATAGTAAACACAGGAGTATTCCAGGGACTTGTAGACGGCTCTAAATGCCCTTTTTCAAGCTGTTCCTGTACTAGCTCTTCGACATGGGCGAGTTTTTCTTTACTGAGCAGCCACTGATTTACCCATACTGGATCATCATTTTTCCACTGTAATTTAAGTACTGGTCACCCATCATCAATGGCCACTTCTAGAAATTTTGTTGTTTTGTCACCAGAGTTGCTCCTAGTTGTCCTAATACATCCCGTCCTAATAGAGAAACAGGGATAGACATCACATTCATGCAGTAAAGAACTAAATTACTCATGTTCTTCCGTATTATCACAAAATGCACATTTTGAGTCAACGGAATCTCATGATTTAACAGACTGTGAACTTATCGTACCATGTAACAAAGACCTATCAAAATTGCAACATTCTTAAACAGATACCCACAAAGAAAACAGGTTAATAAGGAAAGCATCTTGCAGACTTTAACAAGTTTTCTGACCTGTGTGTTACCAGTTAAGTCTCTCTCAGCTTGTTGAAGTTCAAATCGCCCTGCCTGTAAAACTGTCTGAAAAGATTTAATGATTTCTTGTCCGAGTGCTTTTCTATGTTTTAAAACACCTCCCAATACCGATTTTTTAGGAACACAACTGAAAACAATCATTCCTGACCCCATCTTGCAAGTAAAAGACTTGGCGGGGGAGCGGGGGGGGGGGGGGGGCGGGAAGCACAGGGCTGCTTGCAGCCTGAGTGGGAAGAGCAGGCAGAAGGTTTTATGGCGCACTTAAAAACAACTAGTGAAACAATTAACTCACATTCCTGACAAGCTGCTTGATTTTCAGAGAGACGGTACACAGGAACACATAATATGTACTGTAAAACTCGCAAATAACATGCTGATAGCAAACATTAGCATTTTCTACTGCTAATTTCAACACCAGTGCTTCCTTAACTTCTAAGTTTTCAATCTGCTTATTGATGGTCTCTTGAAGGTGGTCAATAAATTGTATGTAATTCTCATTGGGACCCTGATTTACAGATTGACAGTTGCAAATGATTTGGCTGCTTTGTTGGTTTCAGGCACCTCTCTCATAGCTTGATATTGCTGACCGTTGGATTCACTCGCTAATAGCTGATCTGATCTTTCACACAGTTCTTTTGCCCAGTTCTTATCCGGCGGCTCCTTCTGTTCTCTTGTAGGAGTTAGAAGGATAGAAAGCGGTGAAGGCGGACACAAATCAGTAAAATAATTGATGTTACACTTATTTACGACTTTAGCATTCTCAACTTTCACCAGTCCTTTTGACAAATTATCTGACTCCAGTTCTTTGGACTTCTTGGTCTCTCCAGGGTCGTGTGATGGTACAGGAGGCCATCCACTCGGTAATTTTCCTCCCTCCGCCCCAGACTGTTGTATCATTGGGGGTGCCGAAGGCACAACAGGGGATGGAGTAAGGAGGGTATTGAAAACACGAACTGGGTAAGCTTCACAGTTATTTTTAGAGTTCTTATCAGGCTGTAACGCTGCAAAAATTCCAGTAACAGCAGCCCGCTCAGCCTTAAATTCTTTTAAGGTGGAAATTATAAGCTTCCGTGTAGTCGCTAATGGTTTAGCTTCATCTCCGTCGCTAACCTTATCCCATAATTTCTGCCCTGTATCGTCCCAAAATTCAATTTTAAAAGCTTTCTCAGCTTCTGACGGGTAGCCGTTAGTTCTACAACAAACCAACAGTCTACGTACGCTACTTTCTTCATATTTAAGTCCTCTCATAGAGAGAATATGCAGGAGGATCTTAACTATAGCTTCTTCCTCAGAGGATATATTCTGCCCCATAACTTCACTCTTCCCTCCTCCTGCTCCCAGCCGCTCACCTTTCCCGGGGCCTTCTTCAACAAAATTTATCCGCGGAACGTCCGTACGTCTCCGCCTGGCTCTCAGTCCAGCTGAGCCGCCTCCGGCTGGGCCGCTCCAGGCTTTTCCCCGACCTTAGTGAGACGCCGTTTGGAGTATCACGTCGGGGTCACCATTTGTTGGAACGATAAAGGACTCAGCACTCCGATTCAATGTGAATCACGCAAAAGCCATTTATTACAGAAACATGTCTCCTTATATACGCAACTATTCTCTAGTCACGAATCCACGCTCCAAACATGGATTCGCTAAATGAGTATCGTGGGCAGTCCACACGCTGGAGCCCCCCGATGATAGGTCCGACGACTCACGCCATGCTGAGGCCCTGTTAATGAAGAAACGCCCCTCTTTCTCACAGCAGATTCTGTTCTCAGCTTCTCAAAGTGGCCTTGAGATTCCTTTGGGCCTGACTAATTCAACAACATATCTCCTTCTAATGAAACCCCTTCACACCCCACGGCCTCTGGGGTGAAGATGCTCTGATGCTTCCAACCCTCCCAGGAAACGGAGGGACACTTCAAAATCTTTGGTTATTTTAATAGTATGAAAGGGACTCAACAACTGTGCAGGACAAAACAGCTAGAAAGGTTCTGAAACTTCACTGACGTAACACAACATCCCTAGGGCTCTCTGTCCTCCTCTTGCCCTTAATGCTCGCGCTTAGCTGCTCGCCGGTGGCTCTCCATGTCCTTCCGTTTCACCTCCGTAACGATGCCTTTGAGGTCCGGGATAGACTGCTGAATCTAAGGTAGGGAAGAGAGATGGTAGAGGTCACAGCAGGGCTGGGAACAGGAGGCAGAGAGGAGCCCATTGGCCCTTTTGGAGTGCAAATTTCACCAACCAAAGTGAGCAGGAGGATGAAGGCAATTGCCCTGCTGGATCTGCACCACCACAATGGGCTTTTACAGGTGACTCAGAGGGGTGAATGAAGCCAGACTATAGCCATGGGTGTGTATGGGGATATAGGGGAAGATTTGGCGAGGAGGTTAGTTAAATGTAAATACGCTCAAGTGACTTGCACCTGTCTGTAGAAAAAGCACACACATCACACTAATTGTCTGACTGACCTTGTGTGCTTGATGAGTAGAAGCTCTGTGTTAGATAACACAGGCCTGGGAGAAACTCTGGGCACCTTATCACTGTGTCTGAGATTCCTGCTTTGTTGTGAGAAAGAGCGGGAGGCTGCGCCTGCCTGAAGCCTTGAAATACAGGCGAGCTCAGCAGGCCCAGCGATCTTCCAGCAGGGCTGAACTGACCAGCGCCTGCGTCCCCGTTTGTGTCACCTCTGCCTGGGAGCTCAGGTGTGGCTTCGGAGATCCCCCAGTAGAGAGGGAACTAAAATAAAACTTGCTCTTTGCAAATGCATCCGTGGCCTCTGGCTCTTCTTGCGATGTGCCTGCGTATGTGCACACAGCAACCAAGTGCCGGTGTGGTCTGAGTGGGGGTCCCTGGGGCAGGATGGCAGAAAGCCCCGCTGTGTTTGCGTTTCAGGAGAAAAATAAGCGCTAAAAAGGCACTTTGGGGGTGCCCAGGTGGATCCGGTGGTACCCAGGGCCCCCCCAGAGGGAGCACTGGCAGCAAACCGGTGGGCACCAGGGCAGAGCCAGCAAAGGCCCATCCTGCACCCCGGGTGGGGCTGAGGTGTCCATGGGCTTCAGAAACACCCCCTGGGACTAACTGGGGGGACGGGGTGAGGGGGTAACCAGGGGGCTGTGCAAGAAGCCGGGCTGACTGTCGGCAGCCGGAGGAGGGGAGCGCTTTGCTCTGGGTCGGGGGACCCAGAACTGGGGGGACGCAGCAGCTCCGCGCCCCGCCCCGGGGGGCCCACAGCCCCATGTCGCAGCACTTTGCAGCCGCAGGAAAGCGCCCGGCACTTCCGGTTGATGGGCGCTCTGGTCACGCCCACAGCCCTCGGCTGACAGACGGCGCCCTCGTTTAGTGAAACGCCTGGGAGCAGGGAAGCTTCTGGAGCACTGACCGTATACGGGCCCAGCTCGGATTCCCTTGGGCTTGACAAGGAGGCTGTGGGACCTTCCGGCGGTTTCGGTGCGGGGCTGCGGGCGGAGCGTTGTCCTCAGACTGCCGACCCTGCAGAGCCCCCCCCGCCCCGCCGGCCGGTGGTTGTGTCTGCTGGGGACCCTGCGGAGCCGCCAGCTTTCGTGAGTGGGGATGTGCCTTTGGAATTGTCATTCAAAGGGTAGATGAGCACAGCTCGGCTTCAGCCAGGACGCCTCTGTGCCTTTAGTTTTTGTTTTTCCCTCACCTTCCCTTTCGCGCGGAGCGGCCCGGCCCGGGACAGGGGGGGTGTGGGTGTGTGTGCTGAGGGAACACCTCGTACCCAGCAGCCTGCTCCGTGCCGCTGCTCCTTGTTTCTGCATTTATATACGATACACAAATGTAAAGCAAACGGGGGGGGTGCGTGGGAGCAGGAGCGGCTGGGGGCTCCCGGGCCGGGCCTGCCGCCTGCAGCGCCTCACGCTTTCCCGCTCCCGTCGCGCCGCCATCTTCGGCGCGGGCAGTGAAGCCGCCGCACTGAGGCCGTGCCCCGTGCCGCCGGGGAGGAGGGGAGCTGGTCGCTCTGGGAGCCGCTCTTGGGAAGCGGGCGGCGCACCCCGCCGAGGAGGGGGAGTTAACGTCCTTTGAGTCCTCCTCCTCGGGTACCGGCGCCGTTCGGGCGGTGGCTGATGAGGTGTCTGTGGCGGGGCGGGGAGAGCGCGGCCGCTGTGCCCTCACTAGAGATGGCGGCGGGGCGGTCTCTGGCGCGGACAGGACGGCGGCCGCGGGGAGCGGCGCTCCAGCCCTATCTGTGATAATAAGAATTAAAAGTGTGTGGGGAAGGAATATATTAGTGGAAGATTCCCCAGCTTATTTATTAGAGACAAACGTTTTACAGGCTCTGGGTGTGGAAGCACAGTTACTGCCTGGGGGGGTGATAAGGAGAAAATTTGAGAGCTATTCTATTACCTGGAAGTTTGTGTTGGTTTTGGCCAGGGTGGAGTTAATGTTCTTTGTGGTACCTAGTATGGGACTATGTTTTTTGATTCGTGCTAAAACCAGTGTTGATAATACAGAGATGTTTTTGGTACTGTTGAGCAATGCTTGCACAGGGTGGCCTGTTCTGCCTCCCACACTGCTCCACCAGCAAGTGGGCTGGGGGGAAGCGACAGCCAGTGGCACACTTATCTAAGCTCTTAGAGCCAGTGTCTTGAGTGTGTGCAAACTGCAGCAGTCACCGCTCTTCTGGTGAAAGAAAGCAGGAAATTAAACCCTGCTGCTTTCCTGCGGAGAGATGACAATGGGCTGCACCTCCTCATAGATGGGACTTCAGGGATAATTCAGGGGAAAAGACACAATGGGTGTGCCATCGTTGAAGGTGTGAGTGGTGAAATAAGAAACGGGCAGGTTACCTAATAACTGGTCAGCTCAAACATGCCAGCTATACGCTGTCAATCAGGCACTGCAAATGTTAGATGGAAAAGAAGGTACCATCTGTAACGGTTCTAGATGTGCATTTGGAGTAGTGCACACCTTTGGGAAAATCTGGGAAGAATGGGGTCTAATTAATAGCAAAGGGAAAGAATTGGTTTGTGAAGAACCAGTTGGACAAGTGTTACATAATCTGATGTCACCAATAGAAGTGGCTGTAGTACATGATGTCCATTGGGACATCAGAGGGGAAACTCCTTTTGTGTCAGGGGAGATTGGTTATCAGATGAAATGGCCTGAGAAGCAGCCTTAAAGCCTGAAGTGATAACTGTAAGTTATCTCACGCTTGAGGTCCTGGCCTCACAGGAAATTCCAGTTTTTGATGAAAAATAAGAAGAAGTCCTCCAAGAATTAGGAGCCAGGGAACAGAGTGGGAAATGGGTACTCCCAGATGGTGGAGAAATGTTAAATAAGCAAATCATGAGGGAGGTATTAGCGATTCTACATCAGGAGAGTTATTGGGGAACACCAGCAATGTGTGACGTAATACGGGAATTTATACTATAGCCAAGCAAATTTGTGAAAGATGGGTGGTTTGTAAAAGACTAAATAAAAAGGCACTTAAAAAGCAGCCTGCAGGAGGGCAGGGTCCAAGTTTACAACTCTCTCAAAATATTCAAGGTGATTTGCCTGTAGCTGGTCGAATTAAATACATACTAGTGTTGGTTGATCACCTTGCCAGATGGGGAGAAGCTTTCCTCCTGAGCACTGCCGCAGCAGCAGTGGTAGCAAAAGTTTAATAACAGGTGGACCTCCACAGTTTGAAACTAAGGATTTATTTCTCAAAAACTGTATACTCGGGTTGTCTTACCTATCTTCTCTCAGGCACAAGGCCTTCTGGCACAAACTCTGCCTTTAGAGTTTGCAGCTCACAAGTTTCAGCCTGAAAACTGGGTCCTGGTCAAATCCTGGAAAGAAACGGAAGCTTCAGCCAGATTGGGAAGGAGCATTTCAAGTTCTGCTGCTCACCGAGACAGTGGTATGACCAGCTGAGAAAGGGTGGACTCATTAGACACGGATTAAAGAGCCAATGGAACCTCCAAAGGACAATGACGAGTGGCAAGTATTGACAACTGATGACCCCCTTCGACTAAAGATACAGAGATGAAAATGAAATGAAACCTTTGGGGATTGTTAATCCTGTGTATGTAGAATTTACAAATGGGTTACTTAACAAACGTCACTGAAACTGAAGGTTCCCTAACAATTTGAGTAGATGATTGCCACATCCTTAACTGTGGGGATGTACAGAGCTAAAGAGAATGGAGTTATGAAAAGAAACGTGTCCAAGGGGACTGAGTCTAAGGATGATTTAAATAAGTGCACAGTTTTTGTTACTGTCTCTCATTGCCCCTCCTGGTACAGTGTTATTTGGAGCACAGAGTTTAGGGGATGGACAGTGAGCAATGAACGGTTATAGAGTCTCCTCCTTGACCCCTCCCTGTTGCACCTGCGCAGTGCCATCTGGTGGTCTTGAGGAGGGTCTTTGGATGAAGGCTCCTTCAGCCTCGTCACAGTGACCTCTTTACCTTTGGCTCATTATGTTGAGTGGACTGGAACCCAAGCTGCCAAGTCGATTGAAATCAGACTGGTTCCCCCTTTTGCTGTAAATCTTCGTTATCTCGTCTTCTCAAGTTTTCATCTAGGTGCTGTAAAACCTCTTACCTTGGCATTCGACGAGGTTCTGTTTTTTCTTAACATAATGGGTTATTTAGTTAGTTAGTTCCCTCTGTCAGTTCCCCCCTTTTCGGGAAGGTTAGTAAATTCTTGTACTAACATGATGATTCCCTATTTAACCTTTTCTCGGACCACAAGTAAGAAGGCTGCTTCGACAGGAGAAGACTTATCTTTCTCCCTCAAAGAACAAACAAATTCTCATGTTGAACAAAACATTCGTGTTGCTCTTCTGGGGCAGCTGATGACCGGGTGGCTGGTGCCCCGGCAGCAATGGCATCTGTTGGGCTGCAGCGGGAGCTCGCGCTCTTTGGCGTGGTGACCCCGCTCACTGCACTTCCTAGCGCTTTCCTTTTGGGTTTCTTCTTCCCAGTGCGATGGCCAGGTCCAGTTTGGTGTTATCTTTTAAAATCATTAGTTTATACCCCGTTCCTTTTGCTGCCATTTCAGGATCTATAGGCGTGCCTGAGATTTGCATGGCTTGGACTACTGAATGTATTAACCGAACAAAGCACGGGGTCATACGTGGCAGAAACAGTAAACCCAGAAATGCACATACTATCGTGAAGCCTATTTTCTTCCACCAGGCTCCCCCAAATAAGTTACCCCACCAATGGCTAGTAAGTATAGAATTCCACTTCTGTACTGGTACATGTGCAACGCGTTTTATCTCCTCTGCTATTTTCATTATGGCTTCCCCATCGTTATCTCTTTCCAAACAACACTCCGAAGTATTCAGTTTCCCACAGACGCCCCCCTCTCTTCAGCTAAAAGACAATCTCACGCTCCCTGATTTTGGTACACTGCAGCTCTGGTCTGAGACAATTGTCTCGCTATGAGATTCGGTGCCTCAGCCGTCTGGTTGCTTATTATTTCAACCACTGCTTGCAACCGAATAATTTGGTTTAGCATATATATAGGGGTACGGGATCCCCAGTTTCCATCTTGGGCCCATGTGGCTGGATCATAGTATTCAAATATTCTTTGTGCAGGCCATTCACCATCTTTCCAAGTTTGCATTCCTCCTATGGGGCATTTATTAAACTCCTCTCTGTTTCAAGTTTTGTCTTGCACTCCCCCTCCATTTGAATAGCCCCTCCTACCAGCTTGTGTAAAACAGATGCTCTGTTCTCCCCTAGGGCAGGAGGCAGAGCCTACAGCGAGTCCACCTTTCTCTAGGTTAGTTGCTACCCATAATTTCTGCCCTTGGATTTCACACTTCTCCAATTTTGTTCTATCATAACATCCAGAATTAATACGAGTGTGATAATGTAGAACATACTGGGTTAGTCTTCCTATTCTCACACGCTCGTAGCACTTGGTACAGGGATTAGCCAGGCTAAGTTGGGAAGAATAAGTCACCGCTCCTGGCAAGAGGATCAGGTCCAGGTTTCCACGCTCTCTGGCCGAGCAGGTTGCAGCCGGCAGCCGAGTTCGTCGTCTTCTCGGCAGCGAGGGCCGTGTCCCCGCCTTTCCTGTTTTTGTCGTTAGCGTGGCGATTATCGTTTCCCAACTCTTGGCCTTCACTTCCTAGGAACAACAGGAGCAACACGGAATTTGATTTCTCTGTCTGCACTCTATTCTTTTCATCACTGGTGGACTCTCTGAATTCCCATTCACCCCTTCAGTAAATACCTCCCACCATTCTTGGCTATTTTTTTTCTATTCTTCCAGTGGCAACTGGAATCCTCAACCGAGCTCTGGTTTCCTGATCTTCTATTCTTAGACATTTCTTACACAATCCTGTTGGTAAGTTCCCTTTGTGGATATGCTTATACCACAGTCCATTTACAACCCCGAGTCAACTTCAATTTCAGTTTGCCCGGTTCTTGAGATACTTTCAAGGTTCTTTCTTCCGTCAGGGGTCCTTTAGCTTGAGAGACGTGTGTCCATCTTTTCTCTGCCCTCCAAACAGCTGGTTCTGTAGTTAACAAAACAAGAAAAAGGCCATGAGGAAAGAAAGGGAAAAGGGGCGAGATCCTCGTGATCTCCCACTTTTATATGAAGTATTCACGTGAACAGAATGTTATTCACCATTGGTCAGTCGCTCAGTCATCAGTTTTCTCATTGCCCCCCTCGCGAGATGTCCATCCGTGCTTATCAATAAGTTTGCATTCCCTTGCTAGGTTTAACCAAAACATGTGTCTGGTTCTCCAGGAAAATGCAGTTGACATGAAGGCTTTAGCTGACAGGCAAATTCACTAAAAGAGAAACTTGTTTTTAACAAAACCAGGACATAAACGTAGCAATGGAATGAAAACTTATTGATAAGCACGGATGGACATCTCACGAGAGGGGCAACGAGAAACTGATGACCAACTGTGTATAACATTCCATTCACGTGAATACTTCATATAAAAGCGGGAGATCACGAGGATCTCGTCCCTTTTCCTTCCCTTTTGCCTTTTTCCTTCCCTTCTGCTTATGGCCGACATCAGGAGAGGACCTTGCTGGTCGTCCCTGCGAACGGAGGCCAGTGAGAGACTGAATCCAGCTCCGATTGGCTACAGAGTCCAATCCAGGACTTTGGGTGCTGGCTCTGCAGTTGCTGAGACTTTCAAGATTGGTTTTGTATATTTGTGTTATTTTCTCTGTTCTTATCAGTAGCATCAGTAAAACATCTTGAACTTTTCCAACTCTCTTCTCTCTGTCCTTCTTTCCCTCTCAATCACCTGTGCTGAGTGGGAAGGGGGGAGAGGGAGGGGCAAAAGGGGGAAGTGGGGGGGAGAGGAGGTTGACAACACATCTGCCAGGGTTTGATTGTCACCCCGCAATCTTAACCCTCGACACCAGCCTATCTCCATTTCCCTGCCCACCTCTATGTCCAGGCCTCCTGGGCACTGGTGCCCTCTGCGAGGAAAAAGTGGGTGGCCCTGTGGCATCCCCGGGGATTTTGGGCCATGAAGGCACCCAAGAGTGGCCGTGAGCAGGCCAGCAGGTGCCACCTGCCAGCGATGCCCTGACCACTCAGGACAAGGAGCCTGGACCTTCCTGAGGTCTCAGGGGAGGCGCCCACCGCAGTGGCCCAGGAGGGAGGGGCCGCAGCTTTTGTTGGCTTTTGTTCACTTTTAAGAGAGGCCTTTGGAGGAGTCAGGTGGGAATCAGGAGCTCCCTGCCGCAGGTTCCCTGTACACTGCCTTTTAGGGAGTTTCATTTGCAGACAAATGATTAAACTCCACTGCTTCATCAGATGAAGTGAAAAGATCAAATGCAGAACTTCAGAACATCACTTTGTGGAGCAGCAGTGTCTACATTCATGGCAATCTATCCAAGACAAACTTACACTCAGAGGTGCCCCAACAATATCACTCCTGTTACACAGTTTTAGTACAAATGCCCAAGTATTTAAGGACAAGAAAAGGAATCATTTAGCTGCACAGAACTGTCTTCCAAACATATGGAATGTATTGGTTTGGGTATTTCTTTGAAGCCCCAACTCACAAGTAAGAAACAGCACCAAGTTTAACAATAACGGTTTCTCAGTGGTTTTTGAGAACTTTTCCAAAAACCATTAGGCAAAAAAAAAAGCATTGAAAAACAAGAGCTGAGTGATACAATGTGAAAATGGCAAAAACCACACTCCAAACAATTGCTATTGCAAGAAACAGAAATCACACACAAGCTGTACAAACACACACGTGGACAGACAGATGCAGACCACGGCAGCACGTTCAGCTGTGCAAACCTTGAACCCACACGATCTAAAACCAATCTGACATTATCTGTACAACACAAAGTCAGACCGGAAATATTCTGGCGCATTCACAATGAAATACAATGTGTTGCTGGGCACAAACACCAATATTCACATCAGAACTGTGCAAACCATGGCATTACTCGCTTTGGATTTACAACACAGCCTATGTTTTACTGGAAAACACATTATGTTAATGTTTGGAAAGTTAATACAAGGCTACATTGTTTAGAATTCAGTGTAGTGTGTAGGGAAAACAGTGAGAACGTGTGTTTTTCGTGCTGCTTTTGACAGGCTGTGTCTCATCTCGGTGTACTAAATGTGGCTTTTCTTCCGTGTGCACACCGAGTACAGACCCCTGGTTTTGGGATAACAGTTGTATCACCCAGATGGACACCAATCAAAGCCTTGCCCAGCCCAGCTCGCTGGAGCAGCGGGGCGGGTGCCGATGGGGCTCCAGCCGCACTGCCCTGTTTGTCAGGAGCCCCAGCGGTGCCTCCACCCGGCTGAGCAGCGAGCGGCCCAAAGGCGCAAGGCTAAAATCGAGATATTGTCTTCAATGAATGTAATTGTGATCTGTTTGTATATTTGAGCTTGGCGTGCGGTTTGCGTGTCTGAGCTCAGCCTTTTACTTCGCACGTTTATATTTGGTACCAAAAGAATTTTGTTCGGGGAGATAATTACAAAATGAGAACCGGTTCCATTATTAAAGTGCCACCGCGCTCCCCGTTCAGATGCATCTGTACACATGAGAGTAAATGAGAGGGGGAAGTGATGTGAATGTGAAATTCTGGGTTAGCTGTGTTGCAGTCAGTGTTGTTCTGCGCACAGACTGATCTGGGTCTGAAATTAGTGTAAGAAACTACAAAAGGGAGGAGCTGAGGGATGTAACTATTGCTCAGCTAATTGAAATTGCATATGAAGTTTATAGTCGCAGGAACTAAATGAAGGGAGAAAGAGATTTTAAATCAGACTCTGCCTTTAGGGTTTCCGATTCATAAAATACAACCTGGGGATAAAGTACTAATTAAAACCTGGAAAGAGGAAACTCTGACCCCACGATGGGAAGGACCTTTTCTTGCCTTATTAACTACAGAACCAGCCGTTCGGACTGCAGAGAAAGGGTGGACACACGGCTCTCGAGTTAAAGGACCACGGACGGGAGAAAGAACCTGGGGAGTAACCCAAGGACCAGGGGAATTGAAATTGAAATGGACACGGGATTGGTGATGTAACCACTATCAGCACTGTTAATGTGAATGTCCAGTACAAAGAGTGAATCGCCCGTGCACCCAGCGCTGTTTGGCTTGTGCTCTAACGAACACGTGTTCAAGGAATACAGTTAAGGAATTGGATTAAATGTTGTTTATCCATAGAAAAAGCGTAAGCTACGTATTTCAGTTCCTCATTTGCAAAAATGCTGTAACTCTGTGCAGCACGACCCGTCATCTTTATCTCTTTATCTTTCCACCTCTTTCTGGCATTAACAACGCCCAGATCAAACCTCTCAGCACAGACACTGAGAAATGCCCGCGGCCCATGCTCTGTCAGTTCCTTGGAGCTGCTGCTGTTCTGAGATCCCAGGAGGAGAAACTTCTCTTCAGCCGAGTTTAACACGGAACCTGTTCTCAGCAGCCGAGCCTTCTCCTCTGTGCAAGGGCAGCAAACCGCAGGTTTGGAACCCACAGCCCCTCAGTCCCGCTGCAGCCAGCGAGGAGGCGACGAACGAGCGCGGACACCGAGTCCGCCCGCGGGACGCGCCGGTCGCGCTTTGTGCTGCGGGGTCAGCGGTGCGGAGGGCGGGGAGGAGCTCATCTGAGAGCTGAGGCTGACCTGCAGTTCAGGGGGTTTTCCACTCTCTGAGCCACCATGACGGCACGGCTGCCAGAGACTTTGTTATTTTAATAACTGTTCAACTCATTCACATTTCGTATAAAAATTTGGCGGGTCAGGCGAATAATCGGACAGCTCTGTCGGGGTCCTGCCGGCAGCGCCGCTCGGCTCGCCCCTCCCGGTGACGCAATTTCCGGCTACAGGGCTGGGGCGAGGGGAGGCTGCTGAGCGGGTCCGGGGGGGTGAGCGGCGGGTCCGGGGAGGCGAGCGGCGGGTCCGGGGGAGCGAGCGGCGGGTCGGGATGGGGGCGGGAGAGGCGCCCGCGGTCGGGGCGCGCGCACAAGGATCCGTGTGCGAACGGGCCCTTGGAGACCCCGGTCCCGGGAACCCCCGGAGCTGAGCCCACAGCTGCCGGTCTCTTGGTGCTTTGTGCAGGTGACAGCGCAGAGGCCGCCATGAGAAACCCGGGTGTCCCCAGCACGTTCCTGTTGGAGCAGCGCGTGGCCTGTGCAGCTTCGTGTGGGCCAAGGGAGGCGGCTGTGTCCGTGTTGGCTCAGGTCGGTGCAGCTGCGCTTGGATTTAGAGCAGTGACCCTGGCTGGCTGGTTGAGCCTTGGGGGTTGTTTATTGCTGAGAATGGCAGGGGTCTGTTCAGCAGGTCTTGAATTGCTGTGCACTTTACCCTGCAAGAAGGGTTCGTTTTCAGTGTTATTCATTCAGCGTAGCTCTCTCCATTGTACGGATAAGTTTTCCCGCTCTCAAAGGTTCCCTCTCCATTTGGTGGTTGAATTTCTCAGCGTCTTTTCTGCCGTTTGTTTTCCTTCTCCTGCAAAGTGGGGTGGGAAGGAGAAGGCAAAAGGCTCCGCTGCTTCCAGGCGGGGACTTGGTTGCTTGTGTAACGTATGTCTGGTTCATCTCGAAGTAGACAGAGAAGAGTGGTGTTAGAAATCAATCAGCTGCCTCCTGTTGGAGGGACAAAGTGTGCTGGATTTGAAGGCGTTGGGCAGGACAGGAAGAGCTGCCTTCCTGGGTCAGTGATGGGCGTTGGCATGTATTGTCTGAGCTGGAGCTGATGGCTGTCACCACTTGAGCTCTAGAATTACTGTGAGACCCAGGAATCTCCAGTTCCTTGTGGAGCTTTTCCAGGCTGTGGAAGCCCCTTTCTGTCACAGATTGTAACGCAGCCCTTGGAGAAGGGGGCACTGCTTGAGGTTCCTCAGTTTGGGCATTGGGGAGGCGTCGTTCTTGGGCTCACACTGGGCGTGAGGAGACATTTTCACGTGAGCTGAAGGCAGCTCTGGGTACCCAAAGCTGTTAACCGGTGTTAACAGACGCTGCTGCTGAGATTTGGGGGTGAAAGTGCCACAAATGTGATTTCCCAGGGAAAACAGAGAGATTTGTCAGTGCCTGGTTGTTCCATGGCACATTGTAGTTAAGCACAGTGGTAATTTTGCATCGATTTTACACAGGATTACTGGCTCTAACAGACTGGTTGCATCAAATGAATGTTGACTTGCTGCACTGGTGGCCTTGTGAACAGCAGATGGCTTCTGGAGGGGGTGACATCTCCTGTGAGCCCAGGAGTGCTGAGCCCATCATACAGGGAACGACCTCCCCTCCCCGAGCAGGGCAGAGGACCCAGGGGTCCGGGCTGCCTGTCTGTGCTCCTCCCCTGCCCCAACACCAAAATACATTCCTTGGGGGACAGATATGGGCCTGGACTAAGATGGTACATAAGATGTTTTTCCAGTAATTGTTATTAAAAACACACTAAACTCATGTGATGTTTATTTCAGTTACGTTCCCACTCGTTCACAGACCAGGCCCAAGGACATCACAAATCCCATGCGCTTGGGGGCGGTTATCTGGCCCGAGATACCATTCTCACGAGTCTGGGCTATAACGTTTTACAGTTATGAGAAATGTACTTCAAAGTACTCTGTCCAAGGCCCTTTCTATGTTATTATGTTAGTATTACGTCTTTGACCGTCCAGATGGTCATGTTAGTATTGATCTTCCTTTATCATCCAGGTGGCTGGAACCGCACATCTTGCTTTTCCACATTTACTTTCCAAGAGGCTGCTGAACTGTGGCAAGGTGTTGCTGTCTGTACGGAGAACATGGTTGTAAAAGTACATCATGGAGATGCTCACACAGCCCAGAGTCAGCCACTGAAGAATATCAAAGCAAACACAGGTATGTCCCTGAAGGGCTGCCAGCTCTGCAGGGACAGAAATCGGGTCTTGGGAATCTGAGATCCCTCTTCTGCTCCAGTCAGTGAGCACAGACTGGTGCTGGAAACCGCTCAACATCCAGGTCGCCCGGGCAGCAGCCACTGAGACTGGAGTTATAAACCCATTGATTCCCCCACTGTCACACTGCCCCACAGTGCCCAGAGGATGCTGACCAGGGCCCCCAGGATGGGGATGTTTGGGCCAGGGGTGCAGTGAAGGGAACCCCGCGCCCCGCAAAAAGCCAGGGAGAGCTGCAAGGCGGGCGGGGGAGAGGGCAGGGGAGGCCGTGCCCCTGGGGACACAGCTCCATCCCCCAGCTGCTCTGAGCCCCACTCCGGCAGGACTCCCCAGGCTGTCCCGAAGCAGAGCGGCACCCCGGCTGTCCAGCTGCTCCCCTGGGACCCCCCGGCCTCTGGGCTCCAGCCTGTGCCCAGGGCAGCCAGGGAGCCCCAGGCGTGCGGGTGCCCCAGGACCTGCTCCTCCCCGCTGCCCCAGCACTGCCCTTCTCTGTGGGCTCTGCCCGCTGCCAGGGCTGGGGGAGCCCAGGCTTCCAGGCTGCTTTAACTGCCCTGGATCCCCTGATCGGTCACTCTGTGAGGCACCGATCTTGGTGAACGGGCTTCTTGTGCCATGGGCCCTGGGCAAACAGAGCTTATCAGAGCCGCTGTGGGAGCAAACATCCCTCCTCGTGCCAGGGGAGCTCCATCCTGCAATGAGCTCCGAGCGGCTGCCTGGGAACAAGCGCCCGCTTCATCACGTCCCTCTGGATGGCCACGTCCTGCTCAGGGACAGCGCTGGCCTGGGCCGAGGATGGGGGCATTGAAGGGACACTCGGTGGGGACAAGGGCCTTTGGTGAGCTGTGACCAAGTCCCAGGAAGGGACAGGGCTGGAGCCAGAGCCTTGTTGGGGACAGGGACACTGGGACCCACCATGTGGGATCAGCTCTACAGGGCAGGACCCAGGTTGTCTGGGAGGGCGCAGTGACCCCGGACAGGGACAGGTGAGAGCCAGGGCAGGGGATGTTCCCTCTGCTCTGTTCTCAGCTGTGGCTGCAGACTGGACCAGTTGGGGGCTGGCGGTGCAAGGGAAATGGGGTGGGCTGGAGCTGGGCACTGACACCACCCCAGCACTTCCCCCAAGCCCAGCCCTCCTCTCCCAGAGCCCAGGATTCACCAGTGCTCCCCATTGTCAGTGCCACCAGTGACTGAGGATCCCAGTCACCAGCTGTCCACATTGCCCCAGCTGTCCTCCCACCTCCCAGAGTTCCCTAATCCTGGGGTCCCTGGTGCCCCAAGAAGAGGAGTGACTCCCAGCCCCTCATTTATTTAAGGGGCTGGAAAGGGCTCAGAGATAATTGTGCTTAGAGACCCCAGATTTGAGGCTGGTGTCATCTCTAGGGGGGGTTCCATAGGGAAAGACTGGCCTGGGAGTTGAGGGGCACTGGGAGATGGTGGTGCTGGGAGGTGAGGGGCACTGGCAGGTGGGGGGATCAGGCTTTTGGGGTTGTTGCAGGATGGTTTCGAGTTGGAGCAGTGGGTCATCACCATAGGGTGTCTGGCTGTCAGGGACACACTGCTGTCCCCCCTCACCACTGTGGATGCCTGGGCCCTTCCCCGTGCAGCTGCCCCATGCAGGAAGCGGCACTGATGCCAGGGAAGGCAGCTGGATCAGTGCTCAAGGCGGGAGTGACTCTGTGCCAAGGCTGGGTTGCCAGGGCGGGTGTCTCTGCCAAGCTTTTGCCCTGGAGGCTGGAGGCGTGGGGAGGGGCAAGGAGTCCTCCTGGGAGGGATAAAGGTGCCCTCACCTTTTCTGGCATCACCCAGGACTCGCTGCACCGCAGAGGAAGATGAAGGTCGCAGTGCTCAGTGTGGCCCTGCTCTTCACCATCCTGCTGTGCACCCCAGAGGATGCGCAGGTGAGGCTCCAGTGAGGGCCCCTCCCAGTTTCTTGTCTTGGTGCCCCCACACCCCTCTTCTTTGGGCCTCCCCATTCCATCCTTTAAGACCCCTCAGGTATCTCCTCCTCAGGATCTCCTCTCTGTCCTATAGAGGGTCCCCAAATGCTCTCCCTTTGATGGATGCCAACGCCTTTCTTTCCATCTTTCCACTCCGTCCTTTGCCTTTCACCCTGTCCACTGCGGTAGTGCCCCCAGATCCCCCTCCTTGAACACCCCCTCCCAAACACTTTCCCAATCCCCGCGTTTTGTTCCTCTGCTGTCCTCTTCCTCCTGCCCCCACCAACAACCTCACCTGAATTCCCCATGTCCCCTCCCCTTGAATTCTTTACCCCTCACTTGCATCCCATGCAGTCCTGTCCCTCCAGCACCCCCAGCCCGGTCCCTTGGGTTCTGCGAGTTCACAACAGTGCCCTGCCTCTGGGTCCCCCCCAGCCACCGTCCTCCTTGGAGGCCCCAAATTCCCATGTTATCCTTTTCTCCAACCCAAGCCCTGGTCCGCCATGAACAGGTATCCCAGGTGAAACTTGGAGGAATGAGGTTGGGGGGAGCAGAAGGGATTTTCACGCTCAGATGAGGGAGAATCCATGGGCCTGGGTGGGGCTGGGGACACCTGTGCCCCACCCACAGCCCCATTTGTCTCCAACCCAGAGCAACCCCTTTCTCTTCTTTCATAGGCATTTCCAGGAACATTGCTGGAAGCAAGTGGAGGGTCTCTCCTGCATGTGAGTAGTGGGGCGGACTTGGAGGGCATCCAGTCTGGGAACTGGAGGGCACCTTGGTCCTCCCCTCCCTTGCTGGGGCTGGGACATCCCAGTGACCAGTGAGGTCTCATGGTCTCTCTACAGCAGGGACTCAAACTGGGGCGAGTGAAGAGGGCTGCGGTAGGTGTCACAAGTTCTGCTGCCCCACACCCTCCCTCCCACGGCCACGAAACTCCAGGGCATCCCAGTGTTCCCCAGAACATGCCAGTGTGCCCCAGTACACTCCCATGCACCCCCTGCAGCCCCACAGAACATCCCTGCTCCCCAGTGTTTTCCCAGGGATGCCCCATTGCCCAGGGCTCCCATTGCATTCCCTTCCATCCCATCACAACCCACTACAGCCCAGTGCACCCCACGATACCCCAGGACACAGCCCCTTCCCCAGGACCTCCACTGCTTTCTGTGCCCCACCACACAAGCTCACGCACCCCATTTTCCCTGGAGTCACCTTCCCAAGGACCCCATCGCTTTCCCCTGCCTCCCAGTGCACCCAAGTGTGTCCCTCACCCAACCTTTCTCCCCAGCTCCCTCTGTCTCTCAGGGTGGATGATGTTTTGCAGCAGAAACACCAGGTTCCAGATCTTCCAGATGCTGAAGTGCTAGTGCACCCATCTCCTCCATTGCTGGTGAGCAGCATCAGGGCATCTCCAGCCCCACAAAGGGTCCTGGGTGGGCAGAACGTGGATCTAGAAGCAAACAGAGGAGACTGTCCATGCCCTGTGTCCCAGGCCACGCTGGACAGAGCTGCCCCCATGACTTTTGTTGCACCCAGCGGGGCTCTACGGACCCAGAGGGTCACCGTGCAGGCCAGGCTGGGGCTCTGGGGCCTTACAGACCCCAAGGATCACCCTGAGGGCTGGGCAGGGTTCTGGGAGATGTAGGGGCATCCGGGGCTAATGACACACTGGCCAAGGAGCTCTGGGTGCCACATGGATCTCAGGAGAACCAAGTCTTGTCCTGGGTTGATTGAGGGCTCCAACTCTTCTCTCCTTCCCTGGGTCTCTGCAGAGAGACGGTGGGGAGAAGCCTCCCCTCATGTCCCAGCTGACACTGGAGGTCTCATTTTGGGCTCTGATTTCAGAACTGAAACTGATGGTGACAGCCGTGTCCTGTCCCCCTCCAGTGACATGAGGAGATGATCATCCCTGGATGACCCCGTCTGATCCCCTGGGAGCCCTGGGCCATTTCCCTCTCATGATCGGTAAATCCCTTCAGCAAAGCTACGCCTGCGTGTGGATGTGTGTCCGTGTCCATGCTCCCACTGCTGTGCCGGTGCCCGGACACCTGGGTCCTCTCTGTCACTCTGCCCGACACGTTGCCCCTCATGTCGTGGCCTCAGCAGAGGAGGTTTTTACCCTCATGATTCTGCAAGTATTGCACTAAAAAGCTGCACCCAGCGCATGTGCCTGATGTGCTGCTCTGAATCACATCAATAGTCAAAACTGCTGTGTTTGCTCCCCTCCCAACTAGAGCAAAGTGAACACCTGCATTTCACTCTCTTTCCCAAAGAGCCGATCGTAGGAAGTTACCTTCACATCCTAGGATGGAAAAAAAAAAAAAGAGAAATAGGAAAAGCAGTCCAGACAATGGAAAACAAAATGGAAAAACATTCTATAAGGAAACAAAAATTTTGCAAGAGGCATCCACCTGTATTTCATATCAGAAATACGCTCAGTGCCGATGTTTGCAACACGAGGTGTACAACGTGGCATTCTCTGCACTGCTTTAAATCTGTTATATAGTATTACTAGATAAGTAAAACAATGATTAACTTGTATGAAACCTTGTTTTCATCAGAGTGCACCCACTTCACCTTGTTTCCTCTGACAAGCTGTTCAACTGGCCATATGGGAGAGATTCTAAGGTAATGTCTTGAGGACTCATGTTGGAAAGTAAATGTGGAAAAGCAAGATGTGCGGTTCCAGCCACCTGGATGATAAAGGAAGATCAATACTAACGTGACCATCTGGACGGTCAAAGACATAATACTAACATAATAATATATAAAGGGCCTTGGACAGATTACTTTGAAGTACATTTCTCGTAATTGTAAAAAGTTATAGCCCAGACTCGTGAGAATGGTATCTCGGGCCGGATAACCGCCCCCAAGTGCATGGGATGTGTGAATGTCCTTGGGCCTGGTCTGTGAACGAGTGGAAAAACAAGGGAGACAAACATCACATGAGTTTAGTGTGTTTTTAACAACAATTAGTGGAAAAACACCTTTTGTAAACATCTTAGTCCAGGCCTGTACCTGGTTTTGAACAGTGGTACTGTCTGATGGCTTTCCTCCTCGTCTCCAGATGGATGTGGTAGAAAATATAAAGCAAGGAAACGTCCTTTGGCCCAGCCGAGCGCCCCCTAGGGGAGGGGGGGCCTGTCATCCCCGGGCCTGTCACTGCCTGCTGTCCCCCCTGTGAGCAGCGAGGCCTCTGATTCAGCTGCAGTTTGTACTGTAACCGTGCATTTCTTGCTGTGGGCAGTAGCGCTCCAGGCTGAGTTGGACACCTCTGTTTCCCTCTAGACACTCTTCCAGAACGTTGTGCCCCACCACTGCCTGGGCTGCATCTGGTCCCGAAGGGACAAGAAAGAGAACAAACAGCTGGCACAGAGCATCAGAGCCACCATCTCGCAGTTCAACGCCGTCACCAACTGCGTGCTCAGCACCATCCTGGAGAGCAAAGAATTAAAGACACAGCCAAGAGCGAAGATCTTGGAGAAGTGGATCCGTATCGGACGTGTAAAGCGTTTATTCGCGACTGTTTAACGTTCCTTGTGCGGGTGCCGTGGAGCTGGGGGGGGACAGGGGGGTTGTAGCGGGGAGTGATATTTTTGATGCTCAGTATTTGTAGAGCTGCCCGCTTAGCAGGGAGAATGTGCAGCAAGCAGGACACGGGGCAGACAGAAGAGCACTGACTATTGGTGATGCTGACGTTTAACGCTCCTGTGTTTCTAACCGCTCCTTTCACAGCAATGTAGGATCCTGAACAACTTTTCGTCTCTGAAGGCCATCGTTTCCGCCTTGCAGTCCACCTCGGTTTATCGCCGGAAGAAGACCAGGGCCTGCGTTCCAAAGTAAGGCTGTGCAGTGTGTCACTGGATGTGTTTTGGTGCTTTTATCTTTTCTGTGCCCAACTGTTAACGATTCTTGAGAAAAAAATTGTCCCCTGATCTGATTCAGAGTGCTTACAAACAACTTAAATCATTGAATCTTTTCCTGTACAGGGACACAATGCTGATGTTCGAAGAGCTTTGCGAAATCTTCTCCGACTGTGACAACTTTGCGACGAGCAGGGAGCTGCTGCTGAAGGTGGGAATGAGCTTGAGTTGCCAGGTTGTGATCTCACCCAAAGCCGAGCTCAGCCCTGTTCCTGACCAATGAGCTCCCGTATGCGGTGCTTTGGGGAAGACGGGTCTGTAAATCCCGGCTTTTCTGCTGGGGCGAGAGGTGCCGCACAGCGAGATTTGACGCAGAGGAGTTACGAATGAGCACTTTGGCTTATATACCGCTCTGTGCAGACATGAACCGCTGGCTGAGATACCAAGGATGATGTCGTGAAAGCATCATTTACAAGAGCGCTGTTTGGTGAAGCAGACTAGTTGTATTTGGTTTGCTTCCACAGGAGTATTCTAATTAGTATAATTATTACTTCTCAGTCAATTAATCCACCATTGCTCTGACCGTTTGCAGGGAGTCACACAAGGCACGGTACCTTACCTGGGTACCTTCCTCACTGACCTCGTCATGCTGGACACAGCCCTTCAGGACTATCTCGAGGTAATTTGGGGCAATTTTTGGAATCCTAAATCTCCTCCCTCCCTTGCAGACACTGTGTCTGCTCCTGCATCTTCCACTGGGTGCTAGTGCAGTTCTTAAAAAGAGAGGAATGTATTTAACAAATAGACTCAGGTACACGAGTGCTGTGGCTTATCCTAGAGCTGGAAACGGGTCTTTGTAGAGGCCTTTGGTCAGGGCAGCTCTGGCCCGTCCCTTGGTGTCGCTACTTCATCCTGTTCATCCTGTTTGTGATTAACTCCAGCCAAGCCTGTGCTCTTCTCCTCTGATCCCTTCTCTGTCCTTCCAACAGGGCGGCCTGATCAATTTTGAGAAGCGGCGAAGGGTAAGTGGAACGGTGACTGTTCTGTGATCGTTAGTGCCTGACGCTCTCTGCTAGAGCGTTCTCTTGGCGAGGCCTGTTGTCTTTGCTGGGCGTATCCAACAGCCGCTCACGTTACTCAGAGGGTGAGGAAGGAACAGTCCCCGGCACGCTGTGAACCTCTGCCGGGCTGTGCGGGGCAGCGCGGGAAGAGAAATTCCTTTTAGATGCGGGCAGCAGGGGAAGAGGAGCCGCAGGGCACTCGCTGCCGCGGGAGTTACGTCTGGGGCACGTTCCCCCCGTTTGGTGTTCACGGGAACACGTTACACGAGCGTGTTCTGTGTGCTGGGAGCGCATCAGACCTGCTGGCGTGAGACCTTTGCTGGCCACAAGATACAGTCTGTGACCATCTTCCTTGTGCTGCAGTAAATAGTTGTGGGTCAAAGGTGCAGAGAGCGAAGCGGGTACCTGGGACCGAGAAATCAAGGCTGAGCGTTGCCTTCCAGCCTGAGCCTTGTTGGTCAGAGATCAGTAGGAGCGAAGGTGCCGGGGTTTCCTCTGTCCGAGGGCAGTTTGTCCTGGATCTGTTGCTGCGTGTGTTTAGTGTATTAACGAGACTGGCTTGATTTTTCTAATTAGAATTCCTATTTTATTATTTGTTTTCTTAGGAGTTTGAAGTAATCACACAAATGAAGCTGTTGCAGTCCTCATGTAACAGCTATTGCGTGACAGGAGATGAGAAATTCGTGCAGTGGTTTAGGAGGCAGCGGCATTGAAGTGATGAGGAGAGGTAGGGTCTCAGCCCAGCTGGCGAAGCAGCTTTTCTTCCCCCGCAGGCAGGTTCAGGTTCTCTCAGCCTTGAGCTCTGCGCTGCCAGGAGCTGCTCCCGGAGAGTGGAAATACACACGCACAGAGCTGCGCTCCTCCTCGTGGGGATGAACCCTCTGGGACGTGGGAGTGACCCAGGGCTTCTCAAATATGGCCACTTTGAGATATTTAACTGACGGTATTGCCTGTTCTGCAGTTTCCGTCTGTCACGTGAAATCGAAGGAGCAGCTCCTGACCAGAGCACCGCAGCGGGCAGAGCTCAGAAGAGCGTGGTGAAGAGATTCAGCCTGTGAGTACAACGGGGAGGGGGTTTGGTGTGTGAATATGAACTGGAATAAATCAAACACCAGCTGACAAACCTGGCTGGGGATCCAGAGCACTGCAGTGCTGCGAGGAGACACCGCCAGCTAGAAATACGTATTGCTGTTGTCTCTTTCTATTGGTGTAAGTAGCCAGGAGGGTTATCGACTAAAGACTGCAGAAATAACTCTAAGGTGTCAAACAAAGGAACAATTTTAGTGCTGGATTATAAATTCAATTCAAATTTGCAGCAGCAAAACAGAGCAAATAAGGATAGAGTCTAATTTGCTATACACACACAAACAATAGGCCACTCGAGACAGGAAAACACAACAGCAGGTCAGATTGTTGAAGCAAGTGACAGCTGTGCTCAGCCCAGCTCTGTTGTGCTTTCTTTTCTCCCCTAGGCCGTTCCTGGGCTTGGGGGTGAGCGCCCACAGCACCCCCGTCAACGCGCAGCCCAAACCTGCTCCAGGTGGGAGCTCTGGGGACAGCACCATCACCATCGTCCCTCCCACCGACACTGCTGAGGAGCCTCAGCACAAGGTAGGGCCCGGGCCCTGTGTTCAGCACAAACAGCCTGTGCGAGGCTGCTGACGCTGCCGGCGGCCCCAGGCGCTTGCCCAAGCCTGTGGGTCTTGACTGGAGCGTTGCTGGCAGTGGAATGGAGGGACCTGAGCTCTGGGAAAGGCGATTTTGGGGGGAGGGCTCATGTACATCAGCCCAGCCTAATTCTGGGGCAGGCAGAGCAGCTGAGCAAGTGAGAAGCAGGTGAGGTCAGAGCTCACCAGCCCTGTGGTTTGACCTGCCAGGAACTGCCCAGACCAAGCCTGGGCTGGGCTGGGTTCCGTTCCCAGGGAGCTTTGTCCTGCAGACTCTGCTCTCTTGACCTAAGCTGCCTTAATTGGGTTGCCGAAGCCCTTGTTAAGGCTGTTGTGCTGAAGAGTGTCATCTTTAGCTTTTGGATCTTTGAAATTAAATGGTAATGAATGTGTTTGATCTCGTCTCCCCCCTTGCTGCCATCTGATGACAAGTGCTCCAAGAAGTGCCCCGGCCCCGTGACTCCCGTTCCATCAAAAGAAGTGCCGCCAGTCCTGCCAGTCTACAACCAGCAGAGCGGAGAGAGCTGCGTCATCCGCACCAGCGTAGAAGAGGACAGAAGCGGCAACATCTACAGGAGCATCCTGGTGAGCGGTGGGAACAGCAAAGCGCTGTTACTGTGGGTGGTGTTTTCACCCCAGGTGACTTGAATGGTGCTTTTAGTTTCGGAAACACCTATTCCCCGATCAGACCTCCTTGACAGGGAACGTGACCGATGTTACAAATCAAAACATGTGGAGCAGGGGATGAATGAGAGGTTTGCAAAGAGCATCTCT
This sequence comes from Patagioenas fasciata, assembly GCF_037038585.1. NCBI lineage: Eukaryota > Metazoa > Chordata > Aves > Columbiformes > Columbidae > Patagioenas > Patagioenas fasciata. The sequence goes on from NC_092530.1 coordinate 2,242,373, forward strand.
CAAGGTTTCTGGCCTTGAAATTGAAGCTTGTATTTGATCAACAATGCCAAGGGAAGCACTCTGAGCAAGTGCCGGCTTTGCTGCCCCTGCTCTTCTGCCAGCGCCGGCTGTTGTGTGTCCAGCTCAGCACTGGGGTGTGTGAGCTGTGACACAAGGTGCCCCTTCCCCAGCAAACCCAGCTCCAAGGCCCAGAATCTTTGCAGGACATCGCAGAAAGTGTTTAGCAGGGGAGACTGTGGATTAATGGATGTCTGCAAACAGCAGCTGGGGCAGCTCTTGCTGCGGATTCGATGGCTGCTGAGAACAAGGTCTCACCTCTCCGAGCGGTTGCTCAGGAGAGCAGAGGCTGTGATTTCCTGCTGCATTTCTAGAGCAGTGTCTGTTGTCTTGAACTAACTCCACCCCCAGGTGTCGCAAAGAGCGTGTTTTAGCGTCTGGCAGAATCTGCGACTTGGTTACCAAGCGACTCCTTGCAACTCCCTCTTTGCAGCTGAGTAACCAAGAGAAGGCTCCTGCTGTCACCCAGCGAGCCATGGAGAAGCACAACCTGCAGTCTGGCTCGGCTGAGGATTACGAGCTGGTCCAGATCATCTCCGAGGACAAAGGTGGGGAAGCAGAACTCTGCTGCTGCTGCTGCTGCTTGAAGAGCTCTGCTGCATTTTGCCGGCAAGAGTAACATGCGGAGCGACGTCAGAAACGCCATCGCCACGTTGTCCCAGCTGCCGGTGAGAATAAACCCCCAACACTGAGTGGGGCGCCCATGAACGCTCGCTCTGCTCCCTCTCTTGCGGAGCTGGCGATCCCACCCAAGGCGAACGTGTTCTACGCCATGAGCACCCAGGGCAACGTCGACTGCATCCTGAGAAGAAAAGCTGCAGCACAGGAGGAGCCCGCACTTCATGGGTTGTAATGGCTGAGCTCTGGATAGGATTTACTGTTTATATTATAAGTATGTAAACTTTTTTCCCCCCAGTTTTAGTCTGGAGTTCATATATTTTAATATGTGACCTGTATATAATGTTTGAGCTTTGTATCATATTTAATATTTCTATAACGAGTATATTAACTTTTTTCCAGTTTTTGTCTGCAGTTAATGTATTTTAATACTTGATGTGTTTATCATATTTAATCTTTCCATACTTCTACAGAAACCTTCAATATTATATCATCTTTTTTCTACTGATGTCTGCTTGGAGTTCCTATATTTAAATAGCTGAGCTTTATAGAATATTTTAGCTTTGTATAATATTCAGTATTCACAGAATAAGTACGTAAACTTTTTCCACTAATTTCTCCTTGGAGTTAATATATTTAAATGTTTTAGCTGTATATAGTATTTGAGCTTTATTTAATATTTTTTATTTAACATACTGATATTTAATATTTATGTGATATTTTTATTTAATGTACTAATGTTTAATATTTATTTAATATGTTTATTTAATGTACTAATATTTAATATTTATTTACTATGTACATAGACCTTCCCCAATAATTATTTTCTGGAGTTGATATATTTTATTACTAAATCTTTATACAATATTTGATCCTTGTATAATATTTAATATTGATATGATAAGTATATCAACTTTTTTCAACCCATTTTTGTCTGGAGTTAATGTATTTTAATGTTTCTTCTGTAGATAGTGTTTGAGCTTTATATCACATATCTAGAGATGCATATAAAATAAATAGAGAAACTTTTTTCCACCCTTTTTTTCTGGAGTTAATAGATACTAATAACTGAGCTTTATAGAACACATCATCTTTATTTAATATTTATAGAATAAATACTTGAACTTTTTCCCACCAATTCTTGTCTGGCATTAAAATATTCTAATATTTGATCCCTATGTCATATTCAATCTTTACATGGATGTAACATCTCTATAATAAATACGTAACTTTTTTCCACTAATTCTTCTCTTGAGTTAATATATATTAAGATTTGAGCTTTTATATCATACATAATCTTTATTTAATACATAATCTTTATTTACATAAGAAATCTGTGAACTTTTTTCCCCCACCAATTCTTGTCTGGCGTTAAAATATTTTAATATTTGATCCTTATGTAGTATTTAGTTTTTATAGATATGTAACATTTCTATCATAAATACGTAACTTTTTTCAACTAATTTTTGTTGGAGTTAATATAGTTTAATATTTGATCTTTATATCATATTTAATCTCTATATATTATTTAATGTTTCTATAAAAATACGTAAACATTTTTCCAGTATTTTTTGATCTGGAGTTACTAGGATTAATATTTAAGCTTTATATAACACATAATCTTTATTTAATATTTATATAATAAATACTTGAACTTTATTCCACCAATTCTCGTCTGGAGTTAGTAGATTTTAGTGTTTGATCTCTAGATAATATTTGATCTTTATATGATATTTAATCTTCGTATAATATTGAATGTTTCTATAATAAATAGATTAACTTTTGACCACTAATTTGTGTCTGGAGTTAATATATTTTAATGTTTGATTTTGTATTCTATTTAATCTTTAGTTAATATTTAATACTTATATAATACTTATATACTTATATACTTATATACTTTATACTTATATAATACTTATATAATACTTATATAATAAATATGCAAACGTTGTCTGGAGTTAGTAGATTTTAATGTTTGATCTTTAGATCATGTTTGAGCTTTGTATAATATTTAATGTATCTATAATAAATAGATGAACTTTTTAACACTATTTTGTGTCTGGAGCGAATGTATTTAAATATTTGATCTCGTGTAACATTCCATCTCTCTATAACCTTTAATGTTTCTATGATAAATACGTCAACTCTTCCCGCTCATCAGTGTCTCGTTCATCTCTTTTCCTCTCTGAGACTGCACCGCGGTCTGAGAGTTTCCACCTTTTCCCCATTGGCTCCATCACGGCATTTGTTGCTCCTGGCAAAAAGACGACCCCGAATTTAAGCTGCCTCTTGCGTTCTGGTTGTACTTCAACTGCCCGGGGAGCCAGCACACTGTTGTCAGGTTGTCAGGTTCTGGTGACAGCCTTAGAACCGGTGACGTGCACCAACCCTGCCTGTGACCTTGGTGTGAGCAGCTCCACTTGCTCCTCACCCTGGGGAAACTGCTCCTGGCTCTGGGTCTGTCACCCTCGCTGCGGGGTCTGCACCAGCCGGGGCTCCGGGGGCTTCGCTCTCGTGCTCCACAGCAGAGGACAAACCCCACGCTCACAGGAGAACACAATAACTCATGGAGCAGCTGAGCTTCACAGGAAAGGGGAAAAATAGCAGAAAAAGAGCAGAACAGCGGAGAAGGGTTTGCACTGGCTCCTGCCTTCCCAAAACACAGTCAGTGCTGAGCAGGGAAAGCCCGGACAGCACCAGCCCAGGAGCTGAAAGCACAAGTGCGGTCACCTGCTGAAGTGAAGGGTGTTTGGGGTTGCACTGGGAAGCAGTTTTAGTCCTTCTGGGGGACCAGCCTGGGTGGTGCTCACCGCATTGGGAAGAAGAAACCCAAATGAACAAACAAGTAGAATTTCTGGTAGATATGGGGGCAACACTAATGAAAACCTGGATAGAAGAAACTCCAACCCCATGATGGGAGGGACCTTTTCTTGTTTTGTTAACTACAGAAACAGCTGTTGGGAGGGCAGGGAAAGGATGGACACGCGTCTCTCGAGTTAGAGGAGCCCTGACGGAAGAAAGAACCTTGAAAGTATCTCAAGAACCAGGGGAACTGAAATTGAAGTTGACACGGGATTGGTGATGTAACTACTATTAGTGTTATTGATGTGAATGCCCAGTATAAATGAAAATGAGAATGGCTTAATAGCTAAATGTGTTGAACCGAGTTGTATATGTAATTCTCATTTTATATCTGATGTTTAGGTTGTAAATGGACTGTGGTATAAGCATATCCACAAAGGGAACTTACCGACAGGATTGTGTAAGAAATGTCTAAGAACACAAGATCAGGAAACCAGAGCTCGGTTGAGGATTCCAGTTGCCGCTGGAAGAATAGAAAAAGAATAGCGGAGAATGGTGGGAGGTATTTACGGAAGGGGTGAATGGGAATTTAGAGCCCACCAGTGATGAGGAGAACAGAGTGCAGACAGAGAAACCACATTCCGTGTTGCTCCTGTTGTTCCTGGGAAGTGAAGGCCAAGAGTTGGGAAACGATAAAAAGTCGCCACGCTAACGGTAAAAACAGGAAAGGCGGGGACACGGCCCTTGCTGCTGAGAAGATGACGAACTCGGCTGCGGCTGCAACCTGCTCGGCCAGAGAGGCAGAGGGTGCAGAACCCTGGACCTGATCCCCTTGCTGGCAGTGGTGACTTATTGTTCCCAACTTAGCCTGGCCAATCCCTGTACCAAGTGCTACGAGCGTGTGAGAATAGGGAGACTAACCCAACATGTTCTTCATTATCACGCTCCTATTAATTCTGGATGTTATGGTAGAACAAAATTGGAGAAGTGTGAAATCCAAGGGCAGGAATGATGGGTAGCAACTAACCTAGAGAAAGGTGGACTCGCTGTAGGCTCTGCCTCCTGCCCTAGGGGAGAACAGAGGATCTGTTTTACACAAGGTGGTGAGTGGGGCTATTCAGACGGGGGGGAGTGCAAGATCAGTAGAAGGAGGAGTTAGTTAAGAGTGCCACTCAGGAATTAAAAGGAAAGCAAGAGCAACAGAAATTGGTACAGAACAGCAGTGATTGGTATGAGGAAATAAGGCAAAAAGACAAAGGATTACAATTACCGACAGCAGGGAAAAACCTGTTTATAGATCTTATGGAAAAGACAGCCCGAGAATTAAATGTCACCTCGTGCTGGATATGTGGGGGGTCTCAAATGACTGAATACGTTGGACGAACCCCTTGTCAGTTAGCGTTGAGGGCAAATTCGTCAAGTACCTCTATTCCTCCCACTTGGTGGCCAGGTCCACCTAATGGATATTGGTCTCGAAACTGTAGCCTGGTGGAAGAAAATAGGGTTCGTGATAGTATGTGCATTTCTGCGTTTACTGTTTGTGCCATGCATGATCCCGTGCTTTATTCAGTTACTACATTCAGCAGTCCAAGGCATGCAAATCTCAGCCATGCCTATCGATCCTGAAATGGCAGCAAAAGGAACGGGGTATAAATTAATGATTTTAGGCAGGTGCTGGCTAACTTTGAAGTCAAAGCACGAATCAATGGGATAAAAAGCAAAAAGGGGAACTGTGAGAAATGCAGCTGTGGTTCGTGCTGAGAAGATGTTTAATGTTTACAGATATAACCAAATGGGGCACGGGCTCTGAACCTGGAAAAGGAAAAGGTGGTGAAGTTCTATGTAAAAAGTTAGGAAACTTGTTTATGAAGTTATATTGATAGAGGGAAATAACATTTTAAAGGGTTAACCAACTACATAGTAAGAGCCTACTAACGAACTAACACTTTAAGCCACAGAATGAATATCTAGTTCAGAACTGTATGTAAGCAATTGTGCTAGGAATCTTTAAAGGGCCAGGAGTAAAATCCCAGCGCGTGGTGCGTGTGCGTGAAGCAGCTCCGGGAGCGCTCGCCCCGGGCTCTGCCGCAGCACACGTTGTGTTCCACGCACAGTCTGATGCCCACGCTCCCGGCTCGGTCCGTCCGTCCCGCTCCCGGCGCCTTGTCCGGCTGAGCAAGGGCTCGGACTGCGGGCGGGCTGAGGGCGGGGCAAGGGGGCGCGCGCGGAGCGGCGGCGAGCTGCGATTGGCCGGCTGCGGGCGGCGCGTGCCACCGCGAGGCCGCGTCCGGTCGCCGTGGTGCCGGCGGAGCCGTCGCCGCCGTTGGCGTGGGGGCGAGCGGTCGGTGCGAGAGAGAGCGGGAGTGCGGGGCTGGCGGAGCCGGCAGCAGCCCTGCCTGCGGACGCGGACACAGCGCCATGTGCGGGATCGGCTGCGGGCCCTGCTGCGGACGGGTATGAGCGAGCCGGGCCCCGCCGCCCGCCCTCCCCCGGGGCCGCGGGGCACACGGGGCCGGGGGCGGGGGGGCAGCTCCGAGTGGCGAGAGGAGGGAGTTGGTGACTGCACAAGTGACGGGACGGGAGGAAACGGCCTCCAGTTGGGCGGGGGAGGCTCAGGTTGGCTATTGGGAACATTTCCTCCCAGAAGCGGGAGGGAGTGCGGTCTGGGTGAGCGGGCAGTGAGGTGACTGCGAACTGGCTGAGGGGAAGAAGCCAGAGAGTCGTGGTCAATGGGGTGGCGTCCAGTTGGAGGCCTGGATCTCATGCAGTGCCTCAGGGGTCAGTGCTGGGGCCTGTATTATTCAATATATTCATCAAGGATTTGGATGAGGGACTAGAGTGTCCTGTCGGCAAGCTTGCTGGTGACACCAAGCTGGGAGGAGTGGCTGATACACCAGAGGCTGTGCTGCCATCCAGAGACCTGGACAGGCTGGAGAGCTGGGCAGGGAAAAATTTAATGAAATATAACAAGGGAAGGTGTAGAGTCTTGAATCTGGGCAGGAACAACCCCAGGTTCCAGTGTAAGTTGGGGAATGACCTGTTAGAGAGCAGTGTAGGGGAAAGGGACCTGGGGGTCCTGGGGACATTTATTCATCTTTCAGATGAATAAATATGATCAAGACCTCACCTTTTACGGAAAGCACTTCTGATGTCTAAACAAGAGATGTGTTAATGATGCAGCAATAACAATTTCCATTTTGTCCGTTATATAGAAGGTATTTGTTTTGTACTCAGAAGCAGTGATTTTATTTCTGAGCACAAAATTCGACCACCCCACCTCCCCCCACTGCCCCCCTCTCCCCCCAGAAAACCCCAAACCCTACACAGGTAAATTGTCCCTTTAGTGCTAAAAAATGTAATAGTTCTTTTTGTAGTTTCACTTCATAAAAGGGATTTGTGTAATGCTTTCTCATTTCTTAAAAGGCATGGCTAAAAAAAAGAGATTAAATTTGAAATATAGTGTGATATATCACACTGAGGAAGGAAAACCATGAGCCAGCACTGGGCCCTTGTGGCCAGGAAGGCCAATGGTACCTGGGGTGGGTTAGAAGGGGGTGGTCAGTAGGTCAGAGAGGTTCTCCTGCCCCTCTGCTCTGCCCTGGGGAGACCACACCTGGAATATTGTGTCCAGTTGTGGCCCCTCAGTTCCAGAAGGACAGGGAACTGCTGGAGAGAGTCCAGTGCAGCCACCAAGATGCTGAAGGGAGTGGAGCATCTCCCGTGTGAGGAAAGGCTGAGGGAGCTGGGGCTCTGGAGCTGGAGAAGAGGAGACTGAGGGGTGACCTCATTAATGTTTATAAATATGTAAAGGGTGAGTGTCAGGAGGATGGAGCCAGGCTCTTCTCAGTGACAACCAGTGACAGGACAAGGGGTGACGGGTACAAACTGAGACACAAAAGGTTCCTCTTAAATTTGACAAGAAACTTCTTCATGGTGAGGGTGGCAGAGCCTGGCCCAGGCTGCCCATGGGGGTTGTGGAGTCTCCTTCTCTGCAGACATTCAAACCCGCCTGGACCCCTTCCTGTGGAACCTCAGCTGGGTGTTCCTGCTCCTGGATGAGCTTTCCAGGTCCCTTCCAAGCCCTGACATTCTGTGATTCTGTGATTCTGTGAAAGGGTTATTAGACATTGGAACAGGCTGCCCATGGCAGCGGTGGAGTCACCATCCCTGGAGGGGTTTAAAAAGCACATAGATGAGGTCCCGAGGGACATGGGGCAGTGCCAGGGGTGGGTTGACGGTTGCACTCGATGGTCTCTTCCAACCAAAATGTTTCCATGATCCTATCTATTTTTTGCATTGTAATAGTGTCTGAATTTCAGGGTTCATGTGATCTTGTCCCGGTACTTTTGCAAGGACATGAAAAGTAAATGTGTTGCTATCTGCAATTCAAAACTGTTTTTCCGTTGTTTTCTAACAGGCTCGGAACTTCCCCTTTCGGAACCTGTCTCTTTGGAGATGCTGGAGAAGACCAAGGAGGAGGACACCCAGGCAGAAGAGAGACGAGGAAGATGTGGAGTCTCTGCACAGCCTTGAGGAGACTCTGACCAAGCCAACCAAGGAAGAAGTGGAGAGCCCAGAGTGTACTGAGGAGACTCCAGAGCGCATTGAGCAGACTCTAAGCGAGACAAGAGAGGAAGATGTGGAGACTACAAGCAAGGTATCAGACAAAGACGCAGAGACTCCAGAGCGCATTGAGAACGGTCTAAGCAAGGCAACAGAGGAAGACACAGAGACTGCAGAGTGCACAGAGGAGACTCCAAGCGAGCCAACTGAAGAAGACGTGGAGACTCCACAGAGCCTGGAAGAAAATGTGAGGAACCAACCTGGGGAAGATGTGGAGGTTCCACAGAGCGTTCAAGAGGCAAGTCACTGGTGCACAGACAGTTCTGTATGACTTAGGGATATTTTAGAGTTAAAAGAGGTAAAAAAAAAACAGAAAAGCAACCCCCAAAAAAACCCCAAACCCCAGCTTCCCCAAACCAGGATTTGGTTGCACTGCACTCAAATCCTTTCTAATTGAGTTGTTGCTGTGCTTAAGGCTATGGTAGTCAGTAAAGCCCTGAAACTTTAATTATTCAAGTGGTATGTATGCAGAAAAAGCATTATGTGGTTGCAGGGGGACCAGTATATATATTTCTGAAGTTAATTGTTACATCTATTTTCAATTCTCTAGTGCTTTGCTCCTCAACATGTATCAGCATGTTAATACAGCGGCTGTTAGTGGTGGGGTTCAGGAGATCTGGACTCTCTGGTTTAATTCTTACCTCTTTCATTGACTTGTGCAGTAAGTTGTGCACTCAGCTCCTCTCTGCTTTCAGTTAAAAGCCCAAAAAGGCCCAGGTAACTGAAGGCAGCTAAAAAGTGGCAACTGAAGTGAGCGTTGTTGAGGTGTTGTGAGATCCTGGTGCTGGCATGCTGGTGTCTGCAGCCTGCGCTTGTGCAGGGACCATGTTCCTTTCTCTCTGACTTGTTTCTCTTGGCCCTTTTCCTGGCAGAGCACAACTGAGGATGGAGCTGAAGACGCACAAGAAGGAGCTGTTGACTGCGACAGCCTGAGAAGAGCGCAGATCCAGCAGACTGACAGCGAAGGAGCAAGATGGCTCGGGGTAAGTAAAGCTGGCATGGTGGCCAAGCCCCCAGCTGATCAAAGTGTCCTCACTTCATTGCAATCGGTGCAGCTGTGGCAGTTTGAGCCAGAGGGTCAGGAGGTGGGTAGAACTTTCATGTTATGTTGCGATGTTTCTACATTTTCTTCAGGATCCAAGGCAATAATATAAGAACTTGCTTTGGTGTAGTGTCCAGGTTGGTAGTATAGAGACTTTGAGTGGCAGATTTCCCATCTCTGCCTCCTGTTTTTACCGGGAGAAATAGCAGAAAGTATTTTTGACCTCCTGTACATTTTCCAGCTGATGGGAAGAGTTCTTAGTGATGCTGCATTTGTAGAGTGATTTGGAGGCTTTTCAGCTGAAAAGCGTTGGCTGGTAGTGGATGTGTCTGAGAGAAATGCAGCTCTAACTGAAAATTTCATAGAACCTGTGTTGAATGGAATACAACTGGTTTTGTTCATTTTGAGTGAGTTGGGCTTTATTACCAATTCCTTTAAGTACTGAGAAGCTTGAAATCTTGCTTAGTATCTTCTTGTAGAGGTTGGAGTAAGTGAAGGAACTTAGATCTTTCATGCTGCAAGAAGTCTGAGAAACCTTTCTTAAACTTCTGGATGCTAAGAAAGCATCCGGGGTTTTTGAATGGTTGGCCCTGTTATGAGAGAATGGTCAGTTTCAAAGGCAACCAGGAGATTACAGCTTAAGCACTGGAAACACTTGCCTGTTTCAATAAGAAATGTCTTGATTGTCCTCCAGTATTTGATACAGCATTTGGTGTTTGGAGAGCCCAAACCGACAAAATTGTTTAGTAACTAGAGATGGACTATTCCTGTGAAAAGGTGGAATGGAATCTGTGTTTCGTTGTGCAAGCTCTGTCGGGGCTCTGGCTTCTGTCTGAGTTTTGTGCTTTGTCTTTGTTTCCACTTTGTAGGCTGAAGGGGACCAGTTCCCTGCAGGACACACTGTCAGCCCGGACGAGACGTGCAACAGCAGGGCCCTGAAAGCTGGAACTTTGGAAAAGCTGGTGGAGACGCTTCCGACGGCCTTTGCTGATAATGACTTCACATACATCAGCATCTTCCTCTCCACGTACAGGGCCTTTGCCGATAATGACTTCACATACATCAGCATCTTCCTCTCCACGTACAGGGCCTTTGCCGATAATGACTTCACATACATCGGCATCTTCCTCTCCACGTACAGGGCCTTTGCTTCCACCAGCACAGTCCTGGAACTGCTCCTGGACAGGTGAGAGCCGGGACAGAATGGAAACTGAGCCGTCATTTATTATACACGACAGGGGGATGTTGACAGAAAAGAATCCTGCAAAATTCAGGATTTCAGCGTAAACACACCATGTGTAAATGCACGTTGCCCACATCCCAAATCTCATTAAAGCTTAAGCGCCAGGTGGGGAAAGCGTGCGTGGTCTGACCGCTAAGGAACCAAACTGGGACCGACACAAGAAAACCAATACAGCTTGTCCCTTAAAAAAAGACCAGTGCACGGGGGATATGTGCAAACCCTTCATCTCTGCCGCAGCTTCCCCAGCCACGGTGGAATTGTCCAGCATGAAGCCCTTGTCTTCATGCCAATTGTATATGAATATGCCAATATCTATATGTTTATGCCAATTGTATATGGATTACGCTGTTTGGGTTGCTCAGTAGAGGTTCCTCTAAACAGCCATCTCATTTTTTCAGATACGGAAACCTGGAGATCTCGGGCTCTGAAGAACATGGAACCCAGAATTCCCCCGGATCCAGCACAGTGCTCAGGACGTAAGTTTGGTTTTGCAGCGCCCAGCGAGCCCCAGTCAGGGTTCGGTGCTGGAGCGGGACGTGGGCAGCAGAGCTGTTGTTTCATTTGACAATTCACAGCCCTGTTTGCTTCAAGGAGCTTGTGTAAAGGCCAAGTATCAGCTGTCTCATAACACATCCAATAATACAACGCAGAGAAAATATGAATGACTGCGCTGGTTTCTCAAGGTGTAATTGAAGAAGCAGCCTTTAGTTTCCTATGAAGTATTATCTTAATAATATTTCTTGCCTAAAAAGAACAAATTAAATTCTGTGCTCACAGAAGTGTCCATACTGCCCTCACGTGGGGGATGAATGTCTCAGTGTTCCTGTTGTTATATTAGGTACAGATCCATGCGATTGCATCAATACCTGCTGCATACAACCCATGTGTTCTCTCTGAATTTGCTCACAGTGCGATGGCATCGATTTTACAAGCCTGGCTCGACCAATGTGCCGACGATTTCCGAGAGCCGCCCGAGTACGTGTGTCTGCAGAAGGTGCTGAGTTATCTGAAGAAGAACATGCCCGGCTCTGACCCGGAGAAGAGGGCGCAGAACCTCCTGGAGCAGTTCCAGAAAGAAGAATGGGAGAATGATGGTAAAGTACCTTTCTCTGCTGTCTGTGTGTTCTCCCAGCATCAAGCCTGACACATCCCCTTATCCAGGGCACAAAGCTTCCTGTGCCGTGAGCCGAAAAGTCGTAAGAGCTCACGTGGTATGTGAATGAGTACTGGAATCAACTTCCAGCCTTAGTAGGCAGACTGAGTTCTACTACATGCATTTTTCTCACGTTACCTGCGTGTTTTTCAGACCCCGTTGGCTCTGGAGCGCATAACGGTAGGACTGGTGTGCAGAAAAGGCCCAGGTTTAGACTTAGTGCTGCGGCAGCCAAGGCTGCTGATCAATTCTGTACAGCCCTGCAGCCCTGAATCCAGCTCTGGTTTAGTGCCGAGTCCAGCCCAGGGCGTCCGGGGGCCTGTCCTGAAGCTGCTGGAGCCACGATTGGTTTCGTATATTTTGCATTACTTTCTCTCCTCATCAGTAGTACTAGCAAAGCATGTTTTAACTTTCCAACTGGTCTCTCTCCCTTCTCCTCCTCTTCCCTTGAAACGTGGACATAAGAGCATTCTCAGCGTAATATTCTGGGGGTATAACTGCAGTCTTGTCTCTTTGCAGTTCAGCTGTTTTTCAGAGTATAGAATGCATAGATGCTGACAAGCAGATTATCAAAGTTCTGCAGTGTTAATAAGGAGTTGTTGTGGGGGGGTTGGTGGGTTTGTTCTTTCCAAAGAATGGTTAGTGAATGGGTTAAGGCACTTCTCAGCTAAGAGACCCTGAACAGCTCAGTTCTCCCTATTTCTTTTTCTTCTACCTTCTCTTTGCCCATTTAATCTTCTGGACCTTCTCTATCTCCCTAAAATATGCAGCACGGTGAGGCCGTTACCCCAGGCAGGTCCCTTTGCATGTTCTGTTCTTCTATGTAGTGATTTTCCAAATACCTGCTTTGATTACTTGTTTTCTGTATCAATTCACTGACTCGTGTTTTCCCCGCTGGCCAGACGCGTTCCACAGCCTTTCTCCCTGCAACCCGGACGAGGAAGAGGAACTGGAGATCAGCGGCCCAGAAGAATTCTCGCTGTCCCAAGAAGACCTGGTGGCAGAACAGCTGACATACATGGATGCGGTATGTAGATCATACGTATTACTTGAAATGCTCGGGGAAAGAGTTCTGGGCTTCTCATTGTTTGTTTGTTTGTTTTTTAACTTATATCGGTGTAAGTCTGTTGTTCCAGAACCGCTCTGTTGCTGGGACACAGAGCGCAGCTCTGCTTGGTTATCCAGACTTGCTTCATTGATTGGGCTTTTCCTTCAGTTCTTCTGAAGGTGTTTGTCTTTTTGTTATACAGTGTGGATGTAGACTGTGTGGCCTCTTTTGCAAAGTTTAGCATTTGACCCCTCAGAAATAGCGTATTTTGACTGTATCTTAGGCTACCTCACCTGAAGATGTAGAAGTACTCTGTAACTGTAGAGCTCCGATTTGGCTTATTTGTATCAATCTCTTTCAAAAGTATCATGATATAGAAATCTTTCCCCCTGGTAATGTAAGTGATAGAAAGGTGTCTTTTATTTTTCCAGGACAGTTTAGCTGACAGTTCTTTTAGGGCGTCAGGCCTAAAGAGTTATACCAAAGTGTATATTTTAAACTGGAGAGAAAACCAATATTTCCCTTTTAATACCATACTGGATTCAGCTGCAGTTTGTACTGTAACCATGCATTTCTTGCTGTGGGCAGTAGCGCTCCAGGCTGAGTTGGACACCTCTGTTTCCCTCTAGACACTCTTCCAGAACGTTGTGCCCCACCACTGCCTGGGCTGCATCTGGTCCCGAAGGGACAAGAAAGAGAACAAACAGCTGGCACAGAGCATCAGAGCCACCATCTCGCAGTTCAACGCCGTCACCAACTGCGTGCTCAGCACCATCCTGGAGAGCAAAGAATTAAAGACACAGCCAAGAGCGAAGATCTTGGAGAAGTGGATCCGTATCGGACGTGTAAAGCGTTTATTCGCGACTGTTTAACGTTCCTTGTGCGGGTGCCGTGGAGCTGGGAGGGGACAGGGGGGTTGTAGCGGGGAGTGATATTTTTGATGCTCAGTATTTGTAGAGCTGCCCGCTTAGCAGGGAGAATGTGCAGCAAGCAGGACACGGGGCAGACAGAAGAGCACTGACTATTGGTGATGCTGACGTTTAATGCTCCTGTGTTTCTAACCGCTCCTTTCACAGCAATGTAGGATCCTGAACAACTTTTCGTCTCTGAAGGCCATCGTTTCCGCCTTGCAGTCCACCTCGGTTTATCGCCTGAAGAAGACCTGGGCCTGCGTTCCAAAGTAAGGCTGTGCAGTGTGTCACTGGATGTGTTTTGGTGCTTTTATCTTTTCTGTGCCCAACTGTTAACGATTCTTGAGAAAAAAATTGTACCCTGGTCTGATTCAGAGTGCTTACAAACAACTTAAATCATTTAATCTTTTCCTGTACAGGGACACAATGCTGATGTTCGAAGAGCTTTGCGAAATCTTCTCCGACTGTGACAACTTTGCGACGAGCAGGGAGCTGCTGCTGAAGGTGGGAATGAGCTTGAGTTGCCAGGTTGTGATCTCACCCAAAGCCGAGCTCAGCCCTGTTCCTGACCAATGAGCTCCCGTATGCGGTGCTTTGGGGAAGACGGGTCTGTAAATCCCGGCTTTTCTGCTGGGGCGAGAGGTGCCGCACAGCGAGATTTGACGCAGAGGAGTTACGAATGAGCACTTTGGCTTATATACCGCTCTGCGCAGACATGAACCGCTGGCTGAGATACCAAGGATGATGTCGTGAAAGCATCATTTACAAGAGCGCTGTTTGGTGAAGCAGACTAGTTGTGTTTTGTTTGCTTCCACAGGAGTATTCTAATTAGTATAATTATGACTTCTCAGTCAATTAATCCACCATTGCTCTGACCGTTTGCAGGGAGTCACACAAGGCACGGTACCTTACCTGGGTACCTTCCTCACTGACCTCGTCATGCTGGACACAGCCCTTCAGGACTATCTCGAGGTAATTTGGGGCAATTTTTGGAATCCTAAATCTCCTCCCTCCCTTGCAGACACTGTGTCTGCTCCTGCATCTTCCACTGGGTTCTAGTGCAGTTCTTAAAAAGAGAGGAATGTATTTAACAAATAGACTCAGGTACACGAGTGCTGTGGCTTATCCTAGAGCTGGAAACGGGTCTTTGTAGAGGCCTTTGGTCAGGGCAGCTCTGGCCTGTCCCTTGGTGTCGCTACTTCATCCTGTTCATCCTGTTTGTGATTAACTCCAGCCGAGCCTGTGCTCTTCTCTGATCCCTTCTCTGTCCTTCCAACAGGGCGGCCTGATCAATTTTGAGAAGCGGCGAAGGGTAAGTGGAACGGTGACTGTTCTGTGATCGTTAGTGCCTGACGCTCTCTGCTAGAGCGTTCTCTTGGCGAGGCCTGTTGTCTTTGCTGGGCGTATCCAACAGCCGCTCACGTTACTCAGAGGGTGAGGAAGGAACAGTCCCCGGCACGCTGTGAACCTCTGCCGGGCTGTGAGGGGCAGCGCGGGAAGAGAAATTCCTTTTAGATGCGGGCAGCAGGGGAAGAGGAGCCGCAGGGCACTCGCTGCCGCGGGAGTTACGTCTGGGGCACGTTCCCCCCGTTTGGTGTTCACGGGAACACGTTACACGAGCGTGTTCTGTGTGCTGGGAGCGCATCAGACCTGCTGGCGTGAGACCTTTGCTGGCCACAAGATACAGTCTGTGACCATCTTCCTTGTGCTGCAGTAAATAGTTGTGGGTCAAAGGTGCAGAGAGCGAAGCGGGTACCTGGGACCGAGAAATCAAGGCTGAGCGTTGCCTTCCAGCCTGAGCCTTGTTGGTCAGAGATCAGTAGGAGCGAAGGTGCCGGGGTTTCCTCTGTCCGAGGGCAGTTTGTCCTGGATCTGTTGCTGCGTGTGTTTAGTGTATTAACGAGACTGGCTTGATTTTTCTAATTAGAATTCCTATTTTATTATTTGTTTTCTTAGGAGTTTGAAGTAATCGCACAAATTAAGCTGTTGCAGTCCTCATGTAACAGCTATTGCGCGACAGGAGATGAGAAATTCGTGCAGTGGTTTAGGAGGCAGCGGCATTGAAGTGATGAGGAGAGGTAGGGTCTCAGCCCAGCTGGCGAAGCAGCTTTTCTTCCCCCGCAGGCAGGTTCAGGTTCTCTCAGCCTTGAGCTCTGCGCTGCCAGGAGCTGCTCCCGGAGAGTGGAAATACACACGCACAGAGCTGCGCTCCTCCTCGTGGGGATGAACCCTCTGGGACGTGGGAGTGACCCAGGGCTTCTCAAATATGGCCACTTTGAGATATTTAACTAACGGTATTGCCTGTTCTGCAGTTTCCGTCTGTCACGTGAAATCGAAGGAGCAGCTCCTGACCAGAGCACCGCAGCGGGCAGAGCTCAGAAGAGCGTGGTGAAGAGATTCAGCCTGTGAGTACAACGGGGAGGGGGTTTGGTGTGTGAATATGAACTGGAATAAATCAAACACCAGCTGACAAACCTGGCTGGGGATCCAGAGCACTGCAGTGCTGCGAGGAGACACCGCCAGCTAGAAATACGTATTGCTGTTGTCTCTTTCTATTGGTGTAAGTAGCCAGGAGGGTTATCGACTAAAGACTGCAGAAATAACTCTAAGGTGTCAAACAAAGGAACGATTTTAGTGCTGGATTATAAATTCAATTCAAATTTGCAGCAGCAAAACAGAGCAAATAAGGATAGAGTCTAATTTGCTATACACACACAAACAATAGGCCACTCGAGATAGGAAAACACAACAGCAGGTCAGATTGTTGAAGCAAGTGACAGCTGTGCTCAGCCCAGCTCTGTTGTGCTTTCTTTTCTCCCCTAGGCCGTTCCTGGGCTTGGGGGTGAGCGCCCACAGCACCCCCGTCAACGCGCAGCCCAAACCTGCTCCAGGTGGGAGCTCTGGGGACAGCACCGTCACCATTGTCCCTCCCACCGACACTGCTGAGGAGCCTCAGCACAAGGTAGGGCCCGGGCCCTGTGTTCAGCACAAACAGCCTGTGCGAGGCTGCTGACGCTGCCGGCGGCCCCAGGCGCTTGCCCAAGCCTGTGGATCTTGACTGGAGCGTTGCTGGCAGTGGAATGGAGGGACCTGAGCTCTGGGAAAGGCGATTTTGGGGGGAGGGCTCATGTACATCAGCCCAGCCTAATTCTGGGGCAGGCAGAGCAGCTGAGCAAGTGAGAAGCAGGTGAGGTCAGAGCTCACCAGCCCTGTGGTTTGACCTGCCAGGAACTGCCCAGACCAAGCCTGGGCTGGGCTGGGTTCCGTTCCCAGGGAGCTTTGTCCTGCAGACTCTGCTCTCTTGACCTAAGCTGCCTTAACTGGGTTGCCGAAGCCCTTGCTAAGGCTGTTGTGCTGAAGAGTGTCATCTTTAGCTTTTGGATCTTTGAAATTAAATGGTAATGAATGTGTTTGATCTTGTCTCCCCCCTTGCTGCCATCTGATGACAAGTGCTCCAAGAAGTGCCCCGGCCCTGTGACTCCCGTTCCATCAAAAGAAGTGCCGCCAGTCCTGCCAGTCTACAACCAGCAGAGCGGAGAGAGCTGCGTCATCCGCACCAGCGTAGAAGAGGACAGAAGCGGCAACATCTACAGGAGCATCCTGGTGAGTGGTGGGAACAGCAAAGCGCTGTTACTGTGGGTGGTGTTTTCACCCCAGGTGACTTGAATGGTGCTTTTAGTTTCGGAAACACCTATTCCCCGATCAGACCTCCTTGACAGGGAACGTGACCGATGTTACAAATCAAAACATGTGGAGCAGGGGATGAATGAGAGGTTTGCAAAGAGCATCTCTCAGGGTTTCTGGCCTTGAAATTGAAGCTTGTATTTGATCAACAATGCCAAGGGAAGCACTCTGAGCAAGTGCCGGCTTTGCTGCCCCTGCTCTTCTGCCAGCGCCGGCTGTTGTGTGTCCAGCTCAGCACTGGGGTGTGTGAGCTGTGACACAAGGTGCCCCTTCCCCAGCAAACCCAGATCCAAGGCCCAGAATCTTTGCAGGACATCGCAGAAAGTGTTTAGCAGGGGAGACTGTGGATTAATGGATGTCTGCAAACAGCAGCTGGGGCAGCTCTTGCTGCGGATTCGATGGCTGCTGAGAACAAGGTCTCACCTCTCCGAGCGGTTGCTCAGGAGAGCAGAGGCTGTGATTTCCTGCTGCATTTCTAGAGCAGTGTCTGTTGTCTTGAACCAACTCCACCCCCAGGTGTCGCAAAGAGCGTGTTTTAGCGTCTGGCAGAATCTGCGACTTGGTTACCAAGCGACTCCTTGCAACTCCCTCTTTGCAGCTGAGTAACCGAGAGAAGGCTCCTGCTGTCACCCAGCGAGCCATGGAGAAGCACAACCTGCAGTCTGGCTCGGCTGAGGATTACGAGCTGGTCCAGATCATCTCCAAGGACAAAGGTGGGGAAGCAGAACTCTGCTGCTGCTGCTGCTGGAAGAGCTCTGCTGCATTTTGCCGGCAAGAGTAACATGCGAAGCGACGTCAGAAACGCCATCGCCACGTTGTCCCAGCTGCCGGTGAGAATAAACCCCCAACGCTGAGTGGGGCGCCCATGAACGCTCGCTCTGCTCCCTCTCTTGCGGAGCTGGCGATCCCACCCAAGGCGAACGTGTTCTACGCCATGAGCACCCAGGGCAACTTCGACTGCATCCTGAGAAGAAAAGCTGCAGCACAGGAGGAGCCTGCACTTCATGGGTTGTAATGGCTGAGCTCTGTATAGGATTTACTGTTTATATTATAAGTATGTAAACTTTTTTCCCCCCAGTTTTAGTCTGGAGTTCATATATTTTAATATGTGACCTGTATATAATGTTTGAGCTTTGTATCATATTTAATATTTCTATAACGAGTATATTAACTTTTTTCCAGTTTTTGTCTGCAGTTAATGTATTTTAATACTTGATGTGTTTATCGTATTTAATCTTTCCATACTTCTACAGAAACCTTCAATATTATATAATCTTTTTTCTACTGATGTCTGCTTGGAGTTACTATATTTAAATAGCTTAGCTTTATAGAATATTTTAGCTTGTATAATATTTAGTATTCATAGAATAAGTACGTAAACTTTTTCCACTAATTTCTCCTTGGAGTTAATATATTTAAATGTTTTAGCTGTATATAGTATTTGAGCTTTATTTAATATTTTTTATTTAACATACTGATATTTAATATTTATGTGATATGTTTATTTAATGTACTAATGTTTAATATTTATTTAATATGTTTATTTAATGTACTAATATTTAATATTTATTTACTATGTACATAGACCTTCCCCAATAATTATTTTCTGGAGTTGATATATTTTATTACTAAATCTTTATACAATATTTGATCCTTGTATAATATTTAATATTGATATGATAAGTATATCAACGTTTTTCAACCCATTTTTGTCTGGAGTTAATGTATTTTAATGTTTCTTCTGTATATAGTGTTTGAGCTTTATATCACATATCTAGAGATGCATATAAAATAAATAGAGAAACTTTTTTCCACCCTTTTTTTCTGGAGTTAATAGATACTAATAACTGAGCTTTATAGAACACATCATCTTTATTTAATATTTATATAATAAATACTTGAACTTTTTTCCACCAATTCTTGTCTGGCATTAAAATATTCTAATATTTGATCCCTATGTCATATTCAATCTTTACATGGATGTAACATCTCTATAATAAATACGTCACTTTTTTTCCACTAATTCTTCTCTTGAGTTAATATATATTAAGATTTGAGCTTTTATATCATACATAATCTTTATTTAATACATAATCTTTATTTACATAAGAAATCTGTGAACTTTTTTCCCCCACCAATTCTTGTCTGGCGTTAAAATATTTTAATATTTGATCCTTATGTAGTATTTAGTTTTTATAGATATGTAACATTTCTATCATAAATACGTAACTTTTTTCAACTAATTTTTGTTGGAGTTAATATAGTTTAATATTTGATCCTTATATTTAATCTCTATATATTATTTAATGTTTCTATAAAAATACGTAAACATTTTTCCAGTATTTTTTGATCTGGAGTTACTAGGATTACTATTTAAGCTTTATATAATACATAATCTTTATTTAATATTTATATAATAAATACTTGAACTTTATTCCACCAATTCTCGTCTGGAGTTAGTAGATTTTAGTGTTTGATCTCTAGATAATATTTGATCTTTATATGATATTTAATCTTTATATAATATTGAATGTTTCTATAATAAATGGATTAACTTTTGACCACTAATTTGTGTCTGGAGTTAATATATTTTAATGTTTGATCTTTAGATCATGTTTGAGCTTTGTGTAATATTTAATGTATCTATAATAAATAGATGAACTTTTTAACACTATTTTGTGTCTGGAGCGAATGTATTTAAATATTTGATCTCGTGTAACATTCCATCTCTCTATAACCTTTAATGTTTCTATGATAAATACGTCAACTCTTCCCGCTCCTCAGTGTCTCGTTCATCTCTTTTCCTCTCTGAGACTGCACCGCGGTCTGAGAGTTTCCACCTTTTCCCCATTGTCTCCATCACGGCATTTGTTGCTCCTGGCAAAAAGACGACCCCGAATTTAAGCTGCCTCTTGCGTTCTGGTTGTACTTCAACTGCCCGGGGAGCCAGCACACTGTTGTCAGGTTGTCAGGTTCTGGTGACAGCCTTAGAACCGGTGACGTGCACCAACCCTGCCTGTGACCTTGGTGTGAGCAGCTCCACTTGCTCCTCACCCTGGGGAAACTGCTCCTGGCTCCGGGTCTGTCACCCTCGCTGCGGGGTCTGCACCAGCCGGGGCTCCGGGGGCTTCGCTCTCGTGCTCCACAGCAGAGGACAAACCCCACGCTCACAGGAGAACACAATAACTCATGGAGCAGCTGAGCTTCACAGGAAAGGGGAAAAATAGCAGAAAAAGAGCAGAACAGCGGAGAAGGGTTTGCACTGGCTCCTGCCTTCCCAAAACACAGTCAGTGCTGAGCAGGGAAAGCCCGGACAGCACCAGCCCAGGAGCTGAAAGCACAGACAGAGAACCAGCGCCTGTCGGAGCTGTGGAACCGCTGGGCAGCCACCGGGTCTTGCAGATGGAAATAAATAGAAAAGTGCACCTACACGCACACGTACGGGTGAAAGAACAGTCGGCTCCACTGAAGCCGTGAAAGGGACACATTCATCTAATTCATTACATTTAGATCCTTAATTATTTCTCTCCCGTCCGTGAAACCTTCAAACCTCTTGTACTATTAATAACTCGCTTCCTAAATCAACTAAAAAAAAAAAAACCCACGCACCTCAAAACAAACAAACAAATAAAAAAAGCAAAAACCCCAGCTGCAGTGTCAAGTAGTTTTTAATAAATTGCTACTGCTCTGCTTAGGGAAATCAAAGTTAAACAGAACTCTGCAGTGTGTCTGTCCCTTCCGTCTCCAGCCCCCGGCGGGGAGAACTGTGAGGAACACCAGGGCCGTTTCATGGAGAAACTGCTCCCGTGGGATCACAACGGGTCAGGAGAGGAACGGCTGGGAACCCAGAGCTGTGCTGACACACGTGCTGCTCCTACCCGCACCGACAGCGGCACCGCGCTGGATGCTCCGCTTCGCAGACGTCCTGCTGCTGAGGGCCGCGCCAAGCGTCTGCCGCCGTCTGGAGCATCGCCGTGCTGCACCGCGCTTCACACAGAGCCGGGCTGCCGCTCGTGAAGCCAGAGCTGAGGAGGAAAGGAGAGGAGCTGTCAGAGAGCGACGCCCCCGCGGCGCAGCCGCTCCGCACGCTCACCACGCAACATGGACGCTGCTCCAGCCTGCGGAGCAGAAGGAACTCGGCTTCCCGGCACAACAGGCGCATTTCCACGGGCAGGGACTCCGTGGTAGAGCGACAGAGCTGAACGGCCTGCGCTGGCCTTCCCTGCCAGGCCTGCTCCCACCCCACGGAACAGCACACACAGCTGCCATTTTGCACCAGGTTTTATGCATTATCAAACCGGCTGACAGGTAAGAACACATCTTCTTGAGCAGAAAGCACAACATCCGCCAGGAGTTATTAAAGAACAAACACAAATGAAAGCCCAGGCGCACATACCCAACCGTACAGATCTCCAGCAGGTGAGTTTCTCGGTGGGAAGCGCAGAGAACATCCCAGCCAACCCAAGCAGTGCAGGCCGGTATCACCTGCCCTCTGAGAATCGTTTGTTTTTAAAAATAATCACCATACTCTGCAGCAAGTACATCAGAACCCATCCAAAAAAAGAGACAAGTTTGCTCCTCACGTGAAAAAATATCCAGCCAAGCTGCCTTTCCGTCCTGTAACGCACAATAATTCTGTCGGGGCTGTCGAGAACAGTACGGATGACACCACCAACATCTTGGTAAGTTGCTTTGGTTTGATAAGGATAATGTCAAGCAGTTCGTAACCAAACATTTTAAAGTTCCTGAAAGTCCTAACACTTGGTTTTACGGCCTAATTAAACAGGCCTGCAAACAGGCTGTGGAGCTTTGTTTTCCTGAAGGAATAAGTGGAGGCACAGGGGGTGAAGCAGGACATGGCATGGACCAACTCTTCCCTTTTGCAACCTCCACTCCTGCTGCCAGCTCCCAGGATTTTAGGCACGCCAAGATGGCAGCTCCGGACTGGGAGGCCCGTTCAGATCTGGCAAGTTTTGTGATTTGCAGAGGGGAAGCCAGCGATCCTTTTCTATCAGCGTGCGATGAAGGAGATGACCCTACATGGAGCGCTGCTCCAGGGAGCTTGATGGTTTTGGAAACCATTTTGATTCCCTTTGAATAAACAAACCCAAATACCCAAACACTCGCCCGCAGTTTCTCTCAGCGAACAGGGTTATAAAAAGCCTGTGAACCTACGAGGAGTAACAGTTACACAGTAGCCTAGTGACAGCGATCCAGAAAGGTATGAACACTTGTACACCTCTATATATTAATCTTTATAAATACAGTATTCTACACAAGGAACTGTAGAAAGACGTCATTCAAGGTTTGGTTTTTCTTTTACAAAAGCTTGCGAGGGCTTTTGTTCAGATCTCTGCTTTTTTTCCTGCCAGTCTGCATCACTCGTTCTTTTTCCTCCTTCATCTCCCGCCTCGCCCTGCGCGTCTCGGTCAGTTGTCACATCAGGT
Organism: Patagioenas fasciata; assembly: GCF_037038585.1. Lineage (NCBI taxonomy): Eukaryota > Metazoa > Chordata > Aves > Columbiformes > Columbidae > Patagioenas > Patagioenas fasciata. The sequence continues at coordinate 2,265,004 of NC_092530.1, forward strand.
CCAGGCTCTGTGCTCTGCCACTCGAAGCAGCGGGATGGAGACCACACGAAGAGCGGCTCCGCCACTGCCAAGGGTGAAAAGCCGGAGCGCGAGGCAGGTTCAGCGCCGACAGAGCCGCGGGGCCGCGGGCGGTCATAGCTCGTCCCTGGAGGACGGCGCGTCCAGAGACGACTGCGAGGGCAGAGCGTCCTTGTTCTGGCGTCGCTGTGGATCGTGCCCTGCTGCCGGGATTTCCAGGAGTGCGTTCTGCCCCAGTCCGCCGACACGGTCTCGTTGTCCCAGATGGTGGAGGTCTCTGTGTCGCTAAGGTAGCCGGGCTGCCCTGTGTAGTGCGTGGGGTAGACGAGCAGGGGTTCTGCTGAAAAGGCTTTCAAGTCTCTGGACTTGTAGTGCTCCATGTACTTTGCTCTAAAGAGGAGAGAAAAATCATCAGGGACAGAGTGAAATGCTTATAACTGCGAGATACAAGCCCATCCACTGAGTGAATGTGTCCCAAGCAGCACAGGTCGTTGCTGTGGTGGGGTCTGACCTTCTACCCACTGCATTCAGCTTTAGAAAAATAAAACGTGAGCATCACACCATCACACGCTGCATACTAAGCGCCGTGAGGTTTTGCGTAGCTTGAGTCAAACAGCATTAAAACACTAAAGAACCGAGTGATTATTAACCTGATCTTTTGTTGGTTTAGGTCTCAGTACTGATTGATAAATCAACATTTTTGCAGATGAAGTTGAAGAGCACGAAGTGAGCTCCATTTTCTGAAGTGCCCCACAGAGCACTCAAGTCATCAACCTGCTGAAAACTGTAACGTGAATAATTTGGACTCCAAGCTCCAAAATTAATCATTTATATGTACCACACTAAGTGTGCACACATAAACAAGGGTATACATAAGCATATATAGATATTAACACATATGATATACACTACACAAATCTACGAACCAGATCTTAATCATTCAGCAAGACCAAGCTCACGTGAACCCAAGTAACGAAGACATCCGACCTACTCACACCGGGTGCTTGTTGTACATGACTGGCAGAAATTCATCCACCGGCAACATCCTGCCGAAAGGCTCCGCTCCGATGAGCTTCTGAGCCCCCTGGAAGGAGATCGCGTAGCCCAGGGTCCAGTACGAGTAATCGGCTTCCACCAGGTTCATGACGTTGGGAACCGCTTTCTCAGGCTCCTGCACCTGCATCCTTTTCCGGCCAATGTAGCTTAAAGGGGGAAAAGACCACAGAAATCGTAACCTAAATGTGAATCTGCAGCAGTTAGGACCACACAACTGTCCATGTCAAGCGGGGAAGGACAAAGGGTGGATCTAAGAAGCAATCCCTGACACATTTCTATCCTGTACCACTCTCAGACATTCAAATCTTACCCCAGCGGGTGGTACAGATGTGAAAGACTTGATAAGGCAGCTGAGATGACACGGTCCAAGCCTCAGCGCTGAGCTGCGGCAGTTCCTCTGTCACAGCGGTGTCTCCAGACGACCAACACTGCCCACAAAGCGCACCAGTGGTACCCAACACAGCTGGGGCACCCCAGCACCAGCCTGGCCCAGAAGCAGAGTTATCCTGATGGGAAGAGCCATCAAGAAGCCTCTGCCACCTTTCCCTGCACTCCAGCATCACCCTCCATCGCTGCTGCTCATGTCCCCTGTGTGCCCAGAGCTTCACGAGGGCCAGTGACTCACATCAGCTCCCAGTCTAGCTGGGCTTGTTCAATGTCATCCATCAGCTTCATGAGCTTCCTCTTGAACTCGTCCTCAATAACAAGCGTCTTCTCCAGTTCTCTGTTCACCACCTGAAACAAGATGGTTCAGAAGTGATCACAGTGGCCCCGAAATCTCTGGGGGTCATCCTGACCTGGTCCTGGCCCTCTGGACCATACAGGTAGGGAGGCTGGAGAACCAGCCCCAGATTCACAGCTCAGCTGGGACGAGCTGTCCAAAAATATCCTGTGGCTGAGCATCTGCAACCTAGAAAAACCCTCCATGTGATGCTGCAGCACCTCAACCCCGTGAGCTACCATCTTGCACGACCACCTCCTCCTTTGACAACAAAGCCACTGTTCAGAAAAACCTGTTTCTGTTGGGAAAAAAAGTGTTTCTGGAATCTGGAGAATGATCCAGCACATCCAAAGTCTGGCCCTGGCAACTTCAAGAACACACATGCAAAGGCATCCTCCAAGTGGGTTCCCATCTTACCATCTGACCATTGGTGATGCAGAAGTCTCAAGCCCCAAATCATTGCCTGATTTCTCAGTGCTGAAGTCCCTGCTGCTGGCTGAAAGGTATTTGGATCATCCAACCATCACAGTCACATTTGGGCAGCTGCTGCCTTAGACCAGTCTTCTCTAAGCACCAAGTTGTTCTCCCTGCCTCCACATCCCACCTCGCTCGAAATGATCCCTCCCGTTGATGTCAGGCTGTGTAACTCCAGCACCTCCAACCAGCACAGCCCAGATCCTCTCAAGTGTGACTCCCCAGGTGACCAGGACAGATGGAAGCTACAGCTACTACAACCCAAACAATACCTGTTAGCTCAAGTAACAGAGATCCCTGCTGCTAAATTTATTTATGATATACCAGCTCAAAAAAAAAGCAGTTAGCAGAGCCACTGGAACTTGCTTCAGCACACATGAAGAACCAGGGAAATAAAACAGGAGTTTCTTTAATACCATTTGTTCTTCAAAACCTTCCTGCCTTTCTCCTAAACAAACTCACTCCAAACAGGCTATCAGATGGTCTGCAAAACCAATCGTGAAAACATTCTGATAAAAATCACTTGGCAAACGGAGAGTAGAGCTGAGAAAGCTGAGCAATGTGTTCAAGAGAACCCCTGTACGCGATCCCCTACAAACCAAGTAAAACCATCCTACACTTCCAGAAACCGGTATTATATTTGTCCTGGGACCGTCCGTGTGCCTTCCCACTGCTCCTGCCCTCAGCACCCTCCCCAGGGCACCCGCACCCCCCTCACCTCCTCCCAGATGCAGCAGTGGCTGAGGAAGCAGCCGATCTCTCCCCGGGTGAGGGGCCGCGAGGAGCACGGGTCCCGGTGTCGATGCTGAGAGCTTTGAGCTGACTCGTGTTCAGCGCTCTGAGAAAGAGAGAACACCTATCAGCATTTAAATAGAAAGTAAATTCAAGTCGGACACAGACGCAACGGGGGAAGCGCTGCTGATGTTCAGAGATAAGCTGTAACTCACGAAATTCCTGCACTTGTTTTGCTCAAAAACCGGGAGAAAAATTAACTAACTGATTTACATTCTAAATCAAGCTTAGAAATGATATCCTTAACTCTGCCAACGACTTCTTGTGGGACCATCAATATGGCAGGAGCTTGGCTTCAAATATTTTCCTAAGAGGTCCTGATGGGTGCGCAAGTCTCCGAGACCACCAGATGGCATGGGGGTTCCCACTTCCCTTTTTGCGAGTCCCAGACCAAAAATTTCTGCCTTGATTTCTCAAGATAAAAACATCTTAACATGCCTTAAAGTAAGGGCTGTGTCAGGGTTAATACTGTAGCCCAACAACTTTGTAGCACGAGGACAGACAAATCTCTCAGGAGATAATTGCTCTCACACACTTTTGCTGCTTTCTAATTGTGTGCAAGTGTTACAGTTCACAGAAAGGAGTATGATTTTAACCTGATTTTCATCTTAGGTTGGATCTGGGGAACAATTTCTTCCCCAAAGGGCTGTGGGGCATTGAACAGGCTGCCCAGGGCAGTGCTGGAGTCACCATCCCTGGAGGGCTGGACAGACGGACATGAGGTTCTCAGGACATGGGGCAGTGCCAGGGGTGGGGGAACAGTTGGACTCGATGATCTTGAGGGGCTTTTCCAACCCAAATGATTCTGTGATTCTATCAGCCTGACCCACACCGCCCTGGTTCTCTCATGAAGACCAATGACAAAAGAAGACACAAACAGAGTAAAACTGCCCCAAAGCAGGGGCAGTTAGGTTAATAAAATGTCCACCTCTCCCTCAGCCCATCCATCCCCAGCAGGAGGGAGGTCAGGGCACCCAAGGAGATGGTGTCCAGCACAACCCCCTCTTTGCAAACATCAGCAACCCCAGCCGAAACTCACTTCCCATCCACGGCCTCTGCTATCTTGACTGCAATCTCCTGCTCGTAGAGAGTCCGCAGCACCCGATCCCGCCTGTCCTTCCGGCGCTTCAGGTTGGTCATGAAAATCTGGGTTGAAGAGAGAGACATCAAGCTCACAGCCTGGGAGCGAGGAGGAGAAGTGACTTCTCATCTACCCTTCTTCAGTAGCAGATCTTAAAATACCAGCTGTGATTTTATCCCAGGTTGCGTAGAATTTGTCAGAAAGTTGGGGTTGGTTTTGAGTTGGAAGGTTAGAGGTTCATTCTTTGTCTAACAACTACTTTTTAAGGACGTTTTATGTCACAAGGAAAAGCTGCTCATCAAGGATGAATAAAGGTGAGAGCAGACCAGTTACAGCCAAGTCTATAATTTCCAAAGATATAAGATGTTTTGATTTATATTAAACACAGAGTCAAATGTCCAGCTCCAGTCCCAGAGGAACATCGGCCCACATGTTTCTCCACAATGCCACCACTACCTGTATTTAGGATTATCTGCGGGGTCACCACCCAAGCACAAGAACACAGCAAAGAGAAGTTTTGTAAATTACTTCAGGCACTGAAAATTCACAGAATTTTCACAAAAAAAATCACAGAAAAAATCACCAAAAAAAAATCTGCTGCTTCCCCTGCCAGAGCAGAAAGCCCAGCACAGAGCCCAGATCACACCCAGAGATGTCTGCGCCAGGCTCTGCCCAAGCCTAAGCAGACAGACTTTTTGGTGGGGGGCAGAGGACCAAAACCCTCATTTGCAGGTAAACTGCAGAGGGGCTGGGATGTTTTTCAGTCCCAGGCAGACAAGTGTAGCTTTGTAGCCTGTGGAGCAAAAACCTCGAGCCAGTAAGAAGCGGATCCAGTTCTAGGTCAGCACAAATGCAAAAATAATAAATTGGATAAATAGAGCGCAGCCACAAAGGACAACACGGCAAAAAACCTACAACAGCTGCGCCCTAAACACAGACGCTCCAACAAATCGTGTTTGGAATTCACGTGTCGTATAAACAGATGTAACAGAATAAGCCAAGAAAACAAAGGCTTCTCTGGTCTCCACAACTGCCACCCTGGCAGCTGCATAAAAACACAACTCCTGGTTAATTAAAGCACAGCAGATCCCTCTCCAGCCTTTCCCCTCAATGCCTGCACCCTCCATAACATGAAGAACAGGGAGGAGAGGGATTTCTGCGGGGTTTTGGGGCAGGACCGCTGTCAGGAACCACCTTTCTAATGCACTTTTAAAGGCCATAGCAGAAAAATGTGGTGACCGAGCAGGGCAGGAGGAGAGCTGCCCCAGTAAGGGGGGAGCACACATGGTTTCCAGCCCTCATAGACGTCCCCATCTTGGACAGAACTCAGCTGAGAGCCTCCCCCATCTTCTCCAGGCTCCCCAGTGCCTCTCTCAGGGGAGAAAATCATTCCTGTCTCTCACTGGAACACAGGAGAGGTTTCCCGAACGACCAGTTCTTGCTGCAGAATGGAAGGATGGCTAAGCTGCCCCACAGAGTCAGATGTAGAGGAAATGGCACAAGAATCGGGGGAGTTAAATGATGTGTTTTTCACTCTCACTTCTGCCATCTCTTCCTGGCTGGATTAAAACATCCGTACCATCAATGCAGGAAGCCCACAGATTTGCTGAGCACTGCCCTGGCACACCAACCTTAATCGGGGGTTTTGCAGCAGGTATGAAATGCCCACAGACCTGAGTGGCCTCACTTCTCCCCAGCAAATGCCAGAGGGCAAGAATGCTCCCTGAGCCCTTTCCCTTCTGCTTCCCTGACCTCAGAAGTTCTCCCCACGTAAGGATGGCTGTTTGCTCCTGGCAAAAAGCTGAAATCCAACAGACGAGTGACTGGGAAAGAGCTCAAACGTATGAAGAGATGGGAATGGGAAACGGCTGGAAGGTCAGTTACAGGGAGATCCCAGCTCCATTAGGTGAGAAACAGGAAGACAAGACAATGGCAGCAAAATAAGTTCCTTACTTCATCAAATCCCATCTTGTCAGCATCACCTTCATGCACTAACAATAACGTGTGTGTGTGTGCGTTTGCATCTCTGGACCTAAAGCCCCAGGGACCTGGCTGATGAAGTCAGGCAGGAGTGGGTGTAGCACAAGGCGTCCATGTCACAGAACAGAAGCCAGCAGCCATCTGCCAGACACAGCTCAGGAGAGACACGAGGTTCTGCAGCATCCTTGCCACGTTAAAGATGCATTTTTGCATTCGATATGGGGAAGTTAAGGAGTTTTGTCAACGGAGCTGACCTGACCGTGAAGCGATTGCATCTCTAGGTAGAAAAACAGTGGAAAAATGGGAAACTGCATGTCAAACCAGGATGAGAACGGTCGGATCAGGAGGCAGATTCCCAGGGGTAAGAGAGCTCTCCAAACCTTAACTTGGGGGTGTCCATCACAGCAAGGCACAGTAACTTACTCATTGCCTCAATGAGGGTGTGCACAAAGTTCTCGGTTTCTTCTTGCAGCGTCTGGTGCGATTTCAGGGGCATGGGAAGGAAACCATAGTGTTCACGGTTGCAGATGAACATCTGTATACCTGGGGATCACAGAAAAAAACAGAAAATAGAGTCAGGTCTCTTAAAAGAGGAGTTCGCTGCTCTGTTGCTATGTACCCACCATCAAATTCGTTGCCAGGAGCCCAGTCCCAAAAAGTTCTGCTTCAAAAGCAAATGAAGGGGTTTAACTTAAATCCCTGGAAGGCTTGAACAAATGTGGAGATGAGGTTCTCAGGGACATGAGTTAGTGCCAGGGGTGGGTTAACGGTTGGACTCGATGATCTTGGTCTTTTCCAAGCAAAATGAGTCTATGAAATTCATAGTGACATTTTCTGTATCATTTGGCTGGCAGCACGTGGTCTCTCCTCTGAAAACAATTTCCGGTTGCTCCATAACCGAAGGTATTTTTAATTGCCATCAGTTTTCTCTTAGGAGAGACTGGAAACTCCCTCTTAGCCCAGAGAAAGGGTCTCTTTTGGCCTTTGCCTTCATGCTATGAAAACAATCTCTCAGCAGAGGGCAGAACCGGCCTTTGGCAAAGCGATGTTTGATGCACACAGCGGATCTGCTGGGAGAACTGGGGAGCATCCCAGAAACCCCTGTATTCCCCAAACCCCACCTGCACCGCTCAGACCTGATGCAATCCCTTCACAGAGCCAAAAGCAGGAGCAGGTTTGCACCATCCAAATCAACCAAATCCTAGAGAGAGAGAGCAGCAGGGAGAAAGAGATGCTTCCAAAAATAGGTGATACCGTAACTTCCTTCTGCTCAAAAGCTTTTGTAACTGCTTGTTCAAGGAGCTGAATCTGAAGGCATGGAACAAGAAGAAGATGCAAAGCTTCCCTTCTGAGCAGATCCATTTGCAAGGGAGAGACCCACACGCTGCTGGGAATGTCGCAATGTGTGATCAGTAAGATGCTGTTCCCCCCAGACTCACCAAGAGTTTGCTCATTATCGGCTATAACTTTTCTTTTTTTTTTTAATTAAACAAGCAGAATCACCCTTGTCCCTCTAGGAAATGAATGAAAAGCAGACACCACCTGGTGAGAGTTGGTGCTTTCATGTATTAATCCTCCTAAATCCCTGGTATTTTTAGCAAGGCAGAATTATCTGCACTAATGACCCCGGTGTTTCTACTCTTTTAAGTTCTGCGAGGAAACTGCTGGCTACACTACTGCCAAAACACATTCAGCTGTCAGCTGCAATTTAGGTAAATGGCAAAATAAAAAATACTACCTGTTGATATTAATGGATTTGGCACTGATCTAATCAACTAATCTTATCTGGCTCACTGATCTCCGTTTTTATCTTCCGCTGGCTTAAACACAGTTAATCTGCATAGATTCACACCAGTATTTCTGTTTCTTCTGGGATAAAAGTTACTTCAAAATGGTAAATCTACCTTAAAACGGGGAGGGGGACTCACTCTCCGGTTCTGTTTTTATAATAAAATAAAAGTTTGCTACAAAGGACAGAAGGCTAGAGATACTGGTGTTACTATTAGCCTTTGTAAGGCAGTGAGCAGGGTTCACAGTCATATGCCTTAAATAAATCCACAGTCATATTTAGGCAACCTAAATTTCCCCCACATCCCTGCGACTGGACATTCCTGGTTGGCCTGAGGTCTCAGAGCCTCAGGCTGAAGGAAGCTCAGAAGGTCTGGCCAGCTCAACATCACCTTGCCAGTGCAAAGGGCTCTACGGAGACCGCCCTCCTCAATAAAACACCTGCGCTGGGTTTTGTTCTGTGCTCCGCAGCCCACGCCCTCTCGGCAGAAGTGGGACGGGTGGGATGGTCTCTGTGGAGCATCACAAACCACCTGCTTCGAGCAGAAGATTCACTGCTGGAAAAATCAATGGGTTGACCTGAGGCGTTAAGCGCAGTACTTGGCCCAGACAAAAGCCAACATCGTTTATGGCTTCAGGGAAATAAGTGGAATTACTCTGAAGAGAAGTATACCTCAAAGTCCATACATTTTTCACATTTCTGAACTTGGATGTCATCCTTTTGTCCTGGGTGACAAAACTCAGCCCAGGACACAAGCCAACAATCTGAGAAGATCAGCGGGCCAGACTGCCGAGGTCAGCTCTGGAAAAAGCTGAAGTGTTCTAGGATGGAAGGAAAAAATGATGGGTTTGAATCCCTGAAATATTTCTGAAGCAGCTGGAGCTGATGCAATGCAGTTCCCAGACTAATTGGATGCTGTCAGAGGGAACAAGGGGCAGGCAGATTTGAGGGAACCTGCTTTGCTCACTGGACCTAAACCTCTGTTCTCTTTTGGAGCCAACATACCCATGGCCTGACTCAAAAGGTCAGGGCCCCAAGAGTGCCCTGCAAACTCCCATCTTCCTCTGCCTCCCAAGGGCTCAATTTCAGCTCTTGTTGCGTCTCCTCTCCCACTCATCCATGCTCCACATCCCCTGGAAGCTGAGTTTTAAAAAGCCCTGCTTATCATGCCAAGAACACTGTCTTTCGCAGTGCTGTTTGCAACAGGAAGGATCACTCAAAAGAAAGCTGCGAACAGTCGCTGCACTGCTCTGTAAGTGGTGGGAAAGGCAGATTTCTCAGCCTGGCTCTTCTCTAGAAGCCACTGTTGACAAGCCACACTTCTTCACTTTCCCTCTACTTGTCTGCACCCCAAGAACAGCCCCTCCTTCTCACCTTAACTTTTTACAAGGAGAGGACAGGTAACACCAGCTGCACATCACTCAGTAGACCCAAAACCCGACTTTCCCCAAGTAATTCACCCCAGTAAGCCAGCAAACCAGTTGTGAAGCTCTGAACAGAAGCGCGTTTCATCAGTGCCGCTGAGGTTTCATCAGTCATTTTTTCCTTTATAAGGCCCCAAACTTTGCCCTTTTCAACACAGGAGGGCAAAGAACAATACAGATGGTCATTAAAAACATATCCTTCCCAGGAGCTCCTTTCATAGATGTGACACAGTTCTGCCAGCCAGGACTTCGCTAGAGACAGAATACCCACCAGATCCAAAAATAAACAGGACTAACCATCCTCAGCAGAAGAACAAGCATCTGTAGCAGTGGTATCGTGCACTAAGAGACAGCGAATCCCCCAAGACACATGGAGCTCTGCACACACCAACAGCCGTTCCAGGTAGAAGAAGACACTGAGGTGGTGCCTTGGCCCGAAAGGACTCCTGAGTTTCAGATCTAACTGAAATCCTCCCAATGTCTGGTAGAAACTGGTCCCAGTACCAGCTGGAGCCCCAAGCATCTCAAGGACTGGTTCTTGACTCATTCTCCCAAAGTCCCAGTGAGGCGTCAGTTCTGTGGAGATTTTACCGCTCTCACGCCAGCAAGAAATTTCCTCTGAGCACAGCCCACAGACCCCACATCACTCCCTGAAAGTTGCACTGATTTTGCTTAAAGCAAACAGAACCAACAAAAGAAAAACCTCTTAACTCTCAGACAATTCCTGCTGAGCTGCCACAAAGCAAAGCTTCATCAAGCACTGCAGGCAAGCAACTTGGGTTTTATTTTGCACAAACACTGCAACGTCTAAAAAGTGTCTCTTGTCCTCACCCCTTCCTCATGGAGTCTCCTGGAAGTGGTGAATTTAGACAACTACAGAGTGCCTTCCACTCTCACAGCATTCACTTGTGCTCGCTATCATCTCACTGTGACAAAAAGCAAAGGTAGATGCCACTAATTTTGTCTCTGAAACATTGCCTTCGGCCCTAGAATAGTTCCCATGTCTTTTGAAGCTATCTGTGATTCAAAACTGCACTGCCACTCACTTGCTGCTGGTTGTCCCTGACCAGATCCAAAAGAGAAAAGGGAACAGGGTCTTAACTCACCACTGAAGCCAAAAAATTGGCTTTTGGTCTGTGAACTCCAAAGTAAAGATCTGCATGTCTACGAGTGAATCCTGCCCAGCAAAGTCTCCAGACACACCTGCCTGGCGACTGGAGAAAGCAAAGACCATGGTATCGTCAAAGCTCCAGGTGTAGTCCTGATGCGGGGGGTAGAACATCAGCTTGGTGGAGGCTTCTTTCCTCAAGTCTATGAGGAAGGTGGAATGAATCATCGGGACAGCAAAACAGCCTGTCCTCTTCCATTCCCGGATCAGGGGGTAATCCAGGGTCCTTTTGTAATAGCCCTGCAAACAGAAGCAGAGGGCTGGATGTGACAGAAGACTTCAGTTTCACAGCTGCTCCCCAGCAAAAGCTCCTACCCTTAGTCCTGCTCAGCAGAGACGGATCAGTGCTCAGTTCTCAGATTTTGAAGTGTCCCCATTTTGAAAAGGGCTCAGTCAAGTATTCAGAAACAATCTTCAACCAAAAAGGTTAAAATATGACCTTCTCTCTGCTTTTCAGCAGCTAATGGAAATTCAAGCCTTTCTGCTACAAAATTCCCTTGCAACAGAGCTTCAAATCTCGGATTTTTTTCCCCTGGCTCTCTGGAAACCTTTTTTTTGCACATAGACTCTCAGCTCTGACCCTGGAAGCTGCTGAGCATCTGTGGCATCCTCTGTGTTCAACAAGCACAAAGGACATTCAGTGTCTCACCGAATAGGACCTGCAAAGTATTTCTGGCCACGACCTAAAGAGCTTTGCCAACCTTTCGGCACTCTGGGTGCGACACCCGCCTTGTGCAGCTCACAGCTGGATCTGCAGGTGCCATATGTCTAAAGCTATCAGATTTGGAAATCAATACACTGAATTCCCCCTGAAAGAAAGTCCTAATGCACCAATTAGACATCTGAATATGGCTGATGGTTGGGTCCGTAGTGGATTCTGGTCTTTACAGAAATGATGAGTCACTAAAATCAGTTGAAGTTACTTTTGATTTATATTTTCCAAGAGCATCCTAGCAACAGCCGAGCAAATCACTGCAGAACCACTTTACCCTGCCTTTGCGCAGAAGCACCGTGTGGTGCGTTTGTCTGTTTGTGCATCTGTTGGTTTGCCCTTCGGAAACCTTCTGACCACGCTGTGAGGCCTGGGTGTCTCAGATGTCCACGAAGAGCAGAGAGCGGGCAGAGCCCTCACCGGCATTCCCGCTGCGGGAAGGGTTAAAACATCCAACCGTTAACAGACAGCCGAGAATGCCCACAGGTGAAAGATGCTGGAAACTTAATTTTTGTCCTCCTCCACTTGCTCACTATGGGCTTGTGGGGCTTTTCATGGCTCATAAATCACCTGTAGCCAAGAAAGACTCCAACTTGTCAGCACTGTTGTGCTCTCCTAAGGACAGCTTCACGACAGCTGAATGTCAGGCTGTCTGCAGCTGGGTTTGGCTTTGTGTTTTAGGGCGTTCTCCAGTTCCTGCTCCCTCCCCAAGTCTCCAGGGAGAGCAGGGCTGAGAGCACGAAGCTGCAGGACTGCGAGCACAGAAACAAGCAGCAGTAACTAAGAGAAAAGGAAAAAAAGTGGGAACTTTCCTCTTCATCTGAGCAGCTTTTTTCAGCAAATCCTGCAAGATGCATTTGCTGCTAGGTTTTTTTTCCCCTCCTTTTCTCAGTAATCCTGGTAATGATGGAGATTTTCTGCTGGAGAGGTAACAGCAGGGGCCAGGGCTGCGGCTGGTGCACACTGGCAGAGCCCCATGCCAGGCTGTGGAGAACCGCTGATTTACATCAGGACTTAACCTTAAACACTTAAAGGACAATGCCTTTCCTATAAAGTTTATTTCTCCATTTTAAAACAAAAACTGAAACAAGTAAACACACCCCCCCACACACCCCTTTTCTTATCTGTGTATTTACTTCCCAAGAATTTGGCGAGTTCAGGACCTTTTCCTGCTATTTTTACTCAATTAGTTGGTCTGACTTGTGGAACTCCTTGTCATAAGATGGTGTGGGGGCCAAAAGAGAAAAGATTCGGTGATTTCTGTAAAAGAAAAAATATAATCACCGAGAGCTTTAAAAACAAAGACCTTCCTCAAGAAATCCTACAGAAGGAGACTGCCAGAGGATGTTTTACACCAGAAGGGGGAAATGGAGTTTGTTCTTCATTTCACTCCAGCAATAATGACAATAATTAGTAACCGGGTAGCTCTCTGGAGCAAAGCAAGAGGGCAGGAAATGGCTGGAGCATGGAGCCTCTCCAACATCCCCAAGGGATGACGAAACACCTGCCAGCAGCAGAGTAGCAAACAGGTCAAAAACCCGATCTCATTATTGAGATTTACCTGTGGGCTTGGAGAAACGAGTATTAATTATAGTCCTCACCTCAGACTGTGCGGGAGAAGAATGGACTCCGACAACTCTATGAGAGTTATAAACTGAAGCTGTTTAATGTAAAGTTTGATCAGGTTATATAGTCTTAAACTGCTGATTTTGTAGTTACATTATTTATACTTGGATAATTATAGTTAGATTACGCGCTGCTTACATTTCTCTAGCTAATACATGATTGATTGCTACCTTAGACAATCATCACCTCTCATGTCTCACCACAAACTACTTTAACTCCTCATTCTCCTCTTGCCTCATCAACTTTCTACCCCATTCTGTGTGGTCAAGGACCTTTCAATGACCCTTCCCTTGTGGCCTAGATCAGCTCGATGCAGTCTTGCTCACTGCACCGATGTCCATTTGTTTCCAGAAACGATCCCACAAGGCTGAATGTCTGAGGAAGCCCATCTAGAGCTTAGTCAAGAACATTCCAAAGAAAAAGAGTGAAAAAAGGCAAAAAATCACCGCTGACCCACACTGACCACAGCGATGTGGATCTACTTGTCAAGTGATAGCTCAATCTCATTCTGGCTCTAAAAATGATGTTACTCCTACTAGGCAGCATCTTTGTACCAATATTTACTGCAGCATATATGATTTGAGAAAGAAGCACTAAACTAATTTCTACAAGGCAAACAATGTTGCCCCAACACATAAATCTTGTTCATGTGTGAGAAAAACAACCTATATACAACAGAAAGCTGTAGAAAGAAAAGCAAATTCCTCTCTGATTAGCATCACTATACAGGAAAGCTTGTCTAAAATTATGTACCAAGAGATTTAAGGCCATTAAACAAACATATGGAGTGACCTCAAATAAATTCTGGTGTGTATATCAGTATTTTTGATGTAGTTAGTGGGATTGTATCATTTCCCAGGACTTTTGGCTAAACAAGCTCAGCTTCCTCCAGATTCAGCTTTTTCAAGCGAGAAATCTCAGACCAGGCAGCAAGTTCCAGCTACGTGCCTGCACACCCAATGCAGAACACGCGTTGCTCTGCTCGTACCTACAGCTCGGTTAGAAAACAAAGCCTGAAAAACACTGATAGACCGCAGCGTCCTCTCTGCCCTCATTCCCAGATTTCCTATAAACGTATGGACCTTTCCCAAAGGTACCCACCAAGATTTGGGATGCTGCCACTCAGAGAGGCGCAAGCTGAGCTGAGTGCACGGCACCGAGCTACAGCAGCTTCTTTTCAGAAAAGGACGCTACAAAAACAGACAGGAAAGCCCACGGGACAGAAACCACAACCCACCACTTCACAGACACAAGAGGCCTTGCAAACACAGCTTGCACAGTCGCCCAGTAGCGTTCAGGAGGTCACTTGCCTGGGGGGTGATGCCACACCAGAAATTTGAGTAGAGAGAGCGAGACTCGAGCATTGGTGCCACCAAGGTCTTGTTTTCTGCTATCAACAGGTTCAGGGTTTCTGGGTTGGTCAGTGAGTTATCTGTATCAATAAATTAGAGAAGAGGGGAAGAGAAAAATAAATTTGTTATTAGATTAAATGATATGCTTGCCCTGATGCTTTCTTGGGAACAAGGCAGCCAGAGGCATGAGGTTGTCAAAAAAAACCCAAAAAGCACTGAGCTGCTGGTTTTGATACCGTAGGACACATCTCTGTTAAAGGTACATTATGAGATGGGAAGAGATGCGGAGTTTCCCTCGCACTCCACGGAATGTTCCTCCAACACTGGGGCAACGGAGCTGCGGGGGAAAACATCACTGCTGAAAATTCAGGGTGCGTTTATTCTGCGAAGAGGATCACTCTTAAAAAGTGGCTGCTGCAGTCACCAAAGCCACACATCTGTTCACAACTGTTCCGTAGAACTATTTCCCTTACATTTCATCACTAACAGGTGGGGTTTCCATCTGAGGGCCCCTTGCAGGTACCTACCCACCACCAGGACTACGTTCAGTCCTGACCGCTGGGCAACAAACCTTGGGTTTACCCATGGACTTCTCTCTCCAGCTGCAAACTCTCTTGCTCATCAGACCAAGAAACGATACATGGCATCTCACTGCAGAGAGCTTTGTCTTTAGATGGACAGGAAACTTTTTGGCAGCCCCGGAGTTATCAGAGTGACTATCTGAAAAGCTTTTGCCTGAGGACAGTTAATAAATCAAACCTTGTACTTACCAGGATGTGGTCTGACCCCTTCTCTCGTGCAGCACGCAGGGCTGCCGGTTGGAGTTTCGCCACGTGAGTGAATCGGGAGCTTGGCCAATGTTTTGGCCCAAATTCTTCTGGGTAAGACGTAGCAAAAAAAACCAAAAGAAAGTGACCGCAACCCATGTCTAGAAACCTATTGCGCTAGTTAGAAAAATAAAAAGTTCCCTTACTATCTTCTTTCCAAAATAAAAACAGTGTTAGAGTCACCTCAGGCAACCCAGGAGCGGTTTTGAGAGAGAAAGATTCCAAGTTTCGTGCTGGCATGTGTACACAGGGCACTGGAAAACAAGCAGCGCTGCAGCATTTTGGGCTGAGCAAGCGACTGAAAGCAAAACAGCACCATCCAACACACCCAGGAGTTTCTTCAGCAGCAACAGGCCCTGATGGAAGCAGAGGTTACACCACCAAAATGGGCTGAAGCTGATTTATCTCACCTGACCCTCTGGTAGAAAGTCATCTCTCCTCTGCTACAAGTCAAGTTTAAACTATAAACACAGCTTCCTTGAGCCCAGTAGAATGAACAGAACGGAGGATGAGAAGATGAAGGCAATCTGGATTCCCTTGGGGTCTGGGCATCACGAGCAACTGTTAACACATCCTGCTAACAGCTCTTAAATCTACAGACACCCAGCGCCCAGCGCCAGGGGCCCGAGCATGTGAGTGAAGTTACCCAAGTGTCCCTGTTCTCAGGATCAGGTCCAAAAGCAAACGCTTTGTTACAAAGATGGAAGGAAACACCGGGACAGAGCCCTGTGTGGAATAACAAGTCAGGATACAAACCAAACACACAGAGTTCTTCCTCTTTGAAATTCTGCATATAAATAGGTGTTGCTTTTCATTCCTTATAGGAGGATGCTCTTTAAACCTACTATCGTATTTCAAAGCAATGATCCTGCAAGTCATGCAAAGGCATAATATGCTGAATTAAATCTAGTTCTCTGGCTCAGAACTTACTGAGAATTCAATGTCTCGAACAGAACTTTCATAGACACTAATGGGAATGGGCTACGATTTCTCTGCTTCCTTGAAAATAAAGAATGACAGTTTTTATTCCCTGTAGTTTTTGATGTGATTTGTTTTCCAGGCACAGAGAGCAGCTGCAGACGTTAAATAACTGAACGGAAAATATTTGCTGAATTTCTGCATGAGTTGCTTCACTGAAGTCAGAGACCTTTTTATGGGCTCCATAAGGACACAGTTTAAATGGGACAGACCCGCCTCCCCCCGCAAAATCTACATTTTAAGTACACCTCCTTATTTGAGAACAGAAAATCTAGAAAACCGGAGATACAGACCAAACAGCCAGCCCCTCACTGCAGTACTCACCGGGGCTCTTCCATCGGTCTCCACTCCACACCGTGGTAGAGGTTCTGCACGTTCTTCAGCCACTCTCTAAGCATTGCTGTGGTGGTGTCAACATTGTGGGCAGTGGCCACCCTGGAAAAACGAGAGCACAAAGAGCCCCATTAACACACGGTTTAGGTCCTTCGCTTTTTCCCAGCCAGCAATTGAGTCAAACAGAGGCACGAGCTATTTATTACAGGCACATCCGGTTCCTGGAAGAACTCGGGGCAGCTCCACAGAGGTGCAAGTCCTTGTTTAAGCACAGAGCAAAGCCCAGATTCCCCACAAAGCCAGAACGCGGGCATCCTTGCACATCTCTCCCCTCTGCTCATCTCCTCCTGCCTCATCGAGACCACAGCAGCTTTAGCACCAAGCAGGTACAGGACTGAATTCTGTTCTTAATGACCACACGGTGAATTCTCCTTGCCAACTGTCACCATCCCTGGGAAGGTTTAAAAGACGCACAGATGAGGCTCTCAGGGACGTGGATTAGAGGTGGACTTGGCAGTGTGAGGTCAACGGTTGGACTTGATGATCTTAAACATCTTCTCCAACCAAAACGGTTCTATGATTCCAGCCACGTCCCTTTAAATGTCCAGTTCACCCACTGGGAAAGACACGACAGGCCACCGCAACATGAATGGCCGCAGGTAAGTTATTATAGCTGTGAAGATCCTACCTCTAGAGGCACGGGGATTTTGTTCTGCTTGCTGTATTGTCCCCATACTCTGTGTTTAAGCTGAAAAGGCTGGGGCTCAGAGATGGCTGCTGTTTCCTCACATGGAGGTTCTAAGTTTGTAAAAACACACAGAGGAGCTTTGTGCAGATGCTGTGCTCTCTTAAAACGCTGCAATAGCGCTCAGTCTCAAACAACGGGGTGGAAGGAACCCGCCTGCTCCTTCCCCCACCCTCCCCAAAAGCAGCATCTGAAGAATGTTGGTTTTTTTTCCTCCTTGGGGTTGAGCTGTGCAGCTGCACAAACTGGAACAGGATGCACAGATCCATGTTCCTGATGGGAATCACATGGAAACGCTCCCAAAGAAGCCAGGAGCTCATCGGCACAGCCCGGCTCCTCATTCCCAGCCTGCGCTTCCCTGGGACCACGACTTTGCGGATCCGACACCTGGCCATGGTAGATCCCACCGAAAATTCCCTCCAGCCAAAGGGCTGCTCATTTTTCCCTAGGCAAACGGCAGCACAGCCCCATGGCAGGACACAACCTGCGCAGCCACAGCTCCACTGAGAATTTACACCTTTAAATTCCTCTGGGAGTAGAAATACTCCCAAAAGGTCTCGTGGAGAGACAGCAAAGAGGGTATGGAACACATCCCCAAGGGGAGGGGGTTGGAAGGCTGTGCTAAGCCCCTGTCAGCTGCTCTTAATCGCCTCTCTTGTCCTCCAGCTCCAGAGACCCAAAGGCATCTCCCACAGCATCCTCCATCCTACTTGAAGTCAGAGATCCCTGTAGCTGGGAGGGAAGAAAGGAGGGGGGGGAGACACTGAAGGGAGAAAGGGAGCACATCCCAAACCCTAGAGCTGCTCCAAACTATTTCAGGAAAATACCTCCACCCCAAGTCATCGTGTGATCCTCCAGACGAGAATCAGACCATGAACCCTTTCTAGCTCATGCAATGAGAGGACATCAATCCTGTGGGGTTTAGCCTGGTTTAATTTAAAAATAAAAGGAATCAAGAACGCAGAAGAATGCAATAATTTAAGGACAGGAAGCTTATTTGTTGAGTATTTATTCCTGTCTAGCAAAGCAATAAATAAGGGAAGTTCAGCAAGTGAATGAGGGTTGGTTTCTTTGCTATTAGCTGCTCTCCTATGCCAGAGCAAGGCTGGGTTTCGTCATAACTTCGGGGTTTGCTTTTGACCGAGACCCTGGGTTGGACTGCACTGCAAATCCAGCTTCGCGAGGATGTTTAACTGAACTAAACCAGTCAGTGCTGACTTGGTAGAACAGACTCGTGTCCAACTTGCTCCATGTATTTCACAGATCGCAGATTCCACCCCAGTCCCTGTTCTAATACACTTGCTTGGGCTTCCTGCTGCCCTTGCGCATTTCACTGCTCTCGTTCAGCTTTCCTCCCACACGCTGGCTGCACAGTCAACAGCTCCAAAATTCCTAAAATACCAAAGAACCGTGAAAACGGTTTTGTTGTTCATTGTCATTGCTGGAGCTGCAGTGGCACCAGGAAGCTCCTGCCACACAGTAGGACCACACTGCAAGTACGTGTCATGCAAACCAAGCAAAGATGATGGTGGCCTTCCTGAAGAACGTCAGAGTCCATCTTACACCGCAGAATCACAGTTTGGGTTGGAAGGGACCTTCAAAGCTCCCCCAGTGCCACCCCTGCCATGACAGGGACATCTTCACCAGCTCAGGTTGCTCAGAGCCCCGTCCAGCCTGGCCTGGGATGTCTCCAGGGATGGTTCATCCACCACCTCTCTGGCTGGTGTTTTACCACCTCTTTGCCAGGCCCAGGCTAGTCTTAAAGATCTTGCAAACCCTTAAAGTAAGCCTACAAATCCTAGAGTCTGGTGTACATGCCCGTTTCTCTCATCAGGCCCCATCCCAGACCTTCTATCCTTGTGTAAGATCAGTGGGGACAACCAGATCCCATACACCGGGGGTTCTCCATCCTGCTCCTGGTAGGGCAGCATGCTCTTCACACAATCCACCCCAGAAGACCCCAACACCTGACAACCCCCAGACAGACGTGAGACACAGGAATCTCTACATCTACCCACAAGGAAACTGCCAGAAGAAAAATGGCATTTTACTGCCCAAGCTGTAATGGTGGTGTTATTTAAAAGGTAAATTCACAGCCCAGTAGACCTTTAACAAGGACATTGATGAGACAAAACTGGTGCAAATACCTAACTCAAGTCTCCGGGACCATCCACCCAGCAGCATTTCTAAGCCCAAGAGTTCTCAAAGGCAGTAAAATTTGTCACACCCTGGACGAAACATGCCCTATGACCAGCACATTGGCAAACCTTTGTTTTTCCAGCTTGGAGCCTCAAAAACAACACAATTTAAAAAAAAACCCAACAAATGACTCAAGCTATTCTGAAAAGTAATTATCACTATTAGTCTCTGAGCAATTAACATTTAAGATCAAACAAAATTTGCGCTTACTCCTATTTTAATATCTGAACCAGTCCACCTATCCCCCCGGAGAAAAAATAGCAGCTATGGTATTTGCGTTATCACTGTATGGAAAAACAGACACTTCTTTTTTTCCTCCCTTTTTTGAAATAACAACCCCCGCACAAGAAAAAACAGACAAATAAAAATATGAGCAGGACTTCCCACTGGCAGTGAGAGCTCCTCAAGCCATAAGAGGAACATCAGGACATGCCCCATCGTACACACTTCTGTAATAGTTTGTAGGATGTCAAGAAGCTGAGTAGACAGTTAAAACTTCATTGTTCTAACTCAGATGGACCACTTGGATTCTAAATCCATTTTGGAGACTCATAAGGGCATTTCTGCTGCAGATGTCACCACCGTCACTGGTGGTCTGTTGTCCATGGTGCACATCTCCTTGTTTCTGGCAAACTGAGCGTCCTTTCCCTGGGTGAGGACAGTCAGGAAGGGTTGAGATGCAGGGATGGAGTTGTCAACACTTGTGACAGGGCTGGTACAGTGAGACGAGGCCATGGGATGAGACCGTAGGTGTGATAAACCAAGGGTAAGAAAGCACCACATGGAGGACACTGTTGGCAGCATCCCGTGCTGACTCCCCTTGGGAAATGCTCCTGATAGGTGAGGTAAATCACATTTTTGGAGTGGATTAGTTAGTCCCCAGACTACATCCCTGCGAAGGGTTCTTCCATCCCAGGTGCAGGACCTGATGAAGTTCAGGAGATTCCCTGCAGGCACCTCTCAAGCCAAAGCCAACACACTCCGCCTGCAACTAGTTATTGGGGGAGACGACTTCAACAGCAGGATTCCCTCAAAAGAGACCAGTTAGACCCACAACCTTTGCACTAAAAGGGAGGCAACTTCATGTTCAAGAGCTGATTAACAAAAGCTAAAATTTAAAGAAAAAAGGTCTCCTGCAAGATTTACAACCTACAGCCTGTGCGACACAACCGGTTAAGGTTGGTGGAGTGACAAGGAAGAAACAACAACGAAATATATATTAAATTCCTGCCACTCTTTTCTGAAGATAAAGCTTAATAAATTAAACTGGAACAGCTCTACAGATGGACACACCTATTCCAGTAACACGGCAACTTTTTCCATTCAGATTTAAACCTATTTCCAATAAATAGAAGTTAAATTTTAGAAAAGCTTGAGCAAGAATGTTCATATAGGGGCTTATGTCGGTATAACTATAACCACTTCAATATTTACTTTGGCTTTAAGCAGAAGTCTTACCATGGACACAAACCCTCATTGTCCATGTTCAGTAAAGTAGCCCCCTCCCAAAAAAACACAAGTACCGCTAATAGCGGAAAAGTAAGCGCAACATTAAGCTCCTACTGTTTTAATTAAGTAACATGTGAGCAGTAGCACCGGAGGAAAACTGCTCCTTTTACAGACTGCTCATATATTTAGCCTGATAATGTCCGATCAAACTATGTTTGCAAGAGGGAGTTAATTTAGGCTTCGATGGTTCTCCTCCTGTTTTCCTCCACACCCTTGAGAATAAAAATCACCCTTTTTTACTCCTCCACATCCCAGCCTGCTCTCCCAAGCTATTTACAGTTTATTTACCTCAGGCACTAGGTCAGAGGAAAAAAAATCACCTTCACCATCTGTATAGGAAAAGTACTACAGGACAAAACCAACCCTGTGTGCCTCTGGTTCGTCAGAATCTGGGTCACCTCGTAACACAAATTGTGGGAAACTCTATGGCCAGGGGCCTGCGGTGATTTTGCTACTGAATTTAACATTTATCAATTCTTCCCTTTGGCAAACAGGCAGGGAGAAAGGGCTTTGAAGAGATGTAAGCACTTCACATTCAAGAAGTGCATCCTGCAAAGCAGAGCCAGAACTGGAGGCAGTTTCTATGATTCTATGGAAAATTGAAGTTCCTTAGAGGATCCTTTCCCATCCTGATGACGTTTCAAAGACTGTAAAGGCTTGAGGAGGGCAATGGGTTCTGCCCCCATCCCAGTGTAACATAACACAGTAAAAAAATGTACACAGAGAATGGATCAGCACTGTTTGAGTCATCTGCTCCCAAATCCTTGATTGCTACGAGAGCCAAATTCAGCCCCTCCGGTCCAAGCGGCCCCTTCCCATCGCCCTGCCAAGCACGTACCATGGATGACGATGGTCAGGGTGCTGCTGACGGCTGGGGCTGCATTGAGAACAGCTCCCAGGAGGAGGACATCCTTGGCTTTCCAGGGTTGCTGCAGGACTGAGCTGGGCACGTAACCAAGTCCCAGGAAAAGCCACAGATATCCAGTTTAGCCATCCCTCTCGCTTTTTCTCCGCTTGCAGCCAGAGATCCAGTTTACCCACCAGGCTTGCTATGGGATGTAGTCCAAGATTGAGTTCCACTGAAACAAGAGCCATAAGTTGGCCATGTACCCTAAATCTGCGGAGCCTCGTCCAAAGGGAAGCCCAAAGTCAATGGAAAGCCTGTTAGCAGATCACTCCTAACAACCACAGCACAGAAACTGGTGACAAAAGCACCAGTAGCTCCCCTTGGCCATCCTCCACAAAGCAGAGCAGCAATAAAGCATTCAGAGAGACTCTATGTCTCAAAAGAAACAGCGATGGAGGAAGCATATCTCTGCATGCCAGAGATACCCAAATACTCAGGTTGGACCTTGAACCCCTCCGTGCCCTCACATGTTTGAAGGAGCAAGACAGAATAGGAAGGAGATCACCTGCAGAGCCCCATCTTTCCTCTTTTATTAGAAATAATACAGACTCACAGGCTATGGCAGCTCGGGCCCTGCTCTCTTACTGCTGGTTAAAGTTTGGCAAGGTCAATTGACCTGCCACCTTCCAGCCTACTAAAAAAGGCTGAATTCTACAGTTATTTCTAAGAAGTTTCCTCACACAAGCATAAACCCTCATGGGGAATCTGGCTAGTCTGGGATCTCCAGAGAAGTCTAGGAGACAAAAAGGTTCTGTCACTGTCACCAAATGGCTTGGTCTTTGAGTCAGAGCTGTGTCCCCCACTCTTGCTATGAGGGCTACAGCCAAAGCTGGTCCCACCCGATGTTTCCGGAGAGCTCAGCCCTCTAAAGCAGGACTCAGCATGTTTGTGAGAGACTAAAGAAGATAGCAAGGTACTTTTGGCTTTGTAAGGGTCGCTAGAGCCCTCAGAATCATTTAGATGCTGCAGCAAAAGCCCACTTCAGCTTTCAGTCACTCTGGGCAGCTCCAAAAGCCGTCTGGTCCAAGCAGAGAACCGAGCTTAGTGTCACACAGACCGATGACTGCGCTTATTCTGGAGGTGAATTCGGCCCTGCCAACAATGACAAAAAGAAAAATAAAATCCAGCACTGGAGTCCTAATATGAGTCCCATACACATTTGGATTTAGATTTCCCAAAACAAGCATTAAATTAAGTAACAGACGAGTCATTTCTCCCTGTCTTTGTGTTTGGATGCTGCCAGACTTAGAAAACTAACTCAAAACATAAAACCCACCAAACTGGCAGTTCCCACTGTGAATCAGTGATGAATTCGCTTGACTAGGAAACACTGCGGCTGGGAGAGCCTAGAAGAGAAGGTATGGATCCTAAAGGGAAAAAAAAATTCAAAACACGACAGAGGCAAAACACTTTTAAAATCCAGCGAGAGGGAGTCTGCCAAGGCAGCGGAGAGCGACCAAAAAAGCAGCTGTACTATTACAATGGCTTAAGACAAAGCTTTTGTAGGTCTGGCTCCATCACCTTCCTGCCAAGAAACAGAACACACTACTCACCCTGTGGCTTGATGCACAAGTGAAGAGCTGTTCAGCACCCGGCTGGGCAGTATACCCAGATTTCCCAAATTCTGGTGTTTTATTCCAGCTGTGAAAACGTCCTTCTTTACCACACAATAACAAGTGGCATTGCTACTATTCATGACTTATGTTCTCCAGCTCAGCACCTTTCCCAAAATTCTGCAAACCAAGCAGGGTTCATTATATTTTTTCAAGCACTCCTGCAGCAACAGGCAGGTATGAGGCTCTTGTTCACCCAGCACTGACCGAGGAGGCTCAACTAATTAACAATTTTCTTTTAATTAGAAACACTCTGTTGCTTTGTAGATATTTGTGTGTGTGCCTGTCCTACCTTGCATGCATTAATCTGGGACTTGACACCTCAAATCCTGCAGATACCAACAGATCAGGGGATAACAAAGCTGGTGAGGGGCTGGAGCACAAGTGTGATGGGAGCAGCTGAGGACCTGGGGGTTCAGCTGGAGAACAGGAGCTGAGGGGAGACCTTCTGATCTCTGAACTGCCTGAAAGGAAAAGTTTCTTCACTAAAGGGGCTGTTGAGCATTGGAACGGCTGCCCAGGGCAGTGGTGGAGTCACCATCCCTGGAGGGGTTTAGAACACACGTAGGTGTGGTGCTTAGGGACGTGGTTCAGTGGTGGACTCAGCAGTGTTGGGTTAACAGTTGGATTCAATTATATTAAAGCTCGTTTCCAACCTATATGATTCTATAACGCATCACGAGATGTCACCGAGCTATCTCACAACAACGCAGTTCAGCGCCTGTGAGCAGATTTAAACCTTCCTTGCCACCACTTATTTTACCACAATTATACTCACACAATTAATAAAGCCTGATCCTTCAGGCCCGAGTTCAAATATTGTTTAAGCATTTAATCAACTTGCTAAAAATCTGAATGTACGCGTAAGACTTTTTGGCTTCATGGGGACTTGGCATTTGTTCTAGGGTTTCCATAATTAAGGACAGACTTTTGGAAGTACCTTATTTTTTAACTACTTTACCTTGGTCCCCCAGACGTCAGCTCCTGTGCAGAGATGGTCTGAGCCCCGAGCAGTGGCAGGAGTTGTGTGGGAGTGTGGAACCAGTAACAAGAGCAGCAACACTCCCGGCTGGGCAGCTGGACAAAAAC
This sequence comes from Patagioenas fasciata, assembly GCF_037038585.1. NCBI lineage: Eukaryota > Metazoa > Chordata > Aves > Columbiformes > Columbidae > Patagioenas > Patagioenas fasciata. The sequence goes on from NC_092530.1 coordinate 2,289,397, forward strand.
AGGACCTCACAGCCCAGGAATGCAACAAATAGGTCTCTTCTCTGACTTTTTCCCTATGCCCTTCAGCAGCTTGTGGATAATGCATTTTGCTGGCAGCAGCAGCGATTTTAAAGCCTTCAATGATCTTCCAAGGCCAAGGGAATGATTCACAGATGTACATTATTGCATACATACGTTGAAACACACCAGGATCTTGGCTCTTTCCACACAACCTCAAACCAGACATGGGGAAGACATTTTTTTTTACATCAAGGGTAGTGAGAGCCTGGCCAGAGAGGTGGTGGCTGAACCATCCCTGGAGACATCCCAGGCCAGGCTGGACGGGGCTCTGAGCAACCTGAGCTGCTGAAGATGTCCCTGTCATGGCAGGGGTGGCACTGGGGGAGCTGGGGAGGTCCCTTCAACCCAAACTGTTCTGTGATTTTATGACACAACAAGGGAAACAACATCTCCCCAGAAAATCCATCAGGCTGAGGCTGCTTATGGTTCTCTCATGCCCATAGTTAAAAATCCCCATGTAACAGCTTCTTTGGCATCTGTGTGAGGGGAATTGTCTTACAGCGCAGCAGAGGTTCTGACTGCTCCAACCCCAAGTTCTCTCTTAATCTTACTTTAGTTCTCCCCACGGTCACCCTGTTGCAGACAAAGCTTTAGAAGCAATAAAAAAAACCCCAAAACAACAAAAAACCATCTGCATCTGGCCTTGTAAATATTTCCAAGCAGACTTGGCTTCCAGGAAACAATTCCCATAAGGAAAGCCCAGGAAATCTCATACGCACAGGATCAGGGCTGTGAGGAGCCTCTGAAATCAATTTGCTCAAACAAAGAATTAACTACATCAGCGCTGTAATTTCTGAGGGGATAGTTTGTTCCCACCAATGCTGATTGAGACACCAGCTAATGCAGCTGTTCAAGATTAATGAAAGTGAGTAAGCCACTGGGAAGGAACACTGGTGTTTAGAAATATTCTTGGCTCTGCTCATGCAAAATGGACAGGTTTTTCAAAGAGCAGAATCAGCTCAAATTTAGGTGCCCAGCACCACTGATTTTTCAATGGGCACATTGAAGATGGACCCATACCACGTTACCAAGGGTCCCCCAAAATAGGAACATCTGCAAAGCTCTCCATCTCCGTACCAAGCTGGCAGAAGAACGAGCACAAGGCTCCCACCAGACACCCGGTATTGGAGTGAAAGGCAGACCCAGTTTATTGCACCCAGTGGCTTACTTTTTTAATTTAGTGGTGTGTTTTGTTCTGTTTTTTAATGTTTTTTCTCCCCAAAAAAGTGAGAACCATGCCCTGTAAGTACTGGTAAGCACACAGTGCTTACCTCCCAGCCCGAGATTTCATCCTCAGGTAGATCTTACAGTTCTACATACACAATACTGAGATTTTCAGAATGGAAAAAGTAGGTTTTGCGATCAGGAAAGAAAACCTAATACCTCTCTACATCTTCCTTTACCTTCCCTTGACCCTCACCTCCTTTCCAAGATTAAAGGTCCAAAGCTTGTCAGTATTACTGCAGACCAACATCTGTTTTGCGACAGTTCTGGTATGGATGGACAGACTTATTTTCCTTCAAAGTAGGCAACAAATAGTGGCATATTTATTTCACTATTATTTATCTCAGCATTACCCCACCCTGCAGAGAACAGGCTTAGCTGAACACAGCCAGGTTATGGGGTTGAGACAGTGTCCTGGTTTTGTTAAAAACAAGTTTCTCTTTTAGTGAATTTGCCTGTCAGCTAAAGCCTTCATGTCAGCTGCATTTTCCTGGAGAACCCAACACATGTTTTGGTTAAACCCAGCAAGGGAATGCAAACTTATTGATAAGCACGGATGGACATCTCGCGAGGGGGGCAATGAGAAAACTGATGACTGAGCGACTGACCAACGGTGAATAACATTCCGTTCACGTGAATACTTCATATAAAAGTGGGAGATCACGAGGATCTCGCCCCTTTTCCCTTTTTTCGCTCATGGCCGACATTAGGAGAGGACCTTGCTGGTCGTCCCTGCGAACTGAGGCCAGTGACAGACTGAATCCAGCTCCGGTTGGCTGCAGAGCCTAATCCAGGACTTTGGGTGCTGGCTCTGCAGTTGCTGAGACTTACAAGATTGGTTTTGTATATTTTGTATTATTTTCTCTATTTTATCAGTAGCATCAGTAAAACATCTTGAACTTTTCCAACTCTCTTCTCTCTGTCCTTCTTTCCCTCCCGATCGCCTGCCCGGAGTGGGAAGGGGGGAGAGGGAGGGGCAAAAGGGGGAAGTGGGGGGGAGAGGAGGTTGACAACACATCTGCCAGGGTTTGTCACCCCGCAATCTTAACCCTCGACAGGGACAAAAGGGGTCCCCAGGATGTCACAATGGGCCCTGGGGACAAGGGGGGGTCCTCGGACGTCACAACAGACCCTGGGGACAAAGGGGGTACACACGGTGTCAATAGTGGCCCTGGGGACAATGGGGGGTCCTGGGATGTCACAAGGGACCCTGGGGACAAAGGGGGCTCTCCAGGATATCACAATGGGCTCCGGTGACAAAGGGGTCCCCAGGATGTCACAATGGGCCCTGGGGACAAAGGGGGGTCCCCTGAATGCCACAATGGGCTCTGGGGACAAAGAGGGGTCCTGGGTTGTCACAAAGGGCCCCAGTGACAAAGGGAGTCCCCAGGATGTCAAAATAGGCCCTGGGGACAACGGGGGGTCCTGGGACGTCACAGTGGGCCATGGGGACAAACGGGGTCCCAAGGATGTCACAATGGCCCCTGGGGACAAAGGGGGGTCCTGGGATGTCACACTGGGCCCTGGAGACAAGGGGGGGTCCCCAAGATGTCACAATAGGCCCTGGAGACAAAGAGAGGTCCCCTGAAATTCACAACGGGCCCTGGGGACAAGCGGGGTCCCCACGGTGTCACAATGGACCCTGGGGACAAAGGGGGTCCCCATAGTGCCACAATGGGCTCTGGGGACAAACGGGGTCCCCAGGATATCACAATGGACCCTGGGGACAAAGGGGGTCCCCATGGTGTCACAATGGGCTCTGTGGACAAGGGGGGTCCCCAGGATGTTCACAATGGACCCTGGGGACAATGGGGGGTCCTGGGATGTCACAATGGGCCTTGGAGACAACGGGGATCCACATAGTGCCACAATGGGCCCTGGGGACAAACGGGGTCCCCAGGATGTCACAAGGGGCCCTGGGGACAAAGGGGGGTCTCCTGAATGTCACAATTGGCTCTGGGGACAAGGGGGATGCTCAAGATGTCACAATGGGCCCTGGGGACAACGGGGAGTCCTTGGACATCACAATGGACCCTGGGGACAAAGGGCGTCCTCAGGATGTCACAATGGGCCCTGGGGACCAAGGGGGCTCCCCAGAATTTCACAATGGGCTCTGCGGACAAAGGGGGTCCCCAGGATGTCACAATGGGCCCTGGGGACAAGAGGGGATCCTGGGATGTCGCAATCGGCCCTGGGGACAAAGAGGGGTCCCCTCAATGTCCCAATGGGTCTTGGGGACAAAGTGGGGTCCTGGGATGTCACAATGGTCCCCAATGACAAAGCGGGTCCCCAGGATGTCACAATGGGTCCTGGGGACAAAGGAGGTCCCCAAGATGTCACAATGGGCCCTGGGGACAAAGGGCGTCCTCATGATGTCAAAATGGACCCTTGGGACAATGTGGGGTCCTGGGATGTCACAATGGGCACTGGGGACAAAGAGGGGTCCCCTGAATGTCACAATGGGCCCTTAGGACAATGGGGGGTCCTGGGATGTTCACAATGAGCCCTGCAGACAAGGGTGGTACCCACGGTGTCACAATGGGACCTGGGGAAAAGGGGGTCCTCAGGATGTTACAATGGGCCCTGGGGTCAAAGGGGGTTCCCAGGACATTACAATAGGCTCTGGGGACAATGGGGATCCTGGGACACCACAATGAGCCCTGGGGACAAGGGGGGGTCCTGGGATGTTGCAATGGACCGTGGGGACAAAGGGGGGTCCTGGGATGTCACAATGGGCCCTGGAGACAAAGAGGGGGTCCCCAAAATTTCACAATGGGCCCTGGGAACAATAGGGAGTCCTGGGACGTCACAATGGGCCCTGGAGACAAGGGGGGGTCCCCTGGATGTCACAATAGGCCCTGGAGACAAAAAGGGGTCCCCTGAATGTCACAATGGGCCCTGAGGACAAGCAGGGTCTCCACGGTGTCACAATGGGCCCTGGGGACAAAGAGAGCTCCCCAGGAAATCATAACGGGCGCTGGGGATAAAAAGAGGGGTCCCCAGGATGTTCACAATGGGCCCTGGGGACAATGGGGGGTCCTGGGTTGTCACAATGGGCCCTGGGAACAAAGGGGGCTCCCCAGGATATCACAATGGACTCTGGTGACAAAGGGGTCCCCAGGATGTCACAACAGGACTTGGGGACAAGGGGTGTCCCACCCTGTCACAATGGGCGTTGGGGACAATGGGGGGTCCTGGGATGTCACAATGGCCCCTGGGGACAAAGGGGGGTCCCCAGGAGGTCACAATGGGCCCTGGGGACAACGGGGCGTCCTGGGACGTCACAATGGGCCATGGGGACAAACGGGGTCCCAAGGATGTCACAATGGCCCCTGGGAACAAAGGGGGTCCCCATGGTGTCAATATGGGCCCTGGGGACAAAGGGGGTCCCCAGGATGTCACAATGGGCCCTGGGGACAATCGGGGGTACTGGGATGTCACAATGGGCCCTGGGGACAAAGGGGTCCCCAGGATGTCACAATTGGCCCTGGGGACAAGGGGTGTCCCACCCTGTCACAATGGACCCTGTGGACAAAGGGGGTCCCCACGATGTCACAAAGGGCCCTGGGGTCAAAGGGGATTCCCAGGACATCACAATGGGCTCTGGGGACAATGGGGATCCTGGGACATCAAAATGAGTCCTGGGGACAAGGGGGAGTCCTGGGACGTCACAATGGGCCCTGGGGACAAAGAGGGGGTCCCCAGGATTTCGCAATGGGCCCTGGTAACAATAGGGAGTCCTGGGACGTCACAATGGGCCCTGGAGACAAGGGGGGTCCCCAGGATGTCACAATAGGCCCTGGGGACAAAGAGAGCTCCCCAGGATATCACAATGGGCCCTGGGGAAAAAGAGGGGTCCCCAGAATGTCACAATGGGCCCTGGGGACAACGGGGGCTCCTGGGATGTCACAATGGGCCCTGGGGACAACGGGGGATCCTGGGATGTCACAATGGGCCCTGGGGATAAAGGGGGTCCCCATGGTGTCACAACACACTGGGGACAATGGGGGGTCCCCAGGATGTCACAATGGCCCCTGGGGACAAGAGGGGTCCCCGCGGTGTCACAACGGGCACTGGGGACAATGGGGGGTCCTGGGATGTCACAATGGGCCCTGAGGAAAAAGAATGGTCCCTAGGATGTCATAATGGGCCCTGGGGACAAAGCGGGGTCCTGGTATGTCACAATGGGCCCCAGTGACAAAGGGGGTCCCCATGGTGCCACAATGGGTCCTTCGGCCAATAGGGGTCCCCAGGATGTCACAATGGGCCCTGGGGACAAAGGGGGGTCCCCAGGATGTCACAATGGGCCCTGGGGATAAAGGGCATGCCCAGGATGTCACAATGGGCCTTGGGGACAAAGAGGGGTCCTGGGATGTCAAAATGGGCCCCAGTGACAAATTGGGTCCCCATGGGGTCACAATGGGCCCTGGGGACAAAGGGGGGTCCTAGGACATAACAATGGGCCCTGGGGACAAAGAGGGGTACCCAGGATGTTAACAATGGGCTCTGGAGACAATGGGGGGTCCTGGGATGTCACAAGGTGCTCTGGGGACAAATGGGGGATCCCCATGGTGTCACAATGGGCCCTGGGGACAAGGGGGGGTCCCCAGGATGTCACAATGGGCCCTGGGCCCTGGGGACAAAGAGGGTCCCCATGGTGCCGCAATGGTCCCTGGGGACAAATGGGGTCCCAGGGATGTCACAATGGCCCCTGGGCACAAAGTGGGGTCCTGGGATGTCACAATGGGTCCTGGGGACAAAGGGGGTCCTAATGGTGCCACGACGGGTCCTGGGGACAAAGGGGTTCCCCAGGATGTCACAATGGGCCCTGGAGACAGAGGGGGTTCTCACGGTGTCACAACGGTCCCTAGGGACAAATGGGGGGTCCTCTCGGTGCCATGACGGGGCCTGGGGACAAGGGGGTCCCCAGGATGTCATAATGGGTCCTGGGGACAAATTGGGGTCCTGGAATGTCACAATGGGCCCCAGTGACAAAGGGGGTCCCCATGGTGCCACAATGGGCCTTGGGGACAAAGGGAGTCCCCAGAACGCCACAATGGGTCCTGGGGACAAGAGGGATCCCCAGGATGTCACAATGGGCACTGGGGACAAAGGGGGGTTCCCCATGGTGTCACAATGGACCCAAGTGCCAATACGCGTCCCCACAGTGCCACTATGGGCCCTGGAGACAAGGGGGTCCCCTGGATGTCACAATGGGCCCTGGGGACAAAGGGGTTCCCCAGGATGTCACAATGGGCCCTGGGGACAAGGGGGGTCCCCAAGATGTCACGATGGGCCCTGGGGACAACGAGGGGTCCTGGGACGTCACAATGAGCCCTGGGGACAAAGGGTGGTCCCCATGATATCACAATGGACCCTGGGGACAAAGGGGAGTCCTGGGATGTCACAATGGGCCACAGGGACAAATGGAGTCCCCATGGCATCACAATGGGCCCTGGGGACAAAGGGGGTCCCAATCGTGCCACGATGGGCCGTGGGGAGAATAGGGTGCCCACGATGCCACAATGGACCCTGGGGACAGACGGGGTCCCCACGGTGTCACAAAGGTCCCTGGGGACAAAGCGGGGGTCCCCTTGGTGCCACGATGGGCCCTGGGGACAAGGGGGTCCCCAGGATGTCACAATGGGTCCTGGGGACAAAGGGGGTCCCCAGGATGTCACAATGGCCCCTGGGGACAAGAGGGGTCCCCATGGTGTCACAATAGGCACTGGGGATAAAGGGCATCCCCAGGATGTCACAATGGGCCCCAGTGACAAAGGGGGTCCCCATTGTGCCACAATGGGCTCTAGGGACAAAGGGGGTCCCAATCGTGCCACGACGGGCCGTGGGGAGAATAGGGTCCCCAGGATGTCACAATTGGCCCTGGGGACAGACGGGGTCCCCACAGTGTCACAGTGGTCCCTGGGGACAAAGGGGGGGTCCCCTCGGTGCCACGATGGGCCCTGGGACAAGGGGGTCCCCAGGATGTCACAATGGGCCCTGGGGACAAATGGGGTCCTGGGATGTCACAATGTGTTCTGGGGACAAAGGCGGTCCCCAGGATGTCATAATGGCCCCTGGGGACAAGAGGGGTCCCCACAGTGTCACAATAGGCACTGGGGACAAGGGGGGTCCCGACGGTGTCACAATGGGCCCTGGGGATAAAGGGCATCCCCAGAATGTCACAATGCGCCCCAGTGACAAAGGGGGTCCCCATGGTGGCACAATGGGCCCTGGGGACAAAGGGGGGACCCCAGAATGCCAGAATGGGCCCTGGGGACATTTGGGGTCCCCAGAATGTCACAATGGGCCTTGGGGACAACGGGGGATCCTGAGACCTCACAATGGGCCCTGGGACCAAAGGGGGTCCCCATGGTGTCACAACACCCTGGGGACAATGGGGGGTCCCCCGGATGTCACAATGGCCCCCGGGGACAAGAGGGGTCCACACGGTGTCACAATGGGCACTGGGGACAATGAGGGTCCCCATGGTGCCGCAATGGTCCTTGGGGACAAATGGGGTTCCCAGGATATCACAATGGGCCCTGGGGACAGAGGGGGCCCCACGATGTCACAATGGTCCCTGGGGACAAAGGGGGGGTCCCCTCGGTGCCACGATGGGCCCTGGGGACAACGGGGGATCCTGAGACGTCACAAGGGCCCTGGGGACAAAGGGGGTCCCCATGGTGTCACAACACCCTGGGGATAATGGGGGGTCCCCAGGATGTCACAATGGCCCCTGGGGACAAGAGGGGTCCCCACAGTGTCACAATGGGCACTGGGGACTATTGGGGGTCCTGGTATGTCACAGTGGGTCCCAATGACAAAGGGGGTCCCCATGGTGGCACAATGGGCCCTGGGGCCAATAGGGGTGCCCTGGATGTCACAATGGGCCCTGGGGATAAAGGGGGGTCCTGGGATGTCAAAATGGGCCCCAGTGACAAATGGGGTCCCCATGGTGTTCACAATGGTCCCTGGGGAAAAAGAGGGGTCCTAGGACATCACAACGGGCCCTGGGGACAAAGAGGGGTCCCCAGGATGTCACAATGGGCTCTGGGGACAATGGGGGGTCCTGGGATGTCACAATGTGCTCTGGGGACAAAGGGGGAGTCCCCATGGTGTCACAATGGCCCCGGGGGACGAAGGGGGGTCCCCAGGATGTCACAATGGGGTCTTGGGACAAAGGGGGTCCCCAGGATGTCACAATGGTCCCTGGGGGCAAAGTGGGGTCCTGGGATGTCACAATGGGCCCTGGGGACAATGGGGGTCCCTTAATTGTCACAATCAGCCCTGGGGACAAAGGGGGTCCCCATGGTGTCACAATGGACCCTGAGGACAAAGTGGGGTCCTGGAATGCCACAATGGGTCCTGAGGACAATGGGGGTCCCCATAGTGCCACAATGGGCCCTGGGGACAAAGTGGGTCCTGAGACGTCACAATGAGCCCTGGGGAAAAGGCGGGGTTCCCAGGATTTCACAATGGGCCCTGGGGATAAGGGGGGTGTCACAATGGGACATGGGGACAATGGGGGGTTCTGACATGTCACAATGGTCCCCAGTGACAAAGGGGTTCCCCATGGTGCCACAATGAGCTCTGGGGATAAAGGGGGTCCCCAGGATGTCACAATGGGCCCTGGGGACAAAGGGGGGTCCCCAGGATGTCACAATTGGTCCTGGGGACAATGGGAGGTCCTGGGATGTCACAATGGGCCCTGGGGACAAAGGGGGTCCCAGGATGTCACAATGGGCCCTGGGGAAAAAGTGGGGGCCCCATGGTATCACAATGGGTCCTCAGTAACAAGGGGGGTCCCCATGGTGTCAGTATGGGCCCTGGGGACAAGGGGTTCCCCAGGATGTCACAATGGGCCCTGGGGACAATGGGGGGTCCCCATGGTTTCACAATGGGTCTCCAGTGACAAGGGGGGCCCCATCCTGTCACAATGGGCCCTGGGGACAATGGGGGGTCCTGGGATGTCACAATGGGCCCTGAGGACAAGGGGGGTCCCAACCCTGTCACAATGGGCCCTGGGAAAAAAGGGGGTTCCCAGGATGTCACAATGGGCCCTGAGGACAAGGCAGGGTCCCCATGGTGTCACAATGGGCTCTGGGGACAAAGTGGGGTCCTGGGATATCATAATGGGCACTGGGGACAAGAGGGGTCCTGGAACGTCACAGTGGATGCTGGGGACAAGGGGGGGTCCCCAGGATGTCACAATGGGCCATGGGTACAAAGGGGGTCACCACAGTGTCACAATGGGCCCCAGTGACAAAGGGGGGTCCCAAGATGTCACAATGGGCCCTGGGGACAAGGGGGGTCCCCACAGTGTCACAATGGGCCCTGGGGACAACGGGGAGTCCTTAGACGTCCAATGGGCCCTGGGGACAAGGGGGGTCACCACGGTGTCACAATGGGCCCTGGGGACAGGGTGGGGTCCCCACGGTGCCATGATGGGTCATGGGGACAAGGGGGTCCCCAGGATATCACAATGGGCCCTCAGGACAATGGGGGGTGCCCAGGATGTCACAATGGGCCTTGAGGAAAAGGGGGGGTCCCCATGGTGTTAAAATGGGTCCCGAGTGACAAGGGGGGGCCCCATGGTGTCACAATGAGCCCTGGGGCAATGGGGGGTCCTGGGATGTCACAATGGGCCCTGGGGACAAGGGGTTAGGGGGTTGTGTTAGGGGGTTGGAGGATTAGGTGGTGCAGGATTTGGGGGTGCAAGGCCGGGGGAGCAGGATTTTGGGGGGCCTGATTTGCGGCTACAGGGTCTGGGGTTGCAGGTTCCAGGGGTGCAGGATTTGGGGGTTCAGGGTTTAGGGGTGCAGTGGTTTGGAGTGCAGTGTTTTGGGTGCAGGGTTTGGGGAAGGAGGATATGGGGGTGCAGGGTTTAGGGTGCAGGATCTTGGGGTGCAGGGGTTTGGGGTGGAGGGCTTGGTAGGGCAGGATTTGGGGGTGGAAAGTTTAGGGGGTAGGGCTGGGGGTGCAGGATTTGGGGGTGAAGGGGTTGTGGGGTGCAGGGTTCTGGGGTGCAGGGTATGGGAGATCGGTACGTGGGGCTGGAGGATTTGGGGGTGCAGGGTTTGGGGCAGCAGGATCTGGGGGTGCAGAGTTGGGGGTAGCAGGGTTTTGGGGAGCAGGGTTTAGGGGTCAGGCTTTACGGGGACAGGGTTTGGGGGGCAGGGTTGGGAGGGATGATTTTGGGGTGCAGGGTTTAGGGCAGCAGGATCTTGGGGTGAAGGGGTTTGGGGTGAAGGGTTGGGTAGGACAGGATTTGGGGTGCAGGTTTTTAGGGTGCAACTTGTGGGGCTCAGGATTTGGGGTACAGGGTTTGGGGGTGCAGGATTTAGTGGTGCAGGGTTTGGGGGTGCAGGTCTTGTGGAGGCAGAATTGGGGGTTCAGGTTTTTGGAGTTCAGGGATTTGGGGGTGCAGATTTTGGGTGTTCAGGCCCTGGGGGTGCAGGATTTGGGGATGTAGGTTTGGGGGTGCAGGGCTTAGGGTTTCAGTATCTTGTGTTGAAGAGTTTTGGGGTGAAGGGTTGTGTACTGCAGGATTTGGGGGCGCAGGGCTACAGGCTGAGGCTTTGGGGGTGCAGGGTTCGCATGTTCAGGACCCGGGGGTGCAGGATTTGGGTTTGCAGGTTTGGGAATTTTGGGGTAAAGGACTTGGGGTGCAGGGTTGGGGGACGCAGGATCTGAGGGTGCAGCGTTTGGGGTGCAGAGTTAGGGGCTGCAGGATCTGGGGTGCAGGGTTTGGGGTGCATTGTTTTCGTGGGGAAGGATTTGGAGGGTCAGGTTTAAGGGTTTAGGATTTGGAGGTGTAGAATTTTGGGGTGCAGGGTGTTGGGGGGAAGGATTTGCAGGTGCAGGGATGTTGGTGCAGGGTTTGAGGGTGCGGGGTGGGGGGGGAAGGATTTTGGGGTTCAAGACCTAGGGGTACAGAGTTCGGGAGGAAAGGATCTTGGGGTGTAGGGGTGTAGGGCTTGGGTGTGCAGGACATGGGGGTTCAGGGTTTAAGGCAGCCGGATGTTGGGGTGCAGGGTTTGGAGGTGGAAGATTTAGGGGGACACAGGATTTGAGGGTGCAGCGTTTGGGGTGCAGAGTTAGCGGCTGCAGGAACTGGGGGTGCAGGGTTTGGGGGGCACTGTGTTGGGGGGAAGGATTTGGGGGATGCAGGGTTTAAGGGTTTAAGATTTGGAGGTGTCAAATTTTGGGGTGCAGGAGGTGCAGGATTTGCGGTTTGCAGGATTTGGGGGAGAACAGTTTGGGGTGCTGGGGTTTTGGGGATGCAAGATTTGAGGTTGCAGGGTTTCGGGGTTTGGGACATGGGGCTGGAGGATTCGGGGGTGCAGGATCTGGGGTGCAGTGTGTGGGGGTGCAAAATCTTAGGGTGTATGACCTTTGGGTGTGGGATTTGAAAGAAAATTATTTGGAGGTGCAGAGATTGGGGGTGCAGGGTTTGGGGTTGCTGCGTTTGGAGATTTGGGATGTGGAGGTCAAGGATTTGGGGGTACAATGTTTGGTTGCAGGATTTGGGGTACAGGGTTTGAAGTGCGGGTCTAAAGGGGGCAGGATTTGCAGGTGCAATATTTGGTGGTCTGGGGTACTGGGGTGCAGGGTTTTGGGGTGAGGGATTTGGGGGTCAGGATGTGGGGTGGAGGATTTGAGCGTGCGTGCTGTTGGGGCACAGAGTTTCGGGGGACAGATCTGGGGGTGCAGGCTTTGTGGGGCAGCATTCAGGGCTGTAGGCTCTGGGGGTGGAGTGTTTTGGGGAGGATTTGGGGTGCAGGGTTGAAGGGTTTAGATCTGGAGGTGCAGAGTTCTGGGGTGCAGGGTGTTGGGTGCAGGATCTGGGGCTCCAGGATTTATGGGTGCAGGCTCTTGGGGTTTAGGGTAGGAGGATCGTGGGGTGCAGGGCTGAAGGGTTTGGTAGGGCCGGATTTGGGGCTGCAGGGCTTTAGGGTGAGGCTTTGGGGGTGCAGGTTCCATGTTTTTAGGAACTGGGGTTGCAGGATTTTGTGGTGCGGACTTTTGAGTGCAAGTTTGAGGGGCCTTGATTTTGGGGTGCATGGTTTGGGGGGGGGCAGGATTCGGGGTGTGAGGTTTTGGGGTGCAGGACTTGGGGGCGCAGGTTTCACGCATCAAGGAACTGGGGCTGCAGAGGTTGGGGGTGCAGCGCTGTGGGCTGCAGGGTTGAAGGGTGCAGGATTTAGGGGTACAGGTTTTGGGGGTGCAGGAGCTGGGGGTGCAGGCTGTAGGGATCAGAATATGGGGGTGCAGGGTTCTGGGGTGCAGGATCTGGGTGAGCAGGCTGTTGGGGTACAGAACCTTGCAGTTCAGCGTTTAGAGGCAGGATTTGGGGTGCAGGGCTTTGGGGTGAGGGGTCTTGGGTGAGGGGTTCAGGTGTTCAGCACCTGGGGGTGCAGGACTTGGGGGTTGGAGGATTTGGGGGTGCAGGGATTTGGGGGTGCAGGGATATGGGGTGCAACTTGTGGGGTGCAGGGTTTTGGGTATAGGGTTTTGGGGTGCAGAGTTTTGGGGGGGAGGATTGGGGGAGCAGGGTTTTGGGGTGCAAGGTTCAGTGGTGCAGGGTTCTGGGGGTGCAGGGTTTAGCGCCAGAATTGGGGGTGCAGGGTTTGGGATTGCAGGGTGTTGGGGGAAGGATCTGGGGCTGCAGGATTTGGGGGTTCAGTGTTTAGGGCAGCACAACCTCGGGGTGCAGGGGTTTGCAGTGAAAGGTTTGGTAGGCAGGATTTGGGGTGCAGGATTCTGGGGTGCTGGGTTTTGGGGCACAGGATTTGGTGTTGCAGGGATGGGGTTGAAGGGCTTGGGTTTCCAGGCCTTTGAGGTGCAGGATTTGGAGGTGCAAGGTTTGGGAGGGAATTCTTTGGGGTGCAGGGTTTGGGGTTCCAGGAGGTGGGGGAAGGACCTTGGGGTGTAGGGTTTGGGGGGCAGGGTTTTGGGGGAAGGATTTGGGGGTGCAGGGTTTTGAAGTGCAGCATTTCAGGGGGGCATGATTTTGGGGGTGCACATGTGGGGGTCCAGGTTTGGGGGGTGCAGAGTTTGTGAATGGAGGATTTTGGGGTGCTGGTTTTGGGACTGCCTAATTTGGGGGTGCAGTGTTTGGGTGTTCAGGACCTGGGGGTGCTGCGTTTGGGAATGCAGGCTTTGGGGGTGCAGGGCTCAGGATTTGGGAGGGCAGGATTAGGGGTGTAAGATTTCAGGGTTTAGGGGTGCAAAGTTTGGTAGGGATGAATTTAGGGGTGCAGGATTTGGGGGGCAGGGTTTGGTGCTGCAGGATTTGGGGGTGCAGGGTTTGGGGGTGCAGGGTTTGGGGGTGCAGGGTTTGGGGGAGCAGGATCTTGGGGTGCAGGGTTTGGGGGTGCAGGGCTTTTGGGTGAGGGATTTAGGGTTCAGGCTTAGGGGTGCAGGGTTTGGGGGTGCAGGGTTTAAAGGGGCAGGATATGGGGTGAACGATTTGGGGGTGCACATTTTGTGGGGGTGCAAGATTTGAGAGTGCAGGGATTTGGGGTGAGCGATTTCAGGGTGCCAGGTTTGGGGGGGAAGGATCTGCGGGTGCAGGGTTTGTCAGTGCATTGATTGGGGGTCAGAATTTGAGGGTGCAGGGTTTGTGGGGCAGGATTTGGGGTGCAGGGTTTGGGGAGCAGGATCTGGGGGTGATGGAATTGGTTGAGAAGGTTTCGCAGGCCGGCTTTGGGGGAGCAGAGTTCAGGGGTGCAAGGTTTTGGGGGACAGGTTTGGACATAAAAGATTCGGGGGCGAATGGTTTGGGGGAACGATTTGGGGGTGCAGGATTTTGGGGTGCAGGATTTGGTATTACAGGTTTTGGGGATTCATGGCTTGGGAGGAAGGATTTAGGGGTGCAGGGTTTCAAGATGCAGGATTTGGGGTGCAGTATTTGGGGTTGCAGGTTTGGGGGTGCAAGTTGTGGGGCGGCAGGATATCGGGTATAGGGTTCTGGGCTGCAGGGTTTGGGGGTGCAGGATTTCAACGTGCAGGGTTCTGGGGTGCAGTATCTGGGGGTCCAGGGTTTGGCAGGGCATTGGCTTTGGGGGTTGAAGGATTTGGGGCTGCAGGGTTTAGGGATGCAGGATTTGGGGGTGCAGGATTTGGGGGTGCAGAGTTAGGGGGCAGGATTTTCAGTGCAGGGCTTCAGGGCACAGAACTTGGTGGTGCAGGATCTGGGGGTGCAGGTTTCGGTGGGGAATTTGGGGGTGCAGGGTGTTGAGGAAGGATCTGGGGGTGCAATATTTGGGTTTTAAGGGTTACGGGGGGCAGGATCTGGAAGTGCAGAGTTTGGGGACAGGACCTGGGGGTGCAGCGTTTGGGGTTACAGGTTTTGGGGGTGCAGGGTTAAGGGAATTGTTTGAGGTGCAGGGTTATGAGAGTGCAGGATTTCTGGGTGCAGAGTTAGGGGTGCTGGGTATGGGGCAGCAGGATCTGGGGTGCAGGTTTTGGGGGTGCATTCATTTGGGGGGAGGATCTGGGGGTGCAGGGTTTAAGGGTTCAGGATCTGGAGGTGTAGGGTTTTGGGGTACAGGGTTCTGGGTTGAGGTTTTGGGGTGAAAGATTTGGGGGTGCAGTGTTAAGGGGTGGAGGATTAGAGGTGCAAGATTTGGGGGTGCAGGGTGTTCGTGTGTCTGATTTGGGGGTGCAGGGTCTGGGGGTGCAAGATCCTGGAATTCAGGATCTGGGGGTTCAGGATTTGGGGCTGCAGGGTATGGGAGGGAAGGATCTGGGGCTTCAGGATTTGGGGGTGCACTGTCTGGGGGTGCAGGGTTTAGAAGTCAGGTCTAAGAGTGCAGGGTTTGGGGTGCAGGGGCTTGGGGGGAAATTTAATGTTGCAGAGTGTGGGGTGCACAGGACTGGGACACAGGATTTGGGGGTGCGGGGTTTCAGGGTTCAGGATTTGGAGGTGTGGAGTTTTGGGGTGCAGGGGTTGGGAGTGCAGGGTGGTGGGGGTGAGAGATTTGGGTGCAGGATTTGGGGGTGCAGAGTTTTGGGAGGCAAGGACCTGGGGCTGCAGGATTTGGGGGTTCAGTGTTTAGGGCAGCACAATCTTGGGGTGCAGGGGTTTGCAGTGAAAGGTTTCGTAGGCAGGATTTGGGGTGCCGGATTCTGGGGTGCTGGGTTTTGGGGTACAGGATTTGGTGTTGCAGGGATGGGGTTGAAGGGCTTGGGTTTCCAGGCCTTTGAGGTGCAAGGTTTGGAGGTGCAAGGTTTGGGAGGGAATTCTTTGGGGTGCTGGGTTTGGGGGCAGGTTTAGGGGTGTAGGGTATAGGACGGAAGGATTTGGGAATGCAGGGTTTGGGGTGCAGGTTTCGGGGTTCAGGAAGGTAGGGAGGGCAGGATTAGGGGGTGCAAGGTTTCAGTTGTAGGGTTTAGGGGTGCAGAGTTTGGTGGGGCCGAATTTGGGGGTGCAGGATTTGGGGTGCAGGGTTTGGGAAGACAGGATCGGGGTGGGGGATTTGGGGGTGCAGGATTGAGGGGCAGGGTTTTGGTGCAGGGCTTGGGGTCAGGATCTGGGGTGCAGGTTTGGGAAGAGTATTTTGGGGTGCAGGATTTTGGGTGCCGTGTTTGCGGGGCAGGTTTGGGGTGATCACTGCTGATCCGCACACACTCGCTCTCTCTGGTATTCACCTCCACTCCTGCTCCTCCACCTCCCCACTGTTCTCTCCATCTCCTCTCTTCTCGTTCCCACCACACTCTGCACACAGACCCGACCACTGAGAATGTTCCAGAACACGCTGATCCAAACCCCGCTGGGACCTCCGGGCTCCATGGCAATGTGAAAATGGAGTGTGCCACAGAATCCCTTTGGGTGTCAAACACCTTGAAGGTGCTGGAGTCCAAGCACAACCCCCCGGCACTGCCCACGGCCCTCAGGAGCTCCTGTGGAAACCCCTCCAGGGATGGCGGCTCCAGCCCTGCCCTGGGCAGCCCGTTCAGTGCCCGACAGCCCTCGCTGGGAGGAACAGCTCCCAGGCTCCAGCCAGAAGCTCACCCGGTACCGCTGGGGCCGTCTCCTCTCCTCCTGCCGCTCGTTCCCGGGCAGAGTCCCCGAAGCCCGCTCTCCGGGCGCTCTGCGGGCGGCTCCTGGCCCGGCCGCCCCCCGCACTCCCGCTCTGGCTCCGCCCCAAGGCTCAGGCGGGAACGGCCGCTGCGGCCCGGCCGGCCAATCGCAGCTCGCCGCCTCAGCCCCGCGCGCCGCCGGCCGGTGGCCCCGCCCCCTCATCCCCCATCCCCTCAGGAGGAGCCGCACCCGCTGGTGCTGAGCGTGGAGCTGCTGGCGCCGCTCGGAGAGGCTCCAGGGGACACCCCCAAAGGCGATGGAGCCCTGCCCTGTTGGGCAGAGGGGGAGGACCTGAGACAGCCCCTGCCCTGTCGCTGTCGGGCACCGCTAGGGGACCGAAAAGATGACGAGGGTTGGAGGCGAGTTCCAGTTCGGCGCCACGGGCATCCTGGGAAAAATAGGCAGGCTGACCCAGAAAGGTACAGCGACCGAGAAGAGCTTAGCTGAGAGAAAATCACTGAAAGAGACCCGGTCTGGTTTGTGACAAAACCAGGACACCCCCAAATTGTGTACTTTGCCCAAAAAATGGGCCCCAAAAATGCTTTTTCCCCATAAAAATGGGTTCCCCGCAAAACTGAGTGTTTTCCCCCAAAAATGGACCTCAAGTATTGGAAGTATTGGTTTTTTTCCCAAAACAATGGGTCTTGTTCCCTCCAGAATGGGTACTACCCCACGAAAAATGGGACTGAAAATGGGTGTTTCATTCCAAAAATGTGTCCAAAAAATGGTGTTTGCCCACAAAATGTGGGCCCAAAAGTTGTTTTTCCCCCCCAAAAAAAATGAGTGCACCCAAAACTGTGTGCACCCTCCAAAAATGGGTCCAAAGATGGGTGTTTCTCCCCAAATATGGCCCTAAAATTGGGGTTTTCTCCAAAATATGCACTTGTTTCTAATAAAAAAATGTGTTTCCTCTGAAAAAATGGATCAAAAAATGAGTGTTTCCCCCAAAAAGGTTATAAATTTTTTTGCAAATTTGCCAAGTTTGGGCAAAATTACGGATTTTCTTGTCAAGATTTGTAGATTTTGGCTCAAAATTGCAAGGTTTTGGGGCAAGATTTGCAATTGGGGGGGAAATTAGTATTTTGAGGCAAGATTTGCGCATTTTTTGGTTAAATTACAAATTTATTTGCGAGAGTTTGGAAGATTTGCAATTTCTTTTTGGCAAAACTACTCAGTTTGGGGGCGTTATTGTGCAAGATGATGAGAGAGGTTCTCCTGCCCCCCTGCTCTGCCCTGGGGAGACCACCCCTGGAATGTTGTGTCCAGTTCTCCCTCAGCTCCAGAAGGACAGGGAACTGCTGCAGAGAGCCCAGCGCAGCCACCAAGATGCTGGAGGGAGTGGAGCATCTGCCGTGTGAGGAAAGGCTGAGGGAGCTGGGGCTCTGGAGCTGGAGAAGAGGAGACTGAGGGGGGACTCATTCCTGGGGATCAATATGGAAAGGGGGGTGTCCCGGAGGCACCCCAGGTTCGTTTAAGGGACAACAGGGTCCAAAACAACTTCTGTTAAACCGGTGAGAAACAGGGTTTTAGCATCCAAAAGTGACTCGAATACAGGTTCGGATACCAGTTGAGGAAAATGATGAAGGGGCAGCAACCAATACGACAGGCGGTGCACAGAGTGCATGCACGTGGCTTCACCAAAACAGTGCCGGAGCCGTCCCTGAGTCCGGGAGGAGTCCGCACTTGCCTGAACACGGTGTGGGGTTATTTTGAAGAGATACACGTGCTGTAGTGAGTACGGAAAGTGCACACTCGCGATTCTGCGAGGGTAAATTTACAATACACTCGCAATCCTGCGAGGGTTAATACACGTGCAGATGTGCACGGAAAGTTACACGTGCTTGTGCGGAAGCAGGGGAGGAAAATACACCCGCGATTGTGCGAGGAAATAATTGATACACGTGCTTGTACTAAGCACGGAAAGTACGCGTGCAAACGTGCACGGTGTTACAGACGATCACGATAAACAGCACACACTCGCCGGAATAAATTGCTTAGAATTTATTGCAGCAAGCGGGCAAAAGAGCGCTGGGCGGCCGGGGAGCCTGCGCTGCACCACGGCGCCTTTCCAGGAGCGGCCAGCTTGGTTACATGTGGTAAAGGATTACGTATTCATGGTTATTCCAGGAACGCCTATACACATTCATAACTTTTCCTCAACAAGGCCGTTCTTATTAAAATGAGTTCCAAGGAATTATATCTATAGTCTTCAGCTCTGGCTCTTTCCTGTTGCGCCTGTGCAGTGTCTGCGGGTGGTCACAGGCGGGGGTCTTTTGGATGAAGGCTGCGGTCCGTTCTTTTGTGCATTTCTTATCTTTGGCCTAGCACGCTGGGTTTGGCCAGGGCTCCAAGGCCTTGAGCTGGTTTTCCTCCCGCTTTGTGCTGAAGACCCCGTTATCCCGTTCACACAAGGATGCAACTGGGCCCTTCTCTCTGTCAGTCTCTTCCTGAATGTTCTGCAGGGTACGCTAAATTAGGCTTTTACACATATCTGTGGAACAAGTTTTTTACAAAGACTACGTACAGGTTGCATTGTTTAATGGCAGCATATACTAATATTATATGCTCAGGTTTCACAGCCACTGATAACATATCCATTTAGACCGGTTTGATTAACAAATATATCGTTAAGTCTATTACAGTCCCTAACCCCAGGAAAAATACACCCACGTGTTTAGAGAGAAATTATATTACGGATATACGCTTGCCTGAATCTGGCAAGGAATTCTTCAAGAAAATCCACAGCTCCACAAGGCAGAAAGGCCGGGGCACTGCCTGTGCGGCCCCAGGGATGGGTCCCCAGCTTGGTGACCTGCAAACCACGTTTTTGTGCAGACGGGGAGGAATGGGGACTGAATCATTGTTAGGGAGGACGAGACAGGAGGGTGCTGGGGACCCGGAGGGTTCTGAGGAAAGGATTGTCAGCGTTGTGGCGATGAGGAACGATTCACACAGGCGCAGACGGGGCGCACAGGCACAGAGTTCTTGTTGGCAGCAAGAGCAGAGCCGGGCAGAGCTGAGCTCTCTTTTATTAACGGTTCTCCATTTATAGATTTACAGGGATGAGCTTGGGCTAAGAGGTTAGACAAATGACTTTGTTCAATAATTGTTATTCTAAACACACCACACTCCTATTGTGACTGGTTTCAGTCACGTTCCCATGCGTATCTTGTGGGCGGCATTCCGACCCACTCGTTCACACGCCAAGGCCCAACATTCACACATCGCACACACGGGGGTGGTTTTCTGACCCGAGATATCGTTCTCACCGGTCTGGGCCATCACGTCTTACACCCATAGAAAACATACTTCCGTGTAATCTGTCCAAGGCCCTTTAGCTGGAACCGCACACCCTGCCATTCCCGCAAGAGTTATCGACCCTGAGCCCTTCGACGGCCCGTGGGACCAGGCGGGCGGCCTGGAGCCGGGCGACCTGTGGCACGGAGCGTTAATGAGCCCTAGGGCACCGCGAGTGCTGCTGCATGGACCAGGCCTCTCTCCTGGGAACACCAAGGGAGCAGCGGCCATCCATCACCACCCTGTTTGGTTCGGCAGCCTGAACCCCCTCCCCGAGTTTGGCAACGGCACCCCCCTCAGCACCTGCAGCAAATCAGAGCAGTCCTCTCCATGGCACTGGGAACCGTGAGCAGCGGGAGCTGCAGCGGGACCCGTGTGGGAGCAGGTCCGGTGCTGCCGGGGCCGGTGGGAGAGGGGTGCAGCCGGCTCCAAAGCCGGTGTGAGCAGCCATCGCCTGCCAAAGCTGCGCCAGGCAGGGCAGCCGCGCTCCCCGCTGCAGACACGTTGGGTGAGAGGGGCAGGAAGAAGCGGGGAAGGGTGGAAGGAAGCCCATCGGCCCTTGCAGCCCGGTGTCCCCATGTGGGGACATGGCAGGGGTGGCCTGGGGAAACCCCTCCCGCTCAGGACACAGTGGGGTGGGGGCAGCTCCCGGAAGCCCCTGCCCACTGCAGAGCCCCTGGCAGGGCCTGGGGGGAGGGTGTGTGCAGCCCCTCTGTGACACGGTCCGGGGTCACAGTGGGACAGCCACACGTCACAGTGGTGACAGCCCCCCTGTCCCTGTCGTGACCAGCGTCTGCCCCACTCACCCGGTGAGGCCGAGTGGACTCCAAGTGCTGAGAGCTGCTCTCGCACCGCTCTGCTCTGGAGTAGCTGCTCTGCAGTGAGGAGGAGAAGGCGGAGAGAGGGAGCACGACAGCACCAAGGAGGGTGAAGGGTGGAGAAGGAGAAGGAGGAGGAGGAGGAGAGAAAAAGAAGGAGGAGGAGGAGGAGGAGAAGGAGAAGAAGGATCAGGAGAAGAAGGAGGAGGAGAAGGACGAGGACAAGGAGAAGCAGTAAAGCCATTGTCCAGCCACTCTCTGCAGTTGTTGACTTGAAGCAGGAGTGGAACTAAGATGGCAAGACAGCTCTTCTTGCAGCCTCACCTGAGCCCAACTATTGAGAAGCTGGAGCGTTATGGTAAGGCCTTCAGGCCCAATTTCACATGTGTGTCTGGGTCAAGGACATCTCTGAAATCAGGCATGGAAACCCGAGGACTGTGGGGGGTGGTTGCTCAGGAGTGGTGAGTGCAAGGAGGGACCTGCTTGACCATCCCAAAGGGCTGAGGGGCTGATGTGGCAGCCAGGGCTCCTGGTTCCCTCGCTGACGTGGCCCCTGCCTTCCTGGGGCAGCCCAGGCAGAAGCCCCTGACCCCAAGGGGCTGCCCTTGCCTGGCGCTGGGCATTGCCCATGCTGAGCTCACGTCTGAATGGAAGAGCTGAAGGTGCTCGTGGGCCACGTGGGCTCTGTGTGTTCAGAGATATGACCCGGCAAAACCGGCCCCTGCTGGGGAGACACCAGGGCCTGCCCTGAGCCTCCGAGAGCCGCGTGGAGCGCAGCCCCGTGCCCCCGCGGGCAGGGCAGAGCACTGCCGGCTTCCCGTGGGAGTGGGTCACACCCTGGAGAGCTGCACCCGCAAGGAAAGGAGCCCCTTGGAGGCAGCATGGGGTGTCCCTTGGTTCTTGCCGGGCTGGAGAGAGACCACCTGAAATGCCTGAGTGGAAGATGCATCGCTCCTTGGACAGGAGTGGGCCGAATGGTCTTGAGCTTGCTGCCTCAGAGCATGACGGGTCTTTCCCTTGTTCTTCCAGAGTTCGCTAAGATTTGGGCCAGCACATCGTATCACCTCAGCCTGCAGCTGGCTCTCCACCAGGTGGGCCTCACCTCCTTCTCCCCTCACACCCTGATGAACGCTGATCAAGTCCTGACAGCCCTTTGCCATCGGATGCAGCTGTTCTTCCCCTCCGTTGAAAGCAGGAGCAACGCCCCAGCACAACACTGCAATGCACACCGTGACATGGACACCTTCTCTGTCCATTCAGATGTACAAGAAGGTCCCCCCGTCAGAGTTGCATGTGAAAACCTGGAAGCCTGGGACACATCTGGATTTATTCCAAGCGTGGGAACCCCCTGCCTTCTATCTGATTGAGCCAGAGGGTGTTTGTCAGCTTTCCCTCACCTATTTGGTTCTTCGTAGCTGAAGGGCGGTGCGAGGGAAAAGCGCAGCCCCTGTTTGTGTTCTCCCAAGGAGCCCATCTTGCTCCTTTGTACCTCAGGCCAGGGCAGGGCACTAAGCACCATCAGCCTCCTCTGACAAGTCACCCGTCTGCCCCTCCAAGGCTTCTTCCCATCCGCCATCTCCTCTGTTCCAGGCTGTCCGCGTTCCGGGAATCGGGACTTTTGCGGTTGTCACGAAGCGAGTAGCCCTCAGTGACCAGGATCTGGTGATCGTGGAGAGACCCGTGTTTCAACCTGAAAAGGCTGTTGCGCAGGACCGTGAGCTCCGCTGTGCTTGCACAGACTTTCCTGGTGAGCAGCGTGAAAGCGGCGCTGGCCTTGAGCAGGGTGGGAGGGGTGCTGTGCTCTCCAGAGGTGACTGAGGGGAGCACCAACCACCCACCGCGGCCCTGCCAAGAGCTCCACTCGACAAAGCCAGCCGGCTGTGGAAGGACCCTGCCCAGCTGTTTGTTTTAAAGAATCACCAGAGGACAATGCAGCTAAGAGCGCACTCTCTTTGTCCTGCTTCAACAACAGGGTCCCTCACAGCTTCCTTGGTGTGGTGTCTTCTGGTTCCATGATGTTTCAACTCTTGCTCCCCCTTTCCGCTGCTCTAGACCTCGTCCAGGCAAATGCCGGGGCTCTTCCAGCTCCCTCAGCCTCCTTGCACGGGGGAAAAGCAGGGGAAACCCAGGGGGGCAAGACGGTTCCTTCCAAAAGCCACTGGCGGGACACCTGCGCCTTCTGGTCACTGCTGCCTTTGGGGCAGCTGTTGTGAGACCCCGGGGAGCACCAGGAGCTTGGGGCTGTGTTTGGGGTGCGTTTCTCTCTAAAGACAAAGACAGCACCGAGTGTGGGCTGGCACCCTCCAGCTGCCCTGGGACCTGGCGCCTATCTCCCCACTTTGTCCCGCAGTCACTCTTCTTCCCACCAAGTGCCTAAGACTCTTTGTTTCCCTTTCTGTATCAGAGAAGCCACCGCTGTCTGCTCCGCACCTCACTGCCCACTTTAAGAGGAAGGGACAAGCCGAGCGTCTCCTCAGAGGCGCTGGCCCAGCCAGACAGCCCAGCACCAAAGTGTTGCCCGAGGGCCCGGAGGCTGCAGACCTTTGATTGTAGCCTGCCCAGCAGGTCTGCAAGCTCATGTGTTCCTCTTCTCTCGTCTTTCAGGCCACCAAGATTTCGAGCAGCTGCCGTATGCTCAGATAGCCTCAGAGAACGCTGTCTCTGAGGGCACCGTGCAGCTCTACATGGAAAGGACCACGCACCTTTTCCATGCCTGCGTAGAGAACGGGCAGAACGTTGCCATCATCTGGAGGGACGTGGGCATGCTGATTGTCCAGGGAAAAGACGTGAAAATGAGATTTTACTTAGACTTTCTGGAAAGGCTGAATGGCGCTGGCAAGATGCTGCAAGCTCTTCTCGAGGTAGGATTTTCACTTTCCCAGCGCCACTCCTGCTGCTTCTGAAATGCTTTCTGGGGGCTGCTTTCCCCTGGCCGGCCATGCCTCGTTCAGCCCCTGGGCTCCTGGAGCTCTAGAGCACAGCAGGCTCTCTGCAGAGCACCTCCCTGGCGTGCAATGGCCCGGCTTTGCAAGAGCCGCCCCCAGAGGAGCTGCCCTTTGCGAGAAAAGGCCGGCGTTGATGGCGGGGAGCGCTGCGTGCCCCACTCTGGGGGCCGGGAGCAGAGGCACAGGCAGAGCAAGGCTTGCTGAGCCCAGAGCCCTTGGGCGGCTCTGGCTCTTTGCTGGCGCTGGGCTGAGGCGGAGCGAGCAGCCGGCCCTTCCCAGCGTCCGCTCCTCCCGTCATCCGCCTCTGTCCTCGTTGCAGATGCCGGAGATGAGGGACTCGGTCATCTCACGCCATGACACCGCTGCTTCCCAGACCTCTTCTGGACGTGTTATCGTCCTGCCATGGTACGTTTGACTTCACTTGGAGGAACGGGGGACAGTGGCACGGCTTCTGCATCTGTCCTGCTGCGGACCTAGAGACGCATTTAGGCAACATTTCCCGCTACGTTTCTCCTGCTCCTTTTCTTTCCTCTCTGGGAGAGACTGCTCTTAGGTCCGGAAACGTTAATCTGCAAGGCTCTACGAGGAACTCGGAGGGCAAGATCAGAATTCAAAGGCGTCTTAGAAAACCAGAGCACTAGATAATACTCTGCTCTCCATGTGCGCGATGAGCAGAGTCATTTCCCCAGCAGCAGCAAGGGGGTTTTGTGGGAGGACGGCCATTCTCAGGGAAGGATGGAGAAACGCGGGCACAGGCTGACGGGGCCTCTCCCGGCACTGGAGCTTCTGCTGCGTCCTTCCGGGTTGGGCTGCGGTGGGAAACAACGTGGTGTCCTTTCTTCAGCCTGCTGCCTTCTTCCTCTGCCAGGTACCAACTTGAGACCGTGCCCAAAGTGCCAGCGCTGATAGACCTGAACGGATGTGTGAAGGGAAAAGGTGACGGCCTGTGGTGTGAACCTGCCCCAGCAGCAAATCTGTGTGCACGGGACCAAGGCAGAAACCCCAGAGCCGGGTTCCCTTGAGAAAAATTATTCCCCTCCCCAGAATGACTCCTGGACAGCACCAGTATCTGCCATGGAAGCCCCCGTTTCAGCACACGGATGAGAGAAAGCCATGCAAACAGTCTTCCCCAGGGAATAATGGTGCACTGTGGGCATGGGGCGTTGGATGAAAAAACAGTGTCAGAAAAGGCCTAAGACCTCCCAGGAAACATGGCTTTCCCCCAAAGGGATGAAAAGGACCACCTTCCCCAGTGTTACCACAGCCCTGAGCAGACCCGCACGTCACTCTCCTTGGAACTGGCACACGAGTGGCACCCGGTTCCCAGAACAACACCGAGATGCTGTTCTGAAGAACCGTCTCCTTTCCCATTTCTAGAGGATGCTGCCGGGAAGCGCCTCCTCCGTCGAGCCAGGCTTCCTCCACATCGGTTACCTGCCCTGACTGTGACGCCGGAGCAGGGTCAGAAAGCCGAGGGGAGTGAGCCTCGCGCCAGGTGAGACACTCGCATAAACGGGTGAGCGTGGCCCCCTGCTCCGGTCTCTGTGGGAGCGAGACGTTTCTCCCGGAAACACCCCACGTGCGCTTTGCCCACGTCCCACTGACTCACGGTTTCTTGCTCATGGCAGTGTCTGCAGCTTCTTGGCAGACTCTGCTGGCACCACCATTTCTTTCTTCCCTTCCGATGTGCAGATCTCTTGAGTAGCCAAGTGCAGAGGCTCGTTCCAGGAGCAGAAGGTCATTTTGGCTTTCCCTTCAGGTTGAAATGAGCCTGGCCTTCCTGTTTGCTGAGAACAGAGTTCTGCAGTTAGTTACTGCAGAGGATTGCCCTGAGCAACCAGGAGCCTCTTCTGCGCTGACGCCTGTCTTACGGAGAGCTCAGTGGCAGGATGGCTTTTCCGTGGGGTCGTGTCCTCCTCCCTTTGACACTGTGTCCCCAGCGCCCAACCTGCCCGTACAGGGCGTAGCGCTATCTCCGGGCACAGGACCCTGTTCCTCTGGGTGCTCCAGCAAGAGAGGGCCGAGACCTGGGCATCCTGGGTTGCAGGGGGGCTGTTGGGCACATCCGAGGCTGAGAGCTTGGGGTCTTCTCTGTGCCTGGGGACTTGATCACAAGGATGTGAGCAGAGCCCGTTCTGCTGCAGAAGCAGGTGCGCCACCTGGAAGCACAGGATGCAGAACCAGCTCCTCCTGCGCTCCTGCCAACACGCCCTGTTGTGTCTTTGCAGGCAGCTACCGGTCATCCAGAGGAGCTGCTTGAAGGAAAAGGAGGAGAAAGGAAAGCTACCGCCTCTGGTTGCCCCCAGAGAAGTGGACTTCATAGCCAGAGCCATTGAGAGGAGAGAAAAGGTACCCGACACCGGATGCTGCAGGAGCACATCCTACTGGACTGTAGAGCAGCGTTGCTCCACACATGCCGGTGCTCACAAGATTCTTCACTGGGTGTTCACGGGACCACTGACCGGTTGCTTTGGTGTTTGCTTGGAGAGAGGCGGGTCACTGTCAGTTGAGAATATACTTGTCACTTCCAGTAGCCTGGAAACACCCCCAGAGCCCTCACGCGGGGCTGTTTCTGTCGGCCCGGTGGCTGCAGGGCTGGTCTGGGCTCGCCAGCTGCCGGCTGGTTTGTAGCCCAGTGGTGGCTGATCTCCCTGGTCATCCCAGACGGGCTCCTCGGTGGAGCCTGCGGGAACCTGGGAGCAAACCAGCATGGACAGCGAGGCAGAAGAGAAGGGAGGGAAGGGAGGGAAACAGCTCAGCCGTGGCAGGACAGACTGATGCTGCCTGCTATTGCATTTCATTCGGCCTCCAGAATAAACGGGAGAAGAAGAAAGAGGAGAAGCTTCCACAGTATATCCAGAAATTCCTGGAAGGAGAGGAAAAGAAGAAAAAAGAGGCGGCGGTAGGGGAAAAAAGTAAACGGCCGTCAGCCGGAGCAATGAAAGCAAAGGCCGAGGCAGAAAAGGAGACACCCGGTGTGGAAGGAGAGGCAGAAAACCCAGAGGAGATGCAGAGGAGCCAGGTACTTGGGATTCCTGCAGAAGAAGAGCACTTTCTCCCGCGGGGCGGCTGAGACCGCAAAGCACCTCTGGCACCCAAGCCGTCACAGCAGCGTTGCTGCAGCAGAGCCGGGCGGGTGATGCTGCCCTTCCTGAGCAAGAAGGGGACACAGAGTTGCAGTGAAACCCTGGTGACACTCAGAGGTCACCCCAGGGCCTGCTGAGCTCCTTCTCCCGGTTCTCCCTGTCCCCTGTGGTCCATCCAGAAGTGTTCTGGGGTCTGCGTGCTGGGAAGCAGCACCCTCCGGGTGCGGGGCTGTTGTGTGAGAGTCTCCTCCTGTGCAGGAATCCAGCTCCCCCGAGTGCTCCTCAGACAGCTCCCCGAGCAGCGTGGAGTCAGACGAGTCCAGCTGGGACCTGCTGGAGATCAGGACCATTATGGAGGACTGGGAAGAGGCCGGAGAAGAGCCCCCCACAGTCCCTGAGGACAACAGCGTCCCCCCGAAGCGGTACGAGTGTGCCCGCTCCAGCCGAGCCCTGGGGCCGTGGGGGGAGAGCCAGAGGTGGTGGGTACAGGGAGCCAACCCCCGAGCCACGGGGCTGCACAGGGCGCCCGGGGATTTCTGCAGCCACGGGAACGGGCTGGGTTAGACCCCACGGCAGGGGCCAGAGCAGGGGCTTGAAACCCCTCCTGCCTCCAGGGGGCTGTGGGGCAGAACGGGGCCGCATAGCTGTGGGGCTGAGTGTGGGAAGAGGCAGGACGGTCCCAGCTGCAGAGTCAGGGAGACTTTGTCCTTGCTGTTGCAGGAGCCTTTCCCCACGGACAGACCGGGCCCTGCGGGAGGTGGTGACCTGCATCCTGGGGCAGGTGGCCCGCAAGAGGAGAGGGGAGAGGGATGAGCAGCTGGATCTGCAGGACAAGCTCCAGTGGTAAATCTCTCCGGACACGGGCAGTGCTTCCTCTCCCGCAGTCCCTTCCTCCTGCTCCCCGCAGCCCCGCGGGAGAGAGCCGCTTCTCCTGGCACCGGCCTCTCGGCAGAGCCGCTCCTGCGGCCGCGGCTGGCGCCCAGCTGGGAGCCCGGCTGGAGCGCGCTCCTGTGCTCACACCACCTCCTCCCGCTGTGTGTCTGCAGCGAGCTGGCCGTGCTGCGCTGGGAACGGTCGGGGAAAGAGGCAGGCAGCAGCCAACACCTGCGGGAAGCTGCACCCCAGGCTGCACCCCCTGCCAAGGCGGGGGAGAGGAGGGCAGGACCGGTACGTCCCCAAGGCTTGATGTGGTGGCGTTTGTAATGGTGACGGCGCAACGGTGCGGCCAGGCTGGTCTGGGATAGCAAGCAGCCGGGTTGCTTTCAGCCCCGCGCTCCCTTGGCTCAGGGGTCGTTGCAGAAAGGCTCTGCAGTCGGGACCGTGAGCAAAGCAGGGCTGATGGAGAGGCTGAAAAGAAGGGGCAGGAGGGAGGGGGGGCGCTGAAATCCCCCCAGCCCCTGCCAGGGACACCAACACTGCCTGCTGCTGCATTGCCGTGGTCCTGCAGGCGCAGCCCCGCGCGTGCACGGAGGAGGAAACACGCAAGCTCTGGGAGTCCTTGTGCAGCAAGATAGAGCAGAAGCGCAGCAGTGGCACCGCCAAAGGCCTGGAAAAAAGAGCCAGAGCAATGGGAGGCCCAGGTACCGCAGGCCGTGAAAAACAACTGGGGAAAGAGCATTCCCAGTTGAGTGTTTGCCTTTTGGAGTGCTCGCCTCTGAAAAAGGGGCTGTGGGCCAGCTTCAGGCCAGAGCTGGGCAAAGAGGGTGTTTTCCTGACAGCCCTGGGGGCACGGAGAGCAGCAGGGTGGGACTGCACCCCAGGGACCTGGACCTGCTCTCTACAGACAGCAGCAGATCCCACCACAGGTGTCCTGACCAGACTTGTTGCTCTGCACCTCTGTGCATACAAGACTGCGGAGCTTTGTACTCAACTCCGCAGCTCTGGAGAGCGGATCTGCTCCACGTCGGCCAGTGCCAGGAGACCGTCTCAGGCGCTGAGGCTCGCGAGAGAGACGTCCAGCAAGAGCCTTCTCCGGCGTGACGAGCGCCAGTGCCGGCCAGGCTGCTGGCACCAGCTCTTGCCCCCATCAGTAAAGCCCCCCCTGCAAACCGCTGGGTCTCACGCTGTGGGTGTTTCCTTGGTGGCTGTGAGGCTGCGCTGGGCAGTGGGTGAGCGCTGGGGGGGCAGGGAAAGGCCTGCAGGGAGAGGGCTGGAGCTCCGGCCCTGCTCCAAGGGCAGCCCTCCCCAAGGCTCTGCTGGACCCGCTCGGCTGCGGCCCCGCTCTTGGTGCCCCTGCACCTTGTGGCCCTGGCACTGAGCCTGCTGCAGCTGCACATCCCGGACAGGAGTGGGAGGAGGAGGAGGAGGAGGAGGCGGAGGAGGAGGAGGAGGAGGATGTGAAAAATGCAGTTGTGATTTGTGCTAATGTCAGCAATCAGGACACAGAACCACGGGCACAGTTCCATGCGGTGCTTTATTCCAGCGCTGGGAAACCAGGGGTTCGCACCCAAAGCTTCCAACAGCTGATTCAGACCATACCTTATTATACAAGCCAGTCGCATACATATTCATTACACCCCTGACAACCACTAGAATATTCCACACCTATAATAACACAAACTTCCTATCTAAAAGATGCTACAATTATCAGTTATTTTCTACGGTACCAACTTTAAAAGAATATATCGTAAATCTATGTCCACCTTAAGAATAAGGCTCGGTTACAGTTACCTGCCTTGTAAGAATATACCATAAATCTATGTCAGCTTTAAGAACAGAGTTTGGTTACTGATTACAAGAGTTCTATGGCTACAGGGCTGGTTGCCATCCTAATATTAACCCAACTGTAACAGATCCAGCGATATTCAGGGAAGACCCATCCTGTCCTGTTCCATGGAACAAAACCTCTTGTCAGGTTGATTCCTCTCAGCCGCAGGCCCTGCCGGCCGCCCTCACGCATCCCAGGGGCGCCGGGGGCTCCCGCCCCACGTTGCCCCGCACGCAGCGCTCCCGCAAGGCCCCGCACACCGAGGGAGCGGGGGGAGGAGGCGGCTGCGGGGGGATTCGAACTCGGCACCCGGAGCACAGGGGGGGCGGGGGGGGAGGAGAGGGACGGAGCCCGCGCGGTGCAGGGGCGGAGGGGGCGGGGCCAAGGAGAGGGGGGCGGGGTGATGGGGGGGCGTGGCCACGCAGCGGGATCGCCCGGACGCCTGGGTCCTCTCTCCCGAACTCCTGGGTCCCTTGGGGCACTCCTGGGTCCCCCCCCAACTACTGGGTCCTTAGGGGTACCCCTGGGTCCCCTTTCCCGAACTCCTGGGTCCCCTCTCCAGGACTCCTGGGTCCCTTTCCCAAATTCCTGGGTCCCTCCCCAACTCCTGGGTCCCTCCTGAACTAAATCCCCACCTGAACTCCTGGGTCCTCTCTCCCGAACTCCTGGGTCCCTTTCCCGAACTCCTGGGTCCCTCCTGACCTGAATCCCCGCCTGAACTCCTGCGTCCCTTTCCCGGACTCCTGGGTCCGCATTCCTGAAAACCTGGGTCCCTCCTGAACTGAATCCCCGCCACTGGAGTGCAGCCATCAGACTCACAGAACAGTTTGGGTTGGAAGGGACCTTCACAGTTCATGCAGTCCAACCTCTGCCATGAGCAGGGACATCTTCACCCAGATCAGGTTGCAGCTGGTAGAAATGATGACCTTTCAGAGCGTGCTGGTGGTACTTTGTCCCTTGTGCCCTGCCCTGATGTGCAGAGGAGACAGAAGGGACACTGGGAAGCTTTGGGGAAGACCCTCCGTATGCTGAGGTGTTGCGTCTCCTTCCTCTTCAGCCTCTAAAAGGTATTTGGTAAAGAGCAGAGCTGGAACCGGGGGTTCCCATCATTTGGGATAAACCCTAAAAACTCATTAATCATTTTGGTTGGAAAAGACCCTCAAGATCATGGAACCCAACCATAACCCACCCCTGGCACTGACCCATATCCCTGAGACCCTTGTCTAAGGCTCGACAGGAGCTCCAGCGCAGTTGTCTGCAGCCAGTGCCGGCGAGAAACCTAAAATAGGACATGGGAGAATTTGCATGGGAGCGTTCACCACGCGGAAATATCTCTGCCTTGGGAGGGCTGAGATTGAGTGGGTTGGAGGTTCTTTTTGTTTTCAAGGATGTGATCAAAATCACATGAAATGACACACAACGAAGGGTAGGCACAGGCTGGGACTGACACCGGAGCCTCAGCACCGGGTTTTATCCTTCATGGAGAAAGGGAACCAGGCTAAATCAGCCAGTTGGAGGCCAAAACAAGCGGCTCCTTTGGCTGTTCTGGGACGGGAGATGCAGGCAGGGCCACCAGTGTGGGGTCTGTCCTGGAGCTGCAAGGGTGGGATGCGGGACGAGGCAGCCAGAGCTGCATCCACACAAGGAGGCACAAACATTTGCCATTTCCATGTTGGTTTTAGGAGGGTTAATATATGTGATGGTGATTTTTGACCCACACATCGCCTGGGTTGGCATCACCAGCCACAGGTTGGGTTTTAGCATCGTTCTAAAATGCTGGAGGGAGCAGGGTGGGACTGAGGCAGCACTGGTGACAGAGGGACAGAGCCCCTGGGGTCCATGTCTGTCTTGTGCCGGACAACCCAGAGTTGGACTTGGTTCTCTGGGGAGCCCCAGGAGAGCAGAGCAGAGGGGGAGCATCCCCTCCCTCCACCTGCTGGTGATGTGGCCCAGGAGACACTTGGCTTTCTGGGTGCGAGTGCACATTGCCAGCTTATGTCCCTTTTGTCACCCACCAGCCCTTCTCCACAGGGTTGCTATCCATCCATCCATCCATCCATCCATCCATCCATCCATCCATCCATCCATCCTCCCCCAGTCTGTGCTGGTACTGGGTATTGCCCTGACCCAGGTGCAGGACCTTGCACTTGGCCTGGTTGAATTTCATGAGGTTCACATGGACCCCCCAGCCTGTCCAGGTCCCTCTGGATGCCACCCCTTCCCTCCAGCGCATCGACAACACCACTCAGCTTGGTGGAAAAGCAGAACTGAAGTGTCTTGGGTGATGCAGAGGCCAGGGAAATGTGCCTGGCTTTAGCTCTCTGCCAAGAACACCTGGGGAAACCCTTTGAAATGCTTCAGCCACTTTAGCAGAGAAAAATAACACCCCCACACAGCTGCCAGGCTTTCACTGCTCACGCAGGGACAAAGGACAGCGCGGGGACAGCACAGCGCTCACTCTGGAGCTCGCCGGCTCTGACACCCATGCCTGTTTGGGAGAAATCTCAATGGGAAAGATTTTGTGCTCTGGGATTCAGGTCATCTGAAGAACACCAGCAAGGAGAACGACTGCCAAAACCTGCACAACGATGTGACCAGCTCCAGCTCCCCTGGGGAAGGAGGCGGCTGGTGCTTGTCCCAGCCCAGCCACGCCATGGGCGACCCAGAGCGGATGACAGCAAAGCCTCTTTCCAGGCTCTATTCGCTGTGAGACCGTGGGGCAGGGTCCCATCCAGGGGGAACACGGGGAGCACATCCTGCCCGAGCTCTCACAGGCCGCTCTGCTGCACGGGGAGCAGAGGAAGGGACAAAGGGGTCTGGGTGGCCCCAGAGGAGCTTGGAGCAGAGCAGGGGGCACAGAAACCCAGGGAGGGTCTTGGAGACGGGTCCAGAGAGGATCCAAGTGTATATGGGGAGGGGGAAAGGGATGGGACGGTGCAGGGGGTGTCACACAGGGTGGGAGTGAGCATGCAGGGACCAGAGCCAAGCTGAAGGTGCTCGGTGGGGATAGAGGTGATTGAGCAGGGGACAGGAGCAAAGTCCTGCGGAGGGCAACGGAGCTGGAGGGGATTTGGAGGGGTAAAGAGGAATGGGGGAGACCCAGGAAAGAATCTGGGGCATGGGGGGTGTGAGGGGGAAGCACAGGAGCTGTGATATTTGGGATCAGAGGAACTGGAGAGAGGATGCAGAGGGGAAGAGGGATGGGGAGAACCTAGAGTGCACAGAGAGGGGGGCAGAATGGGTGCCCCCAGGGTGGGGGGAAGGCTGGTTTGCCAGTCATCACCCCCCAAATGAGCTGGGGCTGCAGGTGGTCCCAGCACCCCCACCCTGGGCAGCAAAGGGGGACCATGGCAACAGCAGCAGGTCCCACTGCACATCCAGCATCCATCAGGGGGAAATAAAACACCTAAGTGGGGGCAGATAAAGCAGGAAACCCCCAAAGTGGGCACAGGGAACAGAGCTGAGCACAACACATCCCAGCACTGGGGCTGCTGGGCTTAAATTGGTGTCCAGGAGCATGGGGGTGCAGGTGAGGATGCTCAGGGTGATAAAGGCATCAGAGTGGGGATGCCTGTGGGAGGGGGTGGTGGGGGCTCTGAGGTGCTTGGGTATGTGTGTGTGTCCCCAGCCCTGCAGGGGACAGGGGGACAAGCACAGCCCTGTGACACACACGTAGTGGCTGCTGCTGGGTGTCATGGTGTGGGGACCCAGGATCACCCCAACACGCTGCCCTGGGCTGGGGCCAGGCGGGTGCTCCCCCAAACTGTCAGCACCCACTCCTGGGCACCCCCCACCGGCTGCAACCCCCTGGGCAGGCACAGCGGTGCTGGGCTGTACTGGGACCTGCTGGTTCACAGCAGGATTTGGGGGGGGGGCCAGGAAGAGCAGTCGGGCACCCCACCCTGTGCTGAGCTGGATCCATCCACCAGCACCACGTGGAGGACATTGGGGTGCAGGGGGGTAGGGAGGGGGTATGCAGGGTGAAGGGGCAGTATAGTGGGGTGCAGGACAGGACAGTGGGTGTGGCAGGGTGCAAACCCCCCTCTCTCCCCCTCCCTCCTTCATCATGGAAGGAGTAGACACATCTCCCTCTCTCTCTGCTACAGCTTCTTTTGTTTGGCCCCAGAGCCCCTGGCCAGGGCCGTTAGGAGAAGGGAGCGCCGAGGTGCCAGGGAGCCGCTGAGCGCCCGCGGCCAGTGTGGGGGATGTTTGGAGGCTTCAGGGGCACCCACAGCCAGAGTGGGGGTGCAGAGAAGCTTCTGGAATGCCCACAGTCAGATGTGATCAGCCAATAAAAAATGGGACTCTCGTCAAGACTCCGCCCATTTGTCGCGGGTCTCTCGCAGCACGAGCGAGATGCTGCCGCCGAGAGCCCCCCCGGGATGGAGACTCCGCTGCCTTGCCGCCGCGGGTGTGAGTGAAACTGCCCATCGCAGGATTGCGAGTGTATTATAAATTTAGCCTCGCAGAATCGCGAGTGTGCACTTTCCGTACTCACTGCAGTACGTGTATCTCTTCAAAATAACCCCACACCGTGTTCAGGCAAGTGCGGACTCCTCCCGGACTCAGGGACGGCTCCGGCATTGTTTTGGTGAAGCCACGTGCATGCACTCTGTGCACCGCCTGTCGTATTGGTTGCTGCCCCTTCATCATTTTCCTCAACTGGTATCCGAACCTGTATTCGAGTCACTTTTGGATGCTAAAACCCTGTTTCTCACCGGTTTAACAAAAGTTGTTTTGGACCCTGTTGTCCCTTAAACGAACCTGGGGTGCCTCCGGGACACCCCCCTTTCCATATTGATCCCCAGGAATGAGTCCCCCCTCAGTCTCCTCTTCTCCAGCTCCAGAGCCCCAGCTCCCTCAGCCTTTCCTCACACGGGAGATGCTCCACTCCCTCCAGCATCTTGGTGGCTGCGCTGGACTCTCTCCAGCAGTTCCCTGTCCTTCTGGAGCTGAGGGGCCACAACTGGACACAATATTCCAGGTGTGGTCTCCCCAGAGCAGAGCAGGGGGGCAGGAGAACCTCTCTGACCTACTGACCACCCCCTTCTAATCCACCCCAGGTACCATTGGCTTCCTGGCCACAAGGGCCCAGTGCTGGCTCATGGTCACCCTGCTGTTCCCAGGACCCCCAGCTCCCTTTCCCCTTCGCTGCTCTCCAACAGGTCTTTCCCCAGCTTAGACTGGAACCTGGGCTTGTTCCTGCCCAGGTGCAAGCATCTACCAGTGCTGCCCAGCGCTGATGAAATAAAGAATGCCGCCGAACAGCGGCATTGCCTCTGCTGTTCACTCCACCTCTTCGCTGCCAGAGAGTTCCCGCTTTCTCCAGAGCGCAAGAGACGAGGCCGAGAGAGCCCGGGAAGAGCCGGAGCCACCCCCGCCTCCCCGAGCCGGCCACGCCAGCAATTCAGCCGCCCGAGCGCTCTCCCCGCCACGCCCCAAGCGGCTCCCGCTGCCCGCGCAGGGGAACCGGGGCTCCCCGGCCCGGGACTCACCGGCCGTGCCGAACGCCCGCCCGCTCCGGACGCTGCTCAGCGCCGCGCTCGGCAGGGGCACCGCCATGCTGCGCGCCGCCCGCACTGGAAGGGCCCCGTTCCCATAGCGACGGGGGCCGCGCCGCGCGGAGTCCGGCCTGGAAGGCCCCGCAGCCGTAGCAACGGGTCTGTCTACCGCAGCGCCGGGCTGGGAATGCCCCCCTGCCCTAGCAACGGGGCTGTTTAGCGCGGAGCCTGCCTAGAAACGTCCCCGCAGCCCCGCGGGACGGGCTCTGCCCTCCCCGGGAACCCCTCCCCATCGCCGGCCTTGCTGCTCCGACCGGGCAGAGCCCGCGGAAGGACCGGAGAGGCCCCGCTGTCACCCCGGGGTACCCGGACGGGAGGTGAAGCCCAGCACAAGAGCCAGGGGTTTTTCAGAAATCGGCCCGAAAAGGAAAAGCTGCAGTTGCCTGTGGGCTGTGGAACATCCTGGGGGTGCTGGGGAACCGCAGTGCAGAGTCACAGAGCCACAGAATCCCAGCCTGGTGGGGCTGAAGGGGCCTCTGCAGACCCCCAGTCCAACCCCTGCTCACGGGGGGGTCACAGAGCAGATCACACAGGGAAATGCGCGGGGAGGAAAACACAGCCTGGACCCTTCACTTGGCATCGTTGTGTTCTGGAACATGGCCTTTAAAAACCAGAAGAACATCCCAGAGCAACCTCCAGACCTAAGGACCTGGGGCAACTGATTTCTGCCCTCAAATTCTGGCTTCGTCCTTCCAGGTCAAACTGGCAGTTTCTCCAACCACCGCGTGTGGTTTTTCGGCTCCAGAGAAGGACGAGGATTTCCTTCCCAGCTCCATCAGCAAAGCAGTGCCACACGCGGATTCGTGTGCACAAAACTGCCACAGGAACGTTCTTGTCCCCAGGTTCCCTGTATCAGAGTCTCAGGCGTTTGCATTTTAAAAAGATACTTGAATTATAAGACAAAATACAACTTAAAACGTACAGCAAAGAAAAGTCCAGACTGGGGGCCTCTCAGGGGGAGGGAACACAAGGCGAAAGAGACTTGGGCTTTTAAACCCAAAGCGGCCAGAGGAGGAGCAGGTCCCGCAGCAGGAGCAGCTGGAGCAGCAGCAGCAGCGTCTGCATCAGGGAGGTGTCTCCTCACCCTCCCCACTGGGCCTGGGGCCACAGTGCCCAAGCCCTGAAGCTTTTCTGACAGCTTCTCTCTCTGCCTTTGTCCCAGAGACCGCGCAGCAGCGGCTGAGCACGGCTCACCAGAGGAGACGGCGTGAACAGCCCCGCCAGGAGCTGCCCAACCACCCTGTGACACCGCTGACCGCAGCCCAGGACCTCGGTGCCCCGACCGAGGGTCTCTCCAGCACCCTGGGTGAGGCTTCCACG
The DNA here is from genome assembly GCF_037038585.1 of Patagioenas fasciata. Classification (NCBI taxonomy): domain Eukaryota; kingdom Metazoa; phylum Chordata; class Aves; order Columbiformes; family Columbidae; genus Patagioenas; species Patagioenas fasciata. Next base: position 2,325,506 of record NC_092530.1, read on the forward strand.
AGCTGCGGGTGGGAAGGGACTCGCCAGGGGAAACTGCGCTTGTACCAGTGTCTCCAGAGGCTTGGGATGCTCCTGGGGGCTGGTTTAGTGTTCCTGTATGTAAACCTCAGGTGTGAATTGGCCTCCGCGTCCTCTGCAGGGGCTCAGCGGAGCTCTCTGAGCCAGGGCAGTGCCTTGCTCGTCTCCCTGAGATCCCCAGGCTGAGCCGTCAGCCCTGCTGCGCTGTGCAGAGGAGCTGCTCCTGGGCAGAGCTGTCTCTCTGCAGCGCTGCCGCTTGCCAGGAGCTCCCTCTGTCCCAGGAGCCCAGCCCAGCTCAGCAGCACAGGAGCAGCCCAAGGCACTTTAATGAACCCTCTGGTGGGTTTGGTGCTGAGTCCATGAACCTCAAACCCTGAGGGGAAGCTGATGAAACCTCTCAAGAAGTCAGATTCAAACTCCAAAGTTTCTTGCAATGTTAATGAGTCCCACTGAGGGACACTACTGAGGAACTGACCCCAGGGTCCGGTTAGAGAAGAAAACGGGATGCAGTGACAAGAGGTCAGGAAAAGCAAGGTGAAGTTCTCTTAGATGCTGAGTAAACCTGAATGTGTTTCATTAACCAAAGGGCTAAGCCCTGACCCCCAGCCCTGGGAAGGCAGACCCTGTTCCTCCCACATTGCTCAGGGCCCTTCCTGGAAAGTGTGATGTGGGGCTGTGCAAGGCCAAGGGCAGGACTATGGTCCCACAGCTCCCAGGTTCCTGGCTGGGGACAAGGAGGCCATGAGGCCCCTGTGCTGGAAGGACAAGGTGTCTCCTCACAGGCATCAGAGGTGCAGACGACAGCCATAGCCAAGGGGAGAAGGAGCTCATGTCTGGTGGGGCTTTCAGCCTCTTTACATCCCGTGATCATCTCCACCACAGCCTGTCCTGTGCTGTGGCATCCCCTGCACCTCTTTCCCTGCAGGCTGCAGACATCCCCCCTGCTGCCCCACCTTGCTCTTGTCTGAGCATCTTCCTCCCTTTACTGAGATCTCTGCATCCTCCCCAGCTGTTCCTTGAAGCACAAAGCCTTGGGCTGATGCAGACTCCCTCTGCTGACCTGCTCCACCACAGCACTGCCCTTCCAGTCACATTCCTTTCTGCTCATGTCCAGCGTGGACCTCCCCAGATGCACTTTGGGCCATTATTTCTTTCTCATGCTGTTTCTCACTATGAAGAAAACCTCCACCACCTCTGAAACCACCCTTCAAGCACTCTCAGGCTTCTCCTGCACTGCTGCAGCCTCCCCAGTGCTGTTGGGCTGAAGCAGCCCAGGTCCCTCAGCATCCCACACCATGTGCACAAGGTGCTGAACCTGCCTTGGCAGAGCCCTGCACTCTCCAGTTCCTCCCTGCTTCTCCAAACTGGGAAGCCGCACACTGGCACACCCCCGTGTGTGTGGGGTCACACCAGTGCTGAACTGAATGGGATGAGAACTCCAGGTGTCAGGGTCCCCACGCTCCTCCTCATGCAGCCCCGTGTGCAGCTGCCTTGTTCATGGTGAGCGTGCACCACGGGCTGGTGTGGGGACCTTGGAGTGCCCAGGCCCTTCTCCTCAGGGTCACTGCTCAGCGTGTCAGGTCCTGCTCTGTCCTGATGGATGGGGTTATTGTCCCACCCTGATACAGCACTGGTCACGTCTCTTTGTACAACTTCAGAGCTTTCTGCTGGCCGAATACCAGATATTCACAAGGTCTGGACTCTCCCTGGACTGAAGCTCCATTTGCTCAGCTGTTAATGTTTTCATGCAGATGGTTTATCCTGAGAAGGGTTTCTCTCCTAAGATAACAGGATAAGGAGCTACAGGACACTACAAATACCATCTCCTGGAGAAACCGTGGGGTCTTGGGGGTCCGTTACTAACAATGTCAGAGGTCTGGACTCACAGGGGTAGATTCCCCTCTTGTGAGAGAACAGCAGGAATGCATGAAATTCAGCCTGGGAACAGAAAATGTCAGCTGAAGGTTGAGGAGTCATCAGGAAAAGGCATAACAACATGGGCAGTGTTGTGATGACTGGACATCAGCTACTGACTCACTGATGAGGAAGAGAAAATATATGAGGCCTCCTTCACGACAAATGAAAGAAGCATCATGTTTTAAGGGCGGTGTCCTTGTATCAGACGTGAGATATCCAATATTTGCAAGGTACCAGCCATCCAGGAGGGTTTGGAGCTCATTGACAACATCTTCCTGACACAGGTGACTGAGGAGTCAGTGAGGTGAGGTGCCCTGTGGGACTTCACACTTACAAACCACAAAGAGTTGGTCAGGATGGAACAGTCAGGGATGGGAAAGTGGAGCTGAGGCTCCTGGGAGATGATCACAAGGCCAAGAGCAGGATTTCAGGAGAGCAAGCTTTGGCCTGCTGAGGGACCTGCTTGGGTCCTATGGGATATGACCTTGGTGTCTGCAGTGCTTTTCTCTCACATCTCCTCCCTCCTCTCTCCCACCTGCTGTTGTGCAGTGTTTTTTACCCTTTCTCAAATACAATATCCCAGAGGTGCTGCCAGCATCACTGAGTGGCTCAGATTTGGCAAGGAGTGGGTCCATCTTGGAGCCAGCTGAAATCAGCTGACACTGCTTCATTTCCAATAAAATAACAGACAGGGTGAATGTGGAACTGCTGGTGAACTTCATAAGAGTAGAATCAGACAGGACTCAGGTTCTTCATGGCTTCTTTGCATCTATCTTCACCAGCAAGGTCTCCTGGGACTTTGTTCCTGAAGGCAGGAGTCTGGAGAACACCCAGCAGTGGATGGGGCTCAAGTCAGGGGTGACCTGAGCAAACTCAGACACCATTATAGAACAGGAGATGGGTCATTTGACCATCTCCCTGAACACAAGTATCACTGTGCTGTGGCACCTGAGATTCCCAGGAACACCCACCTCTTGGCCCAGAGTTGTGTGATTCCTCTTGAGGTGTCCTGGCCTGTCTCGTCCATCAAGTGATGCTTTAGGCACCCACTTCTCTGACACATTCAGTCGTTATCAGGAGATTCTCTAGATCCATATTTATTGGAGATTGTTGATACCAGCTGTTCTGGAAATGAGGGTTTTGGGAGGGGGACGGAAATATTAGAGATTTGACTTTATTACTCTTTATTATGGAAATGCTCATTGCTTGGCTACAATTCTGAAATCTCTGAAATCATCCACACCAGACTTAAAGTCTTTAGGAAAGTGCTGCACAGAGCCTTGTCTTGTAAAGGCATTTTGGATGTTACTGAGCCCTCTGCTGCCATGATCCTGAACTGCAGGTACTGAAAGAATGAACAAACCTGTCATGAACTGAAGGACGGAAACAAACCCCAAGTTTCTGAGGGTGTTTGGGATCCCACAAAGGGCCATTGCTGACACAAGCAGTCCCTGTCCCTGGAGACAATGGTCAGAGGTGGTAAAGGCAATGTGGAGGTGGTTCTGGTGCCCCGTGAGCTGTTGATGTTTGTTCATCATCAGAATGGCCAAACCCTGACCCCAGGGCCAGACAAAGGAGACCCTTTCAGTCAAATGTTTCTCAGGCTCTGCCTGTGGTCACTGTGAGTGTTTTGTGTTTTGGGGTGGGCTTTATGTCAAGTGTTGTTGCTTTAATTGCAAGGGTCTGGTTTTTTGTGGAGCTGCAAATGCCTGTGAGTTCCTCACAACTCATTCAACTTCTTTCATACACCTGGCAATGGTCACCAATCACCTCAATGTCCCAGTCCCACAATTGCTTGAATCCTCTGTTTGGATCTATACCCATCACTCCAGGAGGTTCATTCATCCACCAGGCTCATGGATGATTCCTGAGGACCATCCAAGTGTGGGCAGTGTAAGAGAGGAGCAGAGCAGGGTCAGCTCATGGGCCATGACTGAGCACAGCCACCCCAGCAGCAGCCGTTCCCCATCTCCCAGGCACAGCCATGCCCACAGGATGGAAATGTCACTGCCATACATGATTAGCCGAAGAGAGGGCTTTCTTCCTTCCATATTCCCAGGAAAATCTTCCTCCTGTTCCTCCTCCACCTGCAGACATCAACTGCTTTCCATTTCTGGGCTCAGACATGGATGGAAGTGTTCACTGAAGCCATCGGCCATCTCATTGCTTCTCCCTGACATGCCCTGACCCTCTCCCACGCCTACACATGGCCAATCACAGCTGCTCAGGGCCTCCCACTCTTCAGAAGAGGCCTTGAGCTTCTTGGTTCTTCCTGGTGCTTGTTATAAACTTCCTCGCTCTCTCCAGAGTTCATGGTGAGCTTTCTTCTCCATAACAGCCCCTTTATGATCATGTCTTACTGAATGGTTGTCTTTGTATGATCATTTGTGCAGAAAGGGCAGTTACAGGACAGCACCCAATGTGTCAAAACTGATGCCGAGTGAAATGCTGTCAAGACCTGATGAGTTATCCCTGTGTCTGTGTCTCTCCTGGAAGGAGTCTGTCCAAAGAAGGGGATCCAGCTCCTGCCACTCTCTGCAGAGGCACATGAGCAGTGTCCGTGCACCTGGGGACAAAAAGGGTGACTTTTCCTAGACCACCCTTTTCCAAACTAAATGATTCTATGATGTTATGATTCCATTATTTGATTTGAAACCATTTCAATTCCCACTACCTGCAGCTTTCTTCAAGGGTGGTTGTTGTGTGGCACAACTGTCCTGGCTCTCCAGGCAGATTGGGCACAGGTTTGGTGCCTGCATTGGGAGTTTTTCCCTTCCTGGGGTAAAAGGCTGTTGAGGAGAGACAGTTGTAGAGATTTGGGTCACAGGGGTTTGGAGCAATCCTGTCAAACTCTGAGCAGGCTGAGCTTTGGAGCCAAGGGGCAACAGAGTTGGTCTCAAAGATATTTTTTGAATGGTGTTACTATCACTGATAACAGTAACAGAGAATTCCTTATTCATCGTTATGCTAATGAACTAAAGCTCTTTAATGTCCTTCCCAACAGTCATTCGCAATTCTCAGAACAGATGCTACATCTCAGTAGTTATCTTCTTCTATGAAGTTCTTAAAACAGTGCTTTCTCTCACTTCTACCTTTTTTAGCATTGAAAGAATACAACTCTTGGACAGAATTGCTCCCATATCATCCCTATTCCATACATTTTCTCCCTTCTTTTTCTGCTGTGAGGGGCAGGTGACATAGGGGAGTTCCTTCCTTTTTAGGCAAAGAAAGCCAAGGAACAGATCCCAGGTCAGTGCAAAGTCACCAAGGAAGCCAGAATCTTTATGTGGTGTGCACTGACACACACTGTCACCTGCATTTCCTGTCTCTGAAGACCCAACCGTGCAGCAGAGTCTGGAGTTCTGAGCTCCCTTCATCTGCCCTGTGTGACACGCGTAAAATGGAACTACCCCAGTCAAGAAGTTGGTTTTGATTCTTTCCAAGATGGTGCAGAGTGGCCTCAATGTGACACCGTCCTGCTGTCTCGGCTCCTGGGATGCTGCCCCTGCTGTCCCATGGACTGGAAAGGATTGTGTTAGTTACAGTGACCCTGACTTGATCCCCATCCAGTGCTGGTTGTTCTCCACATTCCTGTCTCAAGTCACAGAGGATTGGGAGGCAGTAATTTCTCAGAAGAAAGATTCTTCCTTTGAGAGTGTTGGTAGGAAATGTATTTTGCTGAGTAACTGGACACAATTATGTATTTTCCTATATATTTACCAACACATATATATACTTCTTTTTCCTTATGATCACATAGAAAGACAGATAACACAGATCTCTGGAGATCACTGTCAACATGGCCATCTAAACAGAGAACAGTTCATTTAAAGTTTTTCTCCTTCTTTCCTCCATCAGACAAGAGTGGCCAACAGCTTCCAGCAGGACTCACTCTGTGCCAAGAGTAAAAAGTGGCACTGACAGGCCATGGCAGTGGATTGTTTGATGCCTTCGACTCTGTGCAAGACACAAAGATTATCTTTCTTAATGCTGGAGGCTTTGGTAGGAGAGAAATCTAGAGAACATTAAAAAAAAAAAAAAAGAGAGAAAAACAAACAAATGGAAGATGTAGAGTGAAGGGAATGTCTTCTTGCAACATGAAGTATGAAACGTTGTTGGTGTTTTAATTCTCCTTTCTTTGTTTTGAATACTTTAAATACCAGTGTTTTCAAAAGAGAGAAAACAGAGACTTCAGGATGTGCATGAAGAACAAGAGGAGAAGTTCTGATCTTCAACAACATTTCCCTTCTCAGCACTCTCTCTGTTATCTGTGCATCTGATCTCCCTCATCCTCCAGGTATTTCCTCCTGCCCTAACTAAACTGACCATGTCTGAAGTCCCATTTCCAGCAGCTGATCTGCACACAAGCACTTGCGATTGCTCTCTGGGTTTCCCTTCTTACTGTTTGATCACTCAGACACTTGTCAACAACCCAGTTGCTGCTTTCACCTTCAAGGAGTTAAAAGCTTCCTTGTCTTTCAGTAGTCTGTCTAATTCTGTCCTTAGACAAATCTTTTATTGTGTTTATTTTTAAATTTCCTTTCTCTCTACAACATTACTTGCATGGCTCTGCCTTGGAGAGGGTGAACCTCAGTGGTGGCAGTTTGTCCTTGTTGTACAGTTGAGGAGTGTGTTTTCTTTTAATCATGACTCTCATCAGTTGTATTTTGTTTGTTCAAAGGTAAAGCAAAGCCCCTGTTTGCTGTGTGCAGCCAGGTCTCCAAGGAGAGCAGGTGGGAGCTGGTGCAAAGGAGCCGGCACATCCAGCTGCAGACTGCAGTGGAGAAGTCTGGTGTAAGGAAAAGGGATGCAAGGCCCAGGGGGCCATGAGAGAAACGATGGGGCTGGGGAGGTGAGGAGCAAGGTTGTGCACATGGTGTGAGACCTCATGGGACAGCTTCTCCCGCCAGTCCAGACCTGCTTAGGAGAGACCCTGGATCCACATCAGATAATGCTGCAATCAGCTCTTCTCCAAACTGAACAGTAATGAAATACACTCTTTACAATAGAAAGACATTTTTGTCAGAAGCTTTTGAAATCTTTCTCCAGAATTACACCAAGAAAACTCTCTAATTAACTAGACAAGATTGGAAGACAATTATAAGAGGAGACATGGCTTGTTAGAGCTTTCTTCAGTGTAATGAGCCCCATGGTGCATTTGGTGCTGAGTCCTTGAACATTACTCAGGTGCTGAGAGGAGATTGCACAAACCTTTCCAGAAGTCAAAACCAGAAGAAAAAAGTACTAAGTACCTTGAAGTATTAATGAGTTCCACTGAGGGCAAGTACCAGCAGAGCCTCCCCAGGGACTCGTTAGAGCAGAGAATTGGAGGCCATGGTGGCAGATAAACAAAGGGAAATGTGCAGGCAGCTGAGGTGCTGAGAAAAGCCTGGTTTTGTTGGGTGAAGCAGAGAGGCCAAGGCCTGACCCCCAGCCCCTGGGAAGGCAGATCCTGTCCCTCACACATTGCTCAGGGCTCTTCCTGGGCCAGGGGGATGTGGGCTGTGTGATGCTGAGTGAAGGACAATGGTGTGATAGTTCCCAGCCCTACTGGGGGTGTGCAAGGACGTCATAAGGTGTCCCAGTGCCTCAGGACAACATGTCTCCTCACAGGCCTTGGTGACAGAGGTGTTGGCCATAGCCAAAGGGGACAAAGTCTTGGGTTCTCTTGGTGACATCCAGCCTTGCCAGTGCCCTTTGCCATCTCCACCACAGGTTGTCCTACACTGTCCCACAGCTGCTTCTGTTTCCCTGCAGGCTGTAGACACCCATCTCGCTTCCTCCCCTTGCTCTCACCCTGGTATTTCCATACGTTGACTGATGTGTCTGCACTCTCATGCTCTGTTCCTGGAAACACAAGGACATGGGCTGATCTCATGCTCCTTCTGGATGATTTCTCGTGCCACAGTACTACCCTTTGAGTCACATTTCTTCCTCCTTATGTCCATTCTCCACGTTCCAAGCTGTGCTGTGTGGCAGTGTTTCTCTGCTGTAGAAAGGAGGACCATGAAAGCTACTGACCTGTCTACCTCTTACCTGTGCCTGGGAAGATCATGGCACAGATCCTCCTAGAAGCTGTGCTAAGGCACAAAGAATGGTGACTCAACCATTTCCTTGGGCAGCCTGTTCCACTGCTTCACAACCCTTTCCATGAAGAAATGCTTCCTAATATCAATTCTGAACCTTCTCTGGCAGAAGCTGAGGCTATTTCCTCTCATCCTGTCACTTGCTACACAGGAGAAAAACAACACCCTCCATACTACAACCTCTTTTCAGATAGTTATAGAGATCAGAAATGCCTCCCCTCAGTCCCCTTTTCTTCAAGCTATAACAACCCCGGGTACTTAAGCTGCTCCTCAGCAGACTTGTGCTCCAGACCCTCAACAGCCTTGTCCCTCTCCCCTGCACTCACTCCAGCACCTCAAGGTCTTTCCTGTAGCAACAGGCCCAAAACTGAACCAAGGATTCGAGTTGTGGCCGCACCATCGTCGAGTACAAGGGGATGATTACTGCCATGGTTCTGCTTACTACACTATTCTTGATGTAAGCCAGGAGGCCAATGGCCTTTTTGGCCACCTGGGTACACGCTGGTTCATGTTCAGTCATTTTCGATCAACACCCCCAGGTCTTTTTCCACCAGGCAGTTTTCGAGCCACTCTCCTCCAAGCCTGTAGTGTTACAGGGAGTTGTTATGACCCCAGTCCAGGAACTGGCACATGGCCGTGTTAAACCTCAGACAAATGGCCTCAGCCTAATGAACCAGCAGCTCCAGATCCCTCTGTAGAGCCTTCCTACCCTTCAGCAAATCAACACTCCCACCCAACTTGGTGTCATCTGCGAACTTACTGAGGGTGTACTCGATTCCCTCATACAGATCATTCATAAAGAGATAAAAGAGAACTGGTCCAAGTACTGAACCCTTGGGAACACCACTCCAGACCAACCGCCAACTGGATTTGGCTCCGTTCACCAGAACCCTTTGGGCCCGGCCCTCCATCCAGTTCTTTACTCATCGCAGATACACCATCCAGGCCATGAGCTGCAGCTTCTCCAGGAGATGCTGTGGGATACAGTGTCAAAGGCTTTACTGCAGTCTAAGGACACAACACCCACAGCCTGGGTGGCGCTTTCACTCCCCACGACAGACTTTCCCTCATCTGCTCAGCCGGTCACCTTGTCATAGAAGGAGATCAGGGTGGTCAAGCAGGACCTGCCTTTCACAAAGCCAAGCTGATTGGGCCCGATTGCTTGTCTGGTATGGGTGACCTCACAGTCCTTTCCCAGCCATGTTCCTGCTGTTGGCCTATCCCCTGCAGAGGCAGAAGTGACCTCACCATCCCCTCCACAGCCATTGGCTTCTACTGGACTATGAGTTCCTGAGACACAAGTGACCACATGGCATCGTACCCAGCCATCACCCTCCTTGTGCTCCAGTGTGTGAGCAGGTAGACTTTAGCTGCTTTCATCAAATTTAGCCAATAGATTTCCTATCAAGGGTTTGAGTGGAGAAACGTTCCTCAGAGGAGCTGCTGTATTTACTCTGGGACATTTTACATCTTTGCTTCTGACTCTTATTATTTTTCTCTTCTTCCTTTGTCTGTTCTGACTTGAAAGAGCTCTCCAAGGAAAAGATTCATGGAATCCTACAATAGCACAGATTGGAAGAGACCCCTGAACACCATCTCTGTCCCACCGACCTTTATGGCACCCCAAGGAATAGCTGACAGCATTTGTGCTCCCTTGGGTTCATCTCACCACATGCACACAGTGGACATGCACATGATGTGTATGGTTACAACTCATCTGTACAATGAAAACATGGACTTTTGTCCTAGTATTTCATAGAGTCATAGTATGTCCTGAGCTGGAAGGATCCACAAGGATCATGGAGTCCAACTCCTGTCACTGCACAGGACACCCCACAGTTTACACCGTGTGTCTGAGGAAGTTGTCCAGTCTCTTCTTGAACACTGTCAGGTTGGGGCCGTGACACCTCCCTGGGGAGCCTGTTCAGTGTCCATCACCTCTGGGTGAAGAACCTTTTCTTCATGTCCAACCAGAACCTCCCCTGGCTCATCTTCTGCCATTCCCTTGGGTTCTGTCATTGGCCACTAGAGATAGGAGTTTGGTGCCTCCCCTTCTTCCTCCCCTTGTGAGGAAGCTGTAGCTACCATGAGGTCTCCTTTGAGTCTTTTCTTCAGCTCTGATGCTGAGAAACCCCTGGTTTTCTTTCTGAAGCAGAAAGGAGAAGCCATGACCTTCAGGCAATGGGAAGGGGGATTCTGCCCCTCACAGACGGCTCAGGGCTCTTCCTGGGACCGTGGGATGTGGGTGTGCAAGGCCCAGGGAAGGACAACACTGGGACAACAACTTCCAGCTTCCCCATGGGGCTGCAAGCAGCCACCGAGGCCCCAGAGCCATGAGGACAACATGGCTTCTCCTGGGCCTCAGTGGCAGAGACAACTTCCATGGCCAAGGGGACAGAGACCTGGGTTCTGTGGGTCCCTTCCAGCCTTGCCAGCGCCCTTTGCCATCTCCACCACAGGCTGTTCTACACGGTCCTACCCCTGCCCCTCTTTCCCTGCAGGCTGCAGACACCCATCTCGCTTCCCCACCTGCTCTCACCCCAGCATTTCTGCACCTTCACTGCTGTGTCTGCACCCTCACTGGCTGCTCTTTGGAACACAAACCATGGGCTGATCCAGCTCCCTCTGGGTGACCTCTTGCACCACAGCACTGCCCTTCCACTGACATTTCTTCCTCCTCATATCCAATCTTCACCTTCCAAGTTGCACATGTCCCTGCTGCTGTCCCCTCATGTTCTCAGGTGGGATGGACGTGACAACCCATCTGCAAGGCCTCTTCCTGGGTAGGGCCTGTGAGCACTTAGGCAGAGGTTCTTTCCCAGCCATGTCCCTGCTGCCTGGCTGTCACCTCCAGAGACAGAACTGACCTCACTGCCCCTTCACAGCCACAGGATTCTGACTGGATTATGAGTGTCTGAGACACAACTGACCACAAAATACCACACTCATCCATTCCCTGCCTTATGGCTCAGGACCTGACCAAGACTGAAGCGTATTCTACACAGTCCTACACCTACTCCTCTTTCTCACAGGCTGCAGACACCCATCTCGCTTCCTCACCTTGTTCAAATTTGTCAAATATATTTCCTACTAACACTGTGAGTGAAAAGCACTCTTCACTGGAACTCCTGTACTTCCGGTAACATCTTCTGTATCTCTTCTTCTCCCCTTTCTTATTTTTTTTCTATATTTCCACCTATTCTCTCTCCTGAAACCTCTCCAAGGCAAAAAATCTTTCAAATCACAGAATAACTCAGGTTTGCAGAGAGCCCTTGTCTCACTCATCTTGTCTCACTCTCCTGAACAGGGCAGGTGAACCACGTCAGGTTGCTCAAGGCCTCCACCCAGGTTTGCATCATCTTCAAAGGCACTGGGAGTTCAATCAGTTACATCATAGGAGGGGAGAATAAAGATGTTCAACAGTGTTGCCCAAGTGCTGGTCACTGAGAGATGACACCAGTAACTGGCTGCACGGAGGACTTTGTAACACTGGTGATATTTGGGCTTGATGATTCAGCCAACTTCCCACCCAGCATCCACTTCTTGAGCCCCATCAGCACCACTCTGGTCAGAAGGAGACCATGGCTTAGCCTTGCAAACGCCCTGTGCACAACATGCCTTTCTTTCCCTATCCTTTTAGGTTCAGCAGTCCCTTCCTTGTCCTTCACATTCCTGGAAACGGCTGCAGGAGGACGTGTCCCATCCCCTTCCCAGGGAGGGAGGTAGGGTGGCCAGTCTGTTATTCTCCCAGTTTCTATTCCTGCTCTTCTTGAAGACGGGTTTGAGGTCTGCGTTTTCTAAGGACCCAAGAAGAACCATTCTGGTTTCTATGGCACTTTTGACATAAATATCAGGGTTCTGTCAGGTGTCCACATCTGAGCTGGCCTCATGGACTCCTTATGCACCCAGGGATGCTCAGAGACAGAGTCTGTCCCTTTTACAGACAGAGGCAGGAGTCACAGTGTCCCTCTGGCCTCCTGTTGCCACTCTTAAAGGATGGGAAGCATCTCATCCCTTTAGCATGTCACACTTCTCTGTACTTATCTGAGATGTCCCACGTCATGAGGAATGGATACAGGGACCTGAGTTAAAGGAACAACAACCCAGTGCTGCATTCAGGCAGTTTCCCATAGGATGTTTCTGCCAACATGAAGTCACCTCAAGACCTCATCTGTGCTACAGACCTTCAAAGAATGGAAAGGAATAGTTGATGGTGTTTGTGCTCACTCACATTCATGTCACCTCATGTACATGATGTGCATGCTCACATCTCATCTGTACAAAGTAAACATGGACTGATGAACTATTCATTGAGTGTCCATCCATGGAGGGAAGAACAACCTCTGTGGGTGAGAGCACAGGGCTGGAAATGGTGGTTGTGAGGGGCCGGTCCATGATGATTGACTTGAAGCTCCTTATGAAGGGATGTCCAGTGCACAGGGGCACAGCCCAGCCCCTGCTCTGCTGGTCCTGCAGGTCTCTGGCAGGAGGCCTGGCTGTGAGAGGACGCTGCTGTGCGCCAGCCTTGCACATACACACTGTTCAGCTGTACTACGGTGCTTCATCTGTGGGTCACTTTCTAGGACATATCCTTGAGAGAAGGTTTGGAAGAAGACCTAAACATTCAGGCCCTGCCCTGAGGAGATCACCTTTCTATCTGGAAAGGCTGTTGTGAGGCCAGCTCTGTCACAGCAGTGCCCATTGCCTGTCCCTGCCTGCGCTCACAGCACTGACACACAGCAGGACGGGGACCAAGCTGCCAGAGCACTCAGGCCTTGCACCAACACAAGGGATGAGAAGGAGAGTGTGGGACTGGAACCATAACAGCTCTGGAAGAACAAGTACCAATATTGGTGAAGGACCCTTTATTTTGCCTAAACACAGATAACACGATTCCACATTGACACAGCCACTCACTGAGAAGTGAAAAGCAGGCAGTGAATTACAAAGGGAAAAAAAATATTATCATTAAAAAAAAAATCACAACTAGAGACAAAAAATACTACACAAGATGAACCTGCAATGAGAATGTCTTCTTATGTGGAAGAACACAGAGACAGTTTATAGGTTCAGAAGAAATCCAGTCATCAGTTTCCACAGGGCATCCTTGAGCTCCCGGTTCCTCATGCTGTAGATGAGGGGGTTCACTGCTGGAGGCACCACCGAGTACAGAACAGACACCACCAGATCCATGGATGGCGAGGAGATCGATGGGGGCTTCAGGTAGGCAAACATGGCAGTGCTGAGAAACAGGGAGACCACGGCCAGGTGAGGGAGGCAGGTGGAAAAGGCTTTGTGCCGTCCCTGCTCAGAGGGGATCCTCAGCACGGCCCTCAAGATCTGCACATAGGACACCATGATGAACACAAAACAGCCGAAACTTAAACAGACACTGACTACTAGAAGCCAAACTTCCCTAACATAGGAGTGTGAGCAGGAGAGCTTGAGGATCTGGGGGATTTCACAGAAGAACTGGCCCAGGGCATTGCCCTTGCACAATGGCAGTGAAAATGTATTGGCCGTGTGCAGCAGAGCATGGAGAAACCCAGTGGCCCAGGCAGCTGCTGCCATGTGGACACAAGCTCTGCTGCCCAGGAGGGTCCCGTAGTGCAGGGGTTTGCAGATGGCAACGTAGCGGTCGTAGGACATGATGGTCAGAAGATAAAACTCCGCTGAAGCTAAAAAGACAAACAGAAAGAGTTGCGCAGCACACCCTGCATAGGAAATGACCCTGGTATCCCATAGAGAGTTGGCCATGGACTTGGGGAGAGTGGTGGAGATGGAGCCCAGGTCGAGGAGGGCGAGGCTGAGCAGGAAGAAGTACATGGGGGTGTGGAGGTGCTGGTCCCAGGCTATGGTGGTGATGATGAGGCCGTTGCCCAGGAGGGCAGCCAGGTAGATGCCCAGGAAGAGCCAGAAGTGCAAGAGCTGCAGCTCCCGTGTGTCTGCGAACGCCAGGAGGAGGAACTGGGTGATGGAGCTGCTGTTGGACATTTGCTGCCTCTGGGCATGAGGACCTGTGCAAGGAGGAAAGGACAGTGACAAGTGAGGGGAGACTTCTCTGAGGAAAATAAACAGGCTGTTTCTCGTGGAAAACCCCCTCCCTGATGGAGGGATGTTTCCATTCATTCTCTCTTTCTACGAAGTGAGAAAAACAGTTCATCACAGTTTAAAATGCAGTTTGGGCATCTAGTTTCCCTGAACACAGCTCTGGGGCAACATCCACTGAATTGGTGTCAAGACAAAAACTGACCCACACTCCCACCCCAACCCCAGAGAGCAAGAGCTCCAGGAACAGGTGGAGAAACAGGGAAGAACACTGCAGTGCTTCTGAGAAATAAGGCAAGGACAGAAAGGCAGACGGGCATGCTGTGGAACCTTCTCCTTATCCGGCTGTGCTGCTGCCACTCACATAATGACACTGTAGAGCAAGTACTTTTAGCACCTTTTTTGTGTACCACGTTCCAGGAACCCTTCACCTGGAGGTCCAGCTGCTGAGGTGGAGACTCGTGACCTGGACCCCATGGCTTTGGGACAGAGGCTCTGCTGGAGAAGAGACCAGGGGGTTGAACTGGGAAGCGTTTCCACTGCAGGCGATGAATCCCCGCCCCCGCATTTCTGGTCCATCTCCCTCTCCTTGCCCGTGTCTGTGCTGCCTGCAGCTGTGTCTCTGTCCCTGGATCTGCTCCCTGTCAATGCCACAGACCCCGTCCCACCCGCTGTGTGCTCAGCTCTGTCCAGCTGTGCCTGTGTCAGTTTTAGGAGATGCCTCCAGGAGCTACAGCTGCATTGCCCTGCACCCAGAGACTTACCATGGCAAGGGCTGCAAAGGTTTCTCCTCCAGTGAGCTCTCAGTCATCCTCCCAATCCTGACCACCTTTAATCCCTCTCTGCCTTGCTCGTCTCCCTGAGATCCGCAGGCAGAGCCCTCAGCCCTGCTGCGCTGTGCAGAGGAGCTGCTCCTGGGCAGAGCTGTCTCTCTGCAGCGCTGCCGCTTGCCAGGAGCTCCCTGTGTCCCAGGAGCCCAGCCCAGCTCAGCAGCACAGGAGCAGCCCAAGGCGCTTTAATGACCCCTCTGGTGGGTTTGGTGCTGAGTCCATGAACATCAGACCCTTGAGGAATTTGATGAATCCTCTCAAGAAGTCAAAGTCAGATCCAAACGTCAAAGTTTCTTGTAATGTTAATGGGTCCCACTGAGGGACACCATCCCCAGGGTCAGTTAGAGCAGAAAATTAGAGGCAGCGACAACAGGTCAGGAAGAGCAAAGGTGGCTCTGATGCTGAGTAAACCTGAATGTGTTTCATTAATCAAAGGGCCAAGCCCTGACCCCCAGCCCTGGGAAGGCAGATCCTGTTCCTCCCACGTTGCTCATGGCCCTTCTTGGACAGTGTGATGTGGGGCTGTGCAAGGCCAAGGGCAGGACTATGGTCCCACACCTCCCAAGGTCCTGGTTGGGGACAAGGAGGCAATGAGGCCCCTGTGCTGGAAGGACAAGGTGTCTCCTCACAGGCATCAGAGGTGCACACAACAGCCGTAGCCAAGGGGAGAAGGAGCTCATGTCTGGTGGGGCTTTCAGCCTCTTTACATCCCTTGATCATCTCCACCACAGCCTGTCCTGTGCTGTGGCATCCCCTGCACCTCTTTCCCTGCAGGCTGCAGACATCCCCCCTGCTGCCCCACCTTGCTCTTGTCTGAGCATCTTCCTCCCTTTGCTGAGCTCTCTGCATCCTCCCAGCTGTTCCTTGAAGCACAAAGCCTTGGGCTGATGCAGACTCCCTCTGCTGACCTGCTCCACCACAGCACTGCCCTTCCAGTCACATTCCTTCCTGCTCATGTCCAGCCTGGATTTCTCCAGCTGCTCTTTGTGCCATTATTTCTTTCTCATACCATTTCTCACTATTTAGAAAACCTCCACCACCTCTGAAAACACCCTTCAAGCACTCTCAGGCTACTCATGAACAGCTGCAGCATCCCCAGCACTGCTGGGCCAAAGCAGCTCAGGTCCCTCAGCATCCCACACCATGTGCACAAGGTGCTGAACCTGCCTTGGCACAGCCCTTCACTCTCCAGTTCCTCCCTGCTTCTCCAGACTGGGAAGCCACACACTGGCACACCCCCGTGTGTGTGGGGTCACACCAGTGCTGAACCGAATGGGATGAGAACTCCAGGTGGCTGGGTCCCCACGCTCCTCCTCATGCAGCCCCGTGTGCAGCTGCCTTGTTCATGGAGAGCGTGCACCACGGGCTGGTGTGGGGACCTTGGAGTGCCCAGGCCCTTCTCCTCAGGGTCACTGCTCAGCGTGTCAGGTCCTGCTCTGTCCTGATGGATGGGGTTATTGTCCCACCCTGATACAGCACTGGTCACTTCTCTTTGTACAACTTCAGAGCTTTCTGCTGGCCGAATACCAGATATTCACAAGGTCTGGACTCTCCCTGGACTGAAGCTCCGTTTGCTCAGCTGTTAATGTTTTCATGCAGATGGTTTATCCTGAGAAGGGTTTCTCTCCCAAGGTAACAGGATAAGGAGTTACAGGACACTACAAATACCATCTCCTGGAGAAACCGTGGGGTCTTGGGGGTCTGCTACTCACAATGTCAGAGGTCTGGACTCACAGGGGTAGATTCCCTTCTTGTGAGAGAACAGCAGGAATGCATGAAATTCAGCCTGGGGACAGACAATGTCAGCTGAAGTTTGAAGAGTCAGCATGAGAGGGCAGAACAACATGGGCAGTGTTGTGGTGACTGGACATCAGCTACAGACTCACTGATGAGGAAGAGGAATTAGATGAGGCCTCCTTCAGACAAATGAAAGAAGCCTCATGTTTCCAGGGCGGTGTCCTCGTGGCAGACCTGAGATATCCCAATATCTGCAAGGTACCATCCATCCAGGAGGGGTTGGAGCTCATTGACAACATCTTCCTGACACGGGGGACTGAGGAGTCAGTGGGATGAGGTGCCCTGTGGGACTTAACACTTACAAACCACAAAGAGTTGGTCAGGATGGAACAGTCAGGGATGGGAAAGTGGAGCTGAGGCTCCTGGGAGATGGTAACAAGGCCAAGAGCAGGATTTCAGGAGAGCAAGCTTTGGCCTGCTGAGGGACCTGCTTGGGTCCTATGGGATATGACCTTGGTGTCTGCAGTGCTTTTCTCTCACATTTCCTCCCTCCTCTCTCCCATCTGCTGTTGTGCAGCGTTTTTTACCCTTTCTCAACTACAATATCCCAGAGGTGCTGCCAGGATCACTGAGTGGCTCAGATTTGGCAAGGAGTGGGTCCATCTTGGAGCCAACTGAAATGGGCTCTGTCTGACATTGGTTAAACACCTGTTGTCTTCTCAGAGAGATTACAACTCCAGTACACCCACACCCACCCCCAGTTCCAAGACTTTGTCATGGAAATGGCATACAGGGTGACAACCCGTGGGGTGTTACAAATGACTTGATCATGGAGAAGAAATGGAAAAGGTCTTCTGTCAGCAACCTGAAAAACTCTCCAGTCAAGAGCAGGTTCCTATGGGGATCGGTAATTGCATTGAAATTCACTGGCTGGCAAAGCTGCAGGTGCCAACAGTCCAGAAGATCTTGTGACAACTTCTTAATGTGGCTGCCTGGTGGGACAACAAGAGTGACTCTCACCTGGATCTGGAACAGGGACACAAGGAAGAACTGGTGAGGGATGTGAACATCAGTGTCCACCTTGGCTGTTGTGACCAGGACACAGTGGGGTCCCAGGCACCAGAGGGGAGGGAGGAAGGCCAGCAGCAGAGCACAGGCTGGTGGGCTCCAGAGGAGAAGACTTTAACATACTGGGGGGCTGATACAGGTGGTGCCATGGGAAGCAGCTCAGAAGGGTGAAGGAGCTCAGGATATCTGATCAGCGTTACAGGACAGCCTGCTCCAAGCACAAGAATGATCTCTCCACGTACCCATGAGAAGAACCATTTATCTCGTGAGGCTGCTTCTTTGAACTGATGGAGCTCCAGGGCACAAAGGCAGCACACAGGGCGTGGGAGCAGGGGAAGTTGTAAAGGAGGAATTTAGAAACCTTGTCCATGGATGTGGGGATGATGCCAAAGCTACCCTGGACTTGATACCTGCAGGGGAGGCTGAGGGCAGCAAGATGAACTGACACTGCTTCATTTCCAGTAGAAGAACAGACAGGGTGAATGTGGAACTGCTGGTGAACTTCATAAGAGTAGAATCAGAGAGGACTGATGTTCTTCATGGTTTCTTTGCCTCCATCTTCACCAACTTCTCCTGGGACTTTGTTCCTGAAGGCAGGAGTCTGGCGAACACCCAGCAGTGGATGGGGTTCAAATCAGGGGTGACCTGAGCAAACTCAGACACCATTACAGAACAGGAGATGGCTTGTATGACCAGCTCCCTGAACACAAGTATCACTGTGCTGTGGCACCTGAGATTCCCAGGAACACCCACCTCTTGGTCCAGAGTTGTGTGATTCCTCTTGAGGTGTCCTGGCCTGTCTCCTCGGTCAAGTGATTCTTTAGGCACCCACTTCTCTGACACATTCAGTCGTTATCAGGAGATTCTCTAGATCAATATCCATTGGAGATTGTTGATACCAGCTGTTCTGGAAATGAGGGTTTTGGGAGGGGGACGGAAATATTAGAGATTTGGCTTTATTACCTTTAGGAAAGTGCTGCAGAGAGCATTGTCTTGTAAGGGCATTTTGGATGTTACTGAGCCCTCTGCTGCCATGATCCTGAACTGCAGGTACTGAAAGAATGAACAAACCTGTCATGAACTGAAGGGCAGAAACAAACCCCAAGTTTCTGAGGGTGTTTGGGACCCCAGGAAGGGCCATTGCTGACACAAAACGTCCCTCTCCCTGGGGGCTGCTCAAGGAAAAACCTGGAGACAATGGTCAGAGGTGGTAAAGGCAATGTTGAGGTGGCTCTGGTGCCACGTCAGCCCTTGACATTTGTTCATCACCTGAATGGCCAAGCCCTGACCCCAGGACCAGACAAAGGAGTCCCTTTCAGTCAAATGTTTTTCAGGCTCTGCCTGTGGTCACTATGAGTGTTTTGTGTTTTGGGGGTGGGTTTGGTGCCGAGTGCTGTTCCTTTAACCACAAGGCTCTGGTTTTCTGAGGACTTGGCAGTGCCTGTGACGTCCCCCAAACCCATTCAACTTCTTTCACTGACCTGGTAAAGGTCACCAATCACCTGAGCTGTCCCAGGCCCAAACTTGCTTAAATCCTCAATTTGGATCCATGCCCCAGGACTGAAATGCACACATTCCTTCTTCCGCTGCCGTAAAATAAAAAGAAAAATCAGTTTATTTCACATTAGCATGACCAGACAATGGTCTTTAGGTCATCTTCTTTAACACACTTACTGCTACACGTAGACCACTCTCTTCCTGCACTCCCATGTGTCTCACAAACCTTTCACTCTTGTTCTCCAGTAATGGGCCAACATTCCAGGATGTTGGTGCTTCCTCCGGGATCATGGATGATTCCTGAGGTCCATCCAAGTGTGGGCAGTGTAAGAGAGGAGCAGAGCAGGGCCAGCTCATGGGCCATGACTGAGCACAGCCACCCCAGCAGCAGCCATTCCCCATCTCCCAGGCACAGCCAAGCCCACAGCATGCAAATGGCACTGCCATATATCATTAGTCCAAAAAAGCCTGCCTTCTTTCCAAAATCAACAACAATCTTTCTACCATTCCCCTTCAACCCCCAGATATCAGCCGCATTCCACTTGTGGCTCAGATATGGTTGTAAGGATTTGCTGAAGTTATCAGCCATCACCCTTTTCTACCCCACATCCCCTGACCCTCTCCCACACCACACATGGCCGGTCACTGCTGCTCAGGGCCTCGCACTCTACAGAAGAGGCCTTGAGCTTCTTGGCTCTTCCTGGTGCTTGTTATAATCTTCCTCACTCCCTCCAGATCTCACGGTGAGATTTCTTGTTCATGACAGGGCCTTTGTAACCAACTCTTATGAAATAGTTGTCCTTCTGTGATCATCTGTGCAGAAGAAGTGATCACAGAAAAGCACCAAATATGTCAAATCTGATGCCGGGTGAAATGCAATAAAACCTTGTTGAGCCAGCCCCGTAGCTGTGTCTTTCCAGCAAGGAGTTTCTCCTGAGAAAGGGATCCAACCTCTTCCACTCTCTGCAGAGGCACATGAGCAGCGTCCATGCACCTGGGGACACAAAGAGTGACTTTTGCAAGATCACCCTCTATCTGGACCATTTAGAAATGTACCTGTGGATGGGGTATCAAGCCTTATAGTACAGCAGAGACTGGAGTTCTGAGCTCCCTTCAACTCCCCGTGTGACAGTCTGTAAAATTAATTAACCCAGTGAAAAAGTTGGTTTTGATTCTCTTCACAGCCAGAAGCACCACATGGGTCAGGAGACAATCCAGGATCCCAGCCAGCACTCACATGCTCTGAACTTAAAGTTCAGGTGTTCCCGGGAATCTCAGCAGACACGTCACGCTGATATCTGGGTTCAAGGAGCTGGTCAAGAGCCTCGCCTGCATTTCTGTAACGATGGCTTTGCTGCCTGGCTGATGCGCAGACTCTGTAGATGGATGCTGACACCTCTTGAAAAACCTGCTCTGAAAGGATGAACAAGGTGGTGTTTTCTTTCTGGAAGGTTATTAGGACAGCAAACAAGAGGAAGCTGGGTTGGAGGAAGTGTAAGAGGATACAACGGTTGTGATCAGGGCTGTTTACGGTTACTTGTAAAGCAGCCTTGTGCCTCATGCGAATTATTTCTGTGATCAGAAGGAACCTGAGGGCTTTCTTCAAATCAGAAACATGAAGGGGAAGGAAGGACAGCGTCATTCAGTCTCTAAGGCACCTCAAGATGTGTCTTGACCAACCTCCTCCTCCAAGCAGGGTCAGATCAGATTAGTCAGGGGTCTATACAAACACATTGTGGTAACTTTCTGATGTAGAGTGGATGTGCACTCCTGGGAAACAGCTTCCAGTGCATGACTGTCCTCAGGATTGGAAAGTTTTTCCCTTTATCTACTGTCCTTCTAAGCCAAACCATCCAGATTGCCTTTTACCCGTCTACTTGCACACTGACACAGACCATAATATCCTAACTTGGACAGAAGCATATTGTGGGGGATGATGCTGAATTCCTTGCTGACTTCCAGGTAACAGACCATCAATTATCTCCCCACGTCCACAACCCTGTCCTTTCCTCACAGAAGGCAAAGCGCATGGACAGGCACAGCCTGCCCTGGGTAAACCCCATCACCTTCTCTTCCAGACACCCAGAAATGGGGTCCCAGTGGACATGTTCTGGGGCACAGCCCTTAGTTCCCTTGCTCACCCATTGGCCATTTTGAAAAGTGCACACACTGTGTGAGAGCTGCCAGTGGTCAGGGAGTCCCCCCAGTCTCCATGAGCTTTCCAAGATGGTGCAGAGTGGCCTCACTGTGACACCGTCCTGCTGTCTCAGCTCCTGGGATGCTGCCCCTGCTGTCCCATAGACTGGAAAGGGTTGTGTTAGTTTCGGTGACCCTGACTTGGTCCCCATCCACCGCTCTTGTTCTACAGATTCCTGTCTCAAGTCATAGAGTCCTGGGACACATTGTTGGTGAAGATGGAGGACAAGAGGACACAGGGATTGTCACCTTTTTCCCTTATTAAATTCATCAATGGCCACACACTGTCTTTGCTTCTCCTTTAACTGTTCCTGCAGTAGTAGCAGCTCATTATGGGCCCTTGAATTGCCTTACAGGTCTGGACTGAGTTCTGATCTGGGCTGTTCTGTGCTTGGAGGCTGCTGTCCTTGCAGACCAGATGAACTCACTTCTGCCACCCTGCCTGGCACTTCATTCCATCCGTGTCACAGCTCTGTCTGCAGCACTGACAGCTCCAGCTCCCCAGTCAGGTCCCTGGCTGAGGCCATTGCCTCACATCTGGGCTGAACCACCCCAGCTGAGGCACCAGCCCAGCTCTGACCTGCCACAGGAAACCTGGTACCAAGTGTCCAAGAGCCCATGTGTGCAAAGGCTTTGCCTCAGAGCACAGACAGGACATGGCCAAAGATTGATGAATGTCTCTCTAGACCTAGGATATAAAACCAGAATACGATGCCTTAACTCATTCAACTGAAGATATTCCTCCTCTAGCTTTGAGGAATTAGATACTTTGCTGTAAGATTCCTGGTGTCCTGCCTAATGATGGGACAAGAAAATATGATTCTCATACTGACTTATTTTTTAAAACTAAATATACAGTGCTGTAAAGAAGTGTCTGTTCAGAGGAGAGAGAATCAACATCACTGATTACTTCAACTTTGAAGTTGTGCCCCTGGAGCCCCAGAGGCATGTGGAGGGAGCCCAGAGGGGACAGAGAAAGGGACATCATGGGCTGCTCCTGTGCTGCTGAGCTGGGCTGGGCTCCTGGGACAGAGGGAGCTCCTGGCAAGCGGCAGCGCTGCAGAGAGACAGCTCTGCCCAGGAGCAGCTCCTCTGCACAGCGCAGCAGGGCTGAGGGCTCTGCCTGCAGCACCGAGGGCACAGGAGCCAGGCAGAGAGAGGGAAACACAGGCTGGGGTGGGAGGATGCTGAGAGATCACTGGAAATGAAATGTTCACAGATATGAAGCCTGTGGCTGCAGGGCATTGCATCTGCAAATCTTGGTAGGATCTCAGAGAGCTGTCACATTGCAGAGCCTGCGAGAGATGTAAGTACAACTCTCAGAGATTCTCTGATGCAGAGGAGAGGATGTGCTGCAGAGCAGGGATTGCCTTCTGCACTGTCAGAGGGACAAGACGTGAAAGCTGCGTTCTCCCAAGGATGGCTGTGGGGTGTAAATGTAAATGTGCAGGCAGGGGTGCCCAGGGCTGTCCTGCAGAGCAGGGTCCCTGCACCCCAGGGCTGTGCCGGGGCAGGGACTCTGCCGCCTGCCAGGGTCAGCGCTCAGCCTGCCTGGGGAGAGCCCAACAACAAGCTGGGAATACGTGTCGCATTAAGGAGCAAACACTATTGGGCAGGAAAGCTGCTTCTGCTGTGGAGAGGGTGCTGTGTGGGTCAGGGCTGCTCACAGCTCCAGATCACCCCCAGGATGTTTGCAAGTGGATGCCTCAATGAGAAGATCAATGCAAGGATTAGCAGACAGACAAGGAGCTTTCCTGAGCCTGTCTTTTCAGTTTCCTCTCCCAAGGGGTGGGACGTACAGGAAAGGATAAAATGAAAATGAGTTCTCATGATTAAACAAGTCACTGAGACTCCTGAACTGCAGCTCTGAGTGATCAGCACATCTGCCAGAAGGCTCATAACATCCCTTCACCACCCCTCTGCCTGTGCACAGCACCTGCATCACCTTTGCTGGACTTGTCAGCCTAGTCTGACCTGTCCTGTTTTCCAGCCTGCAAACAGGAAGATGCCCCCAGGCAGTGCCCTGTGAACAGGCAGGATCTGTAGGGCCAGTGGGAGGGCACAGAGGGTGGGATGGGGTCTGTGAGCACTGACAGGGAAGAGACATGGACAGGGAAACACCTCCCAGGGGGAGAATCTCCAGGCAGCAGGGAAATGATCAGAAATGAGAGGAAACTAAACCCGGAATTGTTATGGGAGGGAGAACAGAGAAAAGTCCCTGTGATCCCCTGCAGTGCAGATCCCTCCTGTGAGGAGCCCCCTGGCCTCCTCTCCCACCCAGCAAAGCCTCTGCCCTCAGGGCCGGGGGCTCCAAGGCATGAAGCAGCTCCTGTGCAGCCAGAGCTCCAGTTCCTCTGCAGAGCACAGGGGCTGAGAGCAGCTGCCCGGCAATGTTGGTGTCTGGGAGGTGGCTGCACAGCTGGGGAAGGGTGACGCTGTCTGAGTGCCCGGCTGCCTCTGCCCTGGCCTCTCTCACACCCACCCTCACCGCATTGTCCTTCTTGCTCCCCTGCTCTGGGTCACTGCTGTTGGGATCTTGTTCTTGCTGTCAGGCTCTCTGGGGATGGCAGTTTCAGCTGCAGAGTCACAGCCTGATCTTGTGGGTCCTTTCCTGCAGGTGTGTCCATGGGAACACGTGTCCCAGCTTTGCTCTGACCTGTGGGTTGTGGGCAATGCAGTCTGTGGGTCTGGGGACTGATCCATGTGTGTCTTGGGCTAAACGTGGGGTGCTGAGACCTTGGGAAAGGTTGGACATGTTGTTCTCTGTGGTGGATGCCTCTGCTCTCAGCAGTGCCTGGTGGCTTTTCAGGGTAACATGGGAGTGTGATCAGCCTCTGTCTCAGAAAAGTGCCAGCCCAGGGCAGCTGGAGCAGGACAGAGGGACAGAGCAGCTGCCCTCACTCTGCACTGACCCACAGGCATCCTCTGGTCTCACAGGACTTGCTCTGTTCTTCCTGAGTGCAGGAGAAGTGCTGAGGGCTTCTGACACCCAACAACACTCCCCAGGGTGGGAGGGCAGAAGCAGATGTAGAAACACCAGACCTCTCCAACTCAGTTTCTCAGGCCTGGGGGTACAGATGCTGACAGTCCCTTCTGCACCAGGAGCGGTTCCAGCTGACAAAGCCGAACCCCAGGACTGGCCCCTGCCCACCCAATCACACAGGGTCAGGCTGACTGCTCAAGAGCCCCTGGGCAGAGACCCTGCTCTTCATTGCACACTCACCAAGCACACATGAGGCCTCCAGCCAGGACGTTCTCCTGGAAAAAGAAAAAAATGGGTCTCTTTGTGGGAGGGTCTGTGAGAAATGGCTTTGGCTTTTTCCCAGAGAAGTCTCATCAAAACCGTCACTGTCTTTTCCTCCTTGCACAGGTCCTCATGCCTACAGGCAGCAAATGTCCAACAGCAGCTCTATCACCCAGTTCCTCCTCCTGGCGTTCACAGACACACGGGAGCTGCAGCTCTTGCACTTCTGGCTCTTCCTGGGCATCTACCTGGCTGCCCTGCTGGGCAACGGCCTCATCATCACCACCATAGCCTGGGACCAGCACCTCCACACCCCCATGTACTTCTTCCTGCTCAGCCTCGCCCTCCTCGACCTGGGCTGCATCACCACCATCGTCCCCAAGTCCATGGCCAATTCTCTGTGGGATACCAGGGTCATTTCCTATGCAGGATGTGCTGCACAGCTCTTTCTGTGTTTCTTTTTCATTTCAGCAGAATTTTTTCTTCTCACCATCATGTCCTACGACCGCTACGTTGCCATCTGCAAACCCCTGCACTACGGGACCCTCCTGGGCAGCAGAGCTTGTGTCCACATGGCAGCAGCTGCCTGGGCCACTGGGTTTCTCTATTCTCTGCTGCACACGGCCAATACATTTTCACTGCCACTGTGCAAGGGCAATGCCCTGGGCCAGTTCTTCTGTGAAATCCCCCAGATCCTCAAGCTCTCCTGCTCGGGCACCTACCTCAGGGAACTTGGGCTTATGGTGGTCAGTGTCTGGTTAGGATTTGTGTGTTTTGTGTTCATCGTGGCGTCCTATGTGCAGATCTTCAGGGCCGTGCTGAGGATCCCCTCTGAGCAGGGACGGCACAAAGTCTTTTCCACCTGCCTCCCTCACCTGGCCGTGGTCTCCCTGTTTCTCAGCACTGCCATGTTTGCCTACCTGAAGCCCCCCTCCATCTCCTCCCCCATCCTGGACCTGTTGGTCTCTGTTCTGTACTCGGTGGCACCTCCAACATTGAATCTCCTCATCTACAGCATGAGGAATCAGGAGCTCAAGGATGCCCTGTGGAAACTGATGGAGGGATGCATTTCAAAAATAATAAAGTGTTCAGCATCTTCTCTTTAATGGATAACAGTTTTAATGGAACTTATTAGAGGCCCAGACCTGTGTGTGTGTGTGGTGGTGGTGTTTATTTTTTAATAAATCATGATATTTTAGTCATCTCCTTTCTAACTCACTGTCTTCTTTTCCTTTTAAACCCACTGGCTGTATAAATATGGAGCCATGCTCTCTGTGTATTTAAACAAAATAAAAGGCTCTGCAGTGATGTTTTTCACTGATATTCTTCCTCCAAGGCTTTTCTGGAGGTTCAGGGAGAGTTATTGTGTGTGGGAGAAGGGCGAAAAATGTCCAGCATGGCAGCCCTGCCAGGGAGCACCAGTGCTTGTTCTTCCAGAGCTGTTCTGGTTCCAGTCCCACACTCTCCTTCTCACCCCTTGTGTTGGTGCAAGGCCTGAGTGCTCTGGCAGCTTGGTCCCCGTCCTGCTGTGTGTCAGTGCTGTGAGCGCAGGCAGGGACAGGCAATGGGCACTGCTGTGACAGAGCTGGCCTTTGTAAATGTACTTCTATAAAGAACCGAAAATGCTCTTACAAGCCAAGGCTCTGTGCATCATTTTCCTAAAGGCTTCAAGTCTGGTGTGGATGATCAGGGAGATTTCAGGAACAGCCAAACAGAGAATATTTCCACAGGAAATAGCGGTAAAGCCCCACTTCTTCTATATCCTCCTCTGCTTGCCCTTCCCTCCCTTTCCAGAACAGGTGGTAGCAGCAGCCTCCGGTTCATATTGATGTGTAGCATCTCCTGATAAAGACTGAAAATGTCACAAAAGAAGGTGCCTAAATCACTTTATGAGTGAGGGGATAGGCCAGGACACCTCTGGAGGAATCACACTTCTCTGCACCAACAAGGTGGGTGTTCCTGGGAATCTCAGGTGCTGTGCACAGTGATACTTGTGTTCAGGGAGCTGGTCAAGTGACCCATCTCCTGTTCTGTATTGTGTCTGAGTTTGCTCAGGTCACCCCTGACTTGAGCCCCATCCACTGCTGGGTGTTCTCCAGACTCCTGCCTTCAGGAACAAAGTCCCAGGAGACCTTGCTGGTGAAGATGGAGGCAAAGAAGCCATGAAGAACCTCAGTCCTGTCTGATTCTACTCTTAGGAAGTTCAGCGGCAGTCCCACGATCACCCTGTCTATTCTCTTACTGTAAGGAAGCTGTATCAGCACATCTTACTGTGCTTCCCCTTCGGGTATCAAGTCCAGGGCAGCTTTGGCATCATCCCCACATCCATGGACAAGGTTTCTAAATTCCTCCTTTGCAGCTTCCCCTGCTCCCACCTCCTGTGTGCTGCCTTTGTGCCCTGGAGCTCCATCAGTTCAGACAAGCAGCCTCATGACATAAATGCTTCTTTTCATGGGTACTTGGAGAGATCATTCTTGAGCTTGGAGCAGGCTGTCCTGTAAGGCTTCTCATGTCTCCTGAGCTCCTTCACCCTGCAGACCGACTTCCATGTCACCACGTCGCCCACCAGCCCCCAGTACGTCAAAGTCTTCTCCTCTGGAGCCCACCAGCCTGTGCTCTGCTGCTGGCCTTCCTCCCTCCCCTCTGGTGCCTGGGACCCCACTGTGTCATGGTCACAACAACCAAGGTGGACACTGATGTTCACATCCCTCACCAGGGTTTCCTTGTTTCCCAGTTCCAGATCCAGGTGAAGATCACCCTCACTGGCCCACAAGGCAGCTCTGTCGAGCAGTTGGCCCAAGATCCTTTGGACTGTTGGCACCTGCCACTTCGCCAGGCCAGTGAATGTCAGGGCAAGTACAGGAGTTTGACCGATGTGAGACAGAGCCGATTTCAGCTGGCTCCAAGATGGACCCACTCCTTCCCAAATCTGAGCCACTCAGTGATGCTGGCAGCACCTCTGGGATATTGTAGTTGAGAAAGGGTAAAAAACGCTGCACAACAGCAGGTGGGAGAGAGGAGGGAGGAAATGTGAGAGAAAAGCACTGCAGACACCAAGGTCATATCCCATAGGAACCAAGCAGGTCCCTCAGCAGGCCAGAGCTTGCTCTCCTGAAATCCTGCTCTTGGCCTTGTGATCATCTCCCAGGAGTCTCAGCTCCACTTTCCCATCCCTGACTGTTCCATCCTGACCAACTCTTTGTGGTTTTAAGTGTGAAGTCCCACAGGGCACCTCACCTCACTGACTCCTCAGTCACCCGTGTCAGGAAGATGTTGTCAATGAGCTCCAACCCCTCCTGGATGGCTGGTACCTTGCAGATATTGGGATATCTTAGGTATGCCACGAGGACACTGCCCTGATAACATGTTCTGGTTTTGTTTAAAAAACAAATTTCTCTTTTAGTGAATTTGCCTGTCAACTAAAGCCTTCATATTAGCTGCATTTTCCTGGACCACCCGACACATGTTTCGGTTAAACCTAGCAATGGAATGCTAACTTATTGATAAGCACGGATGGACATCTCGCGAGAGGGGAAATGAGAAACTGGTGACCGAGAGGCCGACCAACGGTGAATAACATTCCATTCACGTGAATACTTCATATAAAAGTGGGAGATCACGAGGATCTTGTCCCTTTTATCCTTCCCTTCTGCTTATGGCCGACATTAGGACAGGACCTTACGCATCATCTCTGCGAACTGAGGCCAGTGAGAGACTGAATCCAGCTCCGGTTGGCTACAGAGCCTAATCCAGGACTTTGGGTGCTGGCTCTGC
This sequence comes from Patagioenas fasciata, assembly GCF_037038585.1. Classification (NCBI taxonomy): domain Eukaryota; kingdom Metazoa; phylum Chordata; class Aves; order Columbiformes; family Columbidae; genus Patagioenas; species Patagioenas fasciata. Next base: position 2,353,921 of record NC_092530.1, read on the forward strand.
AGTTGCTGAGACTTACAAGATTGGTTTTGTATATTTTGTATTATTTTCTCTATTCTTATCAGTAGCATTAGTAAAACATCTTTAATTTTTCCAACTCTCTTCTCTCTGTCCTTCTTTCCCTCCCGATCGCCTGTCCTGAGTGGGAAGGGGGGAGAGGGAGGAGCAAAAAGGGGGAAGCGAGGGGGAAAGGAGGTTGACAACACATCTGCCAGGGTATGATTGTCACCCCGCAATCTTAACCCTTGACCATGGGTCATTTGCCCCGCTCCCTGAACACAAGTATTGCTGTGCTGTGGCACCTGAGATTCCCAGGTACAACCACCTCTTGGTCCAGAGGAGTGTGACTCCTCTTAAGGTGTCCTGGCCTGTCTCCTGTCTCAAGTGGTGCATCAGGTACCCACTTTACAGACATATTGTTTTGTCTTCATCAGTAAATACTCCAGATCAATCAAAATTGGAGATTGCTGATACCAACTCTTCTGGAAATGTGGCAGAGAGAGAGAGGGGAAGGAGATAGAAAAATACTGTTTTATTGCTCTTTATTGTTGAAATGGTCTCTGTTTGGCTATTCCTGAAATCTCCCCAATCATTCACACCAGACTCGAAGCCTTTGGGAAAATGATGCACACAGCGTTGGCTTGTAAAGAGCATTTAAGCTGTTAGTGAGCATTCTGCTGCCATGGTCCTGAATTGCAGGTACTGGAAGAATGAACAAACCTCTCATGAAGTGAAAGGCAGAAGCAAACCCCAAGTTTCTGAGGGTGTTTGGGACCCCATGAAGGGCCATCACTGACACAGCTGTGAAGGAAACAACCAGTGCAGGTCCCTGTCACTGGAGGCTGGTGAAGGAAAGACTTGGAGACACTGGTTACAGGTGGTGAGGACCATGTGGAGGTGGTTCTGATGCCATGTCAGCCCTTGATGCTTGTTCATCACCAGAATGGTTGAGACCTGACCCCTGGGACCTGGTAGATCTTTCTCAAATGTTTTCCAAGGCTTTTCCTTTGGTCAGTGTGAGTGTTTCGTGTTTTGGGGTGGGTTTTGTGTCAAGTGATGTTGTTTTAACTGCAAGGCTCTGGTTTTCTGTGGAGCCCGTGAGTTCCTCACAAGTCATCCAGCTTCTTTCATACACCTGGTAATGGTCACCAATCACCTCAGTGTCCCAGTCGCACACTTGCTTGAATCCTCTCTTTGGATCCACACCCCATCACTCCAGGAGGTTCATGCATCCACCAGGCTCATGGACGATTCCTGAGGACCATCCAAGTGTGGGCAGTGTAAGAGAGGAGCAGAGCAGGGTCAGCTCATGGGCCATGACTGAGCACAGCCACCCCAGCAGCAGCCATTCCCCACCTCCCAGGCACAGCCATGCCCACAGGATGGAAATGTCACTGCCATACATGATTAACCCAAGAGAGGCCTTTCTTCCTTCCATATTCCCAGGAAAATCTTCCTCCTGTTCCTCCTCCACCTGCAGACATCAACTGCTTTCCATTTCTGGGCTCAGACATGGCTGGAAGGGTTCACTGAAGCCATCAGCCATCTCATTGCTTCTCCCTGACAGGCCCTGACCCTCTCCCACACCTACACATGGCCAATCACAGCTGTTCAGGGCCTCCCGCTCTTCAGAAGAGGCCTTGAGCTTCTTGGTTCTTCATGGTGCTTATTATGAACTTCCTCGCTCTCTCCAGAGTTCATGGTGAGCTTTCTTCTCCATAACAGTCTCTTTATGACCATGTCTTACTAAATGGTTGTCTTTTTATGATCATTTGTACAGAAAGGGCAGTCACAGGACAGCACCCAATGTGTCAAAACTGATGCCGAGTGAAATGCCGTAAAGCCCTGAGGAGTTACCCCTGTGTCTGTGTCTCTCCTGTAAGGAGTCTGTCCCAAGAAGGGGATCCAGCTCCTGCCGCTCTCTGCAGAGGCACATGAGCAGTGTCCGTGCACCTGGGGACACAAAGGGTGACGTTTGCCAGACCACCCTTCATCTGAACCCCTTAGATGTGTGCTTGTGGATGAGGTTTGAAGCCTTATAGTGCCAGTACCTATCTAATTGTCATTGCCAGGGGGCCTACCACAGATGCGGGGTACTATTTTACAGATATTTAAATATAACTACACATTCCGAGACAAATTCCACAAACACTTGAAGGATTATTCATGCTTTTTAACATGATTATCCACACAAGGCCCACCAGCTTTGCATCTCAGGAAATGGGACGCCAGAGTTCAAGGGCAGGATGGTTTGGGCTCTGTCCTGGGATCTGGAAACTGAAACGTGCTCCCATCTCCCAGCCCCCTGCCCTCCTCAGTGAGGGTGTGAGACATTCTGCCAGCGAGGGCTGAACTCACAGTCATGACCAGTATCTTATGGCCAACTGCAGCCAATGGTGTTCTGCCAGCTCAGGGCTGGAGTTTCCATTGCTGGAGGTGTTTAAAAGTCGTGATAATGTGGCGCTTTGGGACATGGTTTAGTGGTGGCCTTGGCAGTTTTTCATTTACAGTTGGACTCCATGTTCTTAAGGGTCTTTTCCAGCCTCAATGATTCTATGATTGTATGGTTTGGGTTGAAACCATTTCAGTTCCATCACCTCCAGCTTCCCTCAGAGGCTGCTGTTGTGTGGCACAACTGTCCTGGCTCTCCAGGCAGGTTGGGCACAGGTTTGGTGCCTGCATTGGCAGTTTTCCCATTCCTGGGGTAAAAGGCTGTTGAGGAGAGACAGTTGTAGAGATTTGGGTCACAGGGGTTTGAAGCAATCCTTTCAAAATCTGAGCAGGCTGAGCTTTGGAGCCCAGGAAAAATGGAGATGCTCTGAAGGATGTTTTTGAACAGTGGTACTGTCACTAGTAACAGAAACAGGGAACTCCTTATTCTCACTGATGATGATGATGATAAATGAAGCTCTTTAAGTTCATTCCTAGCAGTCATTCTTGCTTTTCTAAAAATGTACTACACCTCAGTAGTTGTGTCTTGAACAAAGTTCTTAGAACAATGCTTTTTCCCCTTTTTTTTTTTTTAATAATTTTAAAAATACACCTCCAGGACAGAATTATCCCAAAATCATCCTTCTTTCATAACTTATGTGGGTTTTTTTTGCTTTTCCGTGTTTGACGTGGAGGTGGCGTAGGAGAATATTGCCTTCTTGAGAGCAAGGTGGCACCAGCCCAGCTCTGACCTGTCAGAATAAACCTGGTACCAAGTGCCCAAGACCCCATGTGTGCAAAGAATTTGCTTCAGAGCACAGACATGACATGACCAAAGATTGATGAATGTCTCTCTGGACCTAGGAGTATAAAACCAGAATATAATGCCTAAACTCATCCAAGTGAAGATATTCCCATCCACAGTTTACAGAAATTAGATACTTTACTGTAAGATTCCTGGTGTCCTGTGTAATGATGGGACAAGAAAATATGATTCTCATACTGAATTATTTTTTAAAACAAAGAACATAATGCGGGCAAGAAGTGTCTGTTCAGAGGAGAGAGAATCAACATCACTGATCACTTGAGGCTGTTTGAAAGGATGTGCCTCTGCAGTCCCAGGGACACGTGGAGGGAGCCCAGAGGGGACAGAGAAAGGGACATCCTGGGCTGCTCCTGTGCTGCTGAGCTGGGCTGGGCTCCTGGGACAGAGGGAGCTCCTGGCAAGCGGCAGCGCTGCAGAGAGACAGCTCTGCCCAGGAGCAGCTCCTCTGCACAGCGCAGCAGGGCTGAGGGCTCTGCCTGCAGCACCGAGGGTACAGGAGCCAGGCAGAGAGAGGGAAAGGCAATGTAGGTGGTTCGTTGCTGAGAGCTCATTGAGAGACAAATCTTCACAATCCTTACACGGTAAGTCTCTGGCTGTGGGACAGTGCAGCTGCATTTCCTGGAGGGAGACCCTAAAGATGATACATCCCACAATTTACAGGATCTGTCAGGTCTCTCTCACAGTATCTCTGTTACAGAGAAGAACACACGCCAGAGCAGGGCTTCCCTGCGGCACCATCAATGAGAAAGGGCATCATGGCACCTTCTGCTGAGGGTGACTGCAGGGGGAGCACCCAGGGGTGCCCAGGGCTGTCCTGCAGAGCAGGGTCCCTGCACCCCCGGCTGTGCTGGGGCAGGAACTCTGCCACCTGCCAGGGTCAACGCTCAACCTGCCCGGGGAGATCCTAACAACCAGAAGGGGAGAAGATGTGACTGGAAGGAGCAAACCCTATAGGGCAGGAAATGTGTTTCTGCTGTGGAGAGGGTGCTGTGTGGGTCAGGGCTGCTCACAGCTCCAGATAACCCCCAGCATTTTTCCAATCGGATGCCTCAAGGACAAGATCAGTGCAAGGATTACCAGACAGAAAAGGAGCTTTCCTGAGCCTGTCTTTTCAGTTTCCTTTCCCAAGGGGTGTGGAGTGCAGGAAGGGATAAAATGAAAATGAGCTCTCATGCTTAAACAAGTCACTGAGACTCCTGAGCTGCAACTCTGAGTGATCAGTACATCTGCCAGAAGGCTCATAACATCCCTTCACCACCCCTCTGCATCACCTTTGCTGGACCCCTCAGCCTAGTCTGACCTGTCCTGTTTTCCAGCCTGCAAACAGGAAGATGCCCCCAGGCAGTGCCCTGTGAACAGGCAGGATCTGTAGGGCCAGTGGGAGGGCACAGAGGGTGGGATGGGGTCTGTGAGCACTGACAGGGAAGAGACATGGACAGGGAAACACCTCCCAGGGGGAGAATCTCCAGGCAGCAGGGAAATGATCAGAAATGAAAGGAAATTAAACCCGGGATTGTTATGGGAGGGAGAACAGAGAAAAGTCCCTGTGATCCCCTGCAGTGCAGATCCCTCCTGTAAGCAGCCCCCTGGCCTCCTGTCCCACCCAGCAAAGCTGTCTGAGTGCCCGGCTGCCTCTGCCCTGGCCTCTCTCACACCCACCCTCACCGCATTGTCCTTCTTGCTCCCCTGCTCTGGGTCACTGCTGTTGGGATCTTGTTCTTGCTGTCAGGCTCTCAGGGGATGGCAGTTTCAGCTGCAGAGTCACAGCCTGATCTTGTGGGTCCTTTCCTGCAGGTGTGTCCATGGGAACACGTGTCCCAGCTTTGCTCTGACCTGTGGGGTGTGGGCAATGCAGTCTGTGGGGCTGGGGTGTGAAATGAGTCTCCCTGAATCAAATGCCATCATTAGGACTCTTGGCTGTGTCACTGAGGTTTTCTTCTAAGCTGTGAGCTTCCCTCCAGGATGCAAACCTGTCCTACAGCATCTGTGTGTATGTGAAAGCCCATAGAGAAGTGCAGAGACGAAACAACAGCGAAAATGCTGTTTGGTTCATGAAATGGGTTGTCTGTGTCCTGGGATAAACATGGGGTGATGAGACCTTAGGAAAGGGTGAGAGATGTCATGGACTGAGGTGGATCCCTCTGCTCTCAGCAGTGCCTGGTGGCTTTGCAGGGTAACATGGGAGTGTGATCAGCCCCCATCTCAGAAAGGTGCCAGCCCAGGGCAGCTGGAGCAGGACAGAGGGACAGAGCAGCTGCCCTCACTCTGCACTGACCCGCAGGCATCCTCTGGTCTCTCAGAACTCGCTCTGTTCTCCCTGAGTGCAGCAGAAATGCTGAGGGTTTCTGACACCCAACAACACTCCTCAGGGTGGGAGGGCAGAAGAAGCTGTACAAACACCAAACCTCTCCAACTCAGTTTCTCAGGCCTGGGGGTACAGATGCTGACAGTCCCTTCTGCACCAGGAGCGGTTCCAGCTGACAAAGCTGAACCCCAGGACTGGCCCCTGCCCACCCAATCACACAGGGTCAGGCTGACTGCCTAAGAGCCCCTGGGCAGAGACCCTGCTCTTCATTGCACACTCATCAAGCACCCACGAGGGCTCCAGCCAGGACGTTCTCCTGGAAAAGAAAGATGGCTCTTTGTATGTGACGAGGTGGGAGGGTCTGTGGGAAATGGTTTTGGTTTTTCCCAGAGACGTCTCATCAAAACCGTCACTGTCTTTTCCTCCTTGCACACATCCTCATGCCCACAGGCAGCAAATGTCCAACAGCAGCTCCATCACCCAGTTCCTCCTCCTGCCGTTCACAGACACACGGGAGCTGCAGCTCTTGCACTTCTGGCTCTTCCTGGGCATCTACCTGGCTGCCCTCCTGGGCAACGGCCTCATCATCACCACCATAGCCTGGGACCAGCACCTCCACACCCCCATGTACTTCTTCCTGCTCAACCTCGCCCTCCTGGACCTGGGCTGCATCTCTGCTATTCTCCCCAAGTCCTTGGCCAACTCCCTCTGGGATACCAGAACCATCTCGGTTTTGGGATGTGCTGCACAAGTCTTTATGTTTCTCCTTTTTATTGCAGCAGAGTATTTTCTTCTCACCATCATGTCCTACGACCGCTACGTTGCCATCTGCAAACCCCTGCACTACGGGACCCTCCTGGGCAGCAGAGCTTGTGTCCACATGGCAGCAGCTGCCTGGGCCACTGGGTTTCTCAATGCTCTGCTGCACACGGCCAATACATTTTCACTGCCACTGTGCAAGGGCAATGCCCTGGGCCAGTTCTTCTGTGAAATCCCCCAGATCCTCAAGCTCTCCTGCTCGGGCACCTACCTCAGGGAACTTGGGCTTCTTGTGGTCAGTGTCTTTTTCGACCTATGCTGTTTTGTGTTCATTGTGGTATCCTATGCGCAGATCTTGAGGGCCGTGCTGAGGATCCCCTCTGAGCAGGGACGGCACAAAGCCTTTTCCACCTGCCTCCCTCACCTGGCCGTGGTCTCCCTGTTTCTCAGCACTGGCATGTTTACCTGTCTGAAGCCCCCGTCGATCTCCTCCCCATCCCTGGATCTGGTGGTGTCTGTTCTGTACTCGGTGGTGCCTCCAGCAGTGAACCCCCTCATCTACAGCATGAGGAACCAGGAGCTCAAGGATGCCCTGAAGAAACTGATCACTGGATTCTCTTCAAAGGCATTAAACATTCCATCTTCTGCATATCACTTATGACAAAACTCATGACAGATCCAACCTGTCTTTGTTATAGTCTGTAGTTGTAGATGATTGTTTGGAGTTGGAGCAAGGACTGATTGGTTTGCTTTTTAAACTATGATAATATTGCCCACAAAGAGATGTCATTAATCATCCCACTTCTAATTCTCTGTCCACATTTATAGTTCAAGTCATAGACCTTGTAAATTCTCTCTGTGTATTTAATCAAAATAAATGACCCTGGATTGAAATGTTTGTCTGAGATCTTTCCTCTGTGTGGAAAGATGGAGCAAACAGTCCCAGCAGAGCAGCTCTGCCAGGAAGCACCAGCCTTGTTCTTTCCAGAATCCTTCTCTTTCACTTCCACACTCTCCTTCTCATCCCTTGTGTTGGTGCAAGGCCTGAGCGCTCCCAAGGCTTGGTCACCGTCCTGCTGTGTGTCAGTGCTGTGACCAGGACAGGCAATGGGCACTGCTGTGACAGAGCTGGCCTCAGAACAACATCTCCATCAGCAAGGGAATCTCCTTAGCACAGTGCCTGAAGGTTCAGATCTTTGAGAGCTGTTTCAAAGAACATGCCTAAGGAATAGACTCTGAAGATGCTCGTTGCTTTGCTTGTTTCTCTGTGGACTCAGTGTGATGGGATCAGGGTCCCAGTGTGGCTTTTGATGGACTTCAGGCTGGTTGTTCAGGTGTTGCTTGTTGGTGGCCAGCACCCACACAGATGTTGAATAAGGCAGGGTCCCTCTGAGCACCCTCCATGGCCACCCAAGAGTTTGTGTGGGAGGTTGTTAGTGGCAGTGACCACCATCAGCGGGGGCTGCCTCCCAGCCTGACCAGTATGGCCCCGCAGAGTCAACACAGCCCGGGCACCACAGCGCACTTGATCTACAGAGCAAAACCCCCAGCTCGGGGCTTTGGGGAGCGTGGGGACAGGGGGCAGGAATGGCAGCCAGGCCAGTGCAGGTGTGCTCTCCTTGGGCAAAGGCTCTGTGGGAGATGGGATGTCCCAGGAGAAGAGCAGGACACAGTGTGTGTGCAAGAGAGACCTGGAAACAGTCTGTCATGCTACCAGGTGCCAGCCTGGGGCTGTTGCCTCTTGCAGCCACCATTTTGATGGTGGGGACATGTGAGCATCCACATCCTGTGTGGGAAGAAATGAACCCAAATGAGCACATATGCCATCAGCTATTCTTGTGGGGGCCATGGAGGCCTGTGGGATGGTGTATCAAGGTCAGTTCTTGTTGAAAGTGACTTTCCCAAGAAACCACCTGAATGCAGCACTGGGATGTGCTTCCTTGAACCGAGGTCAGTGTGACCTCCCTGGAGACCCGATACAGCTCCACCACCCAGACCCAGCTGCTGCCCAGTTTTGTGACTGATGACGGCACCATCTCTGCTCACAGACATGATAGGATTATTTCCTGCAACTCTCGCATGTACTGTTTGCATTTTAGAGCCATTTGTCCCCTCCCTGTTCACATGGGCATTGCATGAGTGCATCACTGCTCTCTACCCCAATGTAGACAGACAGAAGGCCTTCTCGACCAGCTCCTCTAACCTCACCAGTGCCACGGTTTTCTACAGCACTCTCATCCTTGACTGTGGGATGCCCAGAACAGCCCTCCTGAGACAGTTTGACACAGGTTTTTTTCTACACCATCCCCACATCCCTCCTCAATCCCCTCATCCACAGCTTAAGGACCAGAAAGGTTGGGTACAAGTGAGGCATTGAGAAAAATGGTCAGGAAAGCTTTGAGGTGCACAGAGAGCCCATCAACATGTTGGTCTGCTGCTGTTTTCTGAACAGGCCTCTTGTCCTGTCGCTTGGTACTTGGCAGAAGAGACCAACACCCTCCATGCTCCAATCTCCTTTCAGATAGCTGTGGAGAGTGATAAGGTCTCTCCTCAGCCTTCTTTTCTCCAGACTCAATCACCCAAGCTCCCTCAGCTGCTCCCCATCACACTTGTGCTCCAGCCCCTTTACCAGTGTTGTCACCCTCCTCTGATCTCTCTCCTGCACGTTGATGTCTTCCTTGTCATTTAAGGTGCGACCTCACCAGTGCCGAGTACGAGGCAATGATCACTCCTCTAGCCCTGCTGGCAACGCTATTCCTGAAAGAAGCCAGGAGGCTGGTGGCTACCTGGGCACACACTGGCTAATGTTCAGCTGCTGTCAATCAACACCCCAGGTCCCTCACTTCCAGGCAGCTTTCCAACCACTCTCCCTGAGACTGTAGCGTTGCCTGTGGTTGTTCCGACCCAAGTGCAGGATGCGGCACTTGGCCTTGTTGAACCTCATACAAGTGGCCTCAGCCCAACCCTCCAGCCAGTCCGATCCCTCTGCAGAGCCTTCCCACCGTCCAGCAGATCAACACTCCCACCCAATTTAGTGTCATTTGCAAACTTACTGAGGGTGCACTCGATCCTCTCATCCAGACCATTAATAAAGAGATTAAACACAACTGACCCCAATGCTGAGCCCTGAGGACACCACTCATAATCGGTCACCAACTGGATTTGACTTCATTCAACACAACTCTTTCGGCCCAGCTAAAGCATCCCTGTAGTCCCCTTGAGTCTCTTGCCAGTTCCTCCAAAGGTTATACATTCTCCTTTTATTCCCAAGTTGCAACCACAGCTCTGTTCAGCCAGGTCGGAACTTCATCCCTGAGAACTCGCCTTCTAGCACAAGGGCACAGCTGCTCCTGCACCTCTGAGATCACCTTCCCGAAGAGAGAACAGCCTTCCTGGACTCCGTTGTCTTTCTGGACTGCCTCCCAAGGGACTCTGCCAACCAGCCTTCTGAACAGATCAAAGTCTGCCTTTCTGAAGGCCAAAGTAGCAATTGTGCTGACCACCCTCATCGAGTCCAACTCCTGTCCCTGCACAGGACACCCCACAGGTCACCCCGTGTGTCTGAGGACGTTGTCCAGTCTCTTCTTGAACACTGTCAGGTTGGGGCCGTGACACCTCCCTGGGGAGCCTGTTCAGTGTCCAGCACCTCTGGGTGAAGAACCTTATCCTAATGTCCAACCTAAACCTCCCCCAGATCATCTTCCTGCCATTCCCTCGGGTCCTGTCACTGGTCACTAAACACAAGAGTTCAATGCCTAACCTTCCTCCTCCCCTTGTTAGGAAGCTGTAGACAACGATGAGCTCAACTCTCAGTTTTCTCCAGGCTGAAAAAAACAAGTGACTTCAGCCACTCCTCATACGGCTTCCCCTCCAAACCCTGCAATAAGTTCATAGCCTCTTCTGGACACTCTCTAGCACATAATATCTTCTTAATACTGTGGCACCCAGCCCTGCAAAGAGTGCTGCAGGTGAGGCTGCAGGAGAAGACTCTAGAACATAGGAGAGATCCTAGATCAGCATCAATGCTGCAATCACCTCTTCTCCAAACTGAAAAATAATAAATTATACACTTTACTAAAAAAGAAAAATAATTTTATTACAAGGCTTTTGAAATAATTCTCTGTAACTAGACTAGGAAAACTCTTTAATTAACTGTACAAGGCTAAAAGGAAATTACACAAAGAGACAAAGTCAGAAGAAAAAAGTACTAATTACCTTGAAGTATTAATGAGTTCCACTGAGGGCAAGTACCAGCAGAGCCTCCCCAGGGACTCGTTAGAGCAGAGAATTGGAGGCCATGGTGGCAGATAAACAAAGGGAAACGTGCAAGCAGCTGAGGTGCTGAGAAAAGCCTGGTTTTGTTGGGTGAAGCAGAGAGGCCAAGGCCTGACCCCCAGCCCCTGGGAAGGCAGATCCTGTCCCTCACACATTGCTCAGGGCTCTTCCTGGGCCAGGCGGATGTGGGCTGTGTGATGCTGAGTGAAGGACAATGGTGTGACAGCTCCCAGCCTTCCTGGGGGTGTGCAAGGAGGCCATGAGGTGCCCCAGTGCCTCAGGACAACATGTCTCCTCACAGGCCTTGGTGGCAGAGGCGATGGCCGTAGCCAAGGGGACAAAGACTTGGGTTCTCTTGGTGACATGACATCCAGCCTTGCCAGTGCCCTTTGCCATCTCCACCACAGGTTGTCCTACACTGTCCCACAGCTGCTTCTGTTTCCCTGCAGGCTGTAGACACCCATCTCCCTTCCTCCCCTTGCTCTCACCCTGGTATTTCCATACGTTGACTGATGTGTCTCCACTCTCATGCTCTGTTCCTGGAAACACAAGGACATGGACTGATCTCATGCTCCTTCTGGATGATTTCTTGTCCCCCTCCTCTGCACTCACTGCAGCACCTCAAGGTCTTTCCTATAGTGAGGGAGCCAAAACTGAACCCAGGATTCGAGTTGTGGCCTCACCCACACCGAGTACAAGGGGATGATCGCTGCTTTGATTCTGTCCACTACACTATTCCTTATACAAGCCAGGATGTTGGTTGCCTTTTTGGCCACCTGGGCACACGGTGGCTCATGTGCAGTTGGTGTCAATCAACACCCCCAGGTCTTTTTCCACCACGCAGATTTCCAGCTGCTCTTCCCCAAGTCTGTAATGTTGCAGGGGGTTGTTATGATCCAAGTGCAGGATCCGTGCATGGACGTGTTAAACCTCAGACAATTGGTCTCAGCCTAATGAACCAGCAACTCCAGATTCATCTGTAGAGCCTTCCTCCATTCCAGCAGATCAATACTCCCACCCAACTTGGTGTCATCTGCAAACTTACTGAGGGTGCACTCAATCCCCTCATCCAAATCATTGATAGAGATTAAACAGAACTGGCTCTAATACTGATTCCTGGGCAACACCATTCATTATTGACCATCAACTGGATTTGGCTCTGTTCACCACAACTCTTTGGGCCCGGCTCTCCAGCCAGTTCTTTACCCATCGCAGATACACCATCCAGGCCATGAGCTGCAGCTTCTCCAGGAGACGCTGTGGGATACGGTGTCAAAGGCTTTACTGCAGTCTAAGGACACAACACCCACAGCCTGTGTGGCGGATTCACTCCCCACGACAGACTTTCCCTCATCTGCGCAGCCGGTCACCTTGTCATAGAAGGAGATCAGGGTGGTCAAGCAGGACCTGCCTTTCACAAAGACATGCTAATTGGGCCCGATTGCTCGTCTCGTATGTGTGACCTCACAGTCCTTTCCCAGCCATGTTCCTGCTGTTGGCCTATCCCCTGCAGAGGCAGAAGTGACCTCACCGTCCCCTCCACAGCCATTGGCTTCCTACTGGACTATGAGCTCCTGAGACACAAGTGACCACATGGCATTGTACCCAGTCATCATCCTCCTTGTGGCCCAGTGTGTGAGCAGATCAAACTGAGCTGCTTTCATCCAATGTATCCAATAGATTTCCTATCAAGGATTTGAGTGGAGAAACATTCCTCAGAGGAGCTGTTGTATTTACACTGGGGCATTTTATATCTCTCTTGATAGAGCTCTCCAAGGAAAAGATTCATGGAATCCTACAATACCGCAGGTTGGAAGAGACCCCTGAACACCATCTCTGTCCCACTGACCTTTATGGCACCCCAAGGAAGAGTTGACAGCATTTGTGCTCCCTTGGGTTCATCTCACCACATGCACACAGTGGACATGCACATGATGTGTATGGTTACATCTCATCTGTACAATGAAAACATGGACTTTTGTCCTAGGATTTCATAGAGTCATAGTATGTCCTGAGTTGGAAGGATCCACAAGGATCATGGAGTCCAACTCCTGTCCCTGCACAGGACACCCCACAGGTCACTGCGTGTGTCTGAGGACGTTGTCCAGTCTCTTCTTGAACACTGTCAAGTTGGGGCCGTGACACCTCCCTGGGGAGCCAGTTCAGTGTCCAGCACCTCTGGGTGGAGAACCTTTTCCTCATGTCCAACCTGAACCTCCCCTGGCTCATCTTCTGCCATTCCCTTGGGTTCTGTCATTGGCCACTAGAGATAGGAGTTTGGTGCCTCCCCTTCTTCCTCCCCTTGTGAGGAAGCTGTAGCCACCATGAGGTCTTCTTTGAGTCTTTTCTTCAGCTCTGATGCTGAGAAACCCCTGGTTTTCTTTCTGAAGCAGAAAAGAGAAGCCATGACCTCCAGCCAATGGGAAGGGGGATCCTGTCCCTCACACACAGCTCAGGGCTCTTCCTGGGACCATGGGATGTGGGTGTGCAAGGCCGAGGGAAGGACAACACTGGGACAACAACTTCCAGCTTTCCCAAGGGGCTGAACGGAGGCACCGAGGCCCCAGTGCCATGAGGACAACATGGCTTCTCCTGGGCCTCAGTGGCAGAGACAACTGCCGTGGCCAAGGGGACAGAGACCTGGGTTCTGTGGGTCCCTTCCAGCCTTGCCAGCGCCCTTTTCCATCTCCACCACAGGCTGTTCTACACGGTCCTACCCCTGCCCCTCTTTCCCTGCAGGCTGCAGACACCCATCTTCTCGCTTCCTCACCTTGTTCAAATTTGTCAAATATATTTCCTACTAACAATGAGAGTGAAAAGCACTCCTCACTGGAACTGCTGTATTTATGTTAACACAGCACATATCTCCTCTTTGTGGTGTTTTCTTTTTTTTTTTTTTTTTTTTTTAACTATTCTTCCACCTATTTTCTCTCCAGAAACCTCTCCAAGGCAAAAATTCTGTCAAATCACAAATTAATTCAGGTTTGCAGAGAGTCCTTGTTTCACTCATCTTGTCTCACTCTCCTGCTCAGCTCTGTGAACCAGGTCAGGTTGCTCCAGGACTCCACCCATGTTTGCATCATCCTCAAAATCACTGAAAGTGCTCTCTGTTACATCATAGAAAGGGAAAATAAAGATGTTCAACAGTGTTGGCCCAAGTGCTGGTCACTGACAGATGACACCAGTAACTGGTTGCATGGAGGACTTTGTACCACTGTTGATATTTGGGCTTGATGGTTCAGCCAACTTCCCACCCAGCACCCACTTCTTGAGCCCCATCAGCACCACTCTGGCCAGAAGGACAACACGGCTGAGGCCTTGCAAACGCCCTGTACACAACATGCCTTTCTTTCCCCTGTCCATTTGGGTTCAGTAATCCCTTCCTTGTCCTTCACATTCCTGGAAACGGCTGCAGGAGGATGTGTCCCATCCCCTTCCCAGGGAGGGAGGTAGGGTGGCCAGCCTGTTATTCTCACACTTCCTATTCCTGCTCTACCTGAAGATGGGTTTGAGGTCTGCGTTTTCTAAAGACCCAAGAACCATTCTGGTTTCTAGGGTCGTTTTGACATCACAATCTGGAATCACAAGAAAGGGTGATAGAGCAGACTGTAGCACTTTCAATGATCCTGTCCAAGGCAGCTGAGACGAATGTCACTGATCCAGTGGGGTTTGTTCATGGAGTCGCACACAGAAATGTCAGGGTTCTGTCAGGTGTCCAAATCTGAGCTGGCCTCATGGACTCCTTATGCACCCAGGGATGCTCAGACACAAAGTCTGTCCCTTTTACACACAGAGGCAGGAGTCACAGCATCCCTCTGGCCTCCTGTTGCCACTCTCAAAGGATGGCAGACACCTCAGCCCTGTGCTGTGTGACCCTGATCTGCACCCATCTGATATGTCCCATGTCATAAGGAATGGACACGGGGACCTCAGTTCAAGGGAACACATCCCAGTGCTGCATTCAGGTGATTTCCCATAGGTTGTTCCTCCCAATAGGAAGTCACCTCAAGACCTCATCTGTGCTGCAGGCCTTCACAGAATGGAAAGGAATAGTTGATGGTGTTTTTGCTCTGCTCACGTTCATGTCACGTCACGTACATGATGTGCATGCTCACATGTCATCTGTACAAAGCAAACACGGACTGCTGAACTATTCATTGAGTATCCATCCACGGAGAGAAAATGCCCTCTGTGGGTGAGAGGACAGTGCTGGAAATGGTGGTTGTGAGGGGTCAGTCTATGGTGATTGACTTGTGGCTCCTTCTGTGGGGTACACGGGCACAGCCCAGCCCCTGCTCTGCTGGTCCTGCAGGTCTCTGGCAGGAGGCCTGGCTGTGAGAGGACGCTGCTGTGTGCCAGACCTGCACACACACTCTTTTTTTCTGTACCCTGGTGTTTGCGTCTCTGGTCACTTTCTTGGGCATGTTCTAGAAGAGCTGCCACACAGCAGGATGGTGACCAAGCTGCCAGAGCACTCAGGCCTTGCACCAACACAAGGGATGAGAAGGAGAGTGGGGGAGTGGAACCAGAACAGCTCTGGAAGAACAAGCGCTGGTGGTCCCTGGCAGGGCTGCCAGGCTGGACTCTTTTCCCCTCCTCCCATGCACAGGAACTGTCCCTGCAGATTCAAACAGGTCTTGGTGACAGGATCCCATGAAAAAGAGTCACTACAGGACTCTTTATTTTCTTTAAATACACAAAGAACACAGTCAGTGGTTATAAAAGAACAGCAGACAGTGAATTTGAAAGGGGATGACAACATTATCACAATAGAAACACCACCAACAACAACAAATAGAGATGACAGGCCAAGCCTGAAATCAGTTACATTAAAACTGCTGTGCAGAAGGAGATGGGCAGTTTGTTGCTTCAGAAAATAATCCAGTCATCAGTTTCCACAGGGCATCCTTGAGCTCCTGGTTCCTCATGCTGTAGATGAGGGGGTTCACAACTGGAGGCACAACCGAGTACAGAATGGCCATAGCCAGATCCAAGGCTGGGGAGGAGATGGAGGGGGGCTTCAGGTGGGCAAATATGCCAGTGCTGAGAAACAGGGAGACTACGGCCAGGTGAGGGAGGCAGGTGGAAAAGGCTTTGTGCCCTCCCTGCTCAGGGAGGATCCTCAGCACGGCCCTGAAGATCTGCACATAGGACACCACGATGAACACAAAACATCCAAAACCAATTAACAGACTAAACAAAAGAAGCCAAACTTCTCTGAGATAGGAGTGTGAGCAGGAGAGCTTGAGGATCTGGGGGATTTCACAGAAGAACTGGCCCAGGGCATTGCCCTTGCACAGTGGCAGTGAAAATGTATTGGCCGTGTGCAGCAGAGCATTGAGAAACCCAGTGGCCCAGGCAGCTGCTGCCATGTGGACACAAGCTCTGCTGCCCAGGAGGGTCCCGTAGTGCAGGGGTTTGCAGATGGCAACGTAGCGGTCGTAGGACATGATGGTCAGAAGATAAAACTCTGCTGAAATGAAAAAGACAAAGCAAAACAGTTGGGGAGCACATCCCATATAAGAAATGGCCCTGGTGTCCCAGAAGGAATTGGCCATGGACTTGGGGACAGTGGTGGAGATGGAGCCCAGGTCGAGGAGGGCGAGGTTGAGGAGGAAGAAGTACATGGGGGTGTGGAGGTGCTGGTCCCAGGCTATGGTGGTGATGATGAGGCCGTTGCCCAGGAGGGCAGCCAGGTAGATGCCCAGGAAGAGCCAGAAGTGCAAGAGCTGCAGCTCCCGTGTGTCTGTGAACGGCAGGAGGAGGAACTGGGTGATGGAGCTGCTGTTGGACATTTTCTTTTCCTGAGAATTGGGCGCTGTCATGAGAAAAAAAAGACAGTGATATACCAGGGAAGAGTCCTCTGACAAACAGCAAGCCAGCTCCCATAGATCCTCACTTGTCACACACAGGCACCCTTTTGTTTTTCTAGGGGAACTTTCTCCCGCACTGTGGCTGGAGCCCTGCTTGGTGCTGGAAAATGTGCAACCAAGAGCCCATGGGCCCTCGATAAGTCAGCCCAGCTCTGCAGAAGTGGAGCCATGGGAACAGTGGGGACTGTCCTGGTTCTGCTAACACGGAAGGGCTGTCAGCACTTGCTTTCCCAGCAATAAGGAACAGAGATGGTGAAGGCAGTGTAGGAGTCCCAGGTTTTTTTACACCTTCCCCCATATTCACTGCAGAGTGTTCTTGGGTGTCAGAAATCCTCAACATTTCTGCTGCACTCAGGGAGAACAGAGCGAGTCCGGTGAGACCAGAGGATGCCTGTGGGTCAGTGCAGAGTGAGGGCAGCTGCTCTGTCCCTCTATCTTGCTCCAGCTGCCCTGGGCTGGCACTTTTCTGAGACAGAGGCTGATCACACTCCCATGTCACCCTGAAAAGCCACCAAGCACTGCTGAGAGCAGAGGGACCCACCTCAGACCATGACATGTCCAACCTTTCCCAAGGTCTCAGCATCCCACATTTAGCCCAGGACACAGACGGCTCAGTTCGCAAACTCAACATTTTCACTGTTGTAGCATCTCTGTGCATTTACATGGGGCTTTCAGATAACACAAGGATGCTGTAGGACAGGTTTGCATTCTAGGAGGAAAACTCACAGCTAGGAAGGAAACCTCAACGACACAGCCAAGAGTCCTAATGATGGCATTTGATTCAGGAACACCCACCTCATTCCCCAGCCCCACAGACTGCATTGCCCACACCCCACAGGTCAGAGCAAAGCTGGGACACGTGTTCCCATGGACACACCTGCAGGAAAGGACCCACAAGATCAGGCTGTGACTCTGCAGCTGAAACTGCCATCCCCAGAGAGCCTGACAACAAGAACAAGATCACAACAGCAGTGACCCAGAGCAGGGGAGCAAGAAGGAAACATCCCGTGAGGGTGGGTGTGAGAGAGGCCAGGGCAGAGGCAGCCGGGCACTCAGACAGCGTCACCCTTCCCCAGCTGTGCAGCCACCTCCCAGACACCAACACTGCCGGCCAGCTGCTCTCAGCCCCTGTGCTCTGCAGAGGAACTGGAGCTCTGGCTGCACAGGAGCTGCTCCATGCCTTGGAGCCCCCGGCCCTGAGGGCAGAGGCTTTGCTGGGTGGGAGAGGAGGCCAGGGGGCTGCTCACAGGAGGGATCTGCACTGCAGGGGATCACAGGGACTTTTCTCTGTTCTCCCTCCCATAACAATTCCGGGTTTAGTTTCCTCTCATTTCTGATCATTTCCCTGCTGCCTGGAGATTCTCCCCCTGGGAGGTGTTTCCCTGTCCATGTCTCTTCCCTGTCAGTGCTCACAGACCCCATCCCACCCTCTGTGCCCTCCCCCTGGCCCTACAGATCCTGCCTGTTCACAGGGCACTGCCTGGGGGCATCTTCCTGTTTGCAGGCTGGAAAACAGGACAGGTCAGACTAGGCTGAGGGGTCCAGCAAAGGCGATGCAGGTGCTGTGCACAGGCAGAGGGGTGGTGAAGGGATGTTATGAGCCTTCTGGCAGATGTACTGATCACTCAGAGCTGCAGTTCAGGAGTCTCAGTTACTTGTTTAATCATGGGAACTCATTTTCATTTTATCCTTTCCTGTACCTCCCACCCCTTGGGAGAGGAAACTGAAAAGACAGGCTCAGGAAAGCTCCTTGTCTGTCTGCTAATCCTTGCATTGATCTTCTCATTGAGGCATCCACTTGCAAACATCCTGGGGGTGATCTGGAGCTGTGAGCAGTGCTGACCACACAGCACCCTCTCCACAGCAGAAGCAACTTTCCTGCCCAATAGTGTTTGCTCCTTAATGCGACACGTATTCCCAGCTTGTTGTTGGGCTCTCCCCAGGCAGGCTGAGCGCTGACCCGGGCAGGCGGCAGAGTCCCTGCCCCGGCACAGCCCTGGGGTGCAGGGACCCTGCTCTGCAGGACAGCCCTGGGCACCCCTGCCTGCACATTTACAATTACACCCCACAGCCATCCTTGGGAGAACGCAGCTTTCACGTCTTGTCACTCTGACAGTGCAGAAGGCAATCCCTGCTCTGCAGCTCATCCTCTCCTCTGCATCAGAGAATCTCTGAGAGTTGTACTTACATCTCTCGCAGGCTCTGCAATGTGACAGCTCTCTGAGATCCTACCAAGATTTGCAGATGCAGTGCCCTGCAGCCACAGGCTTCATATCTGTGAACATTTCATTTCCAGTGATCTCTCAGCATCCTCCCACCCCAGCCTGCGTTTCCCTCTCTCTGCCTGGCTCCTGTGCCCTCGGTGCTGCAGGCAGAGCCCTCAGCCCTGCTGCGCTGTGCAGAGGAGCTGCTCCTGGGCAGAGCTGTCTCTCTGCAGCGCTGCCGCTTGCCAGGAGCTCCCTCTGTCCCAGGAGCCCAGCCCAGCTCAGCAGCACAGGAGCAGCCCATGATGTCCCTTTCTCTGTCCCCTCTGGGCTCCCTCCACATGCCTCTGGGGCTCCAGGGGAACAGCTTCAAAGTTGAAGTAATCAGTGATGTTGATTCTCTCTCCTCTGAACAGACACTTCTTTCCAACACTGTATATTTAGTTTAAAAAAATAAAGCACTATGAGAATCATATTTTCTTGTCCCATCATTAGACAGGACACCAGGAATCTTACAGCAAAGTATCTAATTCCTCAAAGCTAGAGGAGGAATATCTTCAGTTGAATGAGTTAAGGCATTGTATTCTGGTTTTATATCCTAGGTCTAGAGAGACATTCATCAATCTTTGGCCATGTCATGTCTGTGCTCTGAGGCAAAGCCTTTGCACACATGGGCTCTTGGACACTTGGTACCAGGTTTCCTGTGGCAGGTCAGAGCTGGGCTGGTGCCACAGCTGGGGTGGTTCAGCCCAGATGTGAGACAATGGCCTCAGCCAGGGACCTGACTGGGGAGCTGGAGCTGTCAGTGCTGCAGACAGAGCTGTGACACGGATGGAATGAACTGCCAGGCAGGGTGGCAGAAGTGAGTTCACCTGGTCTGCAAGGACAGCAGCCTCCAAGCACAGGACAGCCCAGATCAGAACTCAGTCTGGACCTCTAAGGCAATTCAAGGGCCCATAATGAGCTGTTACTACTGCAGGAACAGTTAAAGGAGAGACAAAGACAGTGTGTGGCCACTGATGAATATAAGAAGAGTAAGAGGGAAGAATCCCTGTGTCCTCTTGTTCTTCCGCTTCACCAGCAAGGTCTACCAGGCCTCTGTGACTGGAGGCAGAACAACCAGCAGAAGATGTGGATCAAGTCAGGGTCACTGTAACTACCACAATCCTTTCCAGTCTATGGGACAGCAGGGGCAGCATCCCAGGAGCTGAGACAGCAGGACGGTGTCACAGTGAGGCCACTCTCCACCATCTTGGAAAGCTCATGGAGACTGGGGGGACTCCCTGACCACTGGCAGCTCTCACACAGTGTGTGCACTTTTCAAAATGGCCAGTGGGTGAGCAGGGGAACTAAGGGCTGTGCCCCAGAACATGTCCGCTGGGACCCCATTTCTGGGTGTCTGGAAGAGAAGGTGACGGGGTTTACCCAGGGCAGGTTGTGCCTGTCCATCCTCTTTGCTTCCTGTAGGAAAGGACAGGGTTGTGGACGTAGAGAGAACATTGATGGTCTGTTACCTGGAAATCAGCAAGGCATTCAGCATAATCCCCCACAATATTCTTGTGCCCAAGGCAGTATATTATGGTCTGTGTGTGTAACAAGACAGGAAAAAGCAATCTGGATGTTTGGGCTAGAAAAGTTGCTATAGACAGTGAGAAACTTTCCATTCCTGAGGGCAGTCAAGCACTGGAAGCTGTGTCCCAGGTGTGTGCATCCACTCTACCCCAGAAAGTGACCAAGATGTGTCTGGATCAAGCCCTGAGTAGTCTGGTCTGACCCTGCTTTGAGCAGGAGGTTGGTCAAGAAACCTGCTGAGATCCCTTCCAGCCTGAATGACGCTGTCCTTTTATCCTCTTCATGTTTTCAATTTAGAGACAGCTTTCAGGTTCTCTCGAGCACAGGAATAATTCAGAGAAGGTCCAGGGCTGCTTTACAAGTGCCCTCAAACAGCCCTGACTAAAACTTGTTCATCCCCTTTCATTTACCCCCACCCAGGTTCTTCTTTTTTGCTGTCGCCATGCCCACCTTGTTCATCCTTTCAGAGCAGGTCGTTCAAGAGGTGTCAGCCTCCATGTACAGAGTCTGCACATCAGCCAGGCATCAAAGCCACCATTACAGAAATGTTGAAAAGGCACTTGACCAGCTCCTTGCACACAGGAATCCGAATGCCATGTCTGCTGAGATGGCAGTAAACACCCAAACTGTAAGTGAAGGGAATGTGAGGATTTTTTGGGTATCCTGGCTTGTCTGCTGACCTGTGTGGTGCTTCAGGCTGTGAAGGGAATCAAAACCAGCCATTTGACTGGGGTAGTTGTGGCAGAATGCAAACCCCCCTCTCTCCCCCCGCCTCCTTCAATATGGAGGGAGTAGGCACATCTCCCTGTCTCTGCTACTTGAGGCTGACAGCTTCTTTTGTTTGGCCCAGAGCACCCTGGCTAGGGCCATTAGGAGAAGGGAGTGCCGAGGCGCCAGTGAGCCGCTGGGCGCCTGTGACCAGTGTGGGGGGTGTTTGGAGGCTTCAGGGGCGCCCCACACACACGGTGTGGGGGTGCAGAGAAGCTTCTAGAATGCCTACAGTCAGGTCTGATCAGCCAATAAAAACGGGACTCTCGTCGAGACTGAGCCAGTTGTTGCCAGTCTCTCGGAGCTACGAGCAAGATTCTGCTGCTGAGACCCCTCCTCCCCGGGATGGAGACCCTGCTTGCCTTGCCGCCACGTGCGTAAGTAAAACACTCGCACAATTGCGAGTGTATTATAAATTTACACTCGCACAATCGCGAGTGTACGCTTTACCTTTATCTCTCTAAGAATAATCCAGAAACCGGATTCAGGCAAGTGTGTATTCCTCTGGGACTCGAGGGTGGTTCCAGCATAGTTTTGGGTGAAGCCACGTGTATGTACTCTGTGGACCGCCTGTTGTACTAGTTGTTACCCCTTAATAATTTTCCTCAACTGATACCCGAACCTATATTTAAGTCACTTTTGGAGTGTTAAAACCCTGTTTCTCACTGGTTTAATAAAAGTTGTTTTGGACCCTGTTGTCCCTTAAATCAGCCTCGGGGTGCCTCCGTGACAGTAGTTCCATTTTACACGTGTCACACAGGGCAGATGAAGGGAGCTCAGAACTCCAGACTCTGCTGCACAGCTGGGACTGCAGAGACTGGAAATGCAGGTGACAGTGTGTGTCAGTGCACACCACATAAAGATTCTGGCTTCCTTTGTACTTTTGTACCAAAGCTCAGCCTGCTCAGACTTTGAAAGGATTGTTTCAAACTCCTGTGACCCAAATCTCTACAACTGTCTCTCCTCAACAGCCTTTTACCCCAGGAATGGGAAAACTCCCAATACAGACACCAAACCAGTGCCCAACCTGCCTGGAGAGCCAGAACAGTTGTGCCACACAACAGCAGCCTCTGAGGGAAGCTGAAGGTGATGGAACTGAAATGGTTTCAACCCAAATCATAGAATCATAGATTCACGTAGGCTGGAAAAGACCCTTAAGAACATGGAGTCCAACTGTAAATCAAACACTGGCAACTCCACCACTAAACTATATCTGTAAGCGCCACATCTCCACGTGTTTTAAACACCTCCAGCAATGGATGCTCCAGTCCTGAGCTGGCAGGACACCATTGGCTGCAGTTGGCCATAAGATACTGGTCATGACTGTGAGTTCAGCCCTCGCTGGCAGAATGTCTCACACCCTCACTGAGGAGGGCAGGGGGTTGGGAGATGGGAGCACGTTTCAGTTTCCAGATCCCAGGACAGAGCCCAAACCATCCTGCCATTGAACTCTGGGATCCCTTTTCCTGACATACAATGCTGGTGGGGCTTCTGTGGGTAATCATGTTAAAAAATATGAAAAGTCCTTCAAATGTTTGTGTAACATTTCTAGAAATGTCAGTTTTTAAAGGAAAAAAAAAAAAAAAAAGCTTAACATTCTTACACTTCAATGTCTGTAAAATAGTACCCTGCATCTGTGGAAGCCCCTCTGGAAATGACAATTAAATAGGCATTGGCACTATAAGACTTCAAACCTCATCCACAAGCACACATCTAAGGGGTTCAGATGAAGGGTGGTCTGGCAAACGTCACCCTTTGTGTCCCCAGGTGCACGGACACTGCTCATGTGCCTCTGCAGAGAGTGGCAGGAGCTGGATCCCCTTCTCGGGACAGACTCCTTACAGGAGAGACACAGACACAGGGGTAACTCCTCAGGGCTTTACGGCATTTCACTCGGCATCAGTTTTGACACATTGGGTGCTGTCCTGTGACTGCCCTTTCTGCACAAATGATCATAAAAAGACAACAATTTAGTAAGACATGGTCATAAAGGGACTGTTATGGACAAGAGAGCTCACCATGAACTCTGGAGAGAGCGAGGAAGTTTATAACAAGCACCAGGAAGGACCAAGAAGCTCAAGGCCTCTTCTGAAGAGCGGGAGGCCCTAAGCAGCCATGATTGGCCATGTGTAGGTGTGGGAGAGGGTCAGGGCATGTCAGGGAGAAGCAATGAGATGGCTGATGGCTTCAGTGAACCCTTCCAGCCATGTCTGAGCCCAGAAATGGAAAGCAGTTGATGTCTGCAGGTGGAGGAGGAA
This sequence comes from Patagioenas fasciata, assembly GCF_037038585.1. Lineage (NCBI taxonomy): Eukaryota > Metazoa > Chordata > Aves > Columbiformes > Columbidae > Patagioenas > Patagioenas fasciata. Next base: position 2,377,188 of record NC_092530.1, read on the forward strand.
CAGGAGAAAGATTTTCCTGGGAATATTGAAGGAAGAAAGGCCTCTCTTGGGTTAATCATGTATGGCAGTGACATTTCCATCCTGTGGGCATGGCTGTGTCTGGGAGGTGGGGAATGGCTGCTGCTGGGGTGGCTGTGCTCAGTCATGGCCCATGAGCTGACCCTGCTCTGCTCCTCTCTTACACTGCCCACACTTGGATGGTCCTCAGGAGTCATCCATGAGCCTGGTGGATGAATGAACCTCCTGGAGTGATTGGTATGGATCCAAACAGAGGATTCAAGCAAGTGTGAGACTGGGACATTGAGGTGATTGGTGACCATTGCCAGGTGAATGAAAGAAGCTGGATGAGTTGTGAGGAACTCATAGGCATTTCCAACTCCACAGAAAACCAAAGCCTTGCTGTTAAAGCAACAGCACTTGACATAAAACCCACCACCAAAGCAGGAAACACTCACACTGACCACAGGAAAAGCCTTGAAAAACATTGGAGAAAAATCAACCAGGTACCAGGGGTCAGGGCTCAGCCATTCTGGTGATGAACAAGCATCAAGGGCTGACATGGCATCAGAGCCATCTCCACATGGCCCTCACCAACTGTAACCAGTGTCTCCAAGTCTTTTCTTCACCAGCCTCCAGGGACAGGGACCTGCACTGGTTGTTTCCTTCACAGCTGTGTCAGTGATGGCCCTTCATGGGACCTTAAACACCCTCAGAAAATTTGGGTTTGCTTTTGCCTTTGACTTCATCAGAGGTTTGTTCATTGTTTCAGTAGCTGCAGTTCAGGATCATGGCAGCAGAGGGCTCATTAACATCGAAAATGCTCTTACAAGCCAAGGCTCTGTGCAGCATTTTCCTAAACACTTCAAGTCTGGTGTGGATGATTAGAGAGATTTCAGGAGTAGTCAAACAGATAGCATTTCCATAACAAATAGCAATAAAGTCATTTTTCTTCTATTTCCTTCCCTACTCGCACTTCCCTCCCTTTCCAGAACAGTTGGAATCAGCAGCCTCCAGTTCATACTGATGTGGAGCATTTCCTGATAAAGACTGAATATATTGCAAAAGTGGGTGCCTAAATCACCATGTGAGTGAGGAGACAGGCCAGGACACCTCAAGAGGAAACACAATCCTCCTCCACTCCTCTGGATTAAAAGGTGGTTGTACCTGGGAATCTCAGGTGCCACAGCACAGTGATACTTGTGTTCAGGGAGCTGGTCAAGTGACCCATCTCCTGTTCTGTAATGGTGTCTGAGCTTGCTCAGGTCACCCCTGACTTGAGCCCCATCCACTGCTGGGTGTTCTCCAGACTCCTGCCTTCAGGAACAAAGTCCCAGGAGACCTTGCTGGTGAAGATGGAGGCAAAGAAGCCATGAAGAACCTCAGTCCTGTCTGATTCTACTCTTAGGAAGTTCAGCAGCAGGCCCACGATCACCCTGTCTATTCTTTTACTGTAAGGAAGCTGTATCAGCTCATCTTGCTGCGCTTCTCCTGCAGGTATCAAGTCCAGGGGAGCTTTGGCATCATCCCCACATCCATGGACAAGGTTTCTAAATTCCTCCTTTGCAGCTTCCCCTGCTTCCATCTCCTGTGTGCTGCCTTTTTGCCCTGGAGCTCCATCAGTTCAGACAAGCAGCCTCATGACATAAATGCTTCTTTTCATGGGTACTTGGAGAGATCATTCTTGAGCTTGGAGCAGGCTGTCCTGTAAGGCTTCTCATGTCTCCTGAGCTCCTTCACCCTGCAGACCGACTTCCATGTCACCACATCGCCCACCATCCCCCAGTACATCAAAGTCTTCTCCTCTGGAGCCCACCAGCATGTGCTCTGCTGCTGGCCTTCCTCCCTCCCCTCTGGTGCCTGGGACCCCACTCTTTCCTGGTCACTACAGCCAAGGTGGACACTGATGTTCACATCCCTCATCAGGGTTTCCTTGTTTCCCAGTTCCAGATCCAGGTGAAGATCACCCTCACTGGCCCACAAGGCAGCTCTGTCGATCAGTTGGCCCAAGATCCTTTGGACTGTTGGCACCTGCCACTTCGCCAGGCCAGTGAATGTCAGGGCAAGTACAGGAGTTTGACCGATGTGAGACAGAGCCGATTTCAGCTGGCTCCAAGATGGATCCACTCCTTCCCAAATCTGAGCCACTCAGTGATGTTGGCAGCACCTCTGGGATATTGTATTTGAGAAAGGGTAAAAAATGCTGCACAACAGCAGGTGGGAGAGAGGAGGGAGGAAATGTGAGAGAAAAGCACTGCAGACACCAAGGTCATATCCCATAGGACCCAAGCAGGTCCCTCAGCAGGCCAGAGCTTGCTCTCCTGAAATCCTGCTCTTGGCCTTGTGATCATCTCTCAGGAGCCTCAGCTCCACTTTCCCATCCCTGACTGTTCCATCCTGACCAACTCTTTGTCGTTTGTAAGTGGCAGCTGCACACGGGGCTGCATGAGGAGGAGCGTGGGGTCCCAGACACCTGGAGTTCTCACCCCATTCAGTTCAGCACTGGTGTGACCCCACACACACGGGGGTGTGCCAGTGTGCGGCTTCCCAGTTTGGAGAAGTACGGGGGAACTGGAGAGTGCAGGGCTGTGCCAAGGCAGGTTCAGCACCTTGTGCACATGGTGTGGGATGCTGAGGGACCTGGGCTGCTTTGGCCGAGTGGTGCTGGGGAGGCTGCAGCAGCGCAGGAGTAGCCTGAGAGTGCTTGAAGGGTGGTTTCAGAGGTGGTGGAGGTTTTCTTCTTAGTGGGAAAGCACTTGAGAAAGAAATAATGGCACAAAGGGCAGCTGGGGAGGTCCAGGCTGGAGATGAGCAGGAAGGAATGTGACTGGAAGGGCAGTGCTGTGGTGGAGCAGGTCAGCAGAGGGAGTCTGCATCAGCCCAAGGCTTTGTGCTTCAAGGAACAGCTGGGGAGGATGAAAGATCTCAGCAAAGGGAGGAAGATGCTCAGACAAGAGCAAGGTGGGGCAGCAGGGGGGATGTCTGCAGCCTGCAGGGAAAGAGGTGCAGGGGATGCCAGAGCACAGGACAGGCTGTGGTGGAGATGATCAAGGGATGTAAAGAGGCTGAAAGCCCCACCAGACATGAGCTCCTTCTCCCCTTGGCTATGGCTGTTGTCTGCACCTCTGATGCCTGTGAGGAGACACCTTGTCCTTCCAGCACAGGGGCCTCATGGCCTCCTTGTCCCCAGCCAGGAACCTGGGAGCTGTGGGACCATAGTCCTGCCCTTGGCCTTGCACAGCCCCACATCACACTTTCCAGGAAGGGCACTGGGCAACATTGATGGACAGGATCTGCCTTCCCAGGGCTGGGGGTCAGGGCTTGTCCCTTTGATTAATGAAACACAACCAGGTTTACTCAGCATCTAAGAGAACTTCACCTTGCTTTTCCTGACCTGTTGTCACTGCATCCCGTTTTCTTCTCTAACCAGACACTGGGGTCAGTTCCTCAGTAGTGTCCCTCAGTGGGACTCATTAACATTGCAAGAAACTTTGGAGTTTGAATCTAACTTCTTGAGAGGTTTCCTCAGTTTCCCCTCAGGGTCTGAGGTTCATGGAATCAGCACCAAACCCACCAGAGGGTTCATTAAAGTGCCTTGGGCTGCTCCTGTGCTGCTGAGCTGGGCTGGGCTCCTGGGACAGAGGGAGCTCCTGGCAAGCGGCAGCGCTGCAGAGAGACAGCTCTGCCCAGGAGCAGCTCCTCTGCACACGCAGCAGGGCTGAGGGCTCTGCCTGGGGATCTCAGGGAGACGAGCAAGGCAGAGAGAGATTAAAGGTGGTGAGGACTGGGAGGATGACTGAGAGCTCACTGGAGGAGAAACCTTTGCAGCCCTTGCCATGGTAAGTCTCTGGGTGCAGGGCAATGCAGCTGTAGCTCCTGGAGGCATCTCCTAAAACTGGCACAGGTACAGCTGGTGGCATCTGTAAGGACGGGGATCTTTTTCAGCAACTTCAAAAATCTGAGAAGCAAGTTGTGCACCCAGGGGTTCCCAGGGCTGTCCTGCAGAGCAGGGTCCCTGCACCCCAGGGCTGTGCCGGGGCAGGGACTCTGCCACCTGCCAGGGTCAGCGCTCAGCCTGCCCACGGAGATCCCATGGCAGCAGCTGTGGGTGGAAGGAGCGACCCCCAGCAGGGCAGGCAGGGAGCTTGTGGGGTTGAAGGGTGCTGTGTGGGTCAGGGCTGCTCAGAGCTCCAGATCAACCGCACAGACATGGCAGAGGGTTCTTCTGAACAACGACATCAAGTCAGCAACAGCTGCAAGGGAAGGAGTCTGTGCTTTCAGTTTTCCACTCTTGGTTGGCCGGGTGTGCTGTGGGAGGTGGGGATTTATTTCTCTGCTTTGGAGAGGATGCTGAGACCCCAGTTCTCATTAGGACTTGTCTGAGCTGCTCCTGAGCCCCTGCAACACAGAGCTGCCCCTGGGCAGTGCCAGGAGGTGTGAGCAGGACAGAGCTGAGCACACAGCGAGTGGGATGGGGTCTGTGGCACTGACAGGGAGCAGACCCAGGGACAGAGACACAGCTGCAGGCAGCACAGACATGGGCAGGAAGAGTTAACTGCTACCAGAAATTCTGGGGACAGGATTTAGGAACTTCTGTCACATCCTCTCGAGTGCACACACATTTTCCAGTGCAACTCCTGGTCTCCTCTCCTCCCCAGCGGAGCCTCTGCCCCAAAGCCATGGGGTCCAGGTCACGAGTCTCCACCTCAGCAGCTGGACCTCCAGGTGAAGGGTTCCTGGAACGTGGTACACAAAAAAGGTGCTAAAAGTACTTGCTCTACAGTGTCATTTCGTGAGTGGCAGCAGCACAGCCAGGTAAGGAGAAGGTTCCACAGCATGCCCGTCTGCCTTTCTGTCCTTGCTTCATTTTCTGGTAGCACTCCAGTGTCCTTCCCTGTTTCTCCACGTGTCCGTGGTGCTCTTGCTCTGTGGGGTTGGGGTGGGCATGTGGGTCAGTGGTTGTTCTGACAGCAACTCAGGTGGTTTTGCCCCAGAGCTGTGTTCATGGAAACTGCATGCCCAACTGCATTTTAAACTGTGATGAACAGTTTTTCTCACTTGGTAGAAAGAGAGAATGAGCAGAAACATCCCTCCATTGTGGAGTGGGTTTTCCATGAGAAACAGTCCATTTATTTTCTTCAGAGAAGCCTCCCCTAACTTGTCACAGTCTTTTCCTCCTTGCAGAGGTCCTCACTCCCACAGGCAGCAAATGTCCAACAGCAGCTCCATCACCCAGTTCCTCCTCCTGGCGTTCGCAGACACACAGAAGCTGCAGCTCTTGCACTTCTGGCTCTTCCTGGGCATCTACCTGGCTGCCCTCCTGGGCAATGGCCTCATCATCACCACCATAGCCTGGGACCAGCACCTCCACACCCCCATGAACTTCTTCCTGCTCAACCTCGCCCTCCTCGACCTGGGCTCCATCTCCGCCACTCTCCCCAAGTCCATGGCCAACTCTCTATGGGATACCAGGGTCATTTCCTATGCAGGGTGTGCTGCACAACTCTTTCTGTTTGTCTTTTTAGCTTCAGCGGAGTTTTATCTTCTGACCATCATGTCCTACGACCGCTACGTTGCCATCTGCAAACCCCTGCACTACGGGACCCTCCTGGGCAGCAGAGCTTGTGTCCACATGGCAGCAGCTGCCTGGGCCGCTGGGTTTCTCAGTGCTCTGCTGCACACGGCCAATACATTTTCACTGCCACTGTGCAAGGGCAATGCCCTGGGCCAGTTCTTCTGTGAAATCCCCCAGATCCTCAAGCTCTCCTGCTCACACACCTATCTCAGGGAACTTGGGCTTCTTGTGGTCAGTGTCTTTTTGGACCTATGGTGTTTTGTGTTCATTGTGTTGTCCTATGTGCAGATCTTCAGGGCCGTGCTGAGGATCCCCTCTGAGCAGGGACGGCACAAAGCCTTTTCCACCTGCCTCCCTCACCTGGCCGTGGTCTCCCTGTTTGTCAGCACTGCCATGTTTGCCTACCTGAAGCCCCCATCGATCTCCTCGCCATCCATGGATCTGGTGGTGTCTGTTCTGTACTCGGTGGTGCCTCCAGCAGTGAACCCCCTCATCTACAGCATGAGGAACCAGGAGCTCAAGGATGCCCTGTGGAAACTGATCACTGGATTCTCTTCAAAGGTATTAAACATTCCATCTTCTGCATATCACTTATGACAAAACTCATGACAGATCCACCCTGTCTTACTTATAGTTTGTAGTTGTAGATGATTGTTTGGAGTTGGAGCAAGGATTGATTGGTTTGCTTTTTAAAGTATGATAATATTGCCCACCAAGAGATGTCATTAATCATCCCACTTCTAATTCTCTGTCCACATTTATAGTTCAAGTCATAGACCTTGTAAATGAGAGGTCTTGCTCTCTGTGTATTTAATCAAAATAAATGTCCCTGCATTGAAATGTTTGTCTGAGATCTTTCCTCTGTGTGGAAAGATGGAGCAAACAGTCCCAGCAGAGCAGCTCTGCCAGGAAGCACCAGCCTTGTTCTTTCCAGAATCCTTCTCTTTCCACTCCCACACTCTCCTTCTCAGCCCTTGTGTTGGTGCAAGGCCTGAGCACTCCCAAGGCTTGGTCACCGTCCTGCTGTGTGTCAGTGCTGTGACCAGGACAAGCAATGGGCACTGCTGTGACAGAGCTGGCCTCAGAACAACATCTCCATCAGCAAGGGGATCTCCTTAGCACAGTGGCTGAAGGTTCAGATCTTTGAGAGCTGTTTCAAAGAACGTGCCTAAGGAATAGACTCTGAAGATGCTCGTTGCTTTGCTTGTTTCTCTGTGCACTCAGTGTGATGGGATCAGGGTCCCAGTGTGGCTTTTGAGGGACTTCAGACTTTTTCTTTAGGTGTTGCTTGTTGGTGGCCAGCACCCACACAGATGTTGAATAAGGCAGGGTCCCTCTGAGCACCCTCCATGGCCACCCAAGAGTTTGTGTGGGAGGTTGTTAGTGGCAGTGACCACCATCAGCGGGGGCTGCCTCCCATCCTGACCAGTATGGCCCCGCAGAGTCACCACAGCCTGGGCACCACCGCCCACTTGATCTACAGAGCAAAACCCCCAGCTCGGGGCTGTGGGGAGCGTGGGGACAGGGGGCAGGAATGGCAGCCAGGCCAGTGCAGGTGTTCTCTGCTTGGGCAAAGGCTCTGTGGGGAGATGGGACCCCCCAGGAGAAGAGCAGGGCACTGTTTGTGTGAAGGCATGGAAAGAGAAACCCTTTGCCTGTGGGTGACAGCTTGGGTCAGGCTGCCCTGTCCCTGGGGCAGCAGGAGCTGCCTGAAGAGCCCCGGGGCCAGGACTTGGTGCTGTCCTGGGGAGCGGGGCTGGCACAGGGAGCTGAAGGATTCCTGGTACTGGGATATCCTGAGCGTGGCAGCCAGAGAGACACTGTCCCTGACCCCCGTTTCCTCCATTTCATTCTACAGGGCCTGCCCAGATGGAGCTTCTCTGCTGGGCTGGGCTGGAAAGTGGCCCAGAGAGGGAAACACCAGTGAAAAGCTGAAGTGTGTGAGCGTGCAGGGTGGGGGCACCAAACTGGGAGGAAGGGCTGACACACCAGCTGTGCTGGCATCCAGTGAGACCTGGACAGGTTGGAGGACTGAACAGAGGAGAACCTGAGGAAGTTCTACAAAGGCAAGTGTAGGGTCCTGCACCTGGGGAGGAATGACACCAGGCACCAGTACAGGTTAGGGGCAGACCTGGAAGGCAGCTCTGTGGAGAAGGACTTGGGAGTTCTGGTTGACAACAGGTTGACCATGAGTCAACAATGTGCCCTTGAGGCCAAGAAGGCCAATGGTACCTGGGGTGCATTGCGAAGAATGTGACCAGCAGGTCAAGGGAGGTGAATCCTCCCCCTCTACTCTGCCCTGGTGAGGCTGCATCTGAAGGTACTAGGTCCAGTTCTGGGCTCCCCAATTTAAGAAGGAGAAGGAATTACTGGAGAAAGTGCAGCAGTGCACTACAAAGATGACGAGGGGTCTGGAGCATCTTTCTGATGAGGAGAGCCTGAGACAGGGGGTTTGTTCAGCTGGAGAAGAGAAGTTGAGAGGGGATCTTATCAATGTTTATAAATATCTCAAGGGTGGGTGTCAAGAGGATGGACCAGACTCCTTTCAGTGGTGCCCAATGATAGGATGAGGGGCAACAGGCACAGGCTGAAGAACAGGAGGTTCCATCTGTATATGAGGATAAACTTGTTTACTTCGAGGCTGACAGAGCCCTGGAACAGGCTGCCCAGAGCAAGTGTGGAGTCTCCTTCTCTGGAGACATTCAAACCCACCTGGACATGATCCTGTGCGATCTACTCTGGGTGAACCTGCTTTAGCAGGTGAGTTGGACTGGATGATCTCCAGAGGTCTCTTCAACCCAAACCAGTCTGTGATTCTGTGATTCTGTGTGGCACACAGCAGTGATCTCGCATGGCCAGGCCTGCTGGGAGAGACATAAAAGACCAGGAGAGAAGGGTCTGGTCTGTGCCCATGTTCCTGGACATGCTGTGGCAGCTGTCCCAAGGCATTTGTCACAGATCAGCCCATTGCAACCACCATTTTGATTATTGTCCTCTCACCATATCTGAGAGAGGTTGTTTGTCCCTGCGTGGAAGGCCTCTGAATGACTAGGTCAGAAGCCTGAGTGTGCACAGAGGGCAGATGGGAGCACACACACAGTGTTTGAGGGGGGAAATGAGCCCAAAGGAACACAAATGCCTCAGCTATCGCTGTGGAGGACATGGAGGCCTGTGGGACGGTGTTTTGAGGTCACTTCATGTTGAGAGTGACTTCCTCAAGAAACCACCTGAATGCAGCACTGGGATGTGCTTCCTTGAACTGAGGTCAGTGTGACCTCCCTGGAGACCCGATACAGCTCCACCACCCAGACCAGCTGCTGCCCAGCTTTGTGACTGATGACGGCACCATCCCTGCTTGCAGCACTGTCACTACTATTTCCTGCAACTCTTGCATGTACTGAGTGCTGAGGTGTTGTGTTGTTAGTTTCTTTGTTTTCTGGTGGCCACATTCTGCAACCACTGTTTTCCCTAAGCCACCCACTTCCTTTTGCAAGAGTCACAAACTGGACGGTCTGTCTTCAGAAAGCAACTGCACCTTGGCTATGGGGATTTCTATCCCCTACAGTCATCACTTCCTTCTTGCCACAGATATAGTTTTGTGTTTGTATTTTAGAGCCATTTGTCCCCTTCCTGTTCAAATGGACATCCTGGGAATGCATCACTGCTCTCTGCCCCAGTGTAGACAGGCACAAGGCCTTCTCCACTGGACTTCTTCACCTCACCAGTGGCACTGTTTTCTACAACACCCTCGTCCTTGACTGTGGGATGCCCAGAACAGCCCTCCCAAGACAGTTTGACAAAGCCTTTTTTCTGCACCTTCCTCACATCGCAGCTCAATCCCCTCATCCACAGCTTAAGGACGAGAAAGGTTGGGTACAAGTGAGGCATTGAGAAAAATGGTCAGGAAAGCTTTGAGGTGCACAGAGAGCCCATCAACATGTTGTCCTGCTGCTCTCTTCTGAACAGGCTCAGAGGACCTGGACAGCATTTGCTGTGTCCCAGAAACTCGCCTGGAAGGTTAAAATATAGAGAAAAATTTTGGTGCAGGAAGGGACAGACAGGTGCTGGTGGAACTGGCTGGTGTGACCGTGAGACGTCTCTCAAACACCTCAGAAAAGTCCTGGCTCTCAGGGAGGTTGCATGGTCCTCTGAGAAAGAAAATATCAAAAATGACTTATCATAGAATCATAGAATAATTGTGGTTGGAAGAGATCCTCAAGATCATTGAGTCCAACCATAACCTAAATCTGGTATTAAACCATGTCCCTAAGAACCTTATCTTTTAGACACCTTCAGTGATGGTGACTCCACCACCTCTCTGAGCAGTTTGTTCCATTGCTTCAAAACCTCTCGGTGAAGAAATGTTTCCCACTATCCAATCTGAACCTCCCCTGGCACAACCTGAGGCCATTTCCTCTTGTCCTGTCACTTGGTACTTGGGAGAAGAGACCAACACCCTCCATGCTCCAATCTCCTTTCAGATAGCTGTAGAGAGTGATAAGGTCTCTCCTCAGCCTTCTTTTCTCCAGACTCAATCCCCCAAGGTCCCTCAGCTGCTCCCCATCACATTTGTGCTCCAGCCTCTTTACCAGTGTTGTCACCCTCCTCTGATCTCTCTCCTGCACTTCGATGTCTTCCTTGTCATTTAAAGTGCGACCTCACCAGTGCCGAGTACAAGGGAATGATCACTCCTCTAGTCCTGCTGGCAACACTATTGCTGAAAGAAGCCAGGAGGCTGGTGGCCACCTGGGCACACACTGGCTAATGTTCAGCTGCTGTCAATCAACACCCCAGGTCCCTCGCTTCCAGGCAGCTTTCCAACCACTCTCCCTGAGACTGTAACGTTGCCTGTGGTTGTTCTGACCCAAGTGCAGGATGCGGCACTTGGCCTTGTTGAACCTCATACAAGTGGCCTCAGCCCAACCCTCCAGCCAGTCGGATCCCTCTGCAGAGCCTTCCTACCGTCCAGCAGATCAACACTCCCACCCAATTTTGTGTCATTTGCAAACTTACTGAGGGTGCACTCGATCCTCTCATCCAGACCATTGATAAAGAGATTAAACGCAACTGACCCCAATACTGAGCCCTGAGGACACCACTCATAATCGGTCACCAACTGGATTTAACTTCATTCAACACAACTCTTTGGGCCCAGCTAAAGCATCCCTGTAGTCCCCTTGAGTCTCCTGCCAATTCTTCCAAAGGTTATACCTTCTCCTTTTATTTCCAAGTTCCAGTCACAGCTCTGTTCAGCCAGGTCGGAACTTCATCCCTGAGAACTCGCCTTCTGGCACAAGGGCACAGCTTCTCCTGCACCTCTGAGATCACCTTCCTGAAGAGAGAACAGCCTTCCTGGACTCCGTTGTCTTTCTGGACTGCCTCCCAAGGGACTCTGCCAAACAGCCTTCTGAACAGATCAAAGTCTGCCTTTCTGAAGGCCAAAGTAGCAACTCTGCTGACCACCCTCATCGAGTCCAACTCCGGTCGCTGCACAGGACATCCCACAGGTCACACCGTGTGTCTGAGGACCTTGTTCAGTATCTTCTTGAACACTGTCAGGTTGGGGCCGTGACATCTCCCTGGGGAGCCTGTTCAGTGTCCATCACCTCTGGGTGAAGAACCTTTTCTTCATGTCCAACCGGAACCTCCCCTGGCTCATCTTCTGCCATTCCCTTGGGTTCTGTCATTGGCCACTAGAGATAGGAGTTTGGTGCCTCCCCTTCTTCCTCCCCTTGTGAGGAAGCTGTAGCCACCATGAAGTCTCCTTTGAGTCTTTTCTTCAGCTCTGATGCTGAGAAACCCCTGGTTTTCTTTCTGAAGCAGAAAGGAGAAGCCATGACCTTCAGGCAATGGGAAGGGGGATCCTGCCCCTCACACACGGCTCAGGGCTCTTCCTGGGACCGTGGGATGTGGGTGTGCAAGGCCCAGGGAAGGACAACACTGGGACAACAACTTCCAGCTTCCCCATGGGGCTGCAAGCAGCCACCGAGGCCCCAGAGCCATGAGGACAACATGGCTTCTCCTGGGCCTCAGTGGCAGAGACAACTGCCATGGCCAAGGGAACAGAGACCTGGGTTCTGTGGGTCCCTTCCAGCCTTGCCAGCACCCTTTTCCATCTCCACCACAGGCTGTTCTACACGGTCCTACCCCTGCCCCTCTTTCCCTGCAGGCTGCAGACACCCATCGCGCTTCCCCACCTGCTCTCACCCCAGCATTTCTGCACCTTCACTGCTGTGTCTGCACCCTCACTGGCTGCTCTTTGGAACACAAACCATGGGCTGATCCAGCTCCCTCTGGGTGACCTCTTGCACCACAGCACTGCCCTTCCACTGACATTTCTTCCTCCCGATATCCAGTCCTCAGCTTCCAAGTTGCACATCTCCCTGCTGCTGTCCCCTCATGTTCTCAGGTGGGATGGACGTGACAACCCATCTGCAAGGCCTCTTCCTGGGTAGGGCCTGTGGGCACTTTGGCAGAGGTTCTTTCCCAGCCATGTCCCTGCTGCCTGGCTGTCACCTCCAGAGACAGAACTGACCTCACTGCCCCTTCACAGCCACAGGATTCTGACTGGATTATGAGTGTCTGAGACACAACTGACCACAAAATACCACACTCATCCATTCCCTGCCTTATGGCTCAGGACCTGACCAAGACTGAAGCGTATTCTACACAGTCCTACACCTACTCCTCTTTCTCACAGGCTGCAGACACCCATCTCGCTTCCTCACCTTGTTCAAATTTGTCAAATATATTTCCTACTAACACTGTGAGTGAAAAGCACTCTTCACTGGAACTCCTGTACTTCCGGTAACATCTTCTGTATCTCTTCTTCTCCCCTTTCTTATTTTTTTTCTATATTTCCACCTATTCTCTCTCCTGAAACCTCTCCAAGGCAAAAAATCTTTCAAATCACAGAATAACTCAGGTTTGCAGAGAGCCCTTGTCTCACTCATCTTGTCTCACTCTCCTGAACAGGGCAGGTGAACCACGTCAGGTTGCTCAAGGCCTCCACCCAGGTTTGCATCATCCTCAAAGGCACTGAAAGTTCACTCTGTTACATCTTGGAAGAGGAGAATAAAGATGTTCAACAGTGTTGCCCAAGTGCTGGTCACTGAGAGATGACACCAGTAACTGGTTGCACGGAGGACTTTGTAACACTGGTGATATTTGGGCTTGATGATTCAGCCAACTTCCCACCCAGCATCCACTTCTTGAGCCCCATCAGCACCACTCTGGTCAGAAGGAGACCATGGCTTAGCCTTGCAAACGCCCTGTGCACAACATGCCTTTCTTTCCCTATCCTTTTGGGTTCAGCAGTCCCTTCCTTGTCCTTCACATTCCTGGAAACGGCTGCAGGAGGACGTGTCCCATCCCCTTCCCAGGGAGGGAGGTAGGGTGGCCAGTCTGTTATTCTCCCAGTTTCTATTCCTGCTCTTCTTGAAGATGGGTTTGAGGTCTGCGTTTTCTAAGGACCCAAGAAGAACCATTCTGGTTTCTATGGCACTTTTGACATAAATATCAGGGTTCTGTCAGGTGTCCACATCTGAGCTGGCCTCATGGACTCCTTATGCACCCAGGGATGCTCAGAGACAGAGTCTGTCCCTTTTACAGACAGAGGCAGGAATCACAGTGTCCCTCTGGCCTCCTGTTGCCACTCTTAAAGGATGGGAAGCATCTCATCCCTTTAGCATGTCACACTTCTCTGTACTTATCTGAGATGTCCCACGTCATGAGGAATGGATACAGGGACCTGAGTTAAAGGAACAACAACCCAGTGCTGCATTCAGGCAGTTTCCCATAGGATGTTTCTGCCAACATGAAGTCACCTCAAGACCTCATCTGTGCTACAGACCTTCAAAGAATGGAAAGGAATAGTTGATGGTGTTTGTGCTCACTCACATTCATGTCACCTCATGTACATGATGTGCATGCTCACATCTCATCTGTACAAAGTAAACATGGACTGATGAACTATTCATTGAGTGTCCATCCATGGAGGGAAGAACAGCCTCTGTGGGTGAGAGCACAGGGCTGGAAATGGTGGTTGTGAGGGGCCAGTCCATGATGATTGACTTGAAGCTCCTTATGAAGGGGTGTCCAGTGCACAGGGGCACAGCCCAGCCCCTGCTCTGCTGGTCCTGCAGGTCTCTGGCAGGAGGCCTGGCTGTGAGAGGACGCTGCTGTGTGCCAGCCTTGCACATACACACTGTTCAGCTGTACTACGGTGCTTCATCTGTGGGTCACTTTCTAGGACATATCCTTGAGAGAAGGTTTGGAAGAAGACCTAAACATTCAGGCCCTGCCCTGAGGAGATCACCTTTCTATCCAGAAAGGCTGTTGTGAGGCCAGCTCTGTCACAGCAGTGCCCATTGCCCGTCCCTGCCTGCGCTCACAGCACTGACACACAGCAGGACGGGGACCAAGCTGCCAGAGCACTCAGGCCCTGCACCAACACAAGGGATGAGAAGGAGAGTGTGGGACTGGAACCATAACAGCTCTGGAAGAACAAGTACCAATATTGGTGAAGGACCCTTTATTTTGCTTAAACACAGATAACACGATTCCACATTGACACAGCCACTCACTGAGAAGTTAAAAGCATGCAGTGAATTACAAAGGGAATAAAAATATTATCATTAAAAAAAAAATCACAACTAGAGACAAAAAATACTACACAAGATGAACCTGCAATGAGAATGTCTTCTTATGTGGAAGAACACAGAGACAGTTTATAGGTTCAGAAGAAATCCAGTCATCAGTTTCCACAGGGCATCCTTGAGCTCCTGGTTCCTCATGCTGTAGATGAGGGGGTTCACTGCTGGAGGCACCACCGAGTACAGAACAGACACCACCAGATCCATGGATGGCGAGGAGATCGATGGGGGCTTCAGGTAGGCAAACATGGCAGTGCTGACAAACAGGGAGACCACGGCCAGGTGAGGGAGGCAGGTGGAAAAGGCTTTGTGCCGTCCCTGCTCAGAGGGGATCCTCAGCACGGCCCTGAAGATCTGCACATAGGACACCATGATGAACACAAAACAGCTGAAAGTTAAGCAGACACTGACTACTAGAAGCCAAACTTCCCTAACATAGGAGTGTGAGCAGGAGAGCTTGAGGATCTGGGGGATTTCACAGAAGAACTGGCCCAGGGCATTGCCCTTGCACAGTGGCAGTGAAAATGTATTGGCCGTGTGCAGCAGAGCACTGAGAAACCCAGTGGCCCAGGCAGCTGCTGCCATGTGGACACAAGCTCTGCTGCCCAGGAGGGTCCTGTAGTGCAGGGGTTTGCAGATGGCAACGTAGCGGTCGTAGGACATGATGGTCAGAAGATAAATCTCCGCTGAAGCTAAAAAGACAAACAGAAAGAGTTGCGCAGCACACCCTGCATAGGAAATGACCCTGGTATCCCACAGAGAGTTGGCCATGGACTTGGGGAGAGTGGTGGAGATGGAGCCGAGGTCAAGGAGGGCGAGGTTGAGGAGGAAGAAGTACATGGGGGTGTGGAGGTGCTGGTCCCAGGCTATGGTGGTGATGATGAGGCCGTTGCCCAGGAGGGCAGCCAGGTAGATGCCCAGGAAGAGCCAGAAGTGCAAGAGCTGCAGCTCCCGTGTGTCTGTGAATGCCAGGAGGAGGAACTGGGTGATGGAGCTGCTGTTGGACATTTGCTGCCTGTGGGCGTGAGGACCTGTGTAAGGAGCAAAAGACTGTGAGAAGTTAGGGGAGACTTCTCTGAAGAAAATAAATGGGCTGTTTCTCATGGAAAACCCCCTCCACAATGGAGGGATATTTCTGCTCATTCTCTCTTTCTACCAAGTGAGAAAAACAGTTCATCACAGTTTAAAATGCAGTTGGGCATGCAGTTTCCATGAACACAGCTCTGGGGCAAAACCACCTGAGTTGGTGTCAGAACAAAAACTGACCCACACTCCCACCCCAACCCCAGAGAGCAAGAGCATCAGGGACACCTGTAGAAACAGGGAAGGACACTGCAGTGCTACCAGAAAATAAAGCAAGGACAGAAAGGCAGATGAGCAGGCTGTGGAACCTTCTACTTACCTGGCTGTGCTGCTGCCACTCACATAATGACACTGTAGAGCAAGTACTTTTAGCACCTTTTTTGTGTACCACGTTCCAGGAACCCTTCACCTGGAGGTCCAGCTGCTGAGGTGGAGACTTGTGACCTGGACCCCATGGCTTTGGGGCAGAGGGTCTGCTGGGGAGGAGACCAGGGGTTGCACTGGGAAATGTGTCTGCACTCGAGAGGATGTGAGAGATGTTCCTAAATCCTGTCCCCAGCATTTCTGGTAGCAGTTAACTCTTCCTGCCCATGTCCGTGCTGCCTGCAGCTGTGTCTCTGTCCCTGGGTCTGCTCCCTGTCAGTGTCACAGACCCCGTCTCACGTGCTGTGTGCTCAGCTCTGTCCTGCTCACACCTCCTGGCACTGCCCAGGGGCAGCTCTGTGTGTGCAGGGGCTCAGGAGCAGATCAGACAAGTCCTAACAAGAACTGGGGTCTCAGTGTCTTCTCCAAACCAAAGAAATAAATCCCCATCTCCCAATGCACACCCAGACAACCAAGAGTGGAAAACTGAAAGCACAGACTCCTTCCCTTGCAGCTGTTCCTGTCTTGATGTCGTTGTTCAGAAGGACCCTCTGCCATGTCTGTGGGGTTGATCTGGAGCTCTGAGCAGCCCTGACCCACACAGCACCCTTCCACCCCACAAGCTCCCTGCCTGCCCTGCCGGGTGTCGCTCCTTCCACCCACAGCTGCTGCCATGGGATCTCCCCAGGCAGGCTGAGCGCTGACCCTGGCAGGCGGCAGAGTCCCTGCCCCGGCACAGCCCTGGGGTGCAGGGACCCTGCTCTGCAGGACAGCCCTGGGCACCCCTGGGTGCTCACCCGGCTTCACAGCTGTTCAACATTGCCTGACAAGAGCCCCCTCCTTACAGATCCCACCAGCTGTGCCTGTGCCAGTTTTAGGAGATGCCTCCAGGAGCTACAGCTGCATTGCCCTGCACCCAGAGACTTACCATGGCAAGGGCTGCAAAGGTTTCTCCTCCAGTGAGCTCTCAGTCATCCTCCCAATCCTGACCACCTTTAATCTCTCTCTGCCTTTCTCATCTCCCTGAGATCCCCAGGCAGAGCCCTCAGCCCTGCTGCGTGTGCAGAGGAGCTGCTCCTGGGCAGAGCTGTCTCTCTGCAGCGCTGCCGCTTGCCAGGAGCTCCCTCTGTCCCAGGAGCCCAGCCCAGCTCAGCAGCACAGGAGCAGCCCAAGGCGCTTTAATGACCCCTCTGGTGGGTGTGGTGCTGAGTCCATGAACCTCAGACCCTGAGGGCAAGTTGAAGAAGTCAAACTCAGATCTAAACTTCAAAGTTTCTTGTAATGTTAATGAATCCCACTGAGGGACACAACTGAGAAACCATCCCCAGGGCAGCTGGGACAGAAAACTTGAAGCAGAACAAAGGGTAAGCACGTGAAAGGTGGCTCTGATGCTGAGTAAACCTGAATGTGTTTCATTAACCAAAGGGCCAAACCCTGACTCCCAGCCCTGGGAAGGCAGACCCTGTCCCTCCCACGTTGCCCAGGGCCCTTCCTGGGACAGTGTGATGTGGGGCTGTGCAAGGCCAAGGGCAGGACTATGGTCCCACAGCTCCCAGGTTCCTGGCTGGGGACAAGGAGGCCATGAGGCCCCTGTGCTGGAAGGACAAGGTGTCTCCTCACAGGCATCAGAGGTGCAGACAACAGCCATAGCCAAGGGGAGAAGGAGCTCATGTCTGGTGGGGCTTTCGGCCTTTACATCCCTTGATCATCTCCACCACAGCCTGTCCTGTGCTGTGGCATCCCCTGCACCTCTTTCCCTGCAGGCTGCAGACATCGCCCCTGCTGCCCCACCTTGCTCTTGTCTGAGCATCTTCCTCCCTTTGCTGAGATCTCTGCATCCTCTCCAGCTGTTCCTTGAAGCACAAAGCCTTGGGCTGATGCAGACTCCCTCTGCTGACCTGCTCCACCACAGCACTGCCCTTCCAGTCACATTCCTTTCTGCTCATATCCAGCCTGGACCTCCCGAGCTGCACTTTGGGCCATTATTTCTTCATCTTGTCAAAATTCAGAGTTATCTGATGGTAAATACCAGATGCGTGAAGTTGTGCCTGGGGACAGACAATGTCAGCTGAAGGTTGAGGAGTCAGCATGAGAGGGTAGAACAACATGGGCAGTGTTGTGGTGACTGGACATCAGCTACTGGATCCCTGATCAGGAAGAGGAATTAGATGAGGCCTCGTTCAGACAAATGAAAGAAGCCTCATGTTTCCACGGCCCTGTCCTCGTGACAGACCTTAGACATCCCAGTCTCTTCAAGGTACCAGCCATCCAGGAGGGTTTGGAGCTCATTGACAACATCTTCCTGACACGGGTGACTGAGGAGTCAGTGAGGTGAGGTGCCCTGTGGGACTTCACACTTACAAACCACAAAGAGTTGGTCAGGATGGAACAGTCAGGGATGGGAAAGTGGAGCTGAGGCTCCTGGGAGATGATCACAAGGCCAAGAGCAGGATTTCAGGAGAGCAAGCTCTGGCCTGCTGAGGGACCTGCTTGGGTCCTATGGGATATGACCTTGGTGTCTGCAGTGCTTTTCTCTCACATTTCCTCCCTCCTCTCTCCCACCTGCTGTTGTGCAGCATTTTTTACGCTTTCTCAAATACAATATCCCAGAGGTGCTGCCAGCATCACTGAGTGGCTCAGATTTGGGAAGGAGTGGATCCATCTTGGAGCCAGCTGAAATCATCTCTGTTTTAGGAACACCTATACATATTCATTACCTGTCCCCGAGAAGGCGGTTCTTGTTACAATGAGTTCAGGAGACCATTTCCAGAGTCTCCACCTACGGCTTCTCCTGGTTGCAACTGTGCAGTGATCGTGAACCCGGGTCCTCTTTATCTGTACACTGTACCTTTGGTCCAGTGTGATGAGTTGGTTGGGTCTCAGACTGCTGAGTCAGTTAAAACTGGCGTATCTCCTGTCCTGTGCACAAAACTCTGTAATCTGGGTCACCCAAGGATGCATGAAGGATTATTATCTTTGCAAGGTGTCAGTGAACTCCTTGTTTTCGTACAATAAGTTACACAGAGTTAAGCAAGGCTGGGCAAGAGTGATGTGGGTTAAAGTGTCAGCTCTCTAAGTGTCTTTAATGATGTGGGGTAGGGTTAGTTCCTCGAGTGTCAAGTGTTAGTTTTTCAGTGTTAATTAGTTAATTGTCAATTCCCTGCATCTCTACAAGGATGTCATGAAGCTGTTCAGGACGAAATCAGAAAAGCCAAGGCCCAACTGGAGCTGAATCCGGGCAGTGCCATCAAAAGGAAATAAACAAACTATAAATACTTCAGCAAAAAAAGGAGGGCTAAGGAGAAACTTCATTCTTCATTGGATGTACAAGGAAATATTTTGACAAAAGAACAGGGAAAGGTTGAGGTACTAGAAGCCTCCTTTGACTCAGTCTTTAATAGTCAGAACAGTTGTGCTCCAGGTATCCAGCCCCCTGAGATAGAAGACAGGGATAAGGAGAAAAATGAAGTCCAAACAATCCAAGTGGAAATGGCTGGTGACCTGCTACACAGCTTGGACACCCACAGGTCTATGTGGCCAGATACACCCAAGGGTGCTGAGGGAGCAGGCGGAGGTGATCACTGAACCTCTTTCCATTATCTACCAGCAATCATGGCTAAGTGGGGTGGTCCCAGTTGGCTGAAAGTTGGTGAATGTGACACCCATCTACAAGACGGGACATAAGAAGGATCTAGGCAACTACAGTCCTGTCAACCTGACCTCAGTCCCAGGGAATAGTATGGATCATATCATCCTGAGTGCCATCATGTGGCAGACACAGGACAACGAGGTGATCAGTCCTAGGCAGCATGGGTTTAAGAAAGGCAGGTCCTGCTTGACAAACCTGATCTCCTCCATGACAAGGCACCCTGTATAGGGGATGAGGGAAGCTTTAGTAAGCCTTTGACACTGTTTCCCACAGCATCTCCTGGAGAAGCTGCAGCTCATGGCCTGGATGGTGTATCTGGAATGGATAAAGAACTGGCTGGAGGGCTGGGCCCAAGGAGTTGTGGTGAACGGAGCCAAATCCAGTTGGTGGCCGGTCATGAGTGGTGTCCCCAGGGCTCAGTATTGGTGCCAGTTCTGTTTAATCTCTTTATCAAGGATTTAGACAAGGGGAACACGTGCACCCTCAATAAGTTTGCAGATGACACCAAGTTTGTTGGGAGTGTTGACCTGCTAGAGGGTAGGAAGTCTCTACAGAGAGATCTGGATCAGGTGGATCGATGGGCTGAGGCCAATTGTATGAGGTTCAACACGGCCAAATGCTAGGTCCTGCACTTGGGTCACAACAACCCCAGACAGCGCTACAGGCTGAGGGAAGAACGGCTAGAAATTTGCCAGGACGGAAAGGACCTGGGGTTGTTGTAACAGTGGCTGAACATGAGCCAGCATGTGCCCAGGTGGCCAAATAGGGCCAGCGGTATCCTGGCTGGATCAGCAGTAGTGTGGCCAGCAGGACTAGGGCAGTGATTGTTCTCATGTACTGAGGACTGCTGAGTCTGCACCTCGAGTCCTGGGGTCAGCTTTGAGCCCCTTATGACAAGAAAGACCTTGAGGTTCTGGAGCAAGTTCAGAGAAGGGAACGGAGTTGGTGAGGGGCTGAAGAGCAAGTGTGATGAGGAGCAGTTGACGGAACAGGAGATGTTTAACCTGGAGAACAGGAGGCTGAGGGGAGACCTTATGAGTGTCCACAACTACCTGAAAAGAGGTTGGAACATGGAGGGCGTTGATCTCTTCTCCCAAGTACCGAGGGAGAGGACAAGAGGGAATGGCCTTAAGTTGTGCCAGGGGAGGTTTAGATTGGACATTAGGAAACACTTCTTCATGGAAAAGGTTGTGAAGCAGTGACCAGGGTTCCCAGGGAAGTGGCTGAGTCATCATTCCTGGCGGTGTCTAAAAGATGTGTAGAGAAGGTTCTCTGGGAAATGGTTTAGTGCTAGAGTTAGGTTATGGTTGGACTCCATGGTCTCCTCTAAATCAAATTATTTTCTGTTTCTAGGATCCTGTTATTCTATTCTTGAAGGCTTATTTCCCAGATGGTGGAGCTTTCCTTGGAGATAGGAATCATACAAGCATAGAGAGTGTTGGAAGGAAGCCTCAAAGGTCATCTAGTCCAACTCCCCTGCCATGGGCAGGGACATCTTCAGCAGATCAGGCTGCTCAGAGTCCCATCCAGCCTGGCCTGGGAATTCTTCAGGGATGGGGCATCCACCACCTCTCTGGGCAACCAGTGGTTGTGTTTCATCACCCACATTGTGAAAAATGTCTTCCACATGTCTGGCCTCAATCTCTCCTCTTCTAGTTCAAAACCATCACCCCTTGTCCTATCACAACAAGCCCTGCTAAAAAGTCTGTCCCCATCATTCTTATTCACCCCTTTTAAGTACAGAAACATGGCAATAAGGTCTCCCTGGAGCCTTCCCTTCTCCAGGCTGAACTGCACCAACTCTCCCAGCCTGTCTTCCCAGCAGAGCTGTTCCATCCCTCTGATCATTTTGGTGACCGTGCTCTGGACCCTCTCCAACACATCCATGTCTTTCCTGTACTGAGGGCTCCAGAGCTGGATGCAGGACTCCAGGTGGGGTCTCACCAGAGTGGGGCAGAATCCCCTCCCTTGACCTGCTGGTCATGCTCCTTTGGATGCAGCCCAAGATACGTTTGACCTTCTGGGCTGCAAGTGCACATTGTCGGCTACAGTCCAGTCTTTCACCCACCAGTCCCCGCAAGTCTTTCTCATCAGGGCTGCTCTCCATCCCTTCATTCCCAGCCTGTACTGATACCCAGGGTTGCCCCAACCCAGCTGCAGGACCTTGCATTTGGCCTTGTTCAACCTCAGGAGATTCACATGGATCCAGGTCTTAAGCTTATCCAGGTCCCTCTGAATGCCCTACTGTCCCTCAGATGTGTCAGCAACACCATTCAGTTTGGTGTCATCTGCAAACTTGCTGAGGGTACACTTGATCCCACTGTGTCATTGATGAAGATATTAAACAGTACCGATCCCAGTATGGACTCCTGAGGGACAACACTTGTCAGCAGTGTCCATCCAGACATTGTGCCATTGACCACCACTCTCTGGGTGCGACCACTGGGACGGTTCCTCACCCACAAAACAGTACAGTCATCAAATCCATATCTCTCCAATGTAGAGAGAAGGATGTTGTGAAGGACCATGTGAAAGGCTTTACAGAAGTCCAGATAGATGACATCCATAGCCCGCCCTTTGTCCACTGATGTAGTTACTCCATCGTAGAAGGCCACTGGGTTGCTCAAGGCAGGACTTGCCCTTGGTGGAGCTGTGCTGCCTGTCTCAAATCACCTCCCTGTCCTCCCTGTACCTTAGCACAGCTTCTAGGAGGATCTGTGCCATCATCCTCCCAGGCACAGGTAAGGGGCTGACACCTCATGGCCTCCTTGCACACCCCCAGGAAGGCTGGGAGCTGTCACACCATTGTCCTTCACTCAGCATCACACAGCCCACATCCCCCTGGCCCAGGAAGAGCCCTGAGCAATGTGTGAGGGACAGGATCTGCCTTCCCAGGGGCTGGGGGTCAGGCCTTGGCCTCTCTGCTTCACCCAACAAAACCAGGCTTTTCTCTGCACCTCAGCTGCCTGCACATTTCCCTTTGTTTATCTGCCACCATGGCCTCCAATCCTCTGCTCTAGCGAGTCCCTGGGGAGGCTCTGCTGGTACTTGCCCTCAGTGGAACTCATTAATACTTCAAGGTACTTAGTACTTTTTCTTCTGGCTTTGACTTCTGGAAAGGTTTGTGCAATCTCCTCTCAGCACCTTAGTAATGTTCAAGGACTGAGCACCAAATGCTCCATGGGGCTCATTACAGAGAAGAAAGCTCTAACAAACCATGTCTCTTCTAGTAATTTCATTCCAGTCTTGTACTGTGAATTAGAGAGCTTTCTTTTTGTAATCATGGCGAAAGATTTAAAGAGCTTCTAATAAAAATGTCTTTTTTATTGTAAAGGGTGTATTTTATTACTCTTCAGTTTGCAGAAGAGGTGACTGCAGCATTATCTGATGTTGATCCAGGGTCTCTCCTAAGCAGGTCTGGACTGGCTGGAGAAGCTGTCCCTTGAGCTCTCACACCGTGTGCACAACCTTGCTCCTCACCTCCCCAACCCCATCGTTTCTCTCATGGCCCCCTGGGCCTTGCATCCCTTTTCCTTACACCAGACTTCTCCACTGCAGTCTGCAGCTGGATGTGCCGGCTCCTTTGCACCAGCTCCCACCTGCTCTCCTTGGAGACCTGGCTGCACACAGCAAACAGGGACTTTGCTTTACCTTTGAACAATCGAAATAACACTGATAAGAGTAATGGTTAAAAAAACCCACATTCCTCAACTGTACACCAAGGACAAACTGCCACCGCTGAGGTTCACCTTCTCCAAGGCAGAAACATGCAAGAAATGTTGTAGACAGAAAGAAAATTATGAAATAAACACAATAAAAGAATTGGCTAAAGACAGAATTAGACAGACTACTGAATGACAAGGAAGCTTTTAACTCCTTGAAGCTGAAAGCAGCAACTGTATTGTTGACAAGTGTCTGAGTGATCAAACAGTAAGAGGAAGGGAAACCCAGAGAGCAATTGCAAGTGCTTGTGTGCAGATCAGCTGCTGGAAATGGGACTTCAGACATGGTCGGTTTAGTTAGGGCAGGAGGAAATACCTGGAGGATGAGGGAGATCAGATGCACAGATAACAGAGAGAGTGCTGAGAAAGCAAATGTTGTGGAGGATCAGAAGTTCTCCTCTTGCTCTTGATGCACATCCTGAAAAGTCTCTTTTTTATCTCTTTGGAAAACACTGGTATTTAAAGTATTCAAAACAAAGAAAGGACAATTACAACACCAACAGCGTTTGATACTTAAAGCTGCAAGAAGATATTTCCTTCACTCTACATCTTTCATTTGGTCTGTTTTTCTCTCCAATTTTTAGAAGTGTTCTCTAGATTTCTCTCCTACCAAAGCCTTCAGCATTAAGAACGATAATCCTTGTGTCTTACACAGAGTCAAAGGCACCAAACAATCCACTGCCATGGACTGCCAGTGCCACTTTTTACCCCTGGCACACAGTGAATCATGCTGGAAGCTGTTGGCCACTCTTGCCTGATGGAGGAAAGAAGGACAAAAAAGTTAATTGAACTGTTCTCTGTTTAGATGGTCATGTTGACAGTGATCTCAACAGATCTGTGTTATCTGTCTATGTGATCATAAGGTAAAAAATATATTTATGTGTCGGCAAATGTATAGTAAAATATATATTTGTGTCCAGTTACTCAGCAAAATACATTTCCTACCAGCACTCTGAATGGAAGAATCTTTCTTCTGAGAAATTGCTCTCTCCTAAGCCTCTCTGACTCTAGGCAGGAATCTGGAGAACAACCAGCAGTGGATGAGGACCAAGTCAGGGGTCACCAAAACTGACACAACCCTTTCCAGTCTATGGGACAGCAGGGGCAGCATCCCGGGAGCTGAGACAGCAGGACGGTGTCACAGTGAGGCCACTCTCCACCATCTTGGAAAGCTCATGGAGACTGGGGGAACTCCCTGACCACTGGCAGCTCTCACACAGTGTGTGCACTTTTCAAAGTGGCCAATGGGTGAGCAGGGGAACTAAGGGCTGTGCCCCAGAACATGTCCACTGGGACCCCATTTCTGGGTGTCTGGAAGAGAAGGTGACGGGGTTTACCCAGGGCAGGTTGTGCCTGTCCATCCTCTTTGCTTTCTGTGAGGAAAGGACAGGGTTGTGGATGTGGGGAGAACACTGATGGTCTGTTACCTGAAGGTCATCAAGACATTCAATGTCACCCTCTAATATTCTTGTATCCAAGATAGGACATTATGGTCTGTGTCAGTGTGTAAGTAGATGGGCAAAAAGCTATTTGCATGGTTGGACTTGGAAAGGTGTTGTAGAAAGGGAGAAGCTTTCCAGTCATGAGGACAGTCAAGCACTGGAAGCTGTTTCCCAGGAGTGCGCACTCAGTCTGTCCCAGAAAGTGACCAAGATGTGTTTGGATAAAGTCTGAGTGATCTGGTCTGACCCTGCTTTGAGCAGGAAGTTGGTCAAGACACCTCCTGAGGTCCCTTCCAGCCCGAATGACGCTGTCCTTTCATCCTGTTCATGTTTTCAACTCAGAGAAAATTCTCAGGTTCTCTCTGACTCCAAGAATAATTCACATGAGCTGCAGGGCTGCTTTACAAGTACCCTAAACATCCCTGACCACATCTTGTACATCCCTTTTCATTTGCCTCAACCCAGGGTCTTCTTGTTTGCTGTCCTAATACCCTTCCAGAAAGAACAGCCCCCCTTGTTGATCCTTTCAGAACAAGTTTTTCAAGAGGTGTCAGCATCCATGTACAGAGTCTGCACATCTGCCAGGCAGCAAAGTCATCGTTACAGAAATGGAGACGAGACACTTGACCAGCTCCTTGAACCCAGATATCAGCGTGACGTGTCTGCTGAGATTCCAGGGAACACCTGAACTGTAAGAGCAGAGCATGTGAGTCCTCTTTGGGTATTCTGGCTCAAATCCTGACCCATGTGGTGCTTCAGGTTGTGAAGAGAATCAAAACCAACTTTTTGAGGGGATTGGTTTATTTTACATGTGTCACACAGGGCAGGTGAAGGGAGCTCAGAACTTTAATCTCTGCTGTACTGTAATGCTTGATACCCCATCCACAGTGGTTCTGATATTTTAATGGTTCTGATAAAGGGTGGTCTGGCAAACGTCGCCCTTTGTGTCCCCAGGTGCATGGACACTGGTCTTGCGCCTCTGCAGAGAACGACAGAAGCTGAATCCCTTTCTCAGGAGAAACTCCTTGTTGGAAAGACACGGCTATGGGGCTGGCTCAACAAGGTTTTAATGCATTTCAGTCGGTATCAGATTTGATATATTGGATGCTTTTCTGTGATAACACAAGTACAGATGATCACAGAAAGACAACCATTTCATAAGAGAAGGTTACAAAGGCCTGTCATGAACAAGAAATGTCACCATGAGCTCTGGAGGCAGTGAGGAAGATTATAACAAGCACCAGGAAAAAACAAGGAGCTCCAGGTCTCTTCTGAAGAGCTGGAGGCCCTGAGCAGCAGTGACCGGACATGTGTGGTGTGGAAGAGGGTCAGGGGATGTGGGGTAGAAAAGGGTGATGGCTGAACACCTTAGGAAAATCCTTATAACCATTTCTGAGCCTGCAAGTGGAATGTGGTTGGTGTCTGAGGGTGGAGGGGGAATAGGAGGAAGATTTTTGAGGGGTTATGAAAAGAAGGCATGCTTCTCTTGGTCTGGTCATATATGGCAGTGCCCTTTGCATGCTGTGGGCATGGCTGTGCCTGGGAGATGAGGAATGGCTGCTGCTGAGGTGTTTGTGCTCAGTCATGGCCCGTGAGCTGACCCTGCTCTGCTCCTCTCTTACACTGCCCACACTTGGATGGTCCTCAGGAAACATCCATGAACCCGGAGGAAGCACCAGCGTCCTGGAGTGTTGGCCCATTACTGGAGGACAAGAGTGCAAGGTTTGTGAGACACATGGCAGTGCAGGAAGAGAGTGGTCTATGTGTAGCAGTAAATGTGTTAAAGAAGAAGAGCTAAAGACCATGGTCCGGTCATGCTAATGTGGAATAGATTGATTTTCTTTTCTATTTTAGGGCAGCAGCAGAAGGAACGTGTGCATTTCAGTGCTGGGGCATGGATCCAAATTGAGGATTCAAGAGAGTTTGGGACTGGGACAGATTAGGTGATTGGTGGCCATTGCCAGGTCTATGAGAGAAGATCGGTGGGTTTTAAGGACCTGACAGGCATTGCCAAATCCTCAGAAAACCAGAACCTTGTGGTTAAAGTAACAGCACTTGGCACCAAACCGATCCCCAAAACACAAATACCCTCCCAGTGACCCAAGGCAGAGCCTGAGAAACATTTGACTGAAAGGGTCTCCTTTGCCAGGCCCTGGGGGTCAGGACTTGGCCATTCTGATGAAGAACAAACATGAAGGGCTGACATGGCACCAGAGCCACCTCCACATCACCTTTACCACCTCTGACCATTGTCTCCAGGCTCTTCCTTCACCAGCCTCCAGGGACAGGGACTGCTTGTGTCAGTGATGGCCCTTCGTGGGGTCCCAAACACCCTCAGAAACTTGTGCTTTGCTTCTGCCTGCAGTTCAGGATCATGGCAGCAGAGGGCTCATTAACATCCAAAATGCGCTTACAAGCCGAGGCTCTGTGCATCATTTTCCCAAAGGTTTCAAGTCTGGTGTGGATAACTAGAGAGATTTCAGGAATAGCCAGAGAGCATTTCCATAATAAATAGTAATAAAGCCATATTTCTTATATTTCCATCCCCCTCCAAGTGCCGTCATTTACAGAACATCTGGCATCAACAATCTCCAGTAAATATTGATCTGGAGAATCTCCTGATAAAGACTGAATGTGTTAGAGAAGTGGGTGCCTAAATCACCACTCGAGCAAGGAGACAGGCCAGGACAGCTCAAGAGGAATCACACTCCTCTGTACCAAGAGGTGGGTGTTCCTGGGAATCTCAGGTGCCACAGCACAGTGATACTTGTGTTCAGGTTGCTGGTCAAGTGACCCATTTCCTGTTCTGTAATGGTGTCTGAGTTTGCTCAGGTCACCCCTGACTTGAGCCCCATGCACTGCTGGGTGTTCTCCAGACTCCTGCCTTCAGGAACAAAGGCCAGGGAGACCATGTTGGTGAAGATGCAGGAAAAGAAGCCATGAAGTACCTCAATCCTGTCTAATTCTACTCTTATGAAGTTCAGCAGCAGGTCAATATTACCCTGGTCTATTCTTTTACTGTAAGCAAGCTGTGTCATCTTGCTGCCCTCAGCCTCCCCTGCAGGTATCAAGTCCAGGGCAGCTTTGGCATCATCCCCACATCCATGGACAAGGCTTCTCAATTCCTCCTTTACAGCTTCCCCTGCTTCTACCTCCTGTGTTCTGCCTTTCTGCGCTGGAGCTCCATCAGTTCAGACGAGCAGCCTCACGAGATAAATGCTTCTTTTCATGGGTACTTGGAGAGATCATTCTCGTGCTTAGGAGCAGGCTGTTCTGTAAGGCCTGCCATATTTCCTGAGCTACTTCACCCTTCAGATTTACATCCATGTCACCACCTTGCCCGCCGTCCAACAGTATGTCAAAGTCTTCTCCTCTGGAGCCCAGCAGCCTGTGCTCAGCTGCTGGCCTTCTCCCTCCCCTCTGGTGCCTGGGACCCCACTGTTTCCTGGTCACAACAGCCAAGGTGGACACTGATGTTCACATCCCTCACCAGCTCTTCCTTGTTTCCCAGTTCCAGATCCACGTGAGAATCACCCTTGTTGGCCCATCAGGCAGACATGTTAAGCAGTTGATCCAAGATCCTCTGGACTGTTGGCATCTGCAGCTTTGCCTGGCCAGTGAATGTCAGAACAATTACAGTTACCCATATGAACCTGCTCATTGACTGGAGACTTCCTTGAGTTGCCAACAAAAGATCTTTTCCATTTCTTCTCCATGATCAAGTAGATTATAACACCCGAAACATTGTCACCCTATATTGGGTTTACATGGCAAAGTCTTGGAACTGGGGTGAGTGTGGGTGTGCTACAGTTGTCACCTCTCTGAGAAGACAACAGGAGTTTGACCAACGTCAGCCAGAGCCGATTTCAGCTACTCCAAGATGGACCCACTCATTACCAAATCTGAGCCACTCAGTGATGCTGGCAGCACCTCTGGGATATTGTATTTGAGAAAGGGTAAAAAACGCTGCACAACAGCAGGTGGGAGAGAGGAGGGAGGAGATGTGAGAGAAAAGCACTGCAGACACCAAGGTCATGTCCCATAGGACCCAAGCAGGTCCCTCAGCAGGCCAAAGCTTGCTCTCCTGAAATCCTGCTCTTGGCCTTGTGATCATCTCCCAGGAGCCTCAGCTCCACTTTCCCATCCCTGACTGTTCCATCCTGACCAACTCTTCCTGGTTTGTAAGTGTGAAGTCCCACAGGGCACCTCACCCCACTGACTCCTCAGTCACCCGTGTCAGGAAGATGTTGTCAATGAGCTCCAGCCCCTCCTGGATGGCTGGTACCTTGCAGATATTGGGATATCTCAGGTCTGCCACGAGGACACCGCCCTGGAAACATGAGGTTTCTTTCATTTGTCTGAAGGAGGCCTCATCTAATTCCTCTGCCTGATCAGTGAGTCTGTAGCTGATGTCCAGTCACCACAACATTGCCCATGTTGTTCTGCCCTCTCTTGCTGACTCCTCAACCTTCAGCTGACATTGTCTGTCCCCAGGCAGAGCTCCACACATTCCTGCTGCTTTTCCACATGAAGAAAAACTACCCCTTTGAATCCAGACCTCTGGTATTATAAGTACCAGACCCCCAATAGCCCACACTTTCTCCAGGAGATGGTGTTTGTAGTGCCCTGCAGCTCCTTATCCTGTTGTCTTGGGAGAGACACCCTAATCAGGCTAAACCATCTGCATGAAAACATCAATAGCTGAGTAAATGGAGCTTCAGTCCAGGGAGAGCAGCAACTTTGAGAAAATCTGGTGTTCACTCAGGTTCGGGTTTGATAAGAGGAAGTGACCAGTTCTATCCAGGGGCAGGAGAACAAACCCATCCATCAGGACAGAGCAGGACCTAACACGCTGAGCAGTGACCCTGAGGAGAAGGGCCTGGGCACTCCAAGGTCCCCACACCAGCCTGTGGTGCACGCTCACCATGAACAAGGCAGCTGCACAAGGGGCTGCATGAGGAGGAGCGTGGGGACCCAGACACCTGGAGTTCTCATCCCATTCGGTTCAGCACTGGTGTGACCCCACACACACGGGGTTGTGCCAGTGTGCGGCTTCCCAGTCTGGAGAAGTACGGGGGAACTGGAGAGTGCAGGGCTCTGCCAAGGCAGGTTCAGCACCTTGTGCACATGGTGTGGGATGCTGAGGGACCTGGGCTGCTTCAGCCCAACAGCACTGAGGAGGCTGCAGCAGTGCAGGAGTAGCCTGAGCGTGCTTGAAGGGTGGTTTCAGAGATGGTGGAGGTTTTCTTCCTAGTGGGAAAGAGCATGAGAAAGAAAAAATGGCCCGAAGTGCATCTGGGGAGGTCCAGGCTGGACATGAGCAACAAGGAATGTGACTGGAAGGGCAGTGCTGTGGTGGAGCAGGTCAGCAGAGGGAGTCTGCATCAGCCCAAGGCTTTGTGCTTCAAGGAACAGCTGGGGAGGATGCAGAGATCTCAGCAAAGGAAGGAAGATGCTCAGACAAGAGCAAGGTGGGGCAGCAGGGGGGATGTCTGCAGCCTGCAGGGAAAGAGGTGCAGGGGATGCCACAGCACAGGACAGGCTGTGGTGGAGATGATCAAGGGATGTAAAGAGGCTGAAGGCCCCACCAGACATGAGCTCCTTCTCCCCTTGGCTATGGCTGCTGTCTGCACCTCTGATGCCTGTGAGGAGACACCTTGTCCTTCCAGCACAGGGGCCTCATGGCCTCCTTGTCCCCAGCCAGGAACCTGGGAGCTGTGGGACCGTAGTCCTGTCCTTGGCCTTGCACAGCCCCACATCACACTGTCCAGGAAGGGCCATGGGCAACGTGGGAGGGACAGGATCTGCCTTCCCAGGCTGGGGGTCAGGGCTTGGCCCTTTGGTTAATGAAACACATCCAGGTTTACTGATCATCAGAGCTACTTTCCGCTTCATTACCCTTTGTTCTGCTTCAATTTTTCTGTCCCAAATGACTCTGGGGATGGTTTCTCAGTTGTATCCCTCAGTAGGATTCATTAACATCACAAGAAACTTTGAAGTTTAGATCTGAGTTTGACTTCTTCAACTTGCCCTCAGGGCCTGAGGCCCATGGACTCAGCACCAAAGCCACCAGAGGGGTCATTAAAGCGCCTTGGGTTGCTCCTGTGCTGCTGAGCTGGGCTGGGCTCCTGGGACAGAGGGAGCTCCTGGCAAGCGGCAGCGCTGCAGAGAGACAGCTCTGCCCAGGAGCAGCTCCTCTGCACAGCGCAGCAGGGCTGAGGGCTCTGCCTGGGGATCTCAGGGAGACGAGCAAGGCAGAGAGAGATTAAAGGTGGTCAGGACTGGGAAGATGACTGAGAGCTCACTGGAGGAGGAACCTTTGCAGACCTTGCCATGGTAAGTCTCTGGGTGCAGGGCAATGCAGCTGTAGCTCCTGGAGGCATCTCCTAAAACTGGCACAGGCACAGCTGGTGGGATCTGTAAGGAGGGGATCTTGTCAGGCAATATTGAACAGCTGTGAAGCCAGGTGAGCACCCAGGAGTGCCCAGGGCTGTCCTGCAGAGCAGGATGTCTTAAGAGAAGGTCCACACAAGCATTACGACACAGATTTCCAGAGCCTGTCTTTTGAGTTTCCTCTCTCAAGGGGTGGGGGGTGCAAAAAAGGATAAAAGGAAAATGAGCTCTCATGCTTAAACAAGTCACTGAGACTCCTGAACTGCAACTCTGAGTGATCAGCACATCTGCCAGAAGACTCATGACATCCCTTCACCACCCCAGCCAGAGCTCCAGATGAGGGGGAGGGTGTATGAGAAATAGCTTTGATTTTGCTCAGAGAAGTCTCCCCTAACTTGTCACTGCCTTTTCTTCTTTGGTCAGTGTCCTATGTCGAGAGGCAGCAAATGTCCAACAGCAGCTCCATCACCCAGTTCCTCCTCCTGCCATTCGCAGACACACGGGAGCTGCAGCTCTTGCACTTCTGGCTCTTCCTGGGCATCTACCTGGCTGCCCTGCTGGGCAACGGCCTCATCATCACCACCATAGCCTGGGACCAGCACCTCCACACCCCCATGTACTTCTTCCTGCTCAACCTCGCCCTCCTCGACCTGGGCTTCATCTCCACCATTGGCCCCAAGTCCATGGCCAACTCTCTGTGGGACACCAGGGCCATCTCATACACAGGATGTGCTGCCCAGATCTTTTTTTTCTTTTTCTGTGCTACAGCAGAATATTCTCTTCTCACCATCATGTCCTACGACCGCTACGTTGCCATCTGCAAACCCCTGCACTACGGGACCCTCCTGGGCAGCAGAGCTTGTGTCCACATGGCAGCAGCTGCCTGGGCCACTGGGTTTCTCTATTCTCTGCTGCACACGGCCAATACATTTTCACTGCCACTGTGCAAGGGCAATGCCCTGGACCAGTTCTTCTGTGAAATCCCCCAGATCCTCAAGCTCTCCTGCTCAGACACCTACCTCAGGGAACTTGGGATTCTTGTGGTCAGTTGCTGCTTAGCTTTTATGTGCTTCATTTTCATCATGGTGTCCTATGTGCAGATCTTCAGGGCCGTGCTGAGGATCCCCTCTGAGCAGGGACGGCACAAAGCCTTTTCCACATGCCTCCCTCACCTGGCCGTGGTCTCCTTGTTTGTCAGCACTGGCATATTTGCTCACCTGAAGCCCCCCTCTGTCTCCTCCTCATCCCTGGATCTGGTGGTGTCTGTTCTGTACTCAGTGTTACCTCCAGCAGTGAACCCCCTCATCTACAGCATGAGGAACCAGGAGCTCAAGGATGCCGTGTGCAAACTCGTATATAAGTGTTTTCTGGAGCAATAAACTGCCCCTCTGCTTCTGCATAGGAGTTTTAAAGTAACTTATTACAGGCTTAGCCTGTCATCTGGATTTTCTGTTTTGGTGTGTTGGTTTTTTATTGTTATAATGTTTTCATCCCCTTTCCAATTCTCTGTCTGCTTTTCTTTTATAACCACTGGCTGTATAAATGAGGAGCCGTGCTCTCCTTCTGTTTAAACAAAATAAAGGTTCTTATAGTGACTTGTTTTTCACTGTATCCCTCCTGCAAAGCTATTTTGGAGCTGCAGGGACAGTTCCTGTGTGCATGGGTAGAAGGGAAAAGAGTCCAGCCTGGCAGCCCTGCCAGGGAGCACCAGTGCTTGTTCTTCCAGAGCTGTTCTGGTTCCACTCCCACACTCTCCTTCTCATCCCTTGTGTTGGTGCAAGGCCTGAGTGCTCTGGCAGCTTGGTCCCCGTCCTGCTGTGTGTCAGTGCTGTGAGCGCAGGCAGGGACAGGCAATGGGCACTGCTGTGACAGAGCTGGCCTCACAACAGCCTTTCCAGATAGAAAGGTGATCTCCTATGGGCAGGGCTTCAAGGTTTAGGTCTTTTTACAAAGGTTCTCTCAAGAACATGCCCAAGAAAGTGACCCACATATGAAACACCATTGTTCAGCTGAACAGTGTGTGCGTGCAGGGCTGGCACACAGCAGTGTCCTCTCACAGCCAGGCCTCCTGCCAGAGACCTGCAGGACCAGCAGAACAGGGGCTGGGCTGTGCCCCTGTGCACTGGACACCCCACAGAATCTGCCCCAGGGCATCGTCATCGTCTGGCCCCGCACTGCCAGCCCTGGCCTCTCTCCCCAGCTCACAGACATTGCTCTTCCCTCCATGGATGGACACTGAATGAGTAGGTCAGAAATCCATGTCTGCATTGTAGAGATGAGATGTGAGCATGCACATCATGTACGAGAGGTGAGATGAATCCAGGTGAACACTAACGACAGCAGCTGTTCCTGGGGGTTCCATGAAGGCCTGTGGCACAGACTGTGTCTCAAGGTCACTTCACATTGGGAATAACAGCCCAGGGGAAACAACCCACTGGGATCTTCTTCCTTGAACTGATGTCCCCGTGTCCATTCCTCATGATGTAGGACACCTCAGATGAGTGCAGAGCAGGAGGCACAGCACAGGGCTGAGGTTTCTCCCATCCCTTTGGAGTGGCAACAGGAGGCCAGAAAGAAACTGAGACTACGGCCTTTATGTGCAAAAGGGTCAGACTCTGTCTGTGAGCATCCCTGGGTGCAGAAGGAGTCCTGAGACCAACTCAGATATGGATGCCTGTTGGAACCGTGGCATTTCTGTGTGTGATTCCAGGAACAAACCTCAGTGGCCCAGTGAGATTCATCTCAGCTGCTGGGACAGGCTCATTTCAAGTGCTCTGTCGCCCTTGCCCATGATTCTGGATTGTGCTACCAAGAGTGACAGCAGAATCAGAGAAGTTCTGAGGTCCTCAGGAAAGGAAGATGTCAAATCCATCTTCAAGAAGGGCAGGACGGAGAATTTGAAGAATGAAGGGGTGGTCAGCATACCTCTGTCCCTGGAAAGGGGATAGGTCATGTCTTCCTGCACCAGTTTCCAGGAACCTGAAGGACAAGGAAGGGATTGCTGAACAGAAATGAGCGGAAAACCCAATGAGTCCCAAGAAATGCTCTGGACCCATTCCAGAGCTTTAGACCCCCAGGAAAGAGCTCAGTGACGGTGCAGCCCATCCAGCTGCATCTGTGTCCCTCACTGAGCAGCACAACCAGTGTGCAGTCACCCCATGGTTCTGCAGGCAATCTGCTCTGCAGAGCATCACTGCCGGTTTGGGGCCCAGTGGGGAGAGTAGGATGGGACCAGGAGCACCGGAGCAGATCAGAGGAGGAATGGGGGAGGTCAGACAGGAGCTGACCTGGGCTGGAAATGGCCTTGGAGAGAAAAATGCTGGTGTTCAACTGCCCCAAGATTATACCCAGAGTTTGGGGTGCAGGGCCAGAAGTCCTTGCTGTCCTGGTGCTTCACCAGGCTTGGGAAGTAGCTGGAGAAGGATTGGTGTCCCCCACTTGCCATCTCTTAGTGCATCATCCCTCATGAAGGGTGGCATGGAAAGCAAGTCTGGGACTCTGTGTCAGGACTTGCACTGAAGAAAGTATTCACCCAGAAGCCACATCATGTTGCTCTGGTGCTTCAGTGCTGGTGCTCATCACATGTCCTTAAGACAAACTTATGCACCCCTCTTGTCAACCTTACCCCAAAACTCACCCCTAGACAAGGCTCCTGAGCTGGGGCTAAGCTGGAGAACTGGGGTCCAGCTGTGACCAGAGGAAGGACAAGGCCTGTCCTGGGTCCTCTAAAGGGCTGGCAGCCTCTCTGGCCTCCACCAGAAAAGGCAGCATGCAGGAAACTGTAGACCATCCCCAAGCCCTTTGGAGGCTCCTAAGAAGAGTTCTTCTCTCCAAATATCCAGCTCAGCTTCTTGCTGCATGAACAACCAGGAAAAAGTGCCCAGGACCCTCATTCCAGTCCCCATCTCCTCCACCCTATACAGGAAGTGCTCTCCCTCTTGTCACTGAGGTGGTTCCAGGGACCCAAGAGACATCTGTGGGGAAGAGACGTTGGGTAGGGTTATGGTGTCCTTCAGTGCTCCTCATGGTACCTCCTGCTGGGCTTTGTGTCACTACTCACAACCCTCTGAGCGTGGATGTTCAGCCAATTCTCAGTGCTGCTAAACAGGAATATGCCCATGAGCACACTGGGCTGCACTGGGAGGGGCGTGGCCACCCAGACAAGGGCACTTATTGTCCATCGTGACTCAGCACTGGTGTGGTCACATCTGGAGGGGTGTGTCCCAGTATGAGGTTCCCCATTCTGGAGGAACAGGGAGGAGCTGTCGTGTGTCCAGAGAAAGTCTGGGTCATGTGTGGAGATGCTGAGAGACCCAAACTTCTTTAGCCTGGTGAAGGGGAGGCTGAGGAAACATGCTGGTTTTACTGAAATTGAGTTAATTTCCTTCATGCATTTTGAACCTCTCTCCTTCACAGCCAGTACAGTCTTTTGTTTAGATTTACTATGACAGTAAATTCCCTGGGATAGAGTTAATTCTGTCTTTCAGCAGCTTTTCAGTGTTTGCCATTTGCTATGAAAGGAATGTCAGAATTCACTGAGATCTCGGCTGTTGTCAGGGAAACCAAGGACTTCTTTGGCCATCCAGCTGGGGATGCAAATTGGCAGGAGGGGTCACAGACAGGACAGCACCGCGATTGACATCCGGGTCAATCAACGAGCTGTTCTCTACCATTAGTGTCATGCTCGGTATAAAGCTGGAGATGCCCTTTCCAGCCAGTTAGTTTTGGTTTGCCGGCTACTTTGGTTGACTCTGTTTGGAGGTTCCATTCTATTGGGAGTTCAGTGTTAGTTCAGTTTTATGGTGTTTTCCTGATTTTTATTTGGCCCTTGGGCCTCTCTGCCTTTTGCACTTTTACTTTCTCTTGCTGGGATCAGCTGTTCAGGACCAGGGTTCTCTCTTATTTGGGGCTGCCTGTTCAGCACAGCTGGAGTTATGTGGGGGATTGCACTGAGTATCATATATTTTACTTTATGTGTATTTTAGTATAAGCATATTAGAAGTAGCAATGTATTATTTTCATTTTTTTTTATTATATTTTGTCTAAACCCACAAGTTTCCCCTTCCCTTTCCATTCTCTCCCTTATCCCACTTGGAGACTGGGAGCAGGTTGTGAGCAGCTCTCATGGTCTTGGTTGGTGGCTGTGGTAAAACCATGACAAGAAAGTGTAGTAGTAGCTTCAGAAATCTTGAAAATCTCTTTACAAGATGGTAGAGGAAAACAGCATGAGAAAGGAAAACCATCAGAAACTGCAGCTCTGGAGGTCCACAGTGGAGCTCGGGATAAAAAAATGTCATTCTGAGCACAGTGCTGTGGTCATTCAGAGGGACTCTGGATCAGCCACGGCTTTGTGTTTCCAGGAACAGCTGGTGAGGATGGAGAGACAGCAGCACAGGTGGGGACACAGTGGGGTGAGAACAAGGTGGGGAAGCACATGGGGTGTCTGCAGCCTGTGGGGAAACAGCCACAGGCCTGGGGCAGTGTAGGAAGTACCATGGTGGACATGGCCAAGGGCACTGGCAAGGTTGGATGTCCCTGCAAGAGCCAAGGTCTTCATCCTCTTGGCTTTGGCTTGTGTCCCAAGGCCTAAGAGGAGACACATGGTTGTCATGGCCATGGCACCCCATTGCCTCCTTGCACCCCCAGGGAGTGTCACACCATTGTCCTGCACTGGGCATCGCACTCCCCACATCCCCAGAAAGAGCCTGAGGCACACGTAAGGAACAGGATCTCCCTTCCTAGGGACATGGGGTCAAGGCTTGGCCATTGTCCTTCATCAAACAAACCAAGGGTTTTCTCAGCATCAGAGCTGCTGCACTTTGCCTTTACCTGATGCAATCACAGCCTCCAATTATCTGCTCTAACGAGTCCCTGGGGAGGCTTTGTCAGTAACAGCCCTCAGTGGGGCCCATTAATGCTTCAAGGTACTTTGGAGTTTTCTCTGACTTGGACTTCTTGAGCAGATTCTTCAGTCTGTGCTTGGTATCTGACGTTCATGGACTCAGCACCAAATACGCCATGGGGCTCATTAAAACACAGAAAGCCCTAACGAGCCATGTTTCTTTCGGTAATTTCATTCAAATCTTCAGTACTTGTAGAACTAACTGGAGAGGTTTCAATGGGACACTTGCTGATGAAGATTTCAAAGATTTCATAAAGGAGGGTTATTTCTTTCCAGGGTATTTTCTGTCATTGTTCAGTTTTTTGGGTGTGATTTCTGTAGTGACAGCAGCATTCTACACTGGACATTGATCCCGAGGGTCTCCTGAAGACATCTGGACAGGCAGGAGAATAGTCCCTTGAGGCTGGACACTGTATGGACAACCTCGCTCCTCATCACCCCTCCCAGTCTGCCGGTTCCCTCATTGGCCACCAGAGACTGCATCACTTTTCCTCGCATCAGACTTCTCCACTGAGCTCTGCAGGAGATGCTGCAGCTCCTGTGCACCAGCTCCACCTGCTCTCCTGTGTAAACACTGCACAGTTTAACAAACAGTAAAACACTTTCCTCAGCTGTGTGTGTAAGCTGGATCTGATGAGGTCCACCATCCACAAGGGACATCCACACAAGAACTGGTTTAGACAGGGAGACAGGAAAGGATAGAAATAAACACAATGAACGTGTTGCCCGCCATGTTAATTAGAGCTCTGAAGAATGGGGCAACTTCGTAACTCCCTGAAGCTCAAAGCAGAAACCAGACAGTTGAGAGGAACTGAATGACCAAAGAGCAAGTGGAGGAGAAACCTGAGAGCACAGGGAAGGGAAATGTCCAGACAGTGCTGGAAAGTTGTCCTTTGACAGGGACATTTAATCAGGAGAGGTGGAAACTCCCGAATGATGGGGGAGATGAAATAATAGAGTACTGGTAATAGAAGTACAGGGGAAGACCAGTATATCTTCTCCTATCCTTAGTACACTTCCCGGTAATTCACTTTTGTGGCTTTTCTTTTTTCCTTTGTTTGTTTTAATAAGTAAAAAAAAAAAAAAAAAGAAAAAACAAAAAGGAACAAAACAAGACCAGAAATCACACCCAAAAAACACACGCCAAAAAAACCAAAAAAACACAGCAAACACAAAAAACACACACAGAAAAACAAACAAACAGAGCC
The DNA here is from genome assembly GCF_037038585.1 of Patagioenas fasciata. Taxonomy (NCBI): domain Eukaryota; kingdom Metazoa; phylum Chordata; class Aves; order Columbiformes; family Columbidae; genus Patagioenas; species Patagioenas fasciata. The sequence goes on from NC_092530.1 coordinate 2,415,176, forward strand.
CCACAAAAAATCCACAAAACCAAAAAACAACAACAAAGAAGTGCACCTTTCCAGGCAGACATCAGTCGTCAGTTGTGTCACCATGAACAGCCAGTGCCATTTTAGGGCCCCACTGTACCTGAGGTACTGGCCTGGGATTGGCATCTATCACAGAGGACCTGGGGAGACCAGAGCACCTTGCAATGCAGGTGGAGCCTGGGCAGGGCTTCCCAGGGCATCTACACTGGCACCAGGTGTTTGTGTCCCTGGAGCTGAAGACATTTGTGTCCTAAATCCATGCCCAGTTCTGGAAAAATCTTTCCTTTTCAAACAACAGAAACTCCCCCCAAAGAAAAATGAAGTATGTTGACACCTTCCTTTGTTTTGGATCTTTGTCTTCAGTTCTTCTTATTTTAATTTTCATTGACATTTACTGACATCTGATGGGTCTGCAGGCATGAAGCCAAGATCATTTTGTGTCTTGCATAGCGCCCCATGCCCTCTCAACCTTCCCTGCTCAGGACTCCTCACACTTTCCCCAGAGCGAGTCACACTGAGGTGTTGGCTGGTTCCCTGGCTGAGATGTTGGTTTAGATGGTCACCTACAGCACAGGTGGATCCTGCCTCATCATCATCTGCTCTGCTCCAGTTAGAAACAGAGCCCAACATCACAATGGGATCATAAGAGAACTGAGGTTGAAGGGACCTCAGGAGTCTGCAGTCCAACCTGTCACAAACTGGGTCACACCAAGGTGTTCAAGCCTTGATCCAATCCGAGTTTCAGCAGGACTAGAGAAGTGATGATCCATTTATACTCGGCACTGGTGAGGCCACACCCCGAATCCTGGGGTCAGTTTTAGGCCCCTCATGGCAAGGAAGACATTGAGTTGCTGGAGAGAGTTCAGAGGAGGGTGACAAGGCTGGTGAAGGGTCTGGAGCACCAGTCTTATGAGGAGCGGTTGAGGGAGCTGAGGCTGTTCAGCCTGGAGAAAAGGAGACTGAGGGGAGACCTTGTCACTGTCCACAACTGCCTGAAAGGAGGTTTTATCATGGTGGGTGTTGGTCTCTTCTCCTAAGTAGCAAGTGATAAGGCAAGAGGAAATGGCCTCAAGTTGCACATGGAGAGGTTTAGATTGGATATTAGGAATAAATTATTCAGGGAAAGGGTTTTGTAGCAACGGAACAGACTGCCCAGTGAGATTGTGGAGTCACCATCCCTGAAGGTGTTTAAAAGACAGATAGATGAGGCTCTTAGGGACGTGGTTTAGTGCCAGATTTAGGCTATGGATGGACTCAATGATCTTGAGTGTCTCTTCCAACCATAATTATTCTATGATTCTATGATAAGTAATTTTTGATATTTTCCGTCTCAGAGGAAGCACATCCCAGTGCGGCATTTAGATGGTTTCTTGGGGAAGTTACTCTCAACACCACCCCATAGGCCTCCATGTCCTCCACAGCGATAGCTGAGGCATTTGTGCTCATTTGGGCTCATTTGCCCCCACAAACACTGTGTGCATGCTCCCATCTGCCCTCTGTGCACACTCAGACTTCTGACCTAGTCATTCAGAGTCCTTCCACGGAGGGACAAACAACCTCTCTCAGATATGGTGAGAGGACAATAATCAAAATGGTGCTTGCAATGTGCTGATCTGTGACAAATGCCTTGGAACAGCAGCCACAGCGCGTCCAGGAACATGGGCACAGACCAGACCCTGCTCTCCTGGTCTTTCATGTCGCTCCCAGCAGGCCTGGCCATGCAAAATCACTGCTCTGTGCCCCACAGAATCACAGCCTTGTTTGGGTTGAAGAGACCTCTGGAGATCATCCAGTCCAACTCACCTGCTAAAGTAGGTTCTCCCAGAGAAGATCGCACAGGATCATGTCCAGGTGGGTTTGAATGTCTCCAGAGAAGGAGACTCCACACCTGCTCCGGGCACCCTGTTTCAGGGCTCTGTCACCCTCCAAGTAAAGAAGTTTATCCTCATACACAGATGGAACCTTCAGCCTGTGCCTGTTGCCCCTCATCCTATCATTTGGCGCCACTGAAAGGAGTCTGGTCCAACCTTTTGACACCCACCCTTGAGATATTTATAAACATCGATAAGATCCCCTCTCAACTTCTCCAGCTGAACAAACCCCCTCTCTCAGGCTCTCCTCATGAGAAAGATGCTCCAGACCAGTTGTCATCTTTGCAATCCACCACTGCACTTTTTCCAGTAATTCCTTGTCTTTCTTCAACTGGGGAGCCCAGAACTGGACCTAGTACCTCCAGATGCGGCCTTGGCAGGGCAGAACAGAGGGGGAGGATTCACCTCCCTTGACCTGCTGGTCACATTCTTGGCAATGCACCCCAGGTACCATTGGCCTTCTTGGCCACAAGAGCACATTGTTGACTCATGGTCAACCTGTTATCAACCAGAACTCCCAAGTCCTTCTCCACAGAGCTACCTTCCAGGTCTGCCCCTAACCTGTAGTGGTGCCTGGGGTTATTCCTCCTGAGGTGCAGGACCCTACACTTGCCTTTGCAGAACTTCCTTGGGTTCTCCCCTGTCCAGTCCTCCAACCTGTCCAGGTCTCGCTGGATGCCAGCACAGCTGGTGTGTCAGCCCTTCCTCCCAGTTTGGTGCTCCCACCCTGCACACTCACACACTTCAGCTTTTCACTGGTGTTTTCCTCTCTGGGGCACTTTCCAGCCCAGCCCAGTTTCTCCCCAGCTCTGCCTACCTCCCCGGTCTCACTCCAGCCCAGCCGAGCAGAGAAGCTCCATCTGGACAGGACCTGTAGAATGAAATGGAGGAAACAGAGGTCAGTGACAGTGTCTCTCTGTCTGCCACGCTCAGGCTATCCCGATGACAGGAATCCTTCAGCTCCATGTGCCAGCCCCGCTCCCCAGGACAGCACCAAGTCCTGACCCCGGGGCTCTTCAGGCAGCTCCTGCTGCCCCAGGGACAGGGCAGCCTGACCCAAGTTGTCACCCACAGGCAAAGGGTTTCTCTTTCCATGTCTGCACACAAACACTGCCCTGCTCTTCTCCTGGGAGGTCCCATCTCCCCGCAGAGCCTTTGCCCAAGGAGAGCACATCCGCTCTGGCCTGGCTGCCATTCCTGCACCCTCTCCCCATGCTCCCCACAGCCCTGAACTGGGGGTTTTGCTCTGTAGATCAAGTGGGCTGTGGTGCCCGGGCTGTGTTGACTCTGCGAGGCCATACTGGTCAGGCTGGGAGGCAGCCCCAGCTGATGGTGGTCACTGCCACTGACCACCTCCCACACAAGCTCTTGGGAGGGCATGGAGGGTGCTCAGAGGGACCCTGCCTTATCCACCATGTGTGTGGGTGCTGGCCACCAACAAGCAACACCTGAACAACCAGCTCGAAGTCTCTTCTAAGCCGCACTGGGACCCTGATCTCCTCACACTGAGCCTACAGAGAAACAAACCAAACAAAGAGCCTCTTCAGCATCTGTTACTAGGGAATGTTCTTCAAGGAACTTTGGAAGAAGACCTAACCCTTCAGGCACTGTGCTAAGGAGATGCCCTTGCTGATGGAGTTGCTGTTCTGAGGCCGGCTCTGTCACACAAGCGCCCACTGCCTGTCCTGGTCACAGGACTGACACACAGTACGACTGTGACAAAGCCTGGGAAGCGCTCAGGCCTTACACCAGCACAAGGGCTGAGAAGGAGAGTGGGGAAGTGCAAAGACAATGACTCTGGAAAGAAGAAGGCTGGTGCTGCCTGGCAGAGCTGCTCTGCTGGGACTGTTTCCTCCATCTTCACACACAGACACCTCATATTGAGCTTCACAAAGGTCTCAGAGGAAGGATCTCAGACAAACAATTCATGGAAGGGTCATTTATTTTCTTTACATATACAGAGAGCATGACTTCTCATTTGCAAGATCTTTGACTCAATCTATAACAGTGGACAGAGATGTGGGATGAATAATAACATTTCTTTGTTAGCCATACTATCAGAGTTAAAAAAGCAAACCCAAACAAGTCTTTCCCCAACTGCAAAAAATCATCTACAACTACAAAATATCAAAAACACAGGTTGGACCTGTCATGAGTCATGTCATGAGTGATATGCAGAACATGGAATGTTTAATGCCTTTGAAAAGCATCCAGCCATCAGTTTCCTCAGGGCATCCTTGAGCTCCTGGTTCCTCATGCTGTAGATGAGGGGGTTCACTGCTGGAGGCACCACCGAGTACAGAACAGACACCACCAGATCCAGGGATGGGGAGGAGATGGAGGAGGGTTTCAGGTGGGCAAACATGCCAGTGCTGACCAACAGGGAGACCACGGCCAGGTGAGGGAGGCAGGTGGAAAAGGCTTTGTGCCGTCCCTGCTCAGAGGGGATCCTCAGCACGGCCCTGAAGATCTGCACATAGGAGAGTAGGATGAAAACAAAACATCCAAATATTACTAATACACTAACCACAATAAGCCCCAGTTCCCTGAGGTAGGAGTGTGAGCAGGAGAGCTTGAGGATCTGGGGGATTTCACAGAAGAACTGGCCCAGGGCATTGCCCTTGCACAGTGGCAGTGAAAATGTATTGGCCGTGTGCAGCAGAGAATAGAGAAACCCAGCGGCCCAGGCAGCTGCTGCCATGTGGACACAAGCTCTGCTGCCCAGGAGGGTCCCATAGTGCAGGGGTTTGCAGATGGCAACGTAGCGGTCGTAGGACATGATGGTGAGAAGAGAATACTCTGCAGCAAACAAGAAACAAAAAAAGAAGACCTGTGCAGCACATCCTGCATAGGAAATGACCTTGGTATCCCACAGAGAGTTGACCATGGATTTAGGGACCATGGTAGAGATGGAGCCCAGGTCGAGGAGGGCGAGGTTGAGCAGGAAGAAGTACATGGGGGTGTGGAGGTGCTGGTCCCAGGCTATGGTGGTGATGATGAGGCCGTTGCCCAGCAGGGCAGCCAGGTAGATGCCCAGGAAGAGCCAGAAGTGCAAGAGCTGCAGCTCCCGTGTGTCTGTGAACGCCAGGAGGAGGAACTGGGTGGTGGAGCTGCTGTTGGACATTTGCTGCCTGTAGGCATGAGGACCTGTGCAAGGAGGAAAAGACAGAGACAAGTTAGGGGAGACTTCTATGAGGAAAATAAACGTGCTGTTTCTCATGGAAAACCCCCTCCCTGATGGAGGGATGTTTCAGTGAATTCTGTTTTCACTATCTGAAAAAAACCAGTTCATCACAGCTTAAACTGCAGCTTGGACATCTAGGTTCCATGAACACAGCTCTGGGTCAGGACCCCCTGAGCTGGCGTCAGAAGAAAAACTGATCCACACTCCCACCCCAACCCCAGAGAGCAAGAGCTCCAGGGACAGGTGGAGAAACAGGGAAGAACACTGCAGTGCTACCAGAAAATAAAGCAAGGACGGAAAGGCAGACGGGCATGCTGTGGAACCTTCTCCTTACCCGGCTGTGCTGCTGCCACTCACTTAATGACACTGTAGAGCAAGTACTTTTAGCACCTTTTTTGTGTACCACGTTCCAGGAACCCTTCCCCTGGAGGTCCAGCTGCTGAGGTGGAGACTCGTGACCTGGACCCCATGGCTTTGGGGCAGAGGCTCTGCTGGGGAGGACAGGAGACCAGGGTTTGCACTGGGAAATGTGTCTGCACTGCAGGGGATGTGAGAGAAGTTCCTAAATCCTGTCCCCAGCATTTCTGGTAGCAGTTAACTCTTCCTGCCCATGGCTGTGCTGCCTGCAGCTGTGTCTCTGTCCCTGGGTCTGCTCCCTGTCAGTGCCACAGACCCCGTCCCACCCGTTGTGTGCTCAGCTCTGTCCTGCTCACACCTCCTGGCACTGCCCAGGGGCAGCTCTGTGTGTGCAGGGGCTCAGGAGCAGCTCAGACAAGTCCTAACGAGAACTGGGGTCTCAGTGTCTTCTCCAAAGAGAGAAATAAATCCCCATCTCCCACTGCACACCAGACAACCAAGAGTGGAAATCTGAAAGCACAGACTTCTTCCCTTGCAGCTGTTGCTGTCTTGATGTTGTTGTTCAGAAGGACCCTCTGCCATGTCTGTGGGGTTGATCTGGAGCTCTGAGCAGCCCTGACCCACACAGCACCCTTCAACCCCACAAGTTCCCTGCCTGCCCTGCCGGGGGTCGCTCCTTCCACCCACAGCTGCTGCCATGGGATCTCCCCGGGCAGGCTGAGCGCTGACCCTGGCAGGCGGCAGAGTCCCTGCCCTGGCACAGCCCTGGGGTGCAGGGACCCTGCTCTGCAGGACAGCGCTGGGCACCCCTGGGGGCTCACCCGGCTTCACAGCTGTTCAAAATTGAGGTGCAAGATCCCCCACCTTACAGATCCCACCAGCTGTGCCTGTGCCAGTTTTAGGAGATGCCTCCAGGAGCTACAGCTGCATTGCCCTGCACCCAGAGACTTACCATGGCAAGGGCTGCAAAGGTTTCTCCTCCAGTGAGCTCTCAGTCATCCTCCCAATCCTGACCACCTTTAATCTCTCTCTGCCTTGCTCGTCTCCCTGAGATCCCCAGGCAGAGCCCTCAGCCCTGCTGCGCTGTGCAGAGGAGCTGCTCCTGGGCAGAGCTGTCTCTCTGCAGCGCTGCCGCTTGCCAGGAGCTCCCTCTGTCCCAGGAGCCCAGCCCAGCTCAGCAGCACAGGATCAGTCCAAGGTGCTTTATTGACCCCTCTAGTGTGTTTGGTGCTGAGTCCATGAACCTCAGACCCTGAGGTGGAGTTGATGCAACTTCTCAAGAAGTCAAACTCAGATTCAAACTCCAATGTTTCTTGTAATGCTAATGGGTCCCACTGAGGGGCACAACTGAGAAACCATCCCCAGGGTCTGGTTAGAGCAGAAAAATGGAGGCAGAGATGACAGCTCAGGAAAAGCAAAGTAAAGGTCTCTCTGATGCTGAGTAAACCTGGATGTGTTTCATTAAGCAACGGGCCAAGCCTTGACCCCCAGCCCTGGGAAGTCAGATCCTGTCCCTCCCACATTGCCCAGGGCCCTTCCTGGACAGTGTGATGTGGGGCTGTGCAAGGCCAAGGGCAGGACTACGGTCCCACAGCTCCCAGGTTTCTGGCTGGGGACAAGGAGGCCATGAGGCCCCTGTGCTGGAAGGACAAGGTGTCTCCTCACAGGCATCAGAGGTGCAGACAACAGCCATAGCCAAGGGGAGAAGGAGCTCATGTCTGGTGGGGCCTTCAGCCTCTTTACATCCCTTGATCATCTCCACCACAGCCTGTCCTGTGCTGTGGCATCCCCTGCACCTCTTTCCCTGCAGGCTGGAGACATCGCCCCTGCTGCCCCACCTTGCTCTTGTCTGAGCATCTTCCTCCCTTTGCTGAGATCTCTGCATCCTCCCAGCTGTTCCTTGAAGCACAAAGCCTTGGCCTGATGCAGACTCGCTCTGCTGACCTGCTCCACCACAGCACTGCCCTTCCAGTCACATTCCTTTCTGCTCATGTCCAGCCTGGACCTCCCCAGCTGCACTTTGGGCCATTATTTCTTTCTCATACCATTTTTCACTAGTTAGAAAACCTCCACCGTCTCTGAAACCACCCTTCAAGCACTCTCAGGCTACTCCAGCACTGCTGCAGCCTCCCCAGCGCTGCTGGGCCAAAGCAGCCCAGGTCCCTCAGCATCCCACACCATGTGCACAAGGTGCTGAACCTGCCTTGGCAGAGCCCTGCACTCTCCAGTTCCTCCCTGCTTCTCCAAACTGGGAAGCCGCACACTGGCACACCCCCGTGTGTGTGGGGTCACACCAGTGCTGAACCGAATGGGATGAGAACTCCAGGTGTCTGGGTCCCCACGCTCCTCCTCATGCAGCCCCATGTGCAGCTGCCTTGTTCATGGTGAGCGTGCACCATGGGCTGGTGTGGGGACCTTGGAGTGCCCAGGCCCTTCTCCTCAGGGACAGTGTGTCAGGTCCTGCTCTGTCCTGATGCATGACGTTGTTTTCCTGCCCTGATAAAAAAATGGACACTTCATCTTGAGAAACGTCAGAGATCTATGATGGTGGAAACCCAAAGTTTCTCAAGGACTGGCTCTCCTTTGTCTACTGCAGCTGCAGCTCCTCCAGTTGTGACAAGGGCAGAGACAACTCGCCTTGGGAGTCCCTCGTACCACAAAATATAAGGGACCCCAACCTCCAGGTCTCTCAGAGCTTTCTGAGGGGTGACCCCAAACGTTTTTCCAGGTCTGGACTCTCCCTTGAATGAAGCTCCATTTAATCAGCTCTTAATGTTTCCATGTAGATGGCTTATCCTGATAAGGCTGTTTCTCCCAACATAACAGCATGAGGAGTTAGGGGACAGTATAAACACCATCTCCCGGAGAAACTGTGGGGTCTTGGTGGTCTGATAGTCATAATGTCTGAGGTCTGGAGTTTCTGAAGTTTCCCTTTGTGCAGTAGGAATGGGTGGAGCTCTGCCTGGGTACAGACAATATCAGCTTAAGGTTGAGTCAGCATGAGAGGGCAGAACAACATGGGCAATGTTGTGACTGGACATCACTGGCTCACTGATGAGGAAGAGGAATTAGATGAGGCCTCCTTCAGACAAATGAAATAAGTGTCATGTTTGCATGCCATACCATTATGGCAGACGTAAGGTATCCCAATATCTGCAAGGTACCAGCCATCCAGGAGGGGTTGGAGCTCATTGACAACATCTTCCTGACACAGGTGACTGAGGGGTCAGTGAGGTGAGGTGCCCTGTGGGACTTCACACTTACAAACCAGGAAGAGTTGGTCAGGATGGAACAGTCAGGGATGGGAAAGTGGAGCTGAGGCTCCTGGGAGATGATCACAAGGCAAGGAGCAGGATTTCAGGAGAGCAAGCTTTGGCCTGCTGAGGGACCTGCTTGGGTCCTATGGGATATGACCTTGGTGTCTGCAGTGCTTTTCTCTCACATCTCCTCCCTCCTCTCTCCCACCTGCTGTTGTGCAGCGTTTTTTACCCTTTCTCAAATACAATATCCCAGAGGTGCTGCCAGCATCACTGAGTGGCTCAGATTTGGCAAGGAGTGGGTCCATCTTGGAGCAGCTGAAATGGGCTCTGTCTGACGTTGGTCAAACTCCTGTTGTCTTCTCAGACAGGTGACAACTGTAGCACAGACACACTCACCCCCAGTTCCAAGGCTTCACCATGTAAATCCAGTTAGATGTTACAAACTACTTGATCATGGAGAAGAAATAGAAAAGATCTGTCAACAACCTTAGGATGTCTCCAGTCAATGAGCAGGTTCCTATGGGGAACTGTAATCGCCCTGACATTCACTGGCCAGGCAAAGCTGCAGGTGCCAGCAGTTCAAAGGATCTTGGGCCAACTTCTTAACATATCTGCCTGGTGGGCCAATGAGGGTGATGCTCACCTGGATCTGGTACTGATGAAGAAGGAAGACCTGGTGAGGGATGTGAACATCAGTGTCCACCTTGGCTGTTGTGACCAGGAAACAGTGGGGTCCCAGACCCCGGAGGGGAGAGAGGAAGGCCAGCAGCAGAGTACAGCCTGGTGGGCTCCAGAGGAGAAGACTTTGACATACTGGGGGATGGTGAGCAAAGGAGGAAGTAGGTCTGGAAGTAGGAAGTAGTTCTGAAGGGTGAAGGAGCTCAGGAAATCTGATCAGCCTTACAGGGCAGCCTGCTCCAAGCAAAGAATTTTCTCTCCAAGCACCCATGAACAGAAGCATTTATGTCATTGAGGGTGCTTGTCTGAACTGATGGAGCTCCAGGGCAAAAAGGCAGCACACAGGAGGTGGGAGCAGGGGAAGCTGCAAAAGAAGAAATTTATAACATGGATGTAGGGATGATGGCAAAGATGGCCTGGGCTTGATCATTGAATGGGAGTCTGAGGGCAGCAAGACAAGCTGACATTGCTTCATTTGCAGTAAAAGAACACCCTGTCTAGATCATGGGTCTGCTGGTGAACTTCATAAGAGTAGAATCAGATAGGACTGAGGTTCTTCATGGCTTCTTTGCCTCCATCTTTCCCAGCAAGGTTTCCTGGGACTTTAATCCTAGAGGAGAACACCCAGCAGTGGATGGGGCTCAAGTCAGGGGTGACCTGAGCAAACTCAGGCACCATTACAGAACAGGAGATGGGTCGTATGATCAGGTCCTTGAACACAAGTATGGCTGTGCTGTGGCACCTGAGATTCCCAGGAACACCTTCTGGTCCAGAGGAGTGTGACTCCTCTTGCGGTGTCCTGGCCTGTCTCCTCACTCACATGGTGATTTAGGCACCCACTTTTCCATTATATTCAGTCTTTATCAGGACACGCTCCAGAACAATATGAAAATGAAACTGCTGAGATGAACTGCTCTGGAAAGGACGGGAAGGGTGAGCAGGGAAGGAAAGAGAAGAAATACTGATTTCTTGCTGTTTATTATGGAAATGCTTTCTGTTTGGCTATTCCTGAAATCTCTCTAATCACCCACACCAGACTTGAAACTTTTAGGAAAATGCTGCACAGAGCCTTGGCTTGTTAGAGCATTTTCAATGTTAATGAGCCCTCTGCTGCCATGATCCTGAACTGCAGCTACTGAAACAATGAACAAACCTCTCATGAAGTGAAAGGCAGAAGCAAACCCCAAGTTTCTGAGGGTGTTTAGGACCCCATGAAGGGCCATCACTGACACAGCTGTGAAGGAAACAACCAGTGCAGGTCCCTGTCCCTGGAGGCTGGTCAAGGAAAGACTTGGAGACACTGGTTAGAGGTGGTGAGGGCCATGGGGAGGTGGCTCTGATGCCATGTCAGCCCTTGATGCTTGTTCATCACCAAAATGGCTGAGACCTGACCCCTGGGACCTGGCAGATTTTTCTCAAATGTTTTACAAGGCTTTTCCTGTGGTCACTGTGAGTGTTTCATGCTTTGGGGGTGGGTTTTATGTCAAGTGCTGTTGCTTTAACTGCAAGGCTCTGGTTTTCTGTGGAGCTGCAAACGCCTGCGAGTTCTTCACAACTCACCCAGCTTCTTTCAGACACCTGGCAATGGTCACCAATCACCTCAATGTTCCAGTCCCAAACTTGCTTGAATCCTCTCTTTGGATCCATACCCATCACTCCAGGAGGTCCATGCATCCACCAGGCTCATGGATGATTCCTGAGGACCATCCAAGTGTGGGCAGTGTGAGAGAGGAGCAGAGCAGGGTCAGCTCATGGGCCATGACTGAGCACAAACACCCCAGCAGCAGCCGTTCCCCATCTCCCAGGCACAGCCATGCCCACAGGATGGAAATGTCACTGCCATACATGAGTAGCCCAAGAGAGGCCTTTCTTCCTTCCATATTCCCAGGAAATTCTTCCTCCTGTTCCTCCTCCACCTGCAGACATCAACTGCTTTCCATTTCTGGGCTCAGACATGGCTGGAAGGGTTCACTGAAGCCATCGGCCATCTCATTGCTTCTCCCTGACATGCCCTGACCCTCTCCCACACCTACACATGTCCTATCACGGCTGCTCAGGGCCTCCCACTCTTCAGAAGAGGCCTTAAGCTTCTTGGTTCTTCCTGGTGCTTATTATAAACTTCCTTGCTCTCTCCAGAGTTTATGGTGAGCTTTCTTGTCCATAACAGCCCCTTTATGGCCATGTCTTACTAAATGGTTGTGTTTTTATGATCATTTGTGCAGAAAGGGCAGTCACAGGACAGCACCCAATGTGTCAAAACTGATGCCAAGTGAAATGCAGTAAAGACCTGATGAGTTCCCCCTGTGTCTGTGTCTCTCCTGGAAGGAGTCTGTCCCGAGAAGGGGATCCAGCTCCTGCCACTCTCTGCAGAGGCACATGAGCAGTGTCCGTGCACCTGGGGACACAAAGGTGACGTTTGCCAGACCACCCTGCATCTGAACCCCTTAGATGTGTGCTTGTGGATGAGGTACGAAGCCTTATAGTGCAAATACCTATTTAGGTATCATTGCCAGAGGGACTACCACAGATGCAGAGTGCTATTTTACAGATATTTAAATATAAGCGTATTAAACTTTTTTTTTTCTTTAAAAACTGACATTCCTAGACAAATACACAAACACTTGAAGGATTATTGATGCCTTTTAACATGATTATCCACAGAAATCCCACCAGCTTTGCATCTCAGGAAATGGGATGCCAGAGTTCAAGGGCAGGATGGTTTGGGCTCTGTGCTGGGATCTGGAAACTGAAACGTGCTCCCATCTCCCAGCCCCCTGCCCTCCTCAGTGAGGGTGTGAGACATTCTGCCAGCGAGGGCTGAACTCACAGTCATGACCAGTATCTTATGGCCAACTGCAGCCAGTGGTGTCCTGCCAGCTCAGGGCTGGAGCTTCCATTGCTGGAGGCATTTAAAAGGCCTGGAGATGTGGTGTTTAGGGATATGGTTTAGTGGTGGCCTTGGCACTGTTTGATTTACAGTTGGACTCCATGTTCTTAAGGGTCTTTTCCAGCCGATGGGTGCTATGTCTATGATTTGGGTTGAAACCATTTCAATTCCATCACCTCCAGCTTCCCTCAGCGGCTGCTGTTGTGTGGCACAGCTGTCCTGGCTCTCCAGGCAGGATGGGCACAGGTTTGGTGCCTGCATTGGGAGTTTTCCCCTTCCTGGGGTAAAGGGCTGTTGAGGAGAGACAGTTGTAGAGATTTGGGTCACAGGGGTTTGAAGCAATCCCTTCAAAATCTGAGCAGGCTGAGCTTTGGAGCCGAGGGACAACAGAGATGCTCTGAAAGATGGTTTTGAACAGTGGTGCTATCACTAAAAACAGTAACAGGGAACTCCTTATTCTCACTGATGATGGTTATGAAGTAAAGCTCTTTAATTGCATTCCTAACAGTCATTCTTACTTTTCAAAACATCTACTACACCTCAGTAGTTGTGTCCTGAAATAAGTTCTTAGAGCAATGCTTTTTGTCTCACCTTTATTTTAATCATTTAAAGATTACACCTGTTGGACAGAATTACCCCAAAATCATGCTTCTTTCCTAACTTTCCTCCTTTTTTATTTTCCCTGGTGTGATGTGGAGGTGGCATATGAGAATAGTTTCTTTTTGAGACAAAGAAGGCCAAGGAACAGATCCCAGGTCAGTGCAAAGGCACAAAGGAAGCCAGAATCTTTATGTGATGTACACTTACACAACACTTTTACATGCGTATCTAGCCTCTCATGTCCCAACTGTGCAGCAGAGTCTGGAGTTCTGAGCTCCCTTCACCTGCCCAGTGTGACACGTGTAAAATGGAACTACCCCAGTCAAATGGCTTTTTTGGTTCTCTTCACATCCTGAAGCACCACATGGGTCAGGAGACAAGCCAGGATACCCAATGGGGACTCACATGCTCTGCTCTTCAAGTTCAGGTGTTCACTGCAGTCTCAGCAGACACCTCACGCTGATATCTGGGTGCAAGGAGCTGGTCAAGTTCCTTGTCTCCATTTCTGCAGTGGTGGCTTTGCTGCCTGGCTGATGTGCAGACTCTGCACATGGATGCTGACACCTCTTGAACAACCTGCTCTGAGAGGATTAACAAAATGGGCAGTGCTTTCTGGAAGAGCATTAGTATAGCAAAAAAGAAGAAGTTGGGTTGGATCAAATGAAAAGGAATGTGGTCAGGACTGTTCAGGGGTACTTGTAAAGCAGCCCTGCACCTCATGTGAACTATTCCTGTGGTCAGGGAGAATCTGAGAGCTTTCTCTAAACTGAAAACATGAAGGGGAAGGAAGGGCAGTGTCATTCAGGTTCAAAGGGAGCTCATGACCACATAGAAAGACATATAACACAGGTGTGTTAAGATGACTGTCAATATGACCATCTAAAAAGAGAACAGTTCAATTAACCTTTTTGTCCTTCTTCCCTCCGTCAGGCAAGAGTGGCCAACAGCTTCCAGCAGGACTCACTCTGTCCCAAGGGTAAAAAGTGGCACTGACAGGCCATGGCAGTGGATTGTTTGGTGCCTTCGACTCCACGAAAGAAAAAGGATTATCTTTTTAATGCTGGATGCTTTGGCAGGACAGAAATCTAGAGAACATTTTTAAAAACTGAAGGGAAAAAGAAATCAAATGAAAGATGTAGAGTGAAGGAACTGTCTTGTTGCAACTTTAAGCATCACATATTGTTGGTGTTTTATTTCTCCTTTCTTTGTTTTGAATATTTTAAATACCAGTGTTTTCCCATGAGATCAAAATGAGACTATTCAGCATGTGCATTAAGAGCAACAGGAGAACTACTGATCTTCCACTAGATTTGCCTTCTCAGCACTCTCTCTATCAGGCTGCGCATCTGATCTCCCTCATCCTCCAGGTATTTCCTCCTGCCCTAACTAAACCGACCATGTCTGAAGTCCCGTTTCCAGCAGCTGATCTGCACACAAGCACTTGCGATTGCTCTCTGGGTTTCCCTTCCTCTTCCTGTTTGATCACTCAGACACTTTTCCACAATCCAGTTGCTGCTTTCAGTTTCAAGGAGTTATAAGTTTTCTTGTCTTTCAGTAGTCTGTCTAATTCTGTCTTTAGCCAACTCTTTTATTGTGTTTATTTTATAATTACCTTCCTGTCTACAACATTTCTTGCACGGTTCTGCCTTGGAGAAGGTGAACCTCAGTGGTGGCAGTTTGTCCTTGGTGTACAGTTGAGGATATGTTTTAATCATGACTCTCATCAGTTGTATTTTGTTTGTTCAAAGGTAAAGCAAAGTCCCTGTTTGCTGTGTGCAGCCAGGTCTCCAAGGAGAGCAGGTGGGAGCTGGTGCAAAGGAGCCGGCACATCCAGCTGCAGACTGCAGTGGAGAAGTCTGGTGTAAGGAAAAGGGATGCAAGGCCCAGGGGGCCATGAGAGAAACGATGGGGCTGGGGAGGTGAGGAGCAAGGTTGTGCACACGGTGTGAGACCTCATGGGACAGCTTCTCCAGCCAGTCCAGACCACCTTAGGAGAGACCCTGGATCAACATCAGATAATGCTGCAGTCAGCACTTCCCCAAACTGAACAGTAATGAAATACACCCTTTTCAACAGAAAGACATTTTTATCAGTAGCTTTTTGAAATCTTTCTCCATAATATACACAAAGAACATTCTTTAATTCACAGTACAAGACTAGAAGATGATTACAGGAAAAGAAATGGTTTCTGAGGGGTTTCTTCAGTGTAATGAACCCCATGGTGCGTTTGATGCTGAGTCCTTGAACATTACTCAGGTGCTGAGAGGAGGTTGCACAAACCTTTCCAGAAGTCAAAGCCAGAAGAAAAAGTACTAAGTACCTTGAAGTATTAATGAGTTCCACTGAGGACAAGAACCAGCAGAACCTCCCCAGGGACTCGTTAGAGCAGAGGATTGGAGGCCATGGTGGCAGATAAACAAAGGGAAATGTGCAGGCAGCTGAGGTGCTGAGAAAAGCCTGGTTTAGCTGGGTGAAGCAGAGAGGCCAAGGCCTGACCCCCAGCCCCTGGGAAGGCAGATCCTGTCCCTCACACAGTGCTCAGGGCTCTTCCTGGGCCAGGGGGATGTGGGCTGTGTGATGCTGAGTGAAGGACAATGGTGTGACAGTTCCCAGCCTTACTGGGGGTGTGCAAGGAGGCCATGAGGTGCTCCAGTGCCTGAGGACAACGTCTCCTCATAGGCCTTGGTGGCAGATGCAATGGCCGTAGCCAAGGGGACAAAGACTTGGGTTCTCTTGGTGACATCCAGCCTTGCCAGTGCCCTTTGCCATCTCCACCACAGGTTGTCCTACAGCGTCCCACAGCTGCTTCTGTTTCCCTGCAGGCTGTAGACACCCATGTCGCTTCCTCCCCTTGCTCTCATCCTGGTATTTCCATACATTGACTCGTGTCTCCACTCTCATGCTTGTTCCTGGAAACACAAGGAGATGGACTGATCTCATGCTCCTTCTGGGTGATTTCTTGTGCCGCAGCACCACCCTTTGAATGACATTTCTTCCTCCTCATGCCCAGTCTCCATGTTCCAATATGAGTTGTGTGACAGTGTTTTTCTCTGCTGTAGAAAGGACGACCCTGAAAGCTACTGACCTGTCAGCCTCTTACCTGTGCCTGGGAAGATGATGGAACAAATCCTCCTAGAAACTGTGCTAAGGAACAAAGAATGGTGACTCAACCACTTCCCTGGGCAGCCTGTTCCACTGCTTCACAAACTTTTCCATTAAGAAATGTTTCCTAATAGAAATTCTGAACCTTCTCTGGCACAAGCTGAGGCCATTTCCTCTCATCCTGTCACTTGCTACTCAGGAGAGACCAACACCCTCCATGCTACAACCTCTTTTCAGATAGTTGTAGAGGACGAAAAGGTCTCCCCTCAGTCTCCTTTTCTCCAGGCTAAAAACCCTCAGATCCCTCAGCTGCTCCTCAGAAGACTTGTGCTCCAGACCCTCAACAGCCTTGTCCCCTTTTTCTGCACTCAGTCCAACACCCCGAGATCTTTCCGATAGTGAGGGGCCCAAAACTGAACTGAGTATTCAAGTTGTGGCTGCACCATCGTCGAGTACAAGGGGATGATCGCTGCCCTGGTTCTGCTTACTACACTATTCTTGATGCACACCAGGAGGTCATTGGCCTTTTTGGCCACCTGGGCACACAATGGCTCATGTTCAGTCATTGTCGATCAGCACGCCCAGGTCTTTTTCTGCCAGGCAGCTTTCGAGCCACGCTTCTCCAAGCCTGTAGGGTTGTAGGGAGTTGTTATGAACCCAGTACAGGAACTGGCACATGGCCGTGTTAAACCTTAGACAACTGTCCTCAGCTTAATGAACCAGCAGCTCCAGATCACTCTGTAGAGCCTTCCTACCCTCCAGCAGATCAATACTCCCACTCAATTTGGTGTCATCTGCAAAATTCCTGAGGGTGCACTCGATCCCCTTCTCCAGATCACTAATAAAGAGATTTAACAGAACTGGCCCTGACACTGAGCCCTGGGGACACCACTCGTGACTGGCCACCAACTGGATTTGGCTCCATTCACCACAACTTTTTGGGCCCGGCCCTCCACCCAGTTCTTTACCCATCGCAGACACACCATCCAGGCCATGAGCTGCAGCTTCTCCAGGAGATGCTGTGGGATACGGTGTCAAAGGCTTTACTGCAGTCTAAGGACACAACACCCACAGCCTGTGTGGCGGATTCACTCCCCACGACAGACTTTCCCTCATCTGCTCAGCCGGTCACCTTGTCATAGAAGGAGATCAGGCTGGTCAAGCAGGACCTGCCTTTCACACCCGCATGCTGACTGGGCCCGATTGCTCGTCTGGTCTGTGTGACCTCACAGTCCTTTCCCAGCCATGTTCCTGCTGTTGGCCTGTCCCCTGCAGAGGCAGAAGTGACCTCACCGTCCCCTCCACAGTCATTGGTTCCTACTGGACCATGAATTCCTGAGACACAAGTGACCACATGGCATCGTACCCAGCCATCACCCTCCTTGTGGTCCAGTGTGTGAGCAGATAAAACTCAGCTGCTTTCATCAAATGTATCCAATAGATTTCCTATCAAGGGTTTGAGTGGAGAAACATTCCTCAGAGGAGTTGCTGTATTTACACTGGGGTATTTTATATCTCTGCTTCTGACTCTTTGTATCCTTCTTCCTCTGTCTATTCTGCCTTGTGAAAGAGCTCTCCAAGGAAAAGATTCATGGAATCCTACAATAGCGCAGGTTGGAAGAGACCCCGGAACACCATGATGTGTATGTTTACAACTCATCTGAACAATGAAAACACGGACTTTTGACCTAGTATTTCATAGAATCATAGAATGCCCTGAGTTGGAAGGACCCACAAGGATCATGGAGTCCAACTCCTGCCCCTGCACAGGACACCCCACAGGTCACACCATGTGTCTGAGGACGTTGTCCAGTCTCTTCTTGAACACTGTCAGGTTGTGGCCGTGACACCTCCCTGGGAGCCTGTTCAGTGTCCAGCACCTCTGGGTGAAGAACCTTTTCCTCATGACCAGCTGACCCTCCTGGCACATCTTCTGCCATTCCCTTGGGTTCTGTCATTGGTCACCCCTCCTGAGGAAGCTGTAGCCACCATGAGCTCTCTTTTTAGTCTTTTCTTCAGCTCTGATGCTGAGAAACCCCTGGTTTGCTTTCTGAAGCAGAAAGGAGAAGCCATGACCTCCAGGCAATGGGAAGGGGCATCCTGGCCGTCACACACGGCTCAGGGCTCTTCCTGGGACCGTGGGATGTGGGTGTGCAAGGTCGAGGGAAGGACAACACTGGTACAGCAACTTCCAGCTCCCCATGGGTGACCTCTTGCACCACAGCACAGCCCTTCCAGTGACATTTCTTCCTCCTGACATCCAGTCTCCACTTCCCAGTCTGCACTTGGTGGCTGTTTTTTTTTTCTCTCCTGTTTTTTCCCACCACTTGAGAAAGCTTTATCACCTCAGAAACTGCCCGTCAAACATGGAAACCAACTGGTTAGTCTTCTTGTGGTCTTCCAGTTGACCAGAGAGAAGTCACCTTACCGTGATCTTCTAAATCCCATGAGTGATGCTGGCCTTTCAGCTTCTCTGACAGACACAACTATGTCCCTGCTGCTGTCCCATCACCTCCTCAAGCAGAATGAACATGACAACCCATCTCCAAGGCTTCTTCCTGGGTAGGGCCTGTGGGCACTTAGGCAGAGGTTCTTTCCCAGCCATGTCCCTGCTGCCTGGCTGTCACCTCCAGAGACAGAACTGACCTCACTGTCCCCTTCACAGCCACAGGATTCTGACTGGATTATGGATGTCTGAGACACAACTGACCTCATAATACCACACCCACCCATCTCCCTCCTTAGCACCCAGGACCTGACCAAGACTGAATCATGCTCTACACAGTCCTACACCTGCCCCTCTTTCCCACAGGCTGTAGATGCCCATCTCACTTCCTCACCTTGTTCAAATTTGTCAAATTTGAGTTAAATGTAAGTGAAAAGCATTCCTCACTGGAATTCCTGTTAACACCCTCTATATCTCTTCTTCTGCCTTTCTTTTTTTTTTTTTTTTTTTCCTGTTCTTCTAGCAAATTCTGTCAAATCACAGGATAACTCAGGTTTGAAGAGAGCCCTTGTCTCACTCATTTTGTCTCACTCTCCTGCTCAGGGCAGGGTGAACCAGGTGAGATTGCTCAAGGCCTCCACCCAGGTTTGCATCATCCTCAAGGCACTTAGAGGGCTCTCTGTTATATCTTAGAAAGGGAGAATAAAGATGTTCAACAGTGTTGTTCAAGTGCTGGTCACTGAGAGATGACACCAGTAACTGGCTGCACGGAGGACTTTGTACCACTGATGATATTTGGGCTTGACGGTTCAGCCAACTTCCCACCCAGCATCCACTTCTTGAGCCCCCTCAGCACCACTCTGGCCAGAAGGAGACCATGTCTGAGCCTTGCAAACGCCCTGTGCACAACATGCCTTTCTTTCCCTATCCTTTTGGGTTCAGCAGTCCCTTCCTTGTCCTTCACATTCCTGGAAATGGCTGCAGGAGGAGTGTCCCATCCCCTTCCCAGGATGGGATGAAGGGTGGCCAGCCTGTAGTTATCCCAGTTCTTGTTTGTGCTCTTCTTGAAGATGGGTTTGAGATGCGTTTTCGAAGGACCCCAGAACCATTCTGGTTTCTATGGCACTTTTGAGAGCATAATCCGGAGTCATGGGCAAGGGTGACATAGCAGACTGGAGCACTTGCAATGAGCCTGTCCAAGGCAGCTGAGATCAGTCTCACTGAGCCAGTGGGGTTTGTTGCTGGAGTCACACACAGAAATGTCAGGGTCTGTCAGGTGTCCACATCTGAGCTGACCTCTTGGACTCCTTGTGCACCCAGGGAGGTTCAGAGACAGAGTCTGTCCCTTTTACACACAGAGGTAGGAGTCACAGTGTCCCTCTGGCCTCCCGTTGCCACTCACAAAGGACAGGAGACATCTCAGCCCTGTGGTGTGTCACCCTGCTCTGCACTGAGCTGAGATGTCCCACGTCATGAGGAATGGACACGGGGACCTCAGTCAAAGGAAGCACAACCCAGTGCTGCATTCAGGTGACTTCCCATAGGTTGTTCCTCCCAATATGAAGTGAGCTCAAGACCTCGTGTGTTCCACAGGCCTTCACAGAATGGAAAGGAGTAGTTGATGGTGTTTGTGCTCACTTGTGTTCATCTCACCTCACGTACATGATGTGCATGCTCACATCTCATCTGCACAAAGTTGCACACATCTCATCTGCACATGGACTGCTGACCTACTCATTGAGTGTCCATCCATGGAAGGAAGAACAACCTCTGTGGGTGAGAGGCCAGTGCTGGAAATGATGGTTTTGAGGGGCCAGTCGATGGTGATTGACCTGAAGCTCCTTCCAAAGGGGTGTCCAGTGCATAGGGGCACAGCCCAGCCCCTGCTCTGCTGGTCCTGCAGGTCTCTGGCAGGAGGCCTGGCTGTGAGAGGACACTGCTGTGTGCCCCAAACCTGCACACACACACTGTTCAGCTGTGCCCTGGGGTTTGAGTCTGTGGGACATTTTTTTAGACATATCCTTGAAGATATAAACCATCATGTACTGCCCTGGGGAGATCACCTTTCTATCTAAAATGTTGTTGTGAGGCCAGCTCTGTCACAGCAGTGCCCATTGCCTGTCCCTGCCTGCGCTCACAGCACTGACACACAGCAGGACGGGGACCAAGCTGCCAGAGCACTCAGGCCTTGCACCAACACAAGGGATGAGAAGGAGAGTGTGGGAGTGGAACCAGAACAGCTCTGGAAGAACAAGCGCTAGAGCTCCCTGGCAGTGCTGCCATATTGGATGCTTTTCCCCTCCTTCCATGAACACAGGAACCATCGCTGCAGTTCTAAAAAGGGCTTGCAGGAAGGATATAGTGAAAAACAAGTCACTAAAGAGCCCTTTATTTTGTTTAGAGATAAGGAGAGCCCGGCTCCTCATTTACACAGCCAACAGTTATAAAAGAAAAGCCAACAGTGAATTAGAAAGGGGATGACAACATTATCACAATAAGAAAACAACTAATAACAACAAAAAATCCAGATGACAGGCTGGACCTGTATTTAGCTACATTAAAAGCCTATGGAGAACCAAATGGGCAGTTTATTGCTTGAGAACACACTAGGATATGAGTTTGCACAAGGCATCCTTGAGCTCCTGGTTCCTCATGCTGTAGATGAGGGGGTTCACTGCTGGAGGCACCACCGAGTACAGAACAGACACCACCAGGTCCAGGGATGGGGAGGAGATGGAGGGGGGCTTCAGGTGGGCAAACACACCAGTGCTGACCAACAGGGAGACCACGGCCAGGTGAGGGAGGCAGGTGGAAAAGGCTTTGTGCCGTCCCTGCTCAGAGGGGATCCTCAGCACGGCCCTCAAGATCTGCACATAGGACACCACAATGAACACAAAACACATAAAAACTAAGCAGACACTGACCACAAGAAGCCCAAGTTCCCTGAGGTAAGTGCCCGAGCAGGAGAGCTTGAGGATCTGGGGGATTTCACAGAAGAACTGGCCCAGGGCATTGCCCTTGCACAGTGGCAGTGAAAATGTATTGGCCGTGTGCAGCAGAGAATAGAGAAACCCAGCGGCCCAGGCAGCTGCTGCCATGTGGACACAAGCTCTGCTGCCCAGGAGGGTCCCGTAGTGCAGGGGTTTGCAGATGGCAACGTAGCGGTCGTAGGACATGACGGTGAGAAGAGAATACTCTGCAGCAAACAAGAAACAAAAAAAGAAGACCTGTGCAGCACATCCTGCATAGGAAATGACCTTGGTATCCCACAGAGAGTTGACCATGGATTTAGGGACAATGGTAGAGATGGAGCCCAGGTCGAGGAGGGCGAGGTTGAGCAGGAAGAAGTACATGGGGGTGTGGAGGTGCTGGTCCCAGGCTATGGCGGTGATGATGAGGCCGTTGCCCAGCAGGGCAGCCAGGTAGATGCCCAGGAAGAGCCAGAAGTGCAAGAGCTGCAGCTCCCGTGTGTCTGTGAACGCCAGGAGGAGGAACTGGGTGGTGGAGCTGCTGTTGGACATTTGCTGCCTGTGGGCATGAGGACCTGTGCAAGGAGGAAAAGACAGAGACAAGTTAGGGGAGACTTCTATGAGGAAAATAAATGTGCTGTTTCTCATGGAAAACCCCCTCCCTGATGGAGGGATGTTTCAGCGAATTCTGTTTTCACTATCTGAAAAAAACCAGTTCATCACAGCTTAAACTGCAGCTTGGACATCTAGGTTCCATGAACACAGCTCTGGGTCAGGACGCCCTGAGCTGGCGTCAGAAGAAAAACTGATCCACACTCCCACCCCAACCCCAGAGAGCAAGAGCTCCAGGGACAGGTGGAGAAACAGGGAAGAACACTGCAGTGCTACCAGAAAATAAAGCAAGGACGGAAAGGCAGACGGGCATGCTGTGGAACCTTCTCCTTACCCGGCTGTGCTGCTGCCACTCACTTAATGACACTGTAGAGCAAGTACTTTTAGCACCTTTTTTGTGTACCACGTTCCAGGAACCCTTCCTCTGGAGGTCCAGCTGCTGAGGTGGAGACTCGTGACCTGGACCCCATGGCTTTGGGGCAGAGGCTCTGCTGGGGAGGACAGGAGACCAGGGTTTGCACTGGGAAATGTGTCTGCACTGCAGGGGATGTGAGAGAAGTTCCTAAATCCTGTCCCCAGCATTTCTGGTAGCAGTTAACTCTTCCTGTCCATGTCTGTGCTGCCTGCAGCTGTGTCTCTGTCCCTGGGTCTGCTCCCTGTCAGTGCCACAGACCCCGTCCCACCCGTTGTGTGCTCAGCTCTGCCCTGCTCACACCTCCTGGCACTGCCCAGGGGCAGCTCTGTGTGTGCAGGGGCTCAGGAGCAGCTCAGACAAGTCCTAACGAGAACTGGGGTCTCAGTGTCTTCTCCAAAGAGAGAAATAAATCCCCATCTCCCACTGCACACCAGACAACCAAGAGTGGAAATCTGAAAGCACAGACTCCTTCCCTTGCAGCTGTTGCTGTCTTGATGTTGTTGTTCAGAAGGACCCTCTGCCATGTCTGTGGGGTTGATCTGGAGCTCTGAGCAGCCCTGACCCACACAGCACCCTTCAACCCCACAAGTTCCCTGCCTGCCCTGCCGGGGCTCGCTCCTTCCACCCACAGCTGCTGCCATGGGATCTCCCCGGGCAGGCTGAGCGCTGACCCTGGCAGGCGGCAGAGTCCCTGCCCCGGCACAGCCCTGGGGTGCAGGGACCCTGCTCTGCAGGACAGCGCTGGGCACCCCTGGGGGCTCACCCGGCTTCACAGCTGTTCAACATTGAGGTGCAAGATCCCCCACCTTACAGATCCCACCAGCTGTGCCTGTGCCAGTTTTAGGAGATGCCTCCAGGAGCTACAGCTGCATTGCCCTGCACCCAGAGACTTACCATGGCAAGGGCTGCAAAGGTTTCTCCTCCAGTGAGCTCTCAGTCATCCTCCCAGTCCTGACCACCTTTAATCTCTCTCTGCCTTGCTCGTCTCCCTGAGATCCCCAGGCAGAGCCCTCAGCCCTGCTGCGTGTGCAGAGGAGCTGCTCCTGGGCAGAGCTGTCTCTCTGCAGCGCTGCCGCTTGCCAGGAGCTCCCTCTGTCCCAGGAGCCCAGCCCAGCTCAGCAGCACAGGATCAGTCCAAGGTGCTTTATTGACCCCTCTAGTGTGTTTGGTGCTGAGTCCATGAACCTCAGACCCTGAGGTGGAGTTGATGCAACTTCTCAAGAAGACAAACTCAGATTCAAAGTCCAATGTTTCTTGTAATGCTAATGGGTCCCACTGAGGGGCACAACTGAGAAACCATCCCCAGGGTCTGGTTAGAGCAGAAAAATGGAGGCAGAGATGACAGCTCAGGAAAAGCAAAGTAAAGGTCTCTCTGATGCTGAGTAAACCTGGATGTGTTTCATTAAGCAACGGGCCAAGCCTTGACCCCCAGCCCTGGGAAGTCAGATCCTGTCCCTCCCACATTGCCCAGGGCCCTTCCTGGACAGTGTGATGTGGGGCTGTGCAAGGCCAAGGACAGGACTACGGTCCCACAGCTCCCAGGTTTCTGGCTGGGGACAAGGAGGCCATGAGGCCCCTGTGCTGGAAGGACAAGGTGTCTCCTCACAGGGATCAGTGGTGAAGACCACAGCCATAGCCAAGGGGAGAAGGAGCTCATGTCTGGTGGGGCCTTCAGCCTCTTTACATCCCTTGATCATCTCCACCACAGCCTGTCCTGTGCTGTGGCATCCCCTGCACCTCTTTCCCTGCAGGCTGGAGACATCGCCCCTGCTGCCCCACCTTGCTCTTGTCTGAGCATCTTCCTTCCTTTGCTGAGATCTCTGCATCCTCCCAGCTGTTCCTTGAAGCACAAAGCCTTGGCCTGATGCAGACTCGCTCTGCTGACCTACTGCATCACAGCACTGCCCTTCCAGTCACATCCCTTTCTGCTCATGTCCAGCCTGGACCTCCCCAGCTGCACTTTGGGCCATTATTTCTTTCTCATACCATTTTTCACTAGTTAGAAAACCTCCACCGTCTCTGAAACCACCCTTCAAGCACTCTCAGGCTACTCCAGCACTGCTGCAGCCTCCCCAGCGCTGCTGGGCCAAAGCAGCCCAGGTCCCTCAGCATCCCACACCATGTGCACAAGGTGCTGAACCTGCCTTGGCAGAGCCCTGCACTCTCCAGTTCCTCCCTGCTTCTCCAAACTGGGAAGCCGCACACTGGCACACCCCCGTGTGTGTGGGGTCACACCAGTGCTGAACCGAATGGGATGAGAACTCCAGGTGGCTGGGTCCCCACGCTCCTCCTCATGCAGCCCCGTGTGCAGCTGCCTTGTTCATGGTGAGCGTGCACCACGGGCTGGTGTGGGGACCTTGGAGTGCCCAGGCCCTTCTCCTCAGGGACAGTGTGTCAGGTCCTGCTCTGTCCTGATGCATGACGTTGTTTTCCTGCCCTGATAAAGAAATGGACACTTCATCTTGAGAAACGTCAGAGATCTATGATGGTGGAAACCCAAAGTTTCTCAAGGACTGGCTCTCCTTTGTCTACTGCAGCTGCAGCTCCTCCAGTTGTGACAAGGGCAGAGACAACTCGCCTTGGGAGTCCCTCGTGCCACAAAATATAAGGGACCCCAACCTCCAGGTCTCTCAGAGCTTTCTGAGGGGTGACCCCAAACGTTTTTCCAGGTCTGGACTCTCCCTTGAATGAAGCTCCATTTGATCAGCTCTTAATGTTTCCATGTAGATGGCTTATCCTGATAAGGCTGTTTCTCCCAACATAACAGCTTGAGGAGTTAGGGGACAGTATAAATACCATCTCCCGGAGAAACTGTGGGGTCTTGGGGGTCTGATAGTCATAATGTCTGAGGTCTGGAGTTTCTGAAGTTTCCCTTTGTGCAGTAGGAATGGGTGGAGCTCTGCCTGGGTACAGACAATATCAGCTTAAGGTTGAGTCAGCATGAGAGGGCAGAACAACATGGGCAATGTTGTGACTGGACATCACTGGCTCACTGATGAGGAAGAGGAATTAGATGAGGCCTCCTTCAGACAAATGAAATAAGTGTCATGTTTGCATGCCATACCATTATGGCAGACGTAAGGTATCCCAATATCTGCAAGGTACCAGCCATCCAGGAGGGGTTGGAGCTCATTGACAACATCTTCCTGACACAGGTGACTGAGGGGTCAGTGAGGTGAGGTGCCCTGTGGGACTTCACACTTACAAACCAGGAAGAGTTGGTCAGGATGGAACAGTCAGGGATGGGAAAGTGGAGCTGAGGCTCCTGGGAGATGATCACAAGGCAAGGAGCAGGATTTCAGGAGAGCAAGCTTTGGCCTGCTGAGGGACCTGCTTGGGTCCTATGGGATATGACCTTGGTGTCTGCAGTGCTTTTCTCTCACATCTCCTCCCTCCTCTCTCCCACCTGCTGTTGTGCAGCGTTTTTTACCCTTTCTCAAATACAATATCCCAGAGGTGCTGCCAGCATCACTGAGTGGCTCAGATTTGGCAAGGAGTGGGTCCATCTTGGAGCAGCTGAAATGGGCTCTGTCTGACGTTGGTCAAACTCCTGTTGTCTTCTCAGACAGGTGACAACTGTAGCACAGACACACTCACCCCCAGTTCCAAGGCTTCACCATGTAAATCCAGTTAGATGTTACAAACTACTTGATCATGGAGAAGAAATAGAAAAGATCTGTCAACAACCTTAGGATGTCTCCAGTCAATGAGCAGGTTCCTATGGGGAACTGTAATCGCCCTGACATTCACTGGCCAGGCAAAGCTGCAGGTGCCAGCAGTTCAAAGGATCTTGGGCCAACTTCTTAACATATCTGCCTGGTGGGCCAATGAGGGTGATGCTCACCTGGATCTGGTACTGATGAAGAAGGAAGACCTGGTGAGGGATGTGAACATCAGTGTCCACCTTGGCTGTTGTGACCAGGAAACAGTGGGGTCCCAGACCCCGGAGGGGAGAGAGGAAGGCCAGCAGCAGAGTACAGCCTGGTGGGCTCCAGAGGAGAAGACTTTGACATACTGGGGGATGGTGAGCAAAGGAGGAAGTAGGTCTGGAAGTAGGAAGTAGTTCTGAAGGGTGAAGGAGCTCAGGAAATCTGATCAGCCTTACAGGGCAGCCTGCTCCGAGCAAAGAATTTTCTCTCCAAGCACCCATGAACAGAAGCATTTATGTCATTGAGGGTGCTTGTCTGAACTGATGGAGCTCCAGGGCAAAAAGGCAGCACACAGGAGGTGGGAGCAGGGGAAGCTGCAAAAGAAGAAATTTATAACATGGATGTAGGGATGATGGCAAAGATGGCCTGGGCTTGATCATTGAATGGGAGTCTGAGGGCAGCAAGACAAGCTGACATTGCTTCATTTGCAGTAAAAGAACACCCTGTCTAGATCATGGGTCTGCTGGTGAACTTCATAAGAGTAGAATCAGATAGGACTGAGGTTCTTCATGGCTTCTTTGCCTCCATCTTTCCCAGCAAGGTTTCCTGGGACTTTAATCCTAGAGGAGAACACCCAGCAGTGGATGGGGCTCAAGTCAGGGGTGACCTGAGCAAACTCAGGCACCATTACAGAACAGGAGATGGGTCGTATGATCAGGTCCTTGAACACAAGTATGGCTGTGCTGTGGCACCTGAGATTCCCAGGAACACCTTCTGGTCCAGAGGAGTGTGACTCCTCTTGCGGTGTCCTGGCCTGTCTCCTCACTCACATGGTGATTTAGGCACCCACTTTTCCATTATATTCAGTCTTTATCAGGACACGCTCCAGAACAATATGAAAATGAAACTGCTGAGATGAACTGCTCTGGAAAGGACGGGAAGGGTGAGCAGGGAAGGAAAGAGAAGAAATACTGATTTCTTGCTGTTTATTATGGAAATGCTTTCTGTTTGGCTATTCCTGAAATCTCTCTAATCACCCACACCAGACTTGAAACTTTTAGGAAAATGCTGCACAGAGCCTTGGCTTGTAAGAGCATTTTCAATGTTAATGAGCCCTCTGCTGCCATGATCCTGAACTGCAGCTACTGAAACAATGAACAAACCTCTCATGAAGTTAAAGGCAGAAGCAAACCCCAAGTTTCTGA
Organism: Patagioenas fasciata; assembly: GCF_037038585.1. Taxonomy (NCBI): domain Eukaryota; kingdom Metazoa; phylum Chordata; class Aves; order Columbiformes; family Columbidae; genus Patagioenas; species Patagioenas fasciata. The sequence continues at coordinate 2,442,649 of NC_092530.1, forward strand.
GGGTGTTTGGGACCCCATGAAGGGCCATCACTGACACATCTGTGAAGGAAACAACCAGTGCAGGTCCCTGTCCCTGGAGGCTGGTCAAGGAAAGACTTGGAGACACTGGTTAGAGGTGGTGAGGGCCATGGGGAGGTGGCTCTGATGCCACGCCAGCCCTTGATGCTTGTTCATCTCCAGAATGGCTGAGACCTGACCCCTGGGACCTGGTAGATCTTTCTCAAATATTTATCAAGGTTTTTCCTGTGGACAGTGTGTTTTGTATTTTGGGAGTTGGTTTTATGTGAACTGCTGTTGCTTTAACTGCAAGGCTCTGGTTTTCTGTGGAGCTGCAAACGCCTGTGAGTTCCTGACAACTCATCCAGCTTCTTTCATACAGCTGGCAATGGTCACCAATCACCTCAATGTCCCAGTCCCACACCTGCTTGAATCCTCTATTTGGATCCATACCCATCACTCCAGGAGGTCCATGCATCCATCAGGCTCATGGACGATTCCTGAGGACCATCCAAGTGTGGGCAGTGTAAGAGAGGAGCAGAGCAGGGTCAGCTCATGGGCCATGACTGAGCACAGCCACCCCAGCAGCAGCCGTTCCCCATCTCCCAGGCACAGCCATGCCCACAGGATGGAAATGACACTGCCATACATGATTAACCCAAGAGAGGGCTTTCTTCCTTCCATATTCCCAGGAAATTCTTCCTCCTGTTCCTCCTCCACCTGCAGACATCAACTGCTTTCCATTTCTGGGCTCAGACATGGCTGGAAGGGTTCACTGAAGCCATCGGCCATCTCATTGCTTCTCCCTGACATGCCCTGACCCTCCCCCACACCTACACATGGCCAATCATGGCTGCTCAGGGCCTCCCGCTCTTCAGAAGAGGCCTTGAGCATCTTGGTTCTTCATGGTGATAATGATAAACTTCTTTGCTCTCTCCAGAGAGCATTTCCCCTCTCTCTGCCTTGCTTGTCTCCTGTTGCAGGCAGAGCCCTCAGCCCTGCTGCGCTGTGCAGAGGAGCTGCTCCTGGGCAGAGCTGTCTCTCTGCAGCGCTGCCGCTGGCCAGGAACTCCCTCTGTCCCAGGAGCCCAGCCCAGCTCAGCAGCACAGGAGCAGCCCATCATGTCCCTTTCTCTGTCCCCTCTGGGCTCCCTCCATGTGTCCCTGGGGCTCCAGGGGCACATCCTTTCAAACAACCTCAAGTAATCAGTGATGTTGATTCTCTCTCCTCTGAACAGACACTTCTTGCCAGCATTGTGTTCTCTGTATTAAAAAATAAATCAGTATGAGAATCATATTTTCTTGTCCCATCATTAGGCAGGACACCAGGAATGTTACTGCAAATTTCTGTAAACTGTGGATGGGAATTTCTTCATTTGAATGAGTTTAAGCATCATATTCTGGTTTTATACTCCTAGGTCTAGAGAGACATTCATCAATCTTTGGCCATGTCATGTCTGAGCTCTGAGGCAAAGCCTTTGCACACATGGGCTCTTGGACACTTGGTACCAGGTTTCCTGTGGCAGGTCAGAGCTGGGCTCGTGCCTCAGCTGGGGTGGTTCAGCCCAGATGTGAGGCAATGGCCTCAGCCAGGGACCTGACTGGGGAGCTGGAGCTGTCAGTGCTGCAGACAGAGCTGTGACACGGATGGAATGAAGTGCCAGGCAGGGTGGCAGAAGTGAGTTCATCTGGTCTGCAAGGACAGCAGCCTCCAAGCACAGAAACAGTCCAGACCAGAACTCAGTCCAGACCTCTAAGGCAATCAAGGGCCCCATAATGAACTGTTACTACTGCAGGAACAAATAACAAGAAACAGGGACACTGTGTGGCTACTGATGAATTTAATAAGAAAAAGAGGTGAGAATCCCTGTGTCCTCTTGTCCTCCATTTTCACCAGCAATGTGTCCCAGGTCTCTGTGACTGGAGGCAGAACAACCAGCAGTGGATGGGGACCAAGTCAGGGGTCACTGGAACTAACACAATCCTTTCCAGTCTATGGGACAGCAGGGGCAGCATCCCAGGAGCTGAGACAGCAGGACGATGTCACAGTGAGGCCACTCTGCACCATCTTGGAAAGCTCATGGAGACTGGGGGGACTCCCTGACCACTGGCAGCTCTCACACAGTGTGTGCACTTTTCAAAATGGCCAGTGGGTGAGCAGGGGAACTAAGGGCTGTGCCCCAGAACATGTCCACTGGGACCCCATTTCTGGGTGTCTGGAAGAGAAGGTGACGGGGTTTACCCAGGGCAGGTTGTGCCTGTCCATCCTCTTTGCTTTCTGTGAGGAAAGGACAGGGTTTGGATGTGGGCAGAGCAGGGGTGGTCTGTTACCTGGAAGTCAGCAAGGCATTCAGCGTCATCCCCCACAATGTGCTTGTGCCCAAGTTAGGATATTATGGTCTGTGTCAGTGTGCAAGTAGATGGGTAAAAGGCAATCTGGATGGTTTGGCTTAGAAGGACAGTACATAAAGGGAAAAACTTTCAATTCCTGACGACAGTCAAGCACTGGAAGCTGTTTCCCAGCAGTGCGCATCCACTCTACCTCAGAAAGTTAACACCATGTGTTTGTATAGACCCCTCACTAATCTGGTCTGACCTTGCTTTTAGGAGGAGGCTGGTCAAGACATCCTGTGGTGCCTTAGAGACTGAATGACACTGTCCTTCCTTCCCCTTCATGTTTCTGATTTGGAGAAAGCTCTCAAGTTCTCTCTGATCACAGAAATAATTCACATGGGGAGCAGGGCTGCTTTACAAATAACGGTAAACAGCCCTGATCACAACTTTTCTATCATCCTTTTTCATTTGCCCCAACCCAGCTGCTTCTTGTTTGCTGTCCATATATCCCTCCAGAAGGAACACACCACCTTGTTCATCCTTTCAGAGCAGGTTGCTCAAGAGGTTTCAGCATCCATGTACAGAGTCTGCACATCAGCCAGGCAGCAAAGCCACCGTTACAGAAATGCAGGCGAGGCTCTTGACCAGCTCCTTGAACCCAGATATCAGCGTGACGTGTCTGCTGAGATTCCCGGGAACACCTGAACTTTAAGTTCAGAGCATGTGAGTGCTGGTTGGGTATCCTGGATTGTCTCCTGAGCCATGTGGTGCTTCAGGCTGTGAAGAGAATCAAAACCAACATTTCACTGGGTTTAATTAATTTTACAGACTGTCACACAGGGAGTTGAAGGGAGCTCAGAACTCCAGTCTCTGCTGCACTATAAGGCTTCATACCCCATCCACAGGTACATTTCTAAATGGTCCAGATAGAGGGTGATCTTGCAAAACTCACCCTTTGTGTCCCCAGGTGCATGGACGCTGCTCATGTGCCTCTGCAGAGAGTGGCAGAGGTTGGATCCCTTTCTCAGGAGAAACTCCTTGCTGCAAAGACACAGCTACGGGGCTGGCTCAACAAGGTTTTATTGCATTTCACTCGGCATCAGATTTGACCTATTTGGTGCTTTTCTGTGATCACTTCTTCTGCACAGATGATCACAGAAGGACAACCATTTCATAAGAGTTGGTTACAAAGGCCCTGTCATGAACAAGAAATCTCACCGTGAGATCTGGAGGGAGTGAGGAAGATTATAACAAGCACCAGGAAGAGCCAAGAAGCTCAGGGCCTCTTCTGTAGAGCGCGAGGCCCTGAGCAGCAGTGACCGGCCATGTGTGGTGTGGGAGAGGGTCAGGAGATGTGGGGTAGAAAAGGGTGATGGCTGATGACTTCAGCAAATCCTTACAACCATGTCTGAGCCACAAGTCGAATGCGGCTGATATATGGGGGTCGAAGGGGAGTGGTAGAAAGATTGTTGTTGATTTTGGAAAGAAGACAGGCTTTTTTGGACTAATGATATATGGCAGTGCCATTTCCATCCTGTGGGCTTGGCTGTGCCTGGGAGATGGGGAATGGCTGCTGCTGGGGTGTTTGTGCTCAGTCATGGCCCATGAGCTGACCCTGCTCTGCTCCTCTCTCACACTGCCCACACTTGGATGGACCTCAGGAATCATCCATGAGCCTGGTGGATGCATGGACCTCCTGGAGTGATGGGTATGGATCCAAATTGAGGATTCAAGCAAGTTTGGGACTGGGACAGCTCAGGTGATTGGTGACCATTGCGAGGTGTATGAAAGAAGTTGAATGGGTTTGGGGGACCTCACAGGTTGCCAAGTCCTCAGAAAACCAGAGCCTTGCAGTTAAAGCAACAGCACTTGGCACCAAACCCACCCCCAAAACACAAAACACTCACAGTGACCACAGGCAGAGCCTGAGAAACCTTTGACTGAAAGGGTCTCCTTTGTCAGGTCCTGGGGTCAGGGCTTGGCCATTCTGATGATGAACAAACGTCAAGGGCTGACGTGGCACCAGAGCCACCTCCACATCGCCTTTACCACCTCTGACCATTGTCTCCAGGTCTTTCCTTGAGCAGCCTCCAGGGACAGGGACTGCTTGTGTCAGCACTGGCCCTTCGTGGGGTCCCAAACACCCTCAGAAACTTGGGGTTTGTCTCTGCCCTTCAGTTCATGACAGGTTTGTTCATTCTTTCAGTACCTGCAGTTCAGGATCGTGGCAGCAGAGGGCTCAGTAACATCCAAAACGCCCTTTCAAGACAATGCTGTCTGCAGCACTTTCCTAAAGGCTTAAAGTTTGGTGTGGATGATTTCAGAGATTTCAGAATTGTAGCCAAACAGTGAGCATTTCCATAATAAATAGTAATAAATGCAAATATCTTATATTTCCGTCCCCCTGCCAAAAACCTCATTTCCAGAACAGCTGATATCAACAGTCTCCAATAAATATTGATCTAGAGAATCTCCTGATAAAGACTGAATATGTCAGAGAAGTGGGTGCCTAAATCACCACCTGAGCGAGGAGACAGGCCAGGACACCTCAAGAGGAATCACACAACTCTGGACCTAGAGGTGGGTGTTCCTGGGAATCTCAGGTGCCACAGCACAGCGATACTTGTGTTCATGGAGCTGGTCAAGTGACCCATCTCCTGTTCTGTAATGGCGTCTGAATTTGCTCAGGTCACCCCTGACTTGAGCCCCATCCACTGTTGGGTGTTCTTCAGACTCCTGCCTTCAGGTACAAAGTCCCAAGAGACCTTGCTGGTGAAGATGGAGGCAAAGAAGCCATGAAGAACCTCAGTCCTGTCTGATTCTACTCTTATGAAGTTCACCAGCAGTTCCACATTCACCCTGTCTGTTCTTTTACTGGAAATGAAGCAGTGTCAGCTCATCTTGCTGTCCTCAGCCTCCCCTTCTGGGATCAAGTCCGAGGCAGCTTTGTCATCATCCCTACATCCATGGAAAAGGTTTCTAAATTCCTCCTTTGCAGCTTCCTCTGCTTCCACCTCCTGTGTGCTGCCTTTTTGCCCTGAAGTTCCATCAGTTCAGACAAGCACCCTCATGAGATAAATGCTTTTTTCATGGGTACTTGGAGAGATCATTCTTGTGCTTGGAGCAGCCTGTCCTTTAAGGCTTCTCAGATTTCCTGAGCTCCTTCACCCTTCAGACCTACTTCCATGTCACCACATCGCCCACCATTCCCCAGTATGTCAAAGTCTTCTCCTGTGGAGCCCACCAGCCTGTGCTCTGCTGCTGGCCTTCCTCCCTCCCCTCTGCTGACTGGGACCCCACTATTTCCTGGTCACAACAACCAAGGTGGACACTGATGCTCACATCCCTCACCAGCCTTTCTTTTTTTGCCAGTTCCAGATCCAGGTGAGCATCACCCTTGTTGGCCCATCAGGCATCTCTCTTAAGCAGTTGGCCCAAGATCCTCTGGACTGTTAGCACCTGCCACTTTGTCTGGCAAATGAATGTCAGGGCAATTACAGTTCCCCATAGGAATCTGCTCATTGACTGGTGACTTACTTGCCTTGCTGACAGAAGTTGTTTTCCATTTCTTCTCCAGTATCAAGTAGTTCACAGCACCCAACACGTTGTGACCCTCTAATGGGTTTACATGGCAAAATCTTGGAACTGGGGGTGAGTGTGTCTGTGCTACAGTTGTCACCTCTCTGAGAAGACAACAGGAGTTTGACCAACGTCAGACAGAGCTGATTTCAGCTGCTCCAAGATGGACCCACTCCTTGCCAAATCTGAGCCACTCAGTGATGCTGGCAGCACCTCTGGGATATTGTATTTGAGAAAGGGTAAAAAACGCTGCACAACAGCAGGTGGGAGAGAGGAGGGAGGAGATGTGAGAGAAAAGCACTGCAGACACCAAGGTCATATCCCATAGGACCCAAGCAGGTCCCTCAGCAGGCCAAAGCTTGCTCTCCTGAAATCCTGCTCTTGGCCTTGTGATCATCTCCCAGGAGCCTCAGCTCCACTTTCCCATCCCTGACTGTTCCATCCTGACCAACTCTTTGTGGTTTGTAAGTGTAAAGTCTCACGGGGCACCTCACCCCACTGACTCCTCAGTCACCCGTGTCAGGAAGATGTTGTCAATGAACTCCAAACCCTCCTGGATGGCTGGTACCTTGTAGATATTGGGATATCTCAGGTCTGCCACAAGGACACTGCCTAGAAACAGGAGGCTTCTTTCATTTGTCTGAAGGAGGCCTCATCTAATTCTTCTACCTGATCAGTGAGTCTGTAGCTGATGTCCAGGCACCACAACACTGCCCATGTTGTTCTGCCCTCTCATGCTGACAAAACCTTAGGCTGATATTGTCTGTCCCCAGGCAGATCTCCACCCATTCCTACTGCACAAAGGGAAACTTCAGAAACTCCAGACCCCAGGCATTATGAGTATCAGACCCCCAAGACCCCACAGTATCTCTGGGAGATGGTATTTATACTGACCCCTAAGTGGAGGGGCTGCAGCTGCAGCAAATGGAGAGTCCAGACCTTGAGAAAATTTGGGGTTCCACCATTACGGATTTCTGAAGTTTCTCAAGATGAAGTGTCCATTTTTTTATCAGGGCAGGAAAACAACGTCATGCATCAGGACAGAGCAGGACCTGACACACTGTCCCTGAGGAGAAGGGCCTGGGCACTCCAAGGTCCCCACACCAGCCCGTGGTGCACGCTCACCATGAACAAGGCAGCTGCACACGGGGCTGCATGAGGAGCAGCGTGGGGACCCAGACACCTGGAGTTCTCATCCCATTCGGTTCAGCACTGGTGTGACCCCACACACACGGGGGTGTGCCAGTGTGCGGCTTCCCAGTCTGGAGAAGCAGGGAGGAACTGGAGAGTGCAGGGCTCTGCCAAGGCAGGTTCAGCACCTTGTGCACATGGTGTGGGATGCTGAGGGACCTGGGCTGCTTTGGCCGAGTGGTGCTGGGGAGGCTGCAGCAGTGCAGGAGTAGCCTGAGAGTACTTGAAGGGTGGTTTCAGAGGTGGTGGAGGTTTTCTGCATAGTGGGAAAGAGCTTGAGAAAGAAATAGTGGCCCAAAGTGCAGCTGGGGAGGTCCAGGCTGGACATGAGCAGAAAGGAATGTGACTGGAAGGGCAGTGCTGTGGTGGAGCAGGTCAGCAGAGGGAGTCTGCATCAGCCCAAGGCTTTGTGCTCAAAGGAAAAGCTGGGGAGGATGGAGAGATCTCAGCAAAGGGAGGAAGATGCTCAGACAAGAGCAAGGTGGGGCAGCAGGGGCGATGTCTCCAGCCTGCAGGGAAAGAGGTGCAGGGGATGCCACAGCACAGGACAGGCTGTGGTGGAGATGATCAAGGGTTGTAAAGAGGCTAAAAGCCCCAACAGACATGAGCTCCTTCTCCCCTTGGCTATGGCTGCTGTCTGCACCTCTGATGCCTGTGAGGAGACACCTTGTCCTTCCAGCACAGGGGCCTCATGGCCTCCTTGTCCCCAGCCAGGAACCTGGGAGCTGTGGGACCATAGTCCTGCCCTTGGCCTTGCACAGCCCCGCATCACACTGTCCAGGAAGGGCCCTGGGCAACGTGGGAAGGACAGGATCTGACTTCCCATGGTACGAAGTCAGGGCTTGGCCCTTTGGTTAATGAAACACATCCAGGTTTACTCAGCGTCAGAGCCATCTTTACTTTGCTCTTCCTGATCTGTTATCACTGCCTCCAGTTTTCTTCTGTAACTGACCCTGGGGATGCTTTCTCAGTTGTGTCCCTCAGTGGGACCCATTAATATTACAAGAAACTTTGAAGCTTAGATCTGAGTTTGACTTCTTGAGAGGTTTCATCATCTTCTTCCAGGGCCTGAGGTCCATGGACTCAGCACCAAACCCACCAGAGGGGTCATTAAAGCGCCTTGGGCTGCTCCTGTGCTGCTGAGCTGGGCTGGGCTCCTGGGACACAGGGAGCTCCTGGCAAGCGGCAGCGCTGCAGAGAGACAGCTCTGCCCAGGAGCAGCTCCTCTGCACACGCAGCAGGGCTGAGGGCTCTGCCTGGGGATCTCAGGGAGACGAGCAAGGCAGAGAGAGATGAAAGGTGGTCAGGACTGGGAGGATGACTGAGAGCTCACTGGAGGAGAAACCTTTGCAGCCCTTGCCATGGTAAGTCTCTGGGTGCAGGGCAATGCAGCTGTAGCTCCTGGAGGCATCTCCTAAAACTGGCACAGGCACAGCTGGTGGGATCTGTAAGGACGGGGATATTGTCAGGGAATCTTGAACAGCTGTGAAACCGGGTGAGCACCCAGGGGTGCCCAGTGCTGTCCTGCAGAGCAGGGTCCCTGCACCCCAGGGCTGTGCCGGGGCAGGGACTCTGCTGCCTGCCAGGGTCAGCGCTCAGCCTGCCCACGGAGATCCCCATGGTGCTGCAGGGAGAAACTCTGCCTGAAAGGAACAACCCCAGCATTGCAGGGTCCTTCTGCTGTACTGGGTCAGAGCTGCTCAGAGCTCCACATCAATGCAGGACATTCCCAGGGGACTTTTAAAAAAGTGCAGCAAGGCAGTGATTACCTGAATGGGAAGGATCCTGATAATTTAGTCATTTACTCTGGGTTGATGGGGTGAGCGCTGGGGCATAGAAACTAATTTCTTGGTTCAGAATGAGGCCCTGAAATTCCAGATCCATTTCTCTTAAAGGCGAATAAACCTGGGAATATCAGAACTAAACACACCCTGGGTTATAGACAACATCAGGATGAGTTTTCCAGGCTCATCAAGGCTGGTCTGTTGTTCCCATCAGAGCTGCCCACACAGAGCTGCCCCTGGGCAGTGCCCGGCTGCTGGGAGGGGTCTGCAGCGCAGAGCTGAGCACACAGCGGGTGGGATGGGCTCTGTGACACTGACAGGAGGAGACCTGGGGACACAGACACAGCTGCAGGCAGGGACAGCTCCAGGCAGCAGAGCAGGGGGTGCTCAGCAGCTCTTTTGATCCTTCTCTGCAGATGATGCTGGGTGTTGTCTGCTGGGCAATGATCCGACGGTCCCTTGAGCACATCCGATCTTCAGGGGCCCTGACTCTGCTCTGCTGAGCCTTTCCTTGGGGTCCGCACTCTCCTCTCAGAGTCCTTTGCTTCTCTCAGTGAGGGGTCGTGTCCTGCTCTCTCCATCACGTCTCCACCTCTGGGCTGGGGCAGGGAAGAGTCTGCAGATCTGCCCTTTCAAACAGTGCTCGCCCACTTCTATATGAGTCCAGTTGTTTGGCTTTTTCAGAGAGTTATTTGTGTGTGAATTCATTTTCAAAGCAGCACCAGCAAAATCTCTCAAGAGATGGGTAAAAAAACGGAAAGACACTGCTACTCTCCTGACTCTGTTCTAAGCCATAGGAAGCTGAGCCCTATCACCTGTCCTGCCACACAACTCTCCTCATTTTGGTCATGAAAATGAAGACTTTCTCTCTTCCCATATGTGATGGTGGAAAATAAAAACCACAGACAATATTATTATGAAGACATGTTAAGGCTCCCTTCTGCAGCCCACGTTCTTAGAGACATGAGTGCAGATACTGAACTTTTCCACCAATGGTGGTTTACACCTGACACTGCCTGTGAATGCTGGATCTGTCACAAACCAGCTCCCGTGTCCCCGCTGGAGCAGAACAAAGCTGGCAGCTTGGCAGCACACGGGCAGAGGTCCTGCTGCTCACAGCACACTCAGCCAGCACAAACCAGAAGATAGAAATGCATTTCAAATGGAATGATTACTATGAAAAGATGTAGTGGACTTTTCAGAAGAGTCTTCCTGCATTTTAATTTGTCATTTCGTTTTTTACACCAGTACCTCCATGTCAGGAAGGAGCAAATGTCCAACAGCAGCTCCATCACCCAGTTCCTCCTCCTGGCGTTCACAGACACACGGGAGCTGCAGCTCTTGCACTTCTGGCTCTTCCTGGGCATCTACCTGGCTGCCCTGCTGGGCAACGGCCTCATCATCACCACCATAGCCTGGGACCAGCACCTCCACACCCCTATGTACTTCTTCCTGCTCAACCTCGCACTCCTCGACCTGGGCACCATCTCCACCATTGTCCCCAAATCCATGGCCAACTCTCTGTGGGATACCAGGGTCATTTCCTATGCAGGCTGTGCTGCACAACTCTTTTTTTCTTTTTAGCTTCAGCAGAATTTTACCTTCTCACTGTCATGTCCTACGACCGCTACGTTGCCATCTGCAAACCCCTGCACTACGGGACCCTCCTGGGCAGCAGAGCTTGTGTCCACATGGCAGCAGCTGCCTGGGCCACTGGGTTTCTCAATGCTCTGCTGCACACGGCCAATACATTTTCACTGCCACTGTGCAAGGGCAATGCCCTGGGCCAGTTCTTCTGTGAAATCCCCCAGATCCTCAAGCTCTCCTGCTCACACTCCTACCTCAGGGAAATTTGGCTTCTCATGTTTAGTGCTTCTTTTTTTGTGGGATGTTTTGTGTTCATTGTGGTGTCCTATGTGCAGATCTTGAGGGCCGTGCTGAGGATCCCCTCTGAGCAGGGACGGCACAAAGCCTTTTCCACCTGCCTCCCTCACCTGGCTGTCATCTCTCTGTTTGCCAGCAGTGGCATTTTTGCCTATCTGAAGCCCCCCTCCATCTCTTCCCAATCCTTGGACCTGGTGGTGTCTGTTCTGTACTCGCTGATACCTCCAGCAGTGAACCCCCTCATCTACAGCATGAGGAACAAGGAACTCCAGGGTTCCATGTGGAAACTGATAACTGGATGTTTTCAATAACAAACAGCAACAAACTCTCATTTTCTCCATAGCAGTTATAGTTTAACTCACTGCAGGCTCAGCCATTCTTGTTCTCTTGTTGTTCTTGTCATGTTTTGTGATAATGTTGTCATCCCTTTCCTAATTCACTGTCTACCTTTTTTTCTGACCAATTTTATGTAAATGAGAAGCCATTTTGCTTGTGTTTAAAAAATAAATAAAGGGAACTACAGTGTTCTGTCTAGGTTTGTTTTTCTCCTGAGATCTTCTTTGAAGTCCTTTTTGGAGACACAGGGAGTTTCTGTTTGCATTGGTGGAGGGGAACAGAGTCCAGCCTGGCAGCCCTGCCAGGGAGCACCAGCGCTTGTTCTTCCAGAGCTGTTCTGGTTCCACTCCCACACTCTCCTTCTCATCCCTTGTGTTGGTGCAAGGCCTGAGTGCTCTGGCAGCTTGGTCCCCGTCCTGCTGTGTGTCAGTGCTGTGAGCGCAGGCAGGGACAGGCAATGGGCACTGCTGTGACAGAGCTGGCCTCAGAACAGCCTTTCCAGGTAGAAAGGTGATCTCCTCAGGGCAGGGATGAAGGTTTAGATCTTCTTACAATGTTTTTCTCAATAACATTTTCAAGAAAGTGGCCACAGATGCAACACCAGGGTACAGCTGAACAGTGTGTGTGTGTAGGGCTGGTACAGCAGTGTCCTCTCACAGCCAGGCCTCCTGCCAGAGACCTGCAGGACCAGCAGAACAGGGGCTGGGCTGTGCCCCTGTGCACCCCTTCAGAAGGTGCCTCAGGTCAATCACCATGCACTGGCCACTCACAACCACCATTTCCAGCCCTGCGCTCTCACCCAAAGAGGCTGTTCTTCCCTCCAAGGGTAGACACTCAATGAGTGCTTCAGCAGTCCATGTTTGCTTTGGACAGATGAGATGTGAGTATCCACATCATGTATGTGAGGTGACATGAACGTGAGTGAGCACAAACACCATCAACTACTCCTTTTCCATTCTGTGAAGGTCTGTGGAACACACGAGGTCTTGAGCTCACTTCATATTGGGAGGAGCAACCTATGGGAAATCACCTGAATGCAGCACTGGGTTGTGCTTCCTTTGACTGAGGTCCCCGTGTCCATTCCCCATGACGTGGGACATCTCAGATGAGTCCAGAGCAGGTGACACAGCAGAGGGGTGAGGTGTCTCCCATCCTTTGGGAGTGGCAACAGGAAGTCAGAAGGACACTGTGACTCCTGCCTCTGTGTGTAAAAGGGACAGACTCTGTCTGTGAGCATCCCTGGGTGCATAAGGAGTCCTGAGATCAACTCAGATATGGATGCCAGACAGAACCCTGATATTTCTCTGTGTGACTCCAGGAACAGATCCCACTGGATCAGTGAGATTCATCTCAGCTGCACTGGACAGGATCATTGCAGGATCGTTCTCCAATCTGCTACATCACCCTTGCCTGTGATTCCACATTGTGCTTTCATAAGTGCCATAGAAACCAGAATGGTTCTGGGGTCCTAAGGAAATGCAGATCTCAAACCCATCTTCAAGAGGAGCAGGAATAGGAACGGGGAGAATAACAGGCTGGCCACCCTACCTCCCTCCCTGGGAAGGGGATGGGACACGTCCTCCTGCAGCCATTGCCAGGAATGTGAAGGACAAGGAAGGGATTGCTGAACCCAAATGGACAGGGGAAAGAAAGGCATGTTGTGTACAGGGCGTTTGCAAGGCTCAGCCATGGTCTCCTTCTGGCCAGAGTGATGCTGATGGGGCTCAAGAAGTGGATGCTGGGTGGGAAGTTGGCTGAACCATCAAGCCCAAATATCAGCAGTGGTACAAGGTCCTCTGTGCAGCCAGTTACTGGTGTCATCTCTCATTGACCAGCACTTGGGCCAACACTGTTGAACATCTTTATTCTCCCCTTCCAGGATGTAACACTGTGCACTTTCAGTGCCTTTGAGGATGATGGAGGCTTTTCATTCACATTGCTCGTAGGAAAAATATTTGACAAATTTGACAAAGGTGAGGGAGTGAGATGGGTGTCTGCAGCCTGCAGGGAAAGAGGAGCAGGTGTAGGATGATGTAGAGCACGATTCAATCTTGGTCAGGTCCTGGGTCCTCAGGAGGGGATGGATGGGTGTGGTATTATGAGGTCTCAGACACTCATAATCCAGTCAGAATCCTGTGGCTGTGAAGGGGCAGTGAGGTCAGTTCTGTCTTTGGAGGTGACAGCCCAGCAGCAGGGACATGGCTGGGAAAGAACCTCTGCCAAGGTACCCACAGGCCCTACCCAGGAAGAGGCCTTGGAGATGGGTTGTCATGTCCATCCCGCCTGAGAACATGACGGGACAGCAGCAGGAACATGGTTGTGTCTGTCAGAGAAGCTGAAAGGCCAGTAGCAGTCATTTGATTTAGAAGATCATTGTGAGGTCAGGTAAAAGACCACCAGAAGCCTAACGGGTTGGGTTCCCTGCATGAAGGGCAGATTCTGAGGTGGCTGAGTATTCCTTTGTAGAGGGAAAAAGCGGAGGAGAGAAAAAAATATCACAAAGTGCAACTTGGAAGGTGAGGACTGGATATCAGGAGGACGAAAATTCACGGTAAAGGCAGTGCTGTGATGCGAGAGGTCACCCAGAGGGAGCTGGATCAGCCCATGGTTTGTGTTCCAAAGAGCAGCCAGTGAGAGTGCAGACACAGCAGTGAAGGTGCAGAAATGCTGGGGTGAGAGCAGGTGGGGAAGCGAGATGGGTGTCTGCAGCCTGCAGGGAAAGAGGGGCAGGGGTAGGACCGTGTAGAACAGCCTGTGGTGGAGATGGCAAAGGGCGCTGGCAAGGCTGGAAGGGACCCACAGAACCCAGGTCTCTGTCCCCTTGGCCATGGCAGTTGTCTCTGCCACTGAGGCCCAGGAGAAGCCATGTTGTCCTCATGGCACTGGGGCCTCGTTGCCTCCTTGCAGCCCCGTGGGGAAGCTGGAAGTTGTTGTCCCAGTGTTGTCCTTCCCTTGGCCTTGCACACCCACATCCCACGGTCCCAGGAAGAGCCCTGAGCCGTGTGTGAGGGACAGGATCCCCCTTCCCATTGCCTGGAGGTCATGATTTCTCCTTTCTGCTTCAGAAAGCAAACCAATGGGTTTCTCAGCATCAGAGCTGAAGAAAAGACTCAAAGTAGACCGCATGGTGGCTTCAGCTTCCTCACAAGGGAAGAAGAGAGGGAAGGTACTGATCTCTTCTCTCTGGTGACCAATGACAGAACACAGGGGAATGGCAGAAGATGAGCCAGGGGAGGTTCAGGTTGGACATGAGGAAAAGGTTCTTCACCCAGAGGTGCTGGACACTGAACAGGCTCCCAGGCAGGTGTCACGGCCCCAACCTGACAGTGTTCAAGAAGAGACTGGACAACGTCCTCAGACACACGGGGTGAACTGTGGGGTGTCCTGTGCAGGGACAGGAGTTGGATTCGATGATCCTCGTGGGTCCTTCCGGCTCTGGACATTCTATGATTCTATTACGAGGTCAAATGTCCGTGTTTCCATTGTACAGATGAGATGTAAACATACACATCATGTGCATGTCCACTGTGTGCATGTGGTGAGATGAACCCAAGGGAGCACAAATGCTGTCAGCTATTCCTTGGGGTGCCATAAAGGTCAGTGGGACAGAGATGGTGTTCAGGGGTCTCTTCCAACCTGTGCTATTGTAGGATTCCATGAATCTTTTCCCTGGAGAGATCTTTCATGTCAGAATAGACAGAGGAAGAAGAAAATAAAAATCAGAGGCAGAAGCAGAGATATAAAATCACCAGAGTAAATACAGCAGTTCCTCTCAGGAACGTTTCTCCACTCAAACCCTTGATAGGAAATCTATTGGATACATTTGATGAAAGCAGCTAAAGTCTATCTGCTCACACACTGGACCACAAGGAGGGTGATGGCTCTGTACGATGCCATGTGGTCACTCGTGTCTCAGGAACTCAGTAGGAAGCCAATGGCTGTGGAGGGGACTGTGAGGTCACTTCTGCCTCTGCAGGGGATAGGCCAACAGCAGGAACATGGCTGGGAAAGGACTGTGAGGTCACCCATACCAGACAAGCAATCGGGCCCAATCCGCATGGCTTTGTGAAAGGCAGGTCCTGCTTGACCACCCTGATCTCCTTCTATGACAAGGTGACCGGCTGAGCAGGTGAGGGAAAATCTGAATCCACCACACAGGCTGTGGGTGTTGTGTCCTTAGACTGCAGTAAAGCCTTTGACACCGTATCCCACAGCATCTCCTGGAGAAGTTGCAGCTCATGGCCTGGATGGTGTGTCTGCGATGGGTAAAGAACTGGCTGGAGGGCTGGGCCCAAAGGGTTCTGGTGAACGGAGCCAAATCCAGTTGGCGGTTGGTCTGGAGTGGTGTTCCCAAGGGTTCAGTACTGGGACCAGTTCTCTTTTATCTCTTTATGAATAATCTGTATGAGGGAATCGAGTGCACCCTCAGTAAGTTGGCAGATAACACCAAGTTGTGTGGGAGTGTTGATCTGCTGGAGGGTAGGAAGGCTCTACAGAGGGATCTGGAGCTCCTGGTTCATTAGGCTGAGGCCATTTGTCTGAGGTTTAACACGGCCATGTGCCAGTTCCTATACTGGGGTCATAACAACTCCCTGTAACACTACAGGCTAGGAAGAGAGTGGCTCGAAAACTGCCTGGTGGAAAAAGACCTGGGGGTGTTGATCGAAAATGACTGAACATGAACCAGCATGTGCCCAGGTGGCCAAAAAGGCCATTGGCCTCCTGGCTTACATCAAGAATAGTGTAGTAAGCAGAACCATGGCAGTAATCATCCCCTTGTACTCGACGATGGTGCGGCCACAACTCGAATCCTTGGTTCAGTTTTGGGCCCGTTGCTACAGGAAAGACCTTGAGGTGCTGCAGTGAGTGCAGGGGAGAGGGACAAGGCTGTTGAGGGTCTGGAGCACAAGTCTGGTGAGGAGCATCTTAGGTACCCAGGGTTGTTATAGCGTGGAGAAAAGGAGACTGAGGGGAGACATTTCTGATCTCTATAACTATCTGAAAAGAGGTTGTAGCACTAAGGGTGTTGTTTTTCTCCTGTGTAGCAAGTGACGGAATGAGAGGAAATAGCCTCAGGCTGTGTCAGAGAAGGTTCAGAATTTATATTAGGAAGCATTTCTTCATGGAAAGGGTTGTGAAGCAGTGGAACAGGCTGCCCAGGGAAGTGGTTGAGTCACCATTCTTTGTTCCTTAGCACAGCTTCTAGGAGGATCTGTGCCACGATCTTCCCAGGCACAGGTAAGAGGCTGACAGGTCAGTAGCTTTCATGGTCCTCCTTTCTACAGCAGAGAAACACTGCCACACAGCACAGCTTGGAACGTGGAGACTGGACACGAGGAGGAAGAAATGTCACCCAAAGGGCAGTGCTGTGGTACGAGAAATCATCCGGAAGGAGCATGAGATCAGTCCATGTCCTTGTGTTTCCAGGAACAGAGCATGAGAGTGCAGACACATCAGTCAACGTATGGAAATACCAGGGTGAGAGCAAGGGGAGGAAGGGAGATGGGTGTCTACAGCCTGCAGGGAAACAGAAGCAGCTGTGGGACAGTGTAGGACAACCTGTGGTGGAGATGGCAAAGGGCACTGGCAAGGCTGGATGTCACCAAGAGAACCCAAGACTTCATCCCCTTGGCTATGGCCATTGCCTCTGCCACCAAGGCCTGTGAGGAGACATGTTGTCCTGAGGCACTGGGGCACCTCATGGCCTCCTTGCACACCCCCAGGAAGGCTGGGAGCTGTCACACCATTGTCCTTCACTCAGCACCACACAGCCCACATCCCCCTGGCCCAGGAAGAGCCCTGAGCGATGTGTGAGGGACAGGATCTGCCTTCCCAGGGGCTGGGGGTCAGGCCTTGGCCTCTCTGCTTCACCCAACAAAACCAGGCTTTTCTCAGCACCTCAGCTGCCTGCACATTTCCCTTTGTTTATCTGCCACCATGGCCTCCAATCCTCTGCTCTAACGAGTCCCTGGGGAGGCTTTGCTGGTACTTGCCCTCAGTGAAACTCATTAATACTTCAAGGTACTCAGTACTTTATTCTTCTGACTTTGTCTCTTTGTGTAATTTCCTTTTAGCCTTGTACAGTTAATTAAAGAGTTTTCCTAGTCTAGTTACAGAGAATTATTTCAAAAGCCTTGTAATAAAATTATTTTTCTTTTTTAGTAAAGTGTATAATTTATTATTTTCAGTGTGGAGAAGAGGTGATTGCAGCATTGATGCTGATCTAGGGTCTCTCCTATGTTCTAGAGTCTTCTCCTGCAGCCTCACCTGCAGCACTCTTTGCAGGGCTGGGTGCCACAGTATTAACAAGATATTATGTGCTAGAGAGTGTCCAGAAGAGGCTATGAACTTATTGCAGGGTTTGGAGGGGAAGCCGTATGAGGAGTGGCTGAAGTCACTTGTTTTCTTCAGCCTGGAGAAAACTGAGAGTTGAGCTCATCATGGTCTACAGCTTCCTCACAAGGGGAGGAGGAAGGGCAGGCATTGAACTCTTGTCTTTAGTGACCAGTGACAGGACCCGAGGGAATGGCAGGAAGATGATCTGGGGGAGGTTTAGTTTGCACATTAGGATAAGGTTCTTCACCCAGAGGTGCTGGACACTGAACAGGCTCCCCAGGGAGGTGTCACGGCCCCAACCTGACAGTGTTCAAGAAGAGACTGGACAACGTCCTCAGACACACGGGGTGACCTGTGGGGTGTCCTGTGCAGGGACAGGAGTTGGACTCCATGAGAGTGGTCAGCAGAATTGCTACTTTGGCCTTCCGAAAGGCAGACTTTGATCTGTTCAGAAGGCTGGTTGGCAGAGTCCCTTTGGAGGCAGTCCAGAAAGACAACGGACTCCAGGAAGGCTGTTCTCTCTTCAGGAAGGTGATCTCAGAGGCGCAGGAGCAGCTGTGCCCTTGTGCCAGAAGGCGAGCTCTAGGGAAGAATTTGCGGCCTGGCTGAACAGAGCTGCGGATGGAACTTGGGAATAAAAGGAGAATGTATAACCTTTGGAATAAGTGGCAGGAGACTCAAGGGCACTACAGGGATGCTTTAGCTCGGCCCAAAGAGTTGTGTTGAAAGAAGACAAATTGAGTTGGTGACCGATTATGAGTGGTGTCCTCAGGGCTCAGTATTGGGGTCAGTTGTGTTTAATCTTTTTATCAGTGGTCTGGATGAGAGGATCGAGTGCACCCTCAGTAAGTTTGCAAATGACACGAAATTGGGTGGGAGTGTTGATCTGCTGGATGGTAGGAAGGCTCTGCAGAGGGATCCGACTGGCTGGAGGGTTGGGCTGAGGCCACTTGTATGTGGTTCAGCAAGGCCAAGTGCCGCATCCTGCACCTGCGTCAGAACAAGGCAACGCTACAGTCTCAGGGAGAGTGGTTGGAAAGCTGCCTGGAAGTGAGGGACCTGGGGTGTTGATTGGCAGCAGCTGAACATTAGCCAGTGTGTGCCCAGGTGGCCATCAGCCTCCTGGCTTCTTTCAGGAATAGCGTTGCCAGCAGGACTGGAGAAGTGATCATTCCCTCACACTTGGCACTGGTGAGGTCACACCTTAAATGACAAGGAAGACATTGACGTGCAGGAGAAAGATCAGAGGAGGATGACAAAGCTGGTGAAGGGGCTGGAGCACAAGTGTGATGGGGAGCAGTTGAGGGACCTTGGGGGATTGAGTCTGGAGAAAAGAAGGCTGAGGAGAGACCTTATCACTCTCTACAGCTATCTGAAAGGAGGTTGGAGCATGGAGGGTGTTGGTCTCTTCTCCCAAGTATCAAGTGACAGGATAAGAGGAAATGGCCTCAGGGTTGCCAGGGGAGGTTCAGATTGGACAGTGGGAAACATTTCTTCACCGAGAGGTTTTGAAGCAATGGAACAGACTGCTCAGAGAGGTGGTAGAGTCACAATCACTGAAGGTGTCTAAAAGACAGATAGATGAGGTTCTTAGGGACATGGTTTAATGCCAGGTTTAGGTTATGGTTGGACTTAATGATCTTGAGGATCTCTTCCAACCACAATTTTTCTATGATTCTATGATAAGTCAGTTTTGGTATTTTCTTTCTCAGAGGACCATGCAACCTCCCTGAGAGCCAGGACTTTTCTGAGGTGTTGGAGAGATGTCTCACGGTCACACCAGCCAGTTCCACCAGCACCTGTCTGTCCCTTACCGCACCAAAAGTTTTCTCTATGTTTCAACCTTCCAGGTGAGTTTCTGGGACACAGCAAATGCTGTCCAGGTCCTCTGGGCCTGTTCAGAATAGAGCAGGAGGCCAACATGTTGACGGGCTCTCTGTGCACCTCAAAGCTTTCCTGACCATTTTTCTCAATGCCTCACTTGTACCCAACCTTTCTGGTCCTTAAGCTGTGGATGAGGGGATTGAGCAGGGATGTGGGGATGGTGTAGAAAAAAACCTGTGTCAAACTGTCTCAAGAGGGCTGTTCTGGGCATCCCGCAGTCAAGGATGAGGGTGCTGTAGAAAACAGTGGCACTAGTGAGGTGAGAGGAACTGGTGGAGAAGGCCTTCTGTCTGTCTACACTGGGATAGAGAGCAGTGATGCATTCATGCGATGCCCATGTGAACAGGGAGGGGACAAATGGCTCTAAAATACAAATGGTACATGCGAGAGTTGCAGGAAATAATCCTATCACGTCTGTGAGCAGAGATGGTTCCGCTGTCAGCCACAAAACTGGGCAGTAGCTGGGTCCGGGTGGTGGAGCTGTATCGCGTCTCCAGGGAGGTCACACTGACCTCGGTTAAGGAAGCACATCCCAGTGCTCCATTCAGGTGGTTTCTTGGGGAAGTCACTTTCAACATGAAATGACCTTGATACACCACCCCACAGGCCTCCATGGCCCCCACACGAATAGCTGATGGCATTTGTGCTCATTTGGGTTCATTTCTCCCCACACAGGATGTGGATGCTCACATGTCCCCTCAGTGCACACCTGGACTTCTGACCTAGTCATCTGGTGTCCTTCCATGGGGGGAAGAACAAGTTCTCTGAGCTGTGGTGAGAGGACAGTGATCAAAATGGTGGCTGCAAGAGGCAACAGCCCCAGGCTGGCACCTGGCAGCATGACAGACTGTTTCCAGGTCTCTCTTGCACACACACTGTGTCCTGCTCTTCTCCTGGGACATCCCATCTCCCACAGAGCCTTTGCCCAAGGAGAGCACACCTGCACTGGCCTGGCTGCCATTCCTGCCCCCTGTCGCCACGCTCCCCACAGCTCCGAGTTGGGGTTTTGCTCTGTAGATCAAGTGGGCGGTGGTGCCCGGGCTGTGGTGACTCTGCGGGGCCATACTGGTCAGGCTGGGAGGCAGCCCCCGCTGATGGTGGTCACTGCCACTAACAACCTCCCACACAAACACTTGGGTGGCCATGGAGGGTGCTCAGAGGGACCCTGCCTTATTCACCATCTGTGTGGGTGCTGGCCACCAACAAGCAACACCTGAACAACCAGCCTGAAGACCCTCAAAAGCCACACTGGGATCCTGATCCCATCACACTGAGTCCACAGAGAAACAAGCAAAGCAACGAGCATCTTCAGACTCTATTCGTTAGGCATGTTCTTTGAAACAGCTCTGGAAGAAGATCTAAACCTTCAGGCACTGTACTAAGGAGATGACCTTGCTGATGGACATGCTGTTCTGAGGCCAGCTCTGTCACAGCAGTGCCCATTGCCTGTCCTGGTCACAGCACTGACACACAGCAGGACGGTGACCAAGCCTTGGGAGCGCTCAGGCCTTGCACCAACACAAGGGCTGAGAAGGAGAGTGTGGGAGTGGAAAGAGAAGGATTCTGGAAAGAACAAGGCTGGTGCTTCCTGGCAGAGCTGCTCTGCTGGGACTGTTTGCTCCATCTTTCCACACAGAGGAAAGACCTCAGACAAACATTTCAACGCAGGGACATTTATTTTGATTAAATACACAGAGAGCAAGACTTCTCATTTACAAGGTCTATGACTTGAACTATAAATGTGGACAGAGAATTAGAAGTGGGATGATTAATGACATCTCTTTGTGGGCAATATTATCACAGTTTAAAAAGCAAACCAATCTATCCTTGTTCAAACTCCAAACAATCATCTACAACTACAAACTATAAAAAAGACAGGTTGGATCTGTCATGGTTTTGTCATAAGTGATATGCAGAAGATGGAATGTTTAATGCCTTTGAAGAGAATCCAGTGATCAGTTTCTTCAGGGCATCCTTGAGCTCCCGGTTCCTCATGCTGTAGATGAGGGGGTTCACTGCTGGAGGCACCACCGAGTACAGAACAGACACCACCAGATCCAGGGATGGGAAGGAGATGGAGGGGGGCTTCAGGTGGGCAAACATGGCAGTGCTGACAAACAGAGAGACCACAGCCAGGTGAGGGAGGCAGGTGGAAAAGGCTTTGTGCTGTCCCTGCTCAGAGGGGATCCTCAGCACGGCCCTGAAGATCTGCACATAGGACACCACGATGAACACAAAACACCATAGGTCCAAAAAGACACTGACCACTAGAAGCCCAAGTTCTCTGAGGTAGGTGTGTGAGCAGGAGAGCTTGAGGATGTGGGGGATTTCACAGAAGAACTGGCCCAGGGCATTGCCCTTGCACAGTGGCAGTGAAAATGTATTGGCCGTGTGCAGCAGAGAATAGAGAAACCCAGTGGCCCAGGCAGCTGCTGCCATGTGGACACAAGCTCTGCTGCCCAGGAGGGTCCCGTAGTGCAGGGGTTTGCAGATGGCAACGTAGCGGTCGTAGGACATGATGGTGAGAAGATAAAACTCTGCTGAAGCTAAAAAGACAAACAGAAAGAGTTGTGCAGCACACCCTGCATAGGAAATGACCCTGGTATCCCACAGAGAGTTGGCCATGGACTTGGGGACAGTGATGGAGAGGGAGCCCAGGTCGAGCAGGGCGAGGTTGAGCAGGAAGAAGTACATGGGGGTGTGGAGGTGCTGGTCCCAGGCTATGGTGGTGATGATGAGGCCGTTGCCCAGGAGGGCAGCCAGGTAGATGCCCAGGAAGAGCCAGAAGTGCAAGAGCTGCAGCTCCCGTGTGTCTGTGAACGCCAGGAGGAGGAACTGGGTGATGGAGCTGCTGTTGGACATTTGCAGCCTCTGGGCATGAGGACCTGTGCAAGGAGGAAATGACAGTGACAAGTTAGGGGAGACTTCTCTGAGGAAAATAAACAGGCTGTTTCTCATGGAAAACCCACTCCCTGATGGAGGGATGTTTCTGCTCATTCTCTCATTCTACCAACTGAATAAAACCAGTTCATTACAGTTTAAGCTTGGGCAGCTTGGGCATCTCGTTTCCATGAACACAGTTCTGGGGCAAGATCTGCTGAGCTGGTGTCAGAACAAAAACTGACCCATACTGCCACCCCAACCCCAGAGAGCAAGAGCACCAGGGACAGGTGGAGAAACAGGGAAGGACACTGCAGTGCTATTAGAAAACAAAGCAAGGACAGAAAGGCAGACGGGCATGCTGTGGAACCTTCACCTTACCCAGCTGTGCTGCTGCCACTTACGTAATGACACTGTAGAGCAAGTAGGTTTAGGACCTTTTTTGTGTACCACGTTCCAGGAACCCTTCACCTGGAGGTCCAGCTGCTGAGGTGGAGACTCGTGACCTGGACCCCATGGCTCTGGGGCAGAGGCTCTGCTGGGGAGGACAGGAGACCAGGGGTTGCACTGGGAAATGTGTTTGCACTCGAGAGGATGTGACAGAAGTTCCTAAATCCTGTCCCCAGCATTTCTGGTAGCAGTTAACTCTTCCTGCCCATGGCTGTGCTGCCTGCAGCTGTGTCTCTGTCCCTGGATCTGCTCCCTGTCAGTGTCACAGACCCTGTCCCACCCGCTGTGTGCTCAGCTCTGTCCTGCTCACACCTCCTGGCACTGCCCAGGGGCAGCTCTGTGTGTGCAGGGGCTCAGGAGCAGCTCAGACAAGTCCTAACGAGAACTGGGGTCTCAGTGTCCTCTCCAAAGCAGAGAAATAAATCCCCACCTCCCACAGCACACCCGGCCAACCAAGAGTGGAAAACTGAAAGCACAGACTCCTTCCGTTGCAGCTGTTCCTCTCTTGATGTCGTTGTTCAGAAGAACCCTCTGTCATGTCTGTGCGGTTGATCTGGAGCTCTGAGAAGCCCTGACCCACACAGCACCCTTCAACCCCACAAGGTCCCTGCCTGCCCTGCCGGGGTTCGCTCTTCCACCCACAGCTGCTGCCATGGGATCTCCGTGGGCAGGCTGAGCGCTGACCCTGGCAGGCGGCAGAGTCCCTGCCCCAGCACAGCCCTGGGGTGCAGGGACCCTGCTCTGCAGGACAGCCCTGGGAACCCCTGGGTGCACAACTTGCTTCTCAGATTTTTGAAGTTGCTGAAAAAGATGTCTGTCCTTACAGATGCCACCAGCTGTGCCCGTGCCAGTTTTAGGAGATGCCTCCAGGAGCTACAGCTGCATTGCCCTGCACCCAGAGACTTACCATGGCAAGGGCTGCAAAGGTTTCTCCTCCAGTGAGCTCTCAGTCATCCTCCCAATCCTGACCACCTTTAATCTCTCTCTGCCTTGCTCGTCTCCCTGAGATCCCCAGGCAGAGCCCTCAGCCCTGCTGCGTGTGCAGAGGAGCTGCTCCTGGGCAGAGCTGTCTCTCTGCAGCGCTGCCGCTTGCCAGGAGCTTCCTCTGTCCCAGGAGCCCAGCCCAGCTCAGCAGCACAGGAGAAGCCCAAGACACTTTAACGACCCTTCTGGTGGGTTTGGTGCTGAGTCCATGAACCTCAGACCCTGAGGGGAAGCTGATGAAACCTCTCAAGAAGTCAGATGCAAACTCCAAAGTTTCTTGCAATGTTAATGAGTCCCACTGAGGGACACTACTGAGGAACTGACCCCAGGGTCTGGTTAGAGAAGAAAACGGGATGCAGTGACAACAGGTCAGGAAAAGCAAGGTGAAGTTCTCTTAGATGCTGAGTAAACCTGTGTGTGTTTCATTAATCAAAGGGACAAGCCCTGACCCCCAGCCCTGGGAAGGCAGATCCTGTCCATCAATGTTGCCCAGTACCCTTCCTGGACAGTGTGATGTGGGGCTGTGCAAGGCCAAGGGCAGGACTGTGGTCCCACACCTCCCAGGTTCCTGGCTGGGGACAAGGAGGCCATGAGGCCCCTGTGCTGGAAGGACAAGGTGTCTCCTCACAGGCATCAGAGGTGCAGACAACAGCCGTAGCCAAGGGGAGAAGGAGGTCATGTCTGTTGGGGGCTTTCAACCTCTTTACATCCCGTGATCATCTCCACCACAGCTTGTCCTGTGCTGTGGCATCCCCTGCACCTGTTTCCCTGCAGGCTGCAGACATCCCCCCTGCTGCCCCACCTTGCTCTTGTCTGAGCATCTTCCTCCCTTTGCTGAGATCTCTGCATCCTCCCCAGCTGTTCCTTGAAGCACAAAGCCTTGGGCTGATGCAGACTCCCTCTGCTGACCTGCTCCACCACAGCACTGCCCTTCCAGTCACATTCCTTTCTGCTCATCTCCAGCCTGGACCTCTCCAGCTGCACTTTGTGCCATTATTTCTTTCCCATGCTCTTTCCCAGTATGCAGAAAACCTCCACCACCTCTGAAACCACCCTTCAAGCACTCTCAGGCTACTCCAGCACTGCTGCAGCCTCCCCAGCGCTGCTGGGTCAAAGCCGCCCAGGTCCCTCATCATCCCACACCATGTGCACAAGGTGCTGAACCTGCCTTGGCAGAGCCCTGCACTCTCCAGTTCCTCCCTGCTTCTCCAAACTGGGAAGCCGCACACTGGCACACCCCCGTGTGTGTGGGGTCACACCAGTGCTGAACCGAATGGGATGAGAACTCCAGGTGGCTGGGTCCCCACGCTCCTCCTCATGCAGCCCCGTGTGCAGCTGCCTTGTTCATGGTGAGCGTGCACCACGGGCTGGTGTGGGGACCTTGGAGTGCCCAGGCCCTTCTCCTCAGGGTCACTGCTCAGCGTGTCAGGTCCTGCTCTGTCCTGATGGATGGGGTTATTGTCCCACCCTGATACAGCACTGGTAACTTCTCTTTGTACAACTTCAGAGCTTTCTGCTGGTTGAATACCAGATATTCACAAGGTCTGGACTCTCCCTGGACTGAAGCTCCGTTTGCTCAGCTGTTAATGTTTTCATGCAGATGGTTTATCCTGATAAGGGTTTCTCTCCTAAGATAACAGGATAAGGAGCTACAGGACACTACAAATACCATCTCCTGGAGAAACTGTGGGGTCTTGGGGGTCTGTTACTCACAATGTCAGAGATCTGGACTCACAGGGGTAGATTCTCCTCTTGTGAGAGAACAGCAGGAATGCATGAAATTCAGCCTGGGGACAGACAATGTCAGCTGAAGGTTGAGGAGTCAGCATGAGAGGGCAGAACAACATGGGCAATGTTGTGGTGACTGGACATCAGCTACTGACTCACTGATGAGGAAGAGAAAATACATGAGGCCTCCTTCAAGACAAATGAAAGAAGCATCATGTTGTCAGGGCGGTGTCCTCGTATCAGACGTGAGATATCCAATATCTGCAAGGTACCAGCCGTCCAGGAGGGGTTGGAGCTCATTGACAGCATCTTCCTGACATGGGTGACTGAGGAGTCAGTGAGGTGAGGTGCCCTGTGCGACTTCACACTTACAAACCACAAAGAGTTGATCAGGATGGAACAGTCAGGGATGGGAAAGGGGAGCTGAGGCTCCTGGGAGATGATCACAAGGCCAAGAGCAGGATTTCAGGAGAGCAAGCTTTGGCCTGCTGAGGGACCTGCTTGGGTCCTATGGGATATGACCTTGGTGTCTGCAGTGCTTTTCTCTCACATTTCCTCCCTCCTCTATCCCACCTGCTGTTGTGCAGCGTTTTTTACCCTTTCTCAAATACAATATCCCAGCGGTGCTGCCAGCATCACTGAGTGGCTCAGATTTGGCAAGGAGTGGGTCCATCTTGGAGCCAGCCGAAATGGGCTCTGTCTGACGTTGGTCAAACTCCTGTTATCTTCTCAGAGAGGTGGAACTGTGGCACATCCACACCCACCCCAGTTCTAAGACTTCGCCATGTAAATCCTGCTAGATGTTACAAACTACTTGATCATAGAGAAGAAATGGAAAACATCTTCTGTCAGCAGCCTTAGGATGTCTCCAGGCAATTAGCAGGTTCCTATGGGGAACTTTAGTTTCCTTGACATTACCTGGCCAGGCAAAGCTGCAGGTGCCACCAGTTCAAACGATCTTGGGCCAACATATGAAGATTTCTGCCTGGTGGGCCAAGAAGAGAGATGCTCGCCTAGATCTGGTATGGAATGAAGAAGGAAGAGCTGGTGAGGGATGTCAACATCAGTGTCCACCTTGGCTGTTGTGACCAGGACACAGGGGGTCCCAGACACCAGAGAGGAGGGAGGAAGGCCAGCAGCAGAGCACAGGCTGGTGGGCTCCAGAGGAGAAGACTTTGACATACTGGGGGATGGTGGGCAAAGTAGGAAGTAGGTCTGGAAGTAGGAAGTAGGTCTGAAGGGTGAAGGAGCTCAGGAAATCTGATCAGACTTACAGGGCAGCCTGCTCCGAGCAAAGAATTTTCTCTCCAAGTGCTCATGAAAAGAAGTATTTATGTCATTGAGGGTGCTTGTCTGAATTGATGGAGCTCCAGGGCAAAAAGGCAGCACACAGAAGGTGGGAACAGGGGAAGCTGCAAAAGAAGAAATTTATATCATGGATGTAGGAATAATGGCAAAGATTCCCTGGGCTTGATTCTTGAATGGGAGTCTGAGGGCAGCAAGACGAGCTGACATTGCTTCATTTGCAGTAAAAGAACAGACACCCTGTCTAGATCATGGGTCTGCTACTGAACTTCGTAAGAGTAGAATCAGACAGGACTGAGGTTCTTCATGGCTTCTTTGCCTCCATCTTTTTCAGCAAGGTTTCCTGGGACTTTATTCCTAAAGGAGAACACCCAGGAGTGGATGGGGCTCAAGTCAGGGGTGACCTGAACAAACTCAGACACCATTACAGAACAGGAGATGGGTCACTTGACCAGGTCCTTGAACACAAGTATCACTGTGCTGTGTCACCTGAGATTCCCAGGAACACCTTCTGGTCCAGAGGAGTATGACTCCTCTTGAGGTGTCCTGGCCTGTCTCCTCACTCACATGGTGATTTAGGCACCCACTTTTCCATTATATTCAGTCTTTATCAGGAGACGTTCCAGAACAATACGAACATGAAACTGCTGAGACCACCTGCTCTGGAAAGGGAGGGAAGGGTGAGCATGGAAGGAAACAGGAGAAATGTGGCTTTATTTTATTTTAATGCTCTCTGTATGGCTATTCCTGAAATCTCTCTAATCATCCACACCAGACTTGAAACCTTTAGGAAAATGCTGCACAGAACCTTGCCTTATAAGAGCATTTTCGATGTTCATGAGCCCTCTGCTGCCATGATCCTGAACTGCAGCTACTGAAACAATGAACAAACCTCTCATGAAGTTAAAGGCAGAAACAAACCCCAAGTTTCTGAGGGTGTTTGGGACCCCACGAAGGGCCATCACTGACACAGCTGTGAAGGAAACAACCAGTGCAGGTCCCTGTCACTGGAGGCTGGTGAAGGAAAGACTTGGAGACACTGGTTACAGGTGGTGAGGACCATGTGGAGGTGGTTCTGATGCCATGTCAGCCCTTGATGCTTGTTCATCACCAGAATGGCTGAGCTCTGACCCCTGGCACCTGGTAGATCTTTCTCAAATGTTTTCCAAGGCTTTTCCTTTGGTCAGTGTGAGTGTTTCGTGTTTTGTGGGTGAGTTTTATGTCAAGTACTGTTGCTTTAACTGCAAGGCTCTGGTTTTCTGTGAAGTTGTAAGTGCCTGTGAGTTCCTCACAACTCATCCAGCTTCTTTCATATGCCTGGCAATGGTCACCAATCACCTCAATGTCCCAGTCCCAAACTTGCTTGAATCCTCTGTTCGGATCCATACCCATCACTGGAGTGGGTCCATCTTGGAGCCAGCTGAAATCAGCTGACACTGCTTCATTTCCAATAAAATAACAGACAGGGTGAATGTGGAACTGCTGGTGAACTTCATAAGAGTAGAATCAGACAGGACTCAGGTTCTTCATGGCTTCTTTGCATCTATCTTCGTCAGCAAGGTCTCCTGGGACTTTGTTCCTGAAGGCAGGAGTCTGGAGAACACCCAGCAGTGGATGGGGCTCAAGTCAGGGGTGACCTGAGCAAACTCAGACACCATTACAGAACAGGAGATGGGTCACTTGACCAGCTCCCTGAACACAAGTGTCACTGTGCTGTGGCACCTGAGATTCCCAGGAACACCCACCTCTTGGCCCAGAGTTGTGTGATTCCTCTTGAGGTGTCCTGGCCTGTCTCGTCCATCAAGTGATGCTTTAGGCACCCACTTCTCTGACACATTCAGTCGTTATCAGGAGATTCTCTAGATCCATATTTATTGGAGATTGTGGATACCAGCTGTTCTGGAAATGAGGGTTTTGGGAGGGGGACGGAAATATTAGAGATTTGACTTTATTACTCTTTATTATGGAAATGCTCATTGCTTGGCTACAATTCTGAAATCTCTGAAATCATCCACACCAGACTTCAAGTCTTTAGGAAAGTGCTGCACAGAGCCTTGTCTTGTAAAGGCATTTTGGATGTTACTGAGCCCTCTGCTGCCATGATCCTGAACTGCAGGTACTGAAAGAATGAACAAACCTGTCATGAACTGAAGGACGGAAATAAACCCCAAGTTTCTGAGGGTGTTTGGGATCCCACAAAGGGCCATTGCTGACACAAGCAGTCCCTGTCCCTGGAGACAATGGTCAGAGGTGGTAAAGGCAATGTGGAGGTGGTTCTGGTGCCCCGTGAGCTGTTGATGTTTGTTCATCATCAGAATGGCCAAACCCTGACCCCAGGGCCAGACAAAGGAGACCCTTTCAGTCAAATGTTTCTCAGGCTCTGCCTGTGGTCACTGTGAGTGTTTTGTGTTTTGGGGTGGGCTTTATGTCAAGTGTTGTTGCTTTAATTGCAAGGGTCTGGTTTTTTGTGGAGCTGCAAATGCCTGTGAGTTCCTCACAACTCATTCAACTTCTTTCATACACCTGGCAATGGTCACCAATCACCTCAATGTCCCAGTCCCACAATTGCTTGAATCCTCTGTTTGGATCTATACCCATCACTCCAGGAGGTTCATTCATCCACCAGGCTCATGGATGATTCCTGAGGACCATCCAAGTGTGGGCAGTGTAAGAGAGGAGCAGAGCAGGGTCAGCTCATGGGCCATGACTGAGCACAGCCACCCCAGCAGCAGCCGTTCCCCATCTCCCAGGCACAGCCATGCCCACAGGATGGAAATGTCACTGCCATACATGAGTAGCCCAAGAGAGGCCTTTCTTCCTTCCATATTCCCAGGAAAATCTTCCTCCTGTTCCTCCTCCACCTGCAGACATCAACTGCTTTCCATTTCTGGGCTCAGACATGGATGGAAGTGTTCACTGAAGCCATCGGCCATCTCATTGCTTCTCCCTGACATGCCCTGACCCTCTCCCACACCTACACATGGCCAATCACAGCTGCTCAGGGCCTCCCACTCTTCAGAAGAGGCCTTGAGCTTCTTGGTTCTTCCTGGTGCTTGTTATAAACTTCCTCGCTCTCTCCAGAGTTCATGGTGAGCTTTCTTCTCCATAACAGCCCCTTTATGATCATGTCTTACTGAATGGTTGTCTTTGTATGATCATTTGTGCAGAAAGGGCAGTTACAGGACAGCACCCAATGTGTCAAAACTGATGCCGAGTGAAATGCCGTCAAGACCTGATGAGTTACCCCTGTGTCTGTGTCTCTCCTGGAAGGAGTCTGTCCAAAGAAGGGGATCCAGCTCCTGTCACTCTCTGCAGAGGCACATGAGCAGTGTCCGTGCACCTGGGGACAAAAAGGGTGACTTTTCCTAGACCACCCTTTTCCAAACTAAATGATTCTATGATGTTATGATTCCATTATTTGATTTGAAACCATTTCAATTCCCACTACCTGCAGCTTTCTTCAAGGGTGGTTGTTGTGTGGCACAACTGTCCTGGCTCTCCAGGCAGATTGGGCACAGGTTTGGTGCCTGCATTGGGAGTTTTTCCCTTCCTGGGGTAAAAGGCTGTTGAGGAGAGACAGTTGTAGAGATTTGGGTCACAGGGGTTTGAAGCAATCCTGTCAAACTCTGAGCAGGCTGAGCTTTGGAGCCAAGGGGCAACAGAGTTGGTCTCAAAGATATTTTTTGAATGGTGTTACTATCACTGATAACAGTAACAGAGAATTCCTTATTCATCGTTATGCTAATGAACTAAAGCTCTTTAATGTCCTTCCCAACAGTCATTCGCAATTCTCAGAACAGATGCTACATCTCAGTAGTTATCTTCTTCTATGAAGTTCTTAAAACAGTGCTTTCTCTCACTTCTACCTTTTTTAGCATTGAAAGAATACAACTCTTGGACAGAATTGCTCCCATATCATCCCTATTCCATACATTTTCTCCCTTCTTTTTCTGCTGTGAGGGGCAGGTGACATAGGGGAGTTCCTTCCTTTTTAGGCAAAGAAAGCCAAGGAACAGATCCCAGGTCAGTGCAAAGTCACCAAGGAAGCCAGAATCTTTATGTGGTGTGCACTGACACACACTGTCACCTGCATTTCCTGTCTCTGAAGACCCAACCGTGCAGCAGAGTCTGGAGTTCTGAGCTCCCTTCATCTGCCCTGTGTGACACGTGTAAAATGGAACTACCCCAGTCAAGAAGTTGGTTTTGATTCTTTCCAAGATGGTGCAGAGTGGCCTCAATGTGACACCGTCCTGCTGTCTCGGCTCCTGGGATGCTGCCCCTGCTGTCCCATGGACTGGAAAGGATTGTGTTAGTTCCAGTGACCCTGACTTGATCCCCATCCACTGCTGGTTGTTCTCCACATTCCTGTCTCAAATCACAGAGGATTGGGAGGCAGTAATTTCTCAGAAGAAAGATTCTTCCTTTCAGAGTGCTGGTAGGAAATGTATTTTGCTGAGTAACTGGACACAATTATGTATTTTCCTATATATTTACCAACACATATATATACTTCTTTTTCCTTATGATCACATAGAAAGACAGATAACACAGATCTCTGGAGATCACTGTCAACCTGGCCATCTAAACAGAGAACAGTTCATTTAAAGTTTTTCTCCTTCTTTCCTCCATCAGGCAAGAGTGGCCAACAGCTCCAGCAGGACTCACTCTGTGCCAAGAGTAAAAAGTGGCACTTACAGGCCATGGCAGTGGATTGTTTGGTGCCTTCGACTCTGTGCAAGACACAAAGATTATCTTTCTTAATGCTGGAGGCTTTGGTAGGAGAGAAATCTAGAGAACATTAAAAAAAAAAAAAAAAAGAGAGAAAAACAAACAAATGGAAGATGTAGAGTGAAGGGAATGTCTTCTTGCAACATGAAGTATGAAACGTTGTTGGTGTTTTAATTCTCCTTTCTTTGTTTTGAATACTTTAAATACCAGTGTTTTCAAAAGAGAGAAAACAGAGACTTCAGGATGTGCATGAAGAACAAGAGGAGAAGTTCTGATCTTCAACAACATTTCCCTTCTCAGCACTCTCTCTGTTATCTGTGCATCTGATCTCCCTCATCCTCCAGGTATTTCCTCCTGCCCTAACTAAACTGACCATGTTTGAAGTCCCATTTCCAGCAGCTGATCTGCACACAAGCACTTGCGATTGCTCTCTGGGTTTCCCTTCTTACTGTTTGATCACTCAGACACTTCTCAACAACCCAGTTGCTGCTTTCACCTTCAAGGAGTTAAAAGCTTCCTTGTCTTTCAGTAGTCTGTCTAATTCTGTCCTTAGACAAATCTTTTATTGTGTTTATTTTTAAATTTCCTTTCTCTCTACAACATTACTTGCATGGTTATGCCTTGGAGACAGTGAACCTCAGTGGTGGCAGTTTGTCCTTGTTGTACAGTTGAGGAGTGTGTTTTCTTTTAATCATGACTCTCATCAGTTGTATTTTGTTTGTTCAAAGGTAAAGCAAAGCCCCTGTTTGCTGTGTGCAGCCAGGTCTCCAAGGAGAGCAGGTGGGAGCTGGTGCAAAGGAGCCGGCACATCCAGCTGCAGACTGCAGTGGAGAAGTCTGGTGTAAGGAAAAGGGATGCAAGGCCCAGGGGGCCATGAGAGAAACGATGGGGCTGGGGAGGTGAGGAGCAAGGTTGTGCACATGGTGTGAGACCTCAGGGGACAGCTTCTCCAGCCAGTCCAGACCTGCTTAGGAGAGACCCTGGATCCACATCAGATAATGCTACGATCAGCTCTTCTCCAAACTGAACAGTAATGAAATACACTCTTTACAATAGAAAGACATTTTTGTCAGAAGCTTTTGAAATCTTTCTCCAGAATTACACCAAGAAAACTCTCTAATTAACTAGACAAGATTGGAAGACAATTATAAGAGGAGACATGGCTTGTTAGAGCTTTCTTCAGTGTAATGAGCCCCATGGTGCATTTGGTGCTGAGTCCTTGAACATTACTCAGGTGCTGAGAGGAGATTGCACAAACCTTTCCAGAAGTCAAAACCAGAAGAAAAAAGTACTAAGTACCTTGAAGTATTAATGAGTTCCACTGAGGGCAAGTACCAGCAGAGCCTCCCCAGGGACTCGTTAGAGCAGAGGATTGGAGGCCATGGTGGCAGATAAACAAAGGGAAATGTGCAGGCAGCTGAGGTGCTGAGAAAAGCCTGGTTTTGTTGGGTGAAGCAGAGAGGCCAAGGCCTGACCCCCAGCCCCTGGGAAGGCAGATCCTGTCCCTCACACATTGCTCAGGGCTCTTCCTGGGCCAGGGGGATGTGGGCTGTGTGGTGCTGAGTGAAGGACAATGGTGTGACAGCTCCCAGCCTTACTGGGGGTGTGCAAGGAGGCCATGAGGTGTCCCAGTGCCTCAGGACAACATGTCTCCTCACAGGCCTTGGTGACAGAGGTGTTGGCCATAGCCAAAGGGGACAAAGTCTTGGGTTCTCTTGGTGACATCCAGCCTTGCCAGTGCCCTTTGCCATCTCCACCACAGGTTGTCCTACACTGTCCCACAGCTGCTTCTGTTTCCCTGCAGGCTGTAGACACCCATCTCGCTTCCTCCCCTTGCTCTCACCCTGGTATTTCCATACGTTGACTGATGTGTCTGCACTCTCATGCTCTGTTCCTGGAAACACAAGGACATGGACTGATCTCATGCTCCTTCTGGATGATTTCTCGTGCCACAGTACTACCCTTTGAGTCACATTTCTTCCTCCTTATGTCCATTCTCCATGTTCCAAGCTGTGCTGTGTGGCAGTGTTTCTCTGCTGTAGAAAGGAGGACCATGAAAGCTACT
This sequence comes from Patagioenas fasciata, assembly GCF_037038585.1. Classification (NCBI taxonomy): domain Eukaryota; kingdom Metazoa; phylum Chordata; class Aves; order Columbiformes; family Columbidae; genus Patagioenas; species Patagioenas fasciata. Next base: position 2,476,113 of record NC_092530.1, read on the forward strand.
GACCTGTCTACCTCTTACCTGTGCCTGGGAAGATCATGGCACAGATCCCCCTAGAAGCTGTGCTAAGGCACAAAGAATGGTGACTCAACCATTTCCTTGGGCAGCCTGTTCCACTGCTTCACAACCCTTTCCATGAAGAAATGCTTCCTAATATCAATTCTGAACCTTCTCTGGCAGAAGCTGAGGCTATTTCCTCTCATCCTGTCACTTGCTACACAGGAGAAAAACAACACCCTCCATACTACAACCTCTTTTCAGATAGTTATAGAGATCAGAAATGCCTCCCCTCAGTCTCCTTTTCTTCAAGCTATAACAACCCCGGGTACTTAAGCTGCTCCTCAGCAGACTTGTGCTCCAGACCCTCAACAGCCTTGTCCCTCTCCCCTGCACTCACTCCAGCACCTCAAGGTCTTTCCTGTAGCAACGGGCCCAAAACTGAACCAAGGATTCGAGTTGTGGCCGCACCATCGTCGAGTACAAGGGGATGATTACTGCCATGGTTCTGCTTACTACACTATTCTTGATGTAAGCCAGGAGGCCAATGGCCTTTTTGGCCACCTGGGTACACGCTGGTTCATGTTCAGTCATTTTCGATCAACACCCCCAGGTCTTTTTCCACCAGGCAGTTTTCGAGCCACTCTCCTCCAAGCCTGTAGTGTTACAGGGAGTTGTTATGACCCCAGTCCAGGAACTGGCACATGGCCGTGTTAAACCTCAGACAAATGGCCTCAGCCTAATGAACCAGCAGCTCCAGATCCCTCTGTAGAGCCTTCCTACCCTTCAGCAGATCAACACTCCCACCCAACTTGGTGTCATCTGCGAACTTACTGAGGGTGTACTCGATTCCCTCATACAGATTATTCATAAAGAGATAAAAGAGAACTGGTCCAAGTACTGAACCCTTGGGAACACCACTCCAGACCAACCGCCAACTGGATTTGGCTCCGTTCACCAGAACCCTTTGGGCCCGGCCCTCCATCCAGTTCTTTACTCATCGCAGACACACCATCCAGGCCATGAGCTGCAACTTCTCCAGGAGATGCTGTGGGATACGGTGTCAAAGGCTTTACTGCAGTCTAAGGACACAACACCCACAGCCTGTGTGGCGGATTCACTCCCCACGACAGACTTTCCCTCATCTGCTCAGCCGGTCACCTTGTCATAGAAGGAGATCAGGGTGGTCAAGCAGGACCTGCCTTTCACAAAGCCAAGCTGATTGGGCCCGATTGCTCGTCTGGTATGGGTGACCTCACAGTCCTTTCCCAGCCATGTTCCTGCTGTTGGCCTATCCCCTGCAGAGGCAGAAGTGACCTCACCATCCCCTCCACAGCCATTGGCTTCTACTGGACTATGAGTTCCTGAGACACGAGTGACCACATGGCATCGTACCCAGTCATCATCCTCCTTGTGCTCCAGTGTGTGAGCAGGTAGACTTTAGCTGCTTTCATCAAATTTAGCCAATAGATTTCCTATCAAGGGTTTGAGTGGAGAAACGTTCCTCAGAGGAGCTGCTGTATTTACTCTGGGACATTTTACATCTTTGCTTCTGACTCTTATTATTTTTCTCTTCTTCCTTTGTCTGTTCTGACTTGAAAGAGCTCTCCAAGGAAAAGATTCATGGAATCCTACAATAGCACAGATTGGAAGAGACCCCTGAACACCATCTCTGTCCCACCGACCTTTATGGCACCCCAAGGAATAGCTGACAGCATTTGTGCTCCCTTGGGTTCATCTCACCACATGCACACAGTGGACATGCACATGATGTGTATGGTTACAACTCATCTGTACAATGAAAACATGGACTTTTGTCCTAGTATTTCATAGAGTCATAGTATGTCCTGAGCTGGAAGGATCCACAAGGATCATGGAGTCCAACTCCTGTCACTGCACAGGACACCCCACAGTTTACACCGTGTGTCTGAGGAAGTTGTCCAGTCTCTTCTTGAACACTGTCAGGTTGGGGCCGTGACACCTCCCTGGGGAGCCTGTTCAGTGTCCATCACCTCTGGGTGAAGAACCTTTTCTTCATGTCCAACCGGAACCTCCCCTGGCTCATCTTCTGCCATTCCCTTGGGTTCTGTCATTGGCCACTAGAGATAGGAGTTTGGTGCCTCCCCTTCTTCCTCCCCTTGTGAGGAAGCTGTAGCCACCATGAGGTCTCCTTTGAGTCTTTTCTTCAGCTCTGATGCTGAGAAACCCCTGGTTTTCTTTCTGAAGCAGAAAGGAGAAGCCATGACCTTCAGGCAATGGGAAGGGGGATTCTGCCCCTCACACACGGCTCAGGGCTCTTCCTGGGACCGTGGGATGTGGGTGTGCAAGGCCCAGGGAAGGACAACACTGGGACAACAACTTCCAGCTTCCCCATGGGGCTGCAAGCAGCCACCGAGGCCCCAGAGCCATGAGGACAACATGGCTTCTCCTGGGCCTCAGTGGCAGAGACAACTGCCATGGCCAAGGGGACAGAGACCTGGGTTCTGTGGGTCCCTTCCAGCCTTGCCAGCGCCCTTTGCCATCTCCACCACAGGCTGTTCTACACGGTCCTACCCCTGCCCCTCTTTCCCTGCAGGCTGCAGACACCCATCTCGCTTCCCCACCTGCTCTCACCCCAGCATTTCTGCACCTTCACTGCTGTGTCTGCACCCTCACTGGCTGCTCTTGGAACACAAACCATGGGCTGATCCAGCTCCCTCTGGGTGACCTCTTGCACCACAGCACTGCCCTTCCACTGACATTTCTTCCTCCCGATATCCAGTCCTCACCTTCCAAGTTGCACATGTCCCTGCTGCTGTCCCCTCATGTTCTCAGGTGGGATGGACGTGACAACCCATCTGCAAGGCCTCTTCCTGGGTAGGGCCTGTGAGCACTTAGGCAGAGGTTCTTTCCCAGCCATGTCCCTGCTGCCTGGCTGTCACCTCCAGAGACAGAACTGACCTCACTGCCCCTTCACAGCCACAGGATTCTGACTGGATTATGAGTGTCTGAGACACAACTGACCACAAAATACCACACTCATCCATTCCCTGCCTTATGGCTCAGGACCTGACCAAGACTGAAGCGTATTCTACACAGTCCTACACCTACTCCTCTTTCTCACAGGCTGCAGACACCCATCTCGCTTCCTCACCTTGTTCAAATTTGTCAAATATATTTCCTACTAACACTGTGAGTGAAAAGCACTCTTCACTGGAACTCCTGTACTTCCGGTAACATCTTCTGTATCTCTTCTTCTCCCCTTTCTTATTTTTTTTCTATATTTCCACCTATTCTCTCTCCTGAAACCTCTCCAAGGCAAAAAATCTTTCAAATCACAGAATAACTCAGGTTTGCAGAGAGCCCTTGTCTCACTCATCTTGTCTCACTCTCCTGAACAGGGCAGGTGAACCACGTCAGGTTGCTCAAGGCCTCCACCCAGGTTTGCATCATCTTCAAAGGCACTGGGAGTTCAATCAGTTACATCATAGGAGGGGAGAATAAAGATGTTCAACAGTGTTGCCCAAGTGCTGGTCACTGAGAGATGACACCAGTAACTGGCTGCACGGAGGACTTTGTAACACTGGTGATATTTGGGCTTGATGATTCAGCCAACTTCCCACCCAGCATCCACTTCTTGAGCCCCATCAGCACCACTCTGGTCAGAAGGAGACCATGGCTTAGCCTTGCAAACGCCCTGTGCACAACATGCCTTTCTTTCCCTATCCTTTTAGGTTCAGCAGTCCCTTCCTTGTCCTTCACATTCCTGGAAACGGCTGCAGGAGGACGTGTCCCATCCCCTTCCCAGGGAGGGAGGTAGGGTGGCCAGTCTGTTATTCTCCCAGTTTCTATTCCTGCTCTTCTTGAAGACGGGTTTGAGGTCTGCGTTTTCTAAGGACCCAAGAAGAACAATTCTGGTTTCTATGGCACTTTTGACATAAATATCAGGGTTCTGTCAGCTGTCCACATCTGAGCTGGCCTCATGGACTCCTTATGCACCCAGGGATGCTCAGAGACAGAGTCTGTCCCTTTTACAGACAGAGGCAGGAGTCACAGTGTCCCTCTGGCCTCCTGTTGCCACTCTTAAAGGATGGGAAGCATCTCATCCCTTTAGCATGTCACACTTCTCTGTACTTATCTGAGATGTCCCACGTCATGAGGAATGGATACAGGGACCTGAGTTAAAGGAACAACAACCCAGTGCTGCATTCAGGCAGTTTCCCATAGGATGTTTCTGCCAACATGAAGTCACCTCAAGACCTCATCTGTGCTACAGACCTTCAAAGAATGGAAAGGAATAGTTGATGGTGTTTGTGCTCACTCACATTCATGTCACCTCATGTACATGATGTGCATGCTCACATCTCATCTGTACAAAGTAAACATGGACTGATGAACTATTCATTGAGTGTCCATCCATGGAGGGAAGAACAACCTCTGTGGGTGAGAGCACAGGGCTGGAAATGGTGGTTGTGAGGGGCCGGTCCATGATGATTGACTTGAAGCTCCTTATGAAGGGATGTCCAGTGCACAGGGGCACAGCCCAGCCCCTGCTCTGCTGGTCCTGCAGGTCTCTGGCAGGAGGCCTGGCTGTGAGAGGACGCTGCTGTGTGCCAGCCTTGCACATACACACTGTTCAGCTGTACTACGGTGCTTCATCTGTGGGTCACTTTCTAGGACATATCCTTGAGAGAAGGTTTGGAAGAAGACCTAAACATTCAGGCCCTGCCCTGAGGAGATCACCTTTCTATCTGGAAAGGCTGTTGTGAGGCCAGCTCTGTCACAGCAGTGCCCATTGCCTGTCCCTGCCTGCGCTCACAGCACTGACACACAGCAGGACGGGGACCAAGCTGCCAGAGCACTCAGGCCTTGCACCAACACAAGGGATGAGAAGGAGAGTGTGGGACTGGAACCATAACAGCTCTGGAAGAACAAGTACCAATATTGGTGAAGGACCCTTTATTTTGCCTAAACACAGATAACACGATTCCACATTGACACAGCCACTCACTGAGAAGTGAAAAGCATGCAGTGAATTACAAAGGGAATAAAAATATTATCATTAAAAAAAAAATCACAACTAGAGACAAAAAATACTACACAAGATGAACCTGCAATGAGAATGTCTTCTTATGTGGAAGAACACAGAGACAGTTTATAGGTTCAGAAGAAATCCAGTCATCAGTTTCCACAGGGCATCCTTGAGCTCCCGGTTCCTCATGCTGTAGATGAGGGGGTTCACTGCTGGAGGCACCACCGAGTACAGAACAGACACCACCAGATCCAGGGATGGCGAGGAGATCGATGGGGGCTTCAGGTAGGCAAACATGGCAGTGCTGACAAACAGGGAGACCACGGCCAGGTGAGGGAGGCAGGTGGAAAAGGCTTTGTGCCGTCCCTGCTCAGAGGGGATCCTCAGCACGGCCCTCAAGATCTGCACATAGGACACCATGATGAACACAAAACAGCCGAAACTTAAACAGACACTGACTACTAGAAGCCAAACTTCCCTAAGATAGGAGTGTGAGCAGGACAGCTTGAGGATCTGGGGGATTTCACAGAAGAACTGGCCCAGGGCATTGCCCTTGCACAATGGCAGTGAAAATGTATTGGCCGTGTGCAGCAGAGCATGGAGAAACCCAGTGGCCCAGGCAGCTGCTGCCATGTGGACACAAGCTCTGCTGCCCAGGAGGGTCCCGTAGTGCAGGGGTTTGCAGATGGCAACGTAGCGGTCGTAGGACATGATGGTCAGAAGATAAAACTCCGCTGAAGCTAAAAAGACAAACAGAAAGAGTTGCGCAGCACACCCTGCATAGGAAATGACCCTGGTATCCCATAGAGAGTTGGCCATGGACTTGGGGAGAGTGGTGGAGATGGAGCCCAGGTCGAGGAGGGCGAGGCTGAGCAGGAAGAAGTACATGGGGGTGTGGAGGTGCTGGTCCCAGGCTATGGTGGTGATGATGAGGCCGTTGCCCAGCAGGGCAGCCAGGTAGATGCCCAAGAAGAGCCAGAAGTGCAAGAGCTGCAGCTCCCGTGTGTCTGTGAACGCCAGGAGGAGGAACTGGGTGATGGAGCTGCTGTTGGACATTTGCTGCCTCTGGGCATGAGGACCTGTGCAAGGAGGAAAGGACAGTGACAAGTGAGGGGAGACTTCTCTGAGGAAAATAAACAGGCTGTTTCTCGTGGAAAACCCCCTCCCTGATGGAGGGATGTTTCCATTCATTCTCTCTTTCTACGAAGTGAGAAAAACAGTTCATCACAGTTTAAAATGCAGTTTGGGCATCTAGTTTCCATGAACACAGCTCTGGGGCAACATCCACTGAATTGGTGTCAAGACAAAAACTGACCCACACTCCCACCCCAACCCCAGAGAGCAAGAGCTCCAGGAACAGGTGGAGAAACAGGGAAGAACACTGCAGTGCTTCTGAGAAATAAGGCAAGGACAGAAAGGCAGACGGGCATGCTGTGGAACCTTCTCCTTATCCGGCTGTGCTGCTGCCACTCACATAATGACACTGTAGAGCAAGTACTTTTAGCACCTTTTTTGTGTACCACGTTCCAGGAACCCTTCACCTGGAGGTCCAGCTGCTGAGGTGGAGACTCGTGACCTGGACCTGGCTTTGGGACAGAGGCTCTGTTGGAGAAGAGACCAGGGGGTTGAACTGGGAAGCGTTTCCACTGCAGGCGATGAATCCCCGCCCCCGCATTTCTGGTCCATCTCCCTCTCCTTGCCCGTGTCTGTGCTGCCTGCAGCTGTGTCTCTGTCCCTGGATCTGCTCCCTGTCAATGCCACAGACCCCGTCCCACCCGCTGTGTGCTCAGCTCTGTCCAGCTGTGCCTGTGTCAGTTTTAGGAGATGCCTCCAGGAGCTACAGCTGCATTGCCCTGCACCCAGAGACTTACCATGGCAAGGGCTGCAAAGGTTTCTCCTCCAGTGAGCTCTCAGTCATCCTCCCAATCCTGACCACCTTTAATCCCTCTCTGCCTTGCTCGTCTCCCTGAGATCCGCAGGCAGAGCCCTCAGCCCTGCTGCGCTGTGCAGAGGAGCTGCTCCTGGGCAGAGCTGTCTCTCTGCAGCGCTGCCGCTTGCCAGGAGCTCCCTGTGTCCCAGGAGCCCAGCCCAGCTCAGCAGCACAGGAGCAGCCCAAGGCACTTTAATGACCCCTCTGGTGGGTTTGGTGCTGAGTCCATGAACATCAGACCCTTGAGGAATTTGATGAATCCTCTCAAGAAGTCAAAGTCAGATCCAAACGTCAAAGTTTCTTGTAATGTTAATGGGTCCCACTGAGGGACACCATCCCCAGGGTCAGTTAGAGCAGAAAATTAGAGGCAGCGACAACAGGTCAGGAAGAGCAAAGGTGGCTCTGATGCTGAGTAAACCTGAATGTGTTTCATTAATCAAAGGGCCAAGCCCTGACCCCCAGCCCTGGGAAGGCAGATCCTGTTCCTCCCACGTTGCTCATGGCCCTTCCTGGACAGTGTGATGTGGGGCTGTGCAAGGCCAAGGGCAGGACTATGGTCCCACACCTCCCAGGGTCCTGGTTGGGGACAAGGAGGCAATGAGGCCCCTGTGCTGGAAGGACAAGGTGTCTCCTCACAGGCATCAGAGGTGCAGACAACAGCCGTAGCCAAGGGGAGAAGGAGCTCATGTCTGGTGGGGCTTTCAGCCTCTTTACATCCCTTGATCATCTCCACCACAGCCTGTCCTGTGCTGTGGCATCCCCTGCACCTCTTTCCCTGCAGGCTGCAGACATCCCCCCTGCTGCCCCACCTTGCTCTTGTCTGAGCATCTTCCTCCCTTTGCTGAGCTCTCTGCATCCTCCCAGCTGTTCCTTGAAGCACAAAGCCTTGGGCTGATGCAGACTCCCTCTGCTGACCTGCTCCACCACAGCACTGCCCTTTCAGTCACATTCCTTCCTGCTCATGTCCAGCCTGGATTTCCCCAGCTGCTCTTTGTGCCATTATTTCTTTCTCATACCATTTCTCACTATTTAGAAAACCTCCACCACCTCTGAAAACACCCTTCAAGCACTCTCAGGCTACTCATGAACAGCTGCAGCATCCCCAGCACTGCTGGGCCAAAGCAGCTCAGGTCCCTCAGCATCCCACACCATGTGCACAAGGTGCTGAACCTGCCTTGGCACAGCCCTTCACTCTCCAGTTCCTCCCTGCTTCTCCAGACTGGGAAGCCACACACTGGCACACCCCCGTGTGTGTGGGGTCACACCAGTGCTGAACCGAATGGGATGAGAACTCCAGGTGGCTGGGTCCCCACGCTCCTCCTCATGCAGCCCCGTGTGCAGCTGCCTTGTTCATGGTGAGCGTGCACCACGGGCTGGTGTGGGGACCTTGGAGTGCCCAGGCCCTTCTCCTCAGGGTCACTGCTCAGCGTGTCAGGTCCTGCTCTGTCCTGATGGATGGGGTTATTGTCCCACCCTGATACAGCACTGGTCACTTCTCTTTGTACAACTTCAGAGCTTTCTGCTGGCCGAATACCAGATATTCACAAGGTCTGGACTCTCCCTGGACTGAAGCTCCGTTTGCTCAGCTGTTAATGTTTTCATGCAGATGGTTTATCCTGAGAAGGGTTTCTCTTCCAAGGTAACAGGATAAGGAGTTACAGGACACTACAAATACCATCTCCTGGAGAAACCGTGGGGTCTTGGGGGTCTGCTACTCACAATGTCAGAGGTCTGGACTCACAGGGGTAGATTCCCTTCTTGTGAGAGAACAGCAGGAATGCATGAAATTCAGCCTGGGGACAGACAATGTCAGCTGAAGTTTGAAGAGTCAGCATGAGAGGGCAGAACAACATGGGCAGTGTTCTGGTGACTGGACATCAGCTACAGACTCACTGATGAGGAAGAGGAATTAGATGAGGCCTCCTTCAGACAAATGAAAGAAGCCTCATGTTTCCAGGGCGGTGTCCTCGTGGCAGACCTTAGATATCCCAATATCTGCAAGGTACCATCCATCCAGGAGGGGTTGGAGCTCATTGACAACATCTTCCTGACACGGGGGACTGAGGAGTCAGTGAGGTGAGGTGCCCTGTGGGACTTCACACTTACAAACCACAAAGAGTTGGTCAGGATGGGACAGTCAGGGATGGGAAAGTGGAGCTGAGGCTCCTGGGAGATGGTAACAAGGCCAAGAGCAGGATTTCAGGAGAGCAAGCTTTGGCCTGCTGAGGGACCTGCTTGGGTCCTATGGGATATGACCTTGGTGTCTGCAGTGCTTTTCTCTCACATTTCCTCCCTCCTCTCTCCCACCTGCTGTTGTGCAGCGTTTTTTACCCTTTCTCAACTACAATATCCCAGAGGTGCTGCCAGGATCACTGAGTGGCTCAGATTTGGCAAGGAGTGGGTCCATCTTGGAGCCAACTGAAATGGGCTCTGTCTGACATTGGTTAAACACCTGTTGTCTTCTCAGAGAGATTACAACTCCAGTACACCCACACCCACCCCCAGTTCCAAGACTTTGTCATGGAAATGGCATACAGGGTGACAACCCGTGGGGTGTTACAAATGACTTGATCATGGAGAAGAAATGGAAAAGGTCTTCTGTCAGCAACCTGAAAAACTCTCCAGTCAAGAGCAGGTTCCTATGGGGATCGGTAATTGCATTGAAATTCACTGGCTGGCAAAGCTGCAGGTGCCAACAGTCCAGAAGATCTTGTGACAACTTCTTAATGTGGCTGCCTGGTGGGACAACAAGAGTGACTCTCACCTGGATCTGGAACAGGGACACAAGGAAGAACTGGTGAGGGATGTGAACATCAGTGTCCACCTTGGCTGTTGTGACCAGGACACAGTGGGGTCCCAGGCACCAGAGGGGAGGGAGGAAGGCCAGCAGCAGAGCACAGGCTGGTGGGCTCCAGAGGAGAAGACTTTAACATACTGGGGGGCTGATACAGGTGGTGCCATGGGAAGCAGCTCAGAAGGGTGAAGGAGCTCAGGATATCTGATCAGCGTTACAGGACAGCCTGCTCCAAGCACAAGAATGATCTCTCCACGTATCCATGAGAAGAACCATTTATCTCGTGAGGCTGCTTCTTTGAACTGATGGAGCTCCAGGGCACAAAGGCAGCACACAGGGCGTGGGAGCAGGGGAAGTTGTAAAGGAGGAATTTAGAAACCTTGTCCATGGATGTGGGGATGATGCCAAAGCTGCCCTGGACTTGATACCTGCAGGGGAGGCTGAGGGCAGCAAGATGAACTGACACTGCTTCATTTCCAGTAGAAGAACAGACAGGGTGAATGTGGAACTGCTGGTGAACTTCATAAGAGTAGAATCAGAGAGGACTGATGTTCTTCATGGTTTCTTTGCCTCCATCTTCACCAACTTCTCCTGGGACTTTGTTCCTGAAGGCAGGAGTCTGGCGAACACCCAGCAGTGGATGGGGTTCAAATCAGGGGTGACCTGAGCAAACTCAGACACCATTACAGAACAGGAGATGGCTTGTATGACCAGCTCCCTGAACACAAGTATCACTGTGCTGTGGCACCTGAGATTCCCAGGAACACCCACCTCTTGGTCCAGAGTTGTGTGATTCCTCTTGAGGTGTCCTGGCCTGTCTCCTCGGTCAAGTGATTCTTTAGGCACCCACTTCTCTGACACATTCAGTCGTTATCAGGAGATTCTCTAGATCAATATCCATTGGAGATTGTTGATACCAGCTGTTCTGGAAATGAGGGTTTTGGGAGGGGGACGGAAATATTAGAGATTTGGCTTTATTACCTTTAGGAAAGTGCTGCAGAGAGCATTGTCTTGTAAGGGCATTTTGGATGTTACTGAGCCCTCTGCTGCCATGATCCTGAACTGCAGGTACTGAAAGAATGAACAAACCTGTCATGAACTGAAGGGCAGAAACAAACCCCAAGTTTCTGAGGGTGTTTGGGACCCCAGGAAGGGCCATTGCTGACACAAAACGTCCCTCTCCCTGGGGGCTGCTCAAGGAAAAACCTGGAGACAATGGTCAGAGGTGGTAAAGGCGATGTTGAGGTGGCTCTGGTGCCACGTCAGCCCTTGACATTTGTTCATCACCTGAATGGCCAAGCCCTGACCCCAGGACCAGACAAAGGAGTCCCTTTCAGTCAAATGTTTTTCAGGCTCTGCCTGTGGTCACTATGAGTGTTTTGTGTTTTGGGGGTGGGTTTGGTGCCGAGTGCTGTTCCTTTAACCACAAGGCTCTGGTTTTCTGAGGACTTGGCAGTGCCTGTGACGTCCCCCAAACCCATTCAACTTCTTTCACTGACCTGGTAAAGGTCACCAATCACCTGAGCTGTCCCAGGCCCAAACTTGCTTAAATCCTCAATTTGGATCCATGCCCCAGGACTGAAATGCACACATTCCTTCTTCCGCTGCCGTAAAATAAAAAGAAAAATCAGTTTATTTCACATTAGCATGACCAGACAATGGTCTTTAGGTCATCTTCTTTAACACACTTACTGCTACACGTAGACCACTCTCTTCCTGCACTCCCATGTGTCTCACAAACCTTTCACTCTTGTTCTCCAGTAATGGGCTGTCGAGGGTTAGGATTGCGGGGTGACAATCAAACCCTGGCAGATGTATTGTTAACCTCCTCTCCCCCCCACTTCCCCCTTTCGCCCCTCCCTCTCCCCCCTTCCCACTCAGGACAGGCGATCGGGAGGGAAAGAAGGACAGAGAGAAGAGAGTTGGAAAAGTTAAAGATGTTTTACTAATACTACTAATAAGAATAGAGAAAATAATACAAAATATACAAAACCAATCTTGTAAGTCTCAGCAACTGCAGAGCCAGCACCCAAAGTCCTGGATTAGACTCTGTAGCCAACCGGAGCTGGATTCAGTCTCTCACTAGGCCTCAGTTCGCAGGGACGACCAGCAAGGTCCTCTCCTAATGTCAGCCATGAGGAAAAAAGGGAAAAAGGCAAAAGGGCCGAGATCCTCGTGATCTCCCACTTTTATATGAAGCATTCACGTGAATGGAATGTTATACACTGTTGGTCAGTCTCTCGATCACCAGTTTCTCGTTGCCCCTCTCGCGAGATGTCCATCTGTGCTTATCAATAAGTTTGCATTCCATTGCTAGGTTTAACCAAAACATGTGTCTGGTTCTCCAGGAAAATGCAGCTAACATGAAGGCTTTAGCTGACAGGCAAATTCACTAAAAGAGAACTTGTTTTTAACAAAACCAGGACATTCCACCCCTTATAATATGACATTCACTGAATACTTAAACCTTATCAATACAATCTATCAATATAATCTAATTAATCACTACTACTATATATATATATATACATATGTACATATATACACAGGAGTAACTAATCAGTGGACCATCCTTTGAAAAGTTCATTAAGTTCATTTTGTCACAACAGTCTCCCAGGGCAGGAAAAATGGTACAAGTGCATCTCATGACCACTGTTTGTGGGTTAAGGACACCAACTTCGAAGAAGGTGTCGGGCGCCACTCGAAGAAGCTAGCTGTGGTTTCATCACCATTGTCTTGATCTGAAAGACACTTATTAAACATTGTTAGTACAGCAATTCACATCATACAGTTCAGCATTGCATATTTTCACCTAAAATCAAATCCCCTTGAGGTACACACCGAACTTCTCCATCCTTAAGCATCACCCACCAGGTGCTGCCAGGTCCCTGGGCAAAAACAATCCCACGAATAGGTTTGCCTTTGCCTGAGGCAGGAGTAACCCAGACTGCCTTTCCTAAAATATTTTTCATGTGTACTACAGGGACTTTATCTACTTCTACAGTACGTAGAATTTCTGATTGGGCAGGCCCGGCTCGATTGGTTGATCCCCTAGTGTTGACCAACCAAGTGGCTTTTGCTAAATGTGAATCCCAGTTTTTAAAGGTTCCACCACCAAGTACCTTTAGTGTAGTTTTTAACAAACCATTGTACCTTTCAATTTTCCCAGAGGCTGGTGCATGATATGGAATATGATATACCCACTCAATACCATGTTCTTTGGCCCAATTGTCTATAATACTGTTTTTGAAATGAGTACCATTGTCTGATTCAATTCTTTCTGGCGTACCGTACCGCCAGAGGACTTGCTTCTCAAGGCCCAAGATAGTATTTCGGGCTGTAGCATGAGGTACAGCAGATGTTTCCAACCATCCAGTGGTTGCTTCCACCATTGTAAGTACATAACGCTTACCTTGACGTGTTTGTGGAAGTGTAATATAATCAATTTGCCAAGCTTCTCCATACTTATACTTTAACCATCGCCCCCCATACCATACAGGTTCTAACCGTTTTGCTTGTTTGATTTCGGCGCAAGTTTCACATTCATGAATAACCTGTGAAATAGTGTCCATAGTTAAATCCACCCCTCGATCACGAGCCCATTTGTATGTTGCATCTCTACCTTGATGCCCTGAAGCATCATGGGCCCACCGAGCTAGGAAAAGTTCACCTTTATGTTGCCAATCCAAGTCCACCTCAGCTACTTTGATCTTAGCAGCTTGATCCGCTTGTTGGTTGTTTAGATGTTCCTCGGTGGCTCGACTTTTAGGCACATGAGCATCTACATGACGAACTTTCACAGGCAGGCTCTCTAGCCGAGCAGCAATGTCTTGCCACAGTGTGGCAGCCCAAATGGGTTTACCTCTGCGTTGCCAGTTGCTTTTCTTCCATTGCCGTAGCCACCCCCACAAGGCATTTGCTCCCATCCATGAGTCAGTATAGAGATAAAGTATTGGCCACTTCTCTCGTTCAGCAATGTCCAAAGCCAGCTGGATGGCTTTCACTTCTGCAAACTGACTGGATTCACCTTGTCCTTCAGTGGCTTCTGTAACTTGTCGTGTGGGACTCCACACAGCAGCTTTCCACCTTCGATGTTTTCCTACAAGACGACAGGATCCATCTGTGAACAGTGCATACTGCTTATCAGTCTCTGAAAGCGTATTATATGGTGGTGCTTCTTCAGCACGTTTTACTTCCTCCTCATCTGGAGACATCCCAAAGTCTTTGCTTTCTGGCCAGTCTGTAATAACTTCTAATATCCCTGGGCGGTTGGGACTTCCAATTCGAGCTCGTTGCGTGATCAGTGCAATCCATTTACTCCATGTAACTTCGGTTGCATGATGTGGAGAGGGAACCGTCCCTTTGAACATCCAGTTCAGCACCGGCAGTCGAGGTGCCAGGAGGAGCTGTGCTTCAGTGCCGATCACTTCTGAAGCAGCTCGAACTCCTTCATATGCTGCTAGTATCTCCTTTTCAGTTGGAGTATAGTTGGCCTCAGATCCTTTGTATCCTCGACTCCAAAAACCTAAGGGTCGACCTCGGGTTTCTCCTGGTGCTTTCTGCCAGAGGCTCCAGGTAAGTCCATTATCTCCGGCTGCGGTGTAGAGCACATTTTTAACATCTAGTCCAGTTCGGACTGGTCCAAGGGCCACCGCATGAGTTATCTCACGCTTAATTTGTTCAAAGGCTTGTCGTTGTTCAGGGCCCCACTCAAATTGGTTCTTTTTACGAGCCACTCGATAGAGAGGGCTCACAATGTGGCTGTAGTCAGGAATATGCATTCTCCAAAAACCTACAACGCCCAAGAAAGTCTGTGTCTCCTTCTTATTAGTAGGTGGAGACATTGCTGCAATTTTGTTGATCACATCCATTGGGATCTGACGACGGCCATCTTGCCATTTTATTCCTAAAAACTGGATCTCTCGTGCAGGTCCCTTGACCTTACTTCGTTTTATGGCAAAACCAGCATCCAAAAGAATATGAATTATTCTCTCACCTTTCTCGAAGACTTCTTTCGCTGTGTCGCCCCATACGATGATGTCATCAATATATTGCAAGTGTTCTGGAGCTTCACCTTGCTCCAGAGTGGTCTGGATCAGTCCATGGCAGATGGTAGGACTGTGTTTCCACCCCTGGGGCAAGCGATTCCATGTGTACTGGATGCCCCTCCAGGTGAAAGCAAACTGCGGCCTGCACTCTGCTGCTACAGGAATAGAGAAAAATGCATTAGGAATGTCAATTGTAGCATACCACTTGGCTGCCTTTGACTCCAGTTCAAATTGCAGTTCTAGCATGTCAGGCACAGCAGCACTCAGTGGTGGTGTAACTTCATTCAGGCCACGATAATCTACAGTTAGTCTCCACTCGTCACTAGACTTTCGCACTGGCCAGACTGGGCTGTTAAAAGGTGAGCGAGTCTTACTGATCACACCCTGGCTTTCCAATTGACGGATCAGCTTCTGGATAGGAATCAAAGAGTCTCGATTGGTGCGATATTGCCGGCGATGCACCGTCGTGGTAGCAATTGGCACCTGCTGATCGTCAACCCTCAGCAGTCCTACAACAGAAGGGTCATCTGAAAGACCAGGCAAATCAGACAGCTGTTCAATTTTCTCAGTGTCCACAGCTGCTATACCAAATGCCCACCTATACCCTTTTGGGTCCTTAAAATACCCTCTCCTGAGGTAGTCTATGCCAAGGATGCACGGAGCATCTGGACCAGTCACAATGGGATGCTTTTGCCAGTTTTTTCCAGTTAGGCTCATTTCAGCCTCTACAACAGTCAGTTCCTGGGATCCCCCAGTCACTCCAACAATATTGATGGATTGTGTTCCTTTATAATTAGAAGGAATTATTGTGCATTGAGCACCAGTGTCCACTAAAGCTTTGTACTCCTGGGGTTGTGTTGTACCAGGCCATAATATTTGTACAGTCCAATAAACTCTGTTATCCCTTTCCTCCACCTGGTTGGAGGCAGGGCACCTCTAATTCCTGTTTTGCACAGTCTCTGGGTGTGAGTTAGAGGTTCCTTCAAGAGCATCAGAATCTCTTCTGCTCCTTTTGTAAACTGGAGCAGCCACCTTCCTAGGAGTTTTTCCTTTTATCTCACGTACTCGTTCCTGAAGTTCTGAGGTCGGCCTTCCATGCCACTTATTCATGTTTTCTCCCTGCTCATGTAGGAAGAACCACAGTGAACCTCTTTTTGTGGGCTGTCTCTGCCCTCTCTCTCGAGATTGGAAACGCCTTCTCCTAACAGCTGAAACATAGGTTTGTGCAGGTCGTGAACGGTACGAGTCTTCTCTGAGCTCTTTGATTTCTTGCAACAGCTTTTCAAACCGGTCATCAGATTTTTCACACAGTTTCTCCACAGCGGAGACACAAGCCCGTAGAGAACCAGCAAGGCTGTCCTCAAAGTACCGGAGCTGCTCAATCACTTCATTAATTTCTTGTATACCTCTAGCTGACCAGACCATTCCTGCCAATGACTTAGCATATGCAGGTGGTGCACTTTGTACAAATCTGCGCCACATAGATTTTGTACAATTGATTCTATCTGGGTCTGTCCCCTCTTGGCTGTTTGGTCCTAGATAGATGATCTCTCGCACAGCTAATTCTCTCAGGAACTGGATACCTCTCTCCATAGTATTCCATTTCCCTAACTTGGATATACAATCTTCCTTGTAGGGAAATCTGACTTTCATAGCTGCCAGGAGTCGGGTCCAGAGAGTAGCGGCATTAGACTCTCTTGAAATTGCCCTATCAATGGTGGAATCTTTTGACAGAGATCCCAGCTGCCTGGCTTCACCACCTTCTAATTCAATTGTTTCTGCCCCATTGTCCCAGCATCGCAGCAGCCAGGTTAAAATATTCTCGCCTTCACGACGACTGAAGTCTTTTCGCAGATCTCTCAGCTCACCTGGAGAAAAGGACCGAGTGGTGGTCACTTCATCTCCACCCTGTCCTGATGATGCCTCTTGGGTTGATGTTGGCCCTGTGCCATCACCTGCTGCACGGGTAGTCTTTCTAGTGACTTTCTTACAACCAGCAACAGATGCTGATATGGGTTCGCCATCATTTGATTCATTTTCAGAGTCTGAATGACTGTCACAGTGATTGCTGTGGTTACAGCAGCAATAGTGCCCAGTGTGTGAAGACGGGGGGGCTGCCTTGTCAGCCTTTGAGGCTGGAGAAGTAACGTTATCTGCAGCGCCCTTGGCAGAGGAGCAATGCGGAGGAGCTGTAGCTTCAGCCTGTGAAGCCGCAGTTGGGGGGGCAGTGGCTGCAGCAGCAGCTTTGGCTGTTTTGCCTTTTCTTGAGCGGCTAGGAGTGCTTTTTGCTAAAGCTTCCGAAGACGCACCGCAAATCTCAGGACTAAGAAGAGACGCAAACCTCCTATTGAACCTCATTTCTCTTAACAGTAACACAAACTGACACACATTCAGCAAACCAGATAACACCATCACAGTTCTATCAAAGCTCCAAGGATATTCAAAGTTCTCTAACACATTTGCAAACTGTCCCAGCGAAATCACAAAAGTATTGTTAGTCAGCCTTTCTAAAGATTCGCTTGACCAATTAGCAAATATAGAGCCATTCTGCTCTTTAATCTCTCCTGGAGGTTTTTCAAGGTAAAGCAGAAGCGAGTAGAAATTCATTAGCGGCTGCAGTGTAATGAAATAAACCAGTGCCATACCACACAGAATCATCATGACCGCTGTCCAGTTTCTTGTTGTTATATAATGAATACTTCGATTCAGAAAGAAACACCAACACAGATATGGGATCAGCGAGCACAATGTAGAAAATAACTGATACAACTTTTGCCATAACATCTTTAAATCAATGTAATTCACTTTACCTTAATACCACTAAAAAATATCCGAAGCAAACAGACGCGCGAGTATCACAACTCTGAGTTGGTACCGTGCCAAGAAAATTGAAAGGTACGTCAGAGCAGTAGAAAAGACAAAAATCTCCAAATTTACCCCTTTCTCTCGCCCCACGTTGGGCGCCAATTATCTGTCGAGGGTTAGGATTGCGGGGTGACAATCAAACCCTGGCAGATGTGTTGTCAACCTCCTCTCCCCCCCACTTCCCCCTTTCGCCCCTCCCTCTCCCCCCTTCCCACTCAGGACAGGCGATCGGGAGGGAAAGAAGGACAGAGAGAAGAGAGTTGGAAAAGTTAAAGATGTTTTACTAATACTACTAATAAGAATAGAGAAAATAATACAAAATATACAAAACCAATCTTGTAAGTCTCAGCAACTGCAGAGCCAGCACCCAAAGTCCTGGATTAGACTCTGTAGCCAACCGGAGCTGGATTCAGTCTCTCACTAGGCCTCAGTTCGCAGGGACGACCAGCAAGGTCCTCTCCTAATGTCAGCCATGAGGAAAAAAGGGAAAAAGGCAAAAGGGCCGAGATCCTCGTGATCTCCCACTTTTATATGAAGCATTCACGTGAATGGAATGTTATACACCGTTGGTCAGTCTCTCGATCACCAGTTTCTCGTTGCCCCTCTCGCGAGATGTCCATCTGTGCTTATCAATAAGTTTGCATTCCATTGCTAGGTTTAACCAAAACATGTGTCTGGTTCTCCAGGAAAATGCAGCTAACATGAAGGCTTTAGCTGACAGGCAAATTCACTAAAAGAGAACTTGTTTTTAACAAAACCAGGACATGGGCCAACATTCCAGGATGTTGGTGCTTCCTCCGGGATCATGGATGATTCCTGAGGTCCATCCAAGTGTGGGCAGTGTAAGAGAGGAGCAGAGCAGGGCCAGCTCATGGGCCATGACTGAGCACAGCCACCCCAGCAGCAGCCATTCCCCATCTCCCAGGCACAGCCAAGCCCACAGCATGCAAATGGCACTGCCATATATCATTAGTCCAAAAAAAGCCTGCCTTCTTTCCAAAATCAACAACAATCTTTCTACCATTCCCCTTCAACCCCCAGATATCAGCCGCATTCCACTTGTGGCTCAGATATGGTTGTAAGGATTTGCTGAAGTTATCAGCCATCACCCTTTTCTACCCCACATCCCCTGACCCTCTCCCACACCACACATGGCCGGTCACTGCTGCTCAGGGCCTCGCACTCTACAGAAGAGGCCTTGAGCTTCTTGGCTCTTCCTGGTGCTTGTTATAATCTTCCTCACTCCCTCCAGATCTCACGGTGAGATTTCTTGTTCATGACAGGGCCTTTGTAACCAACTCTTATGAAATAGTTGTCCTTCTGTGATCATCTGTGCAGAAGAAGTGATCACAGAAAAGCACCAAATATGTCAAATCTGATGCCGGGTGAAATGCAATAAAACCTTGTTGAGCCAGCCCCGTAGCTGTGTCTTTGCAGCAAGGCGTTTCTCCTGAGAAAGGGATCCAACCTCTTCCACTCTCTGCAGAGGCACATGAGCAGTGTCCATGCACCTGGGGACACAAAGAGTGACTTTTGCAAGATCACCCTCTATCTGGACCATTTAGATATGTACCTGTGGATGGGGTATCAAGCCTTATAGTACAGCAGAGACTGGAGTTCTGAGTTCCCTTCAACTCCCCGTGTGACAGTCTGTAAAATTAATTAACCCAGTGAAAAAGTTGGTTTTGATTCTCTTCACAGCCAGAAGCACCACATGGGTCAGGAGACAATCCAGGATCCCAGCCAGCACTCACATGCTCTGAACTTAAAGTTCAGGTGTTCCCGGGAATCTCAGCAGACGTGTCACACTGATAACTGGGTTCAAGGAGCTGGTCAAGAGCCTCGCCTGCATTTCTGTAACGATGGCTTTGCTGCCTGGCTGATGCGCAGACTCTGTAGATGGATGCTGACACCTCTTGAAAAACCTGCTCTGAAAGGATGAACAAGGTGGTGTTTTCTTTCTGGAAGGTTATTAGGACAGCAAACAAGAGGAAGCTGGGTTGGAGGAAGTGTAAGAGGATACAACGGTTGTGATCAGGGCTGTTTACGGTTACTTGTAAAGCAGCCTTGTGCCTCATGCGAATTATTTCTGTGATCAGAAGGAACCTGAGGGCTTTCTCCAAATCAGAAACATGAAGGGGAAGGAAGGACAGCGTCATTCAGTCTCTAAGGCACCTCAAGATGTGTCTTGACCAACCTCCTCCTCCAAGCAGGGTCAGATCAGATTAGTCAGGGGTCTATACAAACACATTGTGGTAACTTTCTGATGTAGAGTGGATGTGCACTCCTGGGAAACAGCTTCCAGTGCATGACTGTCCTCAGGATTGGAAAGTTTTTCCCTTTATCTACTGTCCTTCTAAGCCAAACCATCCAGATTGCCTTTTACCCGTCTACTTGCACACTGACACAGACCATAATATCCTAACTTGGACAGAAGCATATTGTGGGGGATGATGCTGAATTCCTTGCTGACTTCCAGGTAACAGACCATCAATTATCTCCCCACGTCCACAACCCTGTCCTTTCCTCACAGAAGGCAAAGCGCATGGACAGGCACAGCCTGCCCTGGGTAAACCCCATCACCTTCTCTTCCAGACACCCAGAAATGGGGTCCCAGTGGACATGTTCTGGGGCACAGCCCTTAGTTCCCTTGCTCACCCATTGGCCATTTTGAAAAGTGCACACACTGTGTGAGAGCTGCCAGTGGTCAGGGAGTCCCCCCAGTCTCCATGAGCTTTCCAAGATGGTGCAGAGTGGCCTCACTGTGACATCGTCCTGCTGTCTCAGCTCCTGGGATGCTGCCCCTGCTGTCCCATAGACTGGAAAGGGTTGTGTTAGTTTCGGTGACCCTGACTTGGTCCCCATCCACCGCTCTTGTTCTACAGATTCCTGTCTCAAGTCACAGAGTCCTGGGACACATTGTTGGTGAAGATGGAGGACAAGAGGACACAGGGATTGTCACCTTTTTCCCTTATTAAATTCATCAATGGCCACACACTGTCTTTGCTTCTCCTTTAACTGTTCCTGCAGTAGTAGCAGCTCATTATGGGCCCTTGAATTGCCTTACAGGTCTGGACTGAGTTCTGATCTGGGCTGTTCTGTGCTTGGAGGCTGCTGTCCTTGCAGACCAGATGAACTCACTTCTGCCACCCTGCCTGGCACTTCATTCCATCCGTGTCACAGCTCTGTCTGCAGCACTGACAGCTCCAGCTCCCCAGTCAGGTCCCTGGCTGAGGCCATTGCCTCACATCTGGGCTGAACCACCCCAGCTGAGGCACGAGCCCAGCTCTGACCTGCCACAGGAAACCTGGTACCAAGTGTCCAAGAGCCCATGTGTGCAAAGGCTTTGCCTCAGAGCACAGACAGGACATGGCCAAAGATTGATGAATGTCTCTCTAGACCTAGGATATAAAACCAGAATACGATGCCTTAACTCATTCAACTGAAGATATTCCTCCTCTAGCTTTGAGGAATTAGATACTTTGCAGTAACATTCCTGGTGTCCTGCCTAATGATGGGACAAGAAAATATGATTCTCATACTGACTTATTTTTTAAAACTAAATATACAGTGCTGTAAAGAAGTGTCTGTTCAGAGGAGAGAGAATCAACATCACTGATTACTTCAACTTTGAAGTTGTGCCCCTGGAGCCCCAGAGGCATGTGGAGGGAGCCCAGAGGGGACAGAGAAAGGGACATCATGGGCTGCTCCTGTGCTGCTGAGCTGGGCTGGGCTCCTGGGACAGAGGGAGCTCATGGCCAGCGGCAGCGCTGCAGAGAGACAGCTCTGCCCAGGAGCAGCTCCTCTGCACAGCGCAGCAGGGCTGAGGGCTCTGCCTGCAGCACCGAGGGCACAGGAGCCAGGCAGAGAGAGGGAAACACAGGCTGGGGTGGGAGGATGCTGAGAGATCACTGGAAATGAAATGTTCACAGATATGAAGCCTGTGGCTGCAGGGCACTGCATCTGCAAATCTTGGTAGGATCTCAGAAAGCTGTCACATTGCAGAGCCTGCGAGAGATGTAAGTACAACTCTCAGAGATTCTCTGATGCAGAGGAGAGGATGAGCTGCAGAGCAGGGATTGCCTTCTGCACTGTCAGAGTGACAAGACGTGAAAGCTGCGTTCTCCCAAGGATGGCTGTGGGGTGTAAATGTAAATGTGCAGGCAGGGGTGCCCAGGGCTGTCCTGCAGAGCAGGGTCCCTGCACCCCAGGGCTGTGCCGGGGCAGGGACTCTGCCGCCTGCCAGGGTCAGCGCTCAGCCTGCCTGGGGAGAGCCCAACAACAAGCTGGGAATACGTGTCGCATTAAGGAGCAAACACTATTGGGCAGGAAAGCTGCTTCTGCTGTGGAGAGGGTGCTGTGTGGGTCAGGGCTGCTCACAGCTCCAGATCACCCCCAGGATGTTTGCAAGTGGATGCCTCAATGAGAAGAGCAATGCAAGGATTAGCAGACAGACAAGGAGCTTTCCTGAGCCTGTCTTTTCAGTTTCCTCTCCCAAGGGGTGGGACGTACAGGAAAGGATAAAATGAAAATGAGTTCTCATGATTAAACAAGTCACTGAGACTCCTGAACTGCAGCTCTGAGTGATCAGCACATCTGCCAGAAGGCTCATAACATCCCTTCATCACCCCTCTGCCTGTGCACAGCACCTGCATCACCTTTGCTGGACTTGTCAGCCTAGTCTGACCTGTCCTGTTTTCCAGCCTGCAAACAGGAAGATGCCCCCAGGCAGTGCCCTGTGAACAGGCAGGATCTGTAGGGCCAGTGGGAGGGCACAGAGGGTGGGATGGGGTCTGTGAGCACTGACAGGGAAGAGACATGGACAGGGAAACACCTCCCAGGGGGAGAATCTCCAGGCAGCAGGGAAATGATCAGAAATGAGAGTAAACTAAACCCGGAATTGTTATGGGAGGGAGAACAGAGAAAAGTCCCTGTGATCCCCTGCAGTGCAGATCCCTCCTGTGAGCAGCCCCCTGGCCTCCTCTCCCACCCAGCAAAGCCTCTGCCCTCAGGGCCGGGGGCTCCAAGGCATGAAGCAGCTCCTGTGCAGCCAGAGCTCCAGTTCCTCTGCAGAGCACAGGGGCTGAGAGCAGCTGCCCGGCAATGTTGGTGTCTGGGAGGTGGCTGCACAGCTGGGGAAGGGTGACGCTGTCTGAGTGCCCGGCTGCCTCTGCCCTGGCCTCTCTCACACCCACCCTCACCGCATTGTCCTTCTTGCTCCCCTGCTCTGGGTCACTGCTGTTGGGATCTTGTTCTTGCTGTCAGGCTCTCTGGGGATGGCAGTTTCAGCTGCAGAGTCACAGCCTGATCTTGTGGGTCCTTTCCTGCAGGTGTGTCCATGGGAACACGTGTCCCAGCTTTGCTCTGACCTGTGGGTTGTGGGCAATGCAGTCTGTGGGTCTGGGGACTGATCCATGTGTGTCTTGGGCTAAACGTGGGGTGCTGAGACCTTGGGAAAGGTTGGACATGTTGTTCTCTGTGGTGGATGCCTCTGCTCTCAGCAGTGCCTGGTGGCTTTTCAGGGTAACATGGGAGTGTGATCAGCCTCTGTCTCAGAAAAGTGCCAGCCCAGGGCAGCTGGAGCAGGACAGAGGGACAGAGCAGCTGCCCTCACTCTGCACTGACCCACAGGCATCCTCTGGTCTCACAGGACTTGCTCTGTTCTTCCTGAGTGCAGGAGAAATGCTGAGGGCTTCTGACACCCAACAACACTCCCCAGGGTGGGAGGGCAGAAGCAGATGTAGAAACACCAGACCTCTCCAACTCAGTTTCTCAGGCCTGGGGGTACAGATGCTGACAGTCCCTTCTGCACCAGGAGCGGTTCCAGCTGACAAAGCCGAACCCCAGGACTGGCCCCTGCCCACCCAATCACACAGGATCAGGCTGACTGCTCAAGAGCCCCTGGGCAGAGACCCTGCTCTTCATTGCACACTCACCAAGCACACACGAGGCCTCCAGCCAGGACGTTCTCCTGGAAAAAGAAAAAAATGGGTCTCTTTGTGGGAGGGTCTGTGAGAAATGGCTTTGGCTTTTTCCCAGAGAAGTCTCATCAAAACCGTCACTGTCTTTTCCTCCTTGCACAGGTCCTCATGCCTACAGGCAGCAAATGTCCAACAGCAGCTCTATCACCCAGTTCCTCCTCCTGGCGTTCACAGACACACGGGAGCTGCAGCTCTTGCACTTCTGGCTCTTCCTGGGCATCTACCTGGCTGCCCTGCTGGGCAACGGCCTCATCATCACCACCATAGCCTGGGACCAGCACCTCCACACCCCCATGTACTTCTTCCTCCTCAACCTCGCCCTCCTCGACCTGGGCTGCATCACCACCATCGTCCCCAAGTCCATGGCCAATTCTCTGTGGGATACCAGGGTCATTTCCTATGCAGGATGTGCTGCACAGCTCTTTCTGTGTTTCTTTTTCATTTCAGCAGAATTTTTTCTTCTCACCATCATGTCCTACGACCGCTACGTTGCCATCTGCAAACCCCTGCACTACGGGACCCTCCTGGGCAGCAGAGCTTGTGTCCACATGGCAGCAGCTGCCTGGGCCGCTGGGTTTCTCTATTCTCTGCTGCACACGGCCAATACATTTTCACTGCCACTGTGCAAGGGCAATGCCCTGGGCCAGTTCTTCTGTGAAATCCCCCAGATCCTCAAGCTCTCCTGCTCGGGCACCTACCTCAGGGAACTTGGGCTTATGGTGGTCAGTGTCTGGTTAGGATTTGTGTGTTTTGTGTTCATCGTGGCGTCCTATGTGCAGATCTTCAGGGCCGTGCTGAGGATCCCCTCTGAGCAGGGACGGCACAAAGTCTTTTCCACCTGCCTCCCTCACCTGGCCGTGGTCTCCCTGTTTCTCAGCACTGCCATGTTTGCCTACCTGAAGCCCCCCTCCATCTCCTCCCCCATCCTGGACCTGTTGGTCTCTGTTCTGTACTCAGTGGCACCTCCAACATTGAATCTCCTCATCTACAGCATGAGGAATCAGGAGCTCAAGGATGCCCTGTGGAAACTGATGGAGGGATGCATTTCAAAAATAATAAAGTGTTCAGCATCTTCTCTTTAATGGATAACAGTTTTAATGGAACTTATTAGAGGCCCAGACCTGTGTGTGTGTGTGGTGGTGGTGTTTATTTTTTAATAAATCATGATATTTTAGTCATCTCCTTTCTAACTCACTGTCTTCTTTTCCTTTTAAACCCACTGGCTGTATAAATATGGAGCCATGCTCTCTGTGTATATAAACAAAATAAAAGGCTCTGCAGTGATGTTTTTCACTGATATTCTTCCTCCAAGGCTTTTCTGGAGGTTCAGGGAGAGTTATTGTGTGTGGGAGAAGGGCGAAAAATGTCCAGCATGGCAGCCCTGCCAGGGAGCACCAGTGCTTGTTCTTCCAGAGCTGTTCTGGTTCCACTCCCACACTCTCCTTCTCACCCCTTGTGTTGGTGCAAGGCCTGAGTGCTCTGGCAGCTTGGTCCCCGTCCTGCTGTGTGTCAGTGCTGTGAGCGCAGGCAGGGACAGGCAATGGGCACTGCTGTGACAGAGCTGGCCTTTGTAAATGTACTTCTATAAAGAACCAAAAATGCTCTTACAAGCCAAGGCTCTGTGCATCATTTTCCTAAAGGCTTCAAGTCTGGTGTGGATGATCAGGGAGATTTCAGGAACAGCCAAACAGAGAATACTTCCACAGGAAATAGCGGTAAAGCCCCACTTCTTCTATATCCTCCTCTGCTTGCCCTTCCCTCCCTTTCCAGAACAGGTGGTAGCAGCAGCCTCCGGTTCATATTGATGTGTAGCATCTCCTGATAAAGACTGAAAATGTCACAAAAGAAGGTGCCTAAATCACTTTATGAGTGAGGGGATAGGCCAGGACACCTCTGGAGGAATCACACTTCTCTGCACCAACAAGGTGGGTGTTTCTGGGAATCTCAGGTGCTGTGCACAGTGATACTTGTGTTCAGGGAGCTGGTCAAGTGACCCATCTCCTGTTCTGTATTGTGTCTGAGTTTGCTCAGGTCACCCCTGACTTGAGCCCCATCCACTGCTGGGTGTTCTCCAGACTCCTGCCTTCAGGAACAAAGTCCCAGGAGACCTTGCTGGTGAAGATGGAGGCAAAGAAGCCATGAAGTACCCCAGTCCTGTCTGATTCTACTCTTAGGAAGTTCAGCGGCAGTCCCACGATCACCCTGTCTATTCTCTTACTGTAAGGAAGCTGTATCAGCACATCTTACTGTGCTTCCCCTTCGGGTATCAAGTCCAGGGCAGCTTTGGCATCATCCCCACATCCATGGACAAGGTTTCTAAATTCCTCCTTTGCAGCTTCCCCTGCTCCCACCTCCTGTGTGCTGCCTTTGTGCCCTGGAGCTCCATCAGTTCAGACAAGCAGCCTCATGACATAAATGCTTCTTTTCATGGGTACTTGGAGAGATCATTCTTGAGCTTGGAGCAGGCTGTCCTGTAAGGCTTCTCATGTCTCCTGAGCTCCTTCACCCTGCAGACCGACTTCCATGTCACCACGTCGCCCACCAGCCCCCAGTACGTCAAAGTCTTCTCCTCTGGAGCCCACCAGCCTGTGCTCTGCTGCTGGCCTTCCTCCCTCCCCTCTGGTGCCTGGGACCCCACTGTGTCATGGTCACAACAACCAAGGTGGACACTGATGTTCACATCCCTCACCAGGGTTTCCTTGTTTCCCAGTTCCAGATCCAGGTGAAGATCACCCTCACTGGCCCACAAGGCAGCTCTGTCGAGCAGTTGGCCCAAGATCCTTTGGACTGTTGGCACCTGCCACTTCGCCAGGCCAGTGAATGTCAGGGCAAGTACAGGAGTTTGACCGATGTGAGACAGAGCCGATTTCAGCTGGCTCCAAGATGGACCCACTCCTTCCCAAATCTGAGCCACTCAGTGATGCTGGCAGCACCTCTGGGATATTGTAGTTGAGAAAGGGTAAAAAACGCTGCACAACAGCAGGTGGGAGAGAGGAGGGAGGAAATGTGAGAGAAAAGCACTGCAGACACCAAGGTCATATCCCATAGGAACCAAGCAGGTCCCTCAGCAGGCCAGAGCTTGCTCTCCTGAAATCCTGCTCTTGGCCTTGTGATCATCTCCCAGGAGCCTCAGCTCCACTTTCCCATCCCTGACTGTTCCATCCTGACCAACTCTTTGTGGTTTGTAAGTGTGAAGTCCCACAGGGCACCTCACCCCATTGACTCCTCAGTCACCCGTGTCAGGAAGATGTTGTCAATGAGCTCCAACCCCTCATGGATGGCTGGTACCTTGCAGATATTGGGATATCTTAGGTATGCCACGAGGACACTGCCCTGATAACATGTTCTGGTTTTGTTTAAAAAACAAATTTCTCCTTTAGTGAATTTGCCTGTCAACTAAAGCCTTCATATTAGCTGCATTTTCCTGGACCACCCGACACATGTTTCGGTTAAACCTAGCAATGGAATGCTAACTTATTGATAAGCACGGATGGACATCTCGCGAGAGGGGAAATGAGAAACTGGTGACCGAGAGGCCGACCAACGGTGAATAACATTCCATTCACGTGAATACTTCATATAAAAGTGGGAGATCACGAGGATCTTGTCCCTTTTATCCTTCCCTTCTGCTTATGGCCGACATTAGGACAGGACCTTACGCATCATCTCTGCGAACGGAGGCCAGTGAGAGACTGAATCCAGCTCCGGTTGGCTACAGAGCCTAATCCAGGACTTTGGGTGCTGGCTCTGCAGTTGCTGAGACTTACAAGATTGGTTTTGTATATTTTGTATTATTTTCTCTATTCTTATCAGTAGCATTAGTAAAACATCTTTAATTTTTCCAACTCTCTTCTCTCTGTCCTTCTTTCCCTCCCGATCGCCTGTCCTGAGTGGGAAGGGGGGAGAGGGAGGAGCAAAAAGGGGGAAGCAAGGGGGAAAGGAGGTTGACAACACATCTGCCAGGGTATGATTGTCACCCCGCAATCTTAACCCTCGACCATGGGTCATTTGCCCCGCTCCCTGAACACAAGTATTGCTGTGCTGTGGCACCTGAGATTCCCAGGTACAACCACCTCTTGGTCCAGAGGAGTGTGACTCCTCTTAAGGTGTCCTGGCCTGTCTCCTGTCTCAAGTGGTGCATCAGGTACCCACTTTACAGACATATTGTTTTGTCTTCATCAGTAAATACTCCAGATCAATCAAAATTGGAGATTGCTGATACCAACTCTTCTGGAAATGTGGCAGAGAGAGAGAGGGGAAGGAGATAGAAAAATACTGTTTTATTGCTCTTTATTGTTGAAATGGTCTCTGTTTGGCTATTCCTGAAATCTCCCCAATCATTCACACCAGACTCGAAGCCTTTGGGAAAATGATGCACACAGCGTTGGCTTGTAAAGAGCATTTAAGCTGTTAGTGAGCATTCTGCTGCCATGGTCCTGAATTGCAGGTACTGGAAGAATGAACAAACCTCTCATGAAGTGAAAGGCAGAAGCAAACCCCAAGTTTCTGAGGGTGTTTGGGACCCCATGAAGGGCCATCACTGACACAGCTGTGAAGGAAACAACCAGTGCAGGTCCCTGTCACTGGAGGCTGGTGAAGGAAAGACTTGGAGACACTGGTTACAGGTGGTGAGGACCATGTGGAGGTGGTTCTGATGCCATGTCAGCCCTTGATGCTTGTTCATCACCAGAATGGTTGAGACCTGACCCCTGGGACCTGGTAGATCTTTCTCAAATGTTTTCCAAGGCTTTTCCTTTGGTCAGTGTGAGTGTTTCGTGTTTTGGGGTGGGTTTTGTGTCAAGTGATGTTGTTTTAACTGCAAGGCTCTGGTTTTCTGTGGAGCCCGTGAGTTCCTCACAAGTCATCCAGCTTCTTTCATACACCTGCTAATGGTCACCAATCACCTCAGTGTCCCAGTCGCACACTTGCTTGAATCCTCTCTTTGGATCCACACCCCATCACTCCAGGAGGTTCATGCATCCACCAGGCTCATGGATGATTCCTGAGGACCATCCAAGTGTGGGCAGTGTAAGAGAGGAGCAGAGCAGGGTCAGCTCATGGGCCATGACTGAGCACAGCCACCCCAGCAGCAGCCATTCCCCACCTCCCAGGCACAGCCATGCCCACAGGACGGAAATGTCACTGCCATACATGATTAACCCAAGAGAGGCCTTTCTTCCTTCCATATTCCCAGGAAAATCTTCCTCCTGTTCCTCCTCCACCTGCAGACATCAACTGCTTTCCATTTCTGGGCTCAGACATGGCTGGAAGGGTTCACTGAAGCCATCAGCCATCTCATTGCTTCTCCCTGACATGCCCTGACCCTCTCCCACACCTACACTTGGCCTATCACGGTTGCTCAGGGCCTTCCGCTCTTCAGAAGAGGCCTTGAGGTTCTTGGTTCTTCCTGGTGCTTGTTATAAACTTCCTCACTCTCTCCAGAGTTCATGGTGAGCTCTCTTGTCCATAACAGCCCCTTTATGACCATGTCTTACTGAATGGTTGTCTTTTTATGATCATTTGTGCAGAAAGGGCAGTCACAGGACAGCACCCAATGTGTCAAAACTGATGCCGAGTGAAATGCAGTAAAGACCTGATGAGTTCCCCCTGTGTCTGTGTCTCTCCTGTAAGGAGTCTGTCCCGAGAAGGGGATCCAGCTCCTGCCACTCTCTGCAGAGGCACATGAGCAGTGTCCGTGCACCTGGGGACACAAAGGGTGACGTTTGCCAGACCACCCTTCATCTGAACCCCTTAGATGTGTGCTTGTGGATGAGCTTTGAAGCCTTATAGTGCCAATACCTATTTAATTGTTATTGCCAGAGGGGCTTCCACAGCTGCAGGTTACTATTTCACAGATATTTAAATATAAGCATATTAAACTTTTATTTTTCTTTAAAAACTGACATTCCTAGAGAAATTCCACAAACACTTGAAGGATTATTCATGCCTTTTAACATGATTATCCACAGAAGGCCACCAGCTTTGCATCTCAGGAAATGGGATGCCAGAGTTCAAGGGCAGGATGCTTTGGGCTCTGTCCTGGGATCTGGAAACTGAAACGTGCTCCCATCTCCCAGCCCCCTGCCCTCCTCAGTGAGGGTGTGAGACATTCTGCCAGCGAGGGCTGAACTCACAGTCATGACCAGTATCTTATGTCCAACTGCAGCCAGTGGTGTCCTGCCAGCTCAGGGCTGGAGCTTCCATTGCTGGAGGTATTTAGAAGATGTGGAGATGTGGCGATTAGGGATTTGATTTACATTTGTACTCTATGTTGTTAAGGGTCTTTTCCAAAATAAATGATTCTATGATGCTATGATTCTATGATTTGGGTTGGAACCATTTCAATTCCATCACCTCCAGCTTCCCTCAGAGGCTGCTGTTGTGTGGCACAACTGTCCTGGCTTTTTTTCTTTTCTTTTTTTTCTTTTGTAATCATTTTAAACCTACAACTCTTGGACAGAATTACCCTAAAATCATCCTTTTTTCATAACTTTTCTCCTTTTTTTTCATGGTGTGATCTGGAGGTGGCATAGGAAAATAGTTTCTTCTTGAGACAAAGAAGGCCAAGGAACAGATCCCAGGTCAGTGAAGAGGCACAAAGGAAGCCAGAATCTTTATGTGGTGTGCACTGACACACACTGTCACCTGCATTTCCAGTCTCTGTAGTCTCAGCTGTGCAGCAGAGTCTGGAGTTCTGAGCCCCCTTCATCTGCCCTGTGTGACACGTGTGAAATGGAACTACCCCAGTCAAGGAGTTGGTTTGGATTGTTTTCACAACATGAAGTACCACAGAGGTCAGGAGATGAACCAGGATTCTCAACAAGAACTAAAACTTCTCAGTTCTTACAGTTCAGGTTTTCCCATGAATCTCAGCAGACCTGTCACGCTGATATCTGGGTTCAAGGAGCTGGTAAAGAGCCTCATCTCCATCTCTGTAATGGTGGCTTTGCTGCCTGGCTGATGTGCAGACTCTGTACACGGATGCTGACACCTCTTGAACGACCTGCTCTGAAAGGGTTAACAAAATGGGCAGTTCCTTCTGTAAGGGTATTAGGACAGCAAAAAAGACCCTGGATTAGGGCAAATGAAAAAGGATGGAAAAGTTGTGGTCAGGCCTGTTTACTGTTACTTGTAAAGCAGCCCTGCACCTCATGTGAGTTACTTCTGTGGTCTGCGAGAACCTGAGAGCTTTGTCTAAATGGAAAACATGAAGGGGATGAAAGGACAGAGTCATTCAGGCTGGAAGGGATCTCAGCAGGTTTCTTGACCAACCTCCTGCTCAAATCAGGGTCAGACCAGATTACTCGGGGCATTTTCCAAATACATCTTGGTCACTTTCTGGGACAGAGTGAGTGCGCACTCCTGGGAAACAGCTTCCAGTGCTTGACTGTCCTCATGACTGGAAAGTTTCTCCCATTCTACAGCTCCTTTCCAAGCCCAACCATCCAGATTGCGTTTTACCCATCTACTTACACATGACACAGACCATAATATCCTACCTTGGACACAAGAAAACTACAGGGGATGACACTGAATGCCTTGCTGGCTTCCAGGTAACAGACCACCACTGCTCTGCCCATGTCCACAACCCTGTCCTTTCCTCACAGAAAGCAAAGAGCATGGACAGGCACAACCTGCTCTGGGTAGACCCCGTCACCTTCTCTTCCAGACACCCAGAAATGGGGTCCCAGTGGACATGTTCTGGGGCACAGCCCTTAGTTCCCCTGCTCACCCATTGGCCATTTTGAAAAGTGCACACACTGTGTGAGAGCTGCCAGTGGTCAGGGAGTCCCCCCAGTCTCCATGAGCTTTCCAAGATGGTGTAGAGTGGCCTCCCTGTGACACCGTCCTGCTGTCTCAGCTCCTGGGATGCTGCCCCTGCTGTCCCATAGGCTGGAAAGGATTGTGGTAGTTCCGGTGACCCCTGACTTGATCCCCATCCACTGCTGATTGTTCTCCAAATTCAAGTCTCAAGTCACAGAGGCTTGGGGGACAGCAATTTCTCAGAATAAAGATCCTTCCTTCGAGAGTGCTGGTAGGAAATGTATTTTGCTGAGTAACTGGACACAATTATATATTTTACTATAGACCTACCAACACATAAATATATTTTTTTCCTTTTGATCACATAGTAAGACAGAATACAGAGATCTGTTGAGATCACTGTCAACATGGTCTTCTAAACAGAGAACAGTTCAATTAACCTTTTTCTCCTTCTTTCCTCCATCAGGCAAGAGTGGCCAACAGCTTCCAGCAGGACTCACTCTGTGCCAAGAGTAAAAAGTGGCACTGACAGGCCATGGCAGTGGATTGTTTGGTGCCTTCGACTCTGTGCAAGACACAAGGATTATCTTTCTTAATGCTGGAGGCTTTGGTAGGAGAGAAATCTAGAGAACATTAAAAAAAAAAAAAATTGAGAGAAAAACAGACCAAATGAAAGATGTAGAGTGAAGGGAATGTCTTCTTCCAACATGAAGTATCAAACGTTGTTGGTGTTTTAATTCTCCTTTCTTTGTTTTGAATACTTTAAATACGAGTGTTTTCAAAAGAGAGAAAACAGACTTTTCAGGATGTGCATTAAGAACAAGAGGAGAGGTTCTGATCTTCGACAACATTTCCCTTCTCTGTACTCTCTCTGTTGTCTGCACACAAGCACTTGTGATTGCTCTCTGGACTTCCCTTCTTCTTACTGTTTGATCACTCAGACACTTGTCAACAACCCAGTTGCTGCTTTCAGCTTTAAGGACTTAAAAGCTTCCTTGTCTTTCAGTAGTCTGTCTAATTCTGCCTTTAGCCAACTCTTTTATTGCGTTTATCATAGAGTTTCCTTTCTGTCTACAACATTTCTTGCATGGTTCTGCCTTGGAGAAGGTGAACCTCAGTGGTGGCAGTTTGTCCTTGTTGTACAGTTGAGGAGTGTGTTTTCTTTTAATCATGACTCTCATCAGTTGTATTTTGTTTGTTCAAAGGTAAAGCAAAGCCCCTGTTTGCTGTGTGCAGCCAGGTCTCCAAGGAGAGCAGGTGGGAGCTGGTGCAAAGGAGCTGGCACATCCAGCTGCAGACTGCAGTGGAGAAGTCTGGTGTAAGGAAAAGGGATGCAAGGCCCAGGGGGGCAATGAGAGAAACGATGGGGCTGGGGAGGTGAGAAGCAAGGTTGTGCACATGGTGTGAGACCTCATGGGACAGCTTCTCCAGCCAGTCCAGACCTGCTTAGGAGAGACCCTGGATCCACATCAGATAATGCTGCAATCAGCTCTTCTCCAAACTGAACAGTAATGAAATACACCCGTTACAATAGAAAGACATTTTTGTCAGAAGCTTTTGAAATCTTTCTCCGTAATTACACCAAGAAAACTCTCTAATGAACTAGACAAGACTGGAAGACAATTACAAGAAGAGACATGGCTTGTTAGAGCTTTCTTCAGTGTAATGAGCCCCATGGTGCATTTGGTGCTGAGTCCTTGAACATTACTCAGGTGCTGAGAGGAGATTGCACAAACCTTTCCAGAAGTCAAAGCCAGAAGAAAAAAGTACTAAGTACCTTGAAGTATCAATGAGTTCCACTGAGGGCAAGTACCAGCAGAGCCTCCCCAGAGACTCGTTAGAGCAGAGAATTGGAGGCCATGGTGGCAGATAAACAAAGGGAAATGTGCAGGCAGCTGAGGTGCTGAGAAACCCTGGTTTTGTTGGGTGAAGCAGAGAGGCCAAGGCCTGACCCCCAGCCCCTGGGAAGGCAGATCCTGTCCCTCACACATCGCTCAGGGCTCTTCCTGGGCCAGGGGGATGTGGGCTTTGTGATGCTGAGTGAAGGACAATGGTGTGACAGTTCCCAGCCCTACTGGGGGTGTGCAAGGAGGCCATGAGGTGCCCCAGTGCCTCAGGACAACATGTCTCCTCATGGGCATTGGTGGCAGAGGCGATGGCCGTAGCCAAGCGGACAAAGGCTTGGGTTCTCTTGGTGACATCCAGCCTTGCCAGTGCCCTTTGCCATCTCCACCACAGGTTGTCCTACACTGTCCCGCAGCTGCTTCTGTTTCTCTGCAGGCTGTAGACACCCATCTCGCTTCCTCCCCTTGCTCTCACCCTGGTATTTCCATACGTTGACTGATGTGTCTGCACTCTCATGCTCTGTTCCTTGAAACACAAGGACATGGACTGATGTCATGCTCCTTCTGGCTGATTTCTTCTGCCACAGTACTACCCTTTGAGTCACATTTCTCCCTCCTCATGTCCAGTCTCCACGTTCCAAGCTGTGCTGTGTGGCAGTGTTTCTCTGCTGTAGAAAGGAGGACCCTGAAAAGTACTGACCTGTCAGCCTCTTACCTGTGCCTGGGAAGATCATGGCACAGATCCGCCTAGAAGCTGTGCTAAGGCACAAGGAGGACAGGGAGGTGATTTGAGACAGGCAGCACGGCTCCACCAAGTGCAAGTCCTGCCTGACTAACCCAGTGGCCTTCTCCGATGGAGTAACTACATCAGTGGACAAAGGGCGGGCTATGGATGTCATCTATCTGGACTTCTGTAAAGCCTTTGACATGGTCCCTCACAACATCCTTCTCTCTACATTGAAGAGATATGGATTTGATGACTGGACTGTTCTGTGGATGAGGAACTGTCTCAGTGGTCACACCCAGAAAGTGGTGGTCAATGGCACAATGTCTGGATGGACACTGGTGACAAGTGGTGTCCTTCAGGGGTCCATACTGGGATCAGTACCATTTATTATCTTCATCAGTGGCATAGTGGGATCAAGTGCATCCTCAGCAAGTTTGCAGATGACACCAAACAGAGTGGCATTGCTGATACACCTGAGGGACAGTAGGGCATTCAGAGCGACCTGCATAAGCTGGAGAAGTGGGTTCATGTGAGTCTCCTGAGCTTCAGCAAGACCAAACGCAAGGTCCTGCATCTCCTGGGGCAACCCTGGGTATCAGTACAGGCTGGGGATGAAGGGATGGAGAGCAGCCTTGACAAGAAAGATTTGGGGAAATTGGTGGGTGAAAGACTGGACTGGAGCCATCAATGTGTGCTTGCAGCCCAGAAGGTCAAATGTATCTTGGGCGGCATCCAAAGGAGCATGACCAGCAGGTCAAGGGAGGGGATTCTGCTCCACTCTGGTGAGACCCCACCTGGAGTCCTGCATCCAGCTCTGGAGCCCTCAGTACAGGAAAGACATGGAACTGTTGGAGAGGGTCCAGAGCAGGGTCCCCAAGATGATCAGAGGGATGGAACAGCTCTGCTGGCAGGACAGGCTGGGAGAGTTGCGGTTGTTTAGCCTGGAAAAGAGAAGGCTCCTGGGAGACCTTATTCCCATGTTTCTGTACTTAAAACATGTCGATAAGAATGATGGGGACAGACTTTTTAGCGGGGCTTGTTGTGATAGGACAA
The DNA here is from genome assembly GCF_037038585.1 of Patagioenas fasciata. Taxonomy (NCBI): domain Eukaryota; kingdom Metazoa; phylum Chordata; class Aves; order Columbiformes; family Columbidae; genus Patagioenas; species Patagioenas fasciata. The sequence goes on from NC_092530.1 coordinate 2,511,124, forward strand.
GGGGTGATGGTTTTGAGCTAGAAGAGGGGAGTTTGAGGCCAGACATGTGGAAGACATTTTTCAAAATGCGGGTGATGAAACACAACCACTGGTTGCCCAGAGAGGTGGTGGATGCCCCATCCCTGAAGAATTCCCAGGCCAGGCTGGATGGGACTCTGAGCAGCCTGATCTGCTGAAGATGTCCCTGCCCATGGCAGGGGAGTTGGACTAGATGACCTTTGAAGCTCCCTTCCAACACTCTCTATGCTTGTATGATTCCTATCTCCAAGGAAAGCTCCACCATCTGGGAAATAACCCTTCAAGCATAGAATCACAGGATCCTAGAACCAGAAAATCATTTGATTTAGAGGAGACCATGGAGTCCAACCATAACCTAACTCTAGCACTAAACCATTTCCCAGAGAACCTTCTCTATACATCTTTTAGACACCGCCAGGAATGATGACTCAACCACTACCCTGGGAACCCTGGTCACTGCTTCACAACCTTTTCCATGAAGAAGCGTTTCCTTATGTCCAATCTAAGCCTCCCCAGGCACAACTTAAGGCCATTCCTCTTGTCCTCTCCCTCGGTGCTTGGGAGAAGAGATCAACGCCCTCCATGTTCCAACCTCTTTTCAGGTAGTTGTGGACACTGATAAGGTCTCCCCTCAGCCTCCTGTTCTCCAGGTTAAACATCTCCAGTTCCCTCAACTGCTGCTCATCACACTTGCTCTTCAGCTCCTTACCAACTCCATTCCCTTCTCTGAACTTGCTCCAGAACCTCAAGGTCTTTTTTGTCATAAGGGGCTCAAAGCTGACCCCAGGACTCGAGGTGCAGACTCAGCAGTCCTCACTACATGAGAACAATCACTGCCCTAGTCCTGCTGGCCACACTATTGCTGATCCAACCAGGATACCGCTGGCCCTATTTGGCCACCTGGGCACATGCTGGCTTAGGTTCAGCCACTGTCAACAACAACCCCAGGTCCTTTCCGTCCTGGCAAATTCCTAGCCATTCTTCCCTCAGCCTGTAGCGCTGCCTGGGGTTGTTGTGACCCAAGTGCAGGACCCAGCATTTGGCCGTGTTGAACCTCATACAATTGGCCTCAGCCCATCGATCCACCTGATCCAGATCTCTCTGTAGAGACTTCCTACCCTCTAGCAGGTCAACACTCCCAACAGACTTGGTGTCATCTGCAAACTTATTGAGGGTGCACATGATCCCCTTGTCTAAATCCTTGATAAAGAGATTAAACAGAACTGGCACCAATACTGAGCCCTGGGGACACCACTCATGACCGGCCACCAACTGGATTTGGCTCCGTTCACCACAACTCCTTGGGCCCGGCCCTCCAGCCAGTTCTTTATCCATCGCAGATACACCATCCAGGCCATGAGCTGCAGCTTCTCCAGGAGATGCTGTGGGAAACAGTGTCAAAGGCTTACTAAAGCTTCCCTCATCCCCTATACAGGGTGCCTTGTCATGGAGGAGATCAGGTTTGTCAAGCAGGACCTGCCTTTCTTAAACCCGTGCTGCCTAGGACTGATCACCTGGTTGTCCTGTGTCTGCCACATGATGGCACTCAGGATGATATGATCCATACTATTCCCTGGGACTGAGGTCAGGTTGACAGGACTGTAGTTCCCTAGATCATTCTTATGTTCTGTCTTGTAGATGGTTGTCACATTCACCAACTTTCAGCCAACTGGGACCACCCCACTCAGCCATGATTGCTGGTAGATAATGGAAAGAGGCTCAGGGATCACCTCTGCCTGCTCCCTCAGCACCCGTGGGTGTATCTGGCCACACAGACCTGTGGGTGTCCAAGTGGTGTAGCAGGTCACCAACCATTTCCCCTTGGATTGTTTGGACTTCATTCTGCTCCTCATCCCTGTCTTCTGTCTCAGGGGGCTGGATACCTGGAGCACAACTGTTCTGACTATTAAAGACTGAGTCAAAGGAGGCTTCTAGTACCTCAACCTTTCCCTGTTCTTTTGTCAATATATTTCCTTGTGCATCCTTTTTTTTTTTTTTTCTGAAGTATTTATAGTTTGTTTTTTTTTCCTTTTGATGGCACTGCTCAGATTCAGCTCCAGTTGGGCTTTAGCCTTTCTGATTTCTTCATGAACAGCTTCATGACGTCCTTGTAGTGATGCAGGAAATTGACAATTAACTAATTAACACTTAAAAACTAACACTTGACACTTAAGGAACTAACCCTACCCCACATCACTAAAGACACTTAGAGAGCTGACACTTTAACCCACATCACTCTTGCCCAGCCTTGCTTAACTCTGTGTAACTTATTGTACGAAAAACAGGAGTTCACTGACGCCTCACAAAGATAATAGTCCTTGATGCATCCTTGGGTGACCCAGATTACAGAGTTTTGGGCACAGGACAGGAGATACGCCAGTTTTAACTGACTCAGCAGTCTGAGACCCAACCAACTCATCACACTGGAACAAAGTTGACCGTGTACAGAGAAAGAGGACCCGGGTTCACAATCACTGCACAGCTGCAACCAGGAGGAGCCGGAGGTGGAGACTCTGGAAATGGTCTCCTGAACTCATTGTAATAAGAACCGCCCTCTTGGGGACAGGTTATGAATATGTATAGGTGTTCCATTTAACCAAGTTCACAGCTACTGTAATTTTACACACGCATTAGGTGAAATGATTCCCCGTGAGTCCAGCGTCGTAAATAAATGCATACCCTCTTTATAACCTCAAGGGTTGTAAGGTCATTCTGCGCCTCACAAGCAAATTTGGGACTGGGACATTGAGGTGATTGGTGACCATTGCCAGGTGAATGAAAGAAGCTGGATGAGCTGTGAGGAACTCACAGACATTTCCAACTCCACAGAAAACAGACCCTTGCAGTTAAAGCAACAGCACTTGACATAAAACCCACCCCCAAAAAACAAAATACTCACACTGACCACAGGAAAAGCCTTGAAAACATTGGAGAAAAGTCTACCAGGTCCCAGGGATCAGGGCTCAACCATTCTGGTGATGAACAAGCATCAAGGGCTGACATGGCATCAGAGCCACCTCCACATGGCCCTCACCACCTGTAACCAGTGTGTCCAAGTCTTTCCTTGACCAGCCTCCAGGGACAGGGACCTGCACTGGTTGTTTCCTTCACAGCTGTGTCAGTGATGGCCCTTGATGGTGTCCCACACACCCTCAGAAACTTGGGGTTTGCTTTTGCCTTTCACTTCATGAGAGGTTTGTTCGTTGTTTCAGTAGCTGCAGTTCAGGATCATGGCAGCAGAGGGCTCATGAACATCGAAAATGCTCTTACAAGCCAAGGCTCTGTGCATCATTTTCCTAAAGGCTTCAAGTCTGGTGTGGATGATTAGGGAGGTTTCAGGAATAGTCAAACAAAAAGCATTTCCATAATAAACAGCAACGAAGCCAAATTTCTTCTATTTCCTTCCCTGCTCGCCCTTCCTTCCCTTTCCAGAACAGGTGGTATCAGCAGCCTCCAGTTCATATTGATGTGGTGCATCTCATGAAAAAGAGAGAATATATCAGAAAAGTGGGTGCCTAAATCACCATGTGAGTGAGGAGACAGACCAGGACACCTTAAGAGGAATCACACTCCTCTGGGCCAAGAGGTGGGTGTTCCTGGGAATCTCAGGTGTTGTGCACAGTGACACTTGTGTTCAGGGAGCTGCTAAAGTGACCCATCTCCTGTTCTGTAATGGTGTCTGAGTTTGCTCAGGTCACCCGACTTGAGCCCCATCCACTGCTGGGTGTTCTCCAGACTCCTGCCTTCAGGAACAAAGTCCCGGGAGACCTTGCTGGTGAAGATGGAGGCAAAGAAGCCATGAAGAACCTCAGTCCTGTCTGATTCTACTCTTATGAATTCAGCAGCAGGCCCATGTTACCCTTGTCTATTCTTCTGCTGTAAGGAAGATGAATCAGTTCATCTTGCTGCCCTTACACTCCCCTGCAGGTATCAAGGTCAGGGCAGCTTTGGCATCATCCCCACATCCGTGGACAAGGTTTCTAAATTCCTCCTTTGCAGCTTCCCCTGCTTCCACCTCCTGTGTGCTGCCTTTGTGCCCTGGAGCTATGTCAGTTCAGACGAGCAGCCTCATAAGACAAACACTTCTTTACATGGTACTTAGAGACAACATTTTGTGCTTGGAGCAGGCTGTCTTGTAAGACTGATCAGATTTCCTGAGCTCCTTCATCCTACCCAGACCTACTTCCATGTCACCACGTCGCCCACCAGCCCCCAGTATGTCAAAGTCTTCTCCTCTGGAGCCCACCAGCCTGTGCTCTGCTGCTGGCCTTCCTCTCTCCCCTCTGCTGCCTGGGACCCCACTGCTTCCAGGTCACAACAGCCAAGGTGGACACTGATGTTCACATCCCTCACCAGCTCTTTTTGTTTTCCAGTTCCAGATCCAGGTGAGAATCACCCTTGTTGCCCACCAAGCGGACATGTTAAGCAGTTCGCCCAAGATCCTCTGGACTGCTGGCACCTGCCACTTTGCCAGGCCACTGAATGTCAGTCAATTACAGTTCCCGATAGGAAACTGCTCGTCAACTGGTGACTTCTTCAGGTTGCTGACAGAAGATATTTTCCACTACTTCTCCATAATCCAGCATTTTATAACACCCAAAGCACTGTCACCCTGTGCTGGTTTATATGACAAGTCTTGGAACTGGAGGTGAGTGTGGCTGTGCTACAGTTGTCACCTCTCTGAGAAGACAACAGGAGTTTGATCAACATCAGACAGCGTCCATTTCAGCTGGCTCCAAGATGGACCCAAACATGGCCAAATCTGACCCACTCAGTGATGCTGGCAGCACCTCTGGGATATTGTATTTGAGAAAGGGTAAAAAATGCTGCACAACAGCAGGTGGGAGAGAGGAGGGAGGAGATGTGAGAGAAAAGCACTGCAGACACCAAGGTCATATCCCATAGGACCCAAGCAGGTCCCTCAGCAGGCCAAAGCTTGCTCTCCTGAAATCCTGCTCTTGGCCTTGTGATCATCTCCCAGGAGCCTCAGCTGCAATTTCCCATCCCTGACTGTTCCATACTGACCAACTCTTTGTGGTTTTAAGTGTGAAGTCCCACAGGGCACCTCACCTCACTGACTCCTCAGTCACCCGTGTCAGGAAGATGTTGTCAATGAGCTCCAACCCCTCCTGGATGGCTGGTTCCTTGCAGATATTGGGATATCTCAGGTCTGTCACGAGGACACTGGCTGGAAACATGAGGCTTCTTTAATTTGTCTGAAAGAGGCCTCATCTAGTTCCTCTTCCTGATCAGTGTCTCAGCAGCTGATGTCCAGTGACCACAACATTGCCCACGTTGTTCTGCCCTCTCATGCTGACTCCTCAGTGTTCAGCTGACATTGTTCCTCCCCAGGCAGAGCTCCACACATTCCTGCTGCTCTCCCACATGAAGGGAAACTATTCCTTTGACTCCAAACCTCTGGCATTATTAGTATCAGACACACAAGACCCCACTATTTCCCCAGGAGACAATATTTATAGTGTCCTGTAATGCCTCATGTTGGGAGAGACACCTTCATCAGGATAAGCCAACTGTATGCAAACTTTAGTAGTTGAGCAAATGGAGCTACAGTCCAGGGAGAGTTCAGACCTTGTGAATACCTGGTATTCACCCATCAGAAATCTCTGATTTTTGACGAGAAGAAACGACGAGTTCTCAGTGACCCTGAGGAGAAGGGCCTGGGCACTCCAAGGTCCCCACACAAGCCCGTGGTGCACGCTCTCCATGAACAAGGCAGCTGCACACGGGGCTGCATGAGGAGGAGCGTGGGGACCCAGACACCTGGAGTTCTCATCCCATTCGGTTCAGCACTGGTGTGACCCCACACACACGGGGGTGTGCCAGTGTGCGGCTTCCCAGTTTGGAGAAGCAAGGAGGAACTGGAGAGTGCAGGGCTGTGCCAAGGCAGGTTCAGCACCTTGTGCACATGGTGTGGGATGATGAGGGACCTGGTCTGCTTTGGCCCAGCAGCGCTGGGGAGGCTGCAGCAGTGCAGGAGTAGCCTGAGAGTGCTTGAAGGGTGGTTTCAGAGGTGGTGGAGGTTTTCTGCATAGTGGGAAAGAGCATGGGAAAAAAAATAATGGCACAAAGGGCAGCTGGGGAGGTCCAGGCTGGAGATGAGCAGGAAGGAATGTGACTGGAAGGGCAGTGCTGTGGTGGAGCAGGTCAGCAGAGGGAGTCTGCATCAGCCCAAGGCTTTGTGCTTCAAGGAACAGCTGGGGAGGATGCAGAGATCTCAGCAAAGGGAGGAAGATGCTCAGACAAGAGCAAGGTGGGGCAGCAGGGGGGATGTCTGCAGCCTGCAGGGAAAGAGGTGCAGGGGATGCCACAGCACAGGACAGGCTGTGGTGGAGATGATCAAGAGATGTGAAGAGGCTGAAAGCCCCACCAGACATGAGCTCCTTCTCCCCTTGGCTATGGCTGTTGTCTGCACCTCTGATGCCTGTGAGGAGACACCTTGTCCTTCCAGCACAGGGGCCTCATGGCCTCCTTGTCCCCAGCCAGGAACCTGGGAGGTGTGGGACCATAGTCCTGCCCTTGGCCTTGCACAGCCCCACATCACACTGTCCAGGAAGGGCCCTGAGCAATGTGGGAGGAACAGGATCTGCCTTCCCAGGGCTGGGGGTCAGGGCTTGTCCCTTTGATTAATGAAACACATTCAGGTTTACTCAGCATCTAAGAGAACTTCACCTTGCTTTTCCTGACCTGTTGTCACTGCATCCCGTTTTCTTCTGTAACCGGACCATGGGGTCAGTTCCTCAGTAGTGTCCCTCAGTGGGACTCATTAACATTGCAAGAAACTTTGGAGTTTGAATCTGACTTCTTGAGAGGTTTCATCAGGTTCCCCTGAGGGTTTGAGGTCCATGGACTCAGCACCAAACCCACCAGAGGGGTCATTAAAGCGCCTTGGGCTGCTCCTGTGCTGCTGAGCTGGGCTGGGCTCCTGGGACAGAGGGAGCTCCTGGCAAGCGGCAGCGCTGCAGAGAGACAGCTCTGCCCAGGAGCAGCTCCTCTGCACACGCAGCAGGGCTGACGGCTCAGCCTGGGGATCTCAGGGAGACGAGCAAGGCACTGCCCTGGCTCAGAGAGCTCCGCTGAGCCCCTGCAGAGGACGCGGAGGCCAATTCACACCTGAGTTTTACATACAGGAACACTAAACCAGCCCCCAGGAGCATCCCAAGCCTCTGGAGACACTGGTACAAGCGCAGTTTCCCCTGGCGAGTCCCTTCCCACCCGCAGCTCGTGGAAGCCTCACCCAGGGTGCTGGAGAGACCCTCGGTCGGGGCACCGAGGTCCTGGGCTGCGGTCAGCGGTGTCACAGGGTGGTTGGGCAGCTCCTGGCGGGGCTGTTCACGCCGTCTCCTCTGGTGAGCCGTGCTCAGCCGCTGCTGCGCGGTCTCTGGGACAAAGGCAGAGAGAGAAGCTGTCAGAAAAGCTTCAGGGCTTGGGCACTGTGGCCCCAGGCCCAGTGGGGAGGGTGAGGAGACACCTCCCTGATGCAGACGCTGCTGCTGCTGCTCCAGCTGCTCCTGCTGCTGCTGCGGGACCTGCTCCTCCTCTGGCCGCTTTGGGTTTAAAAGCCCAAGTCTCTTTCGCCTTGTGTTCCCTCCCCCTGAGAGGCCCCCAGTCTGGACTTTTCTTTGCTGTACCTTTTAAGTTGTATTTTGTCTTATAATTCAAGTATCTTTTTAAAATGCAAACGCCTGAGACTCTGATACAGGGAACCTGGGGACAAGAACGTTCCTGTGGCAGTTTGTGCACACGAATCCGCGTGTGGCACTGCTTTGCTGATGGAGCTGGGAAGGAAATCCTCGTCCTTCTCTGGAGCCGAAAAACCACACGCGGTGGTTGGAGAAACTGCCAGTTTGACCTGGAAGGACGAAGCCAGAATTTGAGGGCAGAAATCAGTTGCCCCAGGTCCTTAGGTCTGGAGGTTGCTCTGGGATGTTCTTCTGGTTTTTAAAGGCCATGTTCCAGAGCACAACGATGCCAAGTGAAGGGTCCAGGCTGTGTTTTCCTCCCCGCGCATTTCCCTGTGTGATCTGCTCTGTGACCCCCCCGTGAGCAGGGGTTGGACTGGGGGTCTGCAGAGGCCCCTTCAGCCCCACCAGGCTGGGATTCTGTGGCTCTGTGACTCTGCCCTGCGGTTCCCCAGCACCCCCAGGATGTTCCACAGCCCACAGGCAACTGCAGCTTTTCCTTTTCGGGCCGATTTCTGAAAAACCCCTGGCTCTTGTGCTGGGCTTCACCTCCCGTCCGGGTACCCCGGGGTGACAGCGGGGCCTCTCCGGTGCCTTCCGCGGGCTCTGCCCGGTCGGCGCAGCAAGGCCGGCGATGGGGAGGGGTTCCCGGGGAGGGCAGAGCCCGTCCCGCGGGGCTGCGGGGACGTTTCTAGGCAGGCTCCGCGCTAAACAGCCCCGTTGCTAGGGCAGGGGGGCATTCCCAGCCCGGCGCTGCGGTAGACAGACCCGTTGCTACGGCTGCGGGGCCTTCCAGGCCGGACTCCGCGCGGCGCGGCCCCCGTCGCTATGGGAACGGGGCCCTTCCAGTGCGGGCGGCGCGCAGCATGGCGGTGCCCCTGCCGAGCGCGGCGCTGAGCGGCGTCCGGAGCGGGCGGGCGTTCGGCACGGCCGGTGAGTCCCGGGCCGAGGAGCCCCGGTTCCCCTGCGCGGGCAGCGGGAGCCGCTTGGGGCGTGGCGGGGAGACCGCTCGGGCGGCTGAATTCCTGGCGTGGCCGGCTCGGGGAGGCGGGGGTGGCTCCGGCTCTTCCCGGGCTCTCTCGGCCTCGTCTCTTGCGCTCTGGAGAAAGCGGGAACTCTCTGGCAGCGAAGAGGTGGAGTGAACAGCAGAGGCAATGCCGCTGTTCGGCGGCATTCTTTATTTCATCAGCGCTGGGCAGCACTGGTAGACGCTTGCACCTGGGCAGGAACAAGCCCAGGTTCCAGTCTAAGCTGGGGAAGGACCTGTTGGAGAGCAGCGAAGGGGAAAGGGACCTGGGGGTCCTGGGGACAGCAGGGTGACCATGAGCCAGCACTGGGCCCTTGTGGCCAGGAAGGCCAATGGTACCTGGGGTGGGTTAGAAGGGGGTGGTCAGTAGGTCAGAGAGGTTCTCCTGCCCCTCTGCTCTGCCCTGGGGAGACCACACCTGGAATATTGTGTCCAGTTGTGCCCCCTCAGTTCCAGAAGGACAGGGAACTGCTGGAGAGAGTCCAGCACAGGCACCAAGATGCTGGAGGGAGTGGAGCATCTCCCGTGTGAGGAAAGGCTGAGGGAGCTGGGGCTCTGGAGCTGGAGAAGAGGAGACTGAGGGGTGACTCATTCCTGGGGATCAATATGGAAAGGTGGGTGTCCCGGAGGCACCCCAGGTTCGTTTAAGGGACAACAGGGTCCAAAACAACTTCTGTTAAACCGGTGAGAAACAGGGTTTTAGCATCCAAAAGTGACTCGAATACAGGTTCGGATACCAGTTGAGGAAAATGATGAAGGGGCAGCAACCAATACGACAGGCGGTGCACAGAGTGCATGCACGTGGCTTCACCAAAACAGTGCCGGAGCCGTCCCTGAGCCCGGGAGGAGTCCGCACTTGCCTGAACACGGTGTGGGGTTATTTTGAAGAGATACACGTGCTGTAGTGAGTACGGAAAGTGCACACTCGCGATTCTGCGAGGCTAAATTTATAATACACTCGCAATCCTGTGATGGGCAGTTTCACTCACACCCGCGGCGGCAAGGCAGCGGAGTCTCCATCCCGGGGGGGCTCTCAGCGGCAGCATCTCGCTCGTGCTGCGAGAGACCCACGACAAATGGGCGGAGTCTTGACGAGAGTCCCATTTTTTATTGGCTGATCACATCTGACTGTGGGCATTCCAGAAGCTTCTCTGCACCCCCACTCTGGCTGTGGGTGCCCCTGAAGCCTCCAAACATCCCCCACACTGGCTGCGGGCGCCCAGCGGCTCCCTGGCACCTCGGCGCTCCCTTCTCCTAACGGCCCTGGCCAGGGGCTCTGGGGCCAAACAAAAGAAGCTGTAGCAGAGAGAGAGGGAGATGTGTCTACTCCTTCCATGATGAAGGAGGGAGGGGGAGAGAGGGGGGTTTGCACCCTGCCACACCCACTGTCCTGTCCTGTACCCCACTATACTGCCCCTTCACCCTGCATACCCCCTCCCTACCCCCCTGCACCCCAATGTCCTCCACGTGGTGCTGGTGGATGGATCCAGCTCAGCACAGGGTGAGGTGCCCGACTACTCTTCCTGGGCCCCCCCCAAATCCTGCTGTGAACCAGCAGGTCCCAGTACAGCCCAGCACCGCTGTGCCTGCCCAGGGGGTTGCAGCCAGTGGGGGGTGCCCAGGAGTGGGTGCTGACAGTTTGGGGGAGCACCCGCCTGGCCCCAGCCCAGGGCAGCATGTTGGGGTGATCCTGGGTCCCCACACCGTGACACCCAGCAGCAGCCACTACGTGTGTGTCACAGGGCTGTGCTTGTCCCCCTGTCCCCTGCAGGGCTGGGGACACACACACATACCCAAGCACCTCAGAGCCCCCACCACCCCCTCCCACAGGCATCCCCACTCTGATGCCTTTATCACCCTGAGCATCCTCACCTGCACCCCCATGCTCCTGGACACCAATTTAAGCCCAGCAGCCCCAGTGCTGGGATGTGTTGTGCTCAGCTCTGTTCCCTGTGCCCACTTTGGGGGTTTCCTGCTTTATCTGCCCCCACTTAGGTGTTTTATTTCCCCCTGATGGATGCTGGATGTGCAGTGGGACCTGCTGCTGCTGCCATGGTCCCCCTTTGCTGCCCAGGGTGGGGGTGCTGGGACCACCTGCAGCCCTAGCTCATTTGGGGGGCAATGACTGGCAAACCAGCCTTCCCCCCACCCCGGGGGCACCCATTCTGCCCCCCTCTCTGTGCACTCTAGGTTCTCCCCATCCCTCTTCCCCTCTGCATCCTCTCTCCAGTTCCTCTGATCCCAAATATCACAGCTCCTGTGCTTCCCCCTCACACCCCCCATGCCCCAGATTCTTTCCTGGGTCTCCCCCATTCCTCTTTACCCCTCCAAGTCCCCTCCAGCTCCGTTGCCCTCCGCAGGACTTTGCTCCTGTCCCCTGCTCAATCACCTCTATCCCCACCGCGCACCTTCAGCTTGGCTCTGGTCCCTGCATGCTCACTCCCACCCTGTGTGACACCCCCTGCACCGTCCCATCCCTTTCCCCCTCCCCATATACGCTTGGATCCTCTCTGGACCCGTCTCCAAGACCCTCCCTGGGTTTCTGTGCCCCCTGCTCTGCTCCAAGCTCCTCTGGGGCCACCCAGACCCCTCTGTCCCTTCCTCTGCTCCCCGTGCAGCAGAGCGGCCTGTGAGAGCTCGGGCAGGATGTGCTCCCCGTGTTCCCCCTGGATGGGACCCTGCCCCACGGTCTCACAGCAAATAGAGCCTGGAAAGAGGCTTTGCTGTCATCCGCTCTGGGTCGCCCATGGCGTGGCTGGGCTGGGACAAGCACCAGCCGCCTCCTTCCCCAGGGGAGCTGGAGCTGGTCACATTGTTGTGCAGGTTTTGGCAGTCGTTCTCCTTGCTGGTGTTCTTCAGATGACCTGAATCCCAGAGCACAAAATCTTTCCCATTGAGATTTCTCCCAAACAGGCATGGGTGTCAGAGCCGGCGAGCTCCAGAGTGAGCGCTGTGCTGTCCCCGCGCTGTCCTTTGTCCCTGCGTGAGCAGTGAAAGCCTGGCAGCTGTGTGGGGGTGTTATTTTTCTCTGCTAAAGTGGCTGAAGCATTTCAAAGGGTTTCCCCAGGTGTTCTTGGCAGAGAGCTAAAGCCAGGCACATTTCCCTGGCCTCTGCATCACCCAAGACACTTCAGTTCTGCTTTTCCACCAAGCTGAGTGGTGTTGTCGATGCGCTGGAGGGAAGGGGTGGCATCCAGAGGGACCTGGACAGGCTGGGGGGTCCATGTGAACCTCATGAAATTCAACCAGGCCAAGTGCAAGGTCCTGCACCTGGGTCAGGGCAATACCCAGTACCAGCACAGACTGGGGGAGGATGGATGGATGGATGGATGGATGGATGGATGGATGGATGGATGGATGGATGGATAGCAACCCTGTGGAGAAGGGCTGGTGGGTGACAAAAGGGACATAAGCTGGCAATGTGCACTCGCACCCAGAAAGCCAAGTGTCTCCTGGGCCACATCACCAGCAGGTGGAGGGAGGGGATGCTCCCCCTCTGCTCTGCTCTCCTGGGGCTCCCCAGAGAACCGAGTCCAACTCTGGGTTGTCCAGCACAAGACAGACATGGACCCCAGGGGCTCTGTCCCTCTGTCACCAGTGCTGCCTCAGTCCCACCCTGCTCCCTCCAGCATTTTAGAACGATGCTAAAACCCAACCTGTGGCTGGTGATGCCAACCCAGGCGATGTGTGGGTCAAAAATCACCATCACATATATTAACCCTCCTAAAACCAACATGGAAATGGCAGATGTTTGTGCCTCCTTGTGTGGATGCAGCTCTGGCTGCCTCGTCCCGCATCCCACCCTTGCAGCTCCAGGACAGACCCCACACTGGTGGCCCTGCCTGCATCTCCCGTCCCAGAACAGCCAAAGGAGCCGCTTGTTTTGGCCTCCAACTGGCTGATTTAGCCTGGTTCCCTTTCTCCATGAAGGATAAAACGCGGTGCTGAGGCTCCGGTGTCAGTCCCAGCCTGTGCCTACCCTTCGTTGTGTGTCATTTCATGTGATTTTGATCACATCCTTGAAAACAAAAAGAACCTCCAACCCACTCAATCTCAGCCCTCCCAAGGCAGAGATATTTCCGCGTGGTGAACGCTCCCATGCAAATTCTCCCATGTCCTATTTTAGGTTTCTCGCCGGCACTGGCTGCAGACAACTGCGCTGGAGCTCCTGTCAAGCCTTAGACAAGGGTCTCAGGGATATGGGTCAGTGCCAGGGGTGGGTTATGGTTGGGTTCCATGATCTTGAGGGTCTTTTCCAACCAAAATGATTAATGAGTTTTTAGGGTTTATCCCAAATGATGGGAACCCCCGGTTCCAGCTCTGCTCTTTACCACATACCTTTTAGAGGCTGAAGAGGAAGGAGACGCAACACCTCAGCATACGGAGGGTCTTCCCCAAAGCTTCCCAGTGTCCCTTCTGTCTCCTCTGCACATCAGGGCAGGGCACAAGGGACAAAGTACCACCAGCACGCTCTGAAAGGTCATCATTTCTACCAACTGCAACCTGATCTGGGTGAAGATGTCCCTGCTCATGGCAGAGGTTGGACTGCATGAACTGTGAAGGTCCCTTCCAACCCAAACTGTTCTGTGAGTCTGGTGGCTGCACTCCAGTGGCGGGGATTCAGTTCAGGAGGGACCCAGGTTTTCAGGAATGCGGACCCAGGAGTTTGGGAGAGAGGACCCAGGAGTCCGGGAAAGGGACCCAGGAGTTCAGGTGGGGATTCAGGTCAGGAGGGACCCAGGAGTTCGGGAAAGGGACCCAGGAGTTCGGGAGAGAGGACCCAGGAGTTCAGGTGGGGATTTAGTTCAGGAGGGACCCAGGAGTTGGGGAGGGACCCAGGAATTTGGGAAAGGGACCCAGGAGTCCTGGAGAGGGGACCCAGGAGTTCGGGAAAGGGGACCCAGGGGTACCCCTAAGGACCCAGTAGTTGGGGGGGGACCCAGGAGTGCCCCAAGGGACCCAGGAGTTCGGGAGAGAGGACCCAGGCGTCCGGGCGATCCCGCTGCGTGGCCACGCCCCCCCATCACCCCGCCCCCCTCTCCTTGGCCCCGCCCCCTCCGCCCCTGCACCGCGCAGGCTCCGTCCCTCTCCTCCCCCCCCGCCCCCCCTGTGCCCCGGGTGCCGAGTTCGAATCCCCCCGCAGCCGCCTCCCCCCCCCGCTCCCTCGGTGTGCGGGGCCTTGCGGGAGCGCTGCGTGCGGGGCAACGCGGGGCGGGAGCCCCCGGCGCCCCCGGGATGCGTGAGGGCGGCCGGCAGGGCCTGCGGCTGAGAGGAATCAACCTGACAAGAGGTTTTGTTCCATGGAACAGGACAGGATGGGTCTTCCCTGAATATCGCTGGATCTGTTACAGTTGGGTTAATATTAGGATGGCAACCAGCCCTGTAGCCATAGAACTCTTGTAATCAGTAACCAAACTCTGTTCTTAAAGCTGACATAGATTTATGGTATATTCTTACAAGGCAGGTAACTGTAACCGAGCCTTATTCTTAAGGTGGACATAGATTTACGATATATTCTTTTAAAGTTGGTACCGTAGAAAATAACTGATAATTGTAGCATCTTTTAGATAGAAAGTTTGTGTTATTATAGGTGTGGAATATTCTAATGGTTGTCAGGGGTGTAATGAATATGTATGTGACTGACTTGTATAATAAGGTATGGTCTGAATCAGCTGTTGGAAGCTTTGGGTGCAAACCCCTGGTTTCCCAGCGCTGGAATAAAGCACCGCATGGAGCTGTGCCCGTGGTTCTGTGTCCTGATTGCTGACATTAGCACAAATCACAACTGCATTTTTCACATCCTCCTCCTCCTCCTCCTCCTCCTCCTCCCGCTCCTGTCCGGGATGTGCAGCTGCAGCAGGCTCAGTGCCAGGGCCACGGGGTGCAGGGGCACCAAGAGCGGGGCCGCAGCCGAGCGGGTCCAGCAGAGCCTTGGGGAGGGCTGCCCTTGGAGCAGGGCCGGAGCTCCAGCCCTCTCCCTGCAGGCCTTTCCCTGCCCCCCCAGCGCTCACCCACTGCCCAGCGCAGCCTCACAGCCACCAAGGAAACACCCACAGCGTGAGACCCAGCGGTTTGCAGGGGGGGCTTTACTGATGGGGGCAAGAGCTGGTGCCAGCAGCCTGGCCGGCACTGGCGCTCGTCACGCCGGAGAAGGCTCTTGCTGGACGTCTCTCTCGCGAGCCTCAGCGCCTGAGACGGTCTCCTGGCACTGGCCGACGTGGAGCAGATCCGCTCTCCAGAGCTGCGGAGTTGAGTACAAAGCTCTGCAGTCTTGTATGCACAGAGGTGCAGAGCAACAAGTCTGGTCAGGACACCTGTGGTGGGATCTGCTGCTGTCTGGAGAGAGCAGGTCCAGGTCCCTGGGGTGCAGTCCCACCCTGCTGCTCTCCGTGCCCCCAGGGCTGTCAGGAAAACACCCTCTTTGCCCAGCTCTGGCCTAAAGCTGGCCCACAGCCCCTTTTGCAGAGGCGAGCACTCCAAAAGGCAAACACTCAACTGGGAATGCTCTTTCCCCAGTTGTTTTTCACGGCCTGCGGTACCTGGGCCTCCCATTGCTCTGGCTCTTTTTTCCAGGCCTTTGGCGGTGCCACTGCTGCGCTTCTGCTCTATCTTGCTGCACAAGGACTCCCAGAGCTTGCGTGTTTCCTCCTCCGTGCACACGCGGGGCTGCGCCTGCAGGACCACGGCAATGCAGCAGCAGGCAGTTTTGGTGTCCCTGGCAGGGGCTGGGGGGATTTCAGCGCCCCCCTCCCTCCTGCCCCTTCTTTTCAGCCTCTCCATCAGCCCTGCTTTGCTCACGGTCCCGACTGCAGAGCCTTTCTGCAACGACCCCTGAGCCAAGGGAGCGCGGGGCTGAAAGCAACCCGGCTGCTTGCTGTCCCAGACCAGCCTGGCCGCACCGTTGCGCCGTCGCCATTACAAACGCCACCACATCGAGCCTTGGGGACGTACCGGTCCTGCCCTCCTCTCCCCCGCCTTGGCAGGGGGTGCAGCCTGGGGTGCAGCTTCCCGCAGGTGTTGGCTGCTGCCTGCCTCTTTCCCCGACCGTTCCCAGCGCAGCACGGCCAGCTCGCTGCAGACACACAGCGGGAGGAGGTGGTGTGAGCACAGGAGCGCGCTCCAGCCGGGCTCCCAGCTGGGCGCCAGCCGCGGCCGCAGGAGCGGCTCTGCCGAGAGGCCGGTGCCAGGAGAAGCGGCTCTCTCCCGCGGGGCTGCGGGGAGCAGGAGGAAGGGACTGCGGGAGAGGAAGCGCTGCCCGTGTCCGGAGAGATTTACCACTGGAGCTTGTCCTGCAGATCCAGCTGCTCATCCCTCTCCCCTCTCCTCTTGCGGGCCACCTGCCCCAGGATGCAGGTCACCACCTCCCGCAGGGCCCGGTCTGTCCGTGGGGAAAGGCTCCTGCAACAGCAAGGACAAAGTCTCCCTGACCCTGCAGCTGGGACCGTCCTGCCTCTTCCCACACTCAGCCCCACAGCCATGCGGCCACGTTCTGCCCCACAGCCCCCTGGAGGCAGGAGGGGTTTCAAGCCCCTGCTCTGGCCCCTGCCGTGGGGTCTAACCCAGCCCGTTCCCGTGGCTGCAGAAATCCCCGGGCGCCCTGTGCAGCCCCGTGGCTCGGGGGTTGGCTCCCTGTACCCACCACCTCTGGCTCACCCCCCACGGCCCCAGGGCTCGGCTGGAGCGGGCACACTCGTACCGCTTCGGGGGGACGCTGTTGTCCTCAGGGACTGTGGGGGGCTCTTCTCCGGCCTCTTCCCAGTCCTCCATAATGGTCCTGATCTCCAGCAGGTCACAGCTGGACTCGTCTGACTCCACGCTGCTCGGGGAGCTGTCTGAGGAGCACTCGGGGGAGCTGGATTCCTGCACAGGAGGAGACTCTCACACAACAGCCCCGCACCCGGAGGGTGCTGCTTCCCAGCACGCAGACCCCAGAACACTTCTGGATGGACCACAGGGGACAGGGAGAATCGGGAGAAGGAGCTCAGCAGGCCCTGGGGTGACCTCTGAGTGTCACCAGGGTTTCACTGCAACTCTGTGTCCCCCTTCTTGCTCAGGAAGGGCAGCATCACCCGCCCGGCTCTGCTGCAGCAACGCTGCTGTGACGGCTTGGGTGCCAGAGGTGCTTTGCGGTCTCAGCCGCCCCGCGGGAGAAAGTGCTCTTCTTCTGCAGGAATCCCAAGTACCTGGCTCCTCTGCATCTCCTCTGGGTTTTCTGCCTCTCCTTCCACACCGGGTGTCTCCTTTTCTGCCTCGGCCTTTGCCGTCATTGCTCCGGCTGACGGCCGTTTACTTTTTTCCCCTACCGCCGCCTCTTTTTTCTTCTTTTCCTCTCCTTCCAGGAATTTCTGGATATACTGTGGAAGCTTCTCCTCTTTCTTCTTCTGCCGTTTATTCTGGAGGCCGAATGAAATGCAATAGCAGGCAGCATTAGTCTGTCCTGCCACGGCTGAGCTGTTTCCCTCCCTTCCCTCCCTTCTCTTCTGCCTCGCTGTCCACGCTGGTTTGCTCCCAGGTTCCCGCAGGCTCCACCGAGGAGCCCGTCTGGGATGACCAGGGAGATCAGCCACCACCGGGCTACAAACCAGCCGGCAGCTGGCGAGCCCAGACAAGCCCTGCAGCCACCGGGCCGACAGAAACAGCCCCACGTGAGGGCTCTGGGGGTGTTTCCAGGCTACTGGAAGTGACAAGTATATTCTCAACTGACAGTGACCCGCCTCTCTCCAAGCAAACACCAAAGCAACCGGTCAGTGGTCCCGTGAACACCCAGTGAAGAATCTTGTGAGCGCTGGCGTGTGTGGAGCAACGCTACTCTACAGTCCAGTAGGATGTGCTCCTGCAGCATCCGGTGTCGGGTACCTTTTCTCTCCTCTCAATGGCTCTGGCTATGAAGTCCACTTCTCTGGGGGCAACCAGAGGCGGTAGCTTTCCTTTCTCCTCCTTTTCCTTCAAGCAGCTCCTCTGGATGACCGGTAGCTGCCTGCAAAGACACAACAGGGCGTGTTGGCAGGAGCGCAGGAGGAGCTGGTTCTGCATCCTGTGCTTCCAGGTGGCGCACCTGCTTCTGCAGCAGAACGGGCTCTGCTCACATCCTTGTGATCAAGTCCCCAGGCACAGAGAAGACCCCAAGCTCTCAGCCTCGGATGTGCCCAACAGCCCCCCTGCAACCCAGGATGCCCAGGTCTCGGCCCTCTCTTGCTGGAGCACCCAGAGGAACAGGGTCCTGTGCCCGGAGATAGCGCTACGCCCTGTACGGGCAGGTTGGGCGCTGGGGACACAGTGTCAAAGGGAGGAGGACGCGACCCCACGGAAAAGCCATCCTGCCACTGAGCTCTCCGTAAGACAGGCGTCAGCGCAGAAGAGGCTCCTGGTTGCTCAGGGCAATCCTCTGCAGTAACTAACTGCAGAACTCTGTTCTCAGCAAACAGGAAGGCCAGGCTCATTTCAACCTGAAGGGAAAGCCAAAATGACCTTCTGCTCCTGGAACGAGCCTTTGCACTTGGCTACTCAAGACATCTGCACATCGGAAGGGAAGAAAGAAATGGTGGTGCCAGCAGAGTCTGCCAAGAAGCTGCAGACACTGCCATGAGCAAGAAACCATGAGTCAGTGGGACGTGGGCAAAGCGCACGTGGGGTGTTTCCGGGAGAAACGTCTCGCTCCCACAGAGACCGGAGCAGGGGGCCACGCTCACCCGTTTATGCGAGTGTCTCACCTGGCGCGAGGCTCACTCCCCTCGGCTTTCTGACCCTGCTCCAGCGTCACAGTCAGGGCAGGTAACCGATGTGGAGGAAGCCTGGCTCGACGGAGGAGGCGCTTCCCGGCAGCATCCTCTAGAAACGGGAAAGGAGACGGTTCTTCAGAACAGCATCTCGGTGTTGTTCTGGGAACCGGGTGCCACTCGTGTGCCAGTTCCAAGGAGAGTGACGTGCGGGTCTGCTCAGGGCTGTGGTAACACTGGGGAAGGTGGTCCTTTTCATCCCTTTGGGGGAAAGCCATGTTTCCTGGGAGGTCTTAGGCCTTTTCTGACACTGTTTTTTCATCCAACGCCCCATGCCTACAGTGCACCATTATTCCCTGGGGAAGACTGTTTGCATGGCTTTCTCTCATCTGTGTGCTGAAATGGGGGGTTCCATGGGAGATACTGGTGCTGTCCAGGAGTCATTCTGGGGAGGGGAATCATTTATCTCAAGGGAACCCGGCTCTGGGGTTTCTGCCTTGGTCCCGTGCACACAGATTTGCTGCTGGGGCAGGTTCACACCACAGGCCATCACCTTTTCCCTTCACACATCCGTTCAGGTCTATCAGCGCTGGCACTTTGGGCACGGTCTCAAGTTGGTACCTGGCAGAGGAAGAAGGCAGCAGGCTGAAGAAAGGACACCACGTTGTTTCCCACCGCAGCCCAACCCGGAAGGACGCAGCAGAAGCTCCAGTGCCGGGAGAGGCCCCGTCAGCCTGTGCCCGCGTTTCTCCATCCTTCCCTGAGAATGGCCGTCCTCCCACAAAACCCCCTTGCTGCTGCTGGGGAAATGACTCTGCTCATCGCGCACATGGAGAGCAGAGTATTATCTAGTGCTCTGGTTTTCTAAGACGCCTTTGAATTCTGATCTTGCCCTCCGAGTTCCTTGTAGAGCCTTGCAGATTAACGTTTCCAGACCTAAGAGCAGTCTCTCCCAGAGAGGAAAGAAAAGGAGCAGGAGAAACGTAGCGGGAAATGTTGCCTAAATGCGTCTCTAGGCCCACAGCAGGACAGATGCAGAAGCCGTGCCACTGTCCCCCGTTCCTCCAAGTGAAGTCAAACGTACCATGGCAGGACGACAACACGTCCAGAAGAGGTCTGGGAAGCAGCGGTGTCATGGCGTGAGATGACCGAGTCCCTCATCTCCGGCATCTGCAACGAGGACAGAGGCGGATGACGGGAGGAGCGGACGCTGGGAAGGGCCGGCTGCTCGCTCCGCCTCAGCCCAGCGCCAGCAAAGAGCCAGAGCCGCCCAAGGGCTCTGGGCTCAGCAAGCCTTGCTCTGCCTGTGCCTCTGCTCCCGGCCCCCAGAGTGGGGCACGCAGCGCTCCCCGCCATCAACGCCGGCCTTTTCTCGCAAAGGGCAGCTCCTCTGGGGGCGGCTCTTGCAAAGCCAGGCCATTGCACGCCAGGGAGGTGCTCTGCAGAGAGCCTGCTGTGCTCTAGAGCTCCAGGAGCCCAGGGGCTGAACGAGGCATGGCCGGCCAGGGGAAAGCAGCCCCCAGAAAGCATTTCAGAAGCAGCAGGAGTGGCGCTGAGAAAGTGAAAATCCTACCTCGAGAAGAGCTTGCAGCATCTTGCCAGCGCCATTCAGCCTTTCCAGAAAGTCTAAGTAAAATCTCATTTTCACGTCTTTTCCCTGGACAATCAGCATGCCCACGTCCCTCCAGATGATGGCAACGTTCTGCCCGTTCTCTACGCAGGCATGGAAAAGGTGCGTGGTCCTTTCCATGTAGAGCTGCACGGTGCCCTCAGAGACAGCGTTCTCTGAGGCTATCTGAGCATACGGCAGTTGCTCGAAATCTTGGTGGCCTGAAAGACGAGAGAAGAGGAACACATGAGCTTGCAGACCTGCTGGGCAGGCTACAATCAAAGGTCTGCAGCCTCCGGGCCCTCGGGCAACACTTTGGTGCTGGGCTGTCTGGCTGGGCCAGCGCCTCTGAGGAGACGCTCGGCTTGTCCCTTCCTCTTAAAGCGGACAGTGAGGTGCAGAGCAGACAGCGGTGGCTTCTCTGATACAGAAAGGGAAACAAAGAGTCTTAGGCACTTGGTGGGAAGAAGAGTGACTGCGGGACAAAGTGGGGAGATAGGCGCCAGGTCCCAGGGCAGCTGGAGGGTGCCAGCCCACACTCGGTGCTGTCGTTGTCTTTAGAGAGAAACGCACCCCAAACACAGCCCCAAGCTCCTGGTGCTCCCCGGGGTCCCACAACAGCTGCCCCAAAGGCAGCAGTGACCAGAAGGCGCAGGTGTCCCGCCAGTGGCTTTTGGAAGGAACCGTCTTTCCCCCCTGGGTTTCCCCTGCTTTTCCCCCGTGCAAGGAGGCTGAGGGAGCTGGAAGAGCCCCGGCATTTGCCTGGACGAGGTCTAGAGCAGCGGAAAGGGGGAGCAAGAGTTGAAGCATCATGGAACCAGAAGACACCACACCAAGGAAGCTGTGAGGGACCCTGTTGTTGAAGCAGGACAAAGAGAGTGCGCTCTTAGCTGCATTGTCCTCTGGTGATTCTTTAAAACAAACAGCTGGGCAGGGTCCTTCCACAGCCGGCCGGCTTTGTCGAGTGGAGCTCTTGGCAGGGCCGCGGTGGGTGGTTGGTGCTCCCCTCAGTCACCTCTGGAGAGCACAGCACCCCTCCCACCCTGCTCAAGGCCAGCGCCGCTTTCACGCTGCTCACCAGGAAAGTCTGTGCAAGCACAGCGGAGCTCACGGTCCTGCGCAACAGCCTTTTCAGGTTGAAACACGGGTCTCTCCACGATCACCAGATCCTGCTCGCTGAGGGCTACTCGCTTCGTGACAACCGCAAAAGTCCCGATTCCGGGAATGCGGACAGCCTGGAACAGAGGAGATGGCGGATGGGAAGAAGCCTTGGAGGGGCAGACGGGTGACTTGTCAGAGGAGGCTGATGGTGCTTAGTGCCCTGCCCTGGCCTGAGGTACAAAGGAGCAAGATGGGCTCCTTGGGAGAACACAAACAGGGGCTGCGCTTTTCCCTCGCACCCCGCTTCAGCTACGAAGAACCAAATAGGTGAGGGAAAGCTGACAAACACCCTCTGGCTCAATCAGATAGAAGGCAGGGGGTTCCCACGCTTGGAATAAATCCAGATGTGTCCCAGGCTTCCAGGTTTTCACATGCAACTCTGACGGGGGGACCTTCTTGTACATCTGAATGGACAGAGAAGGTGTCCATGTCACGGTGTGCATTGCAGTGTTGTGCTGGGGCGTTGCTCCTGCTTTCAACGGAGGGGAAGAACAGCTGCACCCGATGGCAAAGGGCTGTCAGGACTTGATCAGCGTTCATCAGGGTGTGAGGGGAGAAGGAGGTGAGGCCCACCTGGTGGAGAGCCAGCTGCAGGCTGAGGTGATACGATGTGCTGGCCCAAATCTTAGCGAACTCTGGAAGAACAAGGGAAAGACCCGTCATGCTCTGAGGCAGCAAGCTCAAGACCATTCGGCCCACTCCTGTCCAAGGAGCGATGCATCTTTCACTCAGGCATTTCAGGTGGTCTCTCTCCAGCCCGGCAAGAACCAAGGGACACCTCATGCTGCCTCCAAGGGGCTCCTTTCCTTGCGGGTGCAGCTCTCCAGGGTGTGACCCACTCCCACGGGAAGCCGGCAGTGCTCTGCCCTGCCCGCGGGGGCACGGGGCTGCGCTCCACACGGCTCTCGGAGGCTCAGGGCAGGCCCTGGTGTCTCCCCAGCAGGGGCCAGTTTTGCCGGGTCACATCTCTGAACACACAGAGCCCACGTGGCCCACGAGCACCTTCAGCTCTTCCATTCAGACGTGAGCTCAGCGTGGGCAATGCCCAGCGCCAGGCAAGGGCAGCCCCTTGGGGTCAGGGGCTTCTGCCTGGGCTGCCCCAGGAAGGCAGGGGCCACGTCAGGGAGGGAACCAGGAGCCCTGGCTGCCACATCAGCCCCTCAGCCCTTTGGGATGGTCAAGCAGGTCCCTCCTTGCACTCGCCACTCCTGAGCAACCACCCCCCACAGCCCTCGGATTTCCATGCCTGATTTCAGAGATGTCCTTGACCCAGACACACATGTGAAATTGGGCCTGAAGGCCTTACCATAACGCTCCAGCTTCTCAATAGTTGGGCTCAGGTGAGGCTGCAAGAAGAGCTGTCTTGCCATCTTAGTTCCACTCCTGCTTCAAGTCAACAACTGCAGAGAGTGGCTGGACAATGGCTTTACTGCTTCTCCTTGTCCTCGTCCTTCTCCTCCTCCTTCTTCTCCTGATCCTTCTTCTCCTTCTCCTTCTCCTTCTCCTCCTCCTCCTTCTTTTTCTCTCCTCCTCCTCCTCCTTCTCCTTCTCCACCCTTCACCCTCCTTGGTGCTGTCGTGCTCCCTCTCTCCGCCTTCTCCTCCTCACTGCAGAGCAGCTACTCCAGAGCAGAGCGGTGCGAGAGCAGCTCTCAGCACTTGGAGTCCACTCGGCCTCACCGGGTGAGTGGGGCAGACGCTGGTCACGACAGGGACAGGGGGGCTGTCACCACTGTGACGTGTGGCTGTCCCACTGTGACCCCGGACCGTGTCACAGAGGGGCTGCACACACCCTCCCCCCAGGCCCTGCCAGGGGCTCTGCAGTGGGCAGGGGCTTCCGGGAGCTGCCCCCACCCCACTGTGTCCTGAGCGGGAGGGGTTTCCCCAGGCCACCCCTGCCATGTCCCCACATGGGGACACCGGGCTGCAAGCGCCGATGGGCTTCCTTCCACCCTTTCCCGCTTCTTCCTGCCCCTCTCACCCAACGTGTCTGCAGCGGGGAGCGCGGCTGCCCTGCCTGGCGCAGCTTGGGCAGGCGATGGCTGCTCACACCGGCTTTGGAGCCGGCTGCACCCCTCTCCCACCGGCCCCGGCAGCACCGGACCTGCTCCCACACGGGTCCCGCTGCAGCTCCCGCTGCTCACGGTTCCCAGTGCCATGGAGAGGACTGCTCTGATTTGCTGAAGGTGCTGAGGGGGGTGCCGTTGCCAAACTCGGGGAGGGGGTTCAGGCTGCCGAACCAAACAGGGTGGTGATGGATGGCCGCTGCTCCCTTGGTGTTCCCAGGAGAGAGGCCTGGTCCATGCAGCAGCACTCGCGGTGCCCTAGGGCTCATTAACGCTCCGTGCCACAGGTCGCCTGGCTCCAGGCCGCCCGCCTGGTCCCACGGGCCGTCGAAGGGCTCAGGGTCGATAACTCTTGCGGGAATGGCAGGGTGTGCGGTTCCAGCTAAAGGGCCTTGGACAGATTACACAGAAGTATGTTTTCTATGGGTGTAAGACGTGATGGCCCAGACCGGTGAGAACAATATCGGGTCAGAAAACCACCCCCGTGTGTGCGATGTGTGAATGTTGGGCCTGGGCGTGTGAACGAGTGGGTCGGAACGCCGCCCACAAGATACGCATGGGAACGTGACTGAAACCAGTCACAATAGGAGTGTGGTGTGTTTAGAATAACAATTATTGAACAAAGTCATTTGTCTAACCTCTTAGCCCAAGCTCATCCCTGTAAATCTATAAATGGAGAACCGTTAATAAAAGAGAGCTCAGCTCTGCCCGGCTCTGCTCTTGCTGCCAACAAGAACTCTGTGCCTGTGCGCCCCGTCTGCGTCTGTGTGAATCGTTCCTCATCGCCACAACGCTGACAATCCTTTTCTCAGAACCCTTCGGGTCCCCAGCACCCTCCTGTCTCGTCCTCCCTAACAATGATTCAGTCCCCATTCCTCCCCGTCTGCACAAAAACGTGGTTTGCAGGTCACCAAGCTGGGGACCCATCCCTGGGGCCGCACAGGCAGTGCCCCGGCCTTTCTGCCTTGTGGACCTGTGGATTTTCTTGAAGAATTCCTTGCCAGATTCAGGCAAGCGTATATCCGTAAGATAATTTCTCTCTAAACACGTGGGTGTATTTTTCCTGGGGTTAGGGACTGTAATAGACTTAACGATATATTTGTTAATCAAACCGGTCTAAATGGATATGTTATCAGTGGCTGTGAAACCTGAGCGTGTGATATTAGTATATGCTGCCATTAAACAATGCAACCTGTACGTAGTCTTTGTAAAAAACTTGTTCCACAGATATGTGTAAAAGCCTAATTTAGCGTACCCTGCAGAACATTCAGGAAGAGACTGACAGAGAGAAGGGCCCAGTTGCATCCTTCTGTGAACAGGATAACGGGGTCTTCAGCACAAAGCGGGAGGAAAACCAGCTCAAGGCCTTGGAGCCCTGGCCAAACCCAGCGTGCTAGGCCAAGGATAAGAAATGCACAAAAGAACGGACCGCAGCCTTCATCCAAAAGACCCCCGCCCGTGACCACCCGCAGACACTGCGCAGGCGCAACAGGAAGGAGCCAGAGCTGAAGACTATAGATATAATTCCTTGGAACTCATTTTAATAAGAACGGCCTTTTCGAGGAAAAGTTATGAATGTGTATAGGCGTTCCTGGAATAACCATGACTATGTAATCCTTTACCACATGTAACCAAGCTGGCCGCTCCTGGAAAGGCGCCGTGGTGCAGCGCAGGCTCCCCGGCCGCCCAGCGCTCTTTTGCCCGCTTGCAGCAATAAATTCTAAGCAATTTATTCCGACGGGTGCGTGCTGTTTATCGTGATCGTCTGTAACACCGTGCACGTTTGCACGCGTACTTTCCGTGCTTAATACAAGCACGTGTATCAATTATTTCCCCGCACAATCGCGGGTGTATTTTCCTCCCCTGCTTCCGCACAAGCACGTGTAACTTTCCGTGCACATCTGCACGTGTATTAACCCTCGCAGGATTGCGAGTGTATTGTAAATTTACCCTCGCAGAATCGCGAGTGTGCACTTTCCGTACTCACTACAGCACGTGTATCTCTTCAAAATAACCCCACACCGTGTTCAGGCAAGTGCGGACTCCTCCCGGACTCAGGGACGGCTCCGGCACTGTTTTGGTGAAGCCACGTGCATGCACTCTGTGCACCGCCTGTCGTATTGGTTGCTGCCCCTTCATCATTTTCCTCAACTGGTATCCGAACCTGTATTCGAGTCACTTTTGGATGCTAAAACCCTGTTTCTCACTGGTTTAACAGAAGTTGTTTTGGACCCTGTTGTCCCTTAAACGAACCTGGGGTGCCTCCGGGACACCCCCCTTTCCATATTGATCCCCAGGAATGAGTCCCCCCTCAGTCTCCTCTTCTCCAGCTCCAGAGCCCCAGCTCCCTCAGCCTTTCCTCACACGGCAGATGCTCCACTCCCTCCAGCATCTTGGTGGCTGCGCTGGGCTCTCTGCAGCAGTTCCCTGTCCTTCTGGAGCTGAGGGAGAACTGGACACAACATTCCAGGGGTGGTCTCCCCAGGGCAGAGCAGGGGGGCAGGAGAACCTCTCTCATCATCTTGCACAATAACGCCCCCAAACTGAGTAGTTTTGCCAAAAAGAAATTGCAAATCTTCCAAACTCTCGCAAATAAATTTGTAATTTAACCAAAAAATGCGCAAATCTTGCCTCAAAATACTAATTTCCCCCCCAATTGCAAATCTTGCCCCAAAACCTTGCAATTTTGAGCCAAAATCTACAAATCTTGACAAGAAAATCCGTAATTTTGCCCAAACTTGGCAAATTTGCAAAAAAATTTATAACCTTTTTGGGGGAAACACTCATTTTTTGATCCATTTTTTCAGAGGAAACACATTTTTTTATTAGAAACAAGTGCATATTTTGGAGAAAACCCCAATTTTAGGGCCATATTTGGGGAGAAACACCCATCTTTGGACCCATTTTTGGAGGGTGCACACAGTTTTGGGTGCACTCATTTTTTTGGGGGGGGAAAAACAACTTTTGGGCCCACATTTTGTGGGCAAACACCATTTTTTGGACACATTTTTGGAATGAAACACCCATTTTCAGTCCCATTTTTCGTGGGGTAGTACCCATTCTGGAGGGAACAAGACCCATTGTTTTGGGAAAAAAACCAATACTTCCAATACTTGAGGTCCATTTTTGGGGGAAAACACTCAGTTTTGCGGGGAACCCATTTTTATGGGGAAAAAGCATTTTTGGGGCCCATTTTTTGGGCAAAGTACACAATTTGGGGGTGTCCTGGTTATGTCACAAACCAGACCGGGTCTCTTTCAGTGATTTTCTCTCAGCTAAGCTCTTCTCGGTCACTGTACCTTTCTGGGTCAGCCTGCCTATTTTTCCCAGGATGCCCGTGGCGCCGAACTGGAACTCGCCTCCAACCCTCGTCATCTTTTCGGTCCCCTAGCGGTGCCCGACAGCGACAGGGCAGGGGCTGTCTCAGGTCCTCCCCCTCTGCCCAACAGGGCAGGGCTCCATCGCCTTTGGGGGTGCCCCCTGGAGCCTCTCCGAGTGGCGCCAGCAGCTCCGCGCTCAGCACCAGCGGGTCCTGAGGGGATGGGGGATGAGGGGGCGGGGCCACCGGCCGGCGGCGCGCGGGGCTGAGGCGGCGAGCTGCGATTGGCCGGGCGGGACGCAGCGGCCGTTCCCGCCTGAGCCTTGGGGCGGAGCCAGAGCGGGAGTGCGGGGGGCGGCCGGGCCAGGAGCCGCCCGCAGAGCGCCCGGAGAGCGGGCTTCGGGGACTCTGCCCGGGAACGAGCGGCAGGAGGAGAGGAGACGGCCCCAGCGGTACCGGGTGAGCTTCTGGCTGGAGCCTGGGAGCTGTTCCTCCCAGCGAGGGCTGTCGGGCACTGAACGGGCTGCCCAGGGCAGGGCTGGAGCCGCCATCCCTGGAGGGGTTTCCACAGGAGCTCCTGAGGGCCGTGGGCAGTGCCGGGGGGTTGTGCTTGGACTCCAGCACCTTCAAGGTGTTTGACACCCAAAGGGATTCTGTGGCACACTCAATTTTCACATTGCCATGGAGCCCGGAGGTCCCAGCGGGGTTTGGATCAGCGTGTTCTGGAACATTCTCAGTGGTCGGGTCTGTGTGCAGAGTGTGGTGGGAACGAGAAGAGAGGAGATGGAGAGAACAGTGGGGAGGTGGAGGAGCAGGAGTGGAGGTGAATACCAGAGAGAGCGAGTGTGTGCGGATCAGCAGTGATCACCCCAAACCTGCCCGGCAGACACGGCACCCAAAATCCTGCACCCCAAAATACTCTTCCCAAACCCTGCACCCCAGATCCTGACCCCAAGCCCTGCACCAAAACCCTGCCCCTCAATCCTGCACTCCCAAATCCTCCACCCCGATCCTGTCTTCCCAAACCCTGCACCCCAAATCCTGCACCCCCAAATTCGGCCCTACAAAACTCTGCACCCCTAAACCCTACAACTGAAACCTTGCACCCCCTAATCCTGCCCTCCCTACCTTCCTGAACCCCGAAACCTGCACCCCAAACCCTGCATTCCCAAATCCTTCCGTCCTATACCCTACACCCCTAAACCCTGCCCTCAAACCCTGCACCCCAAAGAATTCCCTCCCAAACCTTGCACCTCCAAATCCTGCACCTCAAAGGCCTGGAAACCCAAGCCCTTCAACCCCATCCCTGCAACACCAAATCCTGTACCCCAAACCCAGCACCCCAGAATCCTGCACCCCAAATCCTGCCCTACCAAACCTTTCACTGCAAACCCCTGCACCCCAAGATTGTGCTGCTCTATACACTGAACCCCCAAATCCTGCAGCCCCAGGTCCTTGCCTCCCAAGACTCTGCACCCCCAAATCCTGCACCCAAATCCTGCACCCAAATCTCTCACCCCCACCACCCTGCACCCCTATCCCCTGCACCCCAAAACTCCACACCTCCAAATCCTGAACCCTGAAACCCCGCACCCCCAAATCCTGTGCCCCAGTCCTGTGCACCCCACACTCTGCACCCCAAACTCTGCACTCTTAGACCTGACTTCTAAACCCTGCACCCCAAACAGTGCACCCCCAAATCCTGAAGCCCCAGATCCTTCCCTCCCATACCCTGCAGCCCCAAATCCTGAACCCCCAGATCCTGAATTCCAGGATCTTGCACCCCCAGACCCTGCACTCCCAAATCAGACACACGAACACCCTGCACCCCCAAATCTTGCACCTCTAAGCCTCCACCCCTTAACACTGCACCCCCAAATCTTTCACCCCAAAACCTCAACCCAGAACCCTGTACCCCAAAACCCTACACCTCCAAATCCTGAACCCTTAAACCCTGCACCCCCAGATCCTCCCCCCAAACGAATGAACCCCCAAAACCTGCACCCCCAGATCCTGCTGCCCCATACCCGGCACCCCAAACTCTGCACCCAGAAATCCTGCACTCTCCTAACCCTGCACCTCAAACGATTCCCTCCACCCTGCACCCCCAAAACCTGTAACCCCAATCGCTGCACCCCCAGGTCCTGTCCCCAAACTCTGCACTGCCAGATCCTGCCCCCCTAAACCCTTAAAGCCCAAATATTGCACCCCCAGATCCTTCCTCAACACCCTGCACCCCCAAATTCCCCACCGAAAACCTGCGCCCCCAGATCCTGCACCACCAAGTTCTGTGCCCTGAAGCCCTGCACTGAAGATCCTGCCCCCTAACTCTGCACCCCCAAATCCTGCATCCCCAAACCCTGCACCCCCAAATCCTTCAACCCCCAAAGCCAATGCACTGCCAAACCCTGGACCCCCAGATACTGCACCCCAGAACCCTGCACGTTGAAATCCTGCACCCCCAAACTCTGCAGCCCAGAACCCTATACCCGATATCCTGCCGCCCCACAACTTGCACCCCCCAAACCTGCAACCCCAAATACTGCACCCCGAAATCCTGCACCCCCAAATCGTTCCCCCAAACCATTCGCCCCCGAATCTTTTATGTCCAAACCTGTCCCCCAAAACCTTGCACCCCTGAACTCTGCTCCCCCAAAGCCCGCCTGTGAAACCTTGTCACCCAAATCCATCACCCCCAGATCCTGCTCCCCAAACCCTGCACCCAAAATCCTGCCCCACAAACCCTGCGCCCTCAAATTCTGACCCCCAATCAATGCACTGACAAACCCTGCACCCGCAGATCCTTCCCCCCCAAACCCGGCACCCTGAAATCGCTCACCCCAAATCCCTGCACTCTCAAATGTTACACACCCCAAAAATGTGCACCCCCAAATCGTTCACCCCATATCCTGCCCCTTTAAACCCTGCACTTCAAAACCCTGCACCCCCAAATCCTTTCCCCAAACACCCTGCACCCATTAATCCTGTACCCCCAAATCCTGCACCCCAAGTCCTGAAACTTCAAACCCTGTGCCCTCAGATCCTTCCTTACCCAACCCTGCACCCCCAAATCCTCCAACCCCCAAATCTTCCAGCCCCCAAGTCCTGAACCCTGCACTCCCAACTCCTCACCCCAAAGCCCTGCACCCCCAAATCCTGAAGCCCCAGATCCTTCCCTCCCATACCCTGCACCCCCAAATCCTGAACCCCCAAATCCTGCACCCCTAATCCTCCACCCCCTTAACACTGCACCCCCAAAACCTGAACCACCAAATCCTTCACCCCCAAACCCTCCCTCCTCCAAACCCTGCCCTTCAAAATGCTGCACCCCCAAATCCTTCTCCCCAACACCCTGCACCCCCCGATCCTGACCCCAAAACCCTGCACCCCAAATCCTGTACCCCAAAGCCCTGCACTCTCAAATCATACATGCCCAGAACGTGCACCCTAAACTGTGCACCCCAAAATCCTAAACCCCTTAACCCTGCGCCCCCAAATCCTCCAGACCCATGTCCCGAACCCAGCACCCCAAAATCTACCCCCCAAAACCTACATCCCCAAATCCTACACCCCCAGGTCCTGAACACCCAAAATCTGCACCCCCAATTCTGCCTCCACAAGACCTTCACCCCCAGTCCCTGCTCCACTAAATCCTACACCCCCAAACCCTGCACCCCCAACCTCCTGTACCCCAAATCCTGCCCCCACAAGTTGCACCCTAAAATCCTGCACCCCAAATCCTGTCCTACCCAACCCTTCACCCCAAACCCCTTCACCCCAAGATCCTGCTGCCGTAAACCCTGCACCCCCAAATCATCCCTCCCAGCCCTGCCCCCCAAACCCTGTCCCCCTAAAGCCTGACCCCGAAACCCTGCTCCCCAAAACCCTGCTACCCCAAATCTTGTACCCCCAGATCCTTCCCCCAACACCCTGCAATCCCAAACCCTGCACCCCCAATTCTGGCGCTAAACCCTGCACCCCCAGAACCCTGCACCACTGAACCTTGCACCCCAAAACCCTGCTCCCCCAATCCTCCCCCCCAAAACTCTGCACCCCAAAACCCTATGCCCAAAACCCTGCACCCCACAGGTTGCACCCCATATCCCTGCACCCCCAAATCCTCCAACTCCCAAGTCCTGCACCCCCAGGTGCTGAACACCTGACCCCTCACCCCTGACCCCTCACCCCAAAGCCCTGCACCCCAAATCCTGCCTCTAAACGCTGAACTACAAGGTTCTGTGCCCCAACAGCCTGCTCACCCAGATCCTGCACCCCAGATCCTGCACCCCCATATTCTGATCCCTACAGCCTGCACCCCCAGCTCCTGCACCCCCAAAACCTGTACCCCTAAATCCTGCACCCTTCAACCCTGCAGCCCACAACGCTGCACCCCCAACCTCTGCAGCCCCAGTTCCTTAACGTGTGAAACCTGCGCCCCCAAGTCCTGCACCTCAAAACCTTACACCCGGAATCCTGCCCCCCAAACCATGCACCCCAAAATCAAGGCCCCTCAAACTTGCACTCAAAAGTCCGCACCAAAAAACCCTCCCCCCCAGTTCCTAAAGACATGGAACCTGCACCCCCAAATCCCGCACCCCAAAACCCTGCACCCCAGTACCCCAGACCACCAAATCTTGCACCTCCATATCCTGCCCCCTTTAGCCCTGCACTTCAAACCCTGCACCCCAAATCCTGCACCCAAACCCTGTACCCCACATCCTGCAACCAGCCCTTGTACCCCTAAATCCTTGACCTCCACATCCCGAATCTCCAAACGCAGCAACCCCAAAACCCTACACCCCCAATCCCTGCACCCCCAAATCATTGTCCTTCAAATCCCACACCCAAAGCTCGTACACCCCAAGATCTTGCACCCCCACACACTGCACCCCAAATCCTGCACCCCCAAATCCTCCAGCCCCATGTCCCAAACCCCCAAACCCTGCACCCTCAAGTCTTGCACCCCCAAACCATTCTCCCCCAAATCCTGCAACCCCAAACCCCACACCTCCTGCACCCCAAAATTCGACACCTCCAAATCCTAAACCCTTAAACCCTGCATCTCGCAAATCCTTCCCCCCAAAACAGTGCCCCCCAAACCCTGCACCCCAGATCCTGCAGCCCCTAACTCTGCACCCCAAACACTGCACCCTCAGATCCTGCGTCCCCCAACCCTGCACCCCAAATCCTTTACCCCAAAATTCCCCAAACCTGCAAACCCAAATCCTGCACCCCCGGGTCCTGAACATGCGAACCCTGCACCCCCAAACCTGCAGCCCAAAGCCCTGCACCCCCAAATCCTGCCGTACACAACCCTTCACCCCAAACCTCTTCAACCCAAGATACTGAAACCCTAAGCCCTGCCCCCCAAAACCTACATCCCCAAATCCTGCACCCCCAGGGCCTGAACACCCAAAATCTGCACCCCCAAATCCCTTAACTCCAAAAACCTGCACCCCCAAGTCTGCCTCCCCAAGACCTGCACCCAAACCCTGCACCACTAAACCCTGCACCCCCAAACCCTGTACCCCAAATCCTGCTCCCCACAAGTTGCACCCTAAAATCCTGCACCCCAAATCCTGTCCTACCCAACCCTTCACCCCAAACCCCTTCACCCCAAGATCCTGCTGCCCTAAACCCTGCACCCCAAAATCATCCCTCCCAGCCCTGCCCCCCAAACCCTGTCCCCCTAAATCCTGACCCCGAAACCCTGCTCCCCAAAACCCTGCTACCCCCAACTCTGCACCCCCAGATCCTGCTGCTCCAAACCCTGCACCCCCAAATCCTCCAGCCCCACGTCCCGATCTCCCAAACCCTGCACCCCAGAACCCTGCACCCCACAACCCCTTCACCCCCAAATCCTGCACCCCCAGCCCTACCCCCTAAACTTTCCACCCCCAAATCCTGCCCTACCAAGCCCCCCTTGTCCCCAGGGCCCATACTGGCACCATGGGGACCCCCCTTGTCACTGGGGAACCATTGTGACATCCTGGGGACCTCCTCTGTCCCCAGGGTCCATTGTGACATTCAGGGAACCCATCTTTGTCCCCAGGGCCTATTGTGACACCATGGGGACCCCTTCTTCTCCTCAGGACCCATTGTGACAGGGTGGGGACCCCCCTTGTCACCAGGGCTCATTCTGACATCCTGGAGACCCCGCTTTGTCCCCAGGGCCCATTGTGACACCGTGGAGACCCCGTCTTCTCCCCAGGGCCCATTGTGACATTCTAGGAACCCCTTTGTCCCCAGGGCCCATTGTGACATCCCAGGACTGCCCGTTGTCCCCAGGGCAATTGTGACACCGTGGGGACCCCCCTTGTCACTGGGGCCCATTGTGACATCCTGGGTGACCTCCTTTGTCCCCAGGGCCCATTGTGACAGGCTGGGGACCCCCCTTGTCCCCAAGGCCCATTGTGACACTGTGGGGACCCCCTTTGCCCCCAGGGCCCATTGTGACATCCCAGGACCACCCATTGTCCCCAGAGCCCATTGTGACATCCTGGGGACCCCATTTGTCCCCAGGGCCCATTGTGACAGGGTGGGGACCCCTTTGTCACTGGGGACCCATTGTGACATCCCAGGACCCCCCATTCTCCCCAGGGATCATTGTGACACCATGGGGACCCCTCTTGTCACTGGGGACCCATTGTGACACCATGGGGACCCCCCCTTGTCCTCAGGGCCCATTGTGACATCCTGGGGACCCCCCATTGTCCCTGAGGCCCATTGTGACATCCTGGGGACCCTCTTGTCCCCAGGGCCCATTCTGACACCATGGGGACCCCCCATGTCACTGTGGACCCATTTTGACACCATGGGGAAACCCCTTTGTCCCCAGGCCCCATTGTGACATTCTGGGGACCCCCTTTGTCCCCAGGGCCCATTGTGGCACCATGGAGACCCCCATTGTCCCCAGGGCCCATTGTGACATCCTGGGGACCCCCCCTTGTCCCCAGGGCTTATTGTGACACCGTGGGGACCCCCTTTGTCCCCAGGGCCCATTGTGACATCCAGGGGACCCCCCTTTGTCACTAGGACCCATTGTGACACTGTGGGGAACCCCTTTGTCCCCAGAGCCCACTGTGACATCCTGGGGACCCCCCCTTATCGCCAGGGCATATTGTGTTGTCCCAGGACCCCCTTTGTCCCCAGGGCTCATTGTGACACCATGGGAACCCCCTTTGTCACTGGGGCCCATTGTGCCACCGTGGGGACCCCCCCTTGTCCTCTATGGCCCATAGTGGCACCATGGGTACCCCACTTGTCACTGGGGAAACATTGTGACACCATGGGGACCCCCCCTTTGTCCCCAGTGCGTATTGTGACATCCCAGGACCTCCCATTGTCCCCAGGGCCCATTGTGACATTCAGGGCACCCCCCTTTGTCTCCAGGGCCCATTGTAACATCCTAGGGAACCACTTTGTCCCTAGGTCCCATTGTGACATGCAGGGGACCCACCTTTGTCCCCAGGGCCCATCGTGACACCATGTGGACACCCCAAGTCACTGGGGATCCATTGTGAAACGATGGGGACCTCCCCTTTGTCCCCAGAGTCCATTGTGGCACCATGGGGACCCCATTTGTCACTGGGGCCCATTGTGACATTCCAGGATTCCACTTTGTCCCCAGGGCCCATTGTGACACCGTGGGGACCCCCCTTTGTCCCCAGGGCTTATTGTGACACCATGGGGACCCCCCCTTGTCCCCAGGGCCCATTGTGATGTCCCAGGACCCCCCCGTTGTCTGCAGGGCCCATTGTGACACTGTGAGGACCCCACTTTGTCCCCAGGTCCCATTGTAACACCATGAGGACCCCCCCTTGTCTTCAGGGCCCTTTGTGACATCCTGGGCACCCCCTTTGTCCCTAGGCCCCATTGTGACGTTCCAGGACTCCCCATTGTCCCCAGGTCCCATTGTAACACCATGAGGACCCTCCCTTGTCTTCAGGGCCCTTTGTGACATCCTGGGCACCCCCTTTGTCCCTAGGCCCCATTGTGATGTCCCAGGACCCCAAATTGTCCCCAGGGCCCATTGTGAAATCCTGGGGACCCCACTTTGTCCACAGGGCCCATTGTGACATTCAGGGGACCTCTTGTCCCCGGGGCCCATTGTGACACCGTGGCGACCCCCCTTGTCCGCAGGGCCCATTGTGACATTCAAGGGACCCCCTTTGTCTCTATGGCCCATTGTGATACCATGGGGACCCCATTTGTCCCTGGGGCCCATCGTGACATCCCAGGACCCCCCATTGTCCCCAGGGCCCATTGTGGCACCATGGGGACCCCATTTGTCACTGAGGCCCATTGTGACATCCCAGGACCCCACTTTGTCCCCAGGGCCCATTGCGGCATCCTGGGGACCCCCTTTGTCCCAAGACCCCATTGTGACATCCTGGGGACCCAACATTGTCCCCAGGGCCCATTGTGACACCGTGGGGACCCCCCTTGTTCCCAGGGCTCATTGTGACATCCTGGGGACCCCATTTGTCCCCAGGGCCCATTGTGGCACCATGGGCCCCCCTTTGTCCCCAGGGCGCATTGTGACATCCCAGGACCCCACTTTGTCCCCAGGGCTCATTGTGACACCATGGGGACCCCATTTGTCCCCAGGGCCCATTGTAACATTCAAGCTACGCCCTTTGTCCCCATGGCCCATTGTGACATCATGGGGACCCCATTTGTCCCTGGGGCCCATCGTGACATCCCAGGACCCCCCATTGTCCCCAGGGCCCATTGTGACATCCTGGGGACCCCCCTTTGTCTCCAGGGCCCATTGTGACATCCTAGGAACCGCCATTGTCCCAGGGCTCATTGTGACATCCTGGGAACACCCCTTGTCCCGAGGGCCCATTGTAACATCCTGGGGACACCCTTTGTCCCCAGGGCCCATCATGATACAATGGGGACCCCCCTTGTCACTGGGCACCCCTTATGACACCATGGGCTCCCCCCTTTGTCCCCAGGGCCCATTGTGGCACCATGGGGACCGCCTTTGTCACTGGCGCCCATTGTGGCATTCCAGGATTCCCCTTTGTCCCCAGGGCCCGTTCTGACACCGTGGGGACCCCCATTGTCCCCAGGGCCCATTGTGACACCGTGGGGATTCCTTCTGGTCCCCCGGTCCCATTGTGACATCCTGGGGACCCCCTTTGTCCCCAGGACCCATTGTGACGTCCCAGCACTCCCTGTTTCCCCAGGGCCCATTGTGACACCGTGGGGACCCCCCTTGTCAGTGGGGCCCATTGTGACATTCTGGGTGACCTCCTTTGTCCCCAGGGCCCATTGTGACACCGTCGGGACCCCTCTTGTCCCCAGGGCCCATTGTGACATCCAGGGCACCCCCTTTGTCCCCAGAGGCCATTGTGACACCATGGGGACCCCCTTTGTCACTGGGGCCCATTGTGACATCCAAGGACCCCACTTTGTCCCCAGAGCCCATTGTGACATCCTAAGGAGCAGCCTTTGTCCCCAGGGCCCATTGTGACATCCAAGGACCCCCATTGTCCCCAGGGCGCATTGTGACATCCTGGGGACCCCCTCGTCCCCAGTGCCCATTGTGACACCATGGGGACCCCGCTTTGTCCTCAGGACCCATTGTAACATCCCAGGACCCCCCATTGTCCCCAGGGCCCATTGTGACATCCTGGGGACCCCCCTTTGTCTCCAGGGCCCATTGTGACATCCTAGGAACCGCCATTGTCCCAGGGCTCATTGTGACATCCTGGGAACACCCCTTGTCCCGAGGGCCCATTGTAACATCCTGGGGACACCCTTTGTCCCCAGGGCCCATCATGATACAATGGGGACCCCCCTTGTCACTGGGCACCCCTTATGACACCATGGGCTCCCCCCTTTGTCCCCAGGGCCCATTGTGGCACCATGGGGACCGCCTTTGTCACTGGCGCCCATTGTGGCATTCCAGGATTCCCCTTTGTCCCCAGGGCCCGTTCTGACACCGTGGGGACCCCCATTGTCCCCAGGGCCCATTGTGACACCGTGGGGATTCCTTCTGGTCCCCCGGTCCCATTGTGACATCCTGGGGACCCCCTTTGTCCCCAGGACCCATTGTGACGTCCCAGCACTCCCTGTTTCCCCAGGGCCCATTGTGACACCGTGGGGACCCCCCTTGTCAGTGGGGCCCATTGTGACATTCTGGGTGACCTCCTTTGTCCCCAGGGCCCATTGTGACACCGTCGGGACCCCTCTTGTCCCCAGGGCCCATTGTGACATCCAGGGCACCCCCTTTGTCCCCAGAGGCCATTGTGACACCATGGGGACCCCCTTTGTCACTGGGGCCCATTGTGACATCCAAGGACCCCACTTTGTCCCCAGAGCCCATTGTGACATCCTAAGGAGCAGCCTTTGTCCCCAGGGCCCATTGTGACATCCAAGGACCCCCATTGTCCCCAGGGCGCATTGTGACATCCTGGGGACCCCCTCGTCCCCAGTGCCCATTGTGACACCATGGGGACCCCGCTTTGTCCTCAGGACCCATTGTAACATCCCAGGACCCCCCATTGTCCCCAGTGGCCATTGTGACAGGATGGGATCCCCCTTTGTCACCAGGGCCCATTCTGACATTCAGAGGACCCGCCTTTGTCTCCAGGGCCTGTTGGGACAACATGGGGAACTCGCTTGTCACTGGGGACCGACTGTGACACCATGGGCCCCCCCCTTGTCCTCAGGGCCCATTGTGACACCCTAGGCACCTCCCATTGTCCCCAGGGCCCATTGTGACATCATGTGGACCCCCTTTGTCCCCAGGGCCCATTGTGACATTCCAGGATTCCACTTTGTCCGCAGGGCCCATTGTGACACCCTGGGCACCCCCCCTTGTCCGCAGGGCCCATTGTGACATCCCAGGACCCCACTTTGTCCCCAGGGTCCATTTTGACGTTTCAGGACACCCCGTTGTCCCCAGGGTCCTTTGTGACATGCTGGGGACCCCCTTTGTCCCCAGGGCCTATTGTGACATCCCAGGACCCCTCTATGTCTCCAGGGCCCATTGTGACATCCTGGAGACCCCCTTTTCCCCAGGGCCCATCGTGGCACCATGGGAACCCCCTTTGTCCCCAGGGCCCATTGTGACAGGGTGGGACAACCCTTGTCCCCAGGGCCCATTGTGACATCCTTGGGAGCCCCCTTTGTCCCCAGAGCCCATTGTGACATCCTGGGGACCCGCTTTGCCCTCAGGGCCCATTGTGACGTCCCAGGACACCCCGTTGTCCCCAGGGCCCACTGTGACATGCTGGGGACCCCCTTTGTGCCCAGGGCCCATTGTGACACCGTGGGAACCCCCTTTGTCCCCAGGGCTCATTATGACATCCTGGGGACCCCGCTTTGTCCCCAGGGCCCATTGTTACACGGTGTAGACCCCCTTTGTCCCAAGAGCCCATTGTGACATCCCAGGACCCTCCTTGTCCCCAGGGCCCATTGTGACATCCTGGGGACCCCCCTTTGTCACTTGGGCCCATTGTGACATCCCAGGACCCTCCTTGTCCCTAGGGCCCATTGTGACATTCAGGGGACCCCTCTGTCCCCAGGGCCCATTGTGACATCCTGGGGAACCCCTTTGTCCCCAGGGCCCATTGTGGTGTCCCTGGACCCCTCATTGTCCCCAGAGCCCATTGTGACATCCTGGCGACCCCGCTTTGTCCCCAGAGCCCATTGTGGCACCATGGACACCCCCTTTGTCACTGGGACCCATTGTGACTTCCCAGGACCCCACTTTGTCCCCAGGGCTCATTGTGGCATCCTGGGTACCCCCCGTAGTCCCCATGGCCCATTGTGACATCCGGGGTACCCCCTTGTCCCCAGGGCTCATCGTGGCACCGTGGGGACCCCCCTTGTCACTTGGGCCCTGGGGTCCTGGTTTTGTTAAAAACAAGTTTCTCTTGTAGTGAATTTGCCTGTCAGCTCAAGCTTCATATCAGCTGCATTTTCCTGGAGAACCCAACACATGTTTTGGCAAACCCAGCAATGTAATGGAAACTTATTGATAAGCACGGATGGACATCTCGCGAGAGGGGCAACGAGAAACTGGTGACCGAGAGACTGACCAACTGTGAATAACATTCCATTCACGTGAATACTTCATATAAAAGCGGGAGATCACGAGGATCTCGTTCCTTTTCCTTCCCTTTTCCCTTTTTCCTTCCCTTCTGCTCATGGCTGACATTAGGAGAGGACCTTGCTGGTCGTCCCTGCGAACTGAGGCCAGTGACAGACTGAATCCAGCTCCGGTTGGCTGCAGAGTCCAATCCAGGACTTTGGGTGCCTGCTCTGCAGTTGCTGAGAGTTTCAAGATTGGTTTTGTATATTTGTATTATTTTCTCTATTCTTATCAGTAGCATCAGTAAAACATCTTTAACTTTTCCAACTCTCTCCCCTCTGTGCTTCTTCCCCTCCCGATCGCCTGCCCTGAGTGGGAAGGGGGGAGAGGGAGGGGCAAAAGGGGGAAGTGGGGGGGAGAGGAGGTTGACAACACATCTGCCAGGGTTTGATTGTCACCCCGCAATCTTAACCCTCGACACCAGCCTATCTCCATTTCCCTGCCCACCTCTATGTCCAGGCCTCCTGGGCACTGGTGCCCTCTGCGAGGAAAAAGTGGGTGGCCCTGTGGCATCCCCAGGAATTTTGGGCCATGAAGGCACCCAAGAGTGGCCCTGAGCAGGCGAGCAGGTGCCACCTGCCAGCGATGCCCTGACCACTCAGGACAAGGAGCCTGGACCTTCCTGCGGTCTCAGGGGAGGCGCCCACCGCAGTGGCCCAGGAGGGAGGGGCCGCAGCTTTTGTTGGCTTTTGTTCACTTTTAAGAGAGGCCTTTGGAGGAGTCAGGTGGGAATCAGGAGCTCCCTGCCGCAGGTTCCCCGTACACTGCCTTTTAGGGAGTTTCATTTGCAGACAAACGATTAAACTCCACTGCTTCATCAGATGAAGTGAAAAGATCAAATGCAGAACTTCAGAACATCACTTTGTGGAGCAGCAGCGTCTGAATTCATGGCAATCTATTCAAGACAAACTTACACTCAGAGGTGCCCCAACAATATCACTCCTGTTACACAGTTTTAGTACAAATGCCCAAGTATTTAAGGACAAGAAAAGGAATCATTTAGCTGCACAGAACTGTCTTCCAAACATATGGAATGTATTGGTTTGGGTATTTCTTTGAAGCCCCAGGTCACAAGTAAGAAACAGCACCAAGTTTAACAATAACGGTTTCTCAGTGGTTTTTGAGAACTTTTCCAAAAACCATTAGGCAAAAAAAAAAGCATTGAAAAACAAGAGCTGAGTGATACAATGTGAAAATGGCAAAAACCACACTCCAAACAATTGTTATTGCAAGAAACAGAAATCACACACAAGCTGTACAAACATACACGTTACCGGCTCTGGACAGACAGATGCAGACCACGGCAGCACGTTCAGCTGTGCAAACCTTGAACCCACACGATCTAAAACCAATCTGACATTATCTGTACAACACAAAGTCAGACCGGAAATATTCTGGCGCATTCACAATGAAATACAATGTGTTGCTGGGCACAAACACCAATATTCACATCAGAACTGTGCAAACCATGGCATTACTCGCTTTGGATTTACAACACAGCCTATGTTTTACTGGAAAACACATTATGTTAATGTTTGGAAAGTTAATACAAGGCTACATTGTTTAGAATTCAGTGTAGTGTGTAGGGAAAACAGTGAGAACGTGTGTTTTTCGTGCTGCTTTTGACAGACTGTGTCTCATCTCGGTGTACTAAATGTGGCTTTTCTTCCGTGTGCACACCGAGTACAGACCCCTGGTTTTGGGATAACAGTTGTACCACCCAGATGGACACCAATCAAAGCCTTGCCCAGCCCAGCTCGCTGGAGCAGCGGGGCGGGTGCCGATGGGGCTCCAGCCGCACTGCCCTGTTTGTCAGGAGCCCCAGCGGTGCCTCCACCCGGCTGAGCAGCGAGCGGCCCAAAGGCGCAAGGCTAAAATCGAGATATTGTCTTAAATGAATGTAATTGTGATCTGTTTGTATATTTGAGCTTGGCGTGCGGTTTGCGTGTCTGAGCTCAGCCTTTTACTTCGCACGTTTATATTTGGTACCAAAAGAATTTTGTTCGGGGAGATAATTACAAAATGAGAACCGGTTCCATTATTAAAGTGCCACCGCGCTCCCCGTTCAGATGCATCTGTACACATGAGAGTAAATGAGAGGGGGAAGTGATGTGAATGTGAAATTCTGGGTTAGCTGTGTTGCAGTCAGTGTTGTTCTGCGCACAGACTGATCTGGATCTGAAATTAGTGTAAGAAATTACAAAAGGGAGGAGCTGAGGGATGTAACTATTGCTCAGCTAATTGAAATTGCATATAAAGTTTATAGTCGCAGGAACTAAATGAAGGGAGAAAGAGATTTTAAATCAGACTCTGCCTTTAGGGTTTCCGATTCATAAAATACAACCTGGGGATAAAGTACTAATTAAAACCTGGAAAGAGGAAACTCTGACCCCACGATGGGAAGGACCTTTTCTTGCCTTATTAACTACAGAACCAGCCGTTCAGACTGCAGAGAAAGGGTGGACACACGGCTCTTGAGTTAAAGGACCACGGACGGGAGAAAGAACCTGGGGAGTAACCCAAGGACCAGGGGAATTGAAATTGAAATGGACACGGGATTGGTGATGTAACCACTATCAGCACTGTTAATGTGAATGTCCAGTACAAAGAGTGAATCGCCCGTGCACCCAGCGCTGTTTGGCTTGTGCTCTAACGAACACGTGTTCAAGGAATACAGTTAAGGAATTGGATTAAATGTTGTTTATCCATAGAAAAAGCGTAAGCTACGTATTTCAGTTCCTCATTTGCAAAAATGCTGTAACTCTGTGCAGCACGACCCGTCATCTTTATCTCTTTATCTTTCCACCTCTTTCTGGCATTAACAACGCCCAGATCAAACCTCTCAGCACAGACACTGAGAAATGCCCGCGGCCCATGCTCTGTCAGTTCCTTGGAGCTGCTGCTGTTCTGAGATCCCAGGAGGAGAAACTTCTCTTCAGCCGAGTTTAACACGGAACCTGTTCTCAGCAGCCGAGCCTTCTCCTCTGTGCAAGGGCAGCAAACCGCAGGTTTGGAACCCACAGCCCCTCAGTCCCGCTGCAGCCAGCGAGGAGGCGACGAACGAGCGCGGACACCGAGTCCGCCCGCGGGACGCGCCGGTCGCGCTTTGTGCTGCGGGGTCAGCGGTGCGGAGGGCGGGGAGGAGCTCATCTGAGAGCTGAGGCTGACCTGCAGTTCAGGGGGTTTTCCACTGCACTGAGCCACCATGACGGCACGGCTGCCAGAGACTTTGTTATTTTAATAACTGCTCAACTCATTCACATTTCGTATAAAAATTTGGCGGGTCAGGCGAATAATCGGCCAGCTCTGGCGGGGTCCTGCCGGCAGCGCCGCTCGGCTCGCCCCTCCCGGTGACGCAATTTCCGGCTACAGGGCTGGGGCGAGCGGAGGCTGCTGAGCGGAGGCTGCTGAGCGGGTCCGGGGCGGGGAGCGGCGGGTCCGGGGGGGCGAGCGGCGGGTCCGGGGAGCGAGCGGCGGGTCCGGGGCGGGGAGCGGTGGGTCCGGGGCGGGGAGCGGCGGGTCCGGGGCGGGGAGCGGCGGGTCCGGGGGGGCGAGCGGCGGGTCCGGGGCGGGGAGCGGCGGGTCCGGGGCGGGGAGCGGCGGGTCCGGGGGGGCGAGCGGCGGGTCCGGGGGGGCGAGCGGCGGGTCGGGATGGGGGCGGGAGAGGCGCCCGCGGTCGGGGCGCGCGCACAAGGATCCGTGTGCGAACGGGCCCTTGGAGACCCCGGTCCCGGGAACCCCCGGAGCTGAGCCCACAGCTGCCGGTCTCTTGGTGCTTTGTGCAGGTGACAGCGCAGAGGCCGCCATGAGAAACCCGGGTGTCCCCAGCACGTTCCTGTTGGAGCAGCGCGTGGCCTGTGCAGCTTCGTGTGGGCCAAGGGAGGTGACTGTGTCCGTGTTGGCTCAGGTCGGTGCAGCTGCGCTTGGATTTAGAGCAGTGACCCTGGCTGGCTGGTTGAGCCTTGGGGGTTGTTTGTTGCTGAGAATGGCAGGGATCTGTTCAGCAGGTCTTGAATTGCTGTGCACTTTACCCTGCAAGAAGGGTTCATTTTCAGTGTTATTCATTCAGCGTAGCTCTCTCCATTGTACGGATAAGTTTTCCCGCTCTCAAAGGTTCCCTCTCCATTTGGTGGTTGAATTTCTCAGCGTCTCTTCTGCCGTTTGTTTTCCTTCTCCTGCAAAGTGGGGTGGGAAGGAGAAGGCAAAAGGCTC
Organism: Patagioenas fasciata; assembly: GCF_037038585.1. NCBI lineage: Eukaryota > Metazoa > Chordata > Aves > Columbiformes > Columbidae > Patagioenas > Patagioenas fasciata. The sequence goes on from NC_092530.1 coordinate 2,554,063, forward strand.
CGCTGCTTCCAGGTGGGGACTTGGTTGCTTGTATAACGTATGTCTGGTTCATCTCGAAGTAGACAGAGAAGAGTGGTGTTAGAAATCAATCAGCTGCCTCCTGTTGGAGGGACAAAGTGTGCTGGATTTGAAGGCGTTGGGCAGGACAGGAAGAGCTGCCTTCCTGGGTCAGTGATGGGTGTTGGCATGTATTGTCTGAGCTGGAGCTGATGGCTGTCACCACTTGAGCTCTAGAATTACTCTGAGACCCAGGAATCTCCAGTTCCTTGTGGAGCTTTTCCAGGCTGTGGAAGCCCCTTTCTGTCACAGATTGTAACGCAGCCCTTGGAGAAGGGGGCACTGCTTGAGGTTCCTCAGTTTGGGCGTTGGGGAGGCGTCGTTCTTGGGCTCACACTGAGCGTGAGGAGACGTTTTCACGTGAGCTGAAGGCAGCTCTGGGTACCCAAAGCTGTTAACCGGTGTTAACAGACGCTGCTGCTGAGATTTGGGGGTGAAAGTGCCACAAATGTGATTTCCCAGGGAAAACAGAGAGATTTGTCAGTGCCTGGTTGTTCCATGGCACATTGTAGTTAAGCACAGTGGTAATTTTGCATCGATTTTACACAGGATTACTGGCTCTAACAGACTGGTTGCATCAAATAAATGTTGACTTGCTGCGCTGGTGGCCTTGTGAACAGCAGATGGCTTCTGGAGGGGGTGACATCTCCTGTGAGCCCAGGAGTGCTGAGCCCATCATACAGGGAGCGACCTCCCCTCCCCGAGCAGGGCAGAGGACCCAGGGGTCCGGGCTGCCTGTCTGTGCTCCTCCCCTGCCCCAACACCAAAATACGTTCCTTGGGGACAGATGTGGGCCTGGACTAAGATGGTACATAAGATGTTTTTCCAGTAATTGTTATTAAAAACACACTAAACTCATGTGATGTTTATTTCAGTTACGTTCCCACTCGTTCACAGACCAGGCCCAAGGACATTCACACATCCCATGCACTTGGGGGCGGTTATCCGGCCTGAGATACCATTCTCACGAGTCTGGGCTATAACTTTTTACAGTTATGAGAAATGTACTTCAGAGTACTCTGTCCAAGGCCCTTTCTATGTTATTATGTTAGTATTATGTCTTTGACTGTCCAGATGGTCATGTTAGTATTGATCTTCCTTTATCATCCAGATGGCTGGAACCGCACATCTTGCTTTTCCACATTTACTTTCCAAGAGGCTGCTGAACTGTGGCAAGATGTTGCTGTCTGTACGGAGAACATGGTTGTAAAAGTACATCACGGAGATGCTCACACACCCCAGAGTCAGCCACTGAAGAATATCAAAGCAAACACAGGTATGTCCCTGAAGGGCTGCCAGCTCTGCAGGGACAGAAATCGGGTCTTGGGAATCTGAGATCCCTCTTGTGCTCCAGTCAGTGAGCACAGACTGGTGCTGGAAACCGCTCAACATCCAGGTTGCCCGGGCAGCAGCCACTGAGACTGGAGTTATAAACCCATTGATTCCCCCACTGTCACACTGCCCCACAGTGCCCAGAGGATGCTGACCAGGGCCCCCAGGATGGGGATGTTTGGGCCGGGGGTGCAGTGAAGGGAACCCCGCGCCCCGCAAAAAGCCAGGGAGAGCTGCAAGGCGGGCGGGGGAGAGGGCAGGGGAGGCCGTGCCCCTGGGGACACAGCTCCATCCCCCAGCTGCTCTGAGCCCCACTCCGGCAGGACTCCCCAGGCTGTCCCGAAGCAGAGCGGCACCCCGGCTGTCCAGCTGCTCCCCTGGGACCCCCCGGCCTCTGGGCTCCAGCCTGTGCCCAGGGCAGCCAGGGAGCCCCAGGCGTGCGGGTGCCCCAGGACCTGCTCCTCCCCGCTGCCCCAGCACTGCCCTTCTCTGTGGGCTCTGCCCGCTGCCAGGGCTGGGGGAGCCCAGGCTTCCAGGCTGCTTTAACTGCCCTGGATCCCCTGATCGGTCACTCTGTGAGGCACCGATCTTGGTGAACGGGCTTCTTGTGCCATGGGCCCTGGGCAAACAGAGCTTATCAGAGCCGCTGTGGGAGCAAACATCCCTCCTTGTGCCAGGGGAGCTCCGTCCTGCAATGAGCTCCGAGCGGCTGCCTGGGAACAAGAGCCCGCTTCATCACGTCCCTCTGGATGGCCACGTCCTGCTCAGGGACAGCGCTGGCCTGGGCCGAGGATGGGGGCATTGAAGGGACACTCGGTGGGGACAAGGGCCTTTGGTGAGCTGTGGCCAAGTCCCAGGAAGGGACAGGGCTGGAGCCAGAGCCTTGTTGGGGACAGGGACACTGGGACCCACCATGTGGGATCAGCTCTACAGGGCAGGACCCGGGTTGTCTGGGAGGGCACAGTGACCCCGGACAGGGACAGGTGAGAGCCAGGGCAGGGGATGCTCCCTCTGCTCTGTTCTCAGCTGTGGCTGCAGACTGGACCAGTTGGGGGCTGGCGGTGCAAGGGAAACGGGGTGGGCTGGAGCTGGGCACTGACACCACCCCAGCACTTCCCCCAAGCCCAGCCCTCCTCTCCCAGAGCCCAGGATTCACCAGTGCTCCCCATTGGCAGCGCCACCAGTGACTGAGGATCCCAGTCACCAGCTGTCCACATTGCCCCAGCTGTCCTCCCACCTCCCAGAGTTCCCTAATCCTGGGGTCCCTGGTGCCCCAAGAAGAGGAGTGACTCCCAGCCCCTCATTTATTTAAGGGGCTGGAAAGGGCTCAGAGATAATTGTGCTTAGAGACCCCAGATTTGAGGCTGGTGTCATCTCTAGGGGGGGTTCCATAGGGAAAGACTGGCCTGGGAGTTGAGGGGCACTGGGAGATGGTGGTGCTGGGAGGTGAGGGGCACTGGCAGGTGGGGGGATCAGGCTTTTGGGGTTGTTGCAGGATGGTTTCGAGTTGGAGCAGTGGGTCATCACCATAGGGTGTCTGGCTGTCAGGGACACACTGCTGTCCCCCCTCACCACTGTGGATGCCTGGGCCCTTCCCCGTGCAGCTGCCCCATGCAGGAAGCGGCACTGATGCCAGGGAAGGCAGCTGGATCAGTGCTCAAGGCGGGAGTGACTCTGTGCCAAGGCTGGGTTGCCAGGGCGGGTGTCTCTGCCAAGCTTTGCCCTGGGGGCTGGAGGTGTGGGGAGGGGCAGGGAGTCCTCCTGGGAGGGATAAAGGTGCCCTCACCTTTTCTGGCATCACCCAGGACTCGCTGCACCGCAGAGGAAGATGAAGGTCGCAGTGCTCAGCGTGGCCCTGCTCTTCACCATCCTGCTGTGCACCCCAGAGGATGCGCAGGTGAGGCTCCAGTGAGGGCCCCCACCGGTGTCTTGTCTTGGTGCCCCCACACCCCTCTTCTTTGGGCCTCCCCATTCCATCCTTTAAGACCCCTCAGGTATCTCCTCCTCAGGATCTCCTCTGTGTCCTATAGAGGGTCCCCAAATGCTCTCCCTTTGATGGATGCCAATGCCTTTCTTTCCATCTTTCCACTCCGCCCTTTGCCTTTCACCCTGTCCCCTGCGGTAGTGCCCCCAGATCCCCCTCCTTGAACACCCCCTCCCAAACACTTTCCCGATCCCCGCGTTTTGTTCCTCTGCTGTCCTCTTCCTCCTGCCCCCACCAACAACCTCACCTAAATTCCCCGTGTCCCCTCCCCTTGAATTCTTTACCCCTCACTTGCATCCCATGCAGTCCTGTCCCTCCAGCACCCCCAGCCCGGTCCCTTGGGTTCTGCGAGTTCACAACAGTGCCCTGCCTCTGGGTCCCCCCCAGCCACCGTCCTCCTTGGAGGCCCCAAATTCCCATGTTATCCTTTTCTCCAACCCAAGCCCTGGTCCGCCATGAACAGGTATCCCAGGTGAAACTTGGAGGAATGAGGTTGGGGGGAGCAGAAGGGATTTTCACACTCAGATGAGGGAGAATCCAGGGGCCTGGGTGGGGCTGGGGACACCTGTGCCCCACCCACAGCCCCATTTGTCTCCAACCCCTTTCTCTTCTTTCATAGGCATTTCCAGGAACATTGCTGGAAGCAAGTGGAGGGTCTCTCCTGCATGTGAGTAGTGGGGCGGACTTGGAGGACATCCAGTCTGGGAACTGGAGGGCACCTTGGTCCTCCCCTCCCTTGCTGGGGCTGGGACATCCCAGTGACCAGTGAGGTCTCATGGTCTCTCTACAGGAGGGACTCAAACTGGGGCGAGTGAAGAGGGCTGCGGTAGGTGTCACAAGTTCTGCTGCCCCACACTCTCCCTCCCACGGCCACGAAACTCCAGGGCATCCCGGTGTGCCCCAGAACATGCCAGTGTGCCCCAGTACACTCCCATGCACCCCCTGCAGCCCCACAGAACATCCCTGCTCCCCAGTGTTTTCCCAGGGATGCCCCATTGCCCAGGGCTCCCATTGCATTCCCTTCCATCCCATCACAACCCACTACAGCCCAGTGCACCCCACGATACCCCAGGACACAGCCCCTTCCCCAGGACCTCCACTGCTTTCTGTGCCCCACCACACAAACTCACGCACCCCATTTTCCCTGGAGTCACCTTCCCAAGGACCCCATCGCTTTCCCCTGCCTCCCAGTGCACCCAAGTGTGTCCCTCACCCAACCTTTCTCCCCAGCTCCCTCTGTCTGTCAGGGTGGATGATGTTTTGCAGCAGAAACACCAGGTTCCAGATCTTCCAGATGCTGAAGTGCTAGTGCACCCATCTCCTCCATTGCTGGTGAGCAGCATCAGGGCATCTCCAGCCCCACAAAGGGTCCTGGGTGGGCAGAACGTGGATCTAGAAGCAAACAGAGGAGACTGTCCATGCCCTGTGTCCCAGGCCACGCTGGACAGAGCTGCCCCCATGACTTTTGTTGCACCCAGCGGGGCTCTACGGACGCAGAGGGTCACCGTGCAGGCCAGGCTGGGGCTCTGGGGCCTTACAGACCCCAAGGATCACCCTGAGGGCTGGGCAGGGTTCTGGGAGATGTAGGGGCATCCGGGGCTAATGACACACTGGCCAAGGAGCTCTGGGTGCCACATGGATCTCAGGAGAACCGAGTCTTGTCCTGGGTTGATTGAGGGCTCCAACTCTTCTCTCCTTCCCTGGGTCTCTGCAGAGAGACGGTGGGGAGAAGCCTCCCCTCATGTCCCAGCTGACACTGGAGATCTCATTTTGGGCTCTGATTTCAGAACTGAAACTGATGGTGACAGCCGTGTCCTGTCCCCCTCCAGTGACATGAGGAGATGATCATCCCTGGATGACCCCGTCTGATCCCCTGGGAGCCCTGGGCCATTTCCCTCTCATGATCAGTAAATCCCTTCAGCAAAGCTACGCCTGCGTGTGGATGTGTGTGTCCGTGTCCATGCTCCCACTGCTGTGCCGGTGCCCGGACACCTGGGTCCTCTCTGTCACTCTGCCCGACACGTTGCCCCTCATGTCGTGGCCTCAGCAGAGGAGGTTTTTACCCTCATGATTCTGCAAGTATTGCACTAAAAAGCTGCACCCAGCGCATGTGCCTGATGTGCTGCTCTGAATCACATCAATAGTCAAAACTGCTGTGTTTGCTCCCCTCCCAACTAGAGCAAAGTGAACACCTGCATTTCACTCTCTTTCCCAAAGAGCCGATCGTAGGAAGTTACATTCACATCCTAGGATGGAAAAAAAAAAAAAGAGAAATAGGAAAAGCAGTCCAGACAATGGAAAACAAAATGGAAAAACATTCTATAAGGAAACAAAAATTTTGCAAGAGGCATCCACCTGTATTTCATATCAGAAATACGCTCAGTGCCGATGTTTGCAACACGAGGTGTACAACGTGGCATTCTCTGCACTGCTTTAAATCTGTTATATAGTATTACTAGATAAGTAAAACAATGATTAACTTGTATGAAACCTTGTTTTCATCAGAGTGCACCCACTTCACCTTGTTTCCTCTGACAAGCTGTTCAACTGGCCATATGGGAGAGATTCTAAGGTAATGTCTTGAGGACTCATGTTGGAAAGTAAATGTGGAAAAGCAAGATGTGCGGTTCCAGCCACCTGGATGATAAAGGAAGATCAATACTAACGTGACCATCTGGACGGTCAAAGACATAATACTAACATAATAATATATAAAGGGCCTTGGACAGATTACTTTGAAGTACATTTCTCGTAATTGTAAAAAGTTATAGCCCAGACTCGTGAGAATGGTATCTCGGGCCGGATAACCGCCCCCAAGTGCATGGGATGTGTGAATGTCCTTGGGCCTGGTCTGTGAACGAGTGGAAAAACAAGGGAGACAAACATCACATGAGTTTAGTGTGTTTTTAACAACAATTAGTGGAAAAACACCTTTTGTAAACATCTTAGTCCAGGCCTGTACCTGTTTTTGAACAGTGGTACTGTCTGATGGCTTTCCTCCTCGTCTCCAGATGAATGTGGTAGAAAATATAAAGCAAGGAAACGTCCTTTGGCTCAGCCGAGCGCCCCCTAGGGGAGGGGGGGCCTGTCATCCCCGGGCCTGTCACTGCCTGCTGTCCCCCCTGTGAGCAGCGAGGCCTCTGATTCAGCTGCAGTTTGTACTGTAACCGTGCATTTCTTGCTGTGGGCAGTAGCGCTCCAGGCTGAGTTGGACACCTCTGTTTCCCTCTAGACACTCTTCCAGAACGTTGTGCCCCACCACTGCCTGGGCTGCATCTGGTCCCGAAGGGACAAGAAAGAGAACAAACAGCTGGCACAGAGCATCAGAGCCACCATCTCGCAGTTCAACGCCGTCACCAACTGCGTGCTCAGCACCATCCTGGAGAGCAAAGAATTAAAGACACAGCCAAGAGCGAAGATCTTGGAGAAGTGGATCCGTATCGGACGTGTAAAGCGTTTATTCACGACTGTTTAACGTTCCTTGTGCGGGTGCCGTGGAGCTGGGAGGGGACAGGGGGGTTGTAGGGGGGAGTGATATTTTTGATGCTCAGTATTTGTAGAGCTGCCCGCTTAGCAGGGAGAATGTGCAGCAAGCAGGACACGGGGCAGACAGAAGAGCACTGACTATTGGTGATGCTGACGTTTAACGCTCCTGTGTTTCTAACCGCTCCTTTCACAGCAATGTAGGATCCTGAACAACTTTTCGTCTCTGAAGGCCATCGTTTCCGCCTTGCAGTCCACCTCGGTTTATCGCCTGAAGAAGACCTGGGCCTGCGTTCCAAAGTAAGGCTGTGCAGTGTGTCACTGGATGTGTTTTGGTGCTTTTATCTTTTCTGTGCCCAACTGTTAACGATTCTTGAGAAAAAAATTGTACCCTGGTCTGATTCAGAGTGCTTACAAACAACTTAAATCATTGAATCTTTTCCTGTACAGGGACACAATGCTGATGTTCGAAGAGCTTTGCGAAATCTTCTCCGACTGTGACAACTTTGCGACGAGCAGGGAGCTGCTGCTGAAGGTGGGAATGAGCTTGAGTTGCCAGGTTGTGATCTCACCCAAAGCCGAGCTCAGCCCTGTTCCTGACCAATGAGCTCCCGTATGCGGTGCTTTGGGGAAGACGGGTCTGTAAATCCCGGCTTTTCTGCTGGGGCGAGAGGTGCCGCACAGCGAGATTTGACGCAGAGGAGTTACGAATGAGCACTTTGGCTTATATACCGCTCTGCGCAGACATGAACCGCTGGCTGAGATACCAAGGATGATGTCGTGAAAGCATCATTTACAAGAGCGCTGTTTGGTGAAGCAGACTAGTTGTGTTTTGTTTGCTTCCACAGGAGTATTCTAATTAGTATAATTATGACATCTCAGTCAATTAATCCACCATTGCTCTGACCGTTTGCAGGGAGTCACACAAGGCACGGTACCTTACCTGGGTACCTTCCTCACTGACCTCGTCATGCTGGACACAGCCCTTCAGGACTATCTCGAGGTAATTTGGGGCAATTTTTGGAATCCTAAATCTCCTCCCTCCCTTGCAGACACTGTGTCTGCTCCTGCATCTTCCACTGGGTGCTAGTGCAGTTCTTAAAAAGAGAGGAATGTATTTAACAAATAGACTCAGGTACACGAGTGCTGTGGCTTATCCTAGAGCTGGAAACGGGTCTTTGTAGAGGCCTTTGGTCAGGGCAGCTCTGGCCTGTCCCTTGGTGTCGCTACTTCATCCTGTTCATCCTGTTTGTGATTAACTCCAGCCGAGCCTGTGCTCTTCTCCTCTGATCCCTTCTCTGTCCTTCCAACAGGGCGGCCTGATCAATTTTGAGAAGCGGCGAAGGGTAAGTGGAACGGTGACTGTTCTGTGATCGTTAGTGCCTGACGCTCTCTGCTAGAGCGTTCTCTTGGCGAGGCCTGTTGTCTTTGCTGGGCGTATCCAACAGCCGCTCACGTTACTCAGAGGGTGAGGAAGGAACAGTCCCCGGCACGCTGTGAACCTCTGCCGGGCTGTGAGGGGCGGCGCGGGAAGAGAAATTCCTTTTAGATGCGGGCAGCAGGGGAAGAGGAGCCGCAGGGCACTCGCTGCCGCGGGAGTTACGTGTGGGGCACGTTCCCCCCGTTTGGTGTTCACGGGAACACGTTACACGAGCGTGTTCTGTGTGCTGGGAGCGCATCAGACCTGCTGGCGTGAGACCTTTGCTGGCCACAAGATGCAGTCTGTGACCATCTTCCTTGTGCTGCAGTAAATAGTTGTGGGTCAAAGGTGCAGCGAGCGAAGCGGGTACCTGGGACCGAGAAATCAAGGCTGAGCGTTGCCTTCCAGCCTGAGCCTTGTTGGTCAGAGATCAGTAGGAGCGAAGGTGCCGGGGTTTCCTCTGTCCGAGGGCAGTTTGTCCTGGATCTGTTGCTGCGTGTGTTTAGTGTATTAACGAGACTGGCTTGATTTTTCTAATTAGAATTCCTATTTTATTATTTGTTTTCTTAGGAGTTTGAAGTAATCGCACAAATTAAGCTGTTGCAGTCCTCATGTAACAGCTATTGCATGAGAGGAGATGAGAAATTCGTGCAGTGGTTTAGGAGGCAGCGGCATTGAAGTGATGAGGAGAGGTAGGGTCTCAGCCCAGCTGGCGAAGCAGCTTTTCTTCCCCCGCAGGCAGGTTCAGGTTCTCTCAGCCTTGAGCTCTGCGCTGCCAGGAGCTGCTCCCGGAGAGTGGAAATACACACGCACAGAGCTGCGCTCCTCCTCGTGGGGATGAACCCTCTGGGACGTGGGAGTGACCCAGGGCTTCTCAAATATGGCCACTTTGAGATATTTAACTAACGGTATTGCCTGTTCTGCAGTTTCTGTCTGTCACGTGAAATCGAAGGAGCAGCTCCTGACCAGAGCACCGCAGCGGGCAGAGCTCAGAAGAGCGTGGTGAAGAGATTCAGCCTGTGAGTACAACGGGGAGGGGGTTTGGTGTGTGAATATGAACTGGAATAAATCAAACACCAGCTGACAAACCTGGCTGGGGATCCAGAGCACTGCAGTGCTGCGAGGAGACACCGCCAGCTAGAAATACGTATTGCTGTTGTCTCTTTCTATTGGTGTAAGTAGCCAGGAGGGTTATCGACTAAAGACTTCAGAAATAACTCTAAGGTGTCAAACAAAGGAACAATTTTAGTGCTGGATTATAAATTCAATTCAAATTTGCAGCAGCAAAACAGAGCAAATAAGGATAGAGTCTAATTTGCTATACACACACAAACAATAGGCCACTCGAGATAGGAAAACACAACAGCAGGTCAGATTGTTGAAGCAAGTGACAGCTGTGCTCAGCCCAGCTCTGTTGTGCTTTCTTTTCTCCCCTAGGCCGTTCCTGGGCTTGGGGGTGAGCGCCCACAGCACCCCCGTCAACGCGCAGCCCAAACCTGCTCCAGGTGGGAGCTCTGGGGACAGCACCGTCACCATCGTCCCTCCCACCGACACTGCTGAGGAGCCTCAGCACAAGGTAGGGCCCGGGCCCTGTGTTCAGCACAAACAGCCTGTGCGAGGCTGCTGACGCTGCCGGCGGCCCCAGGCGCTTGCCCAAGCCTGTGGATCTTGACTGGAGCGTTGCTGGCAGTGGAATGGAGGGACCTGAGCTCTGGGAAAGGCGATTTTGGGGGGAGGGCTCATGTACATCAGCCCAGCCTAATTCTGGGGCAGGCAGAGCAGCTGAGCAAGTGAGAAGCAGGTGAGGTCAGAGCTCACCAGCCCTGTGGTTTGACCTGCCAGGAACTGCCCAGACCAAGCCTGGGCTGGGCTGGGTTCCGTTCCCAGGGAGCTTTGTCCTGCAGACTCTGCTCTCTTGACCTAAGCTGCCTTAACTGGGTTGCCGAAGCCCTTGTTAAGGCTGTTGTGCTGAAGAGTGTCATCTTTAGCTTTTGGATCTTTGAAATTAAATGGTAATGAATGTGTTTGATCTCGTCTCCCCCCTTGCTGCCATCTGATGACAAGTGCTCCAAGAAGTGCCCCGGCCCCGTGACTCCCGTTCCATCAAAAGAAGTGCCGCCAGTCCTGCCAGTCTACAACCAGCAGAGCGGAGAGAGCTGCGTCATCCGCACCAGCGTAGAAGAGGACAGAAGCGGCAACATCTACAGGAGCATCCTGGTGAGTGGTGGGAACAGCAAAGCGCTGTTACTGTGGGTGGTGTTTTCACCCCAGGTGACTTGAATGGTGCTTTTAGTTTCGGAAACACCTATTCCCCGATCAGACCTCCTTGACAGGGAACGTGACCGATGTTACAAATCAAAACATGTGGAGCAGGGGATGAATGAGAGGTTTGCAAAGAGCATCTCTCAGGGTTTCTGGCCTTGAAATTGAAGCTTGTATTTGATCAACAATGCCAAGGGAAGCACTCTGAGCAAGTGCCGGCTTTGCTGCCCCTGCTCTTCTGCCAGCGCCGGCTGTTGTGTGTCCAGCTCAGCACTGGGCTGTGTGAGCTGTGACACAAGGTGCCCCTTCCCCAGCAAACCCAGCTCCAAGGCCCAGAATCTTTGCAGGACATCGCAGAAAGTGTTTAGCAGGGGAGACTGTGGATTAATGGATGTCTGCAAACAGCAGCTGGGGCAGCTCTTGCTGCGGATTCGATGGCTGCTGAGAACAAGGTCTCACCTCTCCGAGCGGTTGCTCAGGAGAGCAGAGGCTGTGATTTCCTGCTGCATTTCTAGAGCAGTGTCTGTTGTCTTGAACTAACTCCACCCCCAGGTGTCGCAAAGAGCGTGTTTTAGCGTCTGGCAGAATCTGCGACTTGGTTACCAAGCGACTCCTTGCAACTCCCTCTTTGCAGCTGAGTAACCAAGAGAAGGCTCCTGCTGTCACCCAGCGAGCCGTGGAGAAGCACAACCTGCAGTCTGGCTCGGCTGAGGATTACGAGCTGGTCCAGATCATCTCCGAGGACAAAGGTGGGGAAGCAGAACTCTGCTGCTGCTGCTGCTGCTTGAAGAGCTCTGCTGCATTTTGCCGGCAAGAGTAACACGCGAAGCGACGTCAGAAACGCCATCGCCACGTTGTCCCAGCTGCCGGTGAGAATAAACCCCCAACGCTGAGTGGGGCGCCCATGAACGCTCGCTCTGCTCCCTCTCTTGCGGAGCTGGCGATCCCACCCAAGGCGAACGTGTTCTACGCCGTGAGCACCCAGGGCAACTTCGACTGCATCCTGAGAAGAAAAGCTGCAGCACAGGAGGAGCCCGCACTTCATGGGTTGTAATGGCTGAGCTCTGGATAGGATTTACTGTTTATATTATAAGTATGTAAACTTTTTTCCCCCCAGTTTCAGTCTGGAGTTCATATATTTTAATATGTGACCCGTATATAATGTTTGAGCTTTGTATAATATTTAATATTTCTATAACGAGTATATTAACTTTTTTCCAGTTTTTGTCTGCAGTTAATGTATTTTAATACTTGATGTGTTTATCGTATTTAATCTTTCCATACTTCTACAGAAACCTTCAATATTATAGAATCTTTTTTCTACTGATGTCTGCTTGGAGTTACTATATTTAAATAGCTTAGCTTTATAGAATATTTTAGCTTTGTATAATATTCAGTATTCACAGAATAAGTACGTAAACTTTTTTCCACTAATTTCTCCTTGGAGTTAATATATTGAAATGGTTTAGCTGTATCTCATATTTGAGCTTTATTTAATATTTTTTATTTAACATACTGATATTTAATATTTATGTGATATGTTTATTTAATGTACTAATGTTTAATATTTATTTAATATGTTTATTTAATGTGCTAATATTTAATATTTATTTACTATGTACATAGACCTTCCCCAATAATTACTTTCTGGAGTTGATATATTTTATTATTAAATCTTTATATAATATTTGATCCTTGTATAATATTTAATATTGATATGATAAGTATATCAACGTTTTTCAACCCATTTTTGTCTGGAGTTAATGTATTTTAATGTTTCTTCTGTAGATAGTGTTTGAGCTTTATATCACATATCTAGAGATGCATATAAAATAAATAGAGAAACTTTTTTCCACCCTTTTTTTCTGGAGTTAATAGATACTAATAACTGAGCTTTATAGAACACATCATCTTTATTTAATATTTATAGAATAAATACTTGAACTTTTTTCCACCAATTCTTGTCTGGCATTAAAATATTCTAATATTTGATCCCTATGTCATATTCAATCTTTACATGGATGTAACATCTCTATAATAAATACGTCACTTTTTTCCACTAATTCTTCTCTTGAGTTAATATATATTAAGATTTGAGCTTTTATATCATACATAATCTTTATTTAATACATAATCTTTATTTACATAAGAAATCTGTGAACTTTTTTCCCCCACCAATTCTTGTCTGGCGTTAAAATATTTTAATATTTGATCCTTATGTAGTATTTAGTTTTTATAGATATGTAACATTTCTATCATAAATACGTAACTTTTTTCAACTAATTTTTGTCTGGAGTTAATATAGTTTAATATTTGATCCTTATATCATATTTAATCTCTATATATTATTTAATGTTTCTATAAAAATACGTAAACATTTTTCCAGTATTTTTTGATCTGGAGTTACTAGGATTACTATTTAAGCTTTATATAATACATAATCTTTATTTAATATTTATATAATAAATACTTGAACTTTATTCCACCAATTCTCGTCTGGAGTTAGTAGATTTTAGTGTTTGATCTCTAGATAATATTTGATCTTTATATGATATTTAATCTTCATATAATATTGAATGTTTCTATAATAAATAGATTAACTTTTGACCACTAATTTGTGTCTGGAGTTAATATATTTTAATGTTTGATTTTGTATTCTATTTAATCTTTATTTAATATTTAATACTTATATAATAAATATGCAAACGTTTTCCCACCAATTCTTGTCTGGAGTTAGTAGATTTTAATGTTTGATCTTTAGATCATGTTTGAGCTTTGTATAATATTTAATGTATCTATAATAAATAGATGAACTTTTTAACACTATTTTGTGTCTGGAGCGAATGTATTTAAATATTTGATCTTCGTGTAACGTTCCATCTCTCTATAACCTTTAATGTTTCTATGATAAATACGTCAACTCTTCCCGCTCATCAGTGTCTCGTTCATCTCTTTTCCTCTCTGAGACTGCACCGCGGTCTGAGAGTTTCCACCTTTTCCCCATTGTCTCCATCACGGCATTTGTTGCTCCTGGCAAAAAGACGACCCCGAATTTAAGCTGCCTCTTGCGTTCTGGTTGTACTTCAACTGCCCGGGGAGCCAGCACACTGTTGTCAGGTTGTCAGGTTCTGGTGACAGCCTTAGAACCGGTGACGTGCACCAACCCTGCCTGTGACCTTGGTGTGAGCAGCTCCACTTGCTCCTCACCCTGGGGAAACTGCTCCTGGCTCCGGGTCTGTCACCCTCGCTGCGGGGTCTGCACCAGCCGGGGCTCCGGGGGCTTCGCTCTCGTGCTCCACAGCAGAGGACAAACCCCACGCTCACAGGAGAACACAATAACTCATGGAGCAGCTGAGCTTCACAGCAAAGGGGAAAAATAGCAGAAAAAGAGCAGAACAGCGGAGAAGGGTTTGCACTGGCTCCTGCCTTCCCAAAACACAGTCAGTGCTGAGCAGGGAAAGCCCGGACAGCACCAGCCCAGGAGCTGAAAGCACAGACAGAGAACCAGCGCCTGTCGGAGCTGTGGAACCGCTGGGCAGCCACCGGGTCTTGCAGATGGAAATAAATAGAAAAGTGCACCTACACGCACACGTACGGGTGAAAGAACAGTCGGCTCCACTGAGGCCATGAAACGGACACATTCATCTAATTCATTACATTTAGATCCTTAATTATTTCTCTCCCGTCCGTGAAACCTTCAAACCTCTTGTACTATTAATAACTCGCTTCCTAAATCAACTAAAAAAAAAAAAACCACGCACCTCAAAACAAACAAACAAATAAAAAAAGCAAAAACCCCAGCTGCAGTGTCAAGTAGTTTTTAATAAATTGCTACTGCTCTGCTTAGGGAAATCAAAGTTAAACAGAACTCTGCAGTGTGTCTGTCCCTTCCGTCTCCAGCCCCCAGCGGGGAGAACTGTGAGGAACACCAGGGCCGTTTCATGGAGAAACTGCTCCCGTGGGATCACAACGGGTCAGGAGAGGAACGGCTGGGAACCCAGAGCTGTGCTGACACACGTGCTGCTCCTACCCGCACCGACAGCGGCACCGCGCTGGATGCTCCGCTTCGCAGACGTCCTGCTGCTGAGGGCCACGCCAAGTGTCTGCCGCCGTCTGGAGCATCGCCGTGCTGCACCGCGCTTCACACAGAGCCGGGCTGCCGCTCGTGAAGCCAGAGCTGAGGAGGAAAGGAGAGGAGCTGTCAGAGAGCGACGCCCCCGCGGCGCAGCCGCTCCGCACGCTCACCACGCAACATGGACGCTGCTCCAGCCCGCGGAGCAGAAGGAACTCGGCTTCCCGGCACAACAGGCGCATTTCCACGGGCAGGGACTCCGTGGTGGAGCGACAGAGCTGAACGGCCTGCGCTGGCCTTCCCTGCCAGGCCTGCTCCCACCCCATGAAACAGCACACACAGCTGCCATTTTGCACCAGGTTTTATGTATTATCAAACCGGCTGACAGGTAAGAACACATCTTCTTGAGCAGAAAGCACAACATCCGCCAGGAGTTATTAAAAAACAAACACAAATGAAAGCCCAGGCACACATACCCAACCGTACAGATCTCCAGCGGGTGAGTTTCTCGGTGGGAAGCGCAGAGAACATCCCAGCCAACCCAAGCAGTGCAGGCCGGTATCACCTGCCCTCTGAGAATCGTTTGTTTTTAAAAATAATCACCATACTCTGCAGCAAGTACATCAGAAGCCATCCAAAAAAAGAGACCAGTTTGCTCCTCACGTGAAAAAATATCCAGACAAGCTGCCTTTCCGTCCTGTAACGCACAATAATTCTGTCGGGGCTGTCGAGAACAGTACGGATGACACCACCAACATCTTGGTAAGTTGCTTTGGTTTGATAAGGATAATGTCAAGCAGTTCGTAACCAAACATTTTAAAGTTCCTGCAAGTCCTAACACTTGGTTTTACGGCCTAATTAAACAGGCCTGCAAACAGGCTGTGGAGCTTTGTTTTCCTGAAGGAATAAGTGGAGGCACAGGGGGTGAAGCAGGACATGACGTGGACCAACTCTTCCCTTTTGCAACCTCCACTCCTGCTGCCAGCTCCCAGGATTTTAGGCACGCCAAGATGGCAGCTCCGCACTGGGAGGCCCGTTCAGATCCGGCAAGTTTTGTGATTTGCAGAGGGGAAGCCAGCGATCCTTTTCTATCAGCGTGCGATGAAGGAGATGACCCTACATGGAGCGCTGCTCCAGGGAGCTGGATGGTTTTGGAAACCATTTTGATTCCCTTTGAAAAAACAAACCCAAATACCCAAACACTCGCCCGCAGTTTCTCTCAGCGAACAGGGTTATAAAAAGCCTGTGAACCTACGAGGACTAACAGTTACACAGTAGCCTAGTGACAGCGATCCAGAAAGGTATGAACACTTGTACACCTCTATATATTAATCTTTATAAATACAGTATTCTACACAAGGAACTGTAGAAAGACGTCATTCAAGGTTTGGTTTTTCTTTTACAAAAGCTTGCGAGGGCTTTTGTTCAGATCTCTGCTTTTTTTCCTGCCAGTCTGCATCACTCGTTCTTTTTCCTCCTTCATCTCCCGCCTCGCCCTGCGCGTCTCGGTCAGTTGTCACATCAGCTCCAAGCTCTGTGCTCTGCCACTCGAAGCAGCGGGATGGAGACCACACGAAGAGCTGCTCTGCCACTGCCAAGGGTGAAAAGCCGGAGCGCGAGGCAGGTTCAGCCCCGACAGAGCCGCGGGGCCGCGGGCGGTCATAGCTCGTCCCTGGAGGACAGCGCGTCCGGAGACGACTGCGAGGGCAGAGCGTCCTTGTTCTGGGCGTCGCTGCGGATCGTGCCCTGCGGCCAGGATTTCCAGGAGTGCGTTCTGCCCCAGTCCGTCGACATGGTCTCGTTGTCCCAGATGGTGGAGGTCTCTGTGTCGCTAAGGTAGCCGGGCTACCCTGTGTAGTGCGTGGGGTAGACGAGCAGGGGTTCTGCTGAAAAGGCTTCCAAGTCTCTGGACTTGTAGTACTCCATGTATTTTGCTCTAAAGAGGAGAGAAAAATCATCAGGGACAGAGTGAAATGCTTATAACTGCGAGATACAAGCCCATCCACTGAGTGAATGTGTCCCAAGCAGCACAGGTCGTTGCTGTGGTGCAGTCTGACCTTCTACCCACTGCATTCAGCTTTAGAAAAATAAAACGTGGGCATCACAACATCACACGCTGCATACTAAGCGCCGTGAGGTTTTGCGTAGCTTGAGTCAAACAGCATTAAAACACTAAAGAACCGAGTGATTATTAACCTGATCTTTTGTTGGTTTAGGTCTCAGTACTGATTGATAAATCAACATTTTTGCAGATGAAGCTGAAGAGCACGAAGTGAGCTCCATTTTCTGACGTGCCCCACAGAGCACTCAAGTCATCAACCTGCTGAAAACTGTAACGTGAATAATTTGGACTCCAAGCTCCAAAATTAATCATTTATATGTACCACACTAAGTGTGCACACATAAACAAGGGTATACATAAGCATATATAGATATTAACACATATGATATACACTACACAAATCTACGAACCAGATCTTAATCATTCAGCAAGACCAAGCTCACGTGAACCCAAGTAACGAAGACATCCGACCTACTTACACCGGGTGCTTGTTGTACATGACTGGCAGAAGTTCATCCACCGGCAACATCTTGCCGAAAGGCTCCGCTCCGATGAGCTTCTGAGCCCCCTGGAAGGAGATCGCGTAGCCCAGGGTCCAGTACGAGTAATCGGCTTCCACCAGGTTCATGACGTTGGGAACTGCTTTCTCAGGCTCCTGCACCCTTTTCCGGCCAATGTAGCTTAAAGGGGGAAAAGACCACAGAAATCGGAACCTAAATGTGAATCTGCAGCAGTTAGGACCACACAACTGTCCATGTCAAGCGGGGAAGGACAAAGGGTGGATCTAAGAAGCAATCCCTGACACATTTCTATCCTGTACCACTCTCAGACATTCAAATCTTACCCCAGCGGGTGGTACAGATGTGAAAGACTTGATAAGGCAGCTGAGATGACACGGTCCAAGCCTCAGCGCTGAGCTGCGGCAGTTCCTCTGTCACAGCGGTGTCTCCAGACGACCAACACTGCCCACAAAGCGCACCAGTGGTACCCAACACAGCTGGGGCACCCCAGCACCAGCCTGGCCCAGAAGCAGAGTTATCCTGATGGGAAGAGCCATCAAGAAGCCTCTGCCACCTTTCCCTGCACTCCAGCATCACCCTCCATCTCTGCTGCTCATGTCCCCTGTGTGCCCAGAGCTTCACGAGGGCCAGTGACTTACATCAGCTCCCAGTCTAGCTGGGCTTGTTCAATGTCATCCATCAGCTTCATGAGCTTCCTCTTGAACTCGTCCTCAATAACAAGCGTCTTCTCCAGTTCTCTGTTCACCACCTGAAACAAGATGGTTCAGAAGTGATCACAGTGGCCCCGAAATCTCTGGGGGTCATCCTGACCTGGTCCTGGCCCTCTGGACCATACAGGTAGGGAGGCTGGAGAACCAGCCCCAGATTCACAGCTCAGCTGGGACGAGCTGTCCAAAAATATCCTGTGGCTGAGCATCTGCAACCTAGAAAAACCCTCCATGTGATGCTGCAGCACCTCAACCCCGTGAGCTACCATCTTGCACGACCACCTCCTCCTTTGACAACAAAACCACTGTTCAGAAAAACCTGTTTCTGTTGGGAAAAAAAGTGTTTCTGGAATCTGGAGAATGATCCAGCACATCCAAAGTCTGGCCCTGCCAACTTCAAGAACACACATGCAAAGGCATCCTGCAAGTGGGTTCCCATCTTACCATCTGACCATTGGTGATGCAGAAGTCTCAAGCCCCAAATCATTGCCTGATTTCTCAGTGCTGAAGTCCCTGCTGCTGGCTGAAAGGTATTTGGATCATCCAACCATCAGTCACATTTGGGCAGCTGCTGCCTTAGACCAGTCTTCTCTAAGCACCAAGTTGTTCTCCCTGCCTCCACATCCCACCTCGCTCGAAATGATCCCTCCCGTTGATGTCAGGCTGTGTAACTCCAGCACCTCCAACCAGCACAGCCCAGATCCTCTCAAGTGTGACTCCCCAGGTGACCAGGACAGATGGAAGCTACAGCTACTACAACCCAAACAATACCTGTTAGCTCAAGTAACAGAGATCCCTGCTGCTAAATTTATTTATGATATACCAGCTCAAAAAAAAGCAGTTAGCAGAGCCACTGGAACTTGCTTCAGCACACATGAAGAACCAGGGAAATAAAACAGGAGTTTCTTTAATACCATTTGTTCTTCAAAACCTTCCTGCCTTTCTCCTAAACAAACTCACTCCAAACAGGCTATCAGATGGTCTGCAAAACCAACCGTGAAAACACTCTGATAAAAATCACTTGGCAAACGGAGAGTAGAGCTGAGAAAGCTGAGCAATGTGTTCAAGAGAACCCCTGTACGCGATCCCCTACAAACCAAGTAAAACCATCCTACACTTCCAGAAACCGGTATTAGATTTGTCCTGGGACCGTCCGTGTGCCTTCCCACTGCTCCTGCCCTCAGCACCCTCCCCAGGGCACCCGCACCCCCCTCACCTCCTCCCAGATGCAGCAGTGGCTGAGGAAGCAGCCGATCTCTCCCCGGGCGAGGGGCCGCGAGGAGCACGGGTCCCGGTGTCGATGCTGAGAGCTTTGAGCTGACTCGTGTTCAGCGCTCTGAGAAAGAGAGAACACCTATCAGCATTTAAATAGAAAGTAAATTCAAGTCGGACACAGACGCAACGGGGGAAGTGCTACTGATGTTCAGAGATAAGCTGTAACTCACGAAATTCCTGCACTTGTTTTGCTCAAAAACCGGGAGAAAAATTAACTAACTGATTTACATTCTAAATCAAGCTTAGAAATGATATCCTTAACTCTGCCAACGACTTCTTGTGGGACCATCAATATGGCAGGAGCTTGGCTTCAAATATTTTCCTAAGAGGTCCTGATGGGTGCGCAAGTCTCCGAGACCACCAGATGGCATGGGGGTTCCCACTTCCCTTTTTGCGAGTCCCAGACCAAAAATTTCTGCCTTGATTTCTCAAGATAAAAACATCTTAACATGCCTTAAAGTAAGGGCTGTGTCAGGGTTAATACTGTAGCCCAACAGCTTTGTAGCACGAGGACAGACAAATCTGTCAGGAGATGATTGCTCTCACACACTTTCGCTGCTTTCTAATTGTGTGCAAGTGTTATAGTTCACAGAAAGGAGTATGATTTTAACCTGATTTTCATCTTAGGTTGGATCTGGGGAACAATTTCTTCCCCAAAGGGCTGTGGGGCATTGAACAGGCTGCCCAGGGCAATGCTGGAGTCACCATCCCTGGAGGGCTGGACAGACGGACATGCGGTTCTCAGGGACATGGGGCAGTGCCAGGGGTGGGGGAACAGTTGGACTCGATGATCTTGAGGGGCTTTTCCAACCCAAATGATTCTGTGATTCTATCAGCCTGACCCACACCGCCCTGGTTCTCTCATGAAGACCAATTACAAAAGAAGACACAAACAGAGTAAAACTGCCCCAAAGCAGGGGCAGTTAGGTTAATAAAATGTCCACCTCTCCCTCAGCCCATCCATCCCCAGCAGGAGGGAGGTCAGGGCACCCAAGGAGATGGTGTCCAGCACAACCCCCTCTTTGCAAACATCAGCAACCCCAGCCGAAACTCACTTCCCATCCACGGCCTCTGCTATCTTGACTGCAATCTCCTGCTCGTAGAGAGTCCGCAGCACCCGATCCCGCCTGTCCTTCCGGCGCTTCAGGTTGGTCATGAAAATCTGGGTTGAAGAGAGAGACATCAAGCTCACAGCCTGGGAGCGAGGAGGAGAAGTGACTTCTCGCCTACCCTTCTTTAGCAGCAGATCTTAAAATACCAGCTGTGATTTTATCCCAGGTTGCGTAGAATTTGTCAGAAAGTTGGGGTTGGTTTTGAGTTGGAAGGTTAGAGGTTCATTCTTTGTCTAACAACTACTTTTTAAGGACGTTTTATGTCACAAGGAAAAGCTGCTCATCAAGGATGAATAAAGGTGAGAGCAGACCAGTTACAGCCAAGTCTATAATTTCCAAAGATATAAGATGTTTTGATTTATATTAAACACAGAGTCAAATGTCCAGCTCCAGTCCCAGAGGAACATCGGCCCACATGTTTCTCCACAATGCCACCACTACCTGTATTTAGGATTATCTGCGGGGTCACCACCCAAGCACAAGAACACAGCAAAGAGAAGTTTTGTAAATTACTTCAGGCACTGAAAATTCACAGAATTTTCACCAAAAAAATCCACAGAATTTTCACAAAAAAATCACAGAATTTTCACCAAAAAAAAATCTGCTGCTTCCCCTGCCAGAGCAGAAAGCCCAGCACAGAGCCCAGATCACACCCAGAGATGTCTGCGCCAGGCTCTGCCCAAGCCTAAGCAGACAGACTTTTTGGTGGGGGGCAGAGGACCAAAACCCTCATTTGCAGGTAAACTGCAGAGGGGCTGGGATGTTTTTCAGTCCCAGGTAGACAAGTGCAGCTTTGTAGCCTGTGGAGCAAAAACCTCGAGCCAGTAAGAAGCGGATCCAGTTCTAGGTCAGCACAAATGCAAAAATAATAAATTGGATAAATAGAGCGCAGCCACAAAGGGCAACACGGCAAAAAACCCACAACAGCTGCGCCCTAACACAGACGCTCCAACAAATCGTGTTTGGAATTCACGTGTCGTATAAACAGATGTAACAGGATAAGCCAAGAAAACAAAGGCTTCTCTGGTCTCCACAACTGCCACCCTGGCAGCTGCATAAAAACACAACTCCTGGTTAATTAAAGCACAGCAGATCCCTCTCCAGCCTTTCCCCTCCATGCCTGCACCCTCCATAACATGGAGAACAGGGAGGAGAGGGATTTCTGCGGGGTTTTGGGGCAGGACCGCTGTCAGGAACCACCTTTCTAATGCGCTTTTAAAGGCCATAGCAGAAAAATGTGGTGACCGAGCAGGGCAGGAGGAGAGCTGCCCCAGTAAGGGGGGAGCACACATGGTTTCCAGCCCTCCTAGACGTCCCCATCTTGGACAGAACTCAGCTGAGAGCCTCCCCCATCTTCTCCAGGCTCCCCAGTGCCTCTCTCAGGGGAGAAAATCATTCCTGTCTCTCACTGGAACACAGGAGAGGTTTCCCGAACGACCAGTTCTTGCTGCAGAATGGAAGGATGGCTAAGCTGCCCCACAGAGTCAGATGTAGAGGAAATGGCACAAGAATCGGGGGAGTTTAATGATGTGTTTTTCACTCTCACTTCTGCCATCTCTTCCTGGCTGGATTAAAACATCCGTACCATCAATGCAGGAAGCCCACAGATTTGCTGAGCACTGCCCTGGCACACCAACCTTGATCGGGGGTTTTGTAGCAGGTATGAAATGCCCACAGACCTGAGTGGCCTCATCTCTCCCCAGCAAATGCCAGAGGGCAAGAATGCTCCCTGAGCCCTTTCCCTTCTGCTTCCCTGACCTCAGAAGTTCTCCCCACGTAAGGATGGCTGTTTGCTCCTGGCAAAAAGCTGAAATCCAACAGACGAGTGACTGGGAAAGAGCTCAAATGTATGAAGAGATGGGAATGGGAAACGGCTGGAAGGTCAGTTACAGGGAGATCCCAGCTCCATTAGGTGAGAAACAGGAAGACAAGACAATGGCAGCAAAATAAGTTCCTTACTTCATCAAATCCCATCTTGTCAGGGTTCTTCGGCGGAACAGAGACAAACTGTGAGGGTTCAACGGGAGGACGATCAACTGGAAGAGAGGAGAGATGCCAAGCATCACCTTCATGCACTAACAATAACGTGTGTGTGTGTGTGTTTGCGTCTCTGGACCTAAAGCCCCAGGGACCTGGCTGATGAAGTCAGACAGGAGTGGGTGTAGCACAGAGCGTCCATGTCACAGAACAGAAGCCAGCAGCCATCTGCCAGACATAGCTCAGGAGAGACACGAGGTTCTGCAGCATCCTTGCCACGTTAAAGATGCATTTTTGCATTCGATATGGGGAAGTTAAGGAGTTTTATCAACGGAGCTGACCTGACCATGAAGCGATTGCATCTCTAGGTAGAAAAACAGTGGAAAAATGGGAAACTGCATGTCAAACCAGGATGAGAACAGTCAGATCAGGAGGCAGATTCCCAGGGGTAAGAGAGCTCTCCAAACCTTAACTTGGGGGTGTCCATCACAGCAAGGCACAGTAACTTACTCATTGCCTCAATGAGGGTGTGCACAAAGTTCTCGGTTTCTTCTTGCAGCGCCTGGTGCGATTTCAGGGGCATGGGAAGGAAACCATAGTGTTCATGGTTGCAGATGAACATCTGTATACCTGGGGATCACAGAAAAAACCAGAAAATAGAGTCAGGTCTCTTAAAAGAGGAGTTCGCTGCTCTGTTGCTATGTACCCACAATCAAATTCGTTGCCAGGAGCCCAGTCCCAAAAAGTTCTGCTTCAAAAGCAAATGAAGGGGTTTAACTTAAATCCCTGGAAGGCTTGAACAAATGTGGAGATGAGGTTCTCAGGGACATGAGTTAGTGCCAGGGGTGGGTTAACGGTTGGACTTGATGATCTTGGTCTTTTCCAAGCAAAATGAGTCTACGAAATTCATAGTGACATTTTCTGTATCATTTGGCTGGCAGCACGTGGTCTCTCCTCTGAAAACAATTTCTGGTTGCTCCATAACCGAAGGTATTTTTAATTGCCATCAGTTTTCTCTTAGGAGAGACCGGAAACTCCCTCTTAGCCCAGAGAAAGGGTCTCTTTTGGCCTTTGCCTTCATGCTATGAAAACAATCTCTCAGCAGAGGGCAGAACCGGCCTTTGGCAAAGCGATGTTTGATGCACACAGCGGATCTGCTGGGAGAACTGGGGAGCATCCCAGAAACCCCTGTATTCCCCAAACCCCACCTGCACCGCTCAGACCTGGTGCAATCCCTTCACAGAGCCAAAAGCAGGAGCAGGTCTGCACCATCCAAATCAACCAAATCCTAGAGAGAGAGAGCAGCAGGGAGAAAGAGATGCTTCCGAAAATAGGTGATACCATAACTTCCTTCTGCTCAAAAGCTTTTGTAACTGCTTGTTCAAGGAGCTGAATCTGAAGGCATGGAACAAGAAGAAGATGCAAAGCTTCCCTTCTGAGCAGATCCATTTGCAAGGGAGAGACCCACACGCTGCTGGGAATGTCGCAACGTGTGATCAGTAAGATGCTGTTCCCCCCAGACTCACCAAGAGTTTGCTCATTATCGGCTATAACTTTTCTTTTGTTTTTTAATTAAACAAGCAGAATCACCCTTGTCCCTCTAGGAAATAAATGAAAAGCAGACACCACCTGGTGAGAGTTGGTGCTTTCATGTATTAATCCTCCTAAATCCCTGGTATTTTTAGCAAGGCAGAATTATCTGCACTAATGACCCCGGTGTTTCTACTGTTTGAAGTTCTGCGAGGAAGCTGCTGGCTACACTACTGCCAAAACACATTCAGCTGTCAGCTGCAATTTAGGTAAATGGCAAAATAAAAAATACTACCTGTTGATATTAATGGATTTGGCACTGATCTAATCAACTAATCTTATCTGATCTCCGTTTTTATCTTCCGCTGGCTTAAACACAGTTCATCTGCATAGATTCACAGCAGTATTTCTGTTTCTTCTGGGATAAAAGTTACTTCAAACTGGTAAATCTGCCTTAAAACGGGGAGGGGGACTCACTCTCCGGCTCTGTTTTTATAATAAAATAAAAGTTTGCTACAAAGGACAGAAGGCTAGAGATACTGGTGTTACTATCAGCCTTTGTAAGGCAGTAAGCAGGGTTCATAGGCCTTAAATAAATCCACGGTCATATTTAGGCAACCTAAATTTCCCCCACACCCCTGCGACTGGACATTCCTGGTTGGCCTGAGGCCTCAGAGCCTCAGGCTGAAGGAAGCTCAGAAGGTCTGGCCAGCTCAACATCATCTTGCCAGTGCAAAGGGCTCAGCCCAGGACACAAGCCAACAATCTGAGAAGATCAGCGGGCCAGACTGCCGAGGTCAGCTCTGGAAAAAGCTGAAGTGTTCTAGGATGGAAGGAAAAAATGATGGGTTTGAATCCCTGAAATATTTCTGAAGCAGCTGGAGCTGATGCAATGCAGTTCCCAGACTAATTGGATGCTGTCAGAGGGAACAAGGGGCAGGCAGATTTGAGGGAACCTGCTTTGCTCACTGGACCTAAACCTCTGTTCTCTTTTGGAGCCAACAAACCCACGTCCTGACTCAAAAGATCAGGGCCCCAAAAGTGCCCTGCAAACTCCCATCTTCCTCTGCCTCCCAAGGGCTCAATTTCAGCTCTTGTTGCGTCTCCTCTCCCACTCATCCATGCTCCACATCCCCTGGAAGCTGAGTTTTAAAAAGCCCTGCTTATCATGCCAAGAACACTGTCTTTTGCAGTGCTGTTTGCAACAAGAAGGATCACTCAAAAGAAAGCTGCGAACAGTCGCTGCACTGCTCTGTAAGTGGTGGGAAAGGCAGATTGCTCAGCCTGGCTCTTCTCTAGAAGCCACTGTTGACAAGCCACACTTCCTCACTTTCCCTCTACTTGTCTGCACCCCAAGAACAGCCCCTCCTTCTCACCTTAACTTTTTACAAGGAGAGGACAGATAACACCAGCTGCACATCACTCAGCAGACCCAAAACCCGACTTTCCCCAAGTAATTCACCCCAGTAAGCCAGCAAACCAGTTGTGAAGCTCTGAACAGAAGCGCGTTTCATCAGTGCCGCTGAGGTTTCATCAGTCATTTTTTCCTTTATAAGGCCCCAAACTTTGCCCTTTTCAACACAGGAGGGCAAAGAACAATACAGATGGTCATTAAAAACATACCCTTCCCAGGAGCTCCTTTCATAGATGGGACACAGTTCTGCCAGCCAGGACTTCGCTAGAGACAGAATACCCACCAGATCCAAAAATGAACAGGACTGACCATCCTCAGCAGAAGAACAAGCAGCTGTAGCAGTGGTATCGTGCACTAAGAGACAGCGAATCCCCCAAGACACACGGAGCTCTGCACACACCAACAGCCGTTCCAGGTAGAAGAAGACACTGAGGCAGTGCCTTGGCCCGAAAGGACTCCTGAGTTTCAGATCTAACTGAAATCCTCCCAATGTCTGGTAGAAACTGGTCCCAGTACCAGCTGGAGCCCCAAACATCTCAAGGACTGGTTCTTGACTCATTCTCCCAAAGTCCCAGTGAGGCGTCAGTTCTGTGGAGATTTTACCGCTCTCACGCCAGCAAGAAATTTCCTCTGAGCACAGCCCACAGCCCCCACATCACTCCCTGAAAGTTGCACTGATTTTGCTTAAAGCAAACAGAACCAACAAAAGAAAAACCTCTTAACTCTCAGACAATTCCTGCTGAGCTGCCACAAAGCAAAGCTTCATCAAGCACTGCAGGCAAGCAACTTGGGTTTTATTTTGCACAAACACTGCAACGTCTAAAAAGTGTCTCTTGTCCTCACCCCTTCCTCATGGAGTCTCCTGGAAGTGGTGAATTTAGACAACTACAGAGTGCCTTCCACTCTCACAGCATTCACTTGTGCTCGCTATCATCTCACTGTGACAAAAAACAAAGGTAGATGCCACTAATTTTGTCTCTGAAACATTGCCTTCGTCCCTAGAATAGTTCCCATGTCTTTTGAAGCTATCTGTGATTCAAAACTGCACTGCCACTCACTTGCTGCTGGTTGTCCCTGACCAGATCCAAAAGAGAAAAGGGAACAGGGTCTTAACTCACCACTGAAGCCAAAAAATTGGCTTTTGGTCTGTGAACTCCAAAGTAAAGATCTGCATGTCTACGAGTGAATCCTGCCCAGCAAAGTCTCCAGACATACCTGCCTGGCGACTGGAGAAGGCAAAGACCATGATATCGTCAAAGCTCCAGGTGTAGTCCTGATGCGGGGGGTAGAACATCAGCTTGGTGGAGGCTTCTTTCCTCAAGTCGATGAGGAAGGCGGAATGAATCATGGGGACAGCAAACCAGCCTGTCCTCCTCCATTCCCGGATCAGGGGGTAGACCAGGGTCCTTTTGTAATAGCCCTGCAAACAGAAGCAGAGGGCTGGATGTGACAGAAGACTTCAGTTTCACAGCTGCTCCCCAGCAAAAGCTCCTACCCTTAGTCCTGCTCAGCAGAGACGGATCAGTGCTCAGTTCTCAGATTTTGAAGTGTCCCCATTTTGAAAAGGGCTCAGTCAAGTATTCAGAAACAATCTTCAACCAAAAAGGTTAAAATATGACCTTCTCTCTGCTTTTCAGCAGCTAATGGAAATTCAAGCCTTTCTGCTACAAAATTCCCTTGCAACAGAGCTTCAAATCTCGGATTTTTTTCCCCTGGCTCTCTGGAAACCTTTTTTTTGCACATAGACTCTCAGCTCTGACCCTGGAAGCTGCTGAGCATCTGTGGCATCCTCTGTGTTCAACAAGCACAAAGGACATTCAGTGTCTCACCGAATAGGACCTGCAAATTATTTCTGGCCATGACCTAAAGAGCTTTGCCAACCTTTCGGCGCTGAGGGTGCGACACCCGCCTTGTGCAGCTCACAGCTGGATCTGCAGGTGCCATATGTCTAAAGCTATCAGATTTGGAAATCAATACACTGAATTCCCCCTGAAAGAAAGGTCTAATGCACCAATTAGACATCTGAACATGGCTGACGGTTGGGTCCGTAGTGGATTCTGGTCTTTACAGAAACGATGAGTCACTAAAATCAGTTGAAGTTACTTTTGATTTATATTTTCCAAGAGCATCCTAGCAACAGCCGAGCAAATCACTGCAGAACCACTTTACCCTGCCTTTGCGCAGAAGCACCGTGTGGTGCGTTTGTCTGTTTGTGCATCTGTTGGTTGGCCCTTCGGAAACCTTCTGACCACGCTGTGAGGCCTGGATGTCTCAGATGTCCACGAAGAGCAGAGAGCGGGCAGAGCCCTCACCGGCATTCCCGCTGCGGGAAGGGTTAAAACATCCAACCGTTAACAGACAGCCGAGAATGCCCACAGGTGAAAGATGCTGGAAACTTAATTTTTGTCCTCCTCCACTTGCTCACTACGGGCTTGTGGGGCTTTTCATGGCTCATAAATCACCTGTAGCCAAGAAAGACTCCAACTTGTCAGCACTGCTGTGCTCTCCTAAGGACAGCTTCACGACAGCTGAATGTCAGGCTGTCTGCAGCTGGGTTTGGCTTTGTGTTTTAGAGCGTTCTCCAGTTCCTGCTCCCTCCCCAAGTCTCCAGGGAGAGCAGGGCTGAGAGCACGAAGCTGCAGGACTGCGAGCACAGAAACAAGCAGCAGTAACTAAGAGAGAAGGAAAGAAAGTGGGAACTTTCCTCTTCATCTGAGCAGCTTTTTTCAGCAAATCCTGCCAGATGCATTTGCTGCGAGGTTTTTTTTCCCCTCCTTTTCTCAGTAATCCTGGTGATGATGGAGATTTTCTGCTGGAGAGGTAACAGCAGGGGCCAGGGCTGCGGTTGGTGCACACTGGCAGAGCCCCATGCCAGGCTGTGGAGAACTGCTGATTTACATCAGGACTTAACCTTAAACACTTAAAGGACAATGCCTTTCCTATAAAGTTTATTTCTCCATTTTAAAACAAAAACTGAAACAAGTAAACACCCCCCCACACACACCCCTTTTCTTATCTGTGTATTTACTTCCCAAGAATTTGGCGAGTTCAGGACCTTTTCCTGCTATTTTTACTCAATTAGTTGGTCTGACTTGTGGAACTCCTTGTCATAAGATGGTGTGGGGGCCAAAAGAGAAAAGAGTCCGTGATTTCTGTAAAAGAAAAAATATAATCACCGAGAGCTTTAAAAACACGGACCTTCCTCAAGGAATCCTGCAGAAGGAGACTGCCAGAGGATGTTTTACACCAGAAGTGGGAAATGGAGTTTGTTCTTCATTTCACTGCAGCAATAATGACAATAATTAGTAACCGGGTAGCTCTCTGGAGCAAAGCAAGAGGGCAGGAAATGGCTGGAGCATGGAGCCTCTCCAACATCCCCAAGGGATGACGGAACACCTGCCAGCAGCAGAGTAGCAAACAGGTCAAAAACCCGATCTCATTATGGAGATTTACCTGTGGGCTTGGAGAAACGAGTATTAATTATAGTCCTCACCTCAGACTGTGCGGGAGAAGAATGGACTCCGACAACTCTATGAGAGTTATAAACTGAAGCTGTTTAATGTAAAGTTTGATCAGGTTATATAGTCTTAAACTGCTGATTTTGTAGTTACATTATTTATACTTGGATAATTATAGTTAGATTACGCGCTGCTTACATTTCTCTAGCTAATACATGATTGATTGCTACCTTAGACAATCATCACCTCTCATGTCTCACCACAAACTACTTTAACTCCTCATTCTCCTCTTGCCTCATCAACTTTCTACCCCATTCTGTGTGGTCAAGGACCTTTCAATGACCCTTCACTTGTGGCCTAGATCAGCTCGATGCAGTCTTGCTCACTGCACCGATGTCCATTTGTTTCCAGAAACGATCCCACAAGGCTGAATGTCTGAGGAAGCCCATCTAGAGCTTAGTCAAGAACATTCCAAAGAAAAAGAGTGAAAAAAGGCAAAAAATCACCGCTGACCCACACTGACCACAGCGATGTGGATCTGCTTGTCAAGTGATAGCTCAATCTCATTCTGGCTCTAAAAATGATGTTACTCCTACTAGGCAGCATCTTTGTACCAATATTTACTGCAGCATATATGATTTGAGAAAGAAGCACTAAACTAATTTCTACAAGGCAAACAATGTTGCCCCAACACATAAATCTTGTTCATGTGTGAGAAAAACAACCTATATACAACAGAAAGCTGTAGAAAGAAAAGCAAATTCCTCTCTGATTAGCATCACTATACAGGAAAGCTTGTCTAAAATTATGTACCAAGAGATTTAAGGCCATTAAACAAACATATGGAGTGACCTCAAATAAATTCTGGTGTGTATATCAGTATTTTTGATGTAGTTAGTGGGATTGTATCATTTCCCAGGACTTTTGGCTAAACAAGCTCAGCTTCCTCCAGATTCAGCTTTTTCAAGCGAGAAATCTCAGACCAGGCAGCAAGTTCCAGCTACGTGCCTGCACACCCAATGCAGAACACGCATTGCTCTGCTCGTACCTACAGCTCGGTTAGAAAACAATGCCTGAAAAACATTGATAGACCGCAGTGTCCTCTCTGCCCTCATTCCCAGATTTCCTATAAACTTATGGACCTTTCCCAAAGGTACCCACCAAGATTTGGGATGCTGCCACTCAGAGAGGCGCAAGCTGAGCTGAGTGCACGGCACCGAGCTACAGCAGCTTCTTTTCAGAAAAGGACGCTCCAAAAACAGCCAGGAAAGCCCACAGGACAGAAACCATAACCCACCACTTCACAGACACAAGAGGCCTTTGCAAACACAGCTTGCACAGTCGCCCAGTAGCGTTCAGGAGGTCACTTGCCTGGGGGGTGATGCCACACCAGAAATTTGAGTAGAGAGAGCGAGACTTGAGCATTGGTGCCACCAAGGTCTTGTTTTCTGCTATCAACAGGTTCATGGTTTCTGGGTTGGTCAGTGAGTTATCTGTATCAATAAATTAGAGAAGAGGGGAAGAGAAAAATAAATTTGTTATTAGATTAAATGATATGCTTGCCCTGATGCTTTCTTGGGAACAAGGCAGCCAGAGGCACGAGGTTGTCAAAAAAAACCCAAAAAGCACTAAGCTGCTGGTTTTGATACCGTAGGACACATCTCTGTTAAAGGTACATTATGAGATGGGAAGAGATGCGGAGTTTCCCTCGCACTCCATGGAATGTTCCTCCAACACTGGGGCAACGGAGCTGCGGGGGAAAACATCACTGCTGAAAATTCAGGGTGCATTTATTCTGCAAAGAGGATCACTCTTAAAAAGTGGCTGCTGCAGTCACCAAAGCCACACATCTGTTCACAACTGTTCCGTAGAACTATTTCCCTTACATTTCATCACTAACAGGTGGGGTTTCCATCTGAGGGCCCCTTGCAGGTACCTACCCACCACCAGGACTACGTTCAGTCCTGACCGCTGGGCAACAAACCTTGGGTTTACCCATGGACTTCTCTCTCCAGCTGCAAACTCTCTTGCTCATCAGACCAAGAAACGATACACGGCATCTCACTGCAGAGAGCTTTGTCTTTAGATGGACAGGAAACTTTTTGGCAGCCCCGGAGTGATCAGAATGACTATCTGAAAAGCTTTTGCCTGAGGACAGTTAATAAATCAAACCTTGTACTTACCAGGATGTGGTCTGACCCCTTCTCTCGTGCAGCACGCAGGGCTGCCTGCCGGAGTTTCGTCACGTGAGTGAATCGGGAGCTTGGCCAATGTTTTGGCCCAAATTCTTCTGGGTAAGACGCAGCAAAAAAAACCAAAAGAAAGTGACTGCAACCCATGTCTAGAAACCTATTGCGCTGGTTAGAAAAATAAAAAGTTCCCTTACTATCTTCTTTCCAAAATAAAAACAGTGTTAGAGTCACCTCAGGCAACCCAGGAGCGGTTTTGAGAGAGAAAGATTCCAAGTTTCGTGCTGGCATGTGTACACAGGGCACTGGAAAACAAGCAGCGCTGCAGCATTTTGGGCTGACCAAGCGACTGAAAGCAAAACAGCACCATCCAACACACCCAGGAGTTTCTTCAGCAGCAACAGGCCCTGATGGAAGCAGAGGTTACACCACCAAAATGGGCTGAAGCTGATTTACCTCACCTGACCCTCTGGTAGAAAGTCATCTCTCCTCTGCTACAAGTCAAGTTTAAACTATAAACACAGCTTCCTTGAGCCCAGTAGAATCAACAGAACGGAGGAGGAGAAGATGAAGGCAATCTGGATTCCCTTGGGGTCTGGGCATCACTAGCAACTGTTAACACATCCTGCTAACAGCTCTGAAATCTACAGACACCCAACGCCCAGCCCCAGGGGCCCAAGCACGTGAGTGAAGTTACCCACGTGTCTCTGTTCTCAGGATCAGGTCCAAAAGCAAACGCTTTGTTACAAAGATGGAAGGAAACACCGGGACAGAGCCCTATGTGGAATAACAAGTCAGGATGTTGGAACAGTGCCAGCGTAAGCCAGTGAAGGAGCTAAGAATTTAAAACACTTCTGACAGAACTTTAAAAAGTCAAGCTTGATAGGATTAAGAAAACTCAATATCAACGAAAGGATTTTAAAAGTCAATATTACCAGCATTCCCTGTGGGTTTGTACAAGAGCCTCACCACTGCACTGAGGACCGCGAAAGTAAAAACAAGCCTAAAGAAAAGGGAAAACAATGTACTTTTCCCTGATGGAAGAACTAGAAAACAGAACAAAAAAAGGAACAGCTTATCTTAAAAAACAAAAAGAGCAATACAAACCAAACACACACAGTTCTTCCTCTTTGAAATTCTGCATACAAATAGGTGTTGCTTTTCATTCCTTATAGGAGGATGCTCTTTAAACCTACTATCGTATTTCAAAGCAATGATCCTGCAAGTCATGCAAAGGCATAATATGCTGAATTAAATCTAGTTCTCTGGCTCAGAACTTACTGAGAATTCGAAGTCTCGAACAGAACTTTCATAGACACTATGGGAATGGGCTATGATTTCTCTGCTTCCTTGAAAATAAAGAATGACAGTTTTTATTCCCTGTAGTTTTTGATGTGATTTGTTTTCCAGGCACAGAGAGCAGCTGCAGACGTTAAATAACTGAACGGAAAATATTTGCTAAAGTTCTGCATGAGTTGCTTCACCGAAGTCAGAGACCTTTTTATGGGCTCCATAAGGACACAGTTTAAATGGGACAGACCCGCCTCCCCCCGCAAAATCTACATTTGAAGTACACCTCCTTATTTGAGAACAGAAAATCTAGAAAACCGGAGATACAGACCAACCAGTCAGCCCCTCACTGCAGTGCTCACTGGGGCACTTCCATCGGCCTCCACTCCACACCGTGGTAGAGGTTCTGCACGTTCTTCAGCCACTCTCTAAGCATTGCTGTGGTGGTGTCAACATTGCGGTCAGTGGCCACCCTGGAAAAACGAGAGCACAAAGAGCCCCATTAACACACGGTTTAGGTCCTTCGCTTTTTCCCAGCCAGCAATTGAGTCAAACAGAGGCACGAGCTATTTATTACAGGCACATCCGGTTCCTGGAAGAACTCGGGGCAGCTCCACAGAGGTGCAAGTCCTTGTTTAAGCACAGAGCAAAGCCCAGATTCCCCACAAAGCCAGAACGCGGGCATCCTTGCACATCTCTCCCCTCTGCTCATCTCCTCCTGCCTCATCGAGACCACAGCAGCTTTAGCATCAAGCAGGTACAGGACTGAATTCTGTTCTTAATGACCACACGGTGAATTCTCCTTGCCAACTGTCACCATCCCTGGGAAGGTTTAAAAGACGCATAGATGAGGCTCTCAGGGACGTGGATTAGAGGTGGACTTGGCAGTGTGAGGTCAGCGGTTGGACTTGATGATCTTAAACATCTTCTCCAACCAAAACGGTTCTATGATTCCAGCCACGTCCGTTTAAATGTCCAGTTCACCCACTGGGAAAGACACGACAGGCCACCACAACATGAATGGCCGCAGGTAAGTTATTATAGCTGTGAAGATCCTACCTCTAGAGGCACGGGAATTTTGTTCTGCTTGCTGTATTGTCCCCATACTCTGTGTTTAAGCTGAAAAGGCTGGGGCTCAGAGGCGGCTGCTGTTTCCTCACATGGAGGTTCTAAGTTTGTAAAAACCCACAGAGGAGCTTTGTGCAGATGCTGTGCTCTCTTAAAACGCTGCAACAGCGCTCAGTCTCAAACAACGGGGTGGAAGGAACCCGCCTGCTCCTTCCCCCACCCTCCCCAAAAGCAGCATCTGAAGAATGTTGGTTTTTTTTCCTCCTTGGGGTTGAGCTGTGCAGCTGCACAAACTGGAACAGGATGCACAGATCCATGTTCCTGATGGGAATCACATGGAAACGCTCCCAAAGAAGCCAGGAGCTCATCGGCACAGCCCGGCTCCTCATTCCCAGCCTGCGCTTCCCCGGGACCACGACTTTGCGGATCCGACACCTGGCCATGGTGGATCCCACCGAAAATTCCCTCCAGCCAAAGGGCTGCTCATTTTTCCCTAGGCAAACGGCAGCACAGCCCCATGGCAGGACACAACCTGCGCAGCCACAGCTCCACTGAGAATTTACAATCCCTTTAAATTCCTCTGGGAGTAGAAATACTCCCAAAAGGTCTCGTGGAGAGACAGCAAAGAGGGTATGGAACACATCCCCAAGGGGAGGGGGCTGGAAGGCTGTGCTAAGCCCCTGTCAGCTGCTCTTAATCGCCTCTCTTGTCCTCCAGCTCCAGAGACCCAAAGGCATCTCCCACAGCATCCTCCATCCTACTTGAAGTCAGAGATCCCTGTAGCTGGGAGGGAAGAAAGGAGGGAGGGGAGACACTGAAGGGAGAAAGGGAGCACATCCCAAACCCTAGAGCTACTCCAAACTATTTCAGGAAAATACCTCCACCCCAAGTCATCGTGTGATCCTCCAGACGAGAATCAGACCATGAACCCTTTCTAGCTCATGCAATGAGAGGACATCAATCCCGTGGGGTTTAGCCTGGTTTAATTTAAAAATAAAAGGAATCAAGAACGCAGAAGAATGCAATAATTTAAGGACAGGAAGCTTATTTGTTGAGTATTTATTCCTGTCTAGCAAAGCAATAAATAAGGAAAGTTCAGCAAGTGAATGAGGGTTGGTTTCTTTGCTATTAGCTGCTCTCCTATGCCAGAGCAAGGCTGGGTTTCGTCATAACTTCGGGGTTTGCTTTTGACCAAGACCCTGGGTTGGACTGCACTGCAAATCCAGCTTCGCGAGGATGTTTAACTGAACTAAACCAGTCAGTGTTGACTTGGTAGAACAGACTGGTGTCTAACTTGCTCCATGTATTTCACAGATCGCAGATTCCACCCCAGTCCCTGTTCTAATACACTTGCTTGGGCTTCCTGCTGCCCTTGCGCATTTCACTGCTCTCGTTCAGCTTTCCTCCCACACGCCAGCTGCACAGTCAACAGCTCCAAAATTCCTAAAATACCAAAGAACCGTGAAAACGGTTTTGTTGTTCATCGTCATTGCTGGAGCTGCAGTGGCACCAGGAAGCTCCTGCCACACAGCAGGACCACACTGCAAGTGCGTGTCATGCAAACCAAGCAAAGATGATGGTGGCCTTCCTGAAGAACATCGGAGTCCATCCTACACCACAGAATCACAGTTTGGGTTGGAAGGGACCTTCAAAGCTCCCCCAGTGCCACCCCTGCCATGACAGGGACATCTTCACCAGCTCAGGTTGCTCAGAGCCCCGTCCAGCCTGGCCTGGGATGTCTCCAGGGATGGTTCATCCACCACCTCTCTGGCTGGTGTTTTACCACCTCTTTGCCAGGCCCAGGCCAGTCTTAAAGATCTTGCAAACCCTTAAAGTAAGCCTACAAATCCTAGAGTCTGGTGTACATGCCCGTTTCTCTCATCAGGCCCCATCCCAGACCTTCTATCCTTGTGTAAGATCAGTGGGGACAACCAGATCCCATACACCTGGGGTTCTCCATCCTGCTCCTGGTAGGGCAGCATGCTCTTCACACAATCCACCCCAGAAGACCCCAACACCTGACAACCCCCAGACAGACGTGAGACACAGGAATCTCTACATCTACCCACAAGGAAACTGCCAGAAGAAAAATGGCATTTTACTGCCCAAGCTGTAACGGTGGTGTTATTTAAAAGGTAAATTCACAGCCCAGTAGACCTTTAACAAGGACATTGATGAGACAAAACTGGCGCAAATACCTAACTCAAGTCTCCGGGACCACCCACCCAGCAGCATTTCTAAGCCCAAGAGTTCTCAAAGGCAGTAAAATTTGTCACACCCTGGACGAAACATGCCCTACGACCAGCAAATTGGCAAACCTTTGTTTTTCCAGCTTGGAGCCTCAAAAACAACACAATTTTAAAAAAAACCCAACAAATGACTCAAGCTATTCTGAAAAGTAATTATCACTATTAGTCTCTGAACAATTAACATTTAAGATCAAACAAAATTTGCGCTTACTCCTATTTTAATATCTGAACCAGTCCACCTATCCCCCCGGAAAAAAAATAGCAGCTATGGTATTTGCGTTACCACTGTATGGAAAAACAGACACTTCTTTTTTTCCTCCCTTTTTTGAAATAACAACCCCCGCACAAGAAAAAACAGGCAAATAAAAATATGAGCAGGACTTCCCACTGGCAGTGAGAGCTCCTCAAGCCATAAGAGGAACATCAGGACAGGCCCCATCGTACACATTCTGTAATAGTTTGTAGGATGTCAAGAAGCTGAGTAGACAGTTAAAACTTCATTGTTCTAACTCAGATGGACCACTTGGATTCTAAATCCATTTTGGAGACTCATAAGGGCATTTCTGCTGCAGATGTCACCACCGTCACTGGTGGTCTGTTGTCCACGGTGCACATCTCCTTGTTTCTGGCAAACTGAGCGTCCTTTCCCTGGGTGAGGACAGTCAGGAAGGGTTGAGATGCAGGGATGGAGCAGTCAACGCTTGTGACAGGGCTGGTACAGTGAGACGAGGCCATGGGATGAGACCGTAGGTGTGATAAACCAAGGGTAAGAAAGCACCACATGGAGGACACTGTTGGCAGCATCCCGTGCTGACTCCCCTTGGGAAATGCTCCTGATAGGTGAGGTAAATCACATTTTTGGAGTGGATTAGTTAGTCCCCAGACTACACCCTGTGAAGGGTTCTTCCACCCCAGGTGCAGGACCTGATGAAGTTCAGGAGATGCCCTGCAGGCACCTCTCAAGCCAAAGCCAACACACTCCGCCTGCAACCAGTTATTGGGGGAGACAACTTCAACAGCAGGATTCCCTCAAAAGAGACCAGTTAGACCCACAACCTTTGCACTATAAGGGAGGCAACTTCATGTTCAAGAGCTGATTAACAAAGGCTAAAATTTAAAGAAAAAAGGTCTCCTGCAAGATTTACAACCTACAGCCTGTGCGACACAACCAGTTAAGGTTGGTGGAGTGACAAGGAAGAAACAACAACGAAATATATATTAAATTCCTGCCACTCTTTTCTGAAGATAAAGCTTAATAAATTAAACTGGAACAGCTCTACAGATGGACACACCAATTCCAGTAACACAGCAACTTTTTCCATTCAGATTTAAACCTATTTCCAATAAATAGAAGTTAAATTTTAGAAAAGCTTGAGCAAGAATGTTCATATAGGGGCTTATGTCGGTATAACTATAACCACCTCAATATTTACTTTGGCTTTAAGCAGAAGTCTTACCATGGACACAAACCCTCATTGTCCATGTTCAGTAAAGCAGCCCCCTCCCAAAAAACACAAGTACCGCTAATAGCGGAAAAGTAAGCGCAACATTAAGCTCCTGCTGTTTTAATTAAGTAACATGTGAGCAGTAGCACAGGAGGAAAACTGCTCCTTTTACAGACTGCTCATATATTTAGCCTGATAATGCCTGATCAAACTGTGTTTGCAAGAGGGAGTTAATTTAGGCTTCGATGGTTCTCCTCCTGTTTTCCTCCACACCCTTGAGAATAAAAATCACCCTTTTTTACTCCTCCACATCCCAGCCTGCTCTCCCAAGCTATTTACAGTTTATTTACCTCAGGCACTAGGTCAGAGGGAAAAAAATCACCTTCACCATCTGTATAGGAAAAGCACTACAGGACAAAACCAGCCCTGTCTGCCTCTGGTTCGTCAGAATCTGGGTCACCTCGTAACACAAATTGTGGGAAACTCTATGGCCAGGGGCCTGCAGTGATTTTGCTACTGAATTTAACATTTATCAATTCTTCCCTTTGGCAAACAGGCAGGGAGAAATGGCTTTGAAGAGATGTAAGTACTTCACATTCAAGAAGTGCATCCTGCAAAGCAGAGCCAGAACTGGAGGCAGTCTCTATGATTCTATGGAAAATTAAAGTTCCTTAGAGGTTCCTTTCCCATCCTGATGATGCTTCAAAGACTGTAAAGGCTTGAGGAGGGCAATGGGTTCTGCCCCCATCCCAGTGTAACATAACACAGCAAAAAAATGTACACAGAGAATGGATCAGCACTGTCTGAGTCATCTGCTCCCAAATCCTTGATTGCTACGAGAGCCAAATTCAGCCCCTCCGGTCCAAGCGGCCCCTTCCCATCGCCCTGCCAAGCACGTACCATGGATGACGATGGTCAGCGTGCTGCTGATGGCTGGGGCTGCATTGAGAATGGCTCCCAGGAGGAGGACACCCTTGGCTTTCCAGGGTTGCTGCAGGACTGAGCTGGGCACGTAACCAAGTCCCAGGAAAAGCCACAGATATCCAGTTTAGCCATCCCTCTCGCTTTTTCTCCGCTTGCAGCCAGAGATCCAGTTTACCCACCAGGCTTGCTATGGGATGTAGTCCAAGATTGAGTTCCACTGAAACAAGAGCCATAAGTTGGCCACGTGCCCTAAATCTGCGGAGCCTCGTCCAAAGCGAAGCCCAAAGTCAATGGAAAGCCTGTTAGCAGATCACTCCTAACAACCATAGCACAGAAACTGGTGACAAAAGCACCAGTAGCTCCCCTTGGCCATCCTCCACAAAGCAGAGCAGCAATAAAGCATTCAGAGAGACTCTATGTCTCAAAAGAAACAGCGATGGAGGAAGCATATCTCTGCATGCCAGAGATACCCAAATACTCAGGTTGGACCTTGAACCCCTCCGTGCCCTCACATGTTTGAAGTAGCAAGACAGAATAGGAAGGAGATCACCTGCAGAGCCCCATCTTTCCTCTTTTATTAGAAATAATACAGACTCACAGGCTATGGCAGCTCGGGCCCTGCTCTCTTACTGTTGGTTAAAGTTTGGCAAGGTCAATTGACCTGCCACCTTCCAGCCTACTAAAAAAGGCTGAATTCTACAGTTATTTCTAAGAAGTTTCCTCACACAAGCATAAACCCTCATGGGGAATCTGGCTAGTCTGGGATCTCCAGAGAAGTCTAGGAGACAAAAAGGTTCTGTCACTGTCACCAAATGGCTTGGTCTTTGAGTCAGAGCTGTGTCCCCCACTCTTGCTATGAGGGCTACAGCCAAAGCTGGTCCCACCCGATGTTTCCAGAGAGCTCAGCCCTCTAAAGCAGGACTCAGCATGTTTGTGAGAGACTAAAGAAGATAGCAAGGTACTTTTGGCTTTGTAAGGGTCGCTAGAGCCCTCAGAATCATTTAGATGCTGCAGCAAAAGCCCACTTCAGCTTTCAGTCACTTTGGGCAGCTCCAAAAGCCGTCTGGTCCAAGCAGAGAACCGAGCTTAGTGTCACACAGACCGGCGACTGCGCTTATTCTGGAGGTGAATTCGGCCCTGCCAACAATGACAAAAAGAAAAATAAAATCCAGCACTGGAGTCCTAATATGAGTCCCATACACATTTGGATTTAGATTTCCCAAAACAAGCATTAAATTAAGTAACAGACGAGTCATTTCTCCCTGTCTTTGTGTTTGGATGCTGCCAGACTTAGAAAACTAACTCAAAACATAAAACCCACCAAACTGGCAGTTTCCACTGTGAATCAGTGACGAATTAGCTTGACTAGGAAACACTGCGGCTGGGAGAGCCTAGAAGAGAAGGTATGGATCCTAAAGGGAAAAAAACATTCAAAACACGACAGAGGCAAAACACTTTTAAAATCCAGCGAGAGGGAGTCTGCCAAGGCAGCGGAGAGCGACCAAAAAAGCAGCTGTACTATCACAATGGCTTAAGACAAAGCTTTTGTAGGTCTGGCTCCATCACCTTCCTGCCAAGAAACAGAACACACTACTCACCCCGTGGCTTGATGCACAAGTGAAGAGCTGTTCAGCACCCAGCTGGGCAGTATACCCAGATTTCCCAAATTCTGGTGTTTTATTCCAGCTGTGAAAACGTCCTTCTTTACCACACAATAACAAGTGGCATTGCTACTATTCATGACTTATGTTCTCCAGCTCAGCACCTTTCCCAAAATTCTGCAAACCAAGCAGGGTTCATTATATTTTTTCAAGCACTCCTGCAGCAACAGGCAGGTATGAGGCTCTTGTTCACCCAGCACTGACCGAGGAGGCTCAACTAATTAACAATTTTCTTTTAATTAGAAACACTCTGTTGCTTTGTAGATATTTTTGTGTGTGCCTGTCCTACCTTGCATGCATTAATCTGGGACTTGACACCTCAAATCCTGCAGATACCAACAGATCAGGGGATAGCAAAGCTGGTGAGGGGCTGGAGCACAAGTGTGATGGGAGCAGCTGAGGACCTGGGGGTTCAGCTGGAGAACAGGAGCTGAGGGGAGACCTTCTGATCTCTGAACTGCCTGAAAGGAAAAGTTTCTTCACTAAAAGGGCTGTTGAGCATTGGAACGGCTGCCCAGGGCAGTGGTGGAGTCATCATCCCTGGAGGGGTTTAGAACACACGTAGATGTGGTGCTTAGGGACGTGGTTCAGTGGTGGACTCAGCAGTGTTGGGTTAACAGTTGGATTCAATTATATTAAAGCTCGTTTCCAACCTATATGATTCTATAACGCATCACGAGATGTCACCGAGCTATCTCACAACAACGCAGTTCAGCGCCTGTGAGCAGATTTAAACCTTCCTTGCCACCACTTATTTTACCACAATTATACTCACACAATTAATAAAGCCTGATCCTTCAGGCCCGAGTTCAAATATTGTTTAAGCATTTAATCAACTTGCTAAAAATCTGAATGTACGCGTAAGACTTTTTGGCTTCATGGGGACTTGGCATTTGTTCTAGGGTTTCCATAATTAAGGACAGACTTTTGGAAGTACCTTATTTTTTAACCACTTTACCTTGGTCCCCCAGATGTCAGCTCCTGTGCAGAGATGGTCTGAGCCCCGAGCAGTGGCAGGAGTTGTGTGGGAGTGTGGAACCAGTAACAAGAGCAGCAACACTCCCGGCTGGGCAGCTGGACAAAAACAGGACTTCACAGCCCAGGAATGCAACAAATAGGTCTCTTCTCTGACTTTTTCCCTATGCCCTTCAGCAGCTTG
Organism: Patagioenas fasciata; assembly: GCF_037038585.1. Taxonomy (NCBI): domain Eukaryota; kingdom Metazoa; phylum Chordata; class Aves; order Columbiformes; family Columbidae; genus Patagioenas; species Patagioenas fasciata. The sequence goes on from NC_092530.1 coordinate 2,594,714, forward strand.
TGGATAATGCATTTTGCTGGCAGCAGCAGCGATTTTAAAGCCTTCAATGATCTTCCAAGGCCAAGGGAATGATTCACAGATGTACATTATTGCATACATACGTTGAAACACACCAGGATCTTGGCTCTTTCCACACAACCTCAAACCAGACATGGGGAAGAAATTTTTTTTTACATCAAGGGTAGTGAGAGCCTGGCCAGAGAGGTGGTGGCTGAACCATCCCTGGAGACATCCCAGGCCAGGCTGGACGGGGCTCTGAGCAACCTGAGCTGCTGAAGATGTCCCTGTCATGGCAGGGGTGGCACTGGGGGAGCTGGGGAGGTCCCTTCAACCCAAACTGTTCTGTGATTTTATGACACAACAAGGGAAACAACATCTCCCCAGAAAATCAATCAGGCTGAGGCTGCTTATGGTTCTCTCATGCCCATAGTTAAAAATCCCCATGTAACAGCTTCTTTGGCATCTGTGTGAGGGGAATTGTCTTACAGTGCAGCAGAGGTTCTGACTGCTCCAACCCCAAGTTCTCTCTTAATCTTACTTTAGTTCTCCCCACGGTCACCCTGTTGCAGACAAAGCTTTAGAAGCAATAAAAAAAACCCCAAAACAACAAAAAAACATCTGCATCTGGCCTTGTCAATATTTCCAAGCAGACTTGGCTTCCAGGAAACAATTCCCATAAGGAAAGCCCAGGAAATCTCATACGCACGGGATCAGGGCTGTGAGGAGCCTCTGAAATCAATTTGCTCAAACAAAGAATTAACTACATCAGCGCTGTAATTTCTGAGGGGATAGTTTGTTCCCACCAATGCTAATTGAGACACCAGCTAATGCAGCTGTTCAAGTGAGTAAGCCACTGGGAAGGAACACTGGTGTTTAGAAATATTCTTGGCTCTGCTCATGCAAAATGGACAGGTTCTTCAAAGAGCAGAATCAGCTCAAATTTAGGTGCCCAGCACCACTGATTTTTCAATGGGCACATTGAAGATGGACCCATACCACGTTACCAAGGGTCCCCCAAAATAGGAACATCTGCAAAGCTCTCCATCTCCGTACCAAGCTGGCAGAAGAACGAGCACAAGGCTCCCACCAGACACCCGGTATTGGAGTGAAAGGCAGACCCAGTTTATTGCACCCAGTGGCTTACTTTTTTAATTTAGTGGTGTGTTTTGTTCTGTTTTTTAATGTTTTTTCTCCCCAAAAAAGTGAGAACCATGCCCTGTAAGTACTGGTAAGCACACAGCGCTTACCTCCCAGCCCGAGATTTCATCCTCAGGTAGATCTTACAGTTCTAAATACACAATACTGAGATTTTCAGAATGGAAAAAGTAGGTTTTGCGATCAGGAAAGAAAACCTAATACCTCTCTACATCTTCCTTTACCTTCCCTTGACCCTCACCTCCTTTCCAAGATTAAAGGTCCAAAGCTTGTCAGTATTACTGCAGACCAACATCTGTTTTGCGACAGTTCTGGTATGGATGGACAGACTTATTTTCCTTCAAAGTAGGCAACAAATAGTGGCATATTTATTTCACTATTATTTATCTCAGCATTACCCCACCCTGCAGAGAACAGGCTTAGCTGAACACAGCCAGGTTATGGGGTTGAGACAGTGTCCTGGTTTTGTTAAAAACAAGTTTCTCTTTTAGTGAATTTGCCTGTCAGCTAAAGCCTTCATGTCAGCTGCATTTTCCTGGAGAACCCAACACATGTTTTGGTTAAACCCAGCAAGGGAATGCAAACTTATTGATAAGCACGGATGGACATCTCGCGAGGGGGGCAATGAGAAAACTGATGACCGAGAGACTGACCAACGGTGAATAACATTCCGTTCACGTGAATACTTCATATAAAAGTGGGAGATCACGAGGATCTCGCCCCTTTTCCCTTTTTTCCCTCATGGCCGACATTAGGAGAGGACCTTGCTGGTCGTCCCTGCGAACTGAGGCCAGTGACAGACTGAATCCAGCTCCGGTTGGCTACAGAGCCTAATCCAGGACTTTGGGTGCTGGCTCTGCAGTTGCTGAGACTTACAAGATTGGTTTTGTATATTTTGTATTATTTTCTCTATTTTATCAGTAGCATCAGTAAAACATCTTTAACTTTTCCAACTCTCTTCTCTCTGTCCTTCTTTCCCTCCCGATCGCCTGCCCGGAGTGGGAAGGGGGGAGAGGGAGGGGCAAAAGGGGGAAGTGGGGGGGAGAGGAGGTTGACAACACATCTGCCAGGGTTTGTCACCCCGCAATCTTAACCCTCGACAGGGACAAAAGGGGTCCCCAGGATGTCACAATGGGCCCTGGGGACAAGGGGGGGTCCTCGGACGTCACAACAGACCCTGGGGACAAAGGGGGTACACACGGTGTCAATAGTGGCCCTGGGGACAATGGGGGGTCCTGGGATGTCACAAGGGACCCTGGGGACAAAGGGGGCTCTCCAGGATATCACAATGGGCTCCGGTGACAAAGGGGTCCCCAGGATGTCACAATGGGCCCTGGGGACAAAGGGGGGTCCCCTGAATGCCACAATGGGCTCTGGGGACAAAGTGGGGTCCTGGGTTGTCACAAAGGGCCCCAGTGACAAAGGGAGTCCCCAGGATGTCAAAATAGGCCCTGGGGACAACGGGGGGTCCTGGGACATCACAGTGGGCCATGGGGACAAACGGGGTCCCAAGGATGTCACAATGGCCCCTGGGGACAAAGGGGGGTCCTGGGATGTCACACTGGGCCCTGGAGACAAGGGGGGGTCCCCAAGATGTCACAATAGGCCCTGGAGACAAAGAGAGGTCCCCTGAAATTCACAACGGGCCCTGGGGACAAGCGGGGTCCCCACGGTGTCACAATGGACCCTGGGGACAAAGGGGGTCCCCATAGTGCCACAATGGGCTCTGGGGACAAACGGGGTCCCCAGGATATCACAATGGACCCTGGGGACAAAGGGGGTCCCCATGGTGTCACAATGGGCTCTGTGGACAAGGGGGGTCCCCAGGATGTTCACAATGGACCCTGGGGACAATGGGGGGTCCTGGGATGTCACAATGGGCCTTGGAGACAACGGGGATCCACATAGTGCCACAATGGGCCCTGGGGACAAACGGGGTCCCCAGGATGTCACAAGGGGCCCTGGGGACAAAGGGGGGTCTCCTGAATGTCACAATTGGCTCTGGGGACAAGGGGGATCCCCAAGATGTCACAATGGGCCCTGGGGACAACGGGGAGTCCTTGGACATCACAATGGACCCTGGGGACAAAGGGCGTCCTCAGGATGTCACAATGGGCCCTGGGGACCAAGGGGGCTCCCCAGAATTTCACAATGGGCTCTGCGGACAAAGGGGGTCCCCAGGATGTCACAATGGGCCCTGGGGACAAGAGGGGATCCTGGGATGTCGCAATCGGCCCTGGGGACAAAGAGGGGTCCCCTCAATGTCCCAATGGGTCTTGGGGACAAAGTGGGGTCCTGGGATGTCACAATGGTCCCCAATGACAAAGCGGGTCCCCAGGATGTCACAATGGGTCCTGGGGACAAAGGAGGTCCCCAAGATGTCACAATGGGCCCTGGGGACAAAGGGCGTCCTCATGATGTCAAAATGGACCCTTGGGACAATGTGGGGTCCTGGGATGTCACAATGGGCACTGGGGACAAAGAGGGGTCCCCTGAATGTCACAATGGGCCCTTAGGACAATGGGGGGTCCTGGGATGTTCACAATGAGCCCTGCAGACAAGGGTGGTACCCACGGTGTCACAATGGGACCTGGGGAAAAGGGGGTCCTCAGGATGTTACAATGGGCCCTGGGCACAACGGGGGGTCCCCATAGTGTCACAATGGGTCCCCAGTGACAAGTGGGGTCCCCACGGTGCCACAATGGGCCCTGGGGACAAGGGGGGGTCCCCATGGTGTCACAAAGGGCCCTGGGGTCAAAGGGGGTTCCCAGGACATTACAATGGGCTCTGGGGACAATGGGGATCCTGGGACACCACAATGAGCCCTGGGGACAAGGGGGGGTCCTGGGATGTTGCAATGGACCATGGGGACAAAGGGGGGTCCTGGGATGTCACAATGGGCCCTGGAGACAAAGAGGGGGTCCCCAAAATTTCACAATGGGCCCTGGGAACAATAGGGAGTCCTGGGACGTCACAATGGGCCCTGGAGACAAGGGGGGGTCCCCTGGATGTCACAATAGGCCCTGGAGACAAAAAGGGGTCCCCTGAATGTCACAATGGGCCCTGAGGACAAGCAGGGTCTCCACGGTGTCACAATGGGCCCTGGGGACAAAGAGAGCTCCCCAGGAAATCACAATGGGCGCTGGGGATAAAAAGAGGGGTCCCCAGGATGTTCACAATGGGCCCTGGGGACAATGGGGGGTCCTGGGTTGTCACAATGGGCCCTGGGAACAAAGGGGGCTCCCCAGGATATCACAATGGACTCTGGTGACAAAGGGGTCCCCAGGATGTCACAACAGGACTTGGGGACAAGGGGTGTCCCACCCTGTCGCAATGGGCGTTGGGGACAATGGGGGGTCCTGGGATGTCACAATGGCCCCTGGGGACAAAGGGGGGTCCCCAGGAGGTCACAATGGGCCCTGGGGACAACGGGGCGTCCTGGGACGTCACAATGGGCCATGGGGACAAACGGGGTCCCAAGGATGTCACAATGGCCCCTGGGAACAAAGGGGGTCCCCATGGTGTCAATATGGGCCCTGGGGACAAAGGGGGTCCCCAGGATGTCACAATGGGCCCTGGGGACAATCGGGGGTACTGGGATGTCACAATGGGCCCTGGGGACAAAGGGGTCCCCAGGATGTCACAATTGGCCCTGGGGACAAGGGGTGTCCCACCCTGTCACAATGGACCCTGTGGACAAAGGGGGTCCCCACGATGTCACAATGGGGCCTGGGGACAAAGGGGATTCCCAGGACCTCACAATGGGCTCTGGGGAGAATGGGCATTCCTGGAATGTCACAATGGGCCCTGGGGAGAAAGGGAGGTCCCCAGGATGTCACAATGGGCCCTGGAGACAATGGGGGGTTTTGGGATGTCAGGATGGGCTCTGAGGACAAGGGGACGTCCCCATGGTGTCACAATGGGTCCCCAGTGAGAAGGGGGGTCCCCATGGTGTCACAATTGGCCCTGGGGACTAAGTGGGGTCCTGGGATGTCACAATGGGACCTGGGGACAAAGGGGGTCCCCACGGTGTCACAATGGGCCCTGGAGACAATGGGGGATCCTTTGATGTCACAAGGGGCCCTGGAGACAAGGGGGGGTCCCCAGGATGTCACAATGGGCCTTGGGAGAAAAGGGGGGTCCTGGGATGTCACAATGAGCCCTGCGGACAAGGGAGGTACCCACGGTGTCACAATGGGACCTGGGGAAAAGGGGGTCCCCAGGATGTTACAATGGGCCCTGGGCACAAGGGGGGGTCCCCATAGTGTCACAATGGGTCCCCAGTGACAGGTGGGGTCCCCACGGTGCCACGATGGGCCCTGGGGACAAGGGGGGGTCCCCATGGTGTCACAAAGGGCCCTGGGGTCAAAGGGGATTCCCAGGACATCACAATGGGCTCTGGGGACAATGGGGATCCTGGGACATCAAAATGAGTCCTGGGGACAAGGGGGAGTCCTGGGACGTCACAATGGGCCCTGGGGACAAAGAGGGGGTCCCCAGGATTTCGCAATGGGCCCTGGTAACAATAGGGAGTCCTGGGACATCACAATGGGCCCTGGAGACAAGGGGGGTCCCCAGGATGTCACAATAGGCCCTGGGGACAAAGAGAGCTCCCCAGGATATCACAATGGGCCCTGGGGAAAAAGAGGGGTCCCCAGAATGTCACAATGGGCCCTGGGGACAACGGGGGCTCCTGGGATGTCACAATGGGCCCTGGGGACAACGGGGGATCCTGGGATGTCACAATGGGCCCTGGGGATAAAGGGGGTCCCCATGGTGTCACAACACACTGGGGACAATGGGGGGTCCCCAGGATGTCACAATGGCCCCTGGGGACAAGAGGGGTCCCCGCGGTGTCACAACGGGCACTGGGGACAATGGGGGGTCCTGGGATGTCACAATGGGCCCTGAGGAAAAAGAATGGTCCCTAGGATGTCATAATGGGCCCTGGGGACAAAGCGGGGTCCTGGTATGTCACAATGGGCCCCAGTGACAAAGGGGGTCCCCATGGTGCCACAATGGGTCCTTCGGCCAATAGGGGTCCCCAGGATGTCACAATGGGCCCTGGGGACAAAGGGGGTCCCGACGGTGTCACAATGGGCCCTGGGGATAAAGGGCATGCCCAGGATGTCACAATGGGCCTTGGGGACAAAGAGGGGTCCTGGGATGTCAAAATGGGCCCCAGTGACAAATTGGGTCCCCATGGGGTCACAATGGGCCCTGGGGACAAAGGGGGGTCCTAGGACATAACAATGGGCCCTGGGGACAAAGAGGGGTACCCAGGATGTTAACAATGGGCTCTGGAGACAATGGGGGGTCCTGGGATGTCACAAGGTGCTCTGGGGACAAATGGGGGATCCCCATGGTGTCACAATGGGCCCTGGGGACAAGGGGGGGTCCCCAGGATGTCACAATGGGCCCTGGGCCCTGGGGACAAAGAGGGTCCCCATGGTGCCGCAATGGTCCCTGGGGACAAATGGGGTCCCAGGGATGTCACAATGGCCCCTGGGCACAAAGTGGGGTCCTGGGATGTCACAATGGGTCCTGGGGACAAAGGGGGTCCTAATGGTGCCACGACGGGTCCTGGGGACAAAGGGGTTCCCCAGGATGTCACAATGGGCCCTGGGGACAGAGGGGGTTCTCACGGTGTCACAACGGTCCCTAGGGACAAATGGGGGGTCCTCTCGGTGCCATGATGGGGCCTGGGGACAAGGGGGTCCCCAGGATGTCATAATGGGTCCTGGGGACAAATTGGGGTCCTGGAATGTCACAATGGGCCCCAGTGACAAAGGGGGTCCCCATGGTGCCACAATGGGCCTTGGGGACAAAGGGAGTCCCCAGAACGCCACAATGGGTCCTGGGGACAAGAGGGATCCCCAGGATGTCACAATGGGCACTGGGGACAAAGGGGGGTTCCCCATGGTGTCACAATGGACCCAAGTGCCAGTACGCGTCCCCACAGTGCCACTATGGGCCCTGGAGACAAGGGGGTCCCCCGGATGTCACAATGGGCCCTGGGGACAAAGGGGTTCCCCAGGATGTCACAATGGGCCCTGGGGACAAGGGGGGTCCCCAAGATGTCACGATGGGCCCTGGGGACAACGAGGGGTCCTGGGACGTCACAATGAGCCCTGGGGACAAAGGGTGGTCCCCATGATGTCACAATGGACCCTGGGGACAAAGGGGAGTCCTGAGATGTCACAATGGGCCACAGGGACAAATGGAGTCCCCATGGCATCACAATGGGCCCTGGGGACAAAGGGGGTCCCAATCGTGCCACGATGGGCCGTGGGGAGAATAGGGTGCCCAGGATGCCACAATGGACCCTGGGGACAGACGGGGTCCCCACGGTGTCACAAAGGTCCCTGGGGACAAAGCGGGGGTCCCCTCGGTGCCACGATGGGCCCTGGGGACAAGGGGGTCCCCAGGATGTCACAATGGGTCCTGGGGACAAAGGGGGTCCCCAGGATGTCACAATGGGTCCTGGGGACAAGAGGGGTCCCCACGGTGTCACAATAGGCACTGGGGATAAAGGGCATCCCCAGGATGTCACAATGGGCCCCAGTGACAAAGGGGGTCCCCATTGTGCCACAATGGGCTCTAGGGACAAAGGGGGTCCCAATCGTGCCATGACGGGCCGTGGGGAGAATAGGGTCCCCAGGATGTCACAATTGGCCCTGGGGACAGACGGGGTCCCCACAGTGTCACAGTGGTCCCTGGGGACAAAGGGGGGGTCCCCTCGGTGCCACGATGGGCCCTGGGACAAGGGGGTCCCCAGGATGTCACAATGGGCCCTGGGGACAAATGGGGTCCTGGGATGTCACAATGTGTTCTGGGGACAAAGGCGGTCCCCAGGATGTCATAATGGCCCCTGGGGACAAGAGGGGTCCCCACAGTGTCACAATAGGCACTGGGGACAAGGGGGGTCCCGACGGTGTCACAATGGGCCCTGGGGACAAAGGGGGGTCCCCAGGATGTCACAATTGGTCCTGGGGACAATGGGAGGTCCTGGGATGTCACAATGGGCCCTGGGGACAAAGGGGGTCCCAGGATGTCACAATGGGCCCTGGGGACAAAGGGGGTCCCAGGATGTCACAATGGGCCCTGGGGAAAAAGTGGGGGCCCCATGGTATCACAATGGGTCCTCAGTAACAAGGGGGGTCCCCATGGTGTCAGTATGGGCCCTGGGGACAAGGGGTTCCCCAGGATGTCACAATGGGCCCTGGGGACAATGGGGGGTCCCCATGGTTTCACAATGGGTCTCCAGTGACAAGGGGGGCCCCATCCTGTCACAATAGGACCTGGGGACAATGGGGGGTCCTGGGATGTCACAATGGGCCCTGAGGACAAGGGGGGTCCCAACCCTGTCACAATGGGCCCTGGGAAAAAAGGGGGTTCCCAGGATGTCACAATGGGCCCTGAGGACAAGGCAGGGTCCCCATGGTGTCACAATGGGCTCTGGGGACAAAGTGGGGTCCTGGGATATCATAATGGGCACTGGGGACAAGAGGGGTCCTGGAACGTCACAGTGGATGCTGGGGACAAGGGGGGGTCCCCAGGATGTCACAATGGGCCATGGGTACAAAGGGGGTCACCACAGTGTCACAATGGGCCCCAGTGACAAAGGGGGGTCCCAAGATGTCACAATGGGCCCTGGGGACAAGGGGGGTCCCCACAGTGTCACAATGGGCCCTGGGGACAACGGGGAGTCCTTAGACGTCCAATGGGCCCTGGGGACAAGGGGGGTCACCACGGTGTCACAATGGGCCCTGGGGACAGGGTGGGGTCCCCACGGTGCCATGATGGGTCATGGGGACAAGGGGGTCCCCAGGATATCACAATGGGCCCTCAGGACAATGGGGGGTGCCCAGGATGTCACAATGGGCCTTGAGGAAAAGGGGGGGTCCCCATGGTGTTAAAATGGGTCCCGAGTGACAAGGGGGGGCCCCATGGTGTCACAATGAGCCCTGGGGCAATGGGGGGTCCTGGGATGTCACAATGGGCCCTGGGGACAAGGGGTTAGGGGGTTGTGTTAGGGGGTTGGAGGATTAGGTGGTGCAGGATTTGGGGGTGCAAGGCCGGGGGAGCAGGATTTTGGGGGGCCTGATTTGGGGCTACAGGGTCTGGGGTTGCAGGTTCCAGGGGTGCAGGATTTGGGGGTTCAGGGTTTAGGGGTGCAGTGGTTTGGAGTGCAGTGTTTTGGGTGCAGGGTTTGGGGAAGGAGGATATGGGGGTGCAGGGTTTAGGGTGCAGGATCTTGGGGTGCAGGGGTTTGGGGTGGAGGGCTTGGTAGGGCAGGATTTGGGGGTGGAAAGTTTAGGGGGTAGGGCTGGGGGTGCAGGATTTGGGGGTGAAGGGGTTGTGGGGTGCAGGGTTCTGGGGTGCAGGGTATGGGAGATCGGGACGTGGGGCTGGAGGATTTGGGGGTGCAGGGTTTGGGGCAGCAGGATCTGGGGGTGCAGAGTTGGGGGTAGCAGGGTTTTGGGGAGCAGGGTTTAGGGGTCAGGCTTTACGGGGACAGGGTTTGGGGGGCAGGGTTGGGAGGGATGATTTTGGGGTGCAGGGTTTAGGGCAGCAGGATCTTGGGGTGAAGGGGTTTGGGGTGAAGGGTTGGGTAGGACAGGATTTGGGGTGCAGGTTTTTAGGGTGCAACTTGTGGGGCTCAGGATTTGGGGTACAGGGTTTGGGGGTGCAGGATTTAGTGGTGCAGGGTTTGGGGGTGCAGGTCTTGTGGAGGCAGAATTGGGGGTTCAGGTTTTTGGAGTTCAGGGATTTGGGGGTGCAGATTTTGGGTGTTCAGGCCCTGGGGGTGCAGGATTTGGGGATGTAGGTTTGGGGGTGCAGGGCTTAGGGTTTCAGTATCTTGTGTTGAAGAGTTTTGGGGTGAAGGGTTGTGTACTGCAGGATTTGGGGGCGCAGGGCTACAGGCTGAGGCTTTGGGGGTGCAGGGTTCGCATGTTCAGGACCCGGGGGTGCATGATTTGGGTTTGCAGGTTTGGGAATTTTGGGGTAAAGGACTTGGGGTGCAGGGTTGGGGGACGCAGGATCTGAGGGTGCAGCGTTTGGGGTGCAGAGTTAGGGGCTGCAGGATCTGGGGTGCAGGGTTTGGGGTGCATTGTTTTCGTGGGGAAGGATTTGGAGGGTCAGGTTTAAGGGTTTAGGATTTGGAAGTGTAGAATTTTGGGGTGCAGGGTGTTGGGGGGAAGGATTTGCAGGTGCAGGGATGTTGGTGCAGGGTTTGAGGGCGCGGGGTGGGGGGGGAAGGATTTTGGGGTTCAAGACCTAGGGGTACAGAGTTCGGGAGGAAAGGATCTTGGGGTGTAGGGGTGTAGGGCTTGGGTGTGCAGGACACGGGGGTTCAGGGTTTAAGGCAGCCGGATGTTGGGGTGCAGGGTTTGGAGGTGGAAGATTTAGGGGGACACAGGATTTGAGGGTGCAGCGTTTGGGGTGCAGAGTTAGCGGCTGCAGGAACTGGGGGTGCAGGGTTTGGGGGGCACTGTGTTGGGGGGAAGGATTTGGGGGATGCAGGGTTTAAGGGTTTAAGATTTGGAGGTGTCAAATTTTGGGGTGCAGGAGGTGCAGGATTTGCGGTTTGCAGGATTTGGGGGAGAACAGTTTGGGGTGCTGGGGTTTTGGGGATGCAAGATTTGAGGTTGCAGGGTTTCGGGGTTTGGGACATGGGGCTGGAGGATTCGGGGGTGCAGGATCTGGGGTGCAGTGTGTGGGGGTGCAAAATCTTGGGGTGTATGACCTTTGGGTGTGGGATTTGAAAGAAAATTATTTGGAGGTGCAGGGATTGGGGGTGCAGGGTTTGGGGTTGCTGCTTTTGGAGATTTGGGATGTGGAGGTCAAGGATTTGGGGGTACAATGTTTGGTTGCAGGATTTGGGGTGCAGGATTTGGGGTGCAGGGCTAAAGGGGGCAGGATTTGGAGGTGCAATATTTGGTGGTCTGGGGTACTGGGGTGCAGGGTTTTGGGGTGAGGGATTTGGGGTCAGGATGCGGGGGGGAGGATTTGAGCGTGCGTGCTGTTGGGGCACAGAGTTTCGGGGGACAGATCTGGGGGTGCAGAGTTTGTGGGGCAGGATTCAGGGCTGTAGGCTTTGGGGGTGTAGGTTTTGGGGAGGATTTGGGGTGCAGGGTTGAAGGGTTTAGATCTGGAGGTGCAGAGTTCTGGGGTGCAGGGTGTTGGGTGCAGGATCTGGGGCTCCAGGATTTATGGGTGCAGGCTCTTGTGGTTTAGGGTAGGAGGATCTTGGGGTGCAGGGCTGAAGGGTTTGGTAGGGCCGGATTTGGGGCTGCAGGGCTTTAGGGTGAGGCTTTGGGGGTGCAGGTTCCATGTTTTTAGGAACTGGGGTTGCAGGATTTTGTGGTGCGGACTTTTGAGTGCAAGTTTGAGGGGCCTTGATTTTGGGGTGCATGGTTTGGGGGGGGGCAGGATTCGGGGTGTGAGGTTTTGGGGTGCAGGACTTGGGGGCGCAGGTTTCACGCGTCAAGGAACTGGGGCTGCAGAGGTTGGGGGTGCAGCGCTGTGGGGTGCAGGGTTGAAGGGTGCAGGATTTAGGGGTACAGGTTTTGGGGGTGCAGGAGCTGGGGGTGCAGGCTGTAGGGATCAGAATATGGGGGTGCAGGGTTCTGGGGTGCAGGATCTGGGTGAGCAGGCTGTTGGGGTACAGAACCTTGCAGTTCAGCGTTTAGAGGCAGGATTTGGGGGTGCAGGGCTTTGGGGTGAGGGGTCTGGGGTGAGGGGTTCAGGTGTTCAGCACCTGGGGGTGCAGGACTTGGGGGTTGGAGGATTTGGGGGTGCAGGGATTTGGGGGTGCAGGGATATGGGGTGCAACTTGTGGGGTGCAGGGTTTTGGGTATAGGGTTTTGGGGTGCAGAGTTTTGGGGGGGAGGATTGGGGGAGCAGGGTTTTGGGGTGCAAGGTTCAGTGGTGCAGGGTTCTGGGGGTGCAGGGTTTAGCGCCAGAATTGGGGGTGCAGGGTTTGGGATTGCAGGGTGTTGGGGGAAGGATCTGGGGCTGCAGGATTTGGGGGTTCAGTGTTTAGGGCAGCACAATCTTGGGGTGCAGGGGTTTGCAGTGAAAGGTTTGGTAGGCAGGATTTGGGGTGCAGGATTCTGGGGTGCTGGGTTTTGGGGCACAGGATTTGGTGTTGCAGGGATGGGGTTGAAGGGCTTGGGTTTCCAGGCCTTTGAGGTGCAGGATTTGGAGGTGCAAGGTTTGGGAGGGAATTCTTTGGGGTGCAGGGTTTGGGGTTCCAGGAGGTGGGGGAAGGACCTTGGGGTGTAGGGTTTGGGGGGCAGGGTTTTGGGGGAAGGATTTGGGGGTGCAGGGTTTTGAAGTGCAGCGTTTCAGGGGGGCATGATTTTGGGGGTGCACATGTGGGGGTCCAGGTTTGGGGGGGTGCAGAGTTTGTGAATGGAGGATTTTGGGGTGCTGGTTTTGGGACTGCCTAATTTGGGGGTGCAGTGTTTGGGTGTTCAGGACCTGGGGGTGCTGCGTTTGGGAATGCAGGCTTTGGGGGTGCAGGGCTCAGGATTTGGGAGGGCAGGATTAGGGGTGTAAGATTTCAGGGTTTAGGGGTGCAAAGTTTGGTAGGGATGAATTTAGGGGTGCAGGATTTGGGGGGCAGGGTTTGGTGCTGCAGGATTTGGGGGTGCAGGGTTTGGGGGTGCAGGGTTTGGGGTGCAGGGTTTGGGGGAGCAGGATCTTGGGGTGCAGGGTTTGGGGGTGCAGGGCTTTTGGGTGAGGGATTTAGGGTTCAGGCTTAGGGGTGCAGGGTTTGGGGGTGCAAGGTTTAAAGGGGCAGGATATGGGGTGAACGATTTGGGGGTGCACATTTTGTGGGGGTGCAAGATTTGAGAGTGCAGGGATTTGGGGTGAGCGATTTCAGGGTGCCAGGTTTGGGGGGGAAGGATCTGCGGGTGCAGGGTTTGTCAGTGCATTGATTGGGGGTCAGAATTTGAGGGTGCAGGGTTTGTGGGGCAGGATTTGGGGTGCAGGGTTTGGGGAGCAGGATCTGGGGGTGATGGAATTGGTTGAGAAGGTTTCGCAGGCCGGCTTTGGGGGAGCAGAGTTCAGGGGTGCAAGGTTTTGGGGGACAGGTTTGGACATAAAAGATTCGGGGGCGAATGGTTTGGGGGAACGATTTGGGGGTGCAGGATTTTGGGGTGCAGGATTTGGTATTACAGGTTTTGGGGATTCATGGCTTGGGAGGAAGGATTTAGGGGTGCAGGGTTTCAAGATGCAGGATTTGGGGTGCAGTATTTGGGGTTGCAGGTTTGGGGGTGCAAGTTGTGGGGTGGCAGGATATCGGGTATAGGGTTCTGGGCTGCAGGGTTTGGGGGTGCAGGATTTCAACGTGCAGGGTTCTGGGGTGCAGTATCTGGGGGTCCAGGGTTTGGCAGTGCATTGGCTTTGGGGGTTGAAGGATTTGGGGCTGCAGGGTTTAGGGATGCAGGATTTGGGGGTGCAGGATTTGGGGGTGCAGAGTTAGGGGGCAGGATTTTCAGTGCAGGGCTTCAGGGCACAGAACTTGGTGGTGCAGGATCTGGGGGTGCAGGTTTTCGGTGGGGAATTTGGGGGTGCAGGGTGTTGAGGAAGGATCTGGGGGTGCAATATTTGGGTTTTAAGGGTTACGGGGGGCAGGATCTGGAAGTGCAGAGTTTGGGGACAGGACCTGGGGGTGCAGCGTTTGGGGTTACAGGTTTTGGGGGTGCAGGGTTAAGGGAATTGTTTGAGGTGCAGGGTTATGAGAGTGCAGGATTTCTGGGTGCAGAGTTAGGGGTGCTGGGTATGGGGCAGCAGGATCTGGGGTGCAGGTTTTGGGGGTGCATTCATTTGGGGGGAGGATCTGGGGGTGCAGGGTTTAAGGGTTCAGGATCTGGAGGTGTAGGGTTTTGGGGTACAGGGTTCTGGGTTGAGGTTTTGGGGTGAAAGATTTGGGGGTGCAGTGTTAAGGGGTGGAGGATTAGAGGTGCAAGATTTGGGGGTGCAGGGTGTTCGTGTGTCTGATTTGGGAGTGCAGGGTCTGGGGGTGCAAGATCCTGGAATTCAGGATCTGGGGGTTCAGGATTTGGGGCTGCAGGGTATGGGAGGGAAGGATCTGGGGCTTCAGGATTTGGGGGTGCACTGTTTGGGGTGCAGGGTTTAGAAGTCAGGTCTAAGAGTGCAGGGTTTGGGGTGCAGGGGCTTGGGGGGAAATTTAATGTTGCAGAGTGTGGGGTGCACAGGACTGGGACACAGGATTTGGGGGTGCGGGGTTTCAGGGTTCAGGATTTGGAGGTGTGGAGTTTTGGGGTGCAGGGGTTGGGAGTGCAGGGTGGTGGGGGTGAGAGATTTGGGTGCAGGATTTGGGGGTGCAGAGTTTTGGGAGGCAAGGACCTGGGGCTGCAGGATTTGGGGGTTCAGTGTTTAGGGCAGCACAATCTTGGGGTGCAGGGGTTTGCAGTGAAAGGTTTCGTAGGCAGGATTTGGGGTGCCGGATTCTGGGGTGCTGGGTTTTGGGGTACAGGATTTGGTGTTGCAGGGATGGGGTTGAAGGGCTTGGGTTTCCAGGCCTTTGAGGTGCAAGGTTTGGAGGTGCAAGGTTTGGGAGGGAATTCTTTGGGGTGCAGGGTTTGGGGGCAGGTTTAGGGGTGTAGGGTATAGGACGGAAGGATTTGGGAATGCAGGGTTTGGGGTGCAGGTTTCGGGGTTCAGGAAGGTAGGGAGGGCAGGATTAGGGGGTGCAAGGTTTCAGTTGTAGGGTTTAGGGGTGCAGAGTTTGGTGGGGCCGAATTTGGGGGTGCAGGATTTGGGGTGCAGGGTTTGGGAAGACAGGATCAGGGTGGGGGATTTGGGGGTGCAGGATTGAGGGGCAGGGTTTTGGTGCAGGGCTTGGGGTCAGGATCTGGGGTGCAGGTTTGGGAAGAGTATTTTGGGGTGCAGGATTTTGGGTGCCGTGTTTGCGGGGCAGGTTTGGGGTGATCACTGCTGATCCGCACACACTCGCTCTCTCTGGTATTCACCTCCACTCCTGCTCCTCCACCTCCCCACTGTTCTCTCCATCTCCTCTCTTCTCGTTCCCACCACACTCTGCACACAGACCCGACCACTGAGAATGTTCCAGAACACGCTGATCCAAACCCCGCTGGGACCTCCGGGCTCCATGGCAATGTGAAAATTGAGTGTGCCACAGAATCCCTTTGGGTGTCAAACACCTTGAAGGTGCTGGAGTCCAAGCACAACCCCCCGGCACTGCCCACGGCCCTCAGGAGCTCCTGTGGAAACCCCTCCAGGGATGGCGGCTCCAGCCCTGCCCTGGGCAGCCCGTTCAGTGCCCGACAGCCCTCGCTGGGAGGAACAGCTCCCAGGCTCCAGCCAGAAGCTCACCCGGTACCGCTGGGGCCGTCTCCTCTCCTCCTGCCGCTCGTTCCCGGGCAGAGTCCCCGAAGCCCGCTCTCCGGGCGCTCTGCGGGCGGCTCCTGGCCCGGCCGCCCCCCGCACTCCCGCTCTGGCTCCGCCCCAAGGCTCAGGCGGGAACGGCCGCTGCGTCCCGCCCGGCCAATCGCAGCTCGCCGCCTCAGCCCCGCGCGCCGCCGGCCGGTGGCCCCGCCCCCTCATCCCCCATCCCCTCAGGAGGGGCCGCACCCGCTGGTGCTGAGCGCGGAGCTGCTGGCGCCACTCGGAGAGGCTCCAGGGGACACCCCCAAAGGCGATGGAGTCCTGCCCTGTTGGGCAGAGGGGGAGGACCTGAGACAGCCCCTGCCCTGTCGCTGTCGGGCACCGCTAGGGGACCGAAAAGATGACGAGGGTTGGAGGCGAGTTCCAGTTCGGCGCCACGGGCATCCTGGGAAAAATAGGCAGGCTGACCCAGAAAGGTACAGCGACCGAGAAGAGCTTAGCTGAGAGAAAATCACTGAAAGAGACCCGGTCTGGTTTGTGACAAAACCAGGACACCCCCAAATTGTGTACTTTGCCCAAAAAATGGGCCCCAAAAATGCTTTTTCCCCATAAAAATGGGTTCCCCGCAAAACTGAGTGTTTTCCCCCAAAAATGGACCTCAAGTATTGGAAGTATTGGTTTTTTCCCAAAACAATGGGTCTTGTTCCCTCCAGAATGGGTACTACCCCACGAAAAATGGGACTGAAAATGGGTGTTTCATTCCAAAAATGTGTCCAAAAAATGGTGTTTGCCCACAAAATGTGGGCCCAAAAGTTGTTTTTCCCCCCCCAAAAAAATGAGTGCACCCAAAACTGTGTGCACCCTCCAAAAATGGGTCCAAAGATGGGTGTTTCTCCCCAAATATGGCCCTAAAATTGGGGTTTTCCCCAAAATATGCACTTGTTTCTAATAAAAAAATGTGTTTCCCCCAAAAAAATGGATCAAAAAATGAGTGTTTCCCCCAAAAAGGTTATAAATTTTTTTGCAAATTTGCCAAGTTTGGGCAAAATTACGGATTTTCTTGTCAAGATTTGTAGATTTTGGCGCAAAATTGCAAGGTTTTGGGGCAAGATTTGCAATTGGGGGGGAAATTAGTATTTTGAGGCAAGATTTGCGCATTTTTTGGTTAAATTACAAATTTATTTGCGAGAGTTTGGAAGATTTGCAATTTCTTTTTGGCAAAACTGCTCAGTTTGGGGGCGTTATTGTGCAAGATGATGAGAGAGGTTCTCCTGCCCCTCTGCTCTGCCCTGGGGAGACCACCCCTGGAATGTTGTGTCCAGTTCTCCCTCAGCTCCAGAAGGACAGGGAACTGCTGCAGGGAGCCCAGCGCAGCCACCAAGATGCTGGAGGGAGTGGAGCATCTGCCGTGTGAGGAAAGGCTGAGGGAGCTGGGGCTCTGGAGCTGGAGAAGAGGAGACTGAGGGGGGACACATTCCTGGGGATCAATATGGAAAGGGGGGTGTCCCGGAGGCACCCCAGGTTCGTTTAAGGGACAACAGGGTCCAAAACAACTTCTGTTAAACCGGTGAGAAACAGGGTTTTAGCATCCAAAAGTGACTCGAATACAGGTTCGGATACCAGTTGAGGAAAATGATGAAGGGGCAGCAACCAATACGACAGGCGGTGCACAGAGTGCGTGCACGTGGCTTCACCAAAACAGTGCCGGAGCCGTCCCTGAGTCCGGGAGGAGTCCGCACTTGCCTGAACACGGTGTGGGGTTATTTTGAAGAGATACACGTGCTGTAGTGAGTACGGAAAGTGCACACTCGCGATTCTGCGAGGGTAAATTTACAATACACTCGCAATCCTGTGAGGGTTAATACACGTGCAGATGTGCACGGAAAGTTACACGTGCTTGTGCGGAAGCAGGTGAGGAAAACACACCCGCGATTGTGCGAGGAAATAATTGATACACGTGCTTGTGTTAAGCACGGAAAGTGCGCGTGCAAACGTGCACGGTGTTACAGACGATCACGATAAACAGCACGCACTCGTCGGAATAAATTGCTTAGAATTTATTGCAGCAAGCGGGCAAAAGAGCGCTGGGCGGCCGGGGAGCCTGCGCTGCACCACGGCGCCTTTCCAGGAGCGGCCAGCTTGGTTACATGTGGCAAAGGATTACGTATTCATGGTTATTCCGGGAACGCCTACACACATTCATAACTTTTCCTCGAAAAGGCCGTTCTTATTAAAATGAGTTCCAAGGAATTATATCTATAGTCTTCAGCTCTGGCTCCTTCCTGTTGCGCCTGCGCAGTGTCTGCGGGTGGTCACGGGCGGGGGTCTTTTGGATGAAGGCTGCGGTCCGTTCTTTTGTGCATTTCTTATCTTTGGCCTAGCACGCTGGGTTTGGCCAGGGCTCCAAGGCCTTGAGCTGGTTTTCCTCCCGCTTTGTGCTGAAGACCCCGTTATCCCGTTCACACAAGGATGCAACTGGGCCCTTCTCTCTGTCAGTCTCTTCCTGAATGTTCTGCAGGGTACGCTAAATTAGGCTTTTACACGTATCTGTGGAACAAGTTTTTTACAAAGACTACATACAGGCTGCATTGTTTAATGGCAGCATATACTAATATCACACGCTCAGGTTTCACAGCCACTGATAACATATCCATTTAGACCGGTTTGATTAACAAATATATCGTTAAGTCTATTACAGTCCCTAACCCCAGGAAAAATACACCCACGTGTTTAGAGAGAAATTATCTTACAGATATACGCTTGCCTGAATCTGGCAAGGAATTCTTCAAGAAAATCCACAGCTCCACAAGGCAGAAAGGCCGAGGCACTGCCTGTGCGGCCCCAGGGATGGGTCCCCAGCTTGGTGACCTGCAAACCACGTTTTTGTGCAGACGGGGAGGAATGGGGACTGAATCATTGTTAGGGAGGACGAGACAGGAGGGTGCTGGGGACCCGGAGGGTTCTGAGAAAAGGATTGTCAGCGTTGTGGCGATGAGGAACGATTCACACAGACGCAGACGGGGCGCACAGGCACAGGGTTCTTGTTGGCAGCAAGAGCAGAGCCGGGCAGAGCTGAGCTCTCTTTTATTAACGGTTCTCCATTTATAGATTTACAGGGATGAGCTTGGGCTAAGAGGTTAGACAAATGACTTTGTTCAATAATTGTTATTCTAAACACACCACACTCCTATTGTGACTGGTTTCAGTCACGTTCCCATGCGTATCTTGTGGGCGGCGTTCCGACCCACTCGTTCACACGCCCAGGCCCAACATTCACACATCGCACACACGGGGGTGGTTTTCTGACCCGAGATATCGTTCTCACCGGTCTGGGCCATCACGTCTTACACCCATAGAAAACACTTCCGTGTAATCTGTCCAAGGCCCTTTAGCTGGAACCGCACACCCTGCCATTCCCGCAAGAGTTATCGACCCTGAGCCCTTCGACGGCCCGTGGGACCAGGCGGGCGGCCTGGAGCCGGGCGACCTGTGGCACGGAGCGTTAATGAGCCCTAGGGCACCGCGAGTGCTGCTGCATGGACAGGCCTCTCTCCTGGGAACACCAAGGGAGCAGCGGCCATCCATCACCACCCTGTTTGGTTCGGCAGCCCGAACCCCCTCCCCGAGTTTGGCAACGGCACCCCCCTCAGCACCTTCAGCAAATCAGAGCAGTCCTCTCCATGGCACTGGGAACCGTGAGCAGCGGGAGCTGCAGCGGGACCCGTGTGGGAGCAGGTCCGGTGCTGCCGGGGCCGGTGGGAGAGGGGTGCAGCCGGCTCCAAAGCCGGTGTGAGCAGCCATCGCCTGCCCAAGCTGCGCCAGGCAGGGCAGCTGCGCTCCCCGCTGCAGACACGTTGGGTGAGAGGGGCAGGAAGAAGCGGGGAAGGGTGGAAGGAAGCCCATCGGCCCTTGCAGCCCGGTGTCCCCATGTGGGGACATGGCAGGGGTGGCCTGGGGAAACCCCTCCCGCTCAGGAGACAGTGGGGTGGGGGCAGCTCCCGGAAGCCCCTGCCCACTGCAGAGCCCCTGGCAGGGCCTGGGGGGAGGGTGTGTGCAGCCCCTCTGTGACACGGTCCGGGGTCACAGTGGGACAGCCACACGTCACAGTGGTGACAGCCCCCCTGTCCCTGTCGTGACCAGCGTCTGCCCCACTCACCCGGTGAGGCCGAGTGGACTCCAAGTGCTGAGAGCTGCTCTCGCACCGCTCTGCTCTGGAGTAGCTGCTCTGCAGTGAGGAGGAGAAGGCGGAGAGAGGGAGCAGGACAGCACCAAGGAGGGTGAAGGGTGGAGAAGGAGAAGGAGGAGGAGGAGAGAGAAAAAGAAGGAGGAGGAGGAGGAGAAGGAGAAGAAGGATCAGGAGAAGAAGGAGGAGGAGAAGGACGAGGACAAGGAGAAGCAGTAAAGCCATTGTCCAGCCACTCTCTGCAGTTGTTGACTTGAAGCAGGAGTGGAACGAAGATGGCAAGACAGCTCTTCTTGCAGCCTCACCTGAGCCCAACTATTGAGAAGCTGGAGCGTTATGGTAAGGCCTTCAGGCCCAATTTCACATGTGTGTCTGGGTCAAGGACATCTCTGAAATCAGGCATGGAAACCCGAGGACTGTGGGGGGTGGTTGCTCAGGAGTGGTGAGTGCAAGGAGGGACCTGCTTGACCATCCCAAAGGGCTGAGGGGCTGATGTGGCAGCCAGGGCTCCTGGTTCCCTCGCTGACGTGGCCCCTGCCTTCCTGGGGCAGCCCAGGCAGAAGCCCCTGACCCCAAGGGGCTGCCCTTGCCTGGCGCTGGGCATTGCCCACGCTGAGCTCACATCTGAATGGAAGAGCTGAAGGTGCTCGTGGGCCACGTGGGCTCTGTGTGTTCAGAGATGTGACCCGGCAAAACCGGCCCCTGCTGGGGAGACACCAGGGCCTGCCCTGAGCCTCCGAGAGCCGCGTGGAGCGCAGCCCCGTGCCCCCGCGGGCAGGGCAGAGCACTGCCGGCTTCCCGTGGGAGTGGGTCACACCCTGGAGAGCTGCACCCGCAAGGAAAGGAGCCCCTTGGAGGCAGCATGAGGTGTCCCTTGGTTCTTGCCGGGCTGGAGAGAGACCACCTGAAATGCCTGAGTGAAAGATGCATCGCTCCTTGGACAGGAGTGGGCCGAATGGTCTTGAGCTTGCTGCCTCAGAGCATGACGGGTCTTTCCCTTGTTCTTCCAGAGTTCGCTAAGATTTGGGCCAGCACATCGTATCACCTCAGCCTGCAGCTGGCTCTCCACCAGGTGGGCCTCACCTCCTTCTCCCCTCACACCCTGATGAACGCTGATCAAGTCCTGACAGCCCTTTGCCATGGGGTGCAGCTGTTCTTCCCCTGCGTTGAAAGCAGGAGCAACGCCCCAGCACAACACTGCAATGCACACCGTGACATGGACACCTTCTCTGTCCATTCAGATGTACAAGAAGGTCCCCCCGTCAGAGTTGCATGTGAAAACCTGGAAGCCTGGGACACATCTGGATTTATTCCAAGCGTGGGAACCCCCTGCCTTCTATCTGATTGAGCCAGAGGGTGTTTGTCAGCTTTCCCTCACCTATTTGGTTCTTCGTAGCTGAAGGGGGGTGCGAGGGAAAAGCGCAGCCCCTGTTTGTGTTCTCCCAAGGAGCCCATCTTGCTCCTTTGTACCTCAGGCCAGGGCAGGGCACTAAGCACCATCAGCCTCCTCTGACAAGTCACCCGTCTGCCCCTCCAAGGCTTCTTCCCATCCGCCATCTCCTCTGTTCCAGGCTGTCCGCATTCACGGAATCGGGACTTTTGCGGTTGTCACGAAGCGAGTAGCCCTCAGCGAGCAGGATCTGGTGATCGTGGAGAGACCCGTGTTTCAACCTGAAAAGGCTGTTGCGCAGGACCGTGAGCTCCGCTGTGCTTGCACAGACTTTCCTGGTGAGCAGCGTGAAAGCGGCGCTGGCCTTGAGCAGGGTGGGAGGGGTGCTGTGCTCTCCAGAGGTGACTGAGGGGAGCACCAACCACCCACCGCGGCCCTGCCAAGAGCTCCACTCGACAAAACCAGCCGGCTGTGGAAGGACCCTGCCCAGCTGTTTGTTTTAAAGAATCACCAGAGGACAATGCAGCTAAGAGCGCACTCTCTTTGTCCTGCTTCAACAACAGGGTCCCTCACAGCTTCCTTGGGGTGGTGTCTTCTGGTTCCATGATGCTTCAACTCTTGCTCCCCCTTTCCGCTGCTCTAGACCTCGTCCAGGCAAATGCCGGGGCTCTTCCAGCTCCCTCAGCCTCCTTGCACGGGGGAAAAGCAGGGGAAACCCAGGGGGGAAAGACGGTTCCTTCCAAAAGCCACTGGCGGGACACCTGCGCCTTCTGGTCACTGCTGCCTTTGGGGCAGCTGTTGTGGGACCCCGGGGAGCACCAAGAGCTTGGGGCTGTGTTTGGGGTGCGTTTCTCTCTAAAGACAAAGACAGCACCGAGTGTGGGCTGGCACCCTCCAGCTGCCCTGGGACCTGGCGCCTATCTCCCCACTTTGTCCCGCAGTCACTCTTCTTCCCACCAAGTGCCTAAGACTCTGTGTTTCCCTTTCTTTATCAGAGAAGCCACCGCTGTCTGCTCCGCACCTCACTGTCCGCTTTAAGAGGAAGGGACAAGCCGAGCGTCTCCTCAGAGGCGCTGGCCCAGCCAGACAGCCCAGTACCAAAGTGTTGCCCGAGGGCCTGGAGGCTGCAGACCTTTGATTGTAGCCTGCCCAGCAGGTCTGCAAGCTCATGTGTTCCTCTTCTCTCGTCTTTCAGGCCACCAAGATTTCGAGCAACTGCCGTATGCTCAGATAGCCTCAGAGAACGCTGTCTCTGAGGGCACCGTGCAGCTCTACATGGAAAGGACCACGCACCTTTTCCATGCCTGCGTAGAGAACGGGCAGAACGTTGCCATCATCTGGAGGGACGTGGGCATGCTGATTGTCCAGGGAAAAGACGTGAAAATGAGATTTTACTTAGACTTTCTGGAAAGGCTGAATGGTGCTGGCAAGATGCTGCAAGCTCTTCTCGAGGTAGGATTTTCACTTTCCCAGCGCCACTCCTGCTGCTTCTGAAATGCTTTCTGGGGGCTGCTTTCCCCTGGCCGGCCATGCCTCGTTCAGCCCCTGGGCTCCTGGAGCTCTAGAGCACAGCAGGCTCTCTGCAGAGCACCTCCCTGGCGTGCAATGGCCCGGCTTTGCAAGAGCCGCCCCCAGAGGAGCTGCCCTTTGAGAGAAAAGGCCGGCGTTGATGGCGGGGAGCGCTGCGTGCCCCACTCTGGGGGCCGGGAGCAGAGGCACAGGCAGGGCAAGGCTTGCTGAGCCCAGAGCCCTTGGGCGGCCCTGGCTCTTTGCTGGCGCTGGGCTGAGGCGGAGCGAGCAGCCGGCCCTTCCCAGCGTCCGCTCCTCCCGTCATCCGCCTCTGTCCTTGTTGCAGATGCCGGAGATGAGGGACTCGGTCATCTCACGCCATGACACCGCTGCTTCCCAGACCTCTTCTGGACGTGTTGTCATCCTGCCATGGTACGTTTGACTTCACTTGGAGGAACGGGGGACAGTGGCACGGCTTCTGCATCTGTCCTGCTGTGGACCTAGAGACGCATTTAGGCAACATTTCCCGCTACGTTTCTCCTGCTCCTTTTCTTTCCTCTCTGGGAGAGACTGCTCTTAGGTCCGGAAACGTTAATCTGCAAGGCTCTACAAGGAACTCGGAGGGCAAGATCAGAATTCAAAGGCGTCTTAGAAAACCAGAGCACTAGATAATACTATGCTCTCCATGTGCGCGATGAGCAGAGTCATTTCCCCAGCAGCAGCAAGGGGGTTTTGTGGGAGGACGGCCATTCTCAGGGAAGGATGGAGAAACGCGGGCACAGGCTGACGGGGCCTCTCCCGGCACTGGAGCTTCTGCTGCGTCCCTCCGGGTTGGGCTGCGGTGGGAAACAACGTGGTGTCCTTTCTTCAGCCTGCTGCCTTCTTCCTCTGCCAGGTACCAACTTGAGACCGTGCCCAAAGTGCCAGCGCTGATAGACCTGAACGGACGTGTGAAGGGAAAAGGTGACGGCCTGTGGTGTGAACCTGCCCCAGCAGCAAATCTGTGTGCACGGGACCAAGGCAGAAACCCCAGAGCCGGGTTCCCGTGAGATAAATGATTCCCCTCCCCAGAATGACTCCTGGACAGCACCAGTATCTGCCATGGAAGCCCCCGTTTCAGCGCACGGATGAGAGAAAGCCATGCAAACAGTCTTCCCCAGGGAATAACGGTGCACTGTGGGCATGGGGCGTTGGATGAAAAACCAGTGTCAGAAAAGGCCTAAGACCTCCCAGGAAACATGGCTTTCCCCCAAAGGGATGAAAAGGACCACCTTCCCCAGTGTTACCACAGCCCTGAGCAGACCCGCACGTCACTCTCCTTGGAACTGGCACACGAGTGGCACCCGGTTCCCAGAACAACACCGAGATGCTGTTCTGAAGAACCGTCTCCTTTCCCGTTTCTAGAGGATGCTGCCGGGAAGCGCCTCCTCCGTCGAGCCAGGCTTCCTCCACATCGGTTACCTGCCCTGACTGTGAAGCCGGAGCAGGGTCAGAAAGCCGAGGGGAGTGAGCCTCGCGCCAGGTGAGACACTCGCATAAACGGGTGAGCGTGGCCCCCTGCTCCGGTCTCTGTGGGAGCGAGACGTTCCTCCCGGAAACACCCCACGTGCGCTTTGCCCACGTCCCACTGACTCACGGTTTCTTGCTCATGGCAGTGTCTGCAGCTTCTTGGCAGACTCTGCTGGCACCACCATTTCTTTCTTCCCTTCCGATGTGCAGATGTCTTGAGTAGCCAAGTGCAAAGGCTCGTTCCAGGAGCAGAAGGTCATTTTGGCTTTCCCTTCAGGTTGAAATGAGCCTGGCCTTTCTGTTTGCTGAGAACAGAGTTCTGCAGTTAGTTACTGCAGAGGATTGCCCTGAGCAACCAGGAGCCTCTTCTGCGCTGACGCCTGTCTTACGGAGAGCTCAGTGGCAGGATGGCTTTTCTGTGGGGTCGCGTCCTCCTCCCTTTGACACTGTGTCCCCAGCGCCCAACCTGCCCGTACAGGGCGTAGCGCTATCTCCGGGCACAGGACCCTGTTCCTCTGGGTGCTCCAGCAAGAGAGGGCCAAGACCTGGGCATCCTGGGTTGCAGGGGGGCTGTTGGGCACATCCGAGGCTGACAGCTTGGGATCTTCTCTGTGCCTGGGGACTTGATCACAAGGCTGTGAGCAGAGCCCGTTCTGCTGCAGAAGCAGGGGCGCCACCTGGAAGCACAGGATGCAGAACCAGCTCCTCCTGCGCTCCTGCCAACACGCCCTGTTGTGTCTTTGCAGGCAGCTACCGGTCATCCAGAGGAGCTGCTTGAAGGAAAAGGAGGAGAAAGGAAAGCTACCGCCTCTGGTTGCACCCAGAGAAGTGGACTTCATAGCCAGAGCCATTGAGAGGAGAGAAAAGGTACCCGACACCGGATGCTGCAGGAGCACATCCTACTGGACTGTAGAGCAGCGTTGCTCCACACATGCCGGTGCTCACAAGATTCTTCACTGGGTGTTCACGGGACCACTGACCGGTTGCTTTGGTGTTTGCTTGGAGAGAGGCGGGTCACTGTCAGTTGAGAATATACTTGTCACTTCCAGCAGCCTGGAAACACCCCCAGAGCCCTCACATGGGGCTGTTTCTGTCGGCCCGGTGGCTGCAGGGCTTGTCTGGGCTCGCCAGCTGCCGGCTGGTTTGTAGCCCGGTGGTGGCTGATCTCCCTGGTCATTCCAGACGGGCTCCTCGGTGGAGCCTGCGGGAACCTGGGAGCAAACCAGCGTGGACAGCGAGGCAGAAGAGAAGGGAGGGAAGGGAGGAAAACAGCTCAGCCGTGGCAGGACAGACTAATGCTGCCTGCTATTGCATTTCATTCGGCCTCCAGAATAAACGGCAGAAGAAGAAAGAGGAGAAGCTTCCACAGTATATCCAGAAATTCCTGGAAGGAGAGGAAAAGAAGAAAAAAGAGGCGGCGGTAGGGGAAAAAAGTAAACGGCCGTCAGCCGGAGCAATGAAAGCAAAGGCCGAGGCAGAAAAGGAGACACCCGGTGTGGAAGGAGAGGCAGAAAACCCAGAAGAGATGCAGAGGAGCCAGGTACTTGGGATTCCTGCAGAAGAAGAGCACTTTCTCCCGCGGGGCGGCTGAGACCGCAAAGCACCTCTGGCACCCAAGCCGTCACAGCAGCGTTGCTGCAGCAGAGCCGGGCGGGTGATGCTGCCCTTCCTGAGCAAGAAGGGGGACACAGAGTTGCAGTGAAACCCTGGTGACACTCAGAGGTCACCCCAGGGCCTCCTAAGCTCCTTCTCCCGGTTCTCCCTGTCCCCTGTGGTCCATCCAGAAGTGTTCTGGGGTCTGCGTGCTGGGAAGCAGCACCCTCCGGGTGCGGGGCTGTTGTGTGAGAGTCTCCTCCTGTGCAGGAATCCAGCTCCCCCGAGTGCTCCTCAGACAGCTCCCCGAGCAGCGTGGAGTCAGACGAGTCCAGCTGTGACCTGCTGGAGATCAGGACCATTATGGAGGACTGGGAAGAGGCCGGAGAAGAGCCCCCCACAGTCCCTGAGGACAACAGCGTCCCCCCGAAGCGGTACGAGTGTGCCCGCTCCAGCCGAGCCCTGGAGCGGTGGGGGGTGAGCCAGAGGTGGTGGGTACAGGGAGCCAACCCCCGAGCCACGGGGCTGCACAGGGCGCCCGGGGATTTCTGCAGCCACGGGAACGGGCTGGGTTAGACCCCACGGCAGGGGCCAGAGCAGGGGCTTGAAACCCCTCCTGCCTCCAGGGGGCTGTGGGGCAGAACGGGGCCGCATAGCTGTGGGGCTGAGTGTGGGAAGAGGCAGGACGGTCCCAGCTGCAGAGTCAGGGAGACTTTGTCCTTGCTGTTGCAGGAGCCTTTCCCCACGGACAGACCGGGCCCTGCGGGAGGTGGTGACCTGCATCCTGGGGCAGGTGGCCCGCAAGAGGAGAGGGGAGAGGGATGAGCAGCTGGATCTGCAGGACAAGCTCCAGTGGTAAATCTCTCCGGACACGGGCAGCGCTTCCTCTCCCGCAGTCCCTTCCTCCTGCTCCCCGCAGCCCCGCGGGAGAGAGCCGCTTCTCCTGGCACCGGCCTCTCGGCAGAGCCGCTCCTGCGGCCGCGGCTGGCGCCCAGCTGGGAGCCCGGCTGGAGCGCGCTCCTGTGCTCACACCACCTCCTCCCGCTGTGTGTCTGCAGCGAGCTGGCCGTGCTGCGCTGGGAACGGTCGGGGAAAGAGGCAGGCAGCAGCCAACACCTGCGGGAAGCTGCACCCCAGGCTGCACCCCCTGCCAAGGCGGGGGAGAGGAGGGCAGGACCGGTACGTCCCCAAGGCTCGATGTGGTGGCGTTTGTAATGGCGACGGCGCAACGGTGCGGCCAGGCTGGTCTGGGACAGCAAGCAGCCGGGTTGCTTTCAGCCCCGCGCTCCCTTGGCTCGGGGTCAGTGCAAAAAGGCTCTGCAGTCGGGACCGTGAGCAAAGCAGGGCTGATGGAGAGGCTGAAAAGAAGGGGCAGGAGGGAGGGGGGCGCTGAAATCCCCCCAGCCCCTGCCAGGGACACCAACACTGCCTGCTGCTGCATTGCCGTGGTCCTGCAGGCGCAGCCCCGCGCGTGCACGGAGGAGGAAACACGCAAGCTCTGGGAGTCCTTGTGCAGCAAGATAGAGCAGAAGCGCAGCAGTGGCACCGCCAAAGGCCTGGAGAAAAGAGCCAGAGCAATGGGAGGCCCAGGTACCGCAGGCCGTGAAAAACAACTGGGGAAAGAGCATTCCCAGTTGAGTGTTTGCCTTTTGGAGTGCTCGCCTCTGCAAAAGGGGCTGTGGGCCAGCTTCAGGCCAGAGCTGGGCAAAGAGGGTGTTTTCCTGACAGCCCTTGGGGCACGGAGAGCAGCAGGGTGGGACTGCACCCCAGGGACCTGGACCTGCTCTCTCCAGACAGCAGCAGATCCCACCACAGGTGTCCTGACCAGACTTGTTGCTCTGCACCTCTGTGCATACAAGACTGCGGAGCTTTGTACTCAACTCCGCAGCTCTGGAGAGCGGATCTGCTCCACGTCAGCCAGTGCCAGGAGACCGTCTCAGGCGCTGAGGCTCGCGAGAGAGACGTCCAGCAAGAGCCTTCTCCGGCGTGACGAGCGCCAGTGCCGGCCAGGCTGCTGGCACCAGCTCTTGCCCCCATCAGTAAAGCCCCCCCTGCAAACCGCTGGGTCTCACGCTGTGGGTGTTTCCTTGGTGGCTGTGGAGGCTGCGCTGGGCAGTGGGTGAGCGCTGGGGGGGCAGGGAAAGGCCTGCAGGGAGAGGGCTGGAGCTCCGGCCCTGCTCCAAGGGCAGCCCTCCCCAAGGCTCTGCTGGACCCGCTCGGTTGCGGCCCCGCTCTTGGTGCCCCTGCAGCCCGTGGCCCTGGCACTGAGCCTGCTGCAGCTGCACATCCCGGACAGGAGCGGGAGGAGGAGGAGGAGGAGGAGGAGGAGGAGGAGGAGGATGTGAAAAATGCAGTTGTGATTTGTGCTAATGTCAGCAATCAGGACACAGAACCACGGGCACAGTTCCATGCGGTGCTTTATTCCAGCGCTGGGAAACCAGGGGTTCGCACCCAAAGCTTCCAACAGCTGATTCAGACCATACCTTATTATACAAGTCAGTCACATACACATTCATTACACCCCTGACAACCATTAGAATATTCCACACCTATAATAACACAAACTTTCTATCTAAAAGATGCTACAATTATCAGTTATTTTCTACGGTACCAACTTTAAAAGAATATATCGTAAATCTATGTCCACCTTAAGAATAAGGCTCGGTTACAGTTACCTGCCTTGTAAGAATATACCATAAATCTATGTCAGCTTTAAGAAAAGAGTTTGGTTACTGATTACAAGAGTTCTATGGCTACAGGGCTGGTTGCCATCCTAATATTAATCCAACTGTAAGAGATCCAGCGATATTCAGGGAAGACCCATCCTGTCCTGTTCCATGGAACAAAACCTCTTGTCAGGTTGATTCCTCTCAGCCGCAGGCCCTGCCGGCCGCCCTCACGCATCCCGGGGGCGCCGGGGGCTCCCGCCCCGCGTTGCCCCGCACGCAGCGCTCCCGCAAGGCCCCGCACACCGAGGGAGCGGGGGGAGGAGGCGGCTGCGGGGGGATTCGAACTCGGCACCCGGGGCACAGGGGGGGCGGGGGGGGAGGAGAGGGACGGAGCCCGCTCGGCTCCGGGGAGGCCGCGCGGTGCAGGGGCGGAGGGGGCGTGGCCAAGGAGAGGGGGGCGGGGTGATGGGGGGCGTGGCCACGCAGCGGGATCGCCCGGACGCCTGGGTCCTCTCTCCCGAACTCCTGGGTCCCTTGGGGCACTCCTGGGTCCCCCCCCAACTACTGGGTCCTTAGGGGTACCCCTGCGTCCCCTTTCCCGAACTCCTGGGTCCCCTCTCCAGGACTCCTGGGTCCCTTTCCCAAATTCCTGGGTCCCTCCCCAACTCCTGGGTCCCTCCTGAACTAAATCCCCACCTGAACTCCTGGGTCCTCTCTCCCGAACTCCTGGGTCCCTTTCCCGAACTCCTGGGTCCCTCCTGACCTGAATCCCCGCCTGAACTCCTGGGTCCCTTTCCCGGACTCCTGGGTCCTCTCTCCCAAACTCCTGGGTCCGCATTCCTGAAAACCTGGGTCCCTCCTGAACTGAATCCCCGCCACTGGAGTGCAGCCATCAGACTCACAGAACAGTTTGGGTTGGAAGGGACCTTCACAGTTCATGCAGTCCAACCTCTGCCATGAGCAGGGACATCTTCACCCAGATCAGGTTGCAGTTGGTAGAAATGATGACCTTTCAGAGCGTGCTGGTGGTACTTTGTCCCTTGTGCCCTGCCCTGATGTGCAGAGGAGACAGAAGGGACACTGGGAAGCTTTGGGGAAGACCCTCCGTATGCTGAGGTGTTGCGTCTCCTTCCTCTTCAGCCTCTAAAAGGTATTTGGTAAAGAGCAGAGCTGGAACCGGGGGTTCCCATCATTTGGGATAAACCCTAAAAACTCATTAATCATTTTGGTTGGAAAAGACCCTCAAGATCATGGAACCCAACCATAACCCACCCCTGGCACTGACCCATATCCCTGAGACCCTTGTCTAAGGCTTGACAGGAGCTCCAGCGCAGTTGTCTGCAGCCAGTGCCGGCGAGAAACCTAAAATAGGACATGGGAGAATTTGCATGGGAGCGTTCACCACGCGGAAATATCTCTGCCTTGGGAGGGCTGAGACTGAGTGGGTTGGAGGTTCTTTTTGTTTTCAAGGATGTGATCAAAATCACATGAAATGACACACAACGAAGGGTAGGCACAGGCTGGGACTGACACCGGAGCCTCAGCACCGCGTTTTATCCTTCATGGAGAAAGGGAACCAGGCTAAATCAGCCAGTTGGAGGCCAAAACAAGCGGCTCCTTTGGCTGTTCTGGGACGGGAGATGCAGGCAGGGCCACCAGTGTGGGGTCTGTCCTGGAGCTGAAAGGGTGGGATGCGGGACGAGGCAGCCAGAGCTGCATCCACACAAGGAGGCACAAACATCTGCCATTTCCATGTTGGTTTTAGGAGGGTTAATATATGTGATGGTGATTTTTGACCCACACATCGCCTGGGTTGGCATCACCAGCCACAGGTTGGGTTTTAGCATCGTTCTAAAATGCTGGAGGGAGCAGGGTGGGACTGAGGCAGCACTGGTGACAGAGGGACAGAGCCCCTGGGGTCCATGTCTGTCTTGTGCCGGACAACCCAGAGTTGGACTCGGTTCTCTGGGGGGCCCCAGGAGAGCAGAGCAGAGGGGGAGCATCCCCTCCCTCCACCTGCTGGTGATGTGGCCCAGGAGACACTTGGCTCTCTGGGCTGCAAATGCACATTGCGGACTTATGCCCCTTTTGTCACCCACCAGCCCTTCTCCACAGGGTTGCTATCCATCCATCCATCCATCCATCCATCCATCCATCCATCCATCCATCCATCCATCCTCCCCCAGTCTGTGCTGGTACTGGGTATTGCCCTGACCCAGGTGCAGGACCTTGCACTTGGCCTGGTTGAATTTCATGAGGTTCACATGGACCCCCCAGCCTGTCCAGGTCCCTCTGGATGCCACCCCTTCCCTCCAGCGCATCGACGACACCACTCAGCTTGGTGGAAAAGCAGAACTGAAGTGTCTTGGGTGATGCAGAGGCCAGGGAAATGTGCCTGGCTTTAGCTCTCTGCCAAGAACACCTGGGGAAACCCTTTGAAATGCTTCAGCCACTTTAGCAGAGAAAAATAACACCCCCACACAGCTGCCAGGCTTTCACTGCTCACGCAGGGACAAAGGACAGCGCGGGGACAGCACAGCGCTCACTCTGGAGCTTGCCGGCTCTGACACCCGTGCCTGTTTGGGAGAAATCTCAATGGGAAAGATTTTGTGCTCTGGGATTCAGGTCATCTGAAGAACACCAGCAAGGAGAACGACTGCCAAAACCTGCACAACGATGTGACCAGCTCCAGCTCCCCTGGGGAAGGAGGCGGCTGGTGCTTGTCCCAGCCCAGCCATGCCATGGGCGACCCAGAGCGGATGACAGCAAAGCCTCTTTCCAGGCTCTATTCGCTGTGAGACCGTGGGGCAGGGTCCCATCCAGGGGGAACACGGGGAGCACATCCTGCCCGAGCTCTCACAGGCCGCTCTGCTGCACGGGGAGCAGAGGAAGGGACAGAGGGGTCTGGGTGGCCCCAGAGGAGCTTGGAGCAGAGCAGGGGGCACAGAAACCCAGGGAGGGTCTTGGAGACGGGTTCAGAGAGGATCCAAGTGTATATGGGGAGGGGGAAAGGGATGGGACGGTGCAGGGGGTGTCACACAGGGTGGGAGTGAGCATGCAGGGACCAGAGCCAAGCTGAAGGTGCTCGGTGGGGATAGAGGTGATTGAGCAGGGGACAGGAGCAAAGTCCTGCGGAGGGCAACGGAGCTGGAGGGGATTTGGAGGGGTAAAGAGGAATGGGGGAGACCCAGGAAAGAATCTGGGGCATGGGGGGTGTGAGGGGGAAGCACAGGAGCTGTGATATTTGGGATCAGAGGAACTGGAGAGAGGATGCAGAGGGGAAGAGGGATGGGGAGAACCTAGAGTGCACAGAGAGGGGGGCAGAATGGGTGCCCCCGGGGTGGGGGGAAGGCTGGTTTGCCAGTCATCACCCCCCAAATGAGCTGGGGCTGCAGGTGGTCCCAGCACCCCCACCCTGGGCAGCAAAGGGGGACCATGGCAACAGCAGCAGGTCCCACTGCACATCCAGCATCCATCAGGGGGAAATAAAACACCTAAGTGGGGGCAGATAAAGCAGGAAACCCCCAAAGTGGGCACAGGGAACAGAGCTGAGCACAACACATCCCAGCACTGGGGCTGCTGGGCTTAAATTGGTGTCCAGGAGCATGGGGGTGCAGGTGAGGATGCTCAGGGTGATAAAGGCATCAGAGTGGGGATGCCTGTGGGAGGGGGTGGTGGGGGCTCTGAGGTGCTTGGGTATGTGTGTGTGTCCCCAGCCCTGCAGGGGACAGGGGGACAAGCACAGCCCTGTGACACACACGTAGTGGCTGCTGCTGGGTGTCATGGTGTGGGGACCCAGGATCACCCCAACACGCTGCCCTGGGCTGGGGCCAGGTGGGTGCTCCCCCAAACTGTCAGCACCCACTCCTGGGTACCCCCCACTGGCTGCAACCCCCTGGGCAGGCACAGCGGTGCTGGGCTGTACTGGGACCTGCTGGTTCACAGCAGGATTTGGGGGGGGCCCAGGAAGAGTAGTCGGGCACCTCACCCTGTGCTGAGCTGGATCCATCCACCAGCACCACGTGGAGGACATTGGGGTGCAGGGGGGTAGGGAGGGGGTATGCAGGGTGAAGGGGCAGTATAGTGGGGTACAGGACAGGACAGTGGGTGTGGCAGGGTGCAAACCCCCCTCTCTCCCCCTCCCTCCTTCATCATGGAAGGAGTAGACACATCTCCCTCTCTCTCTGCTACAGCTTCTTTTGTTTGGCCCCAGAGCCCCTGGCCAGGGCCGTTAGGAGAAGGGAGCACTGAGGTGCCAGGGAGCCGCTGGGCGCCCGCAGCCAGTGTGGGGGATGTTTGGAGGCTTCAGGGGCACCCACAGCCAGAGTGGGGGTGCAGAGAAGCTTCTGGAATGCCCACAGTCAGATGTGATCAGCCAATAAAAAACGGGACTCTCGTCAAGACTCCGCCCATTTGTCGCGGGTCTCTCGCAGCACGAGCAAGATGCTGCCGCCGAGAGCCCCCCCGGGATGGAGACTCCGCTGCCTTGCCGCTACGGGTGTGAGTGAAACTGCCCATCGCAGGATTGCGAGTGTATTATAAATTTACCCTCGCAGAATCGCGAGTGTGCACTTTCCGTACTCACTACAGCACGTGTATCTCTTCAAAATAACCCCACACCGTGTTCAGGCAAGTGCGGACTCCTCCCGGACTCAGGGACGGCTCCGGCATTGTTTTGGTGAAGCCACGTGCATGCACTCTGTGCACCGCCTGTCGTATTGGTTGCTGCCCCTTCATCATTTTCCTCAACTGGTATCCGAACCTGTATTCGAGTCACTTTTGGATGCTAAAACCCTGTTTCTCACCGGTTTAACAGAAGTTGTTTTGGACCCTGTTGTCCCTTAAACGAACCTGGGGTGCCTCCAGGACACCCCCCTTTCCATATTGATCCCCAGGAATGAGTCCCCCTCAGTCTCCTCTTCTCCAGCTCCAGAGCCCCAGCTCCCTCAGCCTTTCCTCACACAGGAGATGCTCCACTCCCTCCAGCATCTTGGTGGCTGCGCTGGACTCTCTCCAGCAGTTCCCTGTCCTTCTGGAACTGAGGGGCCACAACTGGACACAACATTCCAGGGGTGGTCTCCCCAGGGCAGAGCAGAGGGGCAGGAGAACCTCTCTGACCTACTGACCACCCCCTTCTAACCCACCCCAGGTACCATTGGCCTTCCTGGCCACAAGGGCCCAGTGCTGGCTCATGGTCACCCTGCTGTCCCCAGGACCCCCAGGTCCCTTTCCCCTTCGCTGCTCTCCAACAGGTCCTTCCCCAGCTTAGACTGGAACCTGGGCTTGTTCCTGCCCAGGTGCAAGCGTCTACCAGTGCTGCCCAGCGCTGATGAAATAAAAAATGCCGCCGAACAGCGGCATTGCCTCTGTTGTTCACTCCACCTCTTCGCTGCCAGAGAGTTCCCGCTTTCTCCAGAGCCCAAGAGACGAGGCCGAGAGAGCCCGGGAAGAGCCGGAGCCACCCCCGCCTCCCCGAGCCGGCCACGCCAGCAATTCAGCCGCCCGAGCGCTCTCCCCGCCACGCCCCAAGCGGCTCCCGCTGCCCGCGCAGGGGAACCGGGGCTCCTCGGCCCGGGACTCACCGGCCGTGCCGAACGCCCGCCCGCTCCGGACGCCGCTCAGCGCCGCGCTCGGCAGGGGCACCGCCATGCTGCGCGCCGCCCGCACTGGAAGGGCCCCGTTCCCATAGCGACGGGGGCCGCGCCGCGCGGAGTCCGGCCTGGAAGGCCCCGCAGCCGTAGCAACGGGTCTGTCTACCGCAGCGCCGGGCTGGGAATGCCCCCCTGCCCTAGCAACGGGGCTGTTTAGCGCGGAGCCTGCCTAGAAACGTCCCCGCAGCCCCGCGGGACGGGCTCTGCCCTCCCCGGGAACCCCTCCCCATCGCCGGCCTTGCTGCTCCGACCGGGCAGAGCCCGCGGAAGGCACCGGAGAGGCCCCGCTGTCATCCCGGGGTACCCGGGCGGGAGGTGAAGCCCAGCACAAGAACCAGGGGTTTTTCAGAAATCGGCCCGAAAAGGAAAAGCTGCAGTTGCCTGTGGGCTGTGGAACATCCTGGGGGTGCTGGGGAACCGCAGTGCAGAGTCAAAGAGCCACAGAATCCCAGCCTGGTGGGGCTGAAGGGGCCTCTGCAGACCCCCAGTCCAACCCCTGCTCACGGGGGGGTCACAGAGCAGATCACACAGGGAAATGCGCGGGGAGGAAAACACAGCCTGGACCCTTCACTTGGCATCGTTGTGTTCTGGAACATGGCCTTTAAAAACCAGAAGAACATCCCAGAGCAACCTCCAGACCTAAGGACCTGGGGCAACTGATTTCTGCCCTCAAATTCTGGCTTCGTCCTTCCAGGTCAAACTGGCAGTTTCTCCAACCACCGCATGTGGTTTTTCGGCTCCAGAGAAGGACGAGGATTTCCTTCCCAGCTCCATCAGCAAAGCAGTGCCACACGCGGATTCGTGTGCACAAACTGCCACAGGAACGTTCTTGTCCCCAGGTTCCCTGTATCAGAGTCTCAGGCGTTTGCATTTTAAAAAGATACTTGAAGTATAAGACAAAATACAACTTAAAAGGTACAGCAAAGAAAAGTCCAGACTGGGGGCCTCTCAGGGGGAGGGAACACAAGGCGAAAGAGACTTGGGCTTTTAAACCCAAAGCAGCCAGAGGAGGAGCAGGTCCCGCAGCAGCAGCAGGAGCAGCTGGAGCAGCAGCAGCAGCGTCTGCATCAGGGAGGTGTCTCCTCACCCTCCCCACTGGGCCTGGGGCCACAGTGCCCAAGCCCTGAAGCTTTTCTGACAGCTTCTCTCTCTGCCTTTGTCCCAGAGACCGCGCAGCAGCGGCTGAGCACGGCTCACCAGAGGAGACGGCGTGAACAGCCCCGCCAGGAGCTGCCCAACCACCCTGTGACACCGCTGACCGCAGCCCAGGACCTCGGTGCCCCGACCGAGGGTCTCTCCAGCACCCTGGGTGAGGCTTCCACGAGCTGCGGGTGGGAAGGGACTCGCCAGGGGTAACTGCGCTTGTACCAGTGTCTCCAGAGGCTTGGGATGCTCCTGGAGGCTGGTTTAGTGTTCCTGTATGTAAAACTCAGGTGTGAATTGGCCTCCGCGTCCTCTGCAGGGGCTCAGCGGAGCTCTCTGAGCCAGGGCAGTGCCTTGCTCGTCTCCCTGAGATCCCCAGGCAGAGCCCTCAGCCCTGCTGCGCTGTGCAGAGGAGCTGCTCCTGGGCAGAGCTGTCTCTCTGCAGCGCTGCCGCTTGCCAGGAGCTCCCTCTGTCCCAGGAGCCCAGCCCAGCTCAGCAGCACAGGAGCAGCCCAAGGCGCATTAATGACCCCTCTGGTGGGTTTGGTGCTGAGTCCATGAACCTCAAACCCTCAGGGGAACCTGATGAAACCTCTCAAGAAGTCAGATTCAAACTCCAAAGTTTCTTGCAATGTTAATGAGTCCCACTGAGGGACACTACTGAGGAACTGACCCCATGGTCCGGTTACAGAAGAAAACGGGATGCAGTGACAACAGGTCAGGAAAAGCAAGGTGAAGTTCTCTTAGATGCTGAGTAAACCTGAATGTGTTTCATTAACCAAAGGGACAAGCCCTGACCCCCAGCCCTGGGAAGGCAGACCCTGTTCCTCCCACATTGTTCAGGGCCCTTCCTGGACAGTGTGATGTGGGGCTGTGCAAGGCCAAGGGCAGGACTATGGTCCCACACCTCCCAGGTTCCTGGCTGGGGACAAGGAGGCCATGAGGCCCCTGTGCTGGAAGGACAAGGTGTCTCCTCACAGGCATCAGAGGTGCAGACAACAGCCATAGCCAAGGGGAGAAGGAGCTCATGTCTGGTGGGGCTTTCAGCCTCTTTACATCCCTTGATCATCTCCACCACAGCCTGTCCTGTGCTGTGGCATCCCCTGCACCTCTCTCCCTGCAGGCTGCAGACATCCCCCCTGCTGCCCCACCTTGCTCTTGTCTGAGCATCTTCCTCCCTTTGCTGAGATCTCTGCATCCTCCCCAGCTGTTCCTTGAAGCACAAAGCCTTGGGCTGATGCAGACTCCCTCTGCTGACCTGCTCCACCACAGCACTGCCCTTCCAGTCACATTCCTTCCTGCTCATCTCCACCCTGGACCTCCCCAGCTGCACTTTGTGCCATTATTTCTTTCTCATGCTCTTTCCCACTCTGCAGAAAACCTCCACTGCCTCTGAAACCACCCTTCAAGCACTCTCAGGCTACTCCTGCACTGCTGCAGCCTCCCCAGCACTGCTGGGCCAAAGCAGCCCAGGTCCCTCAGCATCCCACACCATGTGCACAAGGTGCTGAACCTCCCTTGGCACAGCCCTGCACTCTCCAGTTCCTCCTTGCTTCTCCAAACTGGGAAGCCGCACACTGGCACACCCCCGTGTGTGTGGGGTCACAGTATCACAGTATCACAGTATGTTTGGGATTGGAAGGGACCTCAAAAGATCATCTAGTCCAATCCCCCTGCTGGAGCAGGAACGCCTAGGTGAGGTCGCACAGGAATGTGTCCAGGCGGGCTTTGAATGTCTCCAGGGAAGGAGACTCCACAACCTCCCTGGGTAGCCTGTTCCAGTGCTCTGTTACCCTCACTGAGAAGAAGTTCTTTCTCAAATTTAAGTGGAACCTCTTGTGTTCCAGCTTGATCCCATTGCCCCTTGTCCTATCATTGTTTGCCACTGAGAAGAGCCTGACTCCATCCTCATGGCACTCACCCTTTATATATTTATAAACATTAATAAGGTCACCCCTCAGTCTCCTCTTCTCCAAACTAAAGAGCCCCAGCTCCCTCAGCCTTTCTTCATAAGGGAGATGCTCCACTCCCTTAATCATCTTTGTTGCCCTACGCTGGACCCTCTCCAGCAGTTCCCTGTCCTTCTTGAACTGAGGGGCCCAGAACTGAACACAATATTCCAGATGGGGTCTCACCAGGGCGGAGTAGAGGGGAAGGAGGACCTCTCTCGATCTACTGACCACCCCCCTTCTAATACACCCAAGGATGCCATTAGCCTTCCTGGCCACAAGGGCACAGTGCTGGCTCATGGTCATCCTGTTGTCCACCAGGACCCCCAGGTCCCTTTCCCCTACACTGCTCTCTAATAGGTCATGCCCCAACCTATACTGGAACTTGGGATTGTTCCTGCCCAGATGCAGGACTCTACACTTTCCCTTGTTAAATTCCATCAGATTATCCCCCGCCCAACTCTCCAGCCTGTCCAGGTCCCGCTGGATGGCGGCACAGCCTTCTGGCGTGTCAGCCACTCCTCCCAGCTTAGTGTCATCAGCAAACTTGCTGATAGTACACTCAATTCCCTCGTCTAAATCATTAATGAATATATTGAATAATATTGGCCCCAGTACTGACCCCTGAGGCACTCCACTAGATACTGGCCTCCAACTGGACTCCGCACCATTGACCACCACTCTCTGGCTTATCTCTTTAAGCCAGTTTGCAACCCACCTCACTACTCTATTGTCGAGACCACACCTCCTCAATTTAGCTGTGAGGATGCTGTGAGGGACTGTGTCAAAGGCTTTACTGAAGTCAAGGTAGACCACATCCACCGCTCTGCCATCATCCATCCACCTTGTTACATTCTCATAAAAGGCTATGAGGTTGGTCAAGCATGACTTACCCTTGGTAAAGCCATGCTGACTGCCCCTAATGACCCTCTTATCCCTGATGTGCCTTGAGATGGCACCAAGGATAAGCTGTTCCATTACTTTCCCAGGGACAGAGGTGAGGCTGACCGGTCTATAATTACCCGGGTCCTCCTTCTTGCCCTTTTTAAAGACTGGAGTGACATTTGCTTTCCTCCAATCCTCGGGCACCTCTCCCGTTTCCCAAGACTTGGCAAAAATGATGGAGAGCGGTCCAGCAATGACTTCAGCCAGCTCCCTCAGCACCCGCGGATGCATCCCATCTGGACCCATGGATTTATGGACGTCCAGACTACTTAATTGTTCCCTAACCCAGTCCTCATCGACTAAAGCAAACTCCTCCATTAACCTGGCTTCATCCGGGGTCTCAGGGGTACAGGGTTCCCCAGGACATCCTCCAGCGGAGTAGACAGAGACAAAGGCGGCATTCAGCAATTCTGCCTTCTCTGTGTCTTCTGCCACCAGGGCACCCACCTCATTCATCAGTGGGCCTACATTGCCTCTGGTATTAGTTTTATCTGCTATGTATTTGAAAAAGTTCTTCTTGCTGTCCTTGACCCCTCTCGCCAGCTGTAATTCTAAGGAGGCCTTGGCTACCCTAGCTGCCTTCCTGCATCCTCTAACAGCAGCCTTATATTCCTCCCAAGTGGCCAGTCCCTGCTTCCATGACCTGTAAACTCGCCTCTTCTGCTTGAGCATACCCAACAGATCCCTATTCAACCACGCAGGCCTTCTGGCTCCCTTCCTCGACTTCCTACGTGTAGGGATGCTCTGATCCTGAGCATGGAAGAAGCAATCTCTGAATGCAATCCAGCTCTCTTGGGCCCCTTTTCCTTCAAGCAGTCTTGCCCATGGGGTTTCCCTCAGCAGTTGCTTGAAAAGGCCGAAATTAGCCCTGCCAAAGTCCAGGGTTGCAATTCTACTTGCTATTCTGTTCCTGCCACACGAGATGCTGAACTCCACCATCTCGTGGTCACTGCAACCCAGGCAGCCCTCAACCTTTACTGCTTCAACCAGACCCTCTTTGTTAGTGAGGATGAGATCCAGCAGTGCACCTCTCCTGGTCGGCTCCTCCACCATCTGCATGAGGAAGTTATCATCAATGCACTGGAGGAACCTCCTGGACTGTGGCTGGCTGGCTGAATGGTCCTTCCAGCAAACATCAGGGAAGTTAAAATCACCCACAACAACCAGGGCCTGTGACTGTGAGGCCACTCTCAGCTGCGCATAGAAGGCCTCATCAACTTCCTCAGTCTGATCTGGTGGCCTGTAATAGACACCTACAACAGTATCACCCCTACCAGCCTGTCCCTTGATCCTGACCCATACACTCTCAACTCGTTCCTCATCTGCTCCTGGGCAGAATTTAGTACATTGCAGTTGCTCTCTCACATAGAGAGCAACTCCACCACCACGCCTGGCTGGCCTGTCTTTCCTGAAAAGGGCATAGCCATCCATGACCACATTCCAGTCATGTGAACTGTCCCACCACGTTTCTGTAATTGCCACCAGATCATAATCTCCCGACCGAACATAGGATTCTAACTCCTCCTGCTTATTCCCCATGCTGCGCGCATTGGTGTACAGGCATTTCAGGGAGCGAGCAGAGCACACCAATTTCTCCCTAGGGGCACAGGAGGCCACCCGGTCCTCATCTGTTTTAGAATGCTGCCCCTCTGGGGCAAGCCCAACTACAACCCCATCCCCACACCAGTGCTGAACCGAATGGGATGAGAACTCCAGGTGTCTGGGTCCCCACGCTCCTCCTCATGCAGCCCCGTGTGCAGCTGCCTTGTTCATGGAGAGCGTGCACCACGGGCTGGTGTGGGGACCTTGGAGTGCCCAGGCCCTTCTCCTCAGGGTCACTGAGAACTCGTCGTTTCATCTCGTCAAAAATCAGAGATTTCTGATGGGTGAATACCAGGTATTCATAAGGTCTGAACTCTCCCTGGACTGTAGCTCCATTTGCTCAACTACTGAAGTTTGCATACAGTTGGCTTATCCTGATGAAGGTGTCTCTGCCAACATGAGGCATTACAGGACACTACAAATATTGTCTCCTGGGGAAATAGTGGGGTCTTGTGTGTCTGATACTAATAATGCCAGAGGTTTGGAGTCAAAGGAATAGTTTCCCTTCATGGGGGAGAGCAGCAGCAATGTGTGGAGCTCTGCCTGGGGAGAAACAATGTCAGCTGAACACTGAGGAGTCAGCATGAGAGGGCAGAACAACGTGGGCAATGTTGTGGTCACTGGACATCAGCTACTGAGACACTGATCAGGAAGAGGAACTAGATGAGGCCTCTTTCAGACAAATTAAAGAAGCCTCATGTTTCCAGCCAGTGTCCTCGTGACAGACCTGAGATATCCCAATATCTGCAAGGAACCAGCCATCCAGGAGGGGTTGGAGCTCATTGACAACATCTTCCTGACACGGGTGACTGAGGAGTCAGTGAGGTGAGGTGCCCTGTGGGACTTCACACTTACAAACCACAAAGAGTTGGTCAGGATGGAACAGTCAGGGATGGGAAAGTGGAGCTGAGGCTCCTGGGAGATGATCACAAGGCCAAGAGCAGGATTTCAGGAGAGCAAGCTTTGGCCTGCTGAGGGACCTGCTTGGGTCCTATGGGATATGACCTTGGTGTCTGCAGTGCTTTTCTCTCACATTTCCTCCCTCCTCTCTCCCACCTGCTGTTGTGCAGCGTTTTTTACCCTTTCTCAAATACAATATCCCAGAGGTGCTGCCAGCATCACTGAGTGGCTCAGATTTGGCCATGTTTGGGTCCATCTTGGAGCCAGCTGAAATGGACACTGTCTGATGTTGATCAAACTCCTGTTGTTTTCTCAGAGAGGTGACAACTGTAGCACAGCCACACTCACCTCCAGTTCCAAGACTTGTCATATAAACCAGCACAGGGTGACAGTGCTTTGGGTGTTATAAAATGCTGGATTATGGAGAAGTAGTGGAAAATATCTTCTGTCAGCAACCTGAAGAAGTCACCAGTTGATGAGCAGTTTCCTATCGGGAACTGTAATTGACTGACATTCAGTGGCCTGGCAAAGTTGCAGGTGCCAACAGTCCAGAGGATCTTGGGCCAACTGCTTAACATGTCCGCTTGGTGGGCAACAAGGGTGATTCTCACCTGGATCTGGAACTGGAAAACAAAAAGAGCTGGTGAGGGATGTGAACATCAGTGTCCACCTTGGCTGTTGTGACCTGGAAGCAGTGGGTTCGCAGGCACCAGAGGGGAGGGAGGAAGGCCAGCAGCACAGCACAGGCTGGTGGGCTCCAGCGGAGAAGACTTTGACATACTGGGGGATGGCGGGCAACGTGGTGACATGGAAGTAGGTCTGGGTAGGATGAAGGAGCTCAGGAAATCTGATCAGCCTTACAGGACAGCCTGCTCCAAGCACAAAATGTTTTCTCCAAGTACCAT
The DNA here is from genome assembly GCF_037038585.1 of Patagioenas fasciata. Taxonomy (NCBI): domain Eukaryota; kingdom Metazoa; phylum Chordata; class Aves; order Columbiformes; family Columbidae; genus Patagioenas; species Patagioenas fasciata. Next base: position 2,636,205 of record NC_092530.1, read on the forward strand.
GTAAAGAAGTATTTGTCTTATGAGGCTGCTCGTCTGAACTGACATAGCTCCAGGGGAAAAAGGCAGCACACAGGAGTTGGAAGCAGGGGAAGCTGCAAAGGAGGAATTTAGAAATCTTGTCCACGGATGTGGGGATGATGCCAAAGCTGCCCTGACCTTGATACCTGCAGGGGAGTGTAAGGGCAGCAAGATGAACTGATTCATCTTCCTTACAGCAGAAGAATAGACAAGGGTAACATGGGCCTGCTGCTGAATTCATAAGAGTAGAATCAGACAGGACTGAGGTTCTTCATGGCTTCTTTGCCTCCATCTTCACCAGCAAGGTCTCCTGGGACTTTGTTCCTGAAGGCAGGAGTCTGGAGAACACCCAGCGGTGGATGGGGCTCAAGTCAGGGGTGACCTGAGCAAACTCAGACACCATTACAGAACAGGAGATGGGTCATTTGACCAGCTCCCTGAACACAAGTGTCACTGTGCACAACACCTGAGATTCCCAGGAACACCCACCTCTTGGCCCAGAGGAGTGTGATTCCTCTTGAGGTGTCCTGGCCTGTCTCCTCACTCACATGGTGATTTAGGCACCCACTTTTCTGACATATTCTCTCTTTTTCAGGAGATGCACCACATCAATATGAACTGGAGGCTGCTGATACCACCTGTTCTGGAAAGGGAGGGAAGGGCGAGCAGGGAAGGAAATAGAAGAAATTTGGCTTCGTTGCTCTTTATTATGGAAATGCTTTTTGTTTGAGTATTCCTGAAACCTCCCTAATCATCTACACCAGACTTGAAGCCTTTAGGAAAATGATGCACAGAGCCTTGGCTTGTAAGAGCATTTTCGATGTTAATGAGCCCTCTGCTGCCATGATCCTGAACTGCAGCTACTGAAACAATGAACAAACCTCTGATGAAGTGAAAGGCAAAAGCAAACCCCAAGTTTCTGAGGGTGTGTGGGACACCATCAAGGGCCATCACTGACACAGCTGTGAAGGAAACAACCAGTGCAGGTCCCTGTCCCTGGAGGCTGGTGAAGGAAAGACTTGGAGACACTGGTTACAGGTGGTGAGGGCCATGTGGAGGTGGCTCTGATGCCATGTCAGCCCTTGATGCTTGTTCATCACCAGAATGGTTGAGCCCTGATCCCTGGGACCTGGTAGACTTTTCTCCAATGTTTTCAAGGCTTTTCCTGTGGTCAGTGTGAGTATTTTGTTTTTCGGGGGTGGGTTTTATGTCAAGTTCTGTTGCTTTAACTGCAAGGGTCTGGTTTTCTGTGGAGTTGGAAATGTCTGTGAGTTCCTCACAGCTCATCCAGCTTCTTTCATTCACCTGGCAATGGTCACCAATCACCTCAGTGTCCCAGTCCCAAATTTGCTTGTGAGGCGCAGAATGACCTTACAACCCTTGAGGTTATAAAGAGGGTATGCATTTATTTACGACGCTGGACTCACGGGGAATCATTTCACCTAATGCGTGAGTAAAATTACAGTAGCTGTGAACTTGGTTAAATGGAACACCTATACATATTCATAACCTGTCCCCAAGAGGGCGGTTCTTATTACAATGAGTTCAGGAGACCATTTCCAGAGTCTCCACCTCCGACTCCTCCTGGTTGCAACTGCGCAGTGATCGTGAACCCGGGTCCTCTTTCTCTGTACACGGTCACCTTTGGTCCAGTGTGATGAGTTGGTTGGGTCTCAGACTGCTGAGTCGGTTAAAACTGGCGTATCTCCTGTCCTGTGCCCAAAACTCTGTAATCTGGTTCACCCAAGGATGCATGAAGGATTATTATTTTTGCAAGGTGTCAGTGAAATCCTGTTTTTCATACAATAAGTTACACAGAGTTAAGCAAGGCAGGGCAAGAGTGATGTGGGTTAAAGTGTCAGCTCTCTAAGTGTCTTTAGTGATGTGGGGTAGGGTTAGTTCCTTAAGTGTCAAGTGTTAGTTTTTAAGTGTTAATTAGTTAATTGTCAATTCCCTGCATCACTACAAGGACGTCATGAAGCTGTTCATGAAGAAATCAGGAAGGCTAAAGCCCAACTGGAGCTGAATCTGAGCAGTGCCATCAAAAGGAAATAAACAAACTATAAATACTTCAGCAAAAAAAAAAAAAAAAGGATGCACAAGGAAATATATTGACAAAAGAACAGGGAAAGGTTGAGGTACTAGAAGCCTCCTTTGACTCAGTCTTTAATAGTCAGAACAGTTGTGCTCCAGGTATCCAGCCCCCTGAGACAGAAGACAGGGATGAGGAGCAGAATGAAGTCCAAACAATCCAAGTGGAAACGGTTGGTGACCTGCTACACCACTTGGACACCCACAGGTCTATGTGGCCAGATACACCCACGGGTGCTGAGGGAGCAGGCAGAGGTGATCCCTGAGCCTCTTTCCATTATCTCCCAGCAATCATGGCTAAGTGGGGTGGTCCCAGTTGACTGAAAGTTGGTGAATGTGACACCCATCTACAAGACGGGATATAAGAATGATCTAGGGAACTACAGTCCTGTCAACCTGACCTCAGTCCCAGGGAATAGTATGGATCATATCATCCTGAGTGCCATTATGTGGCAGACACAGGACAACCAGGTGATCAGTCCTAGGCAGCATGGGTTTAAGAAAGGCAGGTCCTGCTTGACAAACCTGATCTCCTCCATGACAAGGCACCCTGTATAGGGGATGAGGGAAGCTTTAGTAAGACTTTGACACTGTTTCCCGCAGCATCTCCTGGAGAAGCTGCAGCTCATGGCCTGGATGGTGTATCTGCGATGGATAAAGAACTGGCTGGAGGGTCGGGCCCAAGGAGTTGTGGTGAACGGAGCCAAATCCAGTTGGTGGCCAGTCATGAGTGGTGTCCCCAGGGCTCAGTATTGGTGCCAGTTCTGTTTAATTTCTTTATCAAGGATTTAGACAAGGGGATCACGTGCACCCTCAATAAGTTTGCAGATGACACCAAGTCTGTTGGGAGTGTTGACCTGCTAGAGGGTAGGAAGTCTCTACAGAGAGATCTGGATCAGGTGGATCGATGGGCTGAGGCCAATTGTATGAGGTACAACACGGCCAAATGCTGGGTCCTGCACTTGGGTCACAACAACCCCAGGCAGCGCTACAGGCTGAGGGAAGAACGGCTAGAAATTTGCCAGGACGGAAAGGACCTGGGGTTGTTGTTGACAGTGGCTGAACCTAAGCCAGCATGTGCCCAGGTGGCCAAATAGGGCCAGCAGTGTCCTGGTTTGATCAGCAGCAGTGTGGCCAGCAGGACTAGGGCAGTGATTGTTCTCATGTACTGAGGACTGCTGAGTCTGCACCTCGAGTCCTGGGGTCAGCTTTGAGCCCCTTATGACAAAAAAGACCTTGAGGTTCTGGAGCAAGTTCAGAGAAGGGAACGGAGTTGGTGAGGGGCTGAAGAGCAAGTGTGATGAGGAGCAGTTGAGGGAACAGGAGATGTTCAACCTGGAGAACTGGAGGCTGAGGGGAGACCTTATGAGTGTCCACAACTACCTGAAAAGAGGTTGGAACATGGAGGATGTTGATCTCTTCTCCCAAGTACCAAGGGATAGGACAAGACGGAATGGCCTTAAGTTGTGCCAGGGGAGGTTTAGATTGGACATAAGGAAATGCTTCTTCATGGAAAAGGTTGTGAAGCAGTGACCAGGGTTCCCAGGGAAGTGGTTGAGTCATCATTCCTGGGGGTGTCTAAAAGATGTATAGAGAAGGTTCTCTGGGAAATGGTTTAGTGCTAGAGTTAGGTTATGGTTGGACTCCATAGTCTCCTCAAATCAAATGATTTTCTGGTTCTAGGATCCTGTGATTCTATGCTTGAAGGGTTGTTTCCCAGATGGTGGAGCTTTCCTTGGAGATAGGAATCATACAAGCATAGAGAGTGTTGGAAGGGAGCTTCAAAGGTCATCTAGTCCGACTCCCCTGCCATGGGCAGGGACATCTTCAAGCAGATCAGGCTGCTCAGAGTCCCATCCAGCCTGGCCTGGGAATTCTTCAGGGATGGGGCATCCACCACCTCTCTGGGCAACCAGTGGTTGTGTTTCATCACCCGCATTGTGAAAAATGTCTTCCACATGTCTGGCCTCAGTCTCCCCTCTTCTAGTTCAAAACCATCACCCCTTGTCCTATCACAACAAGCCCTGCTAAAAAGTCTGTCCCCATCATTCTTATCGACATGTTTTAAGTACAGAAACATGGCAATAAGGTCTCCCAGGAGCCTTCTCTTTTCCAGGCTTAACAACCCCAACTCTCCCAGCCTGTCCTGCCAGCAGAGCTGTTCCATCCCTCTGATCATCTTGGTGACCCTGCTCTGGACCCTCTCCAACAGGTCCACATCTTTCCTGTACTGAGGGCTCCAGAGCTGGATGCAGGACTCCAGGTGGGGTTTCACCAGAGTGGAGCAGAATCCCCTCCCTTGACCTGCTGGTCATGCTCCTTTGGATGCTGCCCAAGATACGTTTGACCTTCTGGGCTGCAAGCACACATTGACGGCTCCAGTCCAGTCTTTCACCCACCAATTTCCCCAAATCTTTCTTGTCAAGGCTGCTCTCCATCCCTTCATCCCCAGCCTGTGCTGATACCCAGGGCTGCCCCAGGAGATGCAGGACCTTGCGTTTGGTCTTGCTGAAGCTCAGGAGACTCACATGAACCCACTTCTCCAGCTTATGCAGGTCCCTCTGAATGCCCTACTGTCCCTCAGGTGTATCAGCAACGCCACTCTGTTTGGTGTCATCTGCAAACTTGCTCAGGATGCACTTGATCCCACTATGCCACTGATGAAGATAATAAATGGTACTGATCCCAGTATGGACCCCTGAAGGACACCACTTGTCACCAGTGTCCATCCAGACATTGTGCCATTGACCACCACTTTCTGGGTGTGACCACTGAGACAGTTCCTCATCCACAAAACAGTCCAGTCATCAAATCCATATCTCTCCAATGTAGAGAGAAGGATGTTGTGAGGGACTATTTCAAAGGCTTTACAGAAGTCCAGATAGATGACATCCATAGCCCGCCCTTTGTCCACTGATGTAGTTGCTCCATTGTAGAAGACCACTAGGTTAGTCAGGCAGGACTTGTCCTTGGTGAAGCCAAGCTGGCTATCTCAAATCACCTCCCTGTCCTCCCTGTGCCTTAACACAGCTTCTAGGAGAATCTGTGCCATGATCTTCCCAGGTACAGGTAAGAGGCTGACAGGTCAGTAGCTTTCATGGTCCTAATTTCTACAGCAGAGAAACACTGCCACACAGCACAGCTTGGAACATGGAGGCTGGACATGAGGAGGGAGAAATGTCCCCCAAAGGGCAGTGCTGTGGCACAAGAAATCATCCAGAAGGAGTATGAGTTCAGTCCATGTTCTTGTGTTTCCAGGAACAGAGCATGAGAGTGGAGACACACCAGTCAATGTATGGAAATACCAGGGTGAAAGCAAGGGGAGGAAGCGAGATGGGTGTCTACAGCCTGCAGGGAAACAGAAACAGCTGTGGGACAGTGTAGGACAACCTGTGGTGGAGATGGAAAAGGGCACTGGCAAGGCTGGATGTCACCAAGAGAACCCAAGTCTTTGTCCCCTTGGCTATGGCCATTGCCTCTGCCACCAAGGCCTGTGAGGAGACATGTTGTCCTGAGGCACTGGGGCACCTCATGGCCTCCTTGCACACCCCCAGGAAGGCTGGGAACTGTCACACCATTGTCCTTCACTCAGCATCACACAGCCCACATCCCCCTGGCCCAGGAAGAGCCCTGAGCAATGTGTGAGGGACAGGATCTGCCTTCCCAGGGGCTGGGGGTCAGGCCTTGGCCTCTCTGCTTCACCCAACAAAACCAGGCTTTTCTCAGCACCTCAGCTGCCTGCACATTTCCCTTTGTTTATCTGCCACCATGGCCTCCAATTCTCTGCTCTAACGAGTCCCTGGGGAGGCTCTGCTGGTACTTGCCCTCAGTGGAACTCATTAATACTTCAAGGTACTTAGTACTTTTTCTTCTGGCTTTGAGTTCTGGAAAGGTTTGTGCAATCTCCTCTCAGCACCTGAGTAATGTTCAAGGACTCAGCACCAAATGCACCATGGGCCTCATTACACTGAAGAAAGCTCTAACAAGCCATGTCTCTTCTTGTAATTTACTTCTAGTCTTGTACTGCCAATTAGGGAAGTGTCCTAGTGTAGTTCTGGAGAAAGATTTCAAAAATCTTGTAATAAAATGCCTTTTTTTGATTAAAGGATATAGTTTATTATTATTTTTTAGTGTGGAGAAGAGGTGATTGCAGCATCATCTCATTGATGCTGATGTAGCATCTCTCCTATGTTCTAGAGTCTTCTCCTGCAGCCTTACCTGGAGCACTGTTTGCAGGGCTGGGTGTCACAGTATTAAAAAGATACTAAGCTGCTAGAGAGTGTTCAGAAGGGGCTATGAAGTTAATGAAGGGTTTGGAGGAGAAGTTGTATGAGGAGCAGCTGAAGTCACTTTTTTTGTTCAGCTTGGAGGAGACTGAGAGGAGACCGCATCACGCTCTACAGCTTCATCACAAGGGGAGGAAGAAGGGCAGACATTGAACTCTTGTCTTTAGTGACCAATGAGAGAACCCAAGGGAATGGCAGAAGGTGTGCCAGGGGAGGGTCAGGTTGGACATGAGGAAAAGGTTCTCCACCCAGAGGTGCTGGACACTGAACAGGCTCCCGAGGGAGGTGTGACGGCCCCAACCTGACAGTGTTCAAGAAGATACTGGACAACGTCCTCAGACACACAGTGTGACCTGTGGGATGTCCTGTGCAGTGACAGGAGTTGGACTCGATGAGGATGGTCAGCAGAGTTGCTACTTTGGCCTTCTGAAAGGCAGACTTTGATCTGTTCAGAAGGCTGGTTGGCAGAGTCCCTTGGGAGGCAGTCCAGAAAGACAACGCAGTCCAGGAAGGCTGTTCTCTCTTCAGGAAGGTGATCTCAGAGGTGCAGGAGCAACTGTGCCCTTGTGCCAGAAGGCGAGCTCTCAGGGATGAAGTTCCGGTCTGGCTGAACAAAGCTGTGGTTGGAACTTGGGAATAAAAGGAGAATGTATAACCTTTGGAATAAGTGGCAGGAGACTCAAGGGGACTACAGGGATGCTTTAGCTGGGCCCAAAGAGTTGTGTTGAATGAAGTTAAATCCAGTTGGTGACCGATTATGAGTGGTGTCCTCAGGGCTCAGTATTGGGGTCAGTTGCGTTTAATCTCTTTATCAATGGTCTGGATGACAGGATCGAGTGCACTCTCAGTAAGTTTGCAAATGACACAAAATTGGGTGGGAGTGTTGATCTGCTGGACGGTAGGAAGGCTCTGCAGAGGGATCCGACTGGCTGGAGGGTTGGGCTGAGGTCACTTGTATGAGGTTCAACAAGGCCAAGTGCCGCATCCTGCACCTGCGTCAGAACAAGGCAACGCTACAGTCTCAGGGAGAGTGGTTGGAAAGCTGCCTGGAAGTGAGGGACCTTGGGTGTTGATTGACAGCAGCTGAACATTAGCCAGTGTGTGCTCAGGTGGCCACCAGCCTCCTGGCTTCTTTCAGGAATAGTGTTGCCAGCAGGACTGGAGAAGTGATCATTCCCTTGCACTTGGCACTGGTGAGGTCGCACCTTAAATGACAAGGAAGACATCGACGTGCAGGAGAGAGATCAGAGAAGGATGACAAAGCTGGTGAAGGGGCTGGAGCACAAGTGTGATGGGGAGCAGTTGAGAGACCTTGGCGGATTGAGTCTGGAGAAAAGAAGGCTGAGGAGAGACCTTATCACTCTCTACAGCTATCTGAAAGGAGGTTGGAGCATGGAGGGTGTTGGTCTCTTCTGCCAAGTACCAAGTGACAGGACAAGAGGAAATGGCCTCAGGTTGTGCCAGGGGAGGTTCAGATTGGATAGTGGGAAACATTTCTTCACCCAGAGGTTTTGAAGCAATGGAACAGACTGCTCAGTGAGGTGGTGGAGTCACCATCACTGAACGTGTCTAAAAGACATCTACCTAGATAAGGTTCTTAGGGACATGGTTTAATGCCAGATTTAGGTTATGGTTGGACTCAATGATCTTGAGGATCTCTTCCAACCACAATTATTCTATGATTCTATGATAAGTAATTTTTGATATTTTCTTTCTCAGAGGACCATGCAACCTCCCTGAGAGCCAGGACTTTTCTGAGGTGTTGGAGAGATGTCTCACGGTCACACCAGCCAGTTCCACCAGCACCTCTCTGTCCCTTTCACGCACCAAAAGTTTTCTCTATATTTCAACCTTCCAGGCGAGTTTCTGGGACACAGCAAATGCTGTCCAGGTCCTCTGGGCCTGTTCAGAATAGAGCAGGAGGCCAACATGTTGATGGGCTCTCTGTGCACCTCAAAGCTTTCCTGACCATTTTTCTCAATGCCTCACTTGTACCCAACCTTTCTGGTCCTTAAGCTGTGTATGAGGGGATTGAGCAGGGATGTGGGGATGGTGTAGAAAAAAACCTGTGTCAAACTGTCTCAAGAGGGCTGTTCTGGGCATCCCGCAGTCAAGGATGAGGGTGCTGTAGAAAACAGTGGCACTAGTGAGGTGAGAGGAACTGGTGGAGAAGGCCTTCTGTCTGTCTACACTGGGATAGAGAGCAGTGATGCATTCATGCGATGCCCATGTGAACAGGGAGGGGACAAATGGCTCTAAAATACAAACGGTACACGCGAGAGTTGCAGGAAATAATCCTATCACGTCTGTGAGCAGAGATGGTGCCGCTGTCAGTCACAAAACTGGGCAGTAGCTGGGTCCGGGTGGTGGAGCTGTATCGCGTCTCCAGGGAGGTCACACTGACCTCGGTTAAGGAAGCACATCCCAGTGCTCCATTCAGGTGGTTTCTTGGGGAAGTCACTTTCAACATGAAGTGACCTTGATACACCACCCCACAGGCCTCCATGGCCCCCACACGAATAGCTGATGGCATTTGTGCTCATTTGGGTTCATTTCTCCCCACACAGGATGTGGATGCTCACATGTCCCCTCAGTGCACACCTGGACTTCTGACCTAGATATCTGGTGTCCTTCCATGGAGGGAAGAACAAGTTCTCTGAGCTGTGGTGAGAGGACAGTGATCAAAATGGTGGCTGCAAGAGGCAACAGCCCCAGGCTGGCACCTGGCAGCATGACAGACTGTTTCCAGGTCTCTCTTGCACACACACTGTGTCCTGCTCTTCTCCTGGGACATCCCATCTCCCACAGAGCCTTTGCCCAAGGAGAGCACACCTGCACTGGCCTGGCTGCCATTCCTGCCCCCTGTCCCCACGCTCCCCACAGCTCCGAGTTGGGGTTTTGCTCTGTAGATCAAGTGGGCGGTGGTGCCCAGGCTGTGGTGAGTCTGCGGGGCCATACTGGTCAGGCGGGGAGGCAGCCCCCGCTGATGGTGGTCACTGCCACTAACAACCTCCCACACAAACTCTTGGGTGGCCATGGAGGGTGCTCAGAGGGACCCTGCCTTATTCACCATCTGTGTGGGTGCTGGCCACCAACAAGCAACACCTGAACAACCAGCCTGAAGTCCCTCAAAAGCCACACTGGGACCCTGATCCCAACACACTGAGTCCACAGAGAAACAAGCAAAGCAACGAGCATCTTCAGAGTCTATTCGTTAGGCATGTTCTTTGAAACAGCTCTGGAAGAAGATCTAAACCTTCAGGCACTGTACTAAGGAGATGCCCTTGCTGATGGACATGCTGTTCTGAGGCCAGCTCTGTCACAGCAGTGCCCATTGCCTGTCCTGGTCACAGCACTGACACACAGCAGGACGGTGACCAAGCCTTGGGAGCGCTCAGGCCTTGCACCAACACAAGGGCTGAGAAGGAGAGTGTGGGAGTGGAAAGAGAAGGATTCTGGAAAGAACAAGGCTGGTGCTTCCTGGCAGAGCTGCTCTGCTGGGACTGTTTGCTCCATCTTTCCACACAGAGGAAAGACCTCAGACAAACATTTCAACGCAGGGACATTTATTTTGATTAAATACACAGAGAGCAAGACTTCTCATTTACAAGGTCTATGACTTGAACTATAACTGTGGACAGAGAATTAGAAGTGGGATGATTAAGGACATCTCTTTGTGGGCAATATTATCACAGTTTAAAAAGCAAACCAATCTATCCTTGTTCAAACTCCAAACAATCATCTACAACTACAAACTATAAAAAAGACAGGTTGGATCTGTCATGGTTTTGTCATAAGTGATATGCAGAAGATGGAATGTTTAATGCCTTTGAATAGAATCCAGTGATCAGTTTCTTCAGGGCATCCTTGAGCTCCCGGTTCCTCATGCTGTAGATGAGGGGGTTCAATGCTGGAGGCACCACCGAGTACAGAACAGACACCACCAGATCCAGGGATGGGGAGGAGATGGAGGGGGGCTTCAGGTAGGCAAACATGGCAGTGCTGACAAACAGAGAGACCACAGCCAGGTGAGGGAGGCAGGTGGAAAAGGCTTTGTGCCGTCCCTGCTCAGAGGGGATCCTCAGCACGGCCCTGAAGATCTGCGCATAGGACACCACGATGAACACAAAACACCATAGGTCCAAAAAGACACTGACCACTAGAAGCCCAAGTTCTCTGAGGTAGGTGTGTGAGCAGGAGAGCTTGAGGATGTGGGGGATTTCACAGAAGAACTGGTCCAGGGCATTGCCCTTGCACAGTGGCAGTGAAAATGTATTGGCCGTGTGCAGCAGAGCATAGAGAAACCCAGTGGCCCAGGCAGCTGCTGCCATGTGGACACAAGCTCTGCTGCCCAGGAGGGTCCCGTAGTGCAGGGGTTTGCAGATGGCAACGTAGCGGTCGTAGGACATGATGGTGAGAAGATAAAACTCTGCTGAAGCTAAAAAGACAAACAGAAAGAGTTGTGCAGCACACCCTGCATAGGAAATGACCCTGGTATCCCACAGAGAGTTGGCCATGGACTTGGGGACAGTGATGGAGAGGGAGCCCAGGTCGAGCAGGGCGAGGTTGAGCAGGAAAAAGTACATGGGGGTGTGGAGGTGCTGGTCCCAGGCTATGGTGGTGATGATGAGGCCGTTGCCCAGGAGGGCAGCCAGGTAGATGCCCAGGAAGAGCCAGAAGTGCAAGAGCTGCAGGTCCCGTGTGTCTGTGAACGCCAGGAGGAGGAACTGGGTGACAGAGCTGCTGTTGGACATTTGCTGCCTGTAGGCATGAGGACCTGTGCAAGGAGGAAAAGACAGTGACGGTTTTGATGAGACTTCTCTGGGAAAAAGCCAAAGCCATTTCTCACAGACCCTCCCACAAAGAGACCCATTTTTTTCTTTTTCCAGGAGAACGTCCTGGCTGGAGGCCTCGTGTGTGCTTGGTGAGTGTGCAATGAAGAGCAGGGTCTCTGCCCAGGGGCTCTTGAGCAGTCAGCCTGATCCTGTGTGATTGGGTGGGGCAGGGGCCAGTCCTGGGGTTCGGCTTTGTCAGCTGGAACCGCTCCTGGTGCAGAAGGGACTGTCAGCATCTGTACCCCCAGGCCTGAGAAACTGAGTTGGAGAGGTCTGGTGTTTCTACATCTGCTTCTGCCCTCCCACCCTGGGGAGTGTTGTTGGGTGTCAGAAGCCCTCAGCATTTCTCCTGCACTCAGGGAGAACAGAGTGAGTCCTGTGAGACCAGAGGATGCCTGTGGGTCAGTGCAGAGTGAGGGCAGCTGCTCTGTCCCTCTGTCCTGCTCCAGCTGCCCTGGGCTGGCACTTTTCTGAGACAGAGGCTGATCACACTCCCATGTTACCCTGAAAAGCCACCAGGCACTGCTGAGAGCAGGGGCATCCACCACAGAGAACAACATGTCCAACCTTTCCCAAGGTCTCAGCACCCCACGTTTAGCCCAAGACACACATGGATCAGTCCCCAGACCCACAGACTGCATTGCCCACACCCCACAGGTCAGAGCAAAGCTGGGACACGTGTTCCCATGGACACACCTGCAGGAAAGGACCCACAAGATCAGGCTGTGACTCTGCAGCTGAAACTGCCATCCCCAGAGAGCCTGAGAGCAAGAACAAGATCCCAACAGCAGTGACCCAGAGCAGGGGAGCAAGAAGGACAATGCGGTGAGGGTGGGTGTGAGAGAGGCCAGGGCAGAGGCAGCCGGGCACTCAGACAGCGTCACCCTTCCCCAGCTGTGCAGCCACCTCCCAGACACCAACATTGCCGGGCAGCTGCTCTCAGCCCCTGTGCTCTGCAGAGGAACTGGAGCTCTGGCTGCACAGGAGCTGCTTCATGCCTTGGAGCCCCCGGCCCTGAGGGCAGAGGCTTTGCTGGGTGGGAGAGGAGGCCAGGGGGCTGCTCACAGGAGGGATCTGCACTGCAGGGGATCACAGGGACTTTTCTCTGTTCTCCCTCCCATAACAATTCCGGGTTTAGTTTCCTCTCATTTCTGATCATTTCCCTGCTGCCTGGAAGACCCCCCCTGGGAGGTGTTTCCCTGTCCATGTCTCTTCCCTGCCAGTGCTCACAGACCCCATCCGACCCTCTGTGCCCTCCCCCTGGCCCTACAGATCCTGCCTGTTCACAGGGCACTGCCTGGGGGCATCTTCCTGTTTGCAGGCTGGAAAACAGGACAGGTCAGACTAGGCTGAGGGGTCCAGCAAAGGTGATGCAGGTGCTGTGCACAGGCAGAGGGGTGGTGAAGGGATGTTATGAGCCTTCTGGCAGATGTACTGATCACTCAGAGCTGCAGTTCAGGAGTCTCAGTGACTTGTTTAATCATGAGAACTCATTTTCATTTTATCCTTTCCTGTACCTCCCACCCCTTGGGAGAGGAAACTGAAAAGACAGGCTCAGGAAAGCTCCTTGTCTGTCTGCTAATCCTTGCATTGATCTTCTCCTTGAGGCATCCACTTGCAAGCATCCTGGGGGTGATCTGGAGCTGTGAGCAGTGCTGACCCACACAGCACCCTCTCCACAGCAGAAGCAGCTTTCCTGCCCAATAGTGTTTGCTCCTTAATGCGACACGTATTCCCAGCTTGTTGTTGGGCTCTCCCCAGGCAGGCTGAGCGCTGACCCTGGCAGGCGGCAGAGTCCCTGCCCCGGCACAGCCCTGGGGTGCAGGGACCCTGCTCTGCAGGACAGCCCTGGGCACCCCTGCCTGCACATTTAGAATTACACCCCACAACCATCCTTGGGAGAACGCAGCTTTCACGTCTTGTCACTCTGACAGTGCAGAAGGCAACCCCTGCTCTGCAGCACATCCTCTCCTCTGCATCAGAGAATCTCTGAGAGTTGTACTTACATCTCTCGCAGGCTCTGCAATGTCACAGCTTTCTGAGATCCTACCAAGATTTGCAGATGCAATGCCCTGCAGCCACAGGCTTCATATCTGTGAACATTTCATTTCCAGTGATCTCTCAGCATCCTCCCACCCCAGCCTGTGTTTCCCTCTCTCTGCCTGGCTCCTGTGCCCTCGGTGCTGCAGGCAGAGCCCTCAGCCCTGCTGCGTGTGCAGAGGAGCTGCTCCTGGGCAGAGCTGTCTCTCTGCAGCGCTGCCGCTTGCCAGGAGCTCCCTCTGTCCCAGGAGCCCAGCCCAGCTCAGCAGCACAGGAGCAGCCCATGATGTCCCTTTCTCTGTCCCCTCTGGGCTCCCTCCACATGCCTCTGGGGCTCCAGGGGCACAACTTCAAAGTTGAAGTAATCAGTGATGTTGATTCTCTCTCAACAGACACTTCTTTCCAGCACTGTATATTTAGTTTAAAAAAATAAAGCACTATGAGAATCATATTTTCTTGTCCCATCATTAGGCAGGACACCAGGAATCTTACAGCAAAGTATCTAATTCCTCAAAGCTAGAGTAGGAATATCTTCAGTTGAATGAGTTAAGGCATTGTATTCTGGTTTTATATCCTAGGTCTAGAGAGACATTCATCAATCTTTGTCCATCTCATGTCTGTTCTCTGAGGCAAAGCCTTTGCACACATGGGCTCTTGGACACTTGGTACCAGGTTTCCTGTGGCAGGTCAGGGCTGGGCTGGTGCCACAGCTGGGGTGGTCCAGCCCAGATGTGAGGCAATGGCCTCAGCCAGGGACCTGACTGGGGAGCTGGAGCTGTCAGTGCTGCAGACAGAGCTGTGACACGGGTGGAATGAACTGCCAGGCAGGGTGGCAGAAGTGAGTTCATCTGGTCTGCAAGGACAGCAGCCTCCAAGCACAGGACAGCCCAGATCAGAACTCAGTCTGGACCTCTAAGGCAATTCAAGGGCCCATAATGAGCTGTTACTACTGCAGGAACAGTTAAAGGAGAAACAAAGACACTGTGTGGCGACTGATGAATATAAGAAGAGTAAGAGGGAAGAATCCCTGTGTCCTCTTGTTCTTCCGCTTCACCAGCAAGGTCTACCAGGCCTCTGTGACTGGAGGCAGAACAACCAGCAGAAGATGTGGATCAAGTCAGGGTCACTGTAACTAACACAATCCTTTCCAGTCTATGGGACAGCAGGGGCAGCATCCCAGGAGCTGAGACAGCAGGACGATGTCACAGTGAGGCCACTCTCCACCATCTTGGAAAGCTCATGGAGACTGGGGGGACTCCCTGACCACTGGCAGCTCTCACACAGTGTGTGCACTTTTCAAAATGGCCAATGGGTGAGCAGGGGAACTAAGGGCTGTGCCCCAGAACATGTCCGCTGGGACCCCATTTCTGGGTGTCTGGAAGAGAAGGTGGCGGGGTTTACCCAGTGTAGGTTGTGCCTGTCCATTCTCTTTGCTTCCTGTAGGAAAGGACAGGGTTGTGGACGTAGAGAGAACATTGATGGTCTGTTACCTGGAAATCAGCAAGGCATTCAGCATAATCCCCCACAATATTCTTGTGCCCAAGGCAGTATATTATGGTCTGTGTGTGTAACAAGACAGGAAAAAGCAATCTGGATGTTTGGGCTTGAAAAGTTGCTATAGACAGTGAGAAACTTTCCATTCCTGAGGGCAGTCAAGCACTGGAAGCTGTGTCCCAGGTGTGTGCATCCACTCTACCCCAGAAAGTGACCAAGATGTGTCTGGATCAAGCCCTGAGTAATCTGGTCTGACCCTGCTTTGAGCAGGAGGTTGGTCAAGAAACCTGCTGAGGTCCCTTCCAGCCTGAATGTCAATGTCCTTTCATTCTCTTCATGTTTTCGATTTAGAGACAGCTTTCAGGTTCTCTCTGACCACAGGAATAATTCAGAGAAGGTCCAGGGCTGCTTTACAGGTGCCCCCAAACATCCCTGACCAAAACTTGTTCATCCCCTTTCATTTACCCACACCCAGGTTCTTCTTTTTTGCTGTCCTCATGCCCACCTTGTTCATCCTTTCAGAGCAGGTTGTTTAAGAGGTGTCAGCATCCACGTACAGAGTCTGCACATCAGCCAGGCATCAAAGCCACCATTACAGAAATGTTGAAAAGGCACTTAACCAGCTCCTTGAACCCAGGAATACGAATGCCATGTCTGCTGAGATGCCAGCAAACACCCAAACTGTAAGTGAAGGATATGTGACGATTTTTTGGGTATCCTGGCTTGTCTGCTGACCCGTGTGGTGCTTCAGGCTGTGAAGAGAATCAAAACCAGCCATTTGACTGGGGTAGTTCCATTTTACATGTGTCACACAGGGCAGATGAAGGGAACTCAGAACTCCAGACTCTGCTGCACAGCTGGGACTGCAGAGACAGGAAATGCAGGTGACAGTGTGTGTCAGTGCACACCACATAAAGATTCTGGCTTCCTTTGTACTTTTGTACCAAAGCTCAGCCTGCTCAGACTTTGAAAGGATTGCTTCAAACCCCTGTGACCCAAATCTCTACAACTGTCTCTCCTCAACAGCCTTTTACCCCAGGAAGGGGAAAACTGCCAATGCAGACACTAAACCAGTGCCCAACCTGCCTGGAGAGCCAGGACAGTTGTACCACACAACAGCAGCCTCTGAGGGAAGCTGAAGGTGATGGAACTGAAATGGTTTCAACCCAAATCATAGAATCATAGATTCATGTAGGCTGGAAAAGACCCTTAAGAACATGGAGTCCAACTGTAAATCAAACACTGGAAACTCCACCACTAAACTATATCTGTAAGCGCCACATCTCCATGTGTTTTAAACACTTCCAGCAATGGATGCTCCAGTCCTGAGCTGGCAGGACACCATTGGCTGCAGTTGGCCATAAGATACTGGTCATGACTGTGAGTTCAGCCCTCGCTGGCAGAATGTCTCACACCCTCACTGAGGAGGGCAGGGGGCTGGGAGATGGGAGCACATTTCAGTTTCCAGATGCCAGGACAGAGCCCAAACCATCCTGCCCTTGAACTCTGGCGTCCCATTTCCTGAGATGCAAAGCTGGTGGGCCTTGTGTGGATAATCATGTTAAAAAGCATGAATAATCCTTCAAGTGTTTGTGGAATTTGTCTCGGAATGTGTAGTTATATTTAAATATCTGTAAAATAGTACCCCGCGTCTCTGGCAGCCCCTCTGACAATGACAATTAGATAGGTACTGGCACTATAAGGCTTCAAACCTCATCCACAAGCACACATCTAAGGGGTTCAGATGAAGGGTGGTCTGGCAAACGTCACCATTTGTGTCCCCAGGTGCATGGACACTGCTCATGTGCCTCTGCAGAGAGTGGCAGGAGCTGGATCCCCTTCTCGGGACAGACTCCTTCCAGGAGAGACACAGACACAGGGATAACTCATCAGGGCTTTACGGCATTTCACTCGGCATCAGTTTTGACACATTGGGTGCTGTCCTGTGACTGCTCTTTCTGCACAAATGATCATAAAAAGACAGCCATTTAGTAAGACACGGTCATAAAGGGGCTGTTATGGACAAGAAAGTTCACCATGAACTCTGGAGAGAGCGAGGAAGTTTATAACAAGCACCAGGAAGAACCAAGAAGCTCGAGACCTCTTCTGAAGAGCGGGAGGCCCTGAACAGCTGTGATTGGCCATGTGTAGGTGTGGGAGAGGGTCAGGGCATGTCAGGGAGAAGCAATGAGATGGCTGATGGCTTCAGTGAACCCTTCCAGCCATGTCTGACCCCAGAAAGGGAAAGTATTTGATGTCTGCAGGTGGAGGAGGAACAGGAGGAAGATTTTCCTGGGAATATGGAAGGAAGAAAGGCCTCTCTTGGGCTACTCATGTATGGCAGTGACATTTCCATCCTGTGGGCATGGCTGTGCCTGGGAGATGGGGAATGGCTGCTGCTGGGGTGTTTGTGCTCAGTCATGGCCCATGAGCTGACCCTGCTCTGCTCCTCTCTTACACTGCCCACACTTGGATGGTCCTCAGGAATCATCCATGAGCCTGGTGGATGAATGAACCTCCTGGAGTGATGGGGTGTGGATCCGAATAGAGGATTCAAGCAAGTGTGCGACTGGGACACTGAGGTGATTGGTGACCATTACCAGGTGTATGAAAGAAGCTGGATGAGTTGTGAGGAGCTCACGGGCATTTCCAGCTCCACAGAAAACCAGAGCCTTGCAGTTAAAGCAACAGCACTTGACATAAAACCCACCCCAAAACACGAAACACTCACACTGACCACAGGAAAAGCCTTGGAAAACATTTGAGAAAGATCTACCAGGTTCCAGGGGTCAGGGCTCAGCCATTCTGGAAATGAACAAGCATCAAGGGCTGACATGGCATCAGAGCCACCTCCACATGGTCCTCACCACCTGTAACCAGTGTCTCCAAGTCTTTCCTTGACCAGCCTCCAGTGACAGGGACCTGCACTGGTTGTTTCCTTCACAGCTGTGTCAGTGATGGCCCTTCATGGGGTCCCAAACATCCTGAGAAACTTGGGGTTTGTTTCTGCCTTTCACTTCATGAGAGGTTTGTTCATTCTTCCAGTACCTGCAATTCAGGACCATGGCAGCAGAATGCTCACTAACAGCTTACATGCTCTTTACAAGCCAACGCTGTGTGCATCATTTTCCCAAAGGCTTCGAGTCTGGTGTGAATGATTGGGGAGATTTCAGGAATAGCCAAACAGAGACCATTTCAGCAATAAAGAGCAATAAAACAGTATTTCTTCTATCTCCTTCACCTCTCTCGCTCTGCCACATTTCCAGAAAAGCTGGTATCAGCAATCTCCAATTTTGATTGATCTGGAGTATTTACTGATGAAGGCAAAACAATATGTCTGTAAAGTGGGTACCTGATGCACCACTTGAGACAGGAGACAGGCCAGGGCACCTTAAGAGGAGTCACACTGCTCTGGACCAAGAGGTGGTTGTACCTGGGAATCTCAGGTGCCACAGCACAGCAATACTTGTGTTCAGGGAGTGGGGCAAATGACCCATGGTCGAGGGTTAAGATTGCGGGGTGACAATCAAACCCTGGCAGATGTATTGTTAACCTCCTCTCCCCGTCACCTCCCCCTTTTTGCCCCTCCCTCTCCTTCCTTCCCACTCAGGACAGGTGATCGGGAGGGGAAGAAGGACAGAGAGAAGAGAGTTGGAAAAGTTAAAGATGTTTTACTAATGCTACTAATAAGAATAGAGAAAATAATAGAAAATATACAAAACCAGTCTTGTAAGTCTCAGCAACTGCAGAGCCAGCACCCAAAGTCCTGGATTAGACTCTGTAGCCAACCGGAGCTGGATTCAGTCTCTCACTGGGCCTCAGTTCGCAGGGACGACTCACCAGGTCCTCTCCTAATGTCGACCATAAGCAGAAGGGAAGGAAAAAAGGGACGAGGTCCTCGTGATCTCCCACTTTTATATGAAGTATTCACGTGAATGGAATGTTATACACAGTTGGTCAGCCTCTCGGTCACCGGTTTCTCGTTGTCCCTCTCGCGAGATGTCCATCCATGCTTATCAATAAGTTAGCATTCCATTGCTGGGTTTAACCAAAACATGTGTTGGGTTCTCCAGGAAAATGCAGCTAATAAGAAGGCTTTAGCTGACAGGCAAAAATTCACTAAAAGAGAAATTTGTTCTTTAACAAAACCAGAACATGTTATCAGGGCAGTGTCCTCGTGGCAGACCTAAGATATCCCAATATCTGCAAGGTACCAGCCATCCAGGTGGGTTTGGAGCTCATTGACAACATCTTCCTGACACGGGTGACTGAGGAGTCAGTGAGGTGAGGTGCCCTGTGGGACTTCACACTTACAAACCACAAAGAGTTGGTCAGGATGGAACAGTCAGGGATGGGAAAGTGGAGCTGAGGCTCCTGGGAGATGATCACAAGGCCAAGAGCAGGATTACGGGAGAAAGCTTTGGCCTGCTGAGGGACCTGCTTGGGTCCTATGGGATATGACCTTGGTGTCTGCAGTGCTTTTCTCTCACATTTCCTCCCTCCTCTCTCCCACCTGCTGTTGTGCAGCGTTTTTTACCCTTTCTCAAATACAATATCCCAGAGGTGCTGCCAGCATCACTGAGTGGCTCAGATTTGGGAAGGAGTGGATCCATCTTGGAGCCAGCTGAAATCGGCTCTGTCTCACATCTGTCAAACTCCTGTACTTGCCCTGACATTCACTGGCCTGGCGAAGTGGCAGGTGCCAACAGTCCAAAGGATCTTGGGCCAACTGATCGACAGAGCTGCCTTGGGGGCCAGTGAGGGTGATCTTCACCTGGATCTGGAACTGGGAAACAAGGAAACCCTGGTGAGGGATGTGAACATCAGTGTCCACCTTGGCTGTTGTGACCAGGACACAGTGGGGTCCCAGGCACCAGAGGGGAGGGAGGAAGGCCAGCAGCAGAGCACAGCCTGGTGGGCTCCAGAGGAGAAGACTTTGACGTACTGGGGATGGTGGGCGACGTGGTGACATGGAAGTCGGTCTGAAGGGTGAAGGAGCTCAGGAGACATGAAAAGCCTTACAGGACAGCCTGCTCCAAGCTCAAGAATGATCTCTCCAAGTACCCATGAAAAGAAGCATTTATGTCATGAGGCTGCTTGTCTGCACTGATGGAGCTCCAGGGCAAAAAGGCAGCACACAGGAGGTGGGAGCAGGGGAAGCTGCAAAGGAGGAATTTAGAAACCTTATCCATGGATGTGGGGATGATGCCAAAGCTGCCCTGGACTTGATACCCGAAGGGGAAGCACAGTAAGATGAGCTGATACAGCTTACTTACAGTAAAAGAATAGACAGGGTGATCGTGGGACTGCCGCTGAACTTCCTAAGAGTAGAATCAGACAGGACTGGGGTACTTCATGGCTTCTTTGCCTCCATCTTCACCACCAAGGTCTCCTGGGACTTTGTTCCTGATAGCAGGAGTCTGGAGAACACCCAGCAGTGGATGGGGCTCAAGTCAGGGGTGACCTGAGCAAACTCAGACACCATTACAGAACAGGAGATGGGTCACTTGACCAGCTCCCTGAACACAAGTATCACTGTGCTGTGGCACCTGAGATTCCCAGGAACACCCACCTTGTTGGTGCAGAGGAGTGTGATTCCTCCAGAGGTGTCCTGGCCTATCCCCTCCCTCATAAAGTGATTTAGGCACTTTCTTTTGTGACATTTTTCAGTCTTTATCAGGAGATGCTACACATCAATATGAACTGGAGGCTGCTGCTACCACCTGTTCTGGAAAGGGAGGGACGGGCAAGCAGAGGAGGATATAGAAGAAATGGGGCTTTACCGCTATTTCCTGTGGAAATGTTCTCTGTTTGGCTGTTCCTGAAATCTCCCTGATCATCCACACCAGACTTGAAGCCTTTAGGAAAATGATGCACAGAGCCTTGGCTTGCAAGAGCATTTTCGGTTCTTTATAGAAGTACTTTTACAAAGGCCAGCTCTGTCGCAGCAGTGCCCATTGCCGGTCCCTGCCTGCGCTCACAGCACTGACACACAGCAGGACGGGGACCAAGCTGCCAGAGCACTCAGGCCTTGCACCAACACAAGGGATGAGAAGGAGAGTGGGGGAGTGGAACCAGAACAGCTCTGGAAGAACAAGCTCTGGTGCTCCCTGGCAGGGCTGCCATGCTGGACATTTTTCGCCCTTCTCCTACACACAATAACTCTCCCTGCAGCTCCAGAAAAGCCTTGGAGGAAGAATATCAGTGAAAAACATCACTGTGGAGCCCTTTATTTTGTTTAAATACAAATAGAGCATGGCTCCATATTTATACAGCCAGTGGGTTTAAAAGGAAAAGCAGACAGTGAGTTAGAAAGGAGATGACTAAAATATCATGATTTATTAAAAAATAAACACCACCACCACACACACACACAGAGATCTGGGCCTCTAATAAGTTCCATTAAAACTGTTATCCATTAAAGAGAAGATGCTGAACACTTTATTATTTTTGAAATGCATCCCTCCATCAGTTTCCACAGGGCATCCTTGAGCTCCTGGTTCCTCATGCTGTAGATGAGGGGGTTCACTGCTGGAGGTATCAGCGAGTACAGAACAGAAACCACCAGATCCAGGGATGGGGAGGAGATGGATGGGGGCTTCAGGTGGGCAAATATGCCAGTGCTGACAAACAGGGAGACCACGGCCAGGTGAGGGAGGCAGGTGGAAAAGGCTTTGTGCCGTCCCTGCTCAGAGGGGATCCTCAACACGGCTCTGAAGATCTGCACATAGGACACCACAATGAACACAAAACACCCAAATGCTGAACAGACACTGGCCACCATAAGCCCAAGTTCCCTGAGGAAGGAGTGTGAGCAGGAGAGCTTGAGGATCTGGGGGATTTCACAGAAGAACTGGTCCAGGGCATTGCCCTTGCACAGGGGCAGTGAAAATGTATTGGCCGTGTGCAGCAGAGCAGTGAGAAACCCAGTGGCCCAGGCAGCTGCTGCCATGTGGACACAAGCTCTGCTGCCCAGGAGGGTCCCATAGTGCAGGGGTTTGCAGATGGCAACGTAGCGGTCGTAGGACATGATGGTGAGAAGATAAAGCTCTGCTGAAGCTAAAAAGACAAACAGGAAGAGTTGTGCAGCACATCCTGCATAGGAAATGACCCTGGTATCCCACAAAGAGTTGGCCATGGACTTGGGGACAGTGGTGGTGATGCAGCTCAGGTCGAGGAGGGCAAGGTTGAGCAGGAAGAAGTACATGGGGGTGTGGAGGTGCTGGTCCCAGGCTATGGTGGTGATGATGAGGCCGTTGCCCAGGAGGGCAGCCAGGTAGATGCCCAGGAAGAGCCAGAAGTGCAAGAGCTGCAGCTCCCGTGTGTCTGCGAACAGCAGGAGGAGGAACTGGGTGATGGAGCTGCTGTTGGACATTTGTTGCCTGTGGGCATGTGACCTGTCACAGGAGGGAAAAACACTAACAAGTTAGCGGAGATATCTCTGAACAAAATCAAATCCATTTTTCATAGACCCTCCACAAGCTACATGCATTCTTTCATTTTCCAGGAGACGTTCTTTCAGCTCCGTGGCTGGAGCTCTCTATGAGGAGCATTTGAGGGAACCGGTACGGTTTAGCGTGGAGAAGAGGAGGCTGAGAGGAGACCTTATTGCTGTCTACAGCTACCTGAAAGGAGGCTGGAGCACGGAGGGTGTTGGTCTCTTCTGCCACGTAGCAAGTGATAGGAGAAGAGGAAATGGCCTCAAGTTGTGCCACAGGAGATTTAGATTGGATATTAGGAAAAATTCTTCCTGGAAAAGATTGTTAGGTGTTGGGACAGGCTGCCCACGGCAGTGTTGAAGTCACCATCCCTGGAAGGGTTTAAAAGGCATTTAGATGAGGTTCTTAGGGACATGGTTTAATGCTAGTGTTCGGTAAGCTTATGGCTGGACTCGATTTTACAACTGAAGTGATTTTATGATTCTATGATACAATGAAGAGCAGGGCCTCTACACAATGGGGTCTTGATAAGTCACCCCAACTTGGCAGTTGGGGGTAGAGACAAGTTCTAGGGATCAGTTTGGTCATATCAAACCACTGCTAACACAAAGATGCTATAGAAGATGTCTGCATCTTAGAGGGAATCACTCAGCATCGAAGGACACCTCAATGAGACAGCCAAGTGTCCTAATGATGGCACTTGATTCAGGGAGACTCAGCTCATTCCCCAGCCCCACAGACTGCATTTCCCACACCCCACAGGTCAGAGCAAGGCTGGGACACGTGTTCCCATGGACACACCTGCAGGAAAGGACCCACAAGATCAGGCTGTGACTCTGCAGCTGAAACTGCCATCCCCAGAGAGCCTGACAGCAAGAACAAGATCCCAACAGCAGTGACCCAGAGCAGGGGAGCAAGAAGGACAATGCGGTGAGGGTGGGTGTGAGAGAGGCCAGGGCAGAGGCAGCCGGGCACGCAGACAGCGTCACCCTTCCCCAGCTGTGCAGCCACCTCCCAGACACCAACATTGCCGGGCAGCTGCTCTCAGCCCCTGTGCTCTGCAGAGGAACTGGAGCTCTGGCTGCACAGGAGCTGCTCCATGCCTTGGAGCCCCCGGCCCTGAGGGCAGAGGCTTTGCTGGGTGGGAGAGGAGGCCAGGGGGCTGCTCACAGGAGGGATCTGCACTGCAGGGGATCACAGGGACTTTTCTCTGTTCTCCCTCTCATAACAATTCCGGGTTTAGTTTCCTCTCATTTCTGATCATTTCGCTGCTGCCTGGAGATTTTCCCCCTGGGAGGTGTTTCCCTGTCCATGTCTCTTCCCTGTCAGTGCTCACAGACCCCATCCTACCCTCTGTGCCCTCCCCCTGGCCCTACAGATCCTGCCTGTTCACAGGGCGCTGCCTGGGGGCATCTTCCTGTTTGCAGGTTGGAAAACAGGACAGGTCAGACTAGGCTGACAAGTCCAGCAAAGGCGATGCAGGTGCTGTGCACAGGCAGAGGGGTGGTGAAGGGATGTTAGGAGCCTTCTGGCAGATGTACTGATCACTCAGAGTTGCAGTTCAGGAGTCTCAGTGACTTGTTTAATCATGAGAACTCGTTTTCATTTTATCCTTTCCTGTACCTCCCACCCCTTGGGATAGGAAACTGAAAAGACAGGCTCAGGAAAGCTCCTTATCTGTCTGGTAATCCTTGCATTGATCTTCTTGAGGCATCCCCTTGGAAAAATGCTGGGGGTGATCTGGAGCTGTGAGCAGTGCTGACCCACACAGCACCCTCTCCACAGCAGAAGCAGCTTTCCTGCCCTGATAGGGGTCACTCCTTCCACCCACAGCTTCTCTACACAGACCTGTGGGGATCTGCTCGGCAGGGACCCTGCTCTGCAGGTCAGCCCTGGGCAACCCTGGGTGCAGAAACAGCTTCACACACCTGGAGTCCCCCTCAGCAGGCGGCAGCTGCCTCTGATGGTTTATGAAGGAATTTCCTGCTCTGCTGCATGTCCTCCTTAGCTATGCAAGAAAGTTTCTGATAGTTTTACTTACCTGTCTCGTTTGCTGTACCAGTGTCAGGAAATCCCACCATGATTTGCAGAGGCAATGACGTGCAGCCACAGACCTACTCTGTGTGAAGATTTTTCTCCTTGTGAACTCACAGCAAACCTCCCACCCCAGGCTGCATTTCCCCTCTCTTTCTGGCTCGTCTCCCGTTGCAGGCAGAGCCCTCAGCCCTGCTGCGCTGTGCAGAGGAGCTGCTCCTGGGCAGAGCTGTCTCTCTGCAGCGCTGCCGCTTGCCAGGAGCTCCCTCTGTCGCAGGAGCCCAGCCCAGCTCAGTAGCACAGGAGAAGCCCAAGGTGCTTTAACAACCCCTCTGGTGGCTTTGATGATGTGTCCATGGACCTCAAACACTGAGGGCAAGTTGAAGAAGTCAAACTCAGATCTAAACTTCAAAGTTTCTTGTAATGTTAATGAATCCTACTGAGGGCAAGTTGAAGAAGTCAAACTCAGATCTAAACTTCAAAGTTTCTTGTAATGTTAATGAATCCTACTGAGGGACACAACTGAGAAACCATCCCCAGAGTCAGAAAAATTGAAG
Source organism: Patagioenas fasciata (assembly GCF_037038585.1). NCBI lineage: Eukaryota > Metazoa > Chordata > Aves > Columbiformes > Columbidae > Patagioenas > Patagioenas fasciata. The sequence goes on from NC_092530.1 coordinate 2,660,999, forward strand.
CAAAACAAAGGGTAAGGAAGCGGAAAGTAGCTCTGATGATCACTAAACCTGGATGTGCTTCATTAACCAAAGGGCCAAGCCCTGACCCCCAACCTGGGAAGGCAGATCCTGTCCTTCCCACGTTGTCCAGGGCCCTTCTGGGACAGTGTGATGTGGGGCTGTGCAAGGCCAAGGGCAGGACTACGGTCCCACAGCTCCCAGGTTCCTGGCTGGGGACAAGGAGGCCATGAGGCCCCTGTGCTGGAAGGACAAGGTGTCTCCTCACAGGCATCAGAGGTGCAGACAACAGCCATAGCCAAGGGGAGAAGGAGCTCATGTCTGTTGGGGCTTTCAGCCTCTTTACATCCCTTGATCATCTCCACCACAGCCTGTCCTGTGCTGTGGCATCCCCTGCACCTCTTTCCCTGCAGGCTGCAGACATCCCCCCTGCTGCCCCACCTTGCTCTTGTCTGAGCATCTTCCTTCCTTTGCTGAGATCTCTCCATCCTCCCCAGCTGTTCCTTGAAGCACAAAGCCTTGGGCTGATGCAGACTCCCTCTGCTGACCTGCTCCACCACAGCACTGCCCTTCCAGTCACATTCCTTCCTGCTCATGTCCAGCGTGGACCTCCCCAGCTGCCCTTTGTGCCATTATTTCTTTCTCATGCTCTTTCCCACTATGCAGAAAACCTCCACCGCCTCTGAAACCACCCTTCAAGCACTCTCAGGCTACTCCTGCACTGCTGCAGCCTCCCCAGCGCTGCTGGGCCAAAGCAGCCCAGGTCCCTCAGCATCCCACACCATGTGCACAAGGTGCTGAACCTGCCTTGGCACAGCCCTGCACTCTCCAGTTCCTCCCTGCTTCTCCAGACTGGGAAGCCGCACACTGGCACACCCCCGTGTGTGTGGGGTCACACCAGCGCTGAACCGAATGGGATGAGAACTCCAGGTGTCTGGGTCCCCACGCTCCTCCTCATGCAGCCCCGTGTGCAGCTGCCTTGTTCATGGTGAGCGTGCACCACGGGCTGGTGTGGGGACCTTGGAGTGCCCAGGCCCTTCTCCTCAGGGTCACTGCTCAGCGTGTCAGGTCCTGCTCTGTCCTGATGGATGGGGTTATTGTCCCACCCTGATACAGCACTGGTCACGTCTCTTTGTACAACTTCAGAGCTTTCTGCTGGTTGAATACCAGATATTCACAAGGTCTGGACTCTCCCTGGACTGAAGCTCCATTTGCTCAGCTGTTAATGTTTTCATGCAGATGGTTTATCCTGATAAGGGTTTCTCTCCCAAGGTAACAGGATAAGGAGTTACAGGACACTACAAATACCATCTCCTGGAGAAACCGTGGGGTCTTGGGGATCTGCTACTCATAATGTCATAGTTTTGGACTCACAGGGTTAGATTCCCTTCTTGTGATAGAACAGCAGGAATGCATGAAGTTCAGCCTGGGGACAGACAATGTCAGCTGAAGTTTGAAGAGTCAGCATGAGAGGGCAGAACAACATGGGCAATGTTGGGGTGACTGGACATCAGCTACAGACTCACTGATGAGGAAGGGGAATTAGATGAGGCCTCCTTCAGACAAATGAAAGAAGCTTCATGTTTCCAGGGCGGTGCCCTCGTGTCAGACCTGAGATATCCCAATATCTGCACGGTACCAGCCATCCAGGAAGGGCTGGAGCTCATTGACAGCATCTTCCTGACACAGGTGACTGAGGAGTCAGTGAGGTGAGGTGCCCTGTGGGACTTCACACTTACAAACCACAAAGAGTTGGTCAGGATGGAACAGTCAGGGATGGGAAAGTGGAGCTGAGGCTCTTGGGAGATGATCACAAGGCCAAGAGCAGGATTTCAGGAGAGCAAGCTCTGGCCTGCTGAGGGACCTGCTTGGGTCCTATGGGATATGACCTTGGTGTCTGCAGTGCTTTTCTCTCACATTTCCTCCCTCCTCTCTCCCACCTGCTGTTGTGCAGTGTTTTTTACCCTTTCTCAAATACAATATCCCAGAGGTGCTGCCAGCATCACTGAGTGGCTCAGATTTGGCAAGGAGTGGGTCCACCTTGGAGCAGCTGAAATCGGCTCTGTCTGACGTTGGTCAAACTCTTGTTGTCTTCTCAGAGAGGTGGAACTGTAGCACATCCACACCCACCCCAGTTCTAAGACTTCGCCATGTAAATCCTGTTAGATGTTACAAACTACTTGATCATAGAGAAGAAATGGAAAACATCTTCTGTCAGCAGCCTTAGGATGTCTCCAGTCAATTAGCAGGTTCCTATGGGGAACTTTAGTTTCCCTGACATTACCTGGCCAGGCAAAGCTGCAGGTGCCAACAGTTCAAACGATCTTGGGCCAACATATGAAGATGTCTGCCTGGTGGGCCAAGAAGAGAGGTGCTCGCCTAGATCTGGTATGGAACGAAGAAGGAAGAGCTGGTGAGGGATGTCAACATCAGTGTCCACCTTGGCTGTTGTGACCAGGACACAGGGGGTCCCAGACACCAGAGAGGAGGGAGGAAGGCCAGCAGCAGAGCACAGGCTGGTGGGCTCTAGAGGAGAAGACTTTGACATACTGGGGAATGGTGGGCAAAGTAGGAAGTAGGTCTGGAAGTAGGAAGTAGGTCTGAAGGGTGAAGGAGCTCAGGAAATCTTATCAGACTTACAGGGCAGCCTGCTCCAAGCAAACAATTTTCTCTCCAAGTGCTCATGAAAAGAAGTATTTATGTCATTGAGGGTGCTTGTCTGAATTGATGGAGCTCCAGGGCAAAAAGGCAGCACACAGGAGGTGGGAACAGGGGAAGCTGCAAAAGAAGAAATTTATATCATGGATGTAGGAATAATGGCAAAGATTCCCTGGGCTTGATTCTTGAATGGGAGTCTGAGGGCAGCAAGACGAGCTGACATTGCTTCATTTGCAGTAAAAGAACAGACACCCTGTCTAGATCATGGGTCTGCTACTGAACTTCGTAAGAGTAGAATCAGACAGGACTGAGGTTCTTCATGGCTTCTTTGCCTCCATCTTTTTCAGCAAGGTTTCCTGGGACTTTATTCCTGAAGGAGAACACCCAGGAGTGGATTGGGCTCAAGTCAGGGGTGACCTGAACAAACTCAGACACCATTACAGAACAGGAGATGGGTCATTTGACCAGGTCCTTGAACACAAGTATCACTGTGCTGTGTCACCTGAGATTCCCAGGAACACCTTCTGGCCCAGAGGAGTGTGACTCCTCTTGAGGTGTCCTGGCCTGTCTCCTCACTCACATGGTGATTTAGGCACCCACTTTTTGATTATATTCAGTCTTTATCAGGAGACGCTCCAGAACAATATGAAAATGAAACTGCTGAGACCACCTGCTCTGGAAAGGGAGGGAAGGGTGAGCAGGGAAGGAAACAGGAGAAATGTGGCTTTATTTTATTTTAATGCTCTCTGTATGGCTATTCCTGAAATCTCTCTAATTATCCACATCAGACTTGAAACCTTTAGGAAAATGCTGCACAGAACCTTGCCTTGTAAGAGCATTTTCGATGTTCATGAGCCCTCTGCTGCCATGATCCTGAACTGCAGCTACTGAAACAATGAACAAACCTCTCATGAACTGAAAGGCAGAAACAAACCCCAAGTTTCTGAGGGTGTTTGGGACCCCATGAAGGGCCATCACTGACACAGCTGTGAAGGAAACAACCAGTGCAGGTCCCTGTCCCTGGAGGCTGGTGAAGGAAAGACTTGGACACACTGGTTACAGGTGGTGAGGGCCATGTGGAGGTGGCTCTGATGCCATGTCAGCCCTTGATGCTTGTTCATCACCAGAATGGTTGAGCCCTGATCCCTGGGACCTGGTAGACTTTTCTCCAATGTTTTTCAAGGCTTTTCCTGTGGTCAGTGTGTTTTGTATTTTGTGGGTGGGTTTTATGTCAAGTGCTGTTGCTTTAACTGCAAGGCTCTGGTTTTCTGTGAAGTTGTAAGTGCCTGTGAGTTCCTCACAACTCATCCAGCTTCTTTCGTATGCCTGGCAATGGTCACCAATCACCTCAATGTCCCAGTCCCAAACTTGCTTGAATCCTCTGTTTGGATCCATACCCATCACTCCAGAAGGTTCTTGAATCCACCAGGTTCATGAATTATTCCTGAGGACCATCCAAGTGTGGGCAGTGTAAGAGAGGAGCAGAGCAGGGTCAGCTCATGGGCCATGACTGAGCACAGCCACCCCAGCAGCAGCCATTCCCCATCTCCCAGGCACAGCCAAGCCCACAGGATGGAAATGTCACTGCCATACATGATTAGCCCAAGAGAGGCCTTTCTTCCTTCCATATTCCCAGGAAAATCTTCCTCCTGTTCCTCCTCCACCTGTAGACATCAACTGCTTTCCATTTCTGGGCTCAGACATGGCTGGAAGGGTTCACTAAAGCCATCAGCCATCTCATTGCTTCTCCCTGACATGCCCTGACCCTCTCCCACACCTACACATGGCCAATCACGGCTGCTCAGGGCCTCCCACTCTTCAGAAGAGGCCTTGAGCTTCTTGGTTCTTCCTGGTGCTTGTTATAAACTTCCTCGCTCTCTCCAGAGTTCATGGTGAGCTTTCTTGTCCATAACAGCCCCTTTATGACCATGTCTTACTAAATGGTTGTCTCTTTATGATCATTTGTGCAGAAAGGGCAGTCACAGGACAGCACCCAATGTGTCAAAACTGATGCCGAGTGAAATGCCGTAAAGCCCTGATGAGTTATCCCTGTGTCTGTGTCTCTCCTGGAAGGAGTCTGTCCCGAGAAGGGGATCCAGCTCCTGCCACTCTCTGCAGAGGCACATGAGCAGTGTCCCTGCACCTGGGGACACAAAGGGTGACGTTTGCCAGACCACCCTTCATCTGAACCCCTTAGATGTGTGCTTGTGGATGAGATTTGAAGCCTTATAGTGCCAATACCTATTTAATTGTTATTGCCAGAGGGGCTTCCACAGATGCAGGTTACTATTTCACAGATATTTAAATATAAGCATATTAAACTTTTATTTTTCTTTAAAAACTGACATTCCTAGAGAAATTACACAAACACTTGAAGGATTATTCATGCCTTTTAACATGATTATCCACAGAAGGCCACCAGCTTTGCATCTCAGGAAATGGGACGCCAGATTTCAAGGGCAGGATGGTTTGGGCTCTGTCCTGGGATCTGGAAACTGAAACGTGCTCCCATCTCCCAACCCCCTGCCCTCCTCAGTGAGGGTGTGAGACATTCTGCGAGCGAGGGCTGAACTCACAGTCATGACCAGTATCTTATGGCCAACTGCAGCCAATGGTGTCCTGCCAGCTCAGGGCTGGAGCTTCCATTGCTGGAGGTATTTAGAAGATGTGGAGATGTGGCGATTAGGGATTTGATTTACATTTGTACTCTATGTTGTTAAGGGTCTTTTCCAAAATAAATGATTCTATGATGCTATGATTCTATGATTTGGGTTGGAACCATTTCAATTCCATCACCTCCAGGTTCCCTCAGAGGCTGCTGTTGTGTGGCACAACTGTCCTGGCTTTTTTTCTTTTTTTTTTTTTTGTAATCATTTTAAACCTACAACTCTTGGACAGAATTACCCTAAAATCGTCCTTTTTTCATAACTTTTCTCCTTTTTTTTCATGGTGTGAGCTGGAGGTGGCAAAGAAGGCCAAGGAACAGATCCCAGATCAGTGCAGAGGCACAAAGGAAGCCAGAATCTTTATGTGGTGTGCACTGACACACACTGTCACCTGCATTTCCAGTCTCTGTAGTCTCAGCTGTGCAGCAGAGTCTGGAGTTCTGAGCTCCCTTCATCTGCCCTGTGTGACACGTGTAAAATGGAACTACCCCAGTCAAGGAGTTGGTTTGGATTGTTTTCACAACCTGAAGTACCACAGAGGTCAGGAGATGAACCAGGATTCTCAACAAGAACTAACACTTCTCAGTTCTTACAGTTCAGGTTTTCCCATGAATCTCAGCAGACCTGTCACACTAATATCTGGGTTCAAGGAGCTGGTAAAGAGCCTCATCTCCATCTCTGTAATGGTGGCTTTGCTGCCTGGCTGATGTGCAGACTCTGTACATGGATGCTGACACCTCTTGAACAACCTGCTCTGAAAGGGTTAACAAAATGGGCAGTTCTTTCTGTAAGGGTATTAGGACAGCAAAAAAGACCCTGGATTAGGGCAAATGAAAAAGGATGCAAAAGTTGTGGTCAGGCCTGTTTACTGTTACTTGTAAAGCAGCCCTGCACCTCATGTGAGTTACTTCTGTGGTCTGCGAGAACCTGAGAGCTTTGTCTAAATGGAAAACATGAAGGGGATGAAAGGACAGAGTCATTCAGGCTGGAAGGGATCTCAGCAGGTTTCTTGACCAACCTCCTGCTCAAATCAGGGTCAGACCAGATTACTCGGGGCATTTTCCAAATACATCTTGGTCACTTTCTGGGACAGAGTGAGTGCGCACTCCTGGGAAACAGCTTCCAGTGCTTGACTGTCCTCATGACTGGAAAGTTTCTCCCATTCTACAGCTCCTTTCCAAGCCCAGCCATCCAGATTGCGTTTTACTCATCTACTTACACATGACACAGACCATAATATCCTACCTTGGACACAAGAAAACTACAGGGGATGACACTGAATGCCTTGCTGGCTTCCAGGTAACAGACCACCACTGCTCTGCCCATGTCCACAACACTGTCCTTTCCTGGTGTAGAGTGGCCTCCCTGTGACATCGTCCTGCTGTCTCAGCTCCTGGGATGCTGCCCCTGCTGTCCCACAGACTGGAAAGGATTGTGGTAGTTCCAGTGACCCCTGACTTGATCCCCATCCACTGCTGATTGTTCTCCAAATTCAAGTCTCAAGTCACAGAGGCTTGGGGGACAGCAATTTCTCAGAATAAAGATCCTTCCTTCGAGAGTGCTGGTAGGAAATGTATTTTGCTGAGTAACTGGACACAATTATATATTTTACTATAGACCTACCAACACATAAGTATATTTTTTTCCTTTTGATCACATAGTAAGACAGAATACAGAGATCTGTTGAGATCACTGTCAACATGGTCTTCTAAACAGAGAACAGTTCAATTAACCTTTTTCTCCTTCTTTCCTCCATCAGACAAGAGTGGCCAACAGCTTCCAGCAGGACTCACTGTGTGCCAAGGGTAAAAAGTGGCACTGACAGGCCATGGCAGTGGATTGTTTGGTGCCTTCGACTCTGTGCAAGACACAAGGATTATCTTTCTTAATGCTGGAGGCTTTGGTAGGAGAGAAATCTAGAGAACATTAAAAAAAAAAATTGAGAGAAAAACAGACCAAATGAAAGATGTAGAGTGAAGGGAATGTCTTCTTCCAACATGAAGTATCAAACGTTGTTGGTGTTTTAATTCTCCTTTCTTTGTTTTGAATACTTTAAATACGAGTGTCTTCAAAAGAGAGAAAACAGACTTTTCAGGATGTGCATTAAGAACAAGAGGAGAGGTTCTGATCTTCGACAACATTTCCCTTCTCTGTACTCTCTCTGTTATCTGCACACAAGCACTTGTGATTGCTCTCTGGACTTCCCTTCCTCTTACTGTTTGATCACTCAGACACTTGTCAACAACCCAGTTGCTGCTTTCAGCTTTAAGGACTTAAAAGCTTCCTTGTCTTTCAGTAGTCTGTCTAATTCTGCCTTTAGCCAACTCTTTTATTGCGTTTATCATAGAGTTTCCTTTCTGTCTACAACATTTCTTGCATGGTTCTGCCTTGGAGAAGGTGAACCTCAGTGGTGGCAGTTTGTCCTTGTTGTACAGTTGAGGAGTGTGTTTTCTTTTAATCATGACTCTCATCAGTTGTATTTTGTTTGTTCAAAGGTAAAGCAAAGTCCCTGTTTGCTGTGTGCAGCCAGGTCTCCAAGGAGAGCAGGTGGGAGCTGGTGCAAAGGAGCCGGCACATCCAGCTGCAGACTGCAGTGGAGAAGTCTGGTGTAAGGAAAAGGGATCCAAGGCCCAGGGGGCCATGAGAGAAACGATGGGGCTGGGGAGGTGAGGAGCAAGGTTGTGCACACGGTGTGAGACCTCAAGGGACAGCTTCTCCAGCCAGTCCAGACCTCCTTAGGAGAGACCCTGGATCCACATCAGATAATGCTGCAATCAGCTCTTCTCCAAACTGAACAGTAATGAAATACACCCGTTACAATAGAAAGACATTTTTGTCAGAAGCTTTTGAAATCTTTCTCCGTAAGTACACCAAGAAAACTCTCTAATGAACTAGACAAGACTGGAAGACAATTACAAGAAGAGACATGGCTTGTTAGAGCTTTCTTCAGTGTAATGAGCCCCATGGTGCATTTGGTGCTGAGTCCTTGAACATTACTCAGGTGCTGAGAGGAGATTGCACAAACCTTTCCAGAACTCAAAGCCAGAAGAAAAAGTACTAAGTACCTTGAAGTATTAACGAGTTCCACTGAGGGACGAGTGCCCACTGACTCCTCAGTCACCCATGTCAGGAAGATGTTGTCAATGAGCTCCAGCCCCTCCTGGATGGCTGGTACCGTGCAGATATTGGGATATCTCAGGTCTGTCACGAGGACACCGCCCTGACAACATGAGGCTTCTTTCACTTGTCTGAAAGAGGCCTCCTCTAATTCCTCTTCCTGATCATTGAGTCAGTAGCTGATGTTCAGTGACCACAACATTGCCCACGTTGTTCTGCCCTCTCATGCTGACTCCTCAGTGTTCAGCTGACATTGTTTCTCCCCAGACAGAGCTCCACACATTCCTGCTGCTCTCCCACATGAAGGGAAACTATCCCTTTGACTCCAGACCTCTGGCATTATGAGTATCAGACCCACAAGACCCCACTATTTCCCCAGGAGACAATATTTGTAGTGTCCTGTAATGCCTCATGTTGGGAGAGACACCTTCATCAGGATAAGCCAACTGCATGCAAACTTTAGTAGTTGAGCAAATTGAGCTACAGTCCAGGGAGAGTCCAGACCTTGTGAATACCTGGTATTCACCCATCAGAAATCTCTGATTTTTGATGAGATGAAATGATGAGTTCTCAGTGACCCTGAGGAGAAGGGCCTGGGCACTCCAAGGTCCCCACACCAGCCCGTGGTGCACGCTCACCATGAACAAGGCAGCTGCACACGGGGCTGCATGAGGAGGAGCGTGGGGACCCAGACACCTGGAGTTCTCATCCCATTCGGTTCAGCACTGGTGTGACCCCACACACACGGGGGTGTGCCAGTGTGCGGCTTCCCAGTCTGGAGAAGCAGGGAGGCACTGGAGAGTGCAGGGCTGTGCCAAGGCAGGTTCAGCACCTTGTGCACATGGTGTGGGATGCTGAGGGACCTGGTCTGCTTTGGCCCAACAGCACTGGGGAGGCTGCAGCAGTGCAGGAGTAGCCTGAGAGTGCTTGAAGGGTGGTTTCAGAGGTGGTGGAGGTTTTCTTCATAGTGGGAAACAGCATGAGAAAGAAATAATGGCCCTTTGATTAATGAAACACATACAGGATTACTCAGCATCTAAGAGAACTTCACCTTGCTTTTCCTGACCTGTTGTCACTGCATCCCATTTTCTTCTCCAATCAGACCCTGGGGTCTGTTCCTCAGTAGTGTCCCTCAATGGGACTCATTAACTTTGCAAGAACCTTTGAAGTTTGCATCTGACTTCTTGAGAGGTTTCATCAGCTTCCTCCAGGGCCTGAGGTTCATGGACTCAGCACCAAAGCCAGCAGAGGGGTCGTTAAAGCGCCCTGGGCTGCTCCTGTGCTGCTGAGCTGGGCTGGGCTCCTGGGACAGAGGGAGCTCCTGGCAAGCGGCAGCGCTGCAGAGAGACAGCTCTGCCCAGGAGCAGCTCCTCTGCACAGCGCAGCAGGGCTGAGGGCTCTGCCTGGGGATCTCAGGGAGACGAGCAAGGCAGAGAGAGATTAAAGGTGGTCAGGATTGGGAGGATGACTGAGAGCTCACTGGAGGAGAAATCTTTGGAGCCCTTGCCTTGGTAAGTCTCTGGGTGCAGGGCAATGCAGCTGTAGCTCCTGGAGGCATCTCCTAAAACTGGCACAGGCACAGCTGGTGGGATCTGTAAGGAAGGAACTCTTGTCAGGCAATGTTGAACAGCTGTGAAGCCGGGTGAGCACCCAGGGGTGCCCAGGGCTGTCCTGAAGAGCAGGGTCCCTGCACCCCAGGGCTGTGCCAGGGCAGGGACTCTGCCGCCTGCCAGGGTCAGCGCTCAGCCTGCCCAGGGAGATCCCATGGCAGCAGCTGTGGGTGGAAGGAGCGACCCCTGGCAGGGCAGGCAGGGAGCTTGTGGGGTTGAAGGGTGCTGTGTGGGTCAAGGCTGCTCAGGGCTCCAGATCAACCCCACAGACATGGCAGAGGGTCCTTCTGAACAACGACATCAAGACAGCAACAGCTGCAAGGGAAGGAGTCTGTGCTTTCAGTTTTCCACTCTTGGTTGTCTGGGTGTGCAGTGGGAGATGAGGATTTATTTCTCTCTTTGGAGAAGACACTGAGACCCCAGTTCTCGTTAGGACTTGTCTGAGCTTCTCCTGAGCCCCTGCACACACAGAGCTGCCCCTGGGCAGTGCCAGGAGGTGTGAGCAGGACAGAGCTGAGCACACAGCGGGTGGGACGGGGTCTGTGACACTGACAGGGAGCAGACCCAGGGACAGAGACACAGCTGCAGGCAGCACAGACATGGGCAGGGAGAGGGAGATGGACCAGAAATGCTGGGGAAGGGATTCAGGACCCTCTGTGCCATCTCGTGCAGTGCAAATGATTCCCAGTTCAACCCCCTGGTCTCCTCTCCTCCCCAGCAGAGCCTCTGCCCCAAAGCCATGGGGTCCAGGTCACGAGTCTCCACCTCAGCAGCTGGACCTCCAGGTGAAGGGTTCCTGGAATGTGGTACACAAAAAAGGTTCTAAAAGTACTTGCTCTACAGTGTCATTGAGTGGCAGCAGCACAGCCGGGTAAGGAGAAGGTTCCACAGCCTGCTCGTCTGCCTTTCTGTCCTTGCTCTGTTTTCTGGTAGCACTGCAGTGTCCTTCCCTGTTTCTCCACCTGTCCCTGGTGCTCTTGCTCTGTGGGGTTGGGGTGGGAGTGTGGGTCAGTTTTTGTTCTGACACCAACTCAGGCGGTTTTGTCCCAGAGCTGTGTTCATGGAAACTGCATGCCCAACTGCATTTTAAACTGTGATGAACTGTTTTTCTCACTTGGTAGAAAGGAATGAGCAGAAACATCCCTCCATTGTGGAGGGGGTTTTCAATGAGAAACAGCACATTTATTTTCTTCTGAGAAGTCTCCCCTAACTTGTCACAGTCTTTTGCTCCTTGCACAGGTCCTCATGCCCAGAGGCTGCAAATGTCCAACAGCAGCTCCACCACCCAGTTCCTCCTCCTGCCGTTCACATACACACGGGAGCTGCAGCTCTTGCACTTCTGGCTCTTCCTGGGCGTCTACCTGGCTGCCCTGCTGGGCAACGGCCTCATCATCACCACCATAGCCTGGGACCAGCACCTCCACACCCCTATGTACTTCTTCCTGCTCAACCTCGCCCTCCTTGACCTGGGCTGCATCTCCATCACTGTCCCCAAATCAATGAACAACTCTCTGTGGGATACCAAGGTCATTTCCTATGCAGGATGTGCTGCACAGGTCTTCTTTTTTTGTTTCTTATTTGCTGCAGAATATTCTCTTCTCACCATCATGTCCTACGACCGCTACGTTGCCATCTGCAAACCCCTGCACTACGGGACCCTCCTGGGCAGCAGAGCTTGTGTCCACATGGCAGCAGCTGCCTGGGCCACTGGGTTTCTCTATGCTCTGCTGCACACGGCCAATACATTTTCACTGCCACTGTGCAAGGGCAATGCCCTGGACCAGTTCTTCTGTGAAATCCCTCAGATCCTCAAGCTCTCCTGCTCGGGCACCTACCTCAGGGAACTTGGGCTTCTGGTGGTCAATGTCTGGTTAGGATTTGGGTGTTTTGTGTTCATTGTGGTGTCCTATGTGCAGATCTTCAGGGCCGTGCTGAGGATCCCCTCTGAGCAGGGTCGGCACAAAGCCTTTTCCACCTGCCTCCCTCACCTGGCCGTGGTCTCCCTGTTTGTCAGCACTGGCATGTTTACCTACCTGAAGCCCCCGTCGATCTCCTCCCCATCCCTGGACCTGGTGGTGTCTGTTCTGTACTCGGTTGTGCCTCCAGCAGTGAACCCCCTCATCTACAGCATGAGGAACCAGGAGCTCAAGGATGCCCTGTGGAAACTGATGACTGGATTTCTTCTGAACCTATAAACTGTCTCTGTCTTCTTCTACATAAGAAGACATTCTCATTGCAGGTTCATCCTGTGTGCAGTATTTTTTTGTCTCTACTTGTGATTTTTTTTTTTAATGATAATATTTTTATTCCCTTTGTAATTCACCGACAGCTTTTCTTTTCTCAGTGAGTGGCTGTGTCAATGTGGAATCGTGTTCTCTGTGTTTAAGCAAAATAAAGGATCCTTCAGCAATGATTTTCACTGACATTCTTTCTCCAAGACCTTTCTGGAGCTGCAGTGATAGTTCCCTTGTGCATGGGTGGAAGGGAAAAGAGCCCAGCACGGCAGCCACACCAGGGAGCACCAGTGCTTGTTCTTCCAGAGCTGTTCTGGTTCCAGTCCCACACTCTCCTTCTCATCCCTTGTGTTGGTGCAAGGCCTGAGTGCTCTGGCAGCTTGGTCCCCGTCCTGCTGTGTGTCAGTGCTGTGAGCGCAGGCAGGGACAGGCAATGGGCACTGCTGTGACAGAGCTGGCCTCTGTAACAGTACTTCTATAAAGAACAATTATCTTCCTAGGGCAATGTCAGAAGACTTAGATCTTCCTGAAATTTCTGTCAAGAACATGCCCAAGAAAGCGGCTCACAGATGAAACACAAGTGTACAGCTGAACAGTGTGTGTGTGCAGGGCTGGTACAGCAGTGTCCTCTCACAGCCAGGCCTCCTGCCAGAGACCTGCAGGACCAGCAGAGCAGGGGCTGGGCTGTGCCCCTGTGCCCTGGACACCCCACGGAAGGAGCCTCAGGACAATCATCATGGACTGGGCCCCCACAACCACCGTTTCCAGCACTGGCCTCTCACCCACAGAGGTTGTTCTTCCCTCCACAGAGGGACACTGAATGAGTAGTTCAGCAGTCCGTGTTTGCTTTGTACAGATGTCGAGGTTTTGATTGTGGGGTGACAACCGTGGCAGATGTAGCGTTAGCCCCCTCTCCTCTTCCTTCCTTCTTCAGCCCCCTCCTCTCCCCACTTCCCACTAAGGACAGGTGATTAGGAGAGAAATGAGGACAGAGAGAAGACAGTTGGAAAAAAATAAAAATGTGTTACTAATGCTACTAATAAAAATAGAGAAAACAATACAAAATATACAAAACCAATCTTTAAAGTCTCAGCAACTGCTCAGGCAGATGAAGGGCTGGCAGCCGACGTCCTGGACTGGACTCCGCAGCTGACCGCAGCTGGATTCAGTCTGTCACTAGGCCTCAGTTCGCAAGGATTACTAGCAAGGTCCTCTCCTAATGTCGACCATAAGCAAAAGGGATGAGATCCTCGTGATTTCCCACTTTTATATGAAGTATTCACGTGACTGGGATGTTATACTCCGTTGGTCAGTTTCTGGTCACTTGTTTCACAGAATCACAGAATGTCAGGGGTTGAAGGGACCTGGAAAGCTCATCCAGTGCAATCCCCCCATGGAGCAGGAACACCCAGCTGAGGTTCCACAGGAAGGGGTCCAGGCGGGTTTGAATGTCTGCAGAGAAGGAGACTCCACAACCTCCCTGGGCAGCCTGGGCCAGGCTCTGACACCCTCACCATGAAGAAGTTTCTTCTCAAATTTAAGTGGAACCTCTTGTGTTCCAGTTTGTAACCATTACCACTTGTCCTGTCATTGGTTGTCACCAAGGAGAGCCTGGCTCCATCCTCCTGACACTCACCCTTTATATATTTGTAAACATTAATGAGATCACCCCTCAGTCTCCTCTTCTCCAGCTCCAGAGCCCCAGCTCCCTCAGCCTTTCCTCACACGGGAGATGCTCCACTCCCTCCAGCATCTTGGTGGCTGCGCTGGACTCTCTCCAGCAGTTCCCTGTCCTTCTGGAGCTGAGGGGCCCAGAACTGGACACAACATTCCAGGTGTGGTCTCCCCAGGGCAGAGCAGAGGGGCAGGAGAACCTCTCTGACCCACTGACCCCCCCCCCTTCTAACCCACCATAGGTACCATTGGCCTTCCTAGTCACAAGGGCCCAGTGCTGGCTCATGGTCACCCTGCTGTCCACCAGGACCTCCTGGTCCCTTTCCCCTACACTGTTCTCTAATAGGTCATTCCCCAACTTACACTGGAACCTGGGGTTGTTCCTGCCCAGATTCAAGACTCTACACTTGCCCTTGTTATATTCCATTAGATTTTTCCCTGCCCAACTCTCCATCCTGTCCAGGTCTCTGATGGCAGCACAGCTTCCAGTGTCACCACTCCTCCCAGCTTGGTGTCACCAGCAAACTTGCTGATAGTGCACTCTATTCCCTCAGTTTCTCGTTGCTCCTCTCCCAAGATGTACATCCGTCCTTATCAGTGACCTCACATTCCATTGCTATGTTAACCAGAACATGTAACTGATTTTCCAGGAAAATGCAGCTAATATGAAGCTTTAGCTGACAGGCAAATTCACTAAAAGAGAAACTTGTTTTAAACAAAACCAGGACAACAGATGAGAAGTGAGCATGTACATGAGGTGACATGAACACAAGTGAGCACAAACATCACCAGCTATTCCTTGCCTGTGGCACAGACAAGGTCTTGAGCTCACTTCTTGTTGGGAGGAACATCCCATAGGAAATCACCTGAATGCAACAGTTATACTTCCTTGAACTGAGGTCCCTGTGTCCATTCCTCATGACATGGGACATGGGTGACACACCAGAGGCCTGAGGTGTCTCCTGTCCTTTGGGAGTGGCAACAGGAGGCCAGTGCCCCTGTGTGTAAAAGGGACTGACTCTGTCTCTGAACACCCCTGGGTGCATAAGAAGGCAAGTATTGGGAGAATTGCACATTGGTCAGCCTGCCTCTGTCCCTGGGAAGGGGGTTGGACACATCCTACCGTAAAGTGGGATTTCAGCTCTTTTTAAGGTGAGGAAAAGGTGGGTTGAGGCCTTGAAAAACCTGTCCTGGTTCACCCGGCCTTGAGCAAGAGAGTGAGACAACATCAGTGAGACAAGGGGTCTCTGCAAGCAAGGCAAAGAGGCGGGATGTGTGTCTACAGCCTGCGAGGAAAGAGGGGAGGTGCAGGACTGTGTAGGGCATGCTTCAATCTTGGTCATAATCCAGTCAGAAGCGTGTGGCTGTGAAGGGGCAGTGAGGTCAGTTCTGTCTCTGGAGGTGACAGCCCAGCAGCAGGGACATGGCTGGGAAAGAGCCTCTCCCGAGGTACCCACAGGCCCTAACCAGGAAGAGGCCTTGGAGATGGGTTGTCATGTCCATCCCGCCTGAGAACATGACGGGACAGCAGCAGGAACATGGTCGTGTCTGTCAGAGAAGCTGAAAGGCCAGTAGCAGTCATTTATTTAGAAGATCATTGTGAAGTCAGGTAAAAGACCACCAGAAGCCTAACGGGTTGGGTTCCCTGCATGAAGGGCAGATTCTGAGGTGGCTGAGTATTCCTTTGTAGAGGGAAAAAGCAGAGGAGAGAAAAAAACATCACAAAGTGCAACTTGGAAGGTGAGGACTGGATATCAGGAGGTTGAAAATTCACGGTAAAGGCAGTGCTGTGATGCAAGAGGTCACCCAGAGGGAGCTGGATCAGCCCATGGTTTGTGTTCCAAAGAGCAGCCAGTGAGGGTGCAGACACAGCAGTGAAGGTGCAGAAATGCTGGGGTGAGAGCAGGTGGGGAAGCGAGATGGGTGTCTGCAGCCTGCAGGGAAAGAGGGGCAGGGGTAGGACCGTGTAGAACAGCCTGTGGTGGAGATGGAAAAGGGCGCTGGCAAGGCTGGAAGGGACCCACAGAACCCAGGTCTCTGTCCCCTTGACCATGGCAGTTGTCTCTGCCACTGAGGCCCAGGAGAAGCCATGTTGTCCTCATGGCACTGGGGCCTCGGTGCCTCCTTGCAGCCCCATGGGGAAGCTGGAAGTTGTTGTCCCAGTGTTGTCCTTCCCTCGGCCTTGCACACCCACATCCCACAGTCCCAGGAAGAACCCTGAGCCGTGTGTGAGGGACAGGATCCCCCTTCCCATTGCCTGCAGGTCATGGCTTCTCCTTTCTGCTTGAGAAAGAAAACCAAGGGGTTTCTCAGCATCAGAGCTGAAGAAAAGACTCAAAGGAGACCTCATGGTGGCTACAGCTTCCTCACAAGGGGAGAAGAGAGGGAAGGTACTGATCTCTTCTCTCCGGTGACCAATGACAGAACACAAGGGAATGGCAGGAAGATATGCCAGGGGAGGGTCAGGTTGGACATGAGGAAAAGGTTCTTCACCCAGAGGTGCTGGACACTGAACAGGCTCCCAGAGAGGTGTCATGGCCCCAACCTGACAGTGTTCAAGAAGAGACTGGACAACGTCCTCAGACACACGGTGTAAACTGTGGGGTGTCCTGTGCAGGGACAGGAGTTGGATTCGATAATCCTCGTGGGTCCTTCCAGCTGTGGACATTCTACAATTCTATGAAATACGAGGTCAAAAGTTTTTCATTGTTGAGATGAGTTTTAACCATACACATCATGTGCATGTCCACTGTGTGCACATGGTGAGAAGAACCCAAGGGAGCACAGATGCTATCAGCTATTCCTTGGGGTGCCATAAATATCAGTGGGACAGAGATGGTGTTCAGGGGTCTCTTCCAACCTGCGCTACTGTAGGATTCCATGAATCTTTTCCTTGGAGAGCTCTTTCATGTCAGAATAGAGAGAGGAAGAAGAAATAAAAAAAATCAGAGTCAGAAGCAGAGATATAAAATGCACCAGAGTAAATACAGCAGCTCCTCTGAGGAACGTTTCTCCACTCAAACCCTTGATAGGAAATCTGTTGGATAAATTTGATGAAAGCAGCTCAGTTTGATCTGCTCACACACTGGACCACAAGGAGGGTGATGGCTGGGTACAATGCCATGTGGTCACTCGTGTCTCGGGAACTCATAGTCCAGTAGAAGCCAATGGCTGTGGAGGGGATGGTGAGGTCACTTCTGCCTCTGCAGGGGATAGGCCAACAGCAGGAACATGGCTGGGAAAGAACTGTGAGGTCACACATACGAGACGAGCAATCGGGCCCAATCAGCTTGGCTTTGTGAACGGCAGGTCCTGCTTGACCACCCTGATCTCCTTCTATGACAAGGTGACCGGCTGAGCAGATGAGGGAAAGTCTGTGGTGGGGAGTGAATCCGCCACACAGGCTGTGGGTGTTGTGTCCTTAGATTGCAGTAAATCCTTTGACACCGTATCCCACAGCATCTCCTGGAGAAGCTGCAGCTCATGGCCTGGATGGTGTATCTGTGATGGATAAAGAACCGGCTGGAAGGCATTAAGAGGCACTGGTCCGCTTCCTGTTCACATAGGCAGGCAGATGAATGCATCACTGCTCTCTACCCCAATGTAGACAGGCACAAGGCCTTCTCCTGGATTTCCCACCAACACCACTGTTTTCTCCAGCATCCTCATCCTGGACTGTGGAATGGCCAGAACAGCCCTCCCAAGACAGTTTGACAAAGCCTTTTTTCTACACCATCCCCACATCCCTGCTCAATCCCCTCATCCACAGCTTAAGGACCAGAAAGGTTGGATACAAGCGGGGCAGTGAGAAAAATGGTCAGGAAAGCTTTGAGGTGCACAGAGAGCCCATCAACATGTTGGCAAGCTGTTCTCTTCTGAACAAGCCCAGAGGACCTGGACAGGATTTGCTGTGTCCCAGAAACTCACCTGGAAGGTTGGGATATGGAGAAAAGGTTTGGTCTGTGAAGGGACAGACAGGTGCTGGTGGAACTGGCTGGTGTGACCGTGAGACATCTCTCCAACACCTCAGAAAAGTCCTGGCTCTCAGGGAGGTTGCACGGTCAGAGAGAAAGAAAATATCAAAAATGACTTATCATAGAATCATAGAATAATTGTGGTTGGAAGAGACCCTTAAGATCATCGAGTCCAACCATAATCTAAATCTGGCACTAAACCATGTCCCTAAGAGCCTCATCTATCTGTCTTTTAAACACCTTCAGTGATGGTGACTCCACAACCTTGCTGGGCAGTCTGTTCTGTTGCTTCTAAACCCTTTCCCTGAAGAATTTTTTCCTAATATCCAATCTAAACCTCCCCGTGTACAACTTGAGGCCATTTCCTCTTGTCCTATCACTTGCTACTTGGGAGAAGAGACCAACACTCACCATGACAGAACCTCCTTTCAGGCAGTTGTGGACAGCGACAAGGTCTCCCCTCAGCCTCCTGTTCTCAAGGCTGAACAGCCCCAGCTCCCTCAACCTCTCCTCATAAGTCTGGTGCTCCAGACCCTTCACCAGCCTTGTCACCCTCCTCTGAACTCTCTCCAGCACCTCAATGTCTTCCTTGCCATGAGGGGCCTAAAACTGACCCCAGGATTGAATGTGCAGCCTCACCAGTGCCCAGTACAAAGGGATGATCACTTCTTCAGTCCTGCTGAAGCTTGATTGGATTAAGGCTTGAACACCTTGGTGTGACCCAGTTACTGAGAGGTTGGACTGCAGACTCCTGAGGTCCCTTCAACCTCAGTTCTCCTATGATCCCATGGTGATGTTGGGCTCTGTTTCTAACTGGGGCAGAGCAGATGATGATGGGGCAGGATCCACCTGTGCTGTAGGTGACCATCAAACCAACATCTCAGCCAGTGAACCAGCCAACACCTCAGTGTGACTCGCTCTGGGCAAAGTGTGAGGAGTCCTGGGCAGGGAAGGTTTAGAGGGCATTGGGTGCTATGCAAGACACAAAACGGTCTTGGCTTAATTCTTGTAGGCCCATCAGATGTCAGTTTGTGTCAAGGAAAATCAAAATAAGAAGAACTGAAGACAAAGATACAAAGCAAAGGAAGGTGTCAACATACTTTATTTTTCTTTGAGAGGGCTTCTTTTGTCTGAAAAGGAAAGAGTTTTCCAGAACTGGGCATGGATTTAGGACACAAATGTCTTCAGCTCCAGGGACACAATCACCTGGTGCCAGTGTAGGTGCCCCAGGAACCTCTGCCCAGGCTCCACCTGCATTGCAAGGTGCTCTGGTCTCCCCAGGTCCTGTGTGATAGATGCCAATCCCAGGCAGGCACCTCAGGTACATTGGGGCCCCTAAAATAGCACTGTCTGTTTATGGTGGGACAACAGATGACTGATGTCTGCCTTGAAAGGTGCACTTCTTTGTTGTTCTTTTTTGGTTTTCGGTGGGTTTTTGGGGGGTTTGTTTGTTTGTGTGCGTTTTGGTTTTGTTTCTGTTTGGTGGTGGTTTTTTATGTTTTTTGTGAGTTTTTTTGTGTGTGATTTTTTTGGTGTGATTTTTGGTTTTTGTTTTGGATTTTTTTACATATTAAAACAAACAAAGAAAAAAAAAAACAAAAAGTGAATTAATGGGAAGTGTACTAAGAGCAGGAGAAGAGATATTGGCCTTCCCCTGTACTTCTATTACCAACACTCTATTATTTCACCTCCCTTGTCATTCAGTTCCCCCCTCTCCTGATTCAATGTCCCTGTCAAAGCACAACTTTCCAGCACTGTCTGGGCATTTGCCCTTCCCAGTGCTCTCAGGTTTCTCCTCCACTTGCTCTTTGGTCCTTCAGTGGCCTCTCAACTGTCTGGTTTCTGCTTCGAGCTTCAGGGAGTTACAAACTTGCCCCATTCTTCAGAGCTCTAATTAACATGGCAATCAACATGTTCATTGTGTTTATTTCTATCCTCTCCTGTCTCTCTGTCTAAACCAGTTCTTGTGTGGATGTCCCTAGTGGATGGTGGACCTCACCAGATCCAGCTTACACACACAGCTGAGGAAAGTGTTTTACTGTTTATTAAACTGTGCAGTGTTTGCACAGGAGAGCAGGTGGAGCTGGTGCACAGGAGCTGCAGCATCTCCTGCAGAGCTCAGTGGAGAAGTCTGATGTGAGGAAAAGTGATGCAGTCTCTGGTGGCCAATGAGGGAACCGGCAGACTGGGGGCAGGGGGTGAGGAGCAAGGTTGTCCATACAGTGTCCAGCCTCAAGGCACTGTTCTCCTGCCTGTCCAGATGTCTTCAGGAGACCCTCTGGATCAATGTCCAGTGTAGAATGTTGCTGTCACTTTCTCTGTAAACTGAAAAATGACAGAAAATACCCTGGAAAGAAAATACCCTCCTTTATGAAATCTTTGAAATCTTCATCAGCAAGTGTCCCATTGAAACCTCTCCAGTTAGTTCTACAAGTCTAGAAGATTTGAATGAAATTACAGAAAGAAACACAGCTCGTTAGGGCTTTCTGTCTTTTAATGAGCCCCATGGTGTATTTGGTGGTGAGTCCATGAACCTCAGATACCAAGCACAGACTGAAGAATCTGCTCAAGAAGTCCAAGTCAGAGAAAACTCCACATTGAAGCGTTAATGGGCCCCACTGAGGGCTGTTACTGGCAAAGCCTCCCCGGGGACTCGTTAGAGCAGAGAATTGGAGGCTGTGATTGCATCAGGCAAAGGCAAAGTGCAGCAGCTCTGATGCTGAGAAAACCCTTGGTTTGTTTGATGAAGGACAATGGCCAAGCCTTGAGCCCCTGCCCCTAGGAAGGGAGATCCTGTCCCTCACGTGTGGCTCAGGGCTCTTGGTGGGGATGTGGGGAGTGCAATGCCCAGTGCAGGACAATGGTGTGACACCTTCTGGCCTCCATGGGGAGTGCAAGGAGGCAATGGGTGCCATGGCCGTGACAACCATGTGTCTCCTCTTAGGCCTCGCTGTCAGGGACATCAGTCACAGCCAAGGGGACAGAGACCTTGGCTCTTTCAGGGACATCAGCCATAGCCAAGGGAACAAAGACCTTGGCTCTTGCAGGGACATCCAGCCTTGCCAATGCCCTTGGCCATGTCCACCACAGTCCATCCTACACTGTCTCAGGCCTGTGGCTGTTTCCCCACAGGCTGCAGACATCCCAGGCGCTTCCCAACCTTGTTCTCACCCCAGTGTGTCCCCACCTGTGCTGCTGTCTCTCCGTCCTCACCAGCTGTTCCTGGAAACACAAAGCCATGACTGATCCAGAGTCCTTCTGAATGACCACAGCACTGTGCTCAGAATGACATTTCTTTATCCTGAGCTCCACTCTGGGCTTCCAGAGCTGCATTTTCTGATGGTTTTCCTTTCTCATGCTGTTTTCCTCTACCATCTTGTAAAGAGATTTTCAAGATTTCTGAAGCTACTACTGCCCTTTCTTGTCATGGTTTTACCACAGCCACCAACCAAGACCATGAGAGCTGCTCATATCATGCTCCCAGTCCCCAAGTGGGATAAGGGAGAGAACTGAAAGGGAAGGGGAAACTTGTGGGTTTAGAAAAAATATAATAAGACAATGAAAATAATACATTGCTGCTACTAATATGCTTATACTAAAATACACATAAAGTAAAATATATGACACTCAGTGCAATCTCTCACATAACTCCAGTTGTGCTGAAAAGGCAGCCCAAAAGAAGAGAGCACCCTGGTCCTGAACAGCTGATCCCAGCAAGAGAAAGTAAAAGTGCAAAAGGCAGAGAGGCCCAAGGGCCAATTGAAAAACAACGAAACATCATAAAACTGAACTAACACTGAACTCCCAATAGAATGGAACTTCTGAACAGAGCTAAGCAAAGGAGCTGGAAAATTGAAATTAACTGGTTGGAAAAGGCATTTGCAGCTTTATACCGAGCATGACACTAATGGTAGAAAATAGCTCGTTGATTGTCCTTGATGTCAATCAAGGTTCTGTCTTGTCTGTGTCCCCTCCTGCCAATTTGCACCTGCATCTGGATTCCAGAGAAGTCCTTGGTTTCACTGAAAATAGTCCACGTAAATTAAATAGAAATATATAAATTAAAATAAGAAAATCTACTCAGTGCAATCCCTCATGTAACTCCAGTCACACGGAACAATTAAATAGTCTGGACATCCATAAATCCATGGGCCCAGATGGGATGCATCTGCGGGTGCTGAGAGAGCTGGCTCAAGTCACTGCTGGACCACTCTCCATCATCTTTGCCAAGTCTTGGGAAACGGGAGAGGTGCCCGAGGATTGGAGGAAAGCAAATGTCACTGTAGTCTTCAAAAAGGGCAAGAAGGAGGACCTGAGTAACTCTAGACTGGTCAGCCTCACCTCCATCCCTGGGAAAGTAATGGAACAGCTTATCCTTGTTGCCATCTCAAGGCATATCAAGGATAAGAGGGTTATTAGGGGCAGTCAGCATGGCTTCACCAAGGGTAAGTCATGCTTGACCAACCTCATAGCCTTTTATGAGAATGTAACAAGGTGGATGGATGATGGCAGAGCGGTGGATGTGGTCTACCTTGACTTCAGCAAAGCCTTTGACACAGTCTCCCACAGCATCCTCACAGCTAAGTTGAGGAGGTGTGGTCTGGACAATGGAGTACTGAGGTGGGTGGCAAACTGGCTTAAGGAGAGAAGCCAGAGAGTGGTGGTCAATGGTGCGGCGTCCAACTGGAGGCCAGTATCTAGTGCTGTGCCTCAGGGGTCAGTACTTGGGCCGATATTATTCAATATATTCATTAACGATTTGGACGAGGGAATTGAGTGTACTGTGAGCAAGTTTGCTGATGACACCAAGCTGGGAGGAGTGGCTGACACTGGAAGCTGTGCTGCCATCCAGAGACCTGGACAGACTGGAGAGTTGGGCGGGGAATAACCTGATGAAATTTAACAAGGGAAAGTGTAGAGTCCTGCATCTGGGCAGGAACAACCCCAGGTTCCAGTATAGGTTGGAAAATTACATATTAGAGAGCAGTGTGTAGGGGAAAGGGTCCTGGGGGTCCTGGTGGACAACAGGATGACCATGAGCCAGCACTGTGCCCTTGTGGCCAGGAAGGCCAATGGCATCCTCAGGTGTATTACAAGGGGGGTGGTCAGTAGATCGAGAGAGGTCCTCCTTCCCCTCTACTCCATCCTGGTGAGACGCCATCTAGAATATTGTGTCCAGTTCTGGGCCCCTTAGTTCCAGAAGGATAGGGAACTGCTGGAGAGGGTCCAGCGTAGGGCAACAAAGATGATTAAGGGAGTGGAACATCTCCCTTATGAAGAAAGGCTGAGGGAGCTGCGTCTCTTTAGTTTGGAGAAGAGGAGACTGAGGGGTGACCTTATTAATGCTTATAAATATATAAAGGGTGAGTGCCACAAGGATGGAACCAGGCTCTTCTCGGTGACAAACAATGATAGGACCAGGGGTAATGGGATCAAGCTGGAACACAAGAGGTTCCACTTAAATTTGAGAAAAAACTTCTTCTCGGTGAGGGTGGCAGAGCACTGGACCAGGCTGCCCAGGGGGGTTGTGGAGTCTCCTACTCTGGAGACATTCAAAGCCCGCCTGGACACCTTCCTGTGCGACCTCTCCTAGGCGTTCCTGCTCCAGCAGGGGGATTGGACTGGATGATCTTTTGAGGTCCCTTCCAATCCCAAACATACTGTGATACAGTGATACTGTGATGACCATGTTCCTGCTGCTGTCCCGTCATGTTCTCAGGTGGGATGGACATGACAACCCATCCCCAAGGCCTCTTCCTGGGTAGGGTCTGTGAGCACCTAGGCAGAGGTTCTTTCCCAGCCATGTCCCTGCTGCTGGGCTGTCACCTCCAGAGACAGAACTGACCTCACTGTCCCATTTACAGTCCCATGATGCTTACTGGTTTATGAGTTTCTGAGACTCAACTGACCTCATAATACCACACCCATCCATCCCCCTGCTTAGCACCCAGGACCTGACCAAGACTGAAGCGTGTTCTACACAGTCCTACACCTGCCCCTCTTTCCCACAGGCTGTAGACACCCATCTCGCTTCCTCACCTTGTTCAAATTTGTCAAATATATTTCCTACTAACACTGTGAGAGAGAAGCACTCCTCACTGGAACTCCTGTGTTTCTGTATCTCCTCTTCTGCCCTTCCTTTTATTTTTTTTTATTTTTTATTTTCTACCTATTCTCTTTCCAGAAACCTCTCCAAGGCAAAAATTCTGACAAATCACAGAATAACTCAGGTTTGCAGAGAGCCCTTGTCTCACTCATCTTGTCTCACTCTCCTGCTCACGGCAGGTGAACCACGTCAGGTTGCTCAAGGCCTCCACCCAGGTTTGCATCATCCTCAAAGGCACTGAAAGTTCACTCTGTTACATCATAGAAAGGGAGAATAAAGATGTTCAACAGTGTTGCCCAAGTGTTGGTCACTGAGAGATGACACCAGTAACTGGCTGCACGGAGGACTTTGGACCACTGATGATATTTGGGCTTGATGGTTCAGCCAACGTCCCACCCAGCATCCACTTCTTGAGCCCCATCAGCACCACTCTGACCAGAAGGAGACCATGGCTGAGCCTTGCAAACACCCTGAACACAACATGCCTTTCTTTCCTCTGTCCATTTGGATTCAGCAATCCCTTCCTTGTCCTTCACATTCCTGGCAATGGCTGCAGGAGGACGTGTCCCATCCCCTTCCCAAGGAGGGAGGTAATGTGGCCAGCCTGATATTCTCCCAGTTCCTATTCCTGCTCTTCTTGAAGATGGGTTTGAGGTCTGCATTTTTTAAGGACTCCAGAACCATTCCAGTTCCTATGGCACTTTTGAGAGCACAATCTGGAATCACAAGCAAGGGTGACAGAGCAGACAGGAGCACTTGCAATGATCCTGTCCAAGGCAGCTGAGATCAGTCTCACTGGGGCAGTGAGGTTTGTTCCTGGAGTCACAAACACGAATGTCAGGGTCTGACAGGCATCCATGTCTAAGCTGGCCTCATGGACCCCTTCTGCACCCAGGGATGCTCAGAGATAGAGTCTGTCCCTTTTACACACACAGAGGCAGGAGTCACAGTGTCCCTGTGGCCTCCTGCTGCCACTCACAAAGGACAGGAAGCACCTCATCCCTTTGGTGTGTCACCCTGCTCTGCACCCATCTGAGATATCCCCTGACAGGAAGAATGGACACAAGGGCTTCATTTGAAGGAAGCACATCTCAGTGCTGCATTCAGGCAGTTAACAATGGGATGTTACTTCGATCATGATGTAACCTCAAGATCTTGTCTGAACCACAGGCCTTCATGGAACCCCAAAGAATAGTTGATGGTGTTTGTGTTCACTCGGGTTCATGTCACCTCACGTACATGGTGTGCGTGCTCTCATCTCAGCTGTACAATACAATCTTGGACTGCTGACCTACTCATTCAGTGTCCCTCCATGGAGGGAAGAACAGCCTATGTGGGTGAGTCCTCAGTGCTGGAAATGGAGGTTGTAAGGGGGCCAGTCCATGATGATTGACTTGAAGCTCCTTCCATGGGGTGTCCAGGGCACAGGGACACAGCCCAGCCCCTGCTCTGCTGGTCCTGCAGGTCTCTGGCAGGAGGCCTGGCTGTGAGAGGACACTGCTGTGTGCCAGCCCTGCACACACACACTGATCAGCCGTACACTTGTGTTTCATCTGTGATCCACTTTCTTGGGCATGTTCTTGGGAGAAGCTTTGCAAGAAGACCTAAACCCTCAGGTCCTACCCATAGGAGATCACTTTTCTTTATAGAAGAACTGTTCCAGAGGTCAGCTCTGTCACAGCAGTGCCCATTGCCTGTCCCTGCCTGTGCTCACAGCACTGACACACAGCAGGACGGGGACCAAGCTGCCAGAGCACTCAGGCCTTGCACCAACACAAGGGATGAGAAGGAGAGTGTGGGACTGGAACCAGAACAGCTCTGGTGCTCCCTGACAGGGCTGCCATGCTGGACTCTTTTCCCTTCCACCCATGCACATGGGAACTATCACTGCAGCTCCAGAGAGGACTTGGAGAAAGAATGTCAGTAAAAATATTGGTGAAGGACCCTTTATTTTGCTTAAACAGAGAGAACATAATTTCACATTGACACAGCCACTCACTGAGAAAAGAAAAGCAGGCAGTGAATTATAAATGGAATAAAAATATTATCATAAAAAAAAAATAAAACACAACTAGAGACAAAAAATACTGCACACAGGATAAACCTGCAATGAGAATGTCTTCTTATGCAGAAGAACACAGAGACAGTTTATAGGTTCAGAAGAAATCCAGTCATCAGTTTCCACAGGGCATCCTTGAGCTCCTGGTTCCTCATGCTGTAGATGAGGGGGTTCACTGCTGGAGGTACCACCGAGTACAGAACAGACACCACCAGATCCAGGGATGGGGAGGAGATCGACAGGGGCTTCAGGTAGGTAAACATGGCAGTGCTGCCAAACAGGGAGACCACGGCCAGGTGAGGGAGGCAGGTGGAAAAGGCTTTGTGCCGTCCCTGCTCAGAGGGGATCCTCAGCACGGCCCTGAAGATCTGCACATAGGACAACACGATGAACACAAAACACATAAAAACTAAGCAGGCACTGACCACAAGAAGCCCAAGTTCCCTGAGGTAGATGCCCGAGCAGGAGAGCTTGAGGATCTGGGGGATTTCACAGAAGAACTGGTCCAGGGCATTGCCCTTGCACAGTGGCAGTGAAAATGTATTGGCCGTGTGCAGCAGAGAATAGAGAAACCCAGTGGCCCAGGCAGCTGCTGCCATGTGGACACAAGCTCTGCTGCCCAGGAGGGTCCCGTAGTGCAGGGGTTTGCAGATGGCAACGTAGCGGTCGTAGGACATGATGGTGAGAAGAGAATATTCTGCAGCAAATAAGAAACAAAAAAAGAAGACCTGTGCAGCACATCCTGCATAGGAAATGACCTTGGTATCCCACAGAGAGTTGTTCATGGATTTGGGGACAGTGATGGAGATGCAGCCCCGGTCAAGGAAGGCGAGGTTGAGCAGGAAGAAGTACATAGGGGTGTGGAGGTGCTGGTCCCAGGCTATGGTGGTGATGATGAGGCCATTGCCCAGGAGGGCAGCCAGGTAGATGCCCAGGAAGAGCCAGAAGTGCAAGAGCTGCAGCTCCCGTGTGTCTGCGAACGGCAGGAGGAGGAACTGGGTGATGGAGCTGCTGTTGGACATTTGCTGCCTGTGGCCATGAGGACCTGTGCAAGGAGCAAAAGACTGTGACAAGTTAGGGGAGACTTCTCTGAAGAAAATAAATGGGCTGTTTCTCATCGAAAACCCCCTCCACAATGCAGGGATGTTTCTGCTCATTCCTTTCTACCAAGTGAGAAAAACAGTTCATCACAGTTTAAAATGCAGTTGGGCATGCAGTTTCCATGAACACAGCTCTGGGACAAAACCGCCTGAGTTGGTGTCAGAACAAAAACTGACCCACACTCCCACCCCAACCCCACAGAGCAAGAGCACCAGGGACACGTGGAGAAACAGGGAAGGACACTGCAGTGCTACCAGAAAATAGAGCAAGGACAGAAAGGCAGACGAGCAGGCTGTGGAACCTTCTCCTTACCCGGCTGTGCTGCTGCCACTCACTTAATGACACTGTAGAGCAAGTAGTTTTAGCACCTTTTTTGTGTACCACGTTCCAGGAACCCTTCACCTGGAGGTCCAGCTGCTGAGGTGGAGACTCGTGACCTGGACCCCATGGCTTTGGGGCAGAGGGTCTGCTGGGGAGGAGAGGAGACCAGGGGGTTGAACTGGGAATCATTTGCACTGCATGAGATGGCACGGAGGGTCCTGAATCCCTTCCCCAGCATTTCTGGTCCATCTCCCTCTCCCTGCCCGTGTCTGTGCTGCCTGCAGCTGTGTCTCTGTCCCTGGGTCTGCTCCCTGTCAGTGTCACAGACCCCGTCCCACGTGCT
This sequence comes from Patagioenas fasciata, assembly GCF_037038585.1. Lineage (NCBI taxonomy): Eukaryota > Metazoa > Chordata > Aves > Columbiformes > Columbidae > Patagioenas > Patagioenas fasciata. The sequence goes on from NC_092530.1 coordinate 2,688,859, forward strand.
GTGTGCTCAGCGCTGTCCTGCTCACACCTCCTGGCACTGCCCAGGGGCAGCTCTGTGTGTGCAGGGGCTCAGGAGAAGCTCAGACAAGTCCTAACGAGAACTGGGGTCTCAGTGTCTTCTCCAAAGAGAGAAATATATCCCCATCTCCCACTGCACACCCAGACAACCAAGAGTGGAAAACTGAAAGCACAGACTTCTTCCCTTGCAGCTGTTGCTGTCTTGATGTCGTTGTTCAGAAGGACCCTCTGCCATGTCCGTGGGGTTGATCTGGAGCTCTGAGCAGCCTTGACCCACACAGCACCCTCCAACCCCACAAGCTCCCTGCCTGCCCTGCCGGGGGTCGCTCCTTCACCCACAGCTGCTGCCATGGGATCTCCCTGGGCAGGCTGAGCGCTGACCCTGGCAGGCGGCAGAGTCCCTGCCCTGGCACAGCCCTGGGGTGCAGGGACCCTGCTCTGCAGGACAGCCCTGGGCACCCCTGGGTGCTCACCCAGCTTCACAGCTGTTCAACACTGCCTGACAAGAGCCCCCTCCTTACAGATCCCACCAGCTGTGCCTGTGCCAGTTTTAGGAGATGCCTCCAGGAGCTACAGCTGCATTGCCCTGCACCCAGAGACTTACCATGGCAAGGGCTGCAAAGGTTTCTCCTCCAGTGAGCTCTCAGTCATCCTCCCAATCCTGACCACCTTTAATCTCTCTCTGCCTTGCTCGTCTCCCTGAGATCCCCAGGCAGAGCCCTCAGCCCTGCTGCGCTGTGCAGAGGAGCTGCTCCTGGGCAGAGCTGTCTCTCTGCAGCGCTGCCGCTTGCCAGGAGCTCCCTCTGTCCCAGGAGCCCAGCCCAGCCCAGCAGCACAGGAGCAGCCCAAGGTGCTTTAATGACCCCTCTGGCGGGTTTGGTGCTGAGTCCATGAACCTCAGGCCCTGGAGGAAGCTTATGAAACCTCTCAGTAAGTCAGATGCAAACTTCAAAGATTCTTGCAATGTTAATGAGTCCCACTGAGGGACACTACTGAGGAACTGACCCCAGGGTCTGATTGGAGAAGAAAACTGGATGCAGTGACAACAGGTCAGGAAAAGCAAGGGGAAGTTCTCTTAGATGCTGAGTAAACCTGGTTGTGTTTCATTAATCAAAGGGCCAAGCCCTGACCCCCAGCCCTGGGAAGGCAGATCCTGTCCCTCCCACATTGCCCATGACGCTTCCTGGACAGTGTGATGTGGGGCTGTGCAAGGCCAAGGGCAGGACTATGGTCCCACAGCTCCCAGGTTCCTGGCTGGGGACAAGGAGGCCATGAGGCCCCTGTGCTGGAAGGACAAGGTGTCTCCTCACAGGCATCAGAGGTGCAGACAACAGCCATAGTCAAGGGGAGAAGGAGTTCATGTCTGTTGGGGGCTTTCAGCCTCTTTACATCCCTTGATCATCTCCACCACAGCCTGTCCTGTGCTGTGGCATCCCCTGCACCTGTTTCCCTGCAGGCTGCAGACATCCCCCCTGCTGCCCCACCTTGCTCTTGTCTGAGCATCTTCCTTCCTTTGCTGAGATCTCTGCATCCTCCCCAGCTGTTCCTTGAAGCACAAAGCCTTGGGCTGATGCAGACTCCCTCTGCTGACCTGCTCCACCACAGCACTGCCCTTCCAGTCACATTCCTTCCTGCTCATGTCCAGCCTGGACCTCCCCAGCTGCACTTTGGGCCATTATTTCTTTCTCATACCATTTCTCACTATTTAGAAAACCTCCACCAGCTCTGAAACCACCCTTCGAGCACTCTCAGGCTACTCATGCACTGCTGCAGCCTCCCCAGCGCTGCTGGGCCAAAGCCGCCCAGGTCCCTCAGCATCCCACACCACGTGCACAAGGTGTTGACCTGCCCTGGCAGAGCCCTGCACTCTCCAGTTCCTCCCTGCTTCTCCAAACTGGGAAGCCACACACTGGCACACCCCCGTGTGTGTGGGGTCACACCAGCGCTGAACCGAATGGGATGAGAACTCCAGGTGTCTGGGTCCCCACGCTCCTCCTCATGCAGCCCCGTGTGCAGCTGCCTTGTTCATGGTGAGCGTGCACCACGGGCTTGTGTGGGGACCTTGGAGTGCCCAGGCCCTTCTCCTCAGGGTCACTGCTCAGCGTGTCAGGTCCTGCTCTGTCCTGATGGATGGGGTTATTGTCCCACCCTGATACAGCACTGGTCACGTCTCTTTGTACAACTTCAGAGCTTTCTGCTGGTTGAATACCAGATATTCACAAGGTCTGGACTCTCCCTGGACTGAAGCTCCATTTGCTCAGCTGTTAATGTTTTCATGCAGATGGTTTATCCTGATAAGGGTTTCTCTCCTAAGATAACAGGATAAGGGGTTACAGGACACTACAAATACCATCTCCTGGAGAAACCGTGGGGTCTTGGGAGTCTGTTACTCACAATGTCAGAGGTCTGGACTCACAGGGGTAGATTCCCCTCTTGTGAGAGAACAGCAGGAATGCATGAAATTCAGCCTGGGGACAGAAAATGTCAGCTGAAGGTTGAGGAGTCATCAGGAAAAGGCAGAACAACATGGGCAGTGTTGTGGTGACTGGACATCAGCTACAGACTCACTGATGAGGAAGATAAATTATATGGGGCCTCCTTCAAGACAAATCAAAGAAGCCTCATGTTGTCAGGGCGGTGTCCTCGTGGCAGACCTGAGATATCCCAATATCTGCAAGGTACCAGCCATCCAGGAGGGATTGGAGCTCATTGACAACATCTTCCTGACACGGGTGACTGAGGAGTCAGTGGGATGAGGTGCCCTGTGGGACTTCACACTTACAAACCACAAAGAGTTGGTCAGGATGGAACAGTCAGGGGTGGGAAAGTGGACCTGAGGCTCCTGGGAGGTGATCACAAGGCCAAGAGCAGGATTTCAGGAGAGCAAGCTTTGGCCTGCTGAGGGACCTGCTTGGGTCCTATGGGATATGACCTTGGTGTCTGCAGTGCTTTTCTCTCACATTTCCTCCCTCCTCTCTCCCACCTGCTGTTGTGCAGCTTTTTTTATCCTGTCTCAAATAGAATATCCCAGAGGTGCTGCCAGCATCACTGAGTGGCTGAGATGTGGCAAGGAGTGGATCCATCTTGGAGCCAGCTGAAATCCTCTCTCTGTGACATTGGTCAAACTCTTGTAATTGCCCTGACATTCACTGGCCTGGCAAAGTGGCAGGTGCCAACAGTCCAAAGGATCTTGGGCCAACTGATCGACAGAGCTGCCTTGTGGGCCAGCGAGGGTGATCTTCACCTGGATCTGGAACTGGGAAACAAGGAAGAGCTGGTGCGGGATGTGAACATCAGTGTCCACCTTGGCTGTTGTGACCAGGAAACAGTGGAGTCCCAGGCATCAGAGGGGAGGGAGGAAGGCCAGCAGCAGAGCACAGGCTGGTGGGCTCCAAACTTTCACATACTGGGGGACAGCGACCAATAGAGGTGGTGACATGGAAGTAGGTCTGAAGTGTGAAGGAGCTAGGAAATCTGATCAGCGTTACAGGACAGCATGCTCCAAGCACAAGAATGATCTCTCTGAGTCCCCATGAAAAGAAGCATTATTCCTATGAGGCTGCTCATCTGAACTGATGGAGCTCCAGGGCACAAAGGCAGCACACAGGAGGTGGAAGCAGGGGAAGCTACAAAGGAGGAATTTAGAAACCTTGGGCACGGATTCAGAGATGATTCCAAAGTTGCCCTGGACTTGGTACCTAAAGGGGAGGCTGAGGGCAGCAAGATGAGCTGATACAGCTTCCTTACAAAAAAAAAAGGAATAGACAGGGAGAACATGGGCTTGCTGCTGAACTTTATAGGGGCAGAATCAGACAGGACTGAGGTTCTTCATGGCTTCTTTGCCTCCATCTTCACCACCAAGGTCTCCTGGGACTTTGTTCCTGATAGCAGGATTCTGGAGAACACCCAGCAGTGGATGGGGCTCAAGTCAGGGGTGACCTGAGCAAACTCAGACACCATTACAGAACAGGAGATGGGTCACTTGACCAGCTCCCTGAACACAAGTATCACTGTGCTGTGGCACCTGAGATTCCCAGGAACACCCACCTTGTTGGTGCAGAGGAGTGTGATTCCTCCAGAGGTGTCCTGGCCTATCCCCTCCCTCATAAAGTGATTTAGGCACCTTCTTTTGTGACATTTTCAGTCTTTATCAGGAGATGCTACACATCAATATGGACTGGAGGCTGCTGCTACCACCTGTTCTGGAAAGGGAGGGAAGGGCAAGCAGAGGAGGATATAGAAGTAATGGGGCTTTACCGCTATTTCCTGTGGAAATGTTCTCTGTTTGGCTGTTCCTGAAATCTCCCTGATCATCCACACCAGACTTGAAGCCTTTAGGAAAATGATGCACAGAGCCTTGGCTTGCAAGAGCATTTTCGGTTCTTTATAGAAGTACTTTTACAAAGGCCAGCTCTGTCACAGCAGTGCCCATTGCCTGTCCCTGCCTGCGCTCACAGCACTGACACACAGCAGGACGGGGACCAAGCTGCCAGAGCACTCAGGCCTTGCACCAACACAAGGGATGAGAAGGAGAGTGTGGGAATGGAACCAGAACAGCTCTGGAAGACCAAGCGCTGGTGCTCCCTGGCAGGGCTGCCATGCTGGACATTTTTCGCCCTTCTCCCACACACAATAACTCTCCCTGAACCTCCAGAAAAGCCTTGGAGGAAGAATATCAGTGAAAAACATCACTGCAGAGCCTTTTATTTTGTTTAAATACACAGAGAGCATGGCTCCATATTTATACAGCCAGTGGGTTTAAAAGGAAAAGCAGACAGTGAGTTAGAAAGGAGATGACTAAAATATCATGATTTATTAAAAAATAAACACCACCACCACACACACACACAGGTCTGGGCCTCTAATAAGTTCCATTAAAACTGTTATCCATTAAAGAGAAGATGCTGAACACTTTATTATTTTTGAAATGCATCCCGCCATCAGTTTCCACAGGGCATCCTCGAGCTCCTGATTCCTCATGCTGTAGATGAGGGGGTTCAGTGCTGGAGGTATCAGCGAGTACAGAACAGAAACCACCAGATCCAGGGATGGGGAGGAGATGGAGGGGGTCTTCAGGTGGGCAAATATGCCAGTGCTGACAAACAGAGAGACCACAGCCAGGTGAGGGAGGCAGGTGGAAAAGGCTTTGTGCCGTCCCTGCTCAGAGGGGATCCTCAGCACGGCCCTGAAGATCTGCACATAGGACACCATGATGAACACAAAACACCCAAATGCTGAACAGACACTGACCACCATAAGCCCAAGTTCCCTGAGATAGGAGTGTGAGCAGGAGAGCTTGAGGATCTGGGGGATTTCACAGAAGAACTGGCCCAGGGCATTGCCCTTGCACAGTGGCAGTGAAAATGTATTGGTCGTGTGCAACAGAGCATGGAGAAACCCAATGGCCCAGGCAGCTGCTGCCATGTGGACACAAGCTCTGCTGCCCAGGAGGGTCCCGTAGTGCAGGGGTTTGCAGATGGCAACGTAGCGGTCGTAGGACATGATGGTGAGAAGATAAAGCTCTGCTGAAGCTAAAAAGACAAAAAGGAAGAGTTGTGCAGAACATCCTGCATAGGAAATGACCCTGGTATCCCACAGAGAGTTGGTCATGGACTTGGGGACAGTAGTGGTGATGCAGCTCAGGTCGAGGAGGGCAAGGTTGAGCAGGAAGAAGTACATGGGGGTGTGGAGGTGCTGGTCCCAGGCTATGGTGGTGATGATGAGGCCGTTGCCCAGCAGGGCAGCCAGGTAGATGCCCAGGAAGAGCCAGAAGTGCAAGAGCTGCAGCTCCCGTGTGTCTGCGAACGCCAGGAGGAGGAACTGGGTGATGGAGCTGCTGTTGGACATTTGCTACCTGTGGGCATGTGACCTGTCACAGGAGGGAAAAATACTAACAAGTTAGTGGAGATATCTCTGAACAAAATCAAATCCATTTTTCATAGACCCTCCACAAGCTACATACACTCTTTTCATTTTCCAGGAGACGTTCCTTTAGCTCCATGGCTGGAGCTCTCTATGAGGAGCAGTTGAGGGAACCGGTACGGTTTAGCCTGGAGAACAGGAGGTTGAGGGGAGACCTTATTGCTGTCTACAACTACCTGAAAGGAGGCTGGAGCACGGAGGGTGTTGGTCTCTTCTGCCAAGTAGCAAGTGATAGGACAAGAGGAAATGGCCTCACGTTGTGCCACAGGAGATTTAGATTGGATATTAGGAAAAACTCTTCCTGGAGAGGATTGTCAGGTGTTGGGACAGGCTGCCCACGGCAGTGTTGGATTCACCATCCCTGGAAGGGTTTAAAAGGCATTTAGATGAGGTTCTTAGGGACATGGTTTAGTGCTAGTGTTCGGTAAGCTTATGGCTGGACTCGATGATCTTACAACTGAAATGATTTTATAATTCTATGATACAATGAAGAGCAGGGCCTCTACACATGCAGTCTTGATAAGTCACCCCAACTTGGCAGTAGGGGGTAGAGACAAGTTCTAGGGATCAGTTTGGTCATATCAAACCACTGCTAACACAAAGATGCTATAGAACATGTCTGCATCTTAGAGGGATTCACTCAGCATCAAAGGACACCTCAATGAGATAGCCAAGTGTCCTAATGATGGCACTTGATTCAGGGAGACTCAGCTCATTCCACAGCACCACAGACTGCATTGCCCACACCCCACAGGTCAGAGCAAGGCTGGGACACGTGTTCCCATGGACACACCTGCAGGAAAGGACCCACAAGATCAGGCTGTGACTCTGCAGCTGAAACTGCCATCCCCAGAGGGCCTGACAGCAAGAACAAGATCACAAGAGCAGTGACCCAGAGCAGGGGAGCAAGAAGGACAATGCGGTGAGGGTGGGTGTGAGAGAGGCCAGGGCAGAGGCAGCCGGGCACTCAGACAGCGTCACCCTTCCCCAGCTGTGCAGCCACCTCCCAGACACCAACATTGCCAGGCAGCTGCTCTCAGCCCCTGTGCTCTGCAGAGGAACTGGAGCTCTGGCTGCACAGGAGCTGCTCCATGCCTTGGAGCCCCCGGCCCTGAGGGCAGAGGCTTTGCTGGGTGGGACAGGAGGCCAGGGGGCTGCTCACAGGAGGGATCTGCACTGCAGGGGATCACAGGGACTTTTCTCTGTTCTTCCTCCCATAACAATTCCGGGTTTAGTTTCCTCTCATTTCTGATCATTTCCCTGCTGCCTGGAGATTCTCCCCCTGGGAGGTGTTTCCCTGTCCATGTCTCTTTCCTGTCAGTGCTCACAGACCCCATCCCATCCTCTGTGCCCTCCCCCTGGCCCTACAGATCCTGCCTGTTCACAGGGCACTGCCTGGGGGCATCTTCCTGTTTGCAGGTTGGAAAACAGGACAGGTCAGACTAGGCTGAGGGGTCCAGCAAAGGTGATGCAGGTGCTGTGCACAGGCAGAGGGGTGGTGAAGGGATGTTATGAGCCTTCTGGCAGATGTACTGATCACTCAGAGTTGCAGTTCAGGAGTCTCAGTGACTTGTTTAATCATGAGAATTCATTTTCACAGTATCACAGTATCACAGTATGTTTGGGATTGGAAGGGACCTCAAAAGCTCATCCAGTCCAATCCCCCTGCTGGAGCAGGAACGCCTAGGAGAGGTCGCACAGGAAGGTGTCCAGGTGGGTTTGAATGTCTCCAGGGAAGGAGGCTCCACAACCTCCCTGGGCAGCCTGTTCCAGTGCCCTGTCACCCTCACTGAGAAGAAGTTCTTTCTCAAATTTAAGTGGAACCTCTTGCATTCCAGCTTGATCCCATTGCCCCTTGTCCTATCATTGTTTGCCACTGAGAAGAGCCTGGCTCCATCCTCGTGGCACTCACCCTTTATATATTTATAAACATTAATAAGGTCACCCCTCAGTCTCCTCTTCTCCAGACTAAAGAGCCCCAGTTCTCTCAGCCTTTCTTCATAAGGGAGATGCTCCACTCCCTTCAGCATCTTTGTTGCCCTATGCTGGACCCTCTCCAGCGGTCCCCTGTCCTTCTGGAACTGAGGGACCACAACTGGGCACAATATTCCAGGTGTGGTCTCACCAGGGTGGAGTAGAGGGGAAGGAGGACCTCTCTGACCTACTGACCACCCCTCTTCTAATACACCCCAGGTACCATTGGCCTTCCTGGCCACAAGGGCACAGTGCTGGCTCATGGTCATCCTGTTGTCCACCAGGACCCCCAGGTCCCTTTCCCCTACACTGCTCTCTAATAGGTCATTCCCCAACCTATACTGGAACCTGGGGTTGTTCCTGCCCAGATGCAGGACTCTACACTTTCCCTTGTTAAATTTCATCAGGTTATCCCCCGCCCAACTCTCCAGCCTGTCCAGGTCCCGCTGGATGGCAGCACAGCCTTCTGGCGTGTCAGCCACTCCTCCCAGCTTGGTGTCATCAGCAAACTTGCTGATGGTACACTCAATTCCCTCGTCTAAATCATTAATGAATATATTGAATAATATTGGCCCCAGTACTGACCCCTGAGGCACTCCACTAGATACTGGCCTCCAACTGGACTCCACACCATTGACCACCACTCTCTGGCTTCTCTCCTTAAGCCAGTTTGCAACCCACCTCACTACTCTATTGTCCAGACCACACCTCCTCAATTTAGCTGTGAGGATGCTGTGCAGACTGTGTCAAAGGCTTTACTGAAGTCAAGGTAGACCACATCCACCACTCTGCCATCATCCATCCACCTTGGTACATTCTCATAAAAGGCTATGAGGTTGGTCAAGCATGACTTACCCTTGGTAAAGCCATGCTGACTGCCCCTAATGACCCTCTTATCCCTGATGTGCCTTGAGATGGCACCAAGGATAAGCTGTTCCATTACTTTCCCAGGGACAGAGGTGAGGCTGACCGGTCTATAATTACCCGGGTCCTCCTTCTTGCCCTTTTTGCAGACTGCAGTGACATTTGCTTTCCTCCAATCCTCGGGCACCTCTCCCGTTTCCCAAGACTTGGCAAAAATGATGGAGAGCGGTCCAGCAATGACCTCAGCCAGCTCCCTCAGCACCCGCGGATGCATCCCATCTGGGCCCATGGATTTATGGACGTCCAGACTATTTAATTGTTCCCTAACCCAGTCCTCATCGACTAAAGCAAACTCCTCCATTAACCTGGCTTCATCCGGGGTCTCAGGGGTACAGGGTTCCCCAGGACAGCCTCCAGCGGAGTAGACAGAGACAAAGAAGGCATTCAGCAATTCTGCCTTCTCTGTGTCTTCTGCCACCAGGGCACCCACCTCATTCATCAGTTGGCCTACATTGCCTCTGGTATTAGTTTTATCTGCTATGTATTTGAAAAAGTTCTTCTTGCTGTCCTTGACCCCTCTCGCCAGCTGTAATTCTAAGGAGGCCTTGGCTATCCTAGCTGCCTTCCTGCATCCTCTAACAGCAGCCTTATATTCCTCCCAAGTGGCCAGTCCCTGCTTCCATGACCTGTAAACTCGCCTCTTCTGCTTGAGCATACCCAACAGATCCCTATTCAACCACGCAGGCCTTCTGGCTCCCTTCCTCGACTTCCTACGTGTGGGGATGCTCTGATCCTGAGCATGGAAGAAGCAATCTCTGAATGCAATCCAGCTCTCTTGGGCCCCTTTTCCTTCAAGCAGTCTTGCCCATGGGATTGCCCCCAGCAATTGCTTGAAAAGGCCGAAATTAGCCCTGCCAAAGTCCAGGGTTGCAATTCTACTTGCTATTCTGTTCCTGCCACACGAGATGCTGAACTCCACCATCTCGTGGTCACTGCAACCCAGGCAGCCCTCAACCTTTACTGCTTCGACCAGACCCTCTTTGTTAGTGAGGATGAGATCCAGCAGTGCACCTCTCCTGGTCGGCTCCTCCACCATCTGCATGAGGAAGTTATCATCAATGCACTGGAGGAACCTCCTGGACTGTGGCTGGCTGGCTGAATGGTCCTTCCAGCCATTAATAAATACTGGCCATCATTAATAAATACTGATCGCCATTAATAAATACTGACCATCATTAATAAATACTGATCGTTATTAATAAATGCTGATCACCATTAATAAATATTGATCCTTATTCATAATGCTGATCATCATTAATAAATACTGGCCATCATTAATAAATACTGATCATCATTAATAAATACCAATCGTTATTAATAAATACTGACCGTCATTAATAAATACTGATTGTCATTAATAAATACCGATCGTTACTAATAAATACTGACCACCATTAATACATACTGATCGCCATTAATAAATACTGACCATCACTAATAAATACTGATCGTTATTAATAAATGCTGATCACCATTAATAAATATCAATCCTTATTAATAATGCTGATTGTCATTAATAAATACTGACCATCATTAATAAATGCTGATTGTCCTTAATAAATACTGACCATCATTAATAACTACTGATCGTCATTAATAAATACTGACCGTTATTAATAATTACTGATCACCATTAATAAATACTGATCGTCCTTAATAAATACTGACCATCATTAATAAATCCTGATCACCATTAATAAATACTGACCATCACTAATAAATACTGATCGCTATTAACAAATACTGATCACCATTAATAAATATTGATCCTTATTAATAATGCTGATCATCATTAATAAATACTGACCATCATTAATAAATGCTGATTGTCCTTAATAAATACTGACCATAATTAATAAATACTGATCGTCCTTAATAAATACTGACCATCATTAATAAATACTGATCGTCCTTAATAAATACTGACCATCATTAATAAATACTGATCGTCATTAATAAATACTGACCGTTATTAATAATTACTGATCACCACTAATAAATACTGATCATCATTAGTAAATACTGACCATCATTAGTAAATAGTGATCGTCATTAATAAATACTGACCGTTATTAATAATTACTGATCACCACTAATAAATACTGATCATCATTAATAAATACTGACCATCATTAATAAATACTGATCGTCATTAATAAATACTAGCCGTTATTAATAATTACTGATCACCATTAATAAATACTGATCATCATTAATAAATACTGACCATCATTAGTAAATACTGAGCTCAAGGCTCAGGTTGGGCTCCAGGTCAGGCTCCAGGCTCAGGTTGGGCTCCAGGTCAGGTTCCAGGCTCAGGTTGGGCTCCAGGTCGGGCTCCAGGCTCAGGTTGGGCTCCAGGCTCAGGTTGGGCTCCAGGTCAGGTTCAAGGCTCAGGCTGGGCTCCAGGTCAGGCTCCAGGCTCACGTTGGGCTCCAGGTCGGGCTCCAGGTCGGGCTCCAGGCTCAGGTCGGGCTCCAGGCTCAGGTTGGGCTCCAGGCTCAGGTTGGGCTCCAGGTCAGGTTCAAGGCTCAGGTTGGGCTCCAGGTCGGGCTCCAGGCTCAGGTTGGGCTCCAGGTCGGGCTCCAGGCTCAGGTTGGGCTCCAGGTCGGGCTCCAGGCTCAGGTTGGGCTCCAGGCTCAGACTGGGCTCCAGGCTCAGGTTGGGCTCCAGGCTCAGACTGGGCTCCAGGCTCAGGTTGGGCTGCAGGCTCAGGTCGGGCTCCAGGCTCAGACTGGGCTCCAGGCTCAGGTTGGGCTCCAGGCTCAGGTCCAGCGCTTCCCCGCAGAGCAGCCCGGGGCTCTGGGCAAAGCCACGCAGCTCGTCGCCCAAGGGAAACAGGTCCATGGTCACCGGGCTCCAAACACCCCGGAGCAAAAACCAGAGTGGCCCCAGGACACCCGGGCTCCCAAAGAGCCTGAAAAAGGGACACAAAGAGTTAAATTGGGGGGGAGTGAAGTGGCTCCTGATGCTGAGAAACCCCCGGGGGTTCGGGGCTGGGGGGAAAGGGGGGATCTGTATAAAAACTGCTCTGGGGAAAAGGGGGGAAGGGGTTGGGCTGCATGGGAATGGGAGGAGGGACGGGAAAACGGGAGAGGGAAACGGGGAAGAGGGAAAAGGGGGGAAAGGGAAAAGAGGGAAAAACGGGGGAAAGAGGGGAAAAGGGGGGAAAGAGGGGAAAAGGGTGGAAAGAGGGAAAAGGGGGGAAAGGGAAAAGAGGGAAAAACGGGGGAAAGAGGGGAAAAGGGGGGAAAGAGGGGAAAAGGGTGGAAAGAGGGAAAAGGGGGAAAAGCGAGGAAAGAGGGAAAAGGGGGAAAAAGGGGAGAAACAGGGATAAAGGGGGGAAGAGGGAAAGGGGGGAAAGAAGGGAAAAGAGGGAAGAGGGAAAAGGGGAGAAAAGGGGAGAAAAGGGGGGAAAGAGGAAAAAGAGGGAAAAAGGGGGGAAAAGGGAAAAAGGGGGAAGAGGGAAAAGAGGGAAAGAGGGGGAAAGAGGAAAAAAAGGGGAAAAAGGGGGCAAAGAGGGATAAAGGGGAAAGAGGGAAAAGGGGGGGAAAGAGGGAAAAGAGGGATAAAGGGGGAAAGAGCAAAAAGGGCGGAAAGAGGGAAAAAAGGGATAAAGGGGAAAAGAGGGAAAAAGGGCGGAAAGAGGGAAAAGAGGGATAAAGGGGGAAAGAGGGAAAAGGGGGGGAAAGAGGGAAAAAGGGAGAAAAAGGGGGAAAAGAGGGGGAAGAGGGAAAAAGGGGGAAAAGGGGGAAAAAGGGGGGAAACAGGGATAAAGGGGGAAAGAGGGAAAAGAGGGAAAAGGGGGAGGAAAGAGGGAAAAAGTCTGTGGGGGGATTGATGGCGGATCCGCCCCAGCCCCGGGGTCTCTCCTGGAGGGGAGGGACGGGGGGGCTCCAGCGGGGGTGCTGAGGAGATGAGGGGACCCGAGGGGACGATGAGGGGACCCGAGGGGACCCGATGGGACACGAGGGGACATGAAGGGACACGAGGGACCCGAGGGGACGCGATCTCCTCACCCGGCGTTTCCCGCCACGGCGCTTCCCGCCCGCCGGCGCCGCGGCCACGCCCCCTCCCCGCCCGCCACGCCCCCTCCCCGCCCGCCACGCCCCCTCGCCGGCGTCACGTGCCGGGGGTGTGTGGCGGGAAAAGGCGGGAGGGAGGAGAGGGAGGCGCCGCCGTTTTGGTGGAGGTTGTGAGGGGAACTGGGGGTCGGCGTGAGGGGCATTGGGGGTCGGTGTGGGGCGAGGAATTGGGGTCGGTGTGAGGTGCATTGGGGGGTCGAGGGGGGACATTGGGGGTCGGTGTGAGGGGGGGCATTGGGTGTTGGTGTGAGGGGGGGATTTGGGGGGCAGTGTGGGGGTGGGGATTTGGGGTCGGTGTGTGAGGGGGAATTGGGGGGCGGTGTGGGGGAGGAACTGGGGTCTGTTGTGGGGGAGAAACGGGGGGTCGGTGTGAGCGGGACATTGGGGGTCAGTGTGGGGGGAATTGGGGGTCGGTGGGGGGGGCTTGGGGGCTCGGTGTGAGGGGGAATTGGGGGTCGGTGGGGGGGGAAGTTGGGGGTTGGTCTGGGGAGGATTTGAGGGGTCAGTGTGGGGAAGATTTGGGGGTCGATGTGAGGGGCATTGGGGGTCGATGTGAGGGGCATTAGGGGTTGTTGTGGGGGGCAGGAACTGGGGGTCGGTGTGTGGGGGGCGTTGGGGGTCGGTGCGAGGGGGAATTAGGGTCCAGTGGGGGGGATTGGGGGTCGATGATTGAGGGGGGAATTGGGGGGTCGGTGGGGAGGGGTCAGTGCAGGGGGGGCCTTGGGGGTCGGTGTGAGGGGGCATTGGGGGTCAGTGTGGGGAGGAATCAGGGTCGGTGTGAGGGGGGGCATTGGGGGTCGGTGTGGGGGGAATTGGGGGTCGGTGTGGGGGGGAATTGGGGTCTGGCGTGGGGGGGGCATTGGGGGTCATTGTGGGGGGAATTGGGGCTCGGTGTGGGGGAAAAGTTGGGGCTCGGTCTGGGGAGGATTTGAGGGGTCAGTGTGGGGAGAATTTGGGGGTCGATGTGAGGGGCATTAGGGGTTGGTGTGGGGGGCAGGAACTGGGGGTCGGTGTGTGGGGGGCGTTGGGGGTCGGTGCGAGGGGGAATTAGGGTCCAGTGGGGGGGATTGGGGGTCGATGATTGAGGGGGGAATTGGGGGGTCGGTGGGGGGGGATCAGTGCAGGGGGGGCCTTGGGGGTCGATGTGAGGGGCATTAGGGGTTGGTGTGGGGGGCAGGAACTGGGGGTCGGTGTGTGGGGGGCGTTGGGGGTCGGTGCGAGGGGGAATTAGGGTCCGGGGGGGGATTGAGGGTCGGTGTTTGAGGGGGGAATTGGGGGGTCGGTGTGGGGGAGGTCAGTACGGGGGGGCCTTGGGGGTCGGTGTGAGGGGGCATTGGGGGTCAGTCTGGGGAGGAATTGGGGGTCGGTGTTGTGGGGGAGCATTGGGGATCAGTGTGGGGGGAGTTGGGGGTCGGTGGGGGGGGGAATTGGGGTCTGGCGTGGGGGGGGACATTGGGGGTCGGTGTGGGGGGAATTGGGGCTCGGTGTGGGGGGGAAGTTGGGGCTCGGTCTGGGGAGGATTTGAGGGGTCAGTGTGGGGAGGATTTGGGGGTCGATGTGAGGGGCATTAGGGGTTGGTGTGGGGGGCAGGAACTGGGGGTCGGTGTGTGGGGGGCGTTGGGGGTCGGTGCAAGGGGGAATTAGGGTCCAGTGGGGGGGATTGGGGATCGGTGTTTGAGGGGGGAATTGGGGGGTCGGTGTGGGGGGGTCAGTTCAGGGGGGGCCTTGGGGGTCGGAGTGAGGGGGCATTGGGGGTCAGTGTGGGGAGGAATTGGGGTTCGGTGTGAGGGGGGGCATTGGGGCTCGGTGTGGGGGGAATTGGGGCTCGGTGTGGGGGGGAAGTTGGGGGTCAGTCTGGGGAGGATTTGAGGGGTCAGTGTGGGGAGGATTTGGGGGTCAATGTGAGGGGCATTAGGGGTTGGTGTGGGGGGCGTTGGGGGTCGGTGCGAGGGGGAATTAGGGTCCCGGGGGGGGATTGAGGGTCGGTGTTTGAGGGCGGAATTGGGGGGTTGGTGTGCGGGGGCGGCCTTGGGGGTCGGTGTGAGGGGGCATTGGGGGCGAGTGTGGGGAGGAATTTGGGGGTCGGGGGGGGCATTGGGGGGTCGGTGTGGGGGGGGAGCTGGGGGTCGGAGTGGGGGGTGGATTGGGGGTCGGGGTGAAGGGAATGGGGGGGGCATGAGGGGAACGGAGGCGCAGAAACAACTTTACAGCCTCCGGAGCCATGAACCTTCACACCCCGCAGGGCTCCAGAGCAGCTGCGTTCGTTTCGCCGTCGGGCGCAAGGGGAGCGATGGTTCCACCCCTCGTGCGCCGCTCCGAGCGGCAGGAGCTGCGTTTAAATACAGCGAGGTGCTCGTGTCCCAACGACCCCGGAGCGCCCGCGCACATCCATAACCTTTCCCGCTCATCACTGCCGTGGTCTCCGCCTGGACCCCCCCGTTCGCCTGCGCGGCGCCACCTGGTGCTCTGGAGGAGGGCTCTTTGGATGAAGGCTCCTTCAGCTTCCTCACGTTTGGCTCCTTGTGTTGAATGGACTGGGACCCAAGCTCCAGGTCGGTTGAACCCAGCCTGGCGCCCCCTTTTTGCTGTAAATCTCGGTTCTCTCGGCCCCTCAAGTTCACAGCTGGTGCCGTAAAACTCCTGATCCTGGCACTGGTGGGTTCTGGTTTCCGTACCATGAGTTCACCTAAAGCTCTGAACTGAGCACTCGTGTGGCTCAGCCTGAAAGTGTTGGCTCGTTAGTGGGCACCCAATTATGTTTTGTTAACCCTTAAAATGTTCGTGCCCTCTATCAGACCCAGGAGTTCGGGCGGGGATTCAGTTCAGGAGGGACCCAGGAGCACCCCTAAGGACCCAGGAGTTGTGGGGGGACCCAGGAGTTCGGGAGAGAGGACCCAGGAGTTCGGGAGTGTGGACCCAGGAGTTCGGGTGGGGATTCAGTTCAGAAGGGACCCAGGAGTGCCCCTAAGGACCCAATAGTTGGGAAAGGGACCCAGGCGTTTGGGAAAGGGACCCAGGAGTTCGGGAGAGAGGACCCAGGAGTTCGGATGGGGATTCAGTTCAGGACGGACCCAGGAGTACCCCTAAGGACCCAGTAGTTTGGGGGGGACCCAGGAGTGCCCCAAGGGACCCAGGCGTCTGGGAAAGGGGACCCAGGCGTTCGGGTGGGGATTCAGTTCAGGAGGGACCCAGGAGTACCCCTAAGGACCCAGTAGCTGGGGAGGGACCCAGGAGTGCCCCAAGGTACCCAGGCATCTGGGAAAGGGGACCCAGGCGTCTGGGAAAGGGGACCCAGGCGTTCGGGTGGGGATTCAGTTCGGGAGGGACCCAGGAGTACCCCTAAGGACCCAGTAGCTGGGGAGGGACCCAGGAGTGCCCCAAGAGACCAGGAGTCCTGGAGAGGGGACCCAGGAGTTCGGGAGTGCGGACCCAGGAGTTTGGGCGGGGATTCAGTTCAGGAGGGACCCAGATTTTCAGGAATGGGGACCCAGGAGTCCTGGAGAGAGGACCCAGGCGTCCGGGAAAGGGACCTGGGAGTTCAGGCGGGGATTCAGGTCAGGAGGGACCCAGGCGTTCAGGAAAGGGGACCCAGGCGTTCAGGAAAGGGGACCCAGGAGTTCGGGAAAGGGACCCAGGAGTTCGGGAGAGAGGACCCAGGAGTTCCGGTGGGGATTTAGTTCAGGAGGGACACAGGAGTACCCCTAAGGACCCAGTAGTTGGGGAGGGACCCAGGAATTCGGGAAAGGGACCCAGGAGTCCTGGAGAGGGGACCCAGGAGTTCGGGAAAGGGGTCCCAGTGGTACCCCTAAGGACCCAGTAGTTGGGGGGGGACCCAGGAGTGCCCCAAGGGACCCAGGAGTTCGGGAGAGAGGACCCAGGCGTCCGGGCGATCCCGCTGCGTGGCCACGCCCCCTCCCCATCACCCCGCCCCCCTCTCCTTGGCCACGCCCCCTCCGCCCCTGCACCGCGCGGCCTCCCCGGAGCCGAGCGGGCTCCGTCCCTCTCCTCCCCCCCCGCCCCCCCTGTGCCCCGGGTGCCGAGTTCGAATCCCCCCGCAGCCGCCTCCTCCCCCCGCTCCCTCGGTGTGCGGGGCCTTGCGGGAGCGCTGCGTGCGGAGCAACGCGGGGCGGGAGCCCCCGGCGCCCCCGGGATGCGTGAGGGCGGCCGGCAGGGCCTGCGGCTGAGAGGAATCAACCTGACAAGAGGTTTTGTTCCATGGAACAGGACAGGATGGGTCTTCCCTGAATATCGCTGGATCTGTTATAGTTGGATTAATATTAGGATGGCAACCAGCCCTGTAGCCATAGAACTCTTGTAATCAGTAACCAAACTCTGTTCTTAAAGCTGACATAGATTTATGGTATATTCTTACAAGGCAGGTAACTGTAACTGAGCCTTATTCTTAAGGTGGACATAGATTTACGATATATTCTTTTAAAGTTGGTACCGTAGAAAATAACTGATAATTGTAGCATCTTTTAGATAGGAAGTTTGTGTTATTATAGGTGTGGAATATTCTAATGGTTGTCAGGGGTGTAATGAATATGTATGTGACCGACTTGTATAATAAGGTATGGTCTGAATCAGCTGTTGGAAGCTTTGGGTGCGAACCCCTGGTTTCCCAGCGCTGGAATAAAGCACCGCATGGAACTGTGCCCGTGGTTCTGTGTCCTGATTGCTGACATTAGCACAAATCACAACTGCATTTTTCACATCCTTCTCCTCCTCCTCCTCCTCCTCCTCCTCCTCCTCCCGCTCCTGTCCGGGATGTGCAGCTGCAGCAGGCTCAGTGCCAGGGCCACAAGGTGCAGGGGCACCAAGAGCGGGGCCGCAGCCGAGCGGGTCCAGCAGAGCCTTGGGGAGGGCTGCCCTTGGAGCAGGGCCGGAGCTCCAGCCCTCTCCCTGCAGGCCTTTCCCTGCCCCCCCAGCGCTCACCCACTGCCCAGCGCAGCCTCACAGCCACCAAGGAAACACCCACAGCGTGAGACCCAGCGGTTTGCAGGGGGGGCTTTACTGATGGGGGCAAGAGCTGGTGCCAGCAGCCTGGCCGGCACTGGCGCTCGTCACGCCAGAGAAGGCTCTTGCTGGACGTCTCTCTCGCGAGCCTCAGCGCCTGAGACGGTCTCCTGGCACTGGCCGACGTGGAGCAGATCCGCTCTCCAGAGCTGCGGAGTTGAGTACAAAGCTCTGCAGTCTTGTATGCACAGAGGTGCAGAGCAACAAGTCTGGTCAGGACACCTGTGGTGGGATCTGCTGCTGTCTGGAGAGAGCAGGTCCAGGTCCCTGGGATGCAGTCCCACCCTGCTGCTCTCCGTGCCCCCAGGGCTGTCAGGAAAACACCCTCTTTGCCCAGCTCTGGCCTGAAGCTGGCCCACAGCCCCTTTTGCAGAGGCGAGCACTCCAAAAGGCAAACACTCAACTGGGAATGCTCTTTCCCCAGTTGTTTTTCACGGCCTGCGGTACCTGGGCCTCCCATTGCTCTGGCTCTTTTTTCCAGGCCTTTGGCGGTGCCACTGCTGCGCTTCTGCTCTATCTTGCTGCACAAGGACTCCCAGAGCTTGCGTGTTTCCTCCTCCGTGCACGCGCGGGGCTGCGCCTGCAGGACCACGGCAATGCAGCAGCAGGCAGTGTTGGTGTCCCTGGCAGGGGCTGGGGGGATTTCAGCGCCCCCCTCCCTCCTGCCCCTTCTTTTCAGCCTCTCCATCAGCCCTGCTTTGCTCACGGTCCCGACTGCAGAGCCTTTCTGCAACGACCCCTGAGCCAAGGGAGCGCGGGGCTGAAAGCAACCCGGCTGCTTGCTATCCCAGACCAGCCTGGCCGCACCGTTGCGCCGTCGCCGTTACAAACGCCACCACATCAAGCCTTGGGGACGTACCAGTCCTGCCCTCCTCTCCCTCGCCTTGGCAGGGGGTGCAGCCTGGGGTGCAGCTTCCCGCAGGTGTTGGCTGCTGCCTGCCTCTTTCCCCGACCGTTCCCAGCGCAGCACGGCCAGCTCGCTGCAGACACACAGCAGGAGGAGGTGGTGTGAGCACAGGAGCGCGCTCCAGCTGGGCTCCCAGCTGGGCGCCAGCCGCGGCCGCAGGAGCGGCTCTGCCGAGAGGCCGGTGCCAGGAGAAGCGGCTCTCTCCCGCGGGGCTGCGGGGAGCAGGAGGAAGGGACTGCGGGAGAGGAAGCACTGCCCGTGTCCGGAGAGATTTACCACTGGAGCTTGTCCTGCAGATCCAGCTGCTCATCCCTCTCCCCTCTCCTCTTGCGGGCCACCTGCCCCAGGATGCAGGTCACCACCTCCCGCAGGGCCCGGTCTGTCCGTGGGGAAAGGCTCCTGCAACAGCAAGGACAAAGTCTCCCTGACTCTGCAGCTGGGACCGTCCTGCCTCTTCCCACACTCAGCCCCACAGCTATGCGGCCCCGTTCTGCCCCACAGCCCCCTGGAGGCAGGAGGGGTTTCAAGCCCCTGCTCTGGCCCCTGCCGTGGGGTCTAACCCAGCCCGTTCCCGTGGCTGCAGAAATCCCCGGGCGCCCTGTGCAGCCCCGTGGCTCGGGGGTTGGCTCCCTGTACCCACCACCTCTGGCTCACCCCCCACCGCTCCAGGGCTCGGCTGGAGCGGGCACACTCGTACCGCTTCGGGGGGACGCTGTTGTCCTCAGGGACTGTGGGGGGCTCTTCTCCGGCCTCTTCCCAGTCCTCCATAATGGTCCTGATCTCCAGCAGGTCACAGCTGGACTCGTCTGACTCCACGCTGCTCGGGGAGCTGTCTGAGGAGCACTCGGGGGAGCTGGATTCCTGCACAGGAGGAGACTCTCACACAACAGCCCCGCACCCGGAGGGTGCTGCTTCCCAGCACGCAGACCCCAGAACACTTCTGAATGGACCACAGGGGACAGGGAGAACCGGGAGAAGGAGCTCAGCAGGCCCTGGGGTGACCTCTGAGTGTCACCAGGGTTTCACTGCAACTCTGTGTCCCCCTTCTTGCTCAGGAAGGGCAGCATCACCCGCCCGGCTCTGCTGCAGCAACGCTGCTGTGACGGCTTGGGTGCCAGAGGTGCTTTGCGGTCTCAGCCGCCCCGCGGGAGAAAGTGCTCTTCTTCTGCAGGAATCCCAAGTACCTGGCTCCTCTGCATCTCCTCTGGGTTTTCTGCCTCTCCTTCCACACCGGGTGTCTCCTTTTCTGCCTCGGCCTTTGCTTTCATTGCTCCGGCTGACGGCCGTTTACTTTTTTCCCCTACCGCCGCCTCCTTTTTCTCCTTTTCCTCTCCTTCCAGGAATTTCTGGATATACTGTGGAAGCTTCTCCTCTTTCTTCTTCTGCCGTTTATTCTGGAGGCCGAATGAAATGCAATAGCAGGCAGCATTAGTCTGTCCTGCCACGGCTGAGCTGTTTTCCTCCCTTCCCTCCCTTCTCTTCTGCCTCGCTGTCCACGCTGGTTTGCTCCGAGGTTCCCGCAGGCTCCACCGAGGAGCCCGTCTGGGATGACCAGGGAGATCAGCCACCACCGGGCTACAAACCAGCCGGCAGCTGGCGAGCCCAGACCAGCCCTGCAGCCACCGGGCCGACAGAAACAGCCCCACGTGAGGGCTCTGGGGGTGTTTCCAGGCTACTGGAAGTGACAAGTATATTCTCAACTGACAGTGACCCGCCTCTCTCCAAGCAAACACCAAAGCAACCGGTCAGTGGTCCCGTGAACACCCAGTGAAGAATCTTGTGAGCACCGGCATGTGTGGAGCAACGCTGCTCTACAGTCCAGTAGGATGTGCTCCTGCAGCATCCGGTGTCGGGTACCTTTTCTCTCCTCTCAATGGCTCTGGCTATGAAGTCCACTTCTCTGGGTGCAACCAGAGGCGGTAGCTTTCCTTTCTCCTCCTTTTCCTTCAAGCAGCTCCTCTGGATGACCGGTAGCTGCCTGCAAAGACACAACAGGGCGTGTTGGCAGGAGCGCAGGAGGAGCTGGTTCTGCATCCTGTGCTTCCAGGTGGCGCACCTGCTTCTGCAGCAGAACGGGCTCTGCTCACATCCTTGTGATCAAGTCCCCAGGCACAGAGAAGACCCCAAGCTGTCAGCCTCGGATGTGCCCAACAGCCCCCCTGCAACCCAGGATGCCCAGGTCTCGGCCCTCTCTTGCTGGAGCACCCAGAGGAACAGGGTCCTGTGCCCGGAGATAGCGCTACGCCCTGTACGGGCAGGTTGGGCGCTGGGGACACAGTGTCAAAGGGAGGAGGACGCGACCCCACAGAAAAGCCATCCTGCCACTGAGCTCTCCGTAAGACAGGCGTCAGCGCAGAAGAGGCTCCTGGTTGCTCAGGGCAATCCTCTGCAGTAACTAACTGCAGAACTCTGTTCTCAGCAAACAGAAAGGCCAGGCTCATTTCAACCTGAAGGGAAAGCCAAAATGACCTTCTGCTCCTGGAACGAGCCTTTGCACTTGGCTACTCAAGAGATCTGCACATCGGAAGGGAAGAAAGAAATGGTGGTGCCAGCAGAGTCTGCCAAGAAGCTGCAGACACTGCCATGAGCAAGAAACCGTGAGTCAGTGGGACGTGGGCAAAGCGCACGTGGGGTGTTTCCGGGAGGAACGTCTCGCTCCCACAGAGACCGGAGCAGGGGGCCACGCTCACCCGTTTATGCGAGTGTCTCACCTGGCGCGAGGCTCACTCCCCTCGGCTTTCTGACCCTGCTCCGGCGTCACAGTCAGGGCAGGTAACCGATGTGGAGGAAGCCTGGCTCGACGGAGGAGGCGCTTCCCAGCAGCATCCTCTAGAAACGGGAAAGGAGACGGTTCTTCAGAACAGCATCTCGGTGTTGTTCTGGGAACCGGGTGCCACTCGTGTGCCAGTTCCAAGGAGAGTGACGTGCGGGTCTGCTCGGGGCTGTGGTAACACTGGGGAAGGTGGTCCTTTTCATCCCTTTGGGGGAAAGCCATGTTTCCTGGGAGGTCTTAGGCCTTTTCTGACACTGGTTTTTCATCCAACGCCCCATGCCCACAGTGCACCGTTATTCCCTGGGGAAGACTGTTTGCATGGCTTTCTCTCATCCGTGTGCTGAAACGGGGGCTTCCATGGGAGATACTGGTGCTGTCCAGGAGTCATTCTGGGGAGGGGAATCATTTATCTCAAGGGAACCCGGCTCTGGGGTTTCTGCCTTGGTCCCGCGCACACAGATTTGCTGCTGGGGCAGGTTCACACCACAGGCCGTCACCTTTTCCCTTCACACATCCGTTCAGGTCTATCAGCGCTGGCACTTTGGGCACGGTCTCAAGTTGGTACCTGGCAGAGGAAGAAGGCAGCAGGCTGAAGAAAGGACACCACGTTGTTTCCCACCGCAGCCCAACCCGGAGGGACGCAGCAGAAGCTCCA
The DNA here is from genome assembly GCF_037038585.1 of Patagioenas fasciata. Taxonomy (NCBI): domain Eukaryota; kingdom Metazoa; phylum Chordata; class Aves; order Columbiformes; family Columbidae; genus Patagioenas; species Patagioenas fasciata. Next base: position 2,711,132 of record NC_092530.1, read on the forward strand.
GTGCCGGGAGAGGCCCCGTCAGCCTGTGCCCGCGTTTCTCCATCCTTCCCTGAGAATGGCCGTCCTCCCACAAAACCCCCTTGCTGCTGCTGGGGAAATGACTCTGCTCATCGTGCACATGGAGAGCAGAGTATTATCTAGTGCTCTGGTTTTCTAAGACGCCTTTGAATTCTGATCTTGCCCTCCGAGTTCCTTGTAGAGCCTTGCAGATTAACGTTTCCGGACCTAAGAGCAGTCTCTCCCAGAGAGGAAAGAAAAGGAGCAGGAGAAACGTAGCGGGAAATGTTGCCTAAATGCGTCTCTAGGTCCACAGCAGGACAGATGCAGAAGCTGTGCCACTGTCCCCCGTTCCTCCAAGTGAAGTCAAACGTACCATGGCAGGACGACAACACGTCCAGAAGAGGTCTGGGAAGCAGCGGTGTCATGGCGTGAGATGACCGAGTCCCTCATCTCCGGCATCTGCAACGAGGACAGAGGCGGATGACGGAAGGAGCGGACGCTGGGAAGGGCCGGCTGCTCGCTCCGCCTCAGCCCAGCGCCAGCAAAGAGCCAGAGCCGCCCAAGGGCTCTGGGCTCAGCAAGCCTTGCCCTGCCTGTGCCTCTGCTCCCGGCCCCCAGAGTGGGGCACGCAGCGCTCCCCGCCATCAACGCCGGCCTTTTCTCGCAAAGGGCAGCTCCTCTGGGGGCGGCTCTTGCAAAGCCGGGCCATTGCACGCCAGGGAGGTGCTCTGCAGAGAGCCTGCTGTGCTCTAGAGCTCCAGGAGCCCAGGGGCTGAACGAGGCATGGCCGGCCAGGGGAAAGCAGCCCCCAGAAAGCATTTCAGAAGCAGCAGGAGTGGCGCTGGGAAAGTGAAAATCCTACCTCGAGAAGAGCTTGCAGCATCTTGCCAGCGCCATTCAGCCTTTCCAGAAAGTCTAAGTAAAATCTCATTTTCACGTCTTTTCCCTGGACAATCAGCATGCCCACGTCCCTCCAGATGATGGCAACGTTCTGCCCGTTCTCTACGCAGGCATGGAAAAGGTGCGTGGTCCTTTCCATGTAGAGCTGCACGGTGCCCTCAGAGACAGCGTTCTCTGAGGCTATCTGAGCATACGGCAGTTGCTCGAAATCTTGGTGGCCTGAAAGACGAGAGAAGAGGAACACATGAGCTTGCAGACCTGCTGGGCAGGCTACAATCAAAGGTCTGCAGCCTCCAGGCCCTCGGGCAACACTTTGGTGCTGGGCTGTCTGGCTGGGCCAGCGCCTCTGAGGAGACGCTCGGCTTGTCCCTTCCTCTTAAAGTGGACAGTGAGGTGCGGAGCAGACAGCGGTGGCTTCTCTGATACAGAAAGGGAAACAAAGAGTCTTAGGCACTTGGTGGGAAGAAGAGTGACTGCGGGACAAAGTGGGGAGATAGGCGCCAGGTCCCAGGGCAGCTGGAGGGTGCCAGCCCACACTCGGTGCTGTCTTTGTCTTTAGAGAGAAACGCACCCCAAACACAGCCCCAAGCTCTGGGTGCTCCCCGGGGTCCCACAACAGCTGCCCCAAAGGCAGCAGTGACCAGAAGGCGCAGGTGTCCCGCCAGTGGCTTTTGGAAGGAACCGTCTTTCCCCCCTGGGTTTCCCCTGCTTTTCCCCCGTGCAAGGAGGCTGAGGGAGCTGGAAGAGCCCCGGCATTTGCCTGGACGAGGTCTAGAGCAGCGGAAAGGGGGAGCAAGAGTTGAAGCATCATGGAACCAGAAGACACCACACCAAGGAAGCTGTGAGGGACCCTGTTGTTGAAGCAGGACAAAGAGAGTGCGCTCTTAGCTGCATTGTCCTCTGGTGATTCTTTAAAACAAACAGCTGGGCAGGGTCCTTCCACAGCCGGCTGGCTTTGTCGAGTGGAGCTCTTGGCAGGGCCGCGGTGGGTGGTTGGTGCTCCCCTCAGTCACCTCTGGAGAGCACAGCACCCCTCCCACCCTGCTCAAGGCCAGCGCCGCTTTCACGCTGCTCACCAGGAAAGTCTGTGCAAGCACAGCGGAGCTCACGGTCCTGCGCAACAGCCTTTTCAGGTTGAAACACGGGTCTCTCCACGATCACCAGATCCTGCTCGCTGAGCGCTACTCGCTTCGTGACAACCGCAAAAGTCCCGATTCCGGGAATGCGGACAGCCTGGAACAGAGGAGATGGCGGATGGGAAGAAGCCTTGGAGGGGCAGACGGGTGACTTGTCAGAGGAGGCTGATGGTGCTTAGTGCCCTGCCCTGGCCTGAGGTACAAAGGAGCAAGATGGGCTCCTTGGGAGAACACAAACAGGGGCTGCGCTTTTCCCTCGCACCCCCCTTCAGCTACGAAGAACCAAATAGGTGAGGGAAAGCTGACAAACACCCTCTGGCTCAATCAGATAGAAGGCAGGGGGTTCCCACGCTTGGAATAAATCCAGATGTGTCCCAGGCTTCCAGGTTTTCACATGCAACTCTGACGGGGGGACCTTCTTGTACATCTGAATGGACAGAGAAGGTGTCCATGTCACGGTGTGCATTGCAGTGTTGTGCTGGGGCGTTGCTCCTGCTTTCAACGCAGGGGAAGAACAGCTGCACCCGATGGCAAAGGGCTGTCAGGACTTGATCAGCGTTCATCAGGGTGTGAGGGGAGAAGGAGGTGAGGCCCACCTGGTGGAGAGCCAGCTGCAGGCTGAGGTGATACGATGTGCTGGCCCAAATCTTAGCGAACTCTGGAAGAACAAGGGAAAGACCCGTCATGCTCTGAGGCAGCAAGCTCAAGACCGTTCGGCCCACTCCTGTCCAAGGAGCGATGCATCTTCCACTCAGGCATTTCAGGTGGTCTCTCTCCAGCCCGGCAAGAACCAAGGGACACCTCATGCTGCCTCCAAGGGGCTCCTTTCCTTGCGGGTGCAGCTCTCCAGGGTGTGACCCACTCCCACGGGAAGCCGGCAGTGCTCTGCCCTGCCCGCGGGGGCACGGGGCTGCGCTCCACGCGGCTCTCGGAGGCTCAGGGCAGGCCCTGGTGTCTCCCCAGCAGGGGCCGGTTTTGCCGGGTCACATCTCTGAACACACAGAGCCCACATGGCCCACGAGCACCTTCAGCTCTTCCATTCAGACGTGAGCTCAGCGTGGGCAATGCCCAGCGCCAGGCAAGGGCAGCCCCTTGGGGTCAGGGGCTTCTGCCTGGGCTGCCCCAGGAAGGCAGGGGCCACGTCAGGGAGGGAACCAGGAGCCCTGGCTGCCACATCAGCCCCTCAGCCCTTTGGGATGGTCAAGCAGGTCCCTCCTTGCACTCACCACTCCTGAGCAACCACCCCCCACAGTCCTCGGGTTTCCATGCCTGATTTCAGAGATGTCCTTGACCCAGACACACATGTGAAATTGGGCCTGAAGGCCTTACCATAACGCTCCAGCTTCTCAATAGTTGGGCTCAGGTGAGGCTGCAAGAAGAGCTGTCTTGCCATCTTCGTTCCACTCCTGCTTCAAGTCAACAACTGCAGAGAGTGGCTGGACAATGGCTTTACTGCTTCTCCTTGTCCTCGTCCTTCTCCTCCTCCTTCTTCTCCTGATCCTTCTTCTCCTTCTCCTCCTCCTCCTCCTTCTTTTTCTCTCTCCTCCTCCTCCTTCTCCTTCTCCACCCTTCACCTCCTTGGTGCTGTCCTGCTCCCTCTCTCCGCCTTCTCCTCCTCACTGCAGAGCAGCTACTCCAGAGCAGAGCGGTGCGAGAGCAGCTCTCAGCACTTGGAGTCCACTCGGCCTCACCGGGTGAGTGGGGCAGACGCTGGTCACGACAGGGACAGGGGGGCTGTCACCACTGTGACGTGTGGCTGTCCCACTGTGACCCCGGACCGTGTCACAGAGGGGCTGCACACACCCTCCCCCCAGGCCCTGCCAGGGGCTCTGCAGTGGGCAGGGGCTTCCGGGAGCTGCCCCCACCCCACTGTCTCCTGAGCGGGAGGGGTTTCCCCAGGCCACCCCTGCCATGTCCCCACATGGGGACACCGGGCTGCAAGGGCCGATGGGCTTCCTTCCACCCTTCCCCGCTTCTTCCTGCCCCTCTCACCCAACGTGTCTGCAGCGGGGAGCGCGGCTGCCCTGCCTGGCGCAGCTTGGGCAGGCGATGGCTGCTCACACCGGCTTTGGAGCCGGCTGCACCCCTCTCCCACCGGCCCCGGCAGCACCGGACCTGCTCCCACACGGGTCCCGCTGCAGCTCCCGCTGCTCACGGTTCCCAGTGCCATGGAGAGGACTGCTCTGATTTGCTGAAGGTGCTGAGGGGGGTGCCGTTGCCAAACTCGGGGAGGGGGTTCAGGCTGCCGAACCAAACAGGGTGGTGATGGATGGCCGCTGCTCCCTTGGTGTTCCCAGGAGAGAGGCCTGGTCCATGCAGCAGCACTCGCGGTGCCCTAGGGCTCATTAACGCTCCGTGCCACAGGTCGCCCGGCTCCAGGCCGCCCGCCTGGTCCCACGGGCCGTCGAAGGGCTCCGGGTCGATAACTCTTGCGGGAATGGCAGGGTGTGCGGTTCCAGCTAAAGGGCCTTGGACAGATTACACGGAAGTGTTTTCTATGGGTGTAAGACGTGATGGCCCAGACCGGTGAGAACGATATCTCGGGTCAGAAAACCACCCCCGTGTGTGCGATGTGTGAATGTTGGGCCTGGGCGTGTGAACGAGTGGGTCGGAACGCCGCCCACAAGATACGCATGGGAACGTGACTGAAACCAGTCACAATAGGAGTGTGGTGTGTTTAGAATAACAATTATTGAACAAAGTCATTTGTCTAACCTCTTAGCCCAAGCTCATCCCTGTAAATCTATAAATGGAGAACCGTTAATAAAAGAGAGCTCAGCTCTGCCCGGCTCTGCTCTTGCTGCCAACAAGAACCCTGTGCCTGTGCGCCCCGTCTGCGTCTGTGTGAATCGTTCCTCATCGCACAACGCTGACAATCCTTTCCTCAGAACCCTCCGGGTCCCAGCACCCTCCTGTCTCGTCCTCCCTAACAATGATTCAGTCCCCATTCCTCCCCGTCTGCACAAAAACGTGGTTTGCAGGTCACCAAGCTGGGGACCCATCCCTGGGGCCGCACAGGCAGTGCCTCGGCCTTTCTGCCTTGTGGACCTGTGGATTTTCTTGAAGAATTCCTTGCCAGATTCAGGCAAGCGTATATCCGTAAGATAATTTCTCTCTAAACACGTGGGTGTATTTTTCCTGGGGTTAGGGACTGTAATAGACTTAACGATATATTTGTTAATCAAACCGGTCTAAATGGATATGTTATCAGTGGCTGTGAAACCTGAGCATATAATATTAGTATATGCTGCCATTAAACAATGCAACCTGTACGTAGTCTTTGTAAAAAACTTGTTCCACAGATACGTGTAAAAACCTAATTTAGCGTACCCTGCAGAACATTCAGGAAGAGACTGACAGAGAGAAGGGCCCAGTTGCATCCTTGTGTGAATGGGATAACGGGGTCTTCAGCACAAAGCGGGAGGAAAACCAGCTCAAGGCCTTGGAGCCCTGGCCAAACACAGCGTGCTAGGCCAAAGATAAGAAATGCACAAAAGAACGGACCGCAGCCTTCATCCAAAAGACCCCCGCCCGTGACCACCCGCAGACACTGCACAGGCGCAACAGGAAAGAGCCAGAGCTGAAGACTATAGATATAATTCCTTGGAACTCATTTTAATAAGAACGGCCTTGTTGAGGAAAAGTTATGAATGTGTATAGGCGTTCCTGGAATAACCATGAATACGTAATCCTTTGCCACATGTAACCAAGCTGGCCGCTCCTGGAAAGGCGCCGTGGTGCAGCGCAGGCTCCCCGGCCGCCCAGCGCTCTTTTGCCCGCTTGCTGCAATAAATTCTAAGCAATTTATTCCGACGAGTGCGTGCTGTTTATCGTGATCGTCTGTAACACCGTGCACGTTTGCACGCGTACTTTCCGTGCTTAATACAAGCACGTGTATCAATTATTTCCCCGCACAATCGCGGGTGTATTTTCCTCCCCTCCTTCCGCACAAGCACGTGTAACTTTCCGTGCACATCTGCACGTGTATTAACCCTCGCAGGATTGCGAGTGTATTGTAAATTTACCCTCGCAGAATCGCGAGTGTGCACTTTCCGTACTCACTACAGCACGTGTATCTCTTCAAAATAACCCCACACCGTGTTCAGGCAAGTGCGGACTCCTCCCGGACTCAGGGACGGCTCCGGCACTGTTTTGGTGAAGCCACGTGCATGCACTCTGTGCACCGCCTGTCGTATTGGTTGCTGCCCCTTCATCATTTTCCTCAACTGGTATCCGAACCTGTATTCGAGTCACTTTTGGATGCTAAAACCCTGTTTCTCACTGGTTTAACAGAAGTTGTTTTGGACCCTGTTGTCCCTTAAACGAACCTGGGGTGCCTCCGGGACACCCCCCTTTCCATATTGATCCCCAGGAATGAGTCCCCCCTCAGTCTCCTCTTCTCCAGCTCCAGAGCCCCAGCTCCCTCAGCCTTTCCTCACACGGCAGATGCTCCACTCCCTTCAGCATCTTGGTGGCTGCGCTGGGCTCTCTGCAGCAGTTCCCTGTCCTTCTGGAGCTGAGGGAGAACTGGACACAACATTCCAGGGGTGGTCTCCCCAGGGCAGAGCAGGGGGGCAGGAGAACCTCTCTCATCATCTTGCACAATAACGCCCCCAAACTGAGTAGTTTTGCCAAAAAGAAATTGCAAATCTTCCAAACTCTCGCAAATAAATTTGTAATTTAACCAAAAAATGCGCAAATCTTGCCTCAAAATACTAATTTCCCCCCCAATTGCAAATCTTGCCCCAAAACCTTGCAATTTTGAGCCAAAATCTACAAATCTTGACAAGAAAATCCGTAATTTTGCCCAAACTTGGCAAATTTGCAAAAAAATTTATAACCTTTTTGGGGGAAACACTCATTTTTTGATCCATTTTTTCAGAGGAAACACATTTTTTTATTAGAAACAAGTGCATATTTTGGAGAAAACCCCAATTTTAGGGCCATATTTGGGGAGAAACACCCATCTTTGGACCCATTTTTGGAGGGTGCACACAGTTTTGGGTGCACTCATTTTTTTGGGGGGGGAAAAACAACTTTTGGGCCCACATTTTGTGGGCAAACACCATTTTTTGGACACATTTTTGGAATGAAACACCCATTTTCAGTCCCATTTTTCGTGGGGTAGTACCCATTCTGGAGGGAACAAGACCCATTGTTTTGGGAAAAAAACCAATACTTCCAATACTTGAGGTCCATTTTTGGGGGAAAACACTCAGTTTTGCGGGGAACCCATTTTTATGGGGAAAAAGCATTTTTGGGGCCCATTTTTTGGGCAAAGTACACAATTTGGGGGTGTCCTGGTTATGTCACAAACCAGACCGGGTCTCTTTCAGTGATTTTCTCTCAGCTAAGCTCTTCTCGGTCGCTGTACCTTTCTGGGTCAGCCTGCCTATTTTTCCCAGGATGCCCGTGGCGCCGAACTGGAACTCGCCTCCAACCCTCGTCATCTTTTCGGTCCCCTAGTGGTGCCCGACAGCGACAGGGCAGGGGCTGTCTCAGGTCCTCCCCCTCTGCCCAACAGGGCAGGGCTCCATCGCCTTTGGGGGTGCCCCCTGGAGCCTCTCCGAGTGGCGCCAGCAGCTCCGCGCTCAGCACCAGCGGGTCCTGAGGGGATGGGGGATGAGGGGGCGGGGCCACCGGCCGGCGGCGCGCGGGGCTGAGGCGGCGAGCTGCGATTGGCCGGGCGGGACGCAGCGGCCGTTCCCGCCTGAGCCTTGGGGCGGAGCCAGAGCGGGAGTGCGGGGGGCGGCCGGGCCAGGAGCCGCCCGCAGAGCGCCCGGAGAGCGGGCTTCGGGGACTCTGCCCGGGAACGAGCGGCAGGAGGAGAGGAGACGGCCCCAGCGGTACCGGGTGAGCTTCTGGCTGGAGCCTGGGAGCTGTTCCTCCCAGCGAGGGCTGTCGGGCACTGAACGGGCTGCCCAGGGCAGGGCTGGAGCCGCCATCCCTGGAGGGGTTTCCACAGGAGCTCCTGAGGGCCGTGGGCAGTGCCGGGGGGTTGTGCTTGGACTCCAGCACCTTCAAGGTGTTTGACACCCAAAGGGATTCTGTGGCACACTCAATTTTCACATTGCCATGGAGCCCGGAGGTCCCAGCGGGGTTTGGATCAGCGTGTTCTGGAACATTCTCAGTGGTCGGGTCTGTGTGCAGAGTGTGGTGGGAACGAGAAGAGAGGAGATGGAGAGAACAGTGGGGAGGTGGAGGAGCAGGAGTGGAGGTGAATACCAGAGAGAGCGAGTGTGTGCGGATCAGCAGTGATCACCCCAAACCTGCCCGGCAGACACGGCACCCAAAATCCTGCACCCCAAAATACTCTTCCCAAACCCTGCACCCCAGATCCTGACCCCAAGCCCTGCACCAAAACCCTGCCCCTCAATCCTGCACTCCCAAATCCTCCACCCCGATCCTGTCTTCCCAAACCCTGCACCCCAAATCCTGCACCCCCAAATTCGGCCCTACAAAACTCTGCACCCCTAAACCCTACAACTGAAACCTTGCACCCCCTAATCCTGCCCTCCCTACCTTCCTGAACCCCGAAACCTGCACCCCAAACCCTGCATTCCCAAATCCTTCCGTCCTATACCCTACACCCCTAAACCCTGCCCTCAAACCCTGCACCCCAAAGAATTCCCTCCCAAACCTTGCACCTCCAAATCCTGCACCTCAAAGGCCTGGAAACCCAAGCCCTTCAACCCCATCCCTGCAACACCAAATCCTGTACCCCAAACCCAGCACCCCAGAATCCTGCACCCCAAATCCTGCCCTACCAAACCTTTCACTGCAAACCCCTGCACCCCAAGATTGTGCTGCTCTATACACTGAACCCCCAAATCCTGCAGCCCCAGGTCCTTGCCTCCCAAGACTCTGCACCCCCAAATCCTGCACCCAAATCCTGCACCCAAATCTCTCACCCCCACCACCCTGCACCCCTATCCCCTGCACCCCAAAACTCCACACCTCCAAATCCTGAACCCTGAAACCCCGCACCCCCAAATCCTGTGCCCCAGTCCTGTGCACCCCACACTCTGCACCCCAAACTCTGCACTCTTAGACCTGACTTCTAAACCCTGCACCCCAAACAGTGCACCCCCAAATCCTGAAGCCCCAGATCCTTCCCTCCCATACCCTGCAGCCCCAAATCCTGAACCCCCAGATCCTGAATTCCAGGATCTTGCACCCCCAGACCCTGCACTCCCAAATCAGACACACGAACACCCTGCACCCCCAAATCTTGCACCTCTAAGCCTCCACCCCTTAACACTGCACCCCCAAATCTTTCACCCCAAAACCTCAACCCAGAACCCTGTACCCCAAAACCCTACACCTCCAAATCCTGAACCCTTAAACCCTGCACCCCCAGATCCTCCCCCCAAACGAATGAACCCCCAAAACCTGCACCCCCAGATCCTGCTGCCCCATACCCGGCACCCCAAACTCTGCACCCAGAAATCCTGCACTCTCCTAACCCTGCACCTCAAACGATTCCCTCCACCCTGCACCCCCAAAACCTGTAACCCCAATCGCTGCACCCCCAGGTCCTGTCCCCAAACTCTGCACTGCCAGATCCTGCCCCCCTAAACCCTTAAAGCCCAAATATTGCACCCCCAGATCCTTCCTCAACACCCTGCACCCCCAAATTCCCCACCGAAAACCTGCGCCCCCAGATCCTGCACCACCAAGTTCTGTGCCCTGAAGCCCTGCACTGAAAATCCTGCCCCCTAACTCTGCACCCCCAAATCCTGCACCCCCAAATCCTGCATCCCCAAACCCTGCACCCCCAAATCCTTCAACCCCCAAAGCCAATGCACTGCCAAACCCTGGACCCCCAGATACTGCACCCCAGAACCCTGCACGTTGAAATCCTGCACCCCCAAACTCTGCAGCCCAGAACCCTATACCCGATATCCTGCCGCCCCACAACTTGCACCCCCCAAACCTGCAACCCCAAATACTGCACCCCGAAATCCTGCACCCCCAAATCGTTCCCCCAAACCATTCGCCCCCGAATCTTTTATGTCCAAACCTGTCCCCCAAAACCTTGCACCCCTGAACTCTGCTCCCCCAAAGCCCGCCTGTGAAACCTTGTCACCCAAATCCATCACCCCCAGATCCTGCTCCCCAAACCCTGCACCCAAAATCCTGCCCCACAAACCCTGCGCCCTCAAATTCTGACCCCCAATCAATGCACTGACAAACCCTGCACCCGCAGATCCTTCCCCCCCAAACCCGGCACCCTGAAATCGCTCACCCCAAATCCCTGCACTCTCAAATGTTACACACCCCAAAAATGTGCACCCCCAAATCGTTCACCCCATATCCTGCCCCTTTAAACCCTGCACTTCAAAACCCTGCACCCCCAAATCCTTTCCCCAAACACCCTGCACCCATTAATCCTGTACCCCCAAATCCTGCACCCCAAGTCCTGAAACTTCAAACCCTGTGCCCTCAGATCCTTCCTTACCCAACCCTGCACCCCCAAATCCTCCAACCCCCAAATCTTCCAGCCCCCAAGTCCTGAACCCTGCACTCCCAACTCCTCACCCCAAAGCCCTGCACCCCCAAATCCTGCCTCTAAACCCTGAACAACAAGGTTCTGCACCCCAAACCCTGCTCCCCCAGATCCTGCTCCCCAGATCCTGCACCCCAGAATCCTGCACCCCCATACTGTGATCCCTACACCCTGCACCCCCAGATCCTTCCCTCCCAAAACCCATAGCCCCATAACCCTGCACCCCAAAACGCTGCACCTCCAGATCGTGAACCTTTAAACCCTGCACCCCAAATCCTTCCTCCCCAAAACCTGCACCCCAAAACCCTACAATCCCAGATCTTGCACCTGCAAATCTCTGCACTCCACAACCCTGCACCCTCAAATCCTGCACCCCTATATCCTGCCCCCCAAAACCCTGGCACCTCCAGACCCTTGACCCCCAAATCCTGCAACCCTAAACCAGGCACCCCCAAACCCTTCCCCACCAAACCCTGCACCCCTCAGACCCTGAAGCCCAAATCCCTCTCCCAAAGCCCCTGCACCCCTTAAATCCTGCACCCCTGAAATCCAGTTCCCTAAGACCCTGCAGCCACAGGTCCTGAACCCCAAACCCCTGCGCCCCAAAATACTGCACCCCAACCCCTGCAGGCCAACCCTGGCACCCCAGAGCCCTTCAACACAAAATCCTGCACCCCCAGTTCCTGAACACGCAAAACCTGCCCCCCTAAACCCTGCACCCCAACACTGCACCCCAAAGCCCAGCACCCCAAGACCCTTCATCCCCAAACCCTGAGCCCCCAAATCATGCACCCCCAGATCCTGACCCCCAGAACCCTGCACCCACAAACACTGCACCCCCATATCCTGCACCCCAAGATCCTGCTACCCTAAACCCTGAACCCCCAAATCCTGCACCCCCGATTCCTCTCTCACAAGCCCTGCACCCCAAAACTCTGCACCCCCAAGTCCTCTCCCCCCAAACAATGCACCTGGAACCTTGAACCCGCAAACCCTGCACGCCCAGGTCCTGAACACCTGAACCCTGCCCCCACAAATCCTTTAACCCCCAAACCCTGTACCCCCAGATCGTTCCCCAAACACCCTGCACCCCCAAACCCTGCACCCCAAATTCCTGCCCTACCAAACCCTTCACCCAAACCCCTGCACCCTTAAATCCTGCACCCCTAAACCCTGCACCCCCAAATCCTGCACCTCCAGATCCTTCTTTCCTTCCTTCCTTCCTAAAGCCTGCACCCCAAATCGTGCCCTACCAAACCCTTCACCCCAAACCCCTGCACCCCACAGTCTTGCTCCCCCTAATCCTGCCATCCCAAACCCTGCACCCCAAATTCTGCCCCCCAAACCGTGATCCCTGAAACACTGCACCTCCAAACCCTGCACCCCCAAATCCTTCCCCAACACCCTGCACCCCCAAACCCTGCACCCCTAAGCCTGAACCCTAAATCCCTCACCCAAAAGCCCTGCACCCCAAGATCCTGCTCCCCTAAATCTTAAACACCCAAACCTTGCACCCTCAAAACCTGCACCCCCAAACCCTGCCCCTCAAATCCTGCACCCCTATAATTCAGCCCTACCAGACTTTGCACCCCTAAACCCTGAAATCTTACACCCCCTAATCCTGCCCTCCCAAATCCTGAGCCCTGCACCCCCAAAGCCTGCATTCCCAAACGCAGCACCCCCAGGTCCTGAACACCCAAACACTGCACCCCCAAATTAGGCATCCCCAAACCCAGCACCCCAAAATCCTCCATTCACAAACTCTGCACCCCCCAAACCTGGACCCCCACATGTGCACCCCCAAAATCATGCCCCCCTGAAACGCTGCACTTCAAAACCCTGCACCCCCAAATCCTTCCCCCAAAACCCTGCCCCCCCAAACCCTACACCCCAAGGTCCTTCCCCCACCTCCTGGAACCCCAAACCCTGCACCCCAAAGAATTCCCTCCCAAACCTTGCACCTCCAAATCCTGCACCTCAAAGGCCTGGAAACCCAAGCCCTTCAACCCCATCCCTGCAACACCAAATCCTGTGCCCCAAACCCAGTACCCCAGAATCCTGCACCCCAAATCCTGCCCTACCAAACCTTTCACTGCAAACCCCTGCACCCCAAGATTGTGCTGCCCTAAACACTGAACCCCCAAATCCTGCAGCCCTAGATCCTTGACTCCCAAGACTCTGCACCCCCAAATCCTGCACCCAAATCTCTCACCCCCACCACCCTGCATTCCCAACCCCTACACCCCAAAACTCCACACCTCCAAATCTTGAATCCTGAAACCCCGCACCCCCAAATCCTGTGCCCCAGTCCTGTGCACCCCACACTCTGCAACGTTCAATTTCCCCCCAAGCCCCTGCACCCCAAACTCTGCACTCTGAGACCTGACTTCTAAACCCTGCACCCCCAAACGGTGCACCCCCAAATCCTGAAGCCCCAGATCCTTCCCTCCCATACCCTGCACCCCCAAATCCTGAACCCCCAAATCCTGCACCCCTAATCCTCCACCCCCTTAACACTGCACCCCCAAAACCTGAACCACCAAATCCTTCACCCCCAAACCCTCCCTCCTCCAAACCCTGCCCTTCAAAATGCTGCACCCCCAAATCCTTCTCCCCAACACCCTGCACCCCCCGATCCTGACCCCAAAACCCTGCACCCCAAATCCTGTACCCCAAAGCCCTGCACTCTCAAATCATACATGCCCAGAACGTGCACCCTAAACTGTGCACCCCAAAATCCTAAACCCCTTAACCCTGCGCCCCCAAATCCTCCAGACCCATGTCCCGAACCCAGCACCCCAAAATCTACCCCCCAAAACCTACATCCCCAAATCCTACACCCCCAGGTCCTGAACACCCAAAATCTGCACCCCCAATTCTGCCTCCACAAGACCTTCACCCCCAGTCCCTGCTCCACTAAATCCTACACCCCCAAACCCTGCACCCCCAACCTCCTGTACCCCAAATCCTGCCCCCACAAGTTGCACCCTAAAATCCTGCACCCCAAATCCTGTCCTACCCAACCCTTCACCCCAAACCCCTTCACCCCAAGATCCTGCTGCCGTAAACCCTGCACCCCCAAATCATCCCTCCCAGCCCTGCCCCCCAAACCCTGTCCCCCTAAAGCTTGACCCCGAAACCCTGCTCCCCAAAACCCTGCTACCCCAAATCTTGTACCCCCAGATCCTTCCCCCAACACCCTGCAATCCCAAACCCTGCACCCCCAATTCTGGCGCTAAACCCTGCACCCCCAGAACCCTGCACCACTGAACCTTGCACCCCAAAACCCTGCTCCCCCAATCCTCCCCCCCAAAACTCTGCACCCCAAAACCCTATGCCCAAAACCCTGCACCCCACAGGTTGCACCCCATATCCCTGCACCCCCAAATCCTCCAACCCCCAAGTCCTGCACCCCCAGGTGCTGAACACCTGACCCCTCACCCCTGACCCCTCACCCCAAAGCCCTGCACCCCAAATCCTGCCTCTAAACGCTGAACTACAAGGTTCTGTGCCCCAACAGCCTGCTCACCCAGATCCTGCACCCCAGATCCTGCACCCCCATATTCTGATCCCTACAGCCTGCACCCCCAGCTCCTGCACCCCCAAAACCTGTACCCCTAAATCCTGCACCCTTCAACCCTGCAGCCCACAACGCTGCACCCCCAACCTCTGCAGCCCCAGTTCCTTAACGTGTGAAACCTGCGCCCCCAAGTCCTGCACCTCAAAACCTTACACCCGGAATCCTGCCCCCCAAACCATGCACCCCAAAATCAAGGCCCCTCAAACTTGCACTCAAAAGTCCGCACCAAAAAACCCTCCCCCCCAGTTCCTAAAGACATGGAACCTGCACCCCCAAATCCCGCACCCCAAAACCCTGCACCCCAGTACCCCAGACCACCAAATCTTGCACCTCCATATCCTGCCCCCTTTAGCCCTGCACTTCAAACCCTGCACCCCAAATCCTGCACCCAAACCCTGTACCCCACATCCTGCAACCAGCCCTTGTACCCCTAAATCCTTGACCTCCACATCCCGAATCTCCAAACGCAGCAACCCCAAAACCCTACACCCCCAATCCCTGCACCCCCAAATCATTGTCTTTCAAATCCCACACCCAAAGCTCGTACACCCCAAGATCTTGCACCCCCACACACTGCACCCCAAATCCTGCACCCCCAAATCCTCCAGCCCCATGTCCCAAACCCCCAAACCCTGCACCCTCAAGTCTTGCACCCCCAAACCATTCTCCCCCAAATCCTGCAACCCCAAACCCCACACCTCCTGCACCCCAAAATTCGACACCTCCAAATCCTAAACCCTTAAACCCTGCATCTCGCAAATCCTTCCCCCCAAAACAGTGCCCCCCAAACCCTGCACCCCAGATCCTGCAGCCCCTAACTCTGCACCCCAAACACTGCACCCTCAGATCCTGCGTCCCCCAACCCTGCACCCCAAATCCTTTACCCCAAAATTCCCCAAACCTGCAAACCCAAATCCTGCACCCCCGGGTCCTGAACATGCGAACCCTGCACCCCCAAACCTGCAGCCCAAAGCCCTGCACCCCCAAATCCTGCCGTACACAACCCTTCACCCCAAACCTCTTCAACCCAAGATACTGAAACCCTAAGCCCTGCCCCCCAAAACCTACATCCCCAAATCCTGCACCCCCAGGGCCTGAACACCCAAAATCTGCACCCCCAAATCCCTTAACTCCAAAAACCTGCACCCCCAATTCTGCCTCCCCAAGACCTGCACCCAAACCCTGCACCACTAAACCCTGCACCCCCAAACCCTGTACCCCAAATCCTGCTCCCCACAAGTTGCACCCTAAAATCCTGCACCCCAAATCCTGTCCTACCCAACCCTTCACCCCAAACCCCTTCACCCCAAGATCCTGCTGCCCTAAACCCTGCACCCCAAAATCATCCCTCCCAGCCCTGCCCCCCAAACCCTGTCCCCCTAAATCCTGACCCCGAAACCCTGCTCCCCAAAACCCTGCTACCCCCAACTCTGCACCCCCAGATCCTGCTGCTCCAAACCCTGCACCCCCAAATCCTCCAGCCCCACGTCCCGATCTCCCAAACCCTGCACCCCAGAACCCTGCACCCCACAACCCCTTCACCCCCAAATCCTGCACCCCCAGCCCTACCCCCTAAACTTTCCACCCCCAAATCCTGCCCTACCAAGCCCCCCTTGTCCCCAGGGCCCATACTGGCACCATGGGGACCCCCCTTGTCACTGGGGAACCATTGTGACATCCTGGGGACCTCCTCTGTCCCCAGGGTCCATTGTGACATTCAGGGAACCCATCTTTGTCCCCAGGGCCTATTGTGACACCATGGGGACCCCTTCTTCTCCTCAGGACCCATTGTGACAGGGTGGGGACCCCCCTTGTCACCAGGGCTCATTCTGACATCCTGGAGACCCCGCTTTGTCCCCAGGGCCCATTGTGACACCGTGGAGACCCCGTCTTGTCCCCAGGGCCCATTGTGACATTCTAGGAACCCCTTTGTCCCCAGGGCCCATTGTGACATCCCAGGACTGCCCGTTGTCCCCAGGGCAATTGTGACACCGTGGGGACCCCCCTTGTCACTGGGGCCCATTGTGACATCCTGGGTGACCTCCTTTGTCCCCAGGGCCCATTGTGACAGGCTGGGGACCCCCCTTGTCCCCAAGGCCCATTGTGACACTGTGGGGACCCCCTTTGCCCCCAGGGCCCATTGTGACATCCCAGGACCACCCATTGTCCCCAGAGCCCATTGTGACATCCTGGGGACCCCATTTGTCCCCAGGGCCCATTGTGACAGGGTGGGGACCCCCTTTGTCACTGGGGACCCATTGTGACATCCCAGGACCCCCCATTCTCCCCAGGGATCATTGTGACACCATGGGGACCCCTCTTGTCACTGGGGACCCATTGTGACACCATGGGGACCCCCCCTTGTCCTCAGGGCCCATTGTGACATCCTGGGGACCCCCCATTGTCCCTGAGGCCCATTGTGACATCCTGGGGACCCTCTTGTCCCCAGGGCCCATTCTGACACCATGGGGACCCCCCATGTCACTGTGGACCCATTTTGACACCATGGGGAAACCCCTTTGTCCCCAGGCCCCATTGTGACATTCTGGGGACCCCCTTTGTCCCCAGGGCCCATTGTGGCACCATGGAGACCCCCATTGTCCCCAGGGCCCATTGTGACATCCTGGGGACCCCCCCTTGTCCCCAGGGCTTATTGTGACACCGTGGGGACCCCCTTTGTCCCCAGGGCCCATTGTGACATCCAGGGGACCCCCCTTTGTCACTGGGACCCATTGTGACACTGTGGGGAACCCCTTTGTCCCCAGAGCCCACTGTGACATCCTGGGGACCCCCCCTTATCGCCAGGGCATATTGTGTTGTCCCAGGACCCCCTTTGTCCCCAGGGCTCATTGTGACACCATGGGAACCCCCTTTGTCACTGGGGCCCATTGTGCCACCGTGGGGACCCCCCCTTGTCCTCTATGGCCCATAGTGGCACCATGGGTACCCCACTTGTCACTGGGGAAACATTGTGACACCATGGGGACCCCCCCTTTGTCCCCAGTGCGTATTGTGACATCCCAGGACCTCCCATTGTCCCCAGGGCCCATTGTGACATTCAGGGCACCCCCCTTTGTCCCCAGGGCCCATTGTAACATCCTAGG
This sequence comes from Patagioenas fasciata, assembly GCF_037038585.1. Classification (NCBI taxonomy): domain Eukaryota; kingdom Metazoa; phylum Chordata; class Aves; order Columbiformes; family Columbidae; genus Patagioenas; species Patagioenas fasciata. Next base: position 2,728,361 of record NC_092530.1, read on the forward strand.
GAACCACTTTGTCCCTAGGTCCCATTGTGACATGCAGGGGACCCACCTTTGTCCCCAGGGCCCATCGTGACACCATGTGGACACCCCAAGTCACTGGGGATCCATTGTGACACGATGGGGACCTCCCCTTTGTCCCCAGAGTCCATTGTGGCACCATGGGGACCCCATTTGTCACTGGGGCCCATTGTGACATTCCAGGATTCCACTTTGTCCCCAGGGCCCATTGTGACACCGTGGGGACCCCCCTTTGTCCCCAGGGCTTATTGTGACACCATGGGGACCCCCCCTTGTCCCCAGGGCCCATTGTGATGTCCCAGGAGCCCCCGTTGTCTGCAGGGCCCATTGTGACACTGTGAGGACCCCACTTTGTCCCCAGGTCCCATTGTAACACCATGAGGACCCTCCCTTGTCTTCAGGGCCCTTTGTGACATCCTGGGCACCCCCTTTGTCCCTAGGCCCCATTGTGATGTCCCAGGACCCCAAATTGTCCCCAGGGCCCATTGTGAAATCCTGGGGACCCCACTTTGTCCACAGGGCCCATTGTGACATTCAGGGGACCTCTTGTCCCCGGGGCCCATTGTGACACCGTGGGGACCCCCCTTGTCCGCAGGGCCCATTGTGACATTCAAGGGACCCCCTTTGTCTCTATGGCCCATTGTGATACCATGGGGACCCCATTTGTCCCTGGGGCCCATCGTGACATCCCAGGACCCCCCATTGTCCCCAGGGCCCATTGTGGCACCATGGGGACCCCATTTGTCACTGAGGCCCATTGTGACATCCCAGGACCCCACTTTGTCCCCAGGGCCCATTGCGGCATCCTGGGGACCCCCTTTGTCCCAAGACCCCATTGTGACATCCTGGGGACCCAACATTGTCCCCAGGGCCCATTGTGACACCGTGGGGACCCCCCTTGTTCCCAGGGCTCATTGTGACATCCTGGGGACCCCATTTGTCCCCAGGGCCCATTGTGGCACCATGGGCCCCCCTTTGTCCCCAGGGCGCATTGTGACATCCCAGGACCCCACTTTGTCCCCAGGGCTCATTGTGACACCATGGGGACCCCATTTGTCCCCAGGGCCCATTGTGACATTCAAGCTACGCCCTTTGTCCCCATGGCCCATTGTGACATCATGGGGACCCCATTTGTCCCTGGGGCCCATCGTGACATCCCAGGACCCCCCATTGTCCCCAGGGCCCATTGTGACATCCTGGGGACCCCTCTTTGTCTCCAGGGCCCATTGTGACATCCTAGGAACCGCCATTGTCCCAGGGCTCATTGTGACATCCTGGGAACACCCCTTGTCCCGAGGGCCCATTGTAACATCCTGGGGACACCCTTTGTCCCCAGGGCCCATCATGATACAATGGGGACCCCCCTTGTCACTGGGCACCCCTTATGACACCATGGGCTCCCCCCTTTGTCCCCAGGGCCCATTGTGGCACCATGGGGACCGCCTTTGTCACTGGCGCCCATTGTGGCATTCCAGGATTCCCCTTTGTCCCCAGGGCCCCTTCTGACACCGTGGGGACCCCCATTGTCCCCAGGGCCCATTGTGACACCGTGGGGATTCCTTCTGGTCCCCAGGTCCCATTGTGACATCCTGGGGACCCCCTTTGTCCCCAGGACCCATTGTGACGTCCCAGCACTCCCTGTTTCCCCAGGGCCCATTGTGACACCGTGGGGACCCCCCTTGTCAGTGGGGCCCATTGTGACATTCTGGGTGACCTCCTTTGTCCCCAGGGCCCATTGTGACACCGTCGGGACCCCTCTTGTCCCCAGGGCCCATTGTGACATCCAGGGCACCCCCTTTGTCCCCAGAGGCCATTGTGACACCATGGGGACCCCCTTTGTCACTGGGGCCCATTGTGACATCCAAGGACCCCACTTTGTCCCCAGAGCCCATTGTGACATCCTAAGGAGCAGCCTTTGTCCCCAGGGCCCATTGTGACATCCAAGGACCCCCATTGTCCCCAGGGCGCATTGTTACATCCTGGGGACCCCCTCGTCCCCAGTGCCCATTGTGACACCATGGGGACCCCGCTTTGTCCTCAGGACCCATTGTAACATCCCAGGACCCCCCATTGTCCCCAGTGGCCATTGTGACAGGATGGGATCCCCCTTTGTCACCAGGGCCCATTCTGACATTCAGAGGACCCGCCTTTGTCTCCAGGGCCTGTTGGGACAACATGGGGAACTCGCTTGTCACTGGGGACCGACTGTGACACCATGGGCCCCCCCCTTGTCCTCAGGGCCCATTGTGACACCCTAGGCACCTCCCATTGTCCCCAGGGCCCATTGTGACATCATGTGGACCCCCTTTGTCCCCAGGGCCCATTGTGACATTCCAGGATTCCACTTTGTCCGCAGGGCCCATTGTGACACCCTGGGCACCTCCCTTGTCCGCAGGGCCCATTGTGACATCCCAGGACCCCACTTTGTCCCCAGGGTCCATTTTGACGTTTCAGGACACCCCGTTGTCCCCAGGGTCCTTTGTGACATGCTGGGGACCCCCTTTGTCCCCAGGGCCTATTGTGACATCCCAGGACCCCTCTATGTCTCCAGGGCCCATTGTGACATCCTGGAGACCCCCTTTTCCCCAGGGCCCATCGTGGCACCATGGGAACCCCCTTTGTCCCCAGGGCCCATTGTGACAGGGTGGGACAACCCTTGTCCCCAGGGCCCATTGTGACATCCTTGGGAGCCCCCTTTGTCCCCAGAGCCCATTGTGACATCCTGGGGACCCGCTTTGCCCTCAGGGCCCATTGTGACGTCCCAGGACACCCCGTTGTCCCCAGGGCCCACTGTGACATGCTGGGGACCCCCTTTGTGCCCAGGGCCCATTGTGACACCGTGGGAACCCCCTTTGTCCCCAGGGCTCATTATGACATCCTGGGGACCCCGCTTTGTCCCCAGGGCCCATTGTTACACGGTGTAGACCCCCTTTGTCCCAAGAGCCCATTGTGACATCCCAGGACCCTCCTTGTCCCCAGGGCCCATTGTGACATCCTGGGGACCCCCCTTTGTCACTTGGGCCCATTGTGACATCCCAGGACCCTCCTTGTCCCTAGGGCCCATTGTGACATTCAGGGGACCCCTCTGTCCCCAGGGCCCATTGTGACATCCTGGGGAACCCCTTTGTCCCCAGGGCCCATTGTGGTGTCCCTGGACCCCTCATTGTCCCCAGAGCCCATTGTGACATCCTGGCGACCCCGCTTTGTCCCCAGAGCCCATTGTGGCACCATGGACACCCCCTTTGTCACTGGGACCCATTGTGACTTCCCAGGACCCCACTTTGTCCCCAGGGCTCATTGTGGCATCCTGGGTACCCCCCGTAGTCCCCATGGCCCATTGTGACATCCGGGGTACCCCCTTGTCCCCAGGGCTCATCGTGGCACCGTGGGGACCCACCTTGTCACTTGGGCCCTGGGGTCCTGGTTTTGTTAAAAACAAGTTTCTCTTGTAGTGAATTTGCCTGTCAGCTCAAGCTTCATATCAGCTGCATTTTCCTGGAGAACCCAACACATGTTTTGGCAAACCCAGCAATGTAATGGAAACTTATTGATAAGCACGGATGGACATCTCGCGAGAGGGGCAACGAGAAACTGGTGACCGAGAGACTGACCAACGGTGAATAACATTCCATTCACGTGAATACTTCATATAAAAGCGGGAGATCACGAGGATCTCGTTCCTTTTCCTTCCCTTTTCCCTTTTTCCTTCCCTTCTGCTCATGGCTGACATTAGGAGAGGACCTTGCTGGTCGTCCCTGCGAACTGAGGCCAGTGACAGACTGAATCCAGCTCCGGTTGGCTGCAGAGTCCAATCCAGGACTTTGGGTGCCTGCTCTGCAGTTGCTGAGAGTTTCAAGATTGGTTTTGTATATTTGTGTTATTTTCTCTATTCTTATCAGTAGCATCAGTAAAACATCTTTAACTTTTCCAACTCTCTCCCCTCTGTGCTTCTTCCCCTCCCGATCGCCTGCCCTGAGTGGGAAGGGGGGAGAGGGAGGGGCAAAAGGGGGAAGTGGGGGGGAGAGGAGGTTGACAACACATCTGCCAGGGTTTGATTGTCACCCCGCAATCTTAACCCTCGACACCAGCCTATCTCCATTTCCCTGCCCACCTCTATGTCCAGGCCTCCTGGGCACTGGTGCCCTCTGCGAGGAAAAAGTGGGTGGCCCTGTGGCATCCCCAGGGATTTTGGGCCATGAAGGCACCCAAGAGTGGCCCTGAGCAGGCGAGCAGGTGCCACCTGCCAGCGATGCCCTGACCACTCAGGACAAGGAGCCTGGACCTTCCTGCGGTCTCAGGGGAGGCGCCCACCGCAGTGGCCCAGGAGGGAGGGGCCGCAGCTTTTGTTGGCTTTTGTTCACTTTTAAGAGAGGCCTTTGGAGGAGTCAGGTGGGAATCAGGAGCTCCCTGCCGCAGGTTCCCCGTACACTGCCTTTTAGGGAGTTTCATTTGCAGACAAACGATTAAACTCCACTGCTTCATCAGATGAAGTGAAAAGATCAAATGCAGAACTTCAGAACATCACTTTGTGGAGCAGCAGCGTCTGAATTCATGGCAATCTATTCAAGACAAACTTATACTCAGAGGTGCCCCAACAATATCACTCCTGTTACACAGTTTTAGTACAAATGCCCAAGTATTTAAGGACAAGAAAAGGAATCATTTAGCTGCACAGAACTGTCTTCCAAACATATGGAATGTATTGGTTTGGGTATTTCTTTGAAGCCCCAGGTCACAAGTAAGAAACAGCACCAAGTTTAACAATAACGGTTTCTCAGTGGTTTTTGAGAACTTTTCCAAAAACCATTAGGCAAAAAAAAAAGCATTGAAAAACAAGAGCTGAGTGATACAATGTGAAAATGGCAAAAACCACACTCCAAACAATTGTTATTGCAAGAAACAGAAATCACACACAAGCTGTACAAACATACACGTTACCGGCTCTGGACAGACAGATGCAGACCACGGCAGCACGTTCAGCTGTGCAAAACTTGAACCCACACGATCTAAAACCAATCTGACATTATCTGTACAACACAAAGTCAGACCGGAAATATTCTGGCGCATTCACAATGAAATACAATGTGTTGCTGGGCACAAACACCAATATTCACATCAGAACTGTGCAAACCATGGCATTACTCGCTTTGGATTTACAACACAGCCTATGTTTTACTGGAAAACACATTATGTTAATGTTTGGAAAGTTAATACAAGGCTACATTGTTTAGAATTCAGTGTAGTGTGTAGGGAAAACAGTGAGAACGTGTGTTTTTCGTGCTGCTTTTGACAGGCTGTGTCTCATCTCGGTGTACTAAATGTGGCTTTTCTTCCGTGTGCACACCGAGTACAGACCCCTGGTTTTGGGATAACAGTTGTACCACCCAGATGGACACCAATCAAAGCCTTGCCCAGCCCAGCTCGCTGGAGCAGCGGGGCGGGTGCCGATGGGGCTCCAGCCGCACTGCCCTGTTTGTCAGGAGCCCCAGCGGTGCCTCCACCCGGCTGAGCAGCGAGCGGCCCAAAGGCGCAAGGCTAAAATCGAGATATTGTCTTAAATGAATGTAATTGTGATCTGTTTGTATATTTGAGCTTGGCGTGCGGTTTGCGTGTCTGAGCTCAGCCTTTTACTTCGCACGTTTATATTTGGTACCAAAAGAATTTTGTTCGGGGAGATAATTACAAAATGAGAACCGGTTCCATTATTAAAGTGCCACCGCGCTCCCCGTTCAGATGCATCTGTACACATGAGAGTAAATGAGAGGGGGAAGTGATGTGAATGTGAAATTCTGGGTTAGCTGTGTTGCAGTCAGTGTTGTTCTGCGCACAGACTGATCTGGGTCTGAAATTAGTGTAAGAAATTACAAAAGGGAGGAGCTGAGGGATGTAACTATTGCTCAGCTAATTGAAATTGCATATAAAGTTTATAGTCGCAGGAACTAAATGAAGGGAGAAAGAGATTTTAAATCAGACTCTGCCTTTAGGGTTTCCGATTCATAAAATACAACCTGGGGATAAAGTACTAATTAAAACCTGGAAAGAGGAAACTCTGACCCCACGATGGGAAGGACCTTTTCTTGCCTTATTAACTACAGAACCAGCCGTTCAGACTGCAGAGAAAGGGTGGACACACGGCTCTTGAGTTAAAGGACCACGGACGGGAGAAAGAACCTGGGGAGTAACCCAAGGACCAGGGGAATTGAAATTGAAATGGACACGGGATTGGTGATGTAACCACTATCAGCACTGTTAATGTGAATGTCCAGTACAAAGAGTGAATCGCCCGTGCACCCAGCGCTGTTTGGCTTGTGCTCTAACGAACACGTGTTCAAGGAATACAGTTAAGGAATTGGATTAAATGTTGTTTATCCATAGAAAAAGCGTAAGCTACGTATTTCAGTTCCTCATTTGCAAAAATGCTGTAACTCTGTGCAGCACGACCCGTCATCTTTATCTCTTTATCTTTCCACCTCTTTCTGGCATTAACAACGCCCAGATCAAACCTCTCAGCACAGACACTGAGAAATGCCCGCGGCCCATGCTCTGTCAGTTCCTTGGAGCTGCTGCTGTTCTGAGATCCCAGGAGGAGAAACTTCTCTTCAGCCGAGTTTAACACGGAACCTGTTCTCAGCAGCCGAGCCTTCTCCTCTGTGCAAGGGCAGCAAACCGCAGGTTTGGAACCCACAGCCCCTCAGTCCCGCTGCAGCCAGCGAGGAGGCGACGAACGAGCGCGGACACCGAGTCCGCCCGCGGGACGCGCCGGTCGCGCTTTGTGCTGCGGGGTCAGCGGTGCGGAGGGCGGGGAGGAGCTCATCTGAGAGCTGAGGCTGACCTGCAGTTCAGGGGGTTTTCCACTGCACTGAGCCACCATGACGGCACGGCTGCCAGAGACTTTGTTATTTTAATAACTGCTCAACTCATTCACATTTCGTATAAAAATTTGGCGGGTCAGGCGAATAATCGGCCAGCTCTGGCGGGGTCCTGCCGGCAGCGCCGCTCGGCTCGCCCCTCCCGGTGACGCAATTTCCGGCTACAGGGCTGGGGCGAGCGGAGGCTGCTGAGCAAGTCCGGGGGGGCGAGCGGCGGGTCCGGGGGGGCGAGCGGCGGGTCCGGGGGAGAGAGCGGCGGGTCCGGGGGGGCGAGCGGCGGGTCCGGGGGGGCGAGCGGCGGGTCCGGGGGGGCGAGCGGCGGGTCCGGGGGAGAGAGCGGCGGGTCCGCGGGAGAGAGCGGCGGGTCCGGGGGGGCGAGCGGCGGGTCAGGGAGAGCGAGCGGCGGGTCAGGGAGAGCGAGCGGCGGGTCAGGGAGAGCGAGCGGCGGGTCCGGGGGGGCGAGCGGCGGGTCCGGGGGGGCGAGCGGCGGGTCCGGGGGAGAGAGCGGCGGGTCCGGGGGGGCGAGCGGCGGGTCCGGGGGAGCGAGCGGCGGGTCGGGATGGGGGCGGGAGAGGCGCCCGCGGTCGGGGCGCGCGCACAAAGATCCGTGTGCGAACGGGCCCTTGGAGACCCCGGTCCCGGGAACCCCCGGAACTGAGCCCACAGCTGCCGGTCTCTTGGTGCTTTGTGCAGGTGACAGCGCAGAGGCCGCCATGAGAAACCCGGGTGTCCCCAGCACGTTCCTGTTGGAGCAGCGCGCGGCCTGTGCAGCTTCGTGTGGGCCAAGGGAGGTGACTGTGTCCGTGTTGGCTCAGGTCGGTGCAGTTGCGCTTGGATTTAGAGCAGTGACCCTGGCTGGCTTGTTGAGCCTTGGGGGTTGTTTATTGCTGAGAATGGCAGGGGTCTGTTCAGCAGGTCTTGAATTGCTGTGCACTTTACCCTGCAAGAAGGGTTCGTTTTCAGTGTTATTCATTCAGCGTAGCTCTCTCCATTGTACGGATAAGTTTTCCCGCTCTCAAAGGTTCCCTCTCCATTTGGTGGTTGAATTTCTCAGCGTCTCTTCTGCCGTTTGTTTTCCTTCTCCTGCAAAGTGGGGTGGGAAGGAGAAGGCAAAAGGCTCCGCTGCTTCCAGGCGGGGACTTGGTTGCTTGTATAACGTATGTCTGGTTCATCTCGAAGTAGACAGAGAAGAGTGGTGTTAGAAATCAATCAGCTGCCTCCTGTTGGAGGGACAAAGTGTGCTGGATTTGAAGGCGTTGGGCAGGACAGGAAGAGCTGCCTTCCTGGGTCAGTGATGGGCATTGGCGTGTATTGTCTGAGCTGGAGCTGATGGCTGTCACCACTTGAGCTCTAGAATTACTCTGAGACCCAGGAATCTCCAGTTCCTTGTGGAGCTTTTCCAGGCTGTGGAAGCCCCTTTCTGTCACAGATTGTAACGCAGCCCTTGGAGAAGGGGGCACTGCTTGAGGTTCCTCAGTTTGGGCATTGGGGAGGCGTCGTTCTTGGGCTCACGCTGGGCGTGAGGAGACGTTTTCACGTGAGCTGAAGGCAGCTCTGGGTACCCAAAGCTGTTAACCGGTGTTAACAAACGCTGCTGCTGAGATTTGGGGGTGAAAGTGCCACAAATGTGATTTCCCAGGGAAAACAGAGAGATTTGTCAGTGCCTGGTTGTTCCATGGCACATTGTAGTTAAGCACAGTGGTAATTTTGCATCGATTTTACACAGGATTACTGGCTGTAACAGACCCATTGCATCAAATAAATGTTGACTTGCTGCACTGGTGGCCTTGTGAACAGCAGACGGCTTCTGGAGGTGGTGACATCTCCTATGAGCCCCAGAGTGCTGAGCCCATCATACAGGGAACGACCTCCCCTCCCCGAGCAGGGCAGAGGACCCAGGGGTCCGGGCTGCCTGTCTGTGCTCCTCCCCTGCCCCAACACCAAAATACGTTCCTTGGGGACAGATATGGGCCTGGACTAAGATGGTACATAAGATGTTTTTCCAGTAATTGTTATTAAAAACACACTAAACTCATGTGATGTTTATTTCAGTTACATTCCCACTCGTTCACAGACCAGGCCCAAGGACATTCACACATCCCATGCACTTGGGGGCGGTTATCCGGCTCGAGATCCCATTCTCACGAGTCTGGGCTATAACTTTTTACAGTTATGAGAAACGTACTTCAAAGTAATCTGTCCAAGGCCCTTTCTATGTTATTATGTTAGTATTATGTCTTTGACTGTCCAGATGGTCATGTTAGTATTGATCTTCCTTTATCATCCAGGTGACTGGAACCACACATCTTGCTTTTCCACATTTACTTTCCAAGAGGCTGCTGAACTGTGGCAAGATGTTGCTGTCTGTACGGAGAACATGGTTGTAAAAGTACATCACGGAGATGCTCACACACCCCAGAGTCAGCCACTGAAGAATATCAAAGCAAACACAGGTATGTCCCTGAAGGGCTGCCAGCTCTGCAGGGACAGAAATCGGGTCTTGGGAATCTGAGATCCCTCTTGTGCTCCAGTCAGTGAGCACAGACTGGTGCTGGAAGCCGCTCAACATCCAGGTTGCCCGGGCAGCAGCCACTGAGACTGGAGTTATAAACCCATTGATTCCCCCACTGTCACACTGCCCCACAGTGCCCAGAGGATGCTGACCAGGGCCCCCAGGATGGGGATGTTTGGGCCGGGGGTGCAGTGAAGGGAACCCCGCGCCCCGCAAAAAGCCAGGGAGAGCTGCAAGGCGGGCGGGGGAGAGGGCAGGGGAGGCCGTGCCCCTGGGGACACAGCTCCATCCCCCAGCTGCTCTGAGCCCCACTCCGGCAGGACTCCCCAGGCTGTCCCGAAGCAGAGCGGCACCCCGGCTGTCCAGCTGCTCCCCTGGGACCCCCCGGCCTCTGGGCTCCAGCCTGTGCCCAGGGCAGCCAGGGAGCCCCAGGCGTGCGGGTGCCCCAGGACCTGCTCCTCCCCGCTGCCCCAGCACTGCCCTTCTCTGTGGGCTCTGCCCGCTGCCAGGGCTGGGGGAGCCCAGGCTTCCAGGCTGCTTTAACTGCCCTGGATCCCCTGATCGGTCACTCTGTGAGGCACCGATCTTGGTGAACGGGCTTCTTGTGCCATGGGCCCCGGGCAAACAGAGCTTATCAGAGCCGCTGTGGGAGCAAACATCCCTCCTCGTGCCAGGGGAGCTCCGTCCTGCAGTGAGCTCCGAGCGGCTGCCTGGGAACAAGCGCCCGCTTCATCACGTCCCTCTGGATGGCCACGTCCTGCTCAGGGACAGCGCTGGCCTGGGCCGAGGATGGGGGCATTGAAGGGACACTCGGTGGGGACAAGGGCCTTTGGTGAGCTGTGGCCAAGTCCCAGGAAGGGACAGGGCTGGAGCCAGAGCCTTGTTGGGGACAGGGACACTGGGACCCACCATGTGGGATCAGCTCTACAGGGCGGGACCCAGGTTGTCTGGGAGGGCACAGTGACCCCAGGCAGGGACAGGTGAGAGCCAGGGCAGGGGATGTTCCCTCTGCTCTGTTCTCAGCTGTGGCTGCAGACTGGACCAGTTGGGGGCTGGCGGTGCAAGGGAAATGGGGTGGGCTGGAGCTGGGCACTGACACCACCCCAGCACTTCCCCCAAGCCCAGCCCTCCTCTCCCAGAGCCCAGGATTCACCAGTGCTCCCCATTGGCAGTGCCACCAGTGACTGAGGATCCCAGTCACCAGCTGTCCACATTGCCCCAGCTGTCCTCCCACCTCCCAGAGCTCCCTAATCCTGGGGTCCCTGGTGCCCCAAGAAGAGGAGTGACTCCCAGCCCCTCATTTATTTAAGGGGCTGGAAAGGGCTCAGAGATAATTGTGCTTAGAGACCCCAGATTTGAGGCTGGTGTCATCTCTAGGGGGGGTTCCATAGGGAAAGACTGGCCTGGGAGTTGAGGGGCACTGGGAGATGGTGGTGCTGGGAGGTGAGGGGCACTGGCAGGTGGGGGGATCAGGCTTTTGGGGTTGTTGCAGGATGGTTTCGAGTTGGAGCAGTGGGTCATCACCATAGGGTGTCTGGCTGTCAGGGACACACTGCTGTCCCCCCTCACCACTGTGGATGCCTGGGCCCTTCCCCGTGCAGCTGCCCCATGCAGGAAGCGGCACTGATGCCAGGGAAGGCAGCTGGATCAGTGCTCAAGGCGGGAGTGACTCTGTGCCAAGGCTGGGTTGCCAGGGCGGGTGTCTCTGCCAAGGTTTGCCCTGGGGGCTGGAGGTGTGGGGAGGGGCAGGGAGTCCTCCTGGGAGGGATAAAGGTGCCCTCACCTACTCCGGCATCACCCAGGACTCCCTGCACCGCAGAGGAAGATGAAGGTCGCAGTGCTCAGTGTGGCCCTGCTCTTCACCATCCTGCTGTGCACCCCAGAGGATGCGCAGGTGAGGCTCCAGTGAGGGCCCCCACCGGTTTCTTGTCTTGGTGCCCCCACACCCCTCTTCTTTGGGCCTCCCCATTCCATCCTTTAAGACCCCTCAGGTATCTCCTCCTCAGGATCTCCTCTGTGTCCTATAGAGGGTCCCCAAATGCCCTCCCTTTGATGGATGCCAATGCCTTTCTTTCCATCTTTCCACTCCGTCCTTTGCCTTTCACCCTGTCCCCTGCGGTAGTGCCCCCAGATCCCCCTCCTTGAACACCCCCTCCCAAACACTTTCCCGATCCCCGCGTTTTGTTCCTCTGCTGTCCTCTTCCTCCTGCCCCCACCAACAACCTCACTTGAATTCCCCGTGTCCCCTCCCCTTGAATTCTTTACCCCTCACTTGCATCCCATGCAGTCCTGTCCCTCCAGCACCCCCAGCCCGGTCCCTTGGGTTCTGCGAGTTCACAACAGTGCCCTGCCTCTGGGTCCCCCCCAGCCACCGTCCTCCTTGGAGGCCCCAAATTCCCATGTTATCCTTTTCTCCAACCCAAGCCCTGGTCTGCCATGAACAGGTATCCCAGGTGAAACTTGGAGGAATGAGGTTGGGGGGAGCAGAAGGGATTTTCACGCTCAGATGAGGGAGAATCCATGGGCCTGGGTGGGGCTGGGGACACCTGTGCCCCACCCACAGCCCCATTTGTCTCCAACCCCTTTCTCTTCTTTCATAGGCATTTCCAGGAACATTGCTGGAAGCAAGTGGAGGGTCTCTCCTGCATGTGAGTAGTGGGGCGGACTTGGAGGACATCCAGTCTGGGAACTGGAGGGCACCTTGGTCCTCCCCTCCCTTGCTGGGGCTGGGACATCCCAGTGACCAGTGAGGTCTCATGGTCTCTCTACAGGGGGGACTCAAACTGGGGCGAGTGAAGAGGGCTGCGGTAGGTGTCACAAGTTCTGCTGCCCCACACCCTCCCTCCCACGGCCACGAAGCTCCAGGGCATCCCAGTGTGCCCCAGAACATGCCAGTGTGCCCCAGTACACTCCCATGCACCCCCTGCAGCCCCACAGAACATCCCTGCTCCCCAGTGTTTTCCCAGGGATGCCCCATTGCCCAGGGCTCCCATTGCATTCCCTTCCATCCCATCACAACCCACTACAGCCCAGTGCACCCCACGATACCCCAGGACACAGCCCCTTCTCCAGGACCTCCACTGCTTTCTGTGCCCCACCACACAAGCTCACGCACCCCATTTTCCCTGGAGTCACCTTCCCAAGGACCCCATCGCTTTCCCCTGCCTCCCAGTGCACCCAAGTGTGCCCCTCACCCAACCTTTCTCCCCAGCTCCCTCTGTCTCTCAGGGTGGATGATGTTTTGCAGCAGAAACACCAGGTTCCAGATCTTCCAGATGCTGAAGTGCTAGTGCACCCATCTCCTCCATTGCTGGTGAGCAGCATCAGGGCATCTCCAGCCCCATAAAGGGTCCTGGGTGGGCAGAACGTGGATCTAGAAGCAAACAGAGGAGACTGTCCATGCCCTGTGTCCCAGGCCACGCTGGACAGAGCTGCCCCCATGACTTTTGTTGCACCCAGCGGGGCTCTACGGACCCAGAGGGTCACCGTGCAGGCCAGGCTGGGGCTCTGGGGCCTTACAGACCCCAAGGATCACCCTGAGGGCTGGGCAGGGTTCTGGGAGATGTAGGGGCATCCGGGGCTAATGACACACTGGCCACGGAGCTCTGGGTGCCACGTGGATCTCAGGAGAACCAAGTCTTGTCCTGGGCTGATTGAGGGCTCCAACTCTTCTCTCCTTCCCTGGGTCTCTGCAGAGAGAGACAGTGGGGAGAAGCCTCCCCTCATGTCCCAGCTGACACTGGAGGTCTCATTTTGGGCTCTGATTTCAGAACTGAAACTGATGGCGACAGCCGTGTCCTGTCCCCCTCCAGCGGCATGAGGAGATGATCATCCCTGGATGACCCCATCTGATCCCCTGGGAGCCCTGGGCCATTTCCCTCTCCTAATCAGTAAATCCCTTCAGCAAAGCTACGCCTGCGTGTGGATGTGTGTGTCCGTGTCCATGCTTCCACTGCTGTGCCAGCACTCGGACACCTGGGTCCTCTCTGGCCACACCATGGCCATGAGCAGAGTGACTGAGGGAGCCCAGACACCTGGGGTGTCACTGTAAACGACACCTCCTTCCCACCTGCCATGTGCCCCCAGATTCGGGCAGATTAGGGGAAAGTGGAGTGTTCCCCCATGAGGCTGGAGGAGGCTGGTTCATGAGGACTGGGTTATGGACCAGTTAAACAATCTGGACATCCATAAATCCATGGGTCCAGATAGGATCCACCTGCAGGTGCTGAGGGAGCTGGCTGAGGTCACTTTAGGCCACTGTCCATGATCTTTGCTAAGTCGTGGGAAACAGGAGAGGTGCCTGAGGCCTGGAGGAAAGCAAATGTCACTGCAGTCTGCAAAAAGGGCAAGAAGGAGGATCCAGGTATCTATAGACCGGCCAGCCTCACCTCCACCCCTGGGAAGACGATGGAACAACTTCTCCTTGGTGCCATCTCAAGTCATACAAGGGATAAGAGGGTCATTAGGGGCAGTCAACATGGCTTCACCAAGGGGAAATCGTGCTTGACCAACCTCACTGACTTTTATGAAGACGTAACGAGGTGGATGGATGATGGCAGAGCGGTGGACGTGATCTCCCTTGACTTGAGTGAGGCACTGGACACAGTCTGCACAGCATCCTCACAGCTGAACTGAGGAGTGCGGTCTGGATGAGCGGGCAGTGAGGTGGACTGGGAACTGGCTGAAGGGAAGAAGCCAGAGAGTCGTGGGCAATGGACAGAGTCCAGTTGAGACCTGGATCCAGTGCAGTGCCCCAGGGGTCAGTGCTGGGGCCTGTATTGTTCAATGTATTCATCAATGACTTGGATGAGGGAACAGAGTGACTGTCAGCGAGTTTGTTGGTGACACCAAGCTGAGAGCAGTGGTGACACTGGAAGCTGTGCTGCCATCAGAGACCTGGACAGGCTGGAGAGTTGGGCGGGAAATATTTACTGAAATATAACAAGGGCAAGTGTGGAGTCTTGAATCTGGGTAGGAACAACCCCAGGTTCCAGTGTAAGTTGGGGAATGAGCTATTAGAGAGCAGTGTAGGGGAAAGGGAGCTGGGGGTCCTGGGGACAGCAGGGTGACCATGAGCCAGCACTGGGCCCTTGTGGCCAGGAAGGCCAATGGTACCTGGGGTGGGTTAGAAGGGGGTGGTCAGTAGGTTAGAGAGGTTCTCCTGCCCCTCTGCTCTGCCCTGGGGAGACCACATCTGGAATATTGTGTGCAGTTGTGGCCCCTCAGTTCCAGAAGGACAGGGAACTGCTGGAGAGAGTCCAGCGCAGCCACCAAGATGCTGGAGGGAGTGGAGCATCTCCCGTGTGAGGAAAGGCTGAGGGAGCTGGGGCTCTGGAGCTGGAGAAGAGGAGACTGAGGGGGGACTCATTCATGGTGATCAATATGGAAAGGGGCAGTGTCAGGAGGATGGAGCCAGGCTCTTCTGGGTGACAACCAGTGACAGGACAAGGGGCAGTGGGTGCAAACTGGAACACAGGAGGTTCCACTTAAATTTGAGAAGAAACTTCTTCATGGTGAGGGTGTCAGAGCCTGGCCCAGGCTGCCCAGGGAGGTTGTGGAGTCTCCTTCTCTGCAGCCATTCAAACCCGCTTGGACACCTTCCTGTGGAACCTCAGCTGGGTGTTCCTGCTCCATGGGGGGATTGCACTGGATGAGCTTTCCAGGTCCCTTCAACCCCTGACATTCTGGGATTCTGTGAAATAGATGTATAATGCACATAAACTCCACGCTTTGTGGCTGGTGGCGTCCTAAGGGTTTTGGTTGCTATGACAATGGGACATTGATGACTATAACCAGATAGGGAGGTGTCCTCGTTTCATTAAAAACCAGACCGGTTCTCTCTCAGTGATTTTTTCTTTCAGCTCACTTCTTCTAGGTGGCTGCACTTTTATGAGTTTTAGCCTGCGTATTTTTCCTAGGATGCTGCACTCAGTGCTGATAAGAGAGCAACAGAATGCTGAAGAAGCTCGTGTTTAGATTTATTACTGTGGTAGCTAGAAAAGACTGATAAGTTTTCCCACGTTCTGTTGTGAGAGGGGCGTGTTTGAGGAGGGGTGGATGAACAGCTTACTAGAACTGACCAATGGAAGTATTCCATCCCGTAATCGTCATACCCCCTATATCAGAGGGTGATCACGAGGGTCACGCTCTCTTCGGCCATGGCCGGCATCTGGAGAGGACCCTGTCTGTCTGCCTGAGATCTACAGGCACCCTGCACCCAGGTTCTGGTTACTGTGCAGTCCCACCCATGACTTCCGGGCGCCTGGCCTGCAGCTGCTGGAGCCGCCAGCCCCGCACACCCAGCTCTGCTGAGTGACGCCAGCTCCACATCCAGCACTTGACATTGGGTTTGTATATTTTGTATGTATTAACCCTTTAAAACTCTCCAACTTGAAGTCTAAGTCTCTCTTCCTTTCCTCTTCCCAATCATCTTTCTGATCTAAAGGAAGGGGTCGCGGGAAACGAGGGGATAACAGGGAGCGTCTGCCATGGTTTATTGTCACCTTGCCTTAAACCTTGACAATGAACCAACAGTGTGTCCTGGCAGCAGAGAGGGACCCGTATCCTGGGTGCATCCAGCACAGCATTGCCAGCCAGACAAGGAAGGTGACTGTCGCTTGGCGCTGGGAGTAACAGCCCATGCAAACTGCCTAAAATCAGCGCTGGGTTGTGGTTCCTTTAAGCAGTGTCCGCGTGTCCACTCCTCATGATGTGGGACATGTCAGATGGGTGCAGAGCAGGGTGACGCACCACAGGGCTGAGGTGCCGCCCGTCCCTTGGGAGTGGCAACAGGAGGCCAGACGGACACTGCGGCTCGTGCCTCCATGTGTAAAAGGGACAGACTCTGTCTCTGCTCATCTCTGGGTGCAGAAGGAGTCCAGGATGCCAGCTCAGATGAGGGTGCCTGGCAGACCCTGACATTTCTGTGTGTTACTCCAGGAACAAACCCCACTGGCCCAGTGAGATTCGTCTCAGCTGCCCTCATTGCAAGTGCTCCTGTCTGCTCTGTCACCCTTGCCCATGATGCCGGGCTGTGCTCTCAAAAGTGCCACAGCAATCAGAGAGGTTCTGGGGTCCTTGGGATAGGCAGACATCCAACCCAGCTTCAAGAAGGGCTCTTTATTAAAATCCAGCCGTTTTTCCACAAGGAGAGCTGCTCCTCCACCTGGGTCAGCGACGCCAGCAGCACAGGGCCTGCAGGGACCATCGTGATCGTGGCTGCTCCCTTGGGCTGCTCAGGATGAGGATGGTCTGAGTAGCGAGGGAGCGGGTGGAGGGTTTACTGTCCTTCTCCAAGGGCTGAAGGGCTGCAACAGAAAGGAGCAGAGCCCAGATGATCTCCCACATCTGCAGAGACCCCCAGGCATCCCCTCCTGAGCAAGCTCCCTACTCACCACTGCAGATCTCAGCCAGCTTCTCCTCCTCCCTTCGGTCCCTCAGGGGCCGCGCAGCCAGCCCTGGGCACAGAGTTCCGTCAGACCCCTGTTGCCTCCCCCTCACCAGAGCTGGCCCCAGGGGATAGCCCAGAGCTGACATAGCGGGACCGAGCAAGGCGGCCACCAAGGCCACCCACGTGGGCAGGGCTGGGAGGGGAGGCCAAGGCCCTGCACGGGGCGGCCGGGGCTCTGGCAGCCACAGGGCTGCTCCTTGCGCCTGGGCAGTGGCGGGGACTGGGGTCAGGCTGCTGAAAGAGGGACCCGGGGGCTGTGACTCACCGATGAACCTCACGGCCGCCTCTCGCAAGCTGGCCTGAGCATCCCTCAAGTATGGCAGGCTCTGACTCAAGAATTCTTGAGCCCTGCTCCTGTCCTGCTCCACCTGGAGAGGGCACAAAGGTGTGAGCATGTCACCGTCTGCACCCCACCCCGAGCTGGCTGGACCAGTCCCTCCTCCCAGTAACCCAGGTTCCCATTTCCCCGCAGGCCTCTCCTGCCCCCCAGCCAGGAGCCCTGTGGGGCTGAGGCTGAGAGACAGACACAGGCAGAGTGGTCCCAGGGGTGCTGAGCGCCCTCCTTCCCGCCGGACATGGGGCAGAGGGGAGAGCCCTTGGGGGCTCTGTTCTTGAGGACAGGGAACAAGGGTGCAGCTCGGGGCTGCAGCAGGGCGGGCGACGCACATCTGCAGAGCACACAGCCCAGACATGTGGGGCAGCCCTCAGCCAGCCTGGGCCTTAGCTGTTCTCACCAAGCTCTCTCCAGTCCTCCATGTCTGCCGAGTCCGCACCAGGTGTTGGAGCTGTTTCCATTCCAGGAGCTCTGCTGCGCCAAGGAGGGCTTCCCTGGCGGCCTGCGGGACAGCAGAAGATGGGACATGGCACCCACCATCTGCGTAAGGAGACCTGGTGTCCCCCTATTCTTGGCTTTGTTCCTGGAACACCTGCCCTTTGGGGCCAGCGACTTGCCCTGGCCCAAACATCTGGGGCTCTCTTGTGCACAGCCCTGGGGGACAGGGACTGAGGCTCAAAGCTCGAGACCCAGCACCTGCAGGGACAGCTGAGGAGCCCGTAGGGATGCGCCTGTTTAGGCCTCGGTGGCCACGGGCTGCTGCTGAGCCCTGTGGGACCAGGTATGGCAGGTGGTGGAAATGGCCATGGCAGCTTCTCTACTGCTACTCGTGCTGGGTCTGTAGGGACCCTTCCTATGGGCTGGAGGAAGCTGCCAGTTGCCAGCAGCCCTGTCCCCTGGTGCCCAGGCCACCCGTGTGCTGCCAGCACACCCTTCTGTGCCTCAGTGCTCAGCGTGCAGATCTGTACCTTGGCCACGTTGTTGCTCTGGTCGCTCAAACGAAAGAAGAGGGGGAGCAGCGCACGGTGCACGTAGCTCTTCATCCTCTTCTTGTCGTGCGCCATCACGGACTGCACCCGCTCTCGGAAGAGGCGGATGGAGAGCTCTCGCAGCTGGCTGGACTCCTGGGAGGAAGGAAGAAAGGCGGACTTCAATCCCAGCAGCTCTCTGCCCATGGTGAGCAGGGGCAGTATCGGGGCTGACATGAGGGGAGATGCTCCATGGTCAGGTTGTGCAGCAGGGAGCTGTGCTGGGCTGCAAAGCCCAGAAGCCATCCCACGAGAGCCCAGGGGAGCAGAGCCTGCTCCCAGTGCTGCCCACGGGGCTGGGCTGAAGGGCAGCTGGCACTGCAGGCTGCCCACCCGCAGGGCTCAGGCTCCGTCATCAGCCTTACATCGTCAAAGAGGGGCAGGAGCTTTTCCTCCAGCTGCTCGACAGCGGGTCTGGCCTCTTCCCTCTTCAGATGTCCCATCACGCTGCGGAAGAACGCCAGGACTTTCCTTTTCATTTCTGTGTTGCCGTAGTCGAGCAACCCCACAACTTGTGGCAAGAGGGATTGTATTTTTCTTGCCTGTATGAAAAACAGTTTCGTTTTTGTGAAAGGGTCAAAGACCACCCTGGCAAAAAAAGCCGGTCACTGAGCACCAGCCTCCTGTCCAGCTCCGTGGCAAGTGGTGGCACAGGAATCTCTGTGGCAGCCTCCTGGCAGGTGGTGGCCATGGGCACAGCCACGGAGATACAGGAGAGCAGGGCCAGGGCAGGGAGGGAAGAAAAGCAGTGACTCCCTGTGCCCTGCTCAGCCGCCCCTTTTCCCACAGGCCCCCGTGGGCAGATGTCTTGGAGAGACTCCGTGCCTGGAAAGCTCCCCAGGCAGCCATCAGGCCCCAGCACGGCAGGGAGGGCATTTGGAGCTGTCAGCCACTGCCTGACCCCCAGCCAAGGCCAAGCCACCACCTCCCCCAATGCCCCAGCCCCAGCTGCCAACATTGCTCCTCTTGATGCTGCCCTGCTCACCATGTCAGCTCTTTCTGACCCACTGATGTCGCCTCCGGGAAACGTGGAGTCTATGGCCAGGAGTCTTTCACGCAAGTTCTTTAAGATCTTCTTCAGAGGCTGGGGTGTGGAGATCATCATGTCCCACATGTCCAGGGCAGTCCTGCAGGAGAGCGCTGTCAGCAGGGCAGCCTGGGCCACAGCAGCGTGTCCGGGCTCAGCGCTGCAGGATGGTTGGATGCCCTGGGCAGCAGCAGAGGCTGAGCTGGTGCTCCTGTGGGGCTGGCAGAGCGTGGGGGGCTCTGGGCTGGCTCGCTCAGCTGTGGCTGCTGCGGGCCTGGCTGACCCCCAGCGCTGGAAAGCGTGGTGGGATGGAGGGTCCTGCTCCTCGGGGGTGTCCTGCAGGATTCCTTGGCTCTGTGCCCCTCTCCCCACAGGGAACAAGCCCTCATGGCTTCTGGGGCCAGTACCTGTCTCCTGGTGGAGCGATCCTCAGCAGCGTTGTGAGCACCTCCCCGGGTCTCCTGTCAGCCATGAGGAGAAGCAGGGACGCCACGCTCTGCCGGGCTGGTGCTGTGTTGATGCTGTCCAGGTTTTTGTGGATGCATCTCATGATCTTTGGCAGCTGGAGGAGACACAGGTGAGGATGGCACTGCCACTGGAGTGCAGCCACTTCCTCAGCTGCCCCTTCCATCCCTCTCTGCCACCTTCGTGTGGCTTCAGATTCCTGAGACACCAGGGCTTGGGGGGGAGGGATGGAGGAAGGAACAAGGCCTGACAGGGCTGAAGGGCAGGGCAATCCAGCCTGGCAGGGCAATCCAGCCACAGGCCACTTACATCCACCAGCCAGAAGTCAGGGAATTCCATGACCATGTCCAGCAAGTCTGTTGCCCGCTTCTTGTCAAAGATGCTGGCATCTCTCATCGCCTCGATGAACACAAGGACGATGTCTGTCCTCTCAGAAGTTCTGAGGTGTCTCGCGCAGGACTATGGGAGAAAGGAAAGAAAGGAAGGAAGTGAAGCCAAGTCACACCAAGTGCCCTGATGCTGCTGCTTAGCCAGGCAGTGCCAGCAGCCCTGCAGAGATGCCCGACGGTGCTGGTGGCAGAGCCCGCAGCAAAACTGGCAGCAGGGGCGGCAGTGGCTGCACGGGGAGGATGAGAAGAGAGGCCCGGGGTGAGGGAGGAGGGTTGGACTCATGGGCACAGGGTGCTGGCCCTGCCGTGAACCAGGGCTTGCTGGCGGCCAGCGGGACTGGGGCTGCTGCTGGGATACTGGTGCCAAAGCCCTGAACCCAAGCGCGTGTCCAGGGCTGGCTCTGTGGGCCGTCAGGGCTCTGCAGGCCCGTGCCGGCCACAGCTCCCAAAGCAGCTGCCTGGGCAGCAGCCCCGCGTGGGGAGAGCTGCAGGCCGCTCTGGGGTGCAGGGATGGGGAGACGGCCCGGCTGGAGGGTGCCTGGCTCCTTACCGCCAGCATGGGATGTCTGAATAGCGCAGAGCTCATCTTCTCTATCCTCCCCACAGCCCTCTCCTGCACACATTCTCTCTCAGAGCTGGTGTATGTCAAGAGCATCTGGGAAGAGAGAAGCTGCTGGTGAGCCCTGGGAGCAGCCAGCACTCCAGCAGAAGCAGCACCGCCCAACTCCTGGGCTGGACTCTGTTCTCGAGCAAAGCCTGTAGTGGGGTTCCTGCCCTCGGACCCCTCGCAGGCTTGGGACAAACGCCCCGGGCCAGCCCCGTGGCCAGGCAGGAAGGCAGATGCCACCCTCTGTGGCCACTGCGCTGCGGAAGAGCCTGGCGGGCAGCCCCTGGCTCCCCGGGGAGGTGGGCACCCTCCCGGCAGCGCTCTCTGCACGGCACGGGTGGCACTGTCACCTCCAGAGTGAGGAACAGCCCTTGTGAAGCCCACTCTTTGCACACGCCAGACCTGGAAGATATTCTGGAGCAGCTCGCTGACTCTGGAGGCTGAAGAGCTGAGCACCAATGCCTGCAGCATGTTGTCCATGGCTTCCATGGCCTGCAAGAAGACAACGAGTTTTGGCCGTGTTTCCTGCCATCTGTTTCACACACGGCGGACTGATCTGAACTCCCAGTGCCAAGAGGCAATTCCTGTGCTGATTTGCTGTGCCTGGGAGAGACTCAGGGGCAAATAATCTGCTACAGGCAGAGCAGCAATTGGCACTGGATGTGGCCAGGACAACTGGCAGCGGACGAAGGCACGAGGGTGTGAAAGCAGAGCTGAGACCAACCCTGCCTTGTATCTCTGGTTATATATCAGCACGGGGTGAACAGGGAGCAGCCAGAGGGACTGTGGGCTCCCGTAGTTCACCAAGCACTTACTTTTAAGAAGAGATAACGGCCCATATCCTGCATTTTCTCTTCTGGAGGAAGCAAGAAGACACTAGAGAAGCAGGCTTGGAGGAGGCTTGCCTCCTTGCCCTCCAGCGCCCTCTCCACCGCGCTGCAGAGAGAGGGGAGCCAGTCACACTTTGGTATTTGGAGCAGTGCCTTGAGATCTTGTGCAGGGGTCCGCGGGAGGGATGGGCAGGTACCTCAATTCGGCAATGGCAAGCATGGCGTTCCACCGCACCGCCGTGCGCACTTTGTTTCTGGGCTCCTCTTCCAGCAGCACCTGCAGAACACAGCTGGGATGGGACCTGGCAGCTGCCAGCACCCAGCGCCACCAGCACCCAGCGCCACCAGCACCCAGTGCCACCAGCACCCAGCGCCACCAGCACCCAGTGCCACCAGCCCCCGGCCCTGCCCAACGCTGTCCTCACAGGGTGCCGGGGGCATCGCCCCCTTCCCCAGAGACGCCAGGTGTCCCCTCACCTTGATATTCTCTGCCAGCTCGTATCTCTGGCAGAAGAGATCTAGGCCCTGTGGGAGGCCGTGGCGCTTGCTTTTGTAGCACAGGTCACGAATGTTCTGAAGAAATGGAATCTTCTGACTCTCCTCCTGGCAGCCAGGGGACAGAGAGACAAACAGGGAGTGTGAGATGGGGACACAGAGCCAGTGGCACCACAGCATGGGGATCCAGTGACAACTGGAGACCTGGGAGCAGCAGCTCTGCCCAGCCAGCTCCCTCCAGCAGCCCCGCAGCAGAGCCCCTGTCAGCAGACACCGGCTCAGCCGCCCTCCAAACGGCCACGGTTACCTTTTCTGGGCTGCTGACGAAGGACACGATGGAGTCCACGTGTCTCCTTTCGAATTGGTAGACAGGTAACCAGCCAGCATCTAATAAAGGAGGAGAGCAGGGAGGGCTGCAGAGAGGGTTTGCAGGCAGGAGAGAGCAGAGGAAGGAGCTCTGCCCCACGTCCATCCCGGTGCCCGCTGCCCCGGCACAGTCTCCCCGTGTTTGTGGGGCTGGAGGGTGCCCGGCAGACGGGCTGAGATGCTGGAGCCAGGCAGGACGGGGAAAGCCCCCAGTGCAGTGGGTGAGGAACTCGCTTCAGACGGGCAGGAAAGGTCCCCGTCCCGCAGCACGGTGCCTCCTGCCCGCCCAGCTGCCTCTCGCTGCCCGTGCCCTGCAGCAGGAGCTGGGTCCCCTCTGCCCGCAGAAGCTTTGCTGGGGCCGGCTCCCAGCTCGGAGCAGCCCTGGATTTCAGGCAGCATCATGCCCACCAGCCATGGAACCCCCTGCCAGCGTGAGGGGAAGCGTGATCCTGGTGTGGAGCAGAGAGCGATCGCTGGGCCCCACCCCGCCCAGACAATCAGGGCCCCTCACTCACCGATCTGCAGTGGCTGGACCACATCCACCTGGTTGGGCTCTGGTGGAGATCTGACCTCCTGGGGAGCCCCAACCTCCTCCTGCCAGGCCAGCCTAGGTTGGATGGGGGGCCTCTCTGCCATTTTGCAGACAAACGGAAGGACTAAGGATGGGGAAGGCGGACGCTTCCTCAAAACTCCTCGGTGCTGCAGCTCTGCCAGAGGCAGCGGTGAAAGGTGTGGGCTGCGCTCGTGTGCTCCTCGTTGGGGAAAGACGTGAGCTGAGCTCAGGAGCTCCTTGCTCCGAGTCTGCCAGGGGCAGCAGAGTCTGCCGGGGCAGCTAGAGCTGGGTTGTGGTTGGACTCGATGATCTTAAGTGTCTCTTCCAACCCAAAAAATTCTCTGATTCTCTGACAGACGTGGGCTACGCTCGGGGCTCTCGCCAGCTCCGTGCTCGCACCCTGTCCCGTCACCGTCCTGTCGGACAGTGTGGGCTGGGGACACAGCTGCACTGATCACATGCGGGGCAGTGGGTGTCACCAAGTGAGGTCACAAAGGGCCCCACTGTGACCCTGTGCCTGGGTGGGGAGGGTCAGGATGTCCCTTGGGAGGCACAGGCCAGCTCAGCCCTGGGCACCTGGCTGCTAAATTTCCACCCCAGTTTCTAAAAGTTCACCACCCATCCCACTCTGAGCAGAGTCTTGAACAGTCTGCTGCACCGCTCCATGTTCCCAGCGGCTGGTGCACGATGGGGGTGTCACAGACACACTCAATGCCACGCTCCTTGCTCCAGGTGTCTATGAGGATGTTGCGGAAAGGATCCCGTTGGCTGGCTCAGTTCTCTCTGGGTTGCCATGTGTGGCAGATGCACTCGACCCCCCAATCACCCCCAGCCAAACCCGCAGCAGTTTGGTCCAGAATGCAGAGGAGGGAAGGGCCTGAGCTGTAACCAGGCCAAGAACTCCTGCCAGGAGACCCACAAGGAAGCAGAACGGCAACTGAACGCCAGGAACTTGTGAGCACAGGGAGTCTCATGCAGACTTTTCCTGCTGTGTGCAATTTGACTACGAATCAACCACTTCACTCCATAAATGCGACAGCCTGGAGGAGCCCGCTTTGAGCTCTCCCAGCTAAATAAGTGAGCTGTGTGGCAAGGGTTTTACTACTCAGAGGTCAATGGATGAGCCCAATTTAAGTTTAATAGTAATCATTTACCTTAAGTAGATGCACACTAAATATAATCAATTATTTAGGGACATAAGGTTGTATGATTTTTAATATACTCTTTGCTTCATGTTACTTGGTAGGCTGGATTTGCTAAAATTTTAAGCTGTAAACTTCTGCTCATATCTACCAAAAGCAACTACAAACTACACTGAACACTTTCAAGATAAGGCCTATATTGCACTTTGCTGAGAAGAAAGGAATTTGCGTCCAGGCAAAACAGCACCTGCAAGGTTATGGACAATAAACGATGTCTACAGCTCAACACAACAAAGCCCACGTGGAATCAGAGAAGTTTGCCACTGGAGCTTTAAGCATGGACCCCAGTGCGAACGGTTTTCAGGGAGGCAAGAATCCTGGCAGTTTGCTCCGTGACCGGGTACAGGCACCTGCAGAGAAGGCCAGCAGCATTTGGCTTGGCGTATTTCCCCCATGGAGTAAATAATAGAGTGAACCTGCCACTGAATTCTTGAAGTTTCACTTGTCTTTAAGAAATCCAAGTGTTGTTCTGCACTGAGCAGAACCCTAAATTACTCCCCAGCGACACCGCATCGCCACAGAACTTGCTGTTCAAGGCCCAGGACAGTGCTGCGGGCGGTGCCGTGGGGCACAGTGCATGTTTCCAACCATCAAGTGGTGGCTTCCACCATTGTAAGCACAGAGCGCTTGCCGTGGCAGGTTTGTGGCGCTGTGATACAGACACTCCAGTCGTCGCCCCCATACCACACAGGCTTTGACCGCTTGTCTTGCTTGATCGTAGCGCATGTTTCACAGTGGTGAATAACATGAACAGCAGCATCTGTGGTCGAGTCCACCCCTCAACCATGAGCCCATGTATATGTTGCATCCCTTCCTCGATGACATGGGGCATCGTGGGCCCAATGGGCCACCAATAATTCACCTTCATCTTGCCCATGCAAATCTATCTCAGCCACTTTAACCTGGGCAGCTCGATCCCCCTGCTGGTTGTTCGATCGGGTTCTTCACTGGACGGACTCTCGGGCACGTGGGTTCTCCGTGGCAAACTCTCACAGGCAGGTTCTCCAGCGGGCAGCAATATCTCCATGATTCAGCAGCCCAGATGGGTTGGGCTCTGCGCTGCCAGCGGCTCCGCTTCCACTGCTGGAACCAGCGCCACGGGGCATTTCCCACCATCCGTGAGAGAGCAGAGATGGAGCGTCTTAGATGCTGGGCCCTCTTCAGGCCCTGTCAGGATGGCAGGTGCTGGGTCTGGCGGGGCCTCTGCCCCACGGCGGGGGCTGTGGCCCACGGTACAGCAGGGCCAGGATGGTTGGACGCGGTTGGCGGCGGTGGCGATTAGCCGGATGGCCCCTGGCTGCGTTCCAGCGGCACGGCCCGGGATCCTGACTGTGTGAGCGGGTGGTGCCACGGAGACGTGGGGTCTGGAACATGGGGGCGGCTGGGGGGACGGGAGGGACGGGGAGGGTGGCAGAGAGGAAGGGGCCCCGGGGCTGGGCCGGGGCTGCTGGAGCTCGGGGCAGCCTGACGTGCGCCATGTCAGAGCTCGGCCTGGGCGCCCGCGGAGCCACCTTCTGCTCTCATCACTCCTCACCACCATTGGTTGGGAGGGCTGTCAGTCTCCTGCCCTGAGGTGATACTGCCTGGGATTGGCTGCCTGGGCTGTCACTCTGCCCTGGTTTGGGGCCCACGCTGCCCTGAGGTGATGTTTCCTCTGATTGGCTGTCCAGGATTTCCCCCAGCTCCTCCCATCCAGTGATTGGTCAGGCCACTTGTCAATCATCCGTGTGCTTCACTCCCGCCACGCGTGATTGGCGCAGCTAGCACAACCCGCCCCTAAACGCTGCCCAGTTCATTCACCTCTTCCTACCTTTCCTGCAGACCTCAAAGCTTGATTGGCTGGTTACATATCAATCACTTGACTTGCCCCGCCTCCTCAAATGTGATTGGCTGTCCTGGGTCCACTGACTCCCCATAGACTTCTGGGTGGTTGTTGCCAGGCAACGAGCTCCACCTAAAAATGAATCTGTGGGCTCTGAACAGAGGCCGTGGGTGATGAAAGACACGTTGGGACCCTAAACATGAGGATTTGGCCCCAAGGAGGAGGCTCTGGGCACTCAAAGGACGGGCAGATGCTACAGATGGCGCTTTGGGCCCTGCACATGAGGGGACCCTCTTGGCTCCCACCCGAGCTGGGTTTGGTGCCTGTGACCCCACAGAACGACACCTGTGCTGTCCAGAGCGGCCACGGAACAGACGGAGCCCAAAGCCACGGACACCGGGAGCTCAGCGGGCTGTTGTGACATTTCATGGACGTTTCACAGGGGCTGCGCATGGACTGAGGGGAACTGTCTGTGTGTGACATCAACGGGCGGGAAGGGGAGCGGTGGTTGGTGAGGACGTGTTGGATCGTGTGGTTGGATACTGGAAGGTTTACAGACTGCCTCAGTTTACCTGTCTCATTCATCTATGGTCTCTGTGGGTCTCTAGGGGTCTCTATGGTCTCCATGGGTCTCTATGGGTCCCTATGAGTCTCTATGGCCTTGGGGCTTGGGGAACTCGGGTGAAAAGGAAAGACAGACTGGTGTGGGTATGGGATCTCTTAAGTGTCCTGGGATTGCTTTGCTAATCACTCTGTAACAGTTCCTGGCTTTTAACTCGATATGTGCCCAGAGAGGCAAATAAGTCCATGAACCGACTTTCCAATTAAGGATTCCTTCTTACAAAAACCCACACTTCCATTTTCTTATCGGCAACAGACTGGAAGATGGCAGCTGAAGCAGCATCTGCCTCTTGTGAAAACAGGTAACAAAAGATGGTGACACTCAGCTCATCCTTAGTTGCTTCCTGCACAGGAAACCTGCCCATTAATTTAATCTTTGGTGTACAGGCAGGGCCTTGCTGATGTTCCTGTGTCGCAGCAAGTGTGTGGATGTCAGGCTTTCTGCAGATTTGTGACTGAGTTTTCCTGTTTTCCCTAACAAGGACAATCTTGCTGTGGACTCCTGAAGTCTCCCATAAACTGGTGGATTTAGAGAAGGATGGGGAGCTCCAGTGAGCTCAGGGAGGACCAGGCAGCATCACAGGCAAAGCAGACGTGAACTCGACTGGGTGAACATTAATGGAATTTATTGACAGATGAAACTGCTCTGTCTCCCCCATCTTTGTGCGGATCACCGTGCACCCTGAACCGATACAGGCAGGTGTAGTCCGGGTGGCCCCAGTTGCTCAGCACTTCCAGCCTGATGTAATTCACGACCCCAGGGAGCTCGTTCTGCAATGACAAGAAGAAATGAGTCACCTTTTCCTCTCTGGCCCGTGAGCACTGACAGAAGCACTGCGGCGATGGGCTCCATCAACAGTTTCCTTCCTGCTGCCCCGCGGGGGCTTTTGACCTGTCCTGGTGCAGACATTCTTATCCTGCTCAACCCCATCGGGCCATGAGAACAGCACAGGAAGAAGCAGCGACCAGATGCCTCAGCAAATACACTGGAAAGTTCTCGCCTGCTTTGGGGCACAGGCTTCCACAGTCAGAAGACCCAGTGCTGGTGTACAATTTCACCTCAAAACTGACAATTTTTTTTTTCTCTGGGGAGACTCAAAACTGACAAATTTCACCTCGTATTTGACAAATTTTGCTCTGGGGAGACTTGAAACCAACAAATTTCTCAATGGGGGTCAATGGGGTTCTGTGATAGTCAATGGGAGTCAATGGGAGACAATGGGAGTCAATGGGAATCAATGGGAGTCAATGAGAGTCAATTGGAATCAATGGGGTTCAATGGGGATCAATGGAGAACCTTAAAACTGCCTTTAATCCCAATGGGGAGCCCCAAAATGCCTTTTAATCCCAATGCGGAGCTCCAAAAATTGCTTTTATCCCAATGGGCAGCCCCAACATGTCTTGTTGCCTTCTGATTCCAGCTTCAACTGTAATGCTCCTAAGTACTGAAGTTTAAACCCAAAATGAAAGAGAAGAGCGGCAGCGCAGGCATCCGCCACCAGGAAGTTAAAGCAGAAGAAAGGCCAGTGTGGCACATGCTCAAGGACAGGGCTGCCTGTCCCCTTTGGCAGGGAAGCCTCTCCCCATCCAGCTGCATTTCTCCTCCTCTCCTACAGTTCCCCTCCCTCTGTGTCCCCATACCTTCAGCTGGAAGGTCTGACTGGGATTCAGCGACGCCAGGAAAGTGAACTGTCCCAGGAACGTTCCCTGCTCCTCGTGTTCTTCCTTGAAGCCCTACAGAAAGATGGGTGGAGAAAACAAGAGCGTCTGGTGCACCATGGAATACTGAACTTCAGCCGGTGAAGTACAGGGTTATTTCAGCTACGTAGTCCAAGGATGATGAGGGCAAGGACAAGATGAGAAGCTGCAGGTGGGCAGCACGTCACACTTGCCCACTCGACGAGTCCAAGCTGGCAGTCAGAAAAGGAGCAGATGCTCCCAGTGAGAGGGAGGTGACCTGAGGATCACAAATGCCACTGGGATTGGAAGCCAAGAAGGTTTAGGACCATGCACTGTCCAGCTCCTTTTCCCTGTGGCTCCTGGAGTAGCATCTTGCCCCAGAAACTTCGAGTGGTACGTTGAATAAAAGAGGAATACAATGGGAAGGAAGCAACACCAAGGAGCCTGTTTGTTCTGAGAGCCAGGAGGAAGCTTCGGGCCACCAGAATCTTTGACCCATCTTCATCCTCTGCTTAGAAATGCTGTGCAACCCCCTGCCCCCGACTCTAGAGAAATCACTTACATAGACAGCGAAGTCCTTGGGAGCTCCGGAGAGACTTTCTCCATGGAACGCTGTCCCTGAGACATGGTCCATGGTGATGGCTCTGGGAACGACTGGCACGGACAGCTTGATGAACACGTGTCCCTGACTCCCTGGGAAGGGCCAGCAGTTGCCAGGATGATTTTCTGCCTGAAAGGACAAGAAATACTCAGCAGGGAGACACAGCAGGAGAGCAGGTCCATGTGAGAAGGGGACAGGAGAAGAAGCTTCCAGGAGCAAAGACAGGGAGAAAGGCAACTCTGAGCAGCGTGTGTGGTTCATTCTCCTGACCTTTGTTTTACTGCTTCTTGGTGCTCCTACCTCCAGAATCAGCTCAGGGTACCTCATGTAATCCATCACCGGCAGGGAGTACAAGAACACCTTTGCTTTAGCATCCCGGAGGGATGGAGAAGTCTTGGACCGAATGATGGCTGCCCCTGGAAATTCAAACATGAGCATGATCACCAGGCAGTGTCAGGAGGAATATTGCACTGTTGACTTGGAAAAGGTTTCTCAGTTGTCATCCATGTCCTACAGTGGGTTCCCCTTTGCACGACCCCTCTGGAACACACAGTAGTGAGTCATCAAGCTGTCATATCTGGCCGTGGAAATAGGCAAGACTATGAACCAGCCTTTCTGTTCTTCCCATGGGGTCTGGCCCGTTACAGGCTCTGTCAGTGGGGACACTTTTAGGGCATGAGGTGACCCTTGACTTCTCGCCCCTTCTCTCCTACCCCTGGGCACATTCCAATGCCCATCTTGTCAATCTGGAGAGGAAGCGCTTTGGAACTGGTTTGTTTGTACAGTGCCACTGCACCTGCTGATTTCAGGGCGTAATCCGGCATTGGGACCTGGATTTCCTCCAGCTTCTCCAGGGCTTGATTGATGATCTCCTGAACAGCCTGGGAAGGAACACAAAGGAGAGCACCTGTTAGAAGGGAAAGGAACGGGGCAAGCAGCTCCCCTGCAAGGCCAGCCAAGGTGAAGGGGACAAGGCCCAGCTCAGATGGAAGGAACGCCCACATTGCCTGGAAGCCTCCCAGGTTTGCTCTGCTGTGATTGATGGGATCAGAAAGGGGGGGCTGCTCACTCCACTGCTCTGAGTGCTGGAGCTGTGGGAAGGGGCTTTTCCTGTGGAGAGGCCCCAGGCCAGGCAGCACGGACAGACAAGCCTCCTGGACATGAGATAGGCCTGGCTTAACTCTAGACCTCTGAGACCATTCCTTCTTTCCAACCCTCCCTTAAAGAGGACCTGAGATCTGGGCGCAGAGGAAGGTTCGACTCAGACAGCTGTCATTCCCGTCACGCTCTCTCTTCCCCAAAAGGAAGTGTGGCCATGACAGCATTTGTTCCAGCAGCACCAGCCTGCTGGCTGTGACAGGGAATGGAGCAGGATACGTGCCGGAGGGAGGATAAAACCCTTGAGCAGATCCTTCTGCCTTGTGCCCTTACCCATCCGGTAAAGCCTGGGACCTTTGCCTGCTTCACGCCTTCCTGCAGAGCCTGCTCAGCCACATCCTTTGTGCTCCAGCGCAGATGATAAAGCTGTTCCTGGAGCTTACGGAGCTGGTCTGGCAGGGGCAGGGTTTCTCTCAGCACTTCTAACTCTCAGGCAGCGCATACAAGACAACCAAGACATCAGGCCAAGTCATCATGGATTTATGAAAGGCAGGTCCTGATTGACCAACCTGATCTCCTTCTATGACAAGGTGACCCCCTGGCAGATGAGGGAAAGGACGAGAATGTTGTGTCCTTAGACTTCAGTAAAACCTTTGACACCATATCCCACAGCATCTCCTGGAGAAGTTGCAACTCATGGCCTGGATGCTGCATCTGCGATGGATAAAGAACTGGCTGGAGGGCCGGGTCGAAGGAGTTGCGGTGAACGGAGCCAAATCCAGTTGGTGACCGGTCATCAGTGGTGTCCCCAGGGCTCAGTATTGGGGTCAATTTTGTTTAATCTCTTTATCAATGATCTGGATGAGGTGATTGAGTGCACTTACTGTTTGCAGATGACACCGAGTTGGGTGTGAGTGTTGATCCACTGGAGGGGGGGAAGGCCATGCAGAGGGATCCGGATGAGCTGGATTGTTGGGCTGAGGCCAGTTGTCTGAGGTTTAACAAGGAAAAGTGCCAGGTCCTTCACTTGCGTCACAACAACTGCTACAGGCTCAAGAAGAGTGGCTGGAAAGCTGCCTGGCAGAGTGCGATCTGGGGATGTTGGTTGACAGCAACTGAACATGAGGCAACGTGTGCCCAGGTGACTGAGGGGAGACCATATTGGTCTGTACAACTACATGAAAGGAGGTGGCAGCATGATGGGAGTTGGTCTCTTCTCCCAAGTAGCAAGTGATAGGACAAGAGGAAAGGGCCTCAAGTTGTGCCAGGGAAGGTTCAGATTGGATATTAGGAGACATTTGTTCATGGAAAAGGTTGTGAAGCAGTGGAACAGGCTGCCCAGGGAAGTGGTGGAGTCACCATCCCTGGAGGGGTTTAAAGGATGTTTAGATGGATTTCTTAGGGACATGGGTTAGTGCTAGAGTTGGGTTATTGTTGGACTCCGTGATCCTGAAAGTCTCTTATAGCTGAAATTATTCTATAATTCTATTGACAAATGGAATTCAGGACAGTTATTCCCTTTAATGTGAGTTATAGGCCTGCAGTGTTACATGAGTTGCCAAGGCTCTCACACACCCCTACATGCATTAGGCAGGGTCAGCGATGGTCCTGTCCAGGGTAGCCATCCCCATTCACAGTGAGTGTGGGACAGACACACAGACAGCACTGCAGACAGATTCAGTGCCTTTATGCGAGAAACTCGTTCCCACCTCTGAAGCATCACAAGATCTGCCCCTTCTCTGTCCAGTAGATGTAGGGCAGCCCATGAATAGGAAGCGCATCACACCGGGCTGTCCTTGGGTATAGCTACATTTCCAAATTTCCTTTCATTCTTTTCACAACCCTGTTCTCACTGTCTTGATAACACGATCAAGGCGCAGACAAACCATTGTCCCACTGGGCCTGTCAGCAGCACTTTGTCATTCCCACAGATCAGTGACACGTCTGCCCAAGTACCTCAGGGGCAGCAGAGACACCACTGACCAAACACACATTTCCTTACGGGTCTGTCATTCCCAGCCTGTTTCTCTCTGTCCTTGGGGACAGCAGGGCTTACTGACTCTCGTGCTGCCCAGTTTCAGCCCTACCTTTCCATCTGCCAAGCGCTGTAACATTACTCTGCTGCTTTGGCCCAGCAGCACTGGGGAGGCTGCAGCAGTGCAGGAGTAGCCTGAGAGTGCTTGAAGGGTGGTTTCAGAGGTGGTGGGGGTTTTCTTCATAGTGGGAAAGAGCACGAGAAAGAAATAATGGCCCAAAGTGCAGCTGGGGAGGTCCAGGCTGGACATGAGCAGAAAGGAATGTGACTGGAAGGGCAGTGCTGTGGTGGAGCAGGTCAGCAGAGGGAGTCTGCATCAGCCCAAGGCTTTGTGCTCCAAGGGACAGCTGGGGAGGATGCAGAGATCTCAGCAAAGGAAGGAAGATGCTCAGACAAGAGCAAGGTGGGGCAGCAGGGGGGATGTCTGCAGCCTGCAGGGAAAGAGGTGCAGGGGATGCCACAGCACAGGACAGGCTGTGGTGGAGGTGATCAAGGGATGTAAAGAGGCTGAAAGCCCCACCAGACATGAGCTCCTTCTCCCCTTGGCTATGGCTGTTGTCTGCACCTCTGATGCCTGTGAGGAGACACCTTGTCCTTCCAGCACAGGGGCCCCATGGCCTCCTTGTCCCCAGCCAGGAACCTGGGAGGTGTGGGTCTATAGTCCTGCCCTTGGCCTTGCACAGCCCCACATCACACTGCCCCAGGAAGAGCCCTGGGCAACGTGGGAGGGACAGGATCTGCCTTCCCAGGGGCTGGGGGTCAGGGCTTGGCCCTTTGGTTAATGAAACACATCCATGTTTACTCAGCATCAGAGCCACCTTTACTTTGCTTTTCCTGACATGTCATCACTGCCTCCAGTTTTCTTCTG
This sequence comes from Patagioenas fasciata, assembly GCF_037038585.1. Taxonomy (NCBI): domain Eukaryota; kingdom Metazoa; phylum Chordata; class Aves; order Columbiformes; family Columbidae; genus Patagioenas; species Patagioenas fasciata. The sequence continues at coordinate 2,761,228 of NC_092530.1, forward strand.
CAACTGACCCTGGGGATGGTTTCTCAGTATATAACTCATTGGGACCCATTAACATTACAAGAAACTTTGGAGTTTGAATCTGACTTTGACTTCTTCAGAGGTTTCATCAGCTTCCTCCAGGGCCTGAGGCCCATGGACTCAGGACCAAATCCACCAGAGGGGTCATTAAAGCGCCTTGGGCTGCTCCTGTGCTGCTGAGCTGGGCTGGGCTCCTGGGACAGAGGGAGCTCCTGGCAAGCGGCAGCGCTGCAGAGAGACAGCTCTGCCCAGGAGCAGCTCCTCTGCACAGCGCAGCAGGGCTGAGGGCTCTGCCTGCGGATCTCAGGGAGATGAGCAAGGCCGAGAGAGATTAAAGGTGGTCAGGACTGGGAGGATGACTGAGAGCTCACTGGAGGAGAAACCTTTGCAGCCCTTGCCATGGTAAGTGTCTGGGTGCAGGGCAATGCAGCTGTAGCTCCTGGAGGCATCTCCTAAAACTGGCACAGGCACAGCTGCTGGGATCTGTAAGGAGGGGGCTCTTGTCAGGCAATGTTGAACAGCTGTGAAGTCGGGTGAGCACCCAGGGGTGCCCAGGGCTGTCCTGCAGAGCAGGGTCCCTGCACCCCAGGGCTGTGCCGGGACAGGGACTCTGCCGCCTGCCAGGGTCAGCGCTCAGCCTGCCCGGGGAGATCCCATGGCAGAAACTGCTGGGGAAATGAGCGTTCGCCCATAAGGGCAGGAAAGGTGCTTCTGCTCTGGAGAGGATGCTGTGTGGGTCAGGGCTGCTCAGAGCTCCAGATCATCCCACAGACATGGCAGAGAGTCCTTCTGAACCACAACATCAAGACAGGAACAGCTGCAAGGGAAGGAGTCTGTGCTTTCAGTTTTCCACTCTTGGTTGTTTGGGTGTGCAGTGGGAGATGGGGATTTATTTCTCTGCTTTGGAGAAGACACTGAGACCCCAGTTCTCGTTAGGATTTGTCTGAGCTGCTCCTGAGCCCCTGCACACGCAGAGCTGCCCCTGGGCAGTGCCAGGAGGTGTGAGCAGGACAGAGCTGAGCACACAGCGGGTGGGACGGGGTCTGTGACACTGACAGGGAGCAGACCCAGGGACAGAGACACAGCTGCAGGCAGCACAGCCATGGGCAGAAAGAGTTAACTGCTACCAGAAATGCTGGAGATGGGATTTAGGAACCTCTCTCACATCCTCTTGAGTGCAGACACATTTCCCAGTGCAACCCTCTGGTCTCCTCTCCTCCCCAGCAGAGCCTCTGCCCCAAAGCCATGGGGTCCAGGTCACGAGTCTCCACCTCAGCAGCTGGACCTCCAGGTGAAGGGTTCCTGGAACGTGGTACACAAAAAAGGTGCTAAAAGTACTTGCTCTACAGTGTCATTAAGTGAGTGGGAGCAGCACAGCTGGGTAAGGAGAAGGTTCCACAGCATGCCCGTCTGCCTTTCCGTCCCTGCTGTATTTTCTGGCAGCACTGCAGTGTTCTTCCCTGTTTCTCCACCTGTCCCTGGTGCTCTTGCTCTCTGGAGATGGGGTGGGAGTGTGGGTCAGTTTTTGTTCTGACACCAACTCAAGGGGTCTTGCCCCCAAGGTGTGTTCATGGAAAAGAGATGCCCAAGCTGCATTTTAAACTGTAATGAACAGTTTTTCTCACTTGGTAGAAAGAGAGAATGAGCAGAAACATCCCTCCATTGTGGATGGGGGTTTTCCATGAGAAACAACCTGTTTTCTTCAGAGAAGTCTCCCCTAACTTGTCACTGTCCTTTCTTCCTTGCACAGGTCCTCATGCCCACAGGCAGCAAATGACCAACGACAGCTCCATCACCCAGTTCCTCCTCCTGGCGTTCACAGATACACGGGAGCTGCAGCTCTTGCACTTCTGGCTCTTCCTGGGCATCTACCTGGCTGCCCTCCTGGGCAACGGCCTCATCATCACCACCATAGCCTGGGACCAGCACCTCCACACCCCCATGTACTTCTTCCTGCTCAGCCTCGCCCTCCTGGACCTGGACTGCGTCACCACCACTGTCCCCAAGTCCATGGCCAATTCCCTTTGGGACACCAGGGCCATTTCTTATATGGGATGTGCTGCCCAAATGTTTTGCTTTGTCTTTTTCATTTCAGCAGAGTATTCTCTCCTCACCATCATGTCCTACGACCGCTACGTTGCCATCTGCAAACCCCTGCACTACGGGATCCTCCTGGGCAGCAGAGCTTGTGTCCACATGGCAGCAGCTGCCTGGGCCACTGGGTTTCTCTATTCTCTGCTGCACACGGCCAATACATTTTCACTGCCACTCTGCAAGGGCAATGTTGTGGACCAGTTCTTCTGTGAAATCCCCCAGATCCTCAAGCTCTCCTGCTCACACTCCTACCTCAGAGAAGTTTGGCTTCTTGTGGTTGGTGTCTGTTTGGCATTTGGGTGTTTTGTGTTCATCGTGGTGTCCTATGTGCAGATCTTCAGGGCCGTGCTGAGGATCCCCTCTGAGCAGGGGCGGCACAAAGCCTTTTCCACCTGCCTCCCTCACCTGGCCGTGGTCTCCCTGTTTGTCAGCACTGGCGTGTTTGCCTACCTGAAGCCCCGCTCCATCTCCTCCCCATCCCTGGACCTGGTGGTGTCTGTTCTGTACTCAGTGGTGCCTCCAGCACTGAACCCCCTCATCTACAGCATGAGGAACCAGGAGCTCAAGGATGCCCTGTGGAAACTCATAGTTTCCTGAAGCAATAAACTGCCCATTTGCTTCTACATAGGAGCTTTAATGTAGCTAATTACAAGTCCAGCCTGTCAGCTGGATTTTCTGTTCTTATTTTTTGGTTTTTTTATTGCGTTAATGTCATCAGCCCCTTTTTAATTCACTGTCTGCTTTTGTTTTACAACCGCTGGCTGTGTGAGAAGCCGTGTTCTCCTTGTCTCTAAACAAAATAAATGGTCCTGTAGTGACTTGTTTTTCACTTTATCCTTCCTGCAAGGCCTTTTTAGTGCTGCAGGGACAGTTCCTGTGCATGGGTGGAGGGGAAAAGAGTCCAGCCTGGCAGCCGTGCCAGGGAGCACCAGCGCTTGGTCTTCCAGAGCTGTTCTCAGTCCACTCCCACACTGTCCTTCTCATCCCTTGTGTTGGTGCAAGGCCTGAGTGCTCTGGCAGCGTGGTCCCCGTCCTGCTGTGTGTCAGTGCTGTGAGCGCAGGCAGGGACAGAACTGGCCCCAAAACAGCCTTTCCAGATAGAAGGGTGATCTTCTCAGGGCAGGGTGTGAAGCTTTAGGTCTTCTTCCAAAGATTCTCTAAAGAATACGCCCATGAATGTGGCCACAGATGCAAAGCCCAGGGTACAGCTGAACCGTGTGTGTGTGCAGGGCTGGCACACAGCAGTGTCCTCTCACAGCCAGGCCTCCTGCCAGAGACCTGCAGGACCAGCAATGCAGGGACTGGGCTGTGCCCCTGCGCACTGGACACCCCTCAAAAACTGTCCAAGGGCATCGTCATGGAGTAGACCCTCACAACCACCATTCCCAGCCCTGACCTCTCACCCCAGCTCACAGAGGTTGTTCTTCCCTCCATGGAGAGACACTGAATGAGTTGGTCAGCAATCCATGTTTGCATTGTACAGGTGAGATGTGAGTACGCACATCATGTATGTGAGGTGAGATGAACCCAAGTGAGCACAAACAACATCAACTATTCCTGCGGGTTCCATGAAGGCCTTTGGGTCAGACAGTGTCTCAAGGTCACTTCACATTGGGTGTAACAGCCCATGGGAAACCGCCCACTGTTAAATGCTTCCTTTAACCAATGTCTCCATGTCCATTCCTCATGACGTGGGACATCTCAGATGAGCGCAGAGCAGGGTGACACACCACAGGGCTGAAGTGCCTCCTTTCACTTTGGAGTAGCAATAGGAAGCCAAAGAGAAACTGAGACCATGGCCTCTATGTGCAAATTGGAAAGATTCTGTCTCTTAACATCCCCAGGTGCAGAAGAAGTTCACAAGTCCCGTTCAGACATGGATGCTTGATGGAATGATGACATTTCTGTGTGTGACTTCAGGAACAAAGCTCAGTGGCCCTGTGAGATTCATCTCAGCTGCTGGGACAGGCTCATTGCAAGTGGTTACCTGTGATTCTGGATTGTGCTCTCAAATGTGACAGCAGAATCAGAGAAGTTCTGAGTTCTGCTGGAAATGAAGATGTCAAACCCATCTTCAAGAAGGGCCGGAAGGAGAATTTGAAGAGTTATGGGCTGGTCAGCCTACCTCCGTCCCTGGGAAGGAGATAGTCCATGTCTCCAGGCACCTGAAGGGCAAGGAAGGGATGGCTGAACAGAAATTAGCAGAAAACCCAATGAGTCCCAAGAAATGCTCTGAACCCATTCTAGAGCTTTAGACCCCCAGGAAAGAGCTCAGTGACAGTGCAGCACATCCAGTTGCATCTGTGTCCCTCACTGAGCAGCACAACCAGTCTGCAGTCACCCCATGGTTCTGCAGCCAACCTGTTCTGCAGAGCATCACTGCCAGTTTGAGGCCCTGTGGGGAGCACAGGGAAGGGGCCAGGAGCACCAGAGCAGATCAGAGGAGGGATGGGGGAGGTCAGACAGGAGCTGACCTGGGCTGGAAATGGCCTTGGAGAGAAAAATGCTGGTGTTCAACTGCCCCAAGATTATACCCAGAGTTCAGGGTGCAGGGCCAGAAGTCCTTGCTGTCCTGGTGCTTCACCAGGCCTGGGAAGTAGTTGGAGAAGGATTGGTGTCCCCCACTTGCCATCTCTTAGTGCATCATCCCTCATGAAAGGTGGCATGGAAAGCAAGTCTGGGACTCTGTGTCAGGACTTGCACTGAAGAAAGTATTCACCCAGAAGCCACATCATTTTGCTCTGGTACTTCAGTCCTGGTGCTCATCACATGTCCTTAAGACAAACTTATGCACCCCTCTCGTCCAACTTACCCCAAAAGTCACCCCTAGACACGGATCCTGAGCTGGGGCTGAGCAGGAGAACTGGGGTCCAGCTGTGACCAGAGGAAGGACAAGGCCTGTCCTGGGTCCTCTAAAGGGCTGTCAGCCTCTGCGATCTCCACCAGAAAAGGCAGCATGCAGGAAACTGCAGACCATCCCCATGCCTTTTGGAGGCCCCTAGGAAGTGTTCCTCTCTCTAAATATCCAGACCAGCTTGTCACTGCGTGAACAACCATGAGAAACTGCCCCTGGACCCTCATTCCAGACCCCATTTCCTCCACCCCATACAGGCAGTGCTGTCCCCCTTGTCACTGAGGTGGTTCCAGGGACCCAAGAGACACCTGTTGGAGGAGAGGTTGGGTAGGGATATGGTGTCCTTTAGTGCTCCTCATGGTACCTCCTGCTACGCTTTGTGCTACTTCTCACAACCCTCTGAGCCTGGATGTTCAGCCAGTTCTCAGTGGTGCTAAACAGGAATATGCCCATGAGCACATTGGGCTGCACTGGGAGGGTCGTGGCCACCCAGACAAGGGCAGTTATTGCCCATCGTGACTCAGCACTGGTGTGGTCACATCTGGAGTGGTGTGTCCCAGTGTGAGGTTCCCCATTCTGGAGGAACAGGGAGGAGCTGCCATGTGGCCAGAGAAAGTCTGGGTCACATGTGGAGATGTTGAGAGACCCAAACTTCTTCAGCCTGGTGAAGAGGAGGCTGAGGAAATGTGCTGTTTTTACTGAAACTGAGTTAATATTATTAATGCATTTTCCTTCACATCCAGTACAGTCTTTTGTTTAGATTTACTATGAGAATAGTGAGATAATGCTGTTTCTTCCCTGGGATAGAGTTCATTTTTCATTTTAGCAGCTTCACAGTGTTTGCCATTTGCTATGAAAGGAATGTCAGAACTCACTGATATCTTGGCTGTTGTCAGGGAAACCAAGGACTTCTTTGGCCATCCAGCTGCAGATGCAGATTGGCAGGAGGGGACACAGACAGGACAGCACCTGGACTGACATGCAGGCTTAACGATTAAATATTACCTATGATTAGCGTCATGCTCAGTCTAAAGCTGGAGCCGGCTTTTAGGGCTTGTTACATCCGTTACTCTGGGTTTTCCAGCTGGTTTGGTTGTTCCATTCAGAAGTTTCATTCTGTCAGGAGTTCGATGTCAGTTCGGCCTTTTGCGGTTCTACCATTCTGCAGTTGGCCTTTGGGCCTTTCTGTCTGTTGCCCTTTTGCTCTCTCTTGCTGGGATGGGCTGCTCAGGACCAAGGCGCTCCCTTCTGCAGGACTGGCTGTTCTGTGTGACTGAAGTTACACGGGGGATAGCACTGAGTATATTTTCTTAATTTAATTTATCTATTTCTATTTAATTTACCTGGACTATTGTCAGTGAAACCAAGGACTTCTCTGGAGTCCAGCTGCAGGTGCAAATTGGCAGGAGGGGGCACAGACAGGACAGCACCTTGACTGACATCCAGGTCAATAACGAGCTATTCTTTACCATTGGTGTCATGCTCACTATAAAGCTGGAGATGCCTTTTCCAGCCAGTTAGTTTTGGTTTGCCGGCTACTTTGGTTGGCTCTGTTTGGAAGTTCCATTCTATTGGGAGTTCAGTGTTAGTTCCGCTTTATGATGTTTTTCTGCTTTTCAGTTGGCCCTTGGGCCTCTCTGCCTTTTGCACTTGTACTTTCTCTTGCTGGGATCAGCTGTTCAGGACCAGGGTGCTCTCTTCTTTTGGGTTGTCTGTTCAGCACAACTGGAGTTACGTGGGGGATTGCACTGAGAATCATATATTTTACTTTATGTATATTTTAGTATATTATTATTTGTAGTGTATAATTTTCACTGTTTTCTTTCTTTTTTTCTTTTTTTTTTTTTTTTTTTTTCCTAAACCCACAAGTTTCTCCCTTCCCTTTCAGTTCTCTCCCTTATCCCACCTGGGGACTGGGAGCAGGATGTGAGCAGCTCTCATGGTCTTGCTTGGTGGTTGTGGTAAAACCATGACAAGAAAGGGTAGTAGTAGCTTCAGGAATCTTGAAAATCTCTTTACAAGACGGTAGAGGAAAACAGCATGAGAAAGGAAAACCATCAGAAACTGCAGCTCTGGAGGTCCAGAGTGGAGCTCAGGATAAAGAAATGTCATTCTGAGCACAGTGCTGTGGTCATTCAGAAGAACTCTGGATCAGCCATGACTTTGTGTTTCCAGGAACAGCTGGTGAGGATGGACAGACAGCAGCACAGGTGGGGACACACTGGGGTGAGAACAAGGTGGGGAAGCACATGGGGTGTCTGCAGCCTGTGGGGAAACAGCCACAGGCCTGGGACAGTGTAGGATGGACTGTGGTGGAGATGGCCAAGGGCATTGACAAGGCTGGATGTCCCTGAAAGAGCCAAGGTCTTTGTCCCCTTGGCTGTGACTGATGTCCCTGACAGAGAGGCCTAAGAGGAGACACATGGTTGTCATGGCCATGGCACCCCATTGCCTCCTTGCACCCCCAGGGAGTGCCACACCATTGTCCTGCACTGGGCATCGCACTCCCCACATCCCCACCAAGAGCCCTGAGCCACACGTGAGGGACAGGATCTCCCTTCCTAGGGGCAGGGGCTCAAGGCTTGGCCATTGTCCTTCATCAAACAAACCAAGGGTTTTCTCAGCATCAGAGCTGCTGCACTTTGCCTTTGCCTGATGCAATCACAGCCTCCAATTATCTGCTCTAACGAGTCCCTGGGGAGGCTTTGTCAGTAACAGCCCTCAGTGGGGCCCATTAATGCTTCAAGGTACTTTGGAGTTTGCTTCTGACTTGGACTTCTTGAGCAGATTCTTCAGTCTGTGCTTGGTATCTGAGGTTCATGGACTCAGCACCAAATACGCCATGGGGCTCATTAAAACACATAAAGCCCTAAGGAGTGATGTTTCTTTCTGTAATTTCATTCAAATCTTCAAGACTTGTAGAACTAACTGGAGAGGTTTCAATGGGACACTTAGTGATGAAGATTTCAAAGAAGATTTCATAAAGGAGGGTTTTTTCTTTCCAGGGTATTTTCTGTCATTTTTCAGTGTATAGAAGAAATGACAGCAGCATTCTACACTGGACATTGATCCCGAGGGTCTCCTGAAGACATCTGGACAGGCAGGAGAACAGTGCCTTGAGGCTGGACACTGTATGGACAACCTCGCTCCTCACCCCCACCCCCAGTCTGCCAGTTCCCTCATTGGCCACCAGAGACTGCATCACTTTTCCTCACATCAGACTTCTCCACTGAGCTCTGCAGGAGATGCTGCAGCTCCTGTGCACCAGCTCCACCTGCTCTGCTGTGTCAACACTGCACAGTTTAATAAACAGTAAAACACTTTCCTCAGCTGTGTGTGTAAGCTGGATCTGATGAGGTCCACCATCCACAAGGGACATCCACACAAGAACTGGTTTAGACAGAGAGATAGGAAAGGATAGAAATAAACACAATGAACGTGTTGATCGCCATGTTAATTAGAGCTCTGAAGAATGGGGCAAGTTTGTAACTCCCTGAAGCTCGAAGCAGAAACCAGACAGTTGAGAGGAACTGAATGACCAAAGAGCAAGTGGAGGAGAATCTTGAGAGCACTGGGAAGGGAAATGTCCAGACAGTCTGCTGGAAAGTTGTCCTTTGACATGGACATTTAATCAGGAGAGGTGGAAACTCCCGAATGATGAGGGAGATGAAATAATAGAGTACTGGTAATAGAAGTACAGGGGAAGACCAGTATATCTTCTCCTATCCTTAGTACACTTCCCGGTAATTCACTTTTGTGGCTTTTCTTTTTTCCTTTGTTTGTTTTAAGAAGTAAAAAAAAAAACAAAAACAAACAAAATAAAACAAGACCAGAAATCACACCAAAAAACCACACACCAAAAAAACCAAAAAACCACAGCAAACACAAAAAACACACACAGAAAAACAAACAAACAAAGCCCCACAAAAAACCCACAAAACCAAAAAACAACAACAAAGAAGTGCACCTTTCCAGGCAGACATCAGTCATCTGTTGTGTCACCATGAACAGCCAGTGCCATTTTAGGGCCCCACTGTACCTGAGGTGCTGGCCTGGGATTGGCCTCTAGCACACAGGGCCTGGGGAGACCAGAGCACCTTGCAATGCAGGTGGAGCCTGGCAGGGGTACCCAGGGCATCTACACTGGCACCAGGTGTTTGTGTCCCTGGAGCTGAAGACATTTGTGTCCTAAATCCATGCCCAGTTCTGCAAAACTCTTTCCTTTTCAAAGAACAGAACCTCCCCACAAAGAAAAATAAAGAAAAATGTGTTGACACCTTCCTTTGTTTTGGATCTTTGTCTTCAGTTCTTCTTATTTTAATTTTCATTGACATTAACTGACATCGGATGGGCCTGCAGGCATGAAGCCAAGATCATTTTGTGTCTTGCATAGCGCCCCATGCCCTCTAAACCTTCCCTGCCCAGAACTCCTCACACTTTCCCCAGAGCGAGTCACACTGAGGTGTTGGCTGGTTCACTGGCTGAGATGTTGGTTTGATGGTCACCTACAGCACAGGTGGATCCTGCCCCATCATCATCTGCTCTGCTCCAGTTAGAAACAGAGCCCAACATCACCATGGGATCATAGGAGAACTGAGGTTGAAGGGACCTCAGGAGTCTGCAGTCCAACCTGTCACCAACTGGGTCACACCAAGATGTTCAAGCCTTGATCCAATTAGAGCTTTAGCAGGACTAGAGGAGTGATCATCCCTTTGTACTCGGCACTGGTGAGACTGCACCTTCAATCCTGGGGTCAGTTTTAGGCCCCTCATGGCAAGGAAGACATTGAGGTGCTGGAGAGAGTTCAGAGGAGGGCGACAAGGGTGGTGAAGGGTCTGGAGCACCAGACTTATGAGGAGCGGTTGAGGGAGCTGGGGTTGTTCAGCCTTGACAAAAGGAGGCTGAGGGGAGACCTTGTCGCTGTCCACAACTGCCTGAAAGGAGGTTTGATCATGGTGGGTGTTGGTCTCTTCTCCCAAGTAGCAAGTGATAGGACAAGAGGAAATGGCCTCAAGTTGCACATGGGGAGATTTAGATTGGATATTAGGAAAAAATTCTTTCGGGAAAGGGTTTAGAAGCAACAGAACAGACTGCCCAGCAAGGTTGTGGAGTCACCATCACTGAAGATGTTTAAAAGACATATAGATGATGCACTTAGGGATATGTTTTAGTGCCAGATTTAGGTTATGGTTGGACTTAATGATCTTAAGGGCCCCTTCCAACCACAATTATTCTCTGATTCTATGATAAGTCATTTTTGGTATTTTCTTTCTCAGAGGACCATGCAACCTCCCTGAGAGCCAGGACTTTTCTGAGGTGTTGGAGAGAGGTCTCACGGTCACACCAGCCAGTTCCACCAGCACCTGTCTGTTCCTTCCCAGACCAAACCTTTTCTCCATATCCCAACCTTCCAGGTGAATTTCTGGGACACAGCAAATCCTGTCCAGGTCTTCTGGGCCTGTTCAGAAGAGAGCAGCAGGCCAACATGTTGATGGGCTCTCTGTGCACCTCAAAGCCTTCCTGACCATTTTTGTCAATGCTCCACTTACACCCAACCTTTCTGGTCCTTAAGCTGTGGATGAGGGGATTGAGCAGGGATGTGGGGATGGTGTTGAAAAAAGGCTTTGTCAAACTGTCTTGGGAGGGCTGTTCTGGGCATCCCACAGTCAAGGATGAAGGTGCTGTAGAAAACAGTGGCATTGGTGAGAGGTTCAGGTGGAGAAGACCTTGTGCTTGTCCACACTGGGGTAGAGAGCAGTGATGCATTCATGGGATGCCCATATGAACAGGAAGTGAACAAATGGCTCCAGGGGGACAAAATGCCTTCCAACCAGTTCTTTACCCATCACAGATGCACCATCCAGGCCATGAGCTGCAGCTTCTCCAGGAGACGCTGTGGGATACGGTGTCAAAGGCTTTACTGCAATCTAAGGACACAACACCCACAGCCTGTGTGGCGGATTCACTCCCCACGACAGACTTTCCCTCATCTGCTCAGCCGGTCACCTTGTCATAGAAGGAGATCAGGCTGGTCAAGCAGGACCTGCCTTTCACAAAGCCATGCTGATTGGGCCCGATTGCTCGTCTCCTATGTGTGACCTCACAGTCCTTTCCCAGCCATGTTCCTGCTGTTGGCCTGTCCCCTGCAGAGGCAGAAGTGACCTCACAGTGCCCTGCACAGCCATTGGTTTCCTACTGGACCATGAGTTCCTGAGACACAAGTGACCACATGGCATCGTACCCAGCCATCACCCTCCTTGTGGTCCAGTGTGTGAGCAGATCAAACTGAGCTGCTTTCATCAAATTTATCCAATAGATTTCCTATCAAGGGTTTGAGTGGAGAAACGTTCCTCAGAGGAGCTGTTGTATTTACACTGTGGCATTTTATATCTCTACTGCTGCCTTTTTTCCTTCTTCCTCTGTCTATTCTGTCTTGAAAGAGGTCTCCAAGGAAAAGATTCATTGAATCCTACAATAACGCAGGTTGGAAGAGACCCCTGAACACCATCTTTGTCCCACTGACCTTTATGGAACCCCAAGGAATAGCTGACAGCATTTGTGCTCCCTTGGGTTCATCTCACCACATGCACACAGTGGACATGCACATGATGTGTATGGTTACAACCCGTCTGTACAATGAAAACCTGGACTTTTGACCTAGTGTTTCATAGAATCATAGAATATCCTAGGTTGGAAGGGACCCACAGGATCATGGAGTCCAACTCCTGTCCCTGCACAGGACACCCCACAGTTAACACTGTGTGTCTGAGGACATTGTCCAGTCTTTTCTTGAACACTGTCAGGCTGGGGCTGTGACACCTCCCTGGGAGCCTGTTCAGTGTCCAGCACCTCTGGGTGAAGAACCTTTTCCTCATCTGCAACTGACTCTCCCCTGGCACATGTTCCTGCCATTCCCTTGAGTTCTGTCATTGGTCACCAGAGAGAAGAGATCAGTACCTACCCTTCCTTCTCCCCTTGTGAGGAAGCTGTAGCCACCATGAGGTCTCCTTTTAGTCTTCTTTTCAGCTCTGATGCTCAGAAACCCCTTGGTTTGCTTTCTGAAGCAGAAAGGAGAAGCCATTACCTCCAGGCAATGGGAAGGGGGATCCTGTCCCTCACACACGGCTCAGGGCTCTTCCTGGGACCGTGGGATGTGGGTGTGCAAGGCCAAGGGAAGGACAACACTGGGACAACAACTTCCAGCTCCCCATGGGGCTGCAAGGAGGCAATGAGGCCCCAGTGCCATGAGGACAACATGGCTTCTCCTAGGCCTCAGTGGCAGAGACAACTACCATGGGCAAGGGGACAGACCCGTGGGTTCTGTGGGTCCCTTCCAGCCCTGCCAGCACCCTTTGCCATCTCCACCACAGGTTGTTCTACATAGTCCTACACCTCCCTCTCTTTCCCTGCAGGCTGCAGACACCCATCTCGCTTCCGCACCATGTTCAAATTTGTCAAATATATTTCCTATTAACAATGTGAGTGAAAACCACTCCTCTCTGGAACTGCTGTTTTCATGTTAACAACTTCTATATCTCCTCTTCTGCCTTTTATTTTTTTACTATTCTTCCACCTATTCCTTATTCAGAAACCTCTTCAAACAAAAATTTTGTCACATCAGACAAAAACTGAGGTTTGAAGAGAGACCTTGTCTCACTCATCTTCTCTTGCTCTCATGCAGGGTGAACCAGGTGAGGTTGCTCAAGGCCTCCACCCAGGTTTGCATCATCCTCAAGGCACTTAAAGTGCTCTCTGTTATATCATAGAAGAGGAGAATAGAGATGTTCAATAGTGTTGACCAAGTGCTGGTCACTGAGAGATGACACCAGTAACTGGCTGCATGGAGGACTTTGTATCACTGATGATATGTGGGCTTGATGGTTCAGCCAGCTTCCCACCCAGCATCCACTTCTTGAGCCCCATCAGCACCACTCTGGCCAGAAGGAGACCATGGCTGAGGCCTTGCAAACGCCCTGTACACAACATGCCTTTCTTTCCCCTGTCCATTTGGGTTCCTTCCATGTCCTTCATATGCCTGGAAATGGCTGCAGGAGGATGCGTCCCATCCCCTTCCCAGGATGGAAGGAAGGGCAGCCAGTCTGTACTTATCCCGGTTCTTGTTTGTGCTTTTCTTGAAGATGGGTTTGACATCTGCATTTTCTAAGGACCCCAGAACCATTCTGGTTTCTATGGCACCTTTGAGAGCACAGTCCGTAATCACGGGCAAGGGTGACAGAGCAGACTGGAGCACTTGCAATGAGCCTGACCAAGGCAGTTGAGATGAATCTCACTGAGCCAGTGGGGTTTGTTCCTGGAGTCACACACAGAAATGTCAGGTTCTGTCAGGTGTCCACATCTGAGCTGACCTCATGGACTCTTATGCTCCCAGGGATGCTCAGAGGCAGAGTCTGTCCCTTTTACACACAGAGGCAGGAATCACAGTGTATTTCTGGCTTCCTGTTGCCAATCCCAAAAGATGGGAGACACCTCAGCCCAGTGGTGTGTCACCTGCTCTGCACTCATCTGGGATGTCCCACGTCATGAGGAATGGACACGGGGACCTCATTTCAAAGAAGAAGATCCCAGTGGGTGTTTTCCCATGGGCTGTTGCTCCCAATATTAAGTGACCTCAGGCCCATGTCTATGCCACAGGCCTTCATGGAACCCCCAGGAATAGCTGACGGTGTTTGTGCTCACTCGTGTTCATCTCACCTCACATACATGATGTGCATGCTCACATCTCATCTGTACAAAGGAAACATTGGGCTGCTGAACTACTCATTCATTGTCCATCCATGGAGGGAAGAACAACCTCTGTGGGTGAGAGGCCAGGGCTGGAAATGGAGGTTGTGAGGGGCCAGTGCATGGTGATTGCCCTGAGGCTCCTTCTGAGGGGTGTCCAGTGCGCAGAGGCTCAGCCCAACCCCTGCTCTGCTGGTCCTGCAGGTCTCTGGCAGGAGGCCTGGCTGTGAGAGGACACTGCTGTACCAGCCCTGCACACACACACTGTTCAGATGTACAATGGGGTTTGAATCTATGAGCCAGTTTCTTGGGCATGTTCTTGAGAGAATCTCTGTAAGAAGACCTAAATCTTCCCGTCCTGCCCATAGATCACCTTTCAATCTGGAAAGGCTGTTTTGAGGCCAGCTCTGTCACAGCAGTGCCCATTGCCTGTCCCTGCCTGCGCTCACAGCACTGACACACAGCAGGACGGGGACCAAGCTGCCAGAGCACTCAGGCCTTGCACCAACACAAGGGATGAGAAGGAGAGTGTGGGACTGGAACCAGAACAGCTCTGGAAGACCAAGCGCTGGTGCTCCCTGGCAGGGCTGCCAGGCTGGACTCTTTTCCCCTCCACCCATGCACACAGAACTGTCCCTGCAGCTCCGAAAGGCCTTGCAGGAAGGATATAGTGAAAAACAAGTCACTAAAGAGCCCTTTAGTTTGTTCAAAGACAAGGAGAGCACTGCTTCTCATTTACACAGCCAGTGGTTATAAAAGAAAAGCAGACAGTGGATTAGACAACATTATCAAAATAAAAAAAAAAAAAACTACCAACAACAACAGAAAATCCAGATGACAGGTTGAGCCTTTAATTAGCTAAATTAAAACTCTGTAGAAGCAGATGGGTAGTTTATTGCTTCAGAAAACACTAAGATATGAATTTCCACAGGGCATCCTTGAGGTCCTGGTTCCTCACGCTGTAGATGAGGGGGTTCACTGCTGGAGGCACCACCGAGTACAGAACAGACACCACCAGATCCAACCATGGAGAAGAAATGGAGGGGGGCTTCAGGTAGGCAAACATGCAAGTGCTAACAAACAGGGAGAGCACGGCCAGGTGAGGGAGGCAGGTGGAAAAGGCTTTGTGCCGACCCTGCTCAGAGGGGATCCTCAGCACGGCCCTGAAGATCTGCACGTAGGACACCACAATGAACACAAAACATCCAAACACTAAGCAGGCACTAATCATAATAAACCCAGCTTCCCTGAGGTAGGAGTGTGAGCAGGAGAGCTTGAGGATGTGGGGTATTTCACAGAAGAACTGGTCCAGGGCATTGCCCTTGCACAGTGGCAGTGAAAATGTATTGGCCGTGTGCAGCAGGGCATGGAGAAACCCAGTGGCCCAGGCAGCTGCTGCCATGTGGACACAAGCTCTGCTGCCCAGGAGGGTCCCGTAGTGCAGGGGTTTGCAGATGGCAACGTAGCGGTCGTAGGACATGATGGTGAGAAGAAAATACTCTCCACCAATCAAGAAACACATAAAGAAGACCTGTGCAGCACATCCTGAGTATGAGATGGCCCTGGTGTCCCAGAGGGAGTTTGCCATGGACTTGGGGACAATGGTGGAGATGGATCCCATGTCGAGGAGGGCGAGGTTGAGCAGGAAGAAGTACATGGGGGTGTGGAGGTGCTGGTCCCAGGCTATGGTGGTGATGATGAGGCCGTTGCCCAGCAGGGCAGCCAGGTAGATGCCCAGGAAGAGCCAGAAGTGCAAGAGCTGCAGCTCCCGTGTGTCTGTGAACGCCAGGAGGAGGAACTGGGTGGTGGAGCTGCTGTTGGCCATTTGCTGCCTGTGGGCATGAGGACCTGTGCAAGGAGGAAAGGACAGAGACAAGTTAAAGGAGACTTCTCTGAGGCAAATAAACAGGCTGTTTCTCATGGAAAACCCCCTCACCAATGGAGGGATGTTTCTGCTCATTCTCTCTTTCTACCAAGTAAGGAAACCAGTTCATCACAGTTTAAAATGCAGCTTGGACATCTAGTTTCCATGAAAACACCTCTGAGGCAAAACTCCCTGAGTTGGTGTCAGAACATAAACTGACCCACCCTGCCACTCCAACCCCAGAGAGCAAGTGCTCCAGGGACAGGTGGAGAAACAGTGAACAACGCAGTGCTACCAGAAAAAGCAAGGACAGAAAGGCCGACGGGCATGCTGTGGAACCTTCTCCTTACCTGGCTGTGCTGCTGCCCCTCACATAATGACATAATGACACTGTAGAGCAAGTACTTTTAGCACCTGTGTATCACGTTCCAGGAACCCTTCACCTGGAGGTCCAGCTGCTGAGGTGGAGACTTGAGATGTGGACTCTATGGCTTTGGGGCAGAGGCTCTGCTGGGGAGGAGAGGAGACCAGGGGGTTGCACTGGGAAATATGTCTGCACTCGAGAGTATGTCCCTTAATCCTGTCCACAGCATTTCTGGTAGCAGTTAACTCCTCCTGCCCATGGCTGTGCTGCCTGCAGCTGTGTCTCTGTCCCTGGGTCTGCTCCCTGTCAGTGTCACAGACCCCGTCCCACCCGCTGTGTGCTCAGCTCTGCCCTGCTCACACCTCCTGGCACTGCCCAGGGGCAGCTCTGCGTGTGCAGGGGCTCAGGAGCAGCTCAGACAAGTCCTAATGAGAACTCGGGTCTCAGTGTCTTCTGCAAAGACAGAAATAAATCCCCATCTCCCACTGCACACCCAGACAACCAAGAGTGGAAAACTGAAAGCACAGACTTCTTCCCTTGCAGCTGTTCCTGTCTTGATGTCGTTGTTCAGAAGGACCCTCTGCCATGTCTGTGGGGTGATCTGGAGCTCTGAGCAGCCCTGACCCACACAGCACCCTTCAACCCCACAATCTCCCTGCCTGCCCTGCCAGGGGTCGCTCCTTCCCCCCACAGCTGCTGCCATGGGATCTCCCCGGGCAGGCTGAGCGCTGACCCTGGCAGGCGGCAGAGTCCCTGCCCCAGCACAGCCCTGGGGTGCAGGGACCCTGCTCTGCAGGACAGCCCTGGGCACCCCTGGGTGCACAATTTGCTTCTCAGATTTTCAAAGTTGCTGAAAAAGATCCCCGTCCTTACAGATCCCACCAGCTGTGCCTGTGCCAGTTTTAGGAGATGGCTCCAGGAGCTACAGCTGCATTGCCCAGCACCCAGAGACTTACCATGGCAAGGGCTGCAAAGGTTTCTCCTCCAGTGAGCTCTCAGTCATCCTCCCAGTCCTGACCACTTTTAATCTCTCTCTGCCTTGCTCGTCTCCCTGAGATCCCCAGGCAGAGCCCTCAGCCCTGCTGCGCTGTGCAGAGGAGCTGCTCCTGGGCAGAGCTGTCTCTCTGCAGCGCTGCCGCTTGCCAGGAGCTCCCTCTGTCCCA
This sequence comes from Patagioenas fasciata, assembly GCF_037038585.1. Classification (NCBI taxonomy): domain Eukaryota; kingdom Metazoa; phylum Chordata; class Aves; order Columbiformes; family Columbidae; genus Patagioenas; species Patagioenas fasciata. Next base: position 2,778,327 of record NC_092530.1, read on the forward strand.
GGAGCCCAGCCCAGCTCAGCAGCACAGGAGCAGCCCAAGGCACTTTAATGACCCCTCTGGTGGGTTTGGTGCTGAGTCCATGAACATCAGACCTTGAGGGGAAGAAGAAGAAACTTCTCAAGAAATCAAAGTCAGATTCAAACTCCATAGTTTCTTGTATTGTTAATGGCTCCCACTGAGGGACACTACTGAGCAACGGTCTCCAGGATCTGGTTAGAGTAGAAAACCGGAGGGAGTGATGACAGTTCAGGAAAAGCAAAGTAAAGGTCTCTCTGATGCTGAGTAAACCTGGATGTGTTTCATTAACCAAAGGTCAAGCCCTGACCCCCAGCCCCTGGGAAGGCATATCCTGTCCCTCCCACGTTGCCCAGGGCCCTTCCTGGACAGTGTGATGTGGGGCTGTGCAAGGCCAAGGGCAGGACTATGGTCCCACACCTCCCAGGTTCCTGGCTGGGGACAAGGAGGGTTTTGGAGCTCATTGACAACGTCTTCCTGACATGGGTGACTCAGGAGTCAGTGAGGTGAGGTGCCCAGCCACTCTCACCCCCAGTTCCAAGACTTAGCCGTGTACATCCAGTTGGATGTTACAAATTACTTGACCGTGGAGAAGAAATGGAAAACATCTTCTGTCAGCAACCTTAGGATGTCTCCAGTAAATGAGCAGGTTCCTATGGAGAACTGTAATTACCCTGACACTCACTGGCCAGGAGGTGATCTTGGGCCGACTTCTTAACATGTCTGCCTGGTGGGCCAATAGGGGTGATGTTCACCTGGATCTATTTCTGATCAAGAAGGAAGAGCTGGTGAGGGATGTGAACATCAGTGTCCACCTTGGCTGTTGTGACCAGGATACAGTGGGGTCCCAGTCACCAGAGGGGAGGGAGGAAGGCCAGCAGCGGAGCACAGGCTGGTGGGCTGCAGAGAAGACTTTGACGTACTGGGGGATGGCAGATGAGGTGGTTACGTGGAAGCAGGCCTGAAAGGTGAAGCAGCTCAGGAAACCAGAGCAGCCTTACAGGACAGGCTGCTCCAAGCACAAGAATGATTTCTTTGAGAACCCATGAAAAGAAGCATTTATCTCGTGAGGCTGCTCATCTGAACTGATGGAGCTCCAGGACAAAAAGGCAGCACACAGGAGGTGGAAGCAGGGGAAGCTGCAGAGGAGGAATTCAGAAACCTTGTCCATCAATGTAAAGATGATGCCAAAGCTGATCTGAACTTCATAGCTGCAGGGGAGAATGAAGGCAGCAAGACGAGCTTAGACAGTTTCCTTAAAATAAGAGACGTGGGTCTCCTGCTGAACTTTGTAAGAGTACAATCAGACAGGACTGAGGTTCTTCATGGCTTCTTTGCCCCCATCTTCACCAGCAAGGTCTCCTGGGAGTTCATTCCTAAACTCAGGAGTCTGGAGAAAACCCAGCAATGGATGGGGCTCAAGTCAGGGTGACCTGAGGCAACTCAGATACTCAGACACCATTACAGAAAATGAAAACTGAGCATGGAAGGAAATAGAAGAAATTTAGCTTTATTGCTATTTATTATGGAAATGCTCTCTGTTTTACTATTTCTGAAATCTCCCTAATCATCAACAACAGACTTGAAGCCTTTAGGAAAAAGATGCACAGAGCCTTGCCTTGTAAGAGCATTTCAGATGTTAATGAGCCCTCTGCTGCCGTGATCCTGAACTGCAGATGCTGAAACAACGAACAAATCTATAATGAAGTGAAAGGCAGAAGCAAACCCCAAGTTTCTGAGGGTGTTTGGGACCCCATGAAGGGCCATCACTGACACAGCTGTGAAGGAAACAACCAGTGCAGGTCCCTGTCCCTGGAGGCTGGTGAAGGAAAGACTTGGAGACACTGATTACAGATGGTGAGGGCCATGGGGAGGTGGCTCTGACGCCATGTCAGCCCTTGATGCTTGTTCATCACTAGAATGGCTGAGCCCTGACCCCTGGGACCTGGTAGATTTTTCTCAAATGTTTTACAAGGCTTTTCCTGTGGTCACTGTGAGTGTTTCATGCTTTGGGGGTGGGTTTTATGTCAAGTGCTGTTGCTTTAACTGCAAGGCTCTGGTTTTCTGTGGAGCTGCAAATGCCTGTGAGTTCTTCACAACTCACCCAGCTTCTTTCATACACCTGGCAATGGTCACCAATCACCTCAATGTCCCAGTCCCACACTTGCTTGAATCCTCTCTTTGGATCCACACTCCATCACTCCAGGAGGTTCATGCATCCACCAGGCTCATGGATGATTCCTGAGGTCCATCCAAGTGTGGGCAGTGTAAGAGAGGAGCAGAGCAGGGTCAGCTCATGGGCCATGACTGAGCACAAACACCCCAGCAGCAGCCATTCCCCATCTCCCAGGCACAGCCATGCCCACAGGATGGAAATGTCACTGCCATACATCAGTAGCCCAAGAGAGGCCTTTCTTCCTTCCATATTCCCAGGAAAACCTTCTTCCCATTCCTCCTCCACCTGCAGACTTCAACTGCTTTCCATTTCTGGGCTCAGACATGGCTGGAAGGGTTCACTAAAGCCGTCAGCCATCTCATTGCTTCTCCCTGACAGGCCCTGACCCTCTCCCACACCTACACATGGCCAATCACAGCTGCTCAGGGCCTCCCGCTCTTCAGAAGAGGCCTTGATCTTGGTTCTTCCTTGTGATTATTATAAACTTCTTCACTCTCTCCAGAGTTCGTGATGAGTTTTCTTGTCCATAACAGCCCCTTTATGACCGTGTCTTACTAAATGGTTGTCTTTGTATGATCATTTGTGCAGAAAGGGCAGTCACAGGACAGCACCCAATATGTCAAACTGATGCTGAGTGAAATGCCATAAAGACCTGATGAGTCACCCCTGTGTCTGTGTCTCTCCTGGAAGGAGTCTGTCCCAGAAGGGGATCCAGCTTCTGCCACTCTCTGCAGAGGCACATGAGCAGTGTCCCTGCACCCGGGGACAGAAAGGGTGACTTTTGCTAGATCACCCTTTCCAAACGGAATGATTCTATGTTGTTATTATTCTGTTATTTGGTTTGAAACCATTTCAATTCCCACTACCTGAAGCTTTCTTCAAGGGCGGTTGTTCCGTGGCACAACTCTCCTGGCTCTTCAGGCAGGTTGGGCACTGGTTTGGTGCCTGCATTGGGAGTTTTCCCCTTCCTGGGGTAAAAGGCTGTTGAGGAGAGACAGTTGTAGAGATTTGGGTCACAGGGGTTTGAAGCAATCCTTTCAAAATCTGAGCAGGCTGAGCTTTGGAGCCCAGGAAAAAAGGAGATGCTCTGAAGGATGTTTTTGAACAGTGGTACTGTCACTAGTAACAGTAACAGGGAACTCCTTATTCTCACTGGTGATCATGATGATCTAAACCTCTTTAATTTCAGTCCTAACAGTCATTCATGCTTTTCCAAGCATCTACTACACCTCAGTAGTTGTGACTTGAAAGAAGTTTGTAGAACAATGCACTTTTTTAAACATTTTTTTTTATTATTATATAAAGAATACACCTCTTGAGGTAGAGGTGGCATAGTGGAACAGTCCCTTTTTGAGACCAAGGCAGCCAAGGAACAGATCCCAGGTCAGTACAAAGGCACAAAGGACACCAGAATCTTTATGTGGTGTGCACTGACACACACTGTCACCTGCATTTCCAGTCTCTGCAGTCCCAGCTGTGCAGCAGAGTCTGGAGTTCTGAGCTCCCTTCATCTGCCCTGTGTGACACGTGGAAAATGGAACTACCCCAGTCAAATGGCTGGTTTTGTTTCTCTTCACAGCCTGAAGCACCACGTGGGTCAGGAGACAAGCCAGGATACCCAACGAGGACTCACATGCTCTGCATTTACTGTTTAGGTGTTCCCTGGAATCTCAACAGACATGTCACACTGATATCTGGGTTCAAGGAGTTGGTCAAGAGCCTCTTCTCCATTTCTGTAACGATGGCTTTGCTGCCTGGCTGATGTGCAGACTCTGTACATGGATGCTGACACCTCTTGAACAACCTGCTCTGAATGGGTTAACAACACCGACTATTCTTCCTGGAAGGGCATTAGGACAGCAAACAAGAAAACCCTGGGTTGAGGTAAATGGAAAGGATGCAAAAGTTGTGGTAAAGACTGTTCGGGGACACTTGTAAAGCATCCTGGCACCTTATGTGAGTTATTCCTGTGGTCAGGGAGAACCTGAGAGAACCTGAGAGCTTTGTCTAAACTGAAAACATGAAGGGGAACGAAGCACAGCGTCATTCAGGCTCAAAGGGACGTCAGCAGGTGTCTTGACCAACCTTCTGCTCACAGCAGTGTCAGACCAGATTACTCAGTGCTTTATCCAAACACATCCAGGCCACTTTCTGGAACAGAGTGAGTGCGCACTCCTGGGACACAGCTTCCAGTGCTTGACTGTCCTCGTGACTGGAAAGTTTCTCCCTTTCTACAGCACGTTTCCAAGCCCAACAATCCAGATTGTTTTTTTACCCATCTACTTACACACTGACACAGACCAGAATATCCCACCTTGGACACAAGAATATTGTGGGGGATGATGCTGAATGCCTTGCTGACTTCCAGGTAACAGACCATCACTGCTCTGCCCACGTCCACAACACTGTCCTTTCCTCACAGAAAGCAAAGAGGATGGACAGGCACAACCTGCCCTGGGTAAACCCCATCACCTTCTCTTCCAGAAATGGGGTCCCAGTGGACATGTTCTGGGGCACAGCCCTTAGTTCCCCTGCTCACCCATTGGCCATTTTGAAAAGTGCACACACTGTGTGGGAGCTGCCAGTGGTCAGGGAGTCCCCCCAGTCTCCATGAGCTTTCCAAGACGGTGGAGAGTGGTCGCAATGTGACATCGTCCTGCTGTCTCAGCTCCTGGGATGCTGCCCCTGCTGTCCCATAGACTGGAAAGGGTTGTGTTAGTTCCAGTGACCCCTGACTTGATCCCCATCCACTGCTGGTTGTTCTGCCTCCAGTCGCAGAGGCCTGGGAGACCTTGTTGGTGAAGATGGAGGACAAGAGACACAGAGAATATCACTTGTTTCCGTTATTAAATTCATTAGTGGCTACAAAGTGTCTTTATTTCTCCTTTAACTGCTCTTGCAGTAGTAAGAGCTCATTATGTGGCCCTTGAATTGCCTTACAGGTCTGGACTGAGCTCGGATCTGGCCTGTTGCTGTGCTTGGAGGCTGCTGTCCTTGCAGACCAGATGAACTCACTTCTGCCACCCTGCCTGGCAGTTCATTCCACCCGTGTCACAGCTCTGTCTGCAGCACTGACAGGTCCAGCTCCCCAGTCAGGTCCCTGGCTGAGGCCATTGCCTCACATCTGGGCTGAGCCACCCCAGCTGTGGCACCAGCCCAGCCCTGACCTGCCACAGGAAACCTGGTACCAAGTGTCCAAGAGCCCATGTGTGCAAAGGCTTTGCTTCAGAGCACAGACATGACATGGCCAAAGATTGATGAACTCTAGACCTGGGAGTATAAAACAAGAATAAAATTGCTAAATTCCTTCAACTGAAGATATTCCTCCCCCAGCTTGGAGAAATTATATCCTTTGCTTTAACATTCCTGATGTCCAGTCTAATGATGGGACAAGAAAATATTACGTAATAGAAAGAACACAATTCTGGCAAGAAGTGTCTGTGCAGAGGAGAGAGAATCAACATCACTTATTACTTGTGGTTGTTTCAAAGGATATGCCCCTGGAGCCCCAAGGACACCTGGAGGGAGCCCAGAGGGGACAGAGGAAGGGACATCATGGGCTGCTCCTGTGCTGCTGAGCTGGGCTGGGCTCCTGGGACAGAGGGAGCTCCTGGCAAGCGGTAGCGCTGCAGAGAGACAGCTCTGCCCAGGAGCAGCTCCTCTGCACACGCAGCAGGGCTGAGGGCTCTGCCTGCAGCACCGAGGGCACAGGAGCCAGGCAGAGAGGGGGAAACGCAAACTGGGGTGGGAGGATGCTGAGAGATCACTGAATGAGAAATCTTCTCAGATATTAAAGCTGTGGCTGCAGGGCATTGCATCTGCAAATCTTGGCAGGATCTCAGAAAGCTGTCACATTGCAGAGCCTATGAGAGATGTAAGTACAACTCTCAGAGATTCTCTGATCAGAGGACAGGATGTGCTGCAGAGCAGGGGTTGCCTTCTGCACTGTCAGAGTGACAAGACGTGAATGCTGTGTTGTCCCCAGGACGGCTGTGGGGTGTAAATGTAAATGTGCAGGCAGGGCTGCCCAGGGCTGTCCTGCAGAGCAGGGTCCCTGCACCCCAGGGCTGTGCCAGGGCAGGGACTCTGCCGCCTGCCAGGGTCAGCGCTCAGCCTGCCCGGGGAGATCCCAACAACACTGAGAGGAGAAGCTGTTGGGGGAAGGAGTGACTCCCATCAGGTCAGGGTCCTTCTGCTGCTGGGTTCTCCGTGTGTCAGGGCTGCTCACAGCTCCAGCTCACCCCCAGGACATTTGCAGAGGTTCCTTCAGGAGACACTGAGGCAGCATTTATCTGATAGGGAAGATTTTAAGGTTGGAGTTTTTTTGATTCTTGGTTGGGTGAGTGGGCAGTGGGAGATGGGAATTTATTTCTCTGTCCTGGAGAAGCTCCTGACACCCTAGTTCTTTTTAGGAGTTCTCTGAGCTGCTCCTGAGCCCCTGCACACACAGAGCTGCCCCTGGGCAGTGCCAGGAGGTGTGAGCAGGACAGAGCTGAGCACAGAGTGGGTGAGTTTGACTCTGTGAGCAGTGACAGGGAGCAGACCCAGGGACAGAGAAACAGCCCCCAGCGGGCACAGCTCCAGGCAGCAGAAACACAGGCAGGGAGAGGGAACTGCAACCAGAAATGCCATCCCCTGCAGTGCAGACACATTTTCCAGTGCAACCCCCTGGTCTCCTCCCCAGCAGAGCCTCTGCCCCAAAGCCATGGGGTCCAGGGCATGAGTCTCCACCTCGGCAGCTGGACCTTCAGGTGAAGGGTTCCTAGGACGGGGTACACAAAACAGGTTGTAAAAGCACTTGCCCTATAGTGACATCATGTGAGTGATGGCGAGCACAGCTGGGCAGGGAGAAGGTTTCCCAGCATGCCCATCTGCCTTTCTGTCCTTGCTTTATTTGTTCTGTAGTACTATAATTTTCTTCCCTGTTTCTTCACTTGTCCCTGGTGCTCTCACTGTCCAGGGTTTGGTGGGGATGTGGGTCAGTTTTTTCTCAGACACCAACACTGGGAGTCCTGTCCCAGAAGTATCCTCAGGGAAACTAGATGCTGAAGCTACTTTTTTATACTGTGAAGAACCATGTCATTCAGTTGGCAGTCAAGTAGAATGGGCGGAATTGTTGCTCATTCAGGGAGGGGATTTTCTATGAGAAATGACCTTTTTTCTTCAGAGACGTCTCACCTAAACTGTCACTGTCTTTTCTTCTTTGGACTGATCCTCAGCAGAGGCAGCAAATGTCCAACAGCAGCTCCATCACCCAGTTCCTCCTCCTGCCATTCACAGACACACGGGAGCTGCAGCTCTTGCACTTCTGGCTCTTCCTGGGCATCTACCTGGCTGCCCTGCTGGGCAACGGCCTCATCATCACCACCATAGCCTGGGACCAGCACCTCCACACCCCCATGTACTTCTTCCTGCTCAACCTCTCTCTCCTCGACCTGGGCTCCATCTCCACCACTGTCCCCAAGACCATGGCCAATTCCCTCTGGGACAGCAGGACCATCTCCTACACAGGATGTGCTGCACAGCTCTTTTTTTTTGTTTTCTGTGCTACAGCAGAATATTTTCTTCTCACCATCATGTCCTACGACCGCTACGTTGCCATCTGCAAACCCCTGCACTACGGGACCCTCCTGGGCAGCAGAGCTTGTGTCCACATGGCAGCAGCTGCCTGGGTTACTGGGTTTCTCAATGCCCTGCTGCACACAGCCAATACGTTTTCGCTACCACTCTGCAAGGACAATGTCCTGGACCAGTTCTTCTGTGAAATCCCCCAGATTCTCAAGCTCTCCTGCTCACACTCCTACCTCAGGGAACTTGGGCTTCTTGTGTTTAGTGGATCTTTAGCTTTTATCTGCTGCGTTTTCATCCTGCTGTCCTATGTGCAGATCTTCAGGGCCGTGCTGAGGATCCCCTCTGGGCAGGGACGGCACAAAGCCTTTTCCACCTGCCTCCCTCACCTGGCTGTCATCTGTCTGTTTGCCAGCACCTCCTTTTTTGCCCACCTGAAGCCCCCCTACATCTCTTCCCCATCCTTGGACCTGGTGGTGTCTGTTGTATACTCACTGATACCTCCAACATTGAACCCCTTCATTTACAGCCTGAGGAACAAGGAGGTCAAGGATGCCCTGAGGAAACTAATGGTGGGATGCATTTCAAAAATAATAAAGTGTTCATCATCTTCTCTTTAACAGTTAACAGCTTTAATGTAACTCATTAGAGGCCCAGACTTTTGAGTGTGTGTCTGTTGGTGGCGGTTTTTTTTTAATCAGTCATGATATTTTTGTCATCCTCTTTCTAACTCATTGTCTGCTTTTCTTTTCAAACCCACTGGCTGTGTAAATATGGAGCCATGCTCTCTGTGTATTTAAACAAAATAGGTGGCTCTGCAGTGACTTTTTTTTCTCTGAGATTCTTCCTCCAAGGCTTATTTTGAGCTAGAGGGACTGTCTCTGTGTCTATGGGTGTAGGGAAAAGAGTCCAGCCTGGCAGCCCTGCCAGGGAGCACCAGCGCTTGGCCTTCCAGAGGTCTTCTTGTTCCACTTCCACACTCTCCGTCTCATCCCTTGTGTTGGTGCAAGGCCTGAGTGCTCTGGCAGCTTGGTCCCCGTCCTGCTGTGTGTCAGTGCTGTGACCACACGCAGGGACAGTAATGGGCACTTGTGTGACAGAACTGGCCTCAGAACAGCCCTTCCAGATAGAAAGGGAAGGGCCTGAAGGTTTAGGTCTTCTTCCAAAGATTCTCTCAAGAACATGCCCATTACAGTGACTGAGAGATTGAAAAAGCTAAAAAATATAGGCCTGTAGGTTTGGGGCATTCAGCAGCGTCCTGTCACAGCCAGGCCTCCTGAAAGAGACCTGCAGGACCAGCAGAGCAGGGGCTGGGCTGTGCCTGTGTGCACTGGACACCCCGCGGAAGCTGCCCCAGGGCAATTGTCATGGACTGGCCCCTCACAACCACCATTTCCACCACTGGCCTCTCTCCCCAGCCCACAGAGATTGTTCTTCCCTCCATGGAGGAACACTGAATGAGCAGGTCAGAAGTCCGTGTTTGCATTGTTCAGATGAGATGTGAGCATGCACATCATGTATGTGAGGTGAGATGAACCCAAGTGAGCACAAACACCATCAGCTGTTCCTGGGGGTTCCATGAAGGCCTGTGGGACAGACAGTGTCTCGAGGTCACTTGGAAGTAACAGCCAATGGGAAACCACTCACTGGGATCTTCTTCCTGAATCTGTGATCCCCGTATCCATTCCTCACAACATGGGACATCTCAGCTGAGTCCAGAGTAGGGTGACACATCACAGGGCTGAGGTGCCTCCTGTCCTTTGGGAGAGGCAACAGGAGGCCAGAGGGACACTGTGACTCCTGCCTCTGTGTAAAAGGGACAGACTCTGTCTCTGAGCATCCCTGGGTGCATAAGGACTCCATGAGGACAGCTCAGATGTGGACACCTGACAGAACCTGACATTTCTGTGTGTGACTCCAGGAACAAACAAGACAGACCCAATGAGACTGATCTCAGCTGCCTTGGACAAGATCATTGCAAGTGCTCCAGTCTGCTCTGTCACCCTTGCCTCTGTTTCTGGATTGTGCTCTCATAAGAACCAGGGTAAATAGAGAGATTCTGGGGTCCTTGGAAAAGGCAGAAATCAAAGCCATGTTCAAGAATGGCAAGAATAGGCATTGGGAGAATTGCAAGTGGGTCAGCCTGCCTCTGTCCCTGGGAAGGGGATTGGATGCGAAGGTGGGTTGAGGCCTTGAACAACCTCCCCTGGTTCACCTGGCCTTGAGCAGGACAGTGAGACAAGATGAGTGAGACATGGTGGCAGTAGACATTGGTTACTGAAAGTGACCAAGATGTGTTTGGATAAAGCCCTGAGTAATCTGGTCTGACTCTGCTTTGAGCAGGAGGTTGGTCAAGACACCTCTCAAGATCCCAACCAGCCTGAATGACACTGTCCTTTCATCCCCTTCATGTTTTCAATTTAGACAAAGCTCTCAGGTTCTCCCTGGCCACAGGAATAATTCACATGAGGTGCAGGGCTGCTTTACAAGTGCCCCCAATCAGTCCAGACCACATCTTTTGCACCCCTTTTCATTTGCCCCAACCCAGGTTCTTTTTTGCTGTCTTAATACCCTTCCAGAAAGAACAGCCCCCTTCTTCATCCTTTCAGAGCAGGTTGTTCAAGAGGTGTCAGTCTCCATGTTCAGAGTCTGCACATCAGCCAGGCAGCAAAGCCACCGTTACAGAAATGGTGACAAAGCATTTGACCAGCTCCTTGAAGCCGCGGATCAGTGTGACATTGCTGAGATTCCAGGGTGCTGCAATGAGAACGATTCTTACAGACACAGACAGAGACACACAGGCACAGGGTTCTTGTTAGCAGTGAGAGCAGAGCCAGGCAGAGGTGAACTCTCTTTTATTAACAGTTCTCAACTTATGTGTTTACAGATACAGGGCTCGGCCAAGAGGCTGAACAGTTTTTTCAATAAATGTTATTCTAAACACACCACACTCATGCTGTGAGTCTTTTCAGTCACGTTCCCATACATATCTTGTGGGCGACATTCCGACCCACTCATCCACGTGCCCAGGGCCAACATTCACACATCGTACATATGGGGTGGTTTTCCAACCCGAGACGTCATTCTCACTGTCCTGGGCTATCACTTCTTACACTCATAAAAAAAAAAAAAACAACACATACTTTTGTATAATCTGTTCAAGATCCTTTGGCTGGAACTGCACATCCTACCGTTCCCACACCTGGGAACACCTAAACTTGATGAGCAGAGCATGTGAGTCCTCATTGGGAATCCTGGCTTGTCTCCTGACCCATGTGGTGCTTAGGGCTGTGAAGAGAATCAAAACAAACTTTTTGACTGGGGTAGTGTATTTTACACACTGTCACACAGGGCAGATGAAGGAAGCTCAGAACTCCAGTCTCTCCTGCACTATAAGGCTTGATACCCCATCCACAGGTACCTATCTAAATGATCCAGATAAAGGGTGATCTTGCAAAAGTCACCCTTTGTGTCCCCAGGTGCATGGACACTGCTCATGTGCCTCTGCAGAGAGTGGCGGAGGTTGGATCCCTTGCTCAGGAGAAACTCCTTGCTGGAAAGACACAGCTATGGGGTTGACTCAGCAAGGTTTTATTGCATTTCACTCTGTATCAGAGTTGATATATTTGGTGCTTTTCGGTGATAACACCTGCACTGATGATCACAAAAAGACAACAATTTCATAAGAGATGGTTACAAAGGCCCTACCATGAACAAGTAATCTCACTGTGAGATCTGGAGGGAGAAAGACTATAACAAGCATCAGGAAGAGCCAAGAAGTTCAAGACCTCTTCTGAAGAGTGAGAGGACCTGAGCAGCAGTGACTGGCCATGTGTGGTGTGGGAGAGAGGGGACATCAGGGAACATGGGGTAGAAAAGGGTGATGGCTGATGACTTCAGCAAATCCTTACAACCATGTCTGAGACACAAGTGGAATGTGGCTGATGTCTGTGGGTGGAAGGGGAATAGGAAGCATATTTTTGGAGGTAGGTTTCCCTCGGACTAATCATATATGGCAGTGCCATTTGCATCCTGTGGGCATGGCTGTGCCTGGGAGATGGGGAATGGCTGCTGCTGGGGTGGCTGTGCTCAGTCATGGCCCATGAGCTGATCCTGCTCTGCTCCTCTCTTACACTGCCCACACTTGGATGGAGCCTCCTGGAGCGTTGGCCCATTACTGAACGACAAGAGTGAAAGGTTTGTGAGACACATGGGAGTGCAGGAAGAGAGAGGTCCATGCGTAGCAGTAAGTGTGTTAAAGAAGAAGACCTGAAGAGCATGGGCTGGTCATACTAATGTGGAATAGACTGATTTTTCTTTTTGATTTTAGGGCAGCAACAGAAGGAACGTGTGCATTTCAGTGCTGGAGCATGGACCCAAATTGAGGATTCGAGCAAGTTTGGGACTGGGACAGCTTAGGTGATTGGTGACCATTGCCAGGTCTCTGAAAGAAGCTGAATGGGTTTGGAGTATCTCACAGTCATTGCCAAATCGTCAGAAAACCAGAGCCTTGTGGTTAAAGCAACAGCACTTGGCACCAAACACACCCCCAAAACACAAATACCCTCACAGTGAGCACTGTCAGAGCCTGAGAAACATAAGACAGAAAGGGTCTCTTTGGTCTGGTTCTGGGGTCAGGGCTCAGCCATCCTGATGGTAAATAGACATGAAGGGCTGACATGGCATCAGAGCCACTTCCACATCAACTTCCCCACCCGGAACCAGTGTCTCAAGGCTTTTGCTTCACCAGCCTCCAGGGACAGGGACCTGCACTGGTTGTTTCCTTCACAGCTGTGTCAGTGATGGCCCTTCATGGGGTCCCAAACACCCACAGAACTTGGGTTTTGCTTCTGCCTTTCACTTCATCAGAGGTTTCTTCATTCTTTCAGCGCCTGCAGTTCGGGATCACGGCAGCAGAGGGCTCACTAACATCTAAAATGCTCTTACAAGCCAAGGCTCCGTGATCACTTTCCTAAAGGCTTCAAGTCTGGTGCGGATGATTAGGGGGATTTCAGAAACAGCCAAACAGTGAGCATTTCCATAATAAACAGCAACAAAGCAGTATTTCCTCTATTTCATTCCCTGCTCACCCTTCCCTCCCTTCCCAGAACGGGTGGTTTCAGCAGTCTGCTGTTCATATTGATCTGGAGTGTCTCCTGATAAAGACTGAATATATCGGAAAAGCGGGTACCTAAATCACCACGTGGGTGAGGAGACAGGCCAGGACACCTCAAGAGGAGTCACACACCTCTGGACCGAGAGGTGGGTGTTCCTGGGAATCTCAGGTGCTGTGCACAGTGATACTTGTGTTCAGGGACCTGGTCAAATGACCCATCTCTTGTTCTATAATTTTGTCTGAGTTTCTCAAGTAACACTTGACTTGAGCCCCATCCACTCCTGGGTGTTCTCCAGTTATGTACAAGACTTCTCTGGATTCCACCAGCCTGTGCTCTGCTACTGGCCTTCTTCCCTCCTCTCTGGTGCCTGGGACCCCACTGTGTCCTGGTCACAACAGCCAAGCTGGACACTGATGTTCACATCCCTCACCAGCTCTTTCTTGTTTCCCAGTTTCAGAACCAGGTGAGCATCACCCTTCTTGGCCAGGCAGCCATGTCAATAAGATAACTCAGCATCCTGGACTGTTGTCACCCACTGCTTTACCTGGCCAGTGAAAGTCAGGGCAATTACAGTTCCCCACAGGAACCTGCTCACTGACAGAAGACTTTGTCAGGTTGCTGACAGAAGATCTTTTCCATTTCTTCTCCATGATCAAGTAGTTTGTAACATCTGACACGTTGCCACCCTGTACTGGATTTACATAGTCTTGGAACAGGGGGTGAGTGTGGCTGTGCTACAGTTGTCGCCTCTCTAAGAGGACAACAGGAGTTTGAGCAATGTCAGACAGAGCCGATTTCAGCTGGACCCACTCCTTGCCAAATCTGAGCCACTCAGTGATGCTAGCAGCACCTTTGTGATATTGTATTTGAGAAAGGGTAAAAAATGCTGCACAACAGCTGTGCTCTTTGCCTTGTGATCATCTCCCAGGAGCCTCAGCTCCACTTTCCCATCCCTGACTGTTCCATCCTGACCAACTCTTTCTGGTTTGTAAGTGTGAAGTCCCACGGGGCACCTCACCTCACTGACTCCTCAGTCACCCGTGTCAGGAAGATGTTGTCAATGAGCTCCAACCCCTCCTGGATGATGGTACCTTGCAGATATTGGGATATCTCAGGTCTGCCATGAGGACAGGGCCCTGGAAACATAAGGCTTCTTTCATTTGTCTGAAGGAGGCCTCATCTAATTCCTCTTCATGACCAGTGGGTCAGTAGCTGATGTCCAGTGACCACAACACTGCCCATGTTGTTCTGCCCTCTCATGCTGACTCCTCAACCTTCAGCTGACATTGTCTGTCCCCAGGCAGAGCTCCTCGCATCTGCTATTTACCCATCAGAAAACTCTGAATATTGACAAGATGAAGCGACCAGTTCTGTATCAGGGTGGGACAATAACCCCATCCATCAGGACAGAGCAGGACCTGACACGCTGAGCAGTGACCCTGAGGAGAAGGGCCTGGGCACTCCAAGGTCCCCACACCAGCCCGTGGTGCACGCTCACCATGAACAAGGCAGCTGCACACGGGGTTGCATGAGGAGGAGTGGAGATGATCAAACAATGTAAAGAGGCTGAAAGCCCCCACCAGACATGAGCTCCTTCTCCCCTTGGCTATGGCTGTTGTCTGCACCTCTGAGGGACCTGGGCTGCTTTGGCCCAGCAGCGCTGGGGAGGCTGCAGCAGTGCAGGAGTAGCCTGAGAGTGCTTGAAGGGTGGTTTCAGAGGTGGTGGAGGCTTCCTTCATAGTGGGAAAGAGTGTGAGAAAGAAATAATGGCCCAAAGTGCAGCTGGGGAGGTCCAGGCTGGACATGAGCAGAAAGGAATGTGACTGGAAGGGCAGTGCTGTGGTGGAGCAGGTCAGCAGAGGGAGTCTGCATCAGCCCAAGGCTTTGTGCTTCACGGAACAGCTGGGGAGGATGCAGAGATCTCAGCAAAGGAAGGAAGATGCTCAGACAAGAGCAAGGTGGGGCAGCAGGGGGGATGTCTGCAGCCTGCAGGGAAAGAGGTGCAGGGGATGCCACAGCACAGGACAGGCTGTGGTGGAGATGATCAAGGGATGTAAAGAGGCTGAAAGCCCCACCAGACATGAGCTCCTTCTCCCCTTGGCTATGGCTGTTGTCTGCACCTCTGATGCCTGTGAGGAGACACCTTGTCCTTCCAGCACAGGGGCCTCATGGCCTCCTTGTCCCCAGCCAGGAACCTGGGAGGTGTGGGACCGTAGTCCTGCCCTTGGCCTTGCACAGCCCCACATCACACTGCCCCAGGAAGGGCCCTGGGCAACATGGGAGGGACAGATCTGACTTCCCAGGGGCTGGAGGTCTGGGCTTGGCTCCTTGGTTAATGAAACACATCCAGGTTTACTCAGCATCAGAGAGACCTTTGCGGCAATTAGGATCGACACATACCGGGACGCAGACAGAAATTCATGCAGAGGCAGAGATCTTGTTCAGGAAGGAGCGCAGAGCCTGGCCAAGCAGAGAGCTGACCTAGGCCTAGGATTAGGCTGCTTGCTTTATTCACCATTGACAATTTATAGGATTTACAGATACAGGCATGGACTAAGATGTTTACAAAAAGGTGTTTTTCCACTAATTGTTATTAAGAACACACTAAACTCAAGTGATATTTGTCTCACTTGTTTTTCCACTCATTCACAGACCAGGCCCAAGGACATTCACACATCCCATGCACTTGGGGGCGGTTATCCGGCCCGAGATCCCATTCTCACGAGTCTGGGCTATAACTTTTTACAGTTACGAGAAACGTACTTCAAAGTAATCTGTCCAAGGACCTTTATATTTTACTATGTTACTATTATGTCTTCGACCATCTGGATGATCATGTTAGTATTGATCTTCCTTTATCATCCAGGTGGTTGGAACCGCACATCTTGCTTTCCCACATTTTACTTTCCAACAGACCTTTGCTTTGCTCTACCTGACCTGTCATCTCTGCCTCCAGTTTTCTGCTCTAACCAACCCTGGGGACAGTTCCTCAGTAGTGTTCCCCAATGGGATCCATTAGCTTTACAAGAAACTTTGGAGTTTGAATTTGACTTTGACTTCTTGAGAGGTTTCTTCAGCTTCTCCTCAGGGTCTAAAGTTCACGGACTCAGCACCAAACCCACCAGAGGGGTCATTAAAGCGCCTTGGGCTGCTCCTGTGCTGCTGAGCTGGGCTGGGCTCCTGGGACAGAGGGAGCTCCTGGCAAGCGGCAGCGCTGCAGAGAGACAGCTCTGCCCAGGAGCAGCTCCTCTGCACACGCAGCAGGGCTGAGGGCTCTGCCTGGGGATCTCAGGGAGACGAGCAAGGCAGAGAGAGATTAAAGGTGGTCAGGATTGGGAGGATGACTGAGAGCTCACTGGAGGAGCAATCTTTGCAGTCTCTGACACGGTAAGTCTCTGGGTGCAGGGCAATGCAGCTGTAGTTCCTGGAGGCATCTCCTAACGTTAGCACAGGCAGAGCTGGTGGGTTCTGTGAGGAGAGGGTTCTAGTCAGGCAATTTTGCACGGCAGTGAAGCCGGTTGAGCACTGGGTGCCCAGGGTTGTCCTGCAGAGCAGGGTTCCTGCACCCCAGGGCTGTCCTGCAGAGCAGGGACCCTACCTGGGGAGATCTGGATGGTGCTGTGGGGAGTAGCTGTTGGGTGAAGGAGTGACCTCTATCAGGGCAGAAAAGGTGCTTCTGCGGTGGAGAGGGTGCTGTGTGGGTCAGACGTGCTCATACCTCCAGATCACCCCCAGGACTTTTCTGAGTGAATGACCCCGTCTTTTCAGTTTGCTGTCCCAAGGGATGGGAGGTGCAGGAAAGGATAAAATGAAAATGAGCTCTCATGCTAAAAAAGGCACTGAGATACCTGAACTGCAACTTTGAGTGCTCAGTACATCTACCAGAAGGCTCATAACATCCCTTCACCACCCCCCTGCCTGTGGACAGCACCTGCATCACCTTTGCTGGACGCATCATCTTTGATCTTAGCTGACCTCTTTTCCAACCTGCAAACAGGAAGATGCCCCCAGGCAGTGCCCTTTGAACAGGCAGGATCTGCAGGGCCAGGGGGAGGGCACAGAGGGTGGGATGGGGTCTGTGAGCACTGACAGGGAAGAGACATGGACAGGGAAACACGTCCCAGGGGGAGAATCTCCAAGCAGCAGGGAAATGATAAGCAATGAGTGGAAAGTAAACCCGGAGTTCTTAAGGGAGAAAGTAGACAGAAATGTCTGTACGATCCCCCACAGTGCAGATCCCTCCTGTGAGCAGCCCCCTGGCCTCCTCTCCCACCCAGCAAAGCCTCTGCCCTCAGGGCCGGGGGCTCCAAGGCATGGAGCAGCTCCTGTGCAGCCAGAGCTCCAGTTCCTCTGCAGAGCACAGGGGCTGAGAGCAGCTGCCCGGCAATGTTGGTGTCTGGGAGGTGGCTGCACAGCTGGGGAAGGGTGACGCTGTCTGAGTGCCCGGCTGCCTCTGCCCTGGCCTCTCTCACACCCACCCTCACCGCATTGTCCTTCTTGCTCCCCTGCTCTGGGTCACTGCTGTTGTGATCTTGTTCTTGCTGTCAGGCTCTCTGGGGATGGCAGTTTCAGCTGCAGAGTCACAGCCTGATCTTGTGGGTCCTTTCCTGCAGGTGTGTCCATGGGAACACGTGTCCAGCTTTGCTCTGACCTGTGGGGTGTGGGCAATGCAGTCTGTGGGGCTGGGGTTTTTGAGCCATATGTGTCCTGGGCTAAACGTGGGGTTCTGAGACCTCAGGAAAGGGTGAGACATGTCATGATCTGAGGTGGATCCCTCTGCTCTCAGCAGTGCCTTGTGGCTTTTCAGGGTAACATGGGAGTGTGATCAGCCTCCATCTCAGAAAGGTGCCAGCCCAGGGCAGCTGGAGCAAGACAGAGGGACAGACCAGCTGCCCTCACTCTGCACTGACCCACAGGCATTCTCTGGTCTCGCAGGACTCGCTCTGTTCTCCCTGAGTGCAGCAGAAATGCTGAGGGATTCTGACACCCAAGAACTCTCCCCAGGGTGGGAGGGGACAAGGAGCTGCAGAAACCCCAGACCTCTCAAACTGGCTTGTGCTGTCCTGGTTCCTTATCACTGGGAGAACAAACGCTGACAGTCCCTTCTGCACTAGGAGTGGTTCCATCGGACAAAGCTGAACCCCAGGACTGGCCACGGCCCCACCCAAGCACACAGGGTCCGGCTGACTGCTCAAGAGCCCCTGTGCACAGACCCTGCTCTTCATTGCACACTCATCAAGCATTGACAAGGGCTCCAGCCAGGACCTTCTCCTGGAAAAAGAAAAGTGTCTCTGTGTGATGGGGTGGGAGGGTCCGGGGGAAATGGCTTTGGATTTTCCCAGAGAAGTCTCATCTAAACCATCACTATATTTTCCTTCTTGCACAGATCCTCATGCCCACAGGCAGCAAATGTCCAACAGCAGCTCCATCACCCAGTTCCTCCTCCTGCCACTCGCAGACACACGGGAGCTGCAGCTCTTGCACTTCTGGCTCTTCCTGGGCATCTACCTGGCTGCCCTCCTGGGCAACGGCCTCATCATCACCACCATAGCCTGGGACCAGCACCTCCACACCCCCATGTACTTCTTCCTCCTCAACCTCTCTCTGCTTGACCTGGGTTGCATCTCCACCATTGTCCCCAAGTCCATGGCCAATTCCCTCTGGGACACCAGGGCCATTTCCTATGCAGGATGTGTTATCCAGGTCTTTCTCTTTATCTTTGGAATGTCAACAGAGTATTGTCTTCTGACCATCATGTCCTACGACCGCTACATTGCCATCTGCAAACCCCTGCACTACGGGACCCTCCTGGGCAGCAGAGCTTGTGTCCACATGGCAGCAGCTGCCTGGGCCACTGGGTTTCTCAATGCTCTGCTGCACACGGCCAATACATTTTCACTGCCACTGTGCAAGGGCAATGCCCTGGACCAGTTCTTCTGTGAAATACCCCACATCCTCAAGCTCTCCTGCTCAAGCACCTACCTAAGGGAAGCTGGGCTTATTGTGGTTAGTGGCTGTTTATTTTCTATGTGTTTTATTTTAATTGTGCTGTCCTATGTGCAGATCTTCAGGGCCGTGCTGAGGATCCCTTCTGAGCAGGGACGGCACAAAGCCTTTTCCACCTGCCTCCCTCACCTGGCCGTGGTCTCTCTGTTTGCCAGCACCTCTTTTTTTGCCTATCTGAAGCCCCCCTCCATCTCCTTCCTGTCCTTGGACCTGGTGGTGTCTGTTCTATACTCACTGATACCTCCAACATTGAACCCCCTCATTTACAGCCTGAGGAACAAGGAGGTCAAGGATGCCCTGAGCAAACTAATTGCTGGAAGCATTTAAAAACTAATAAAGTGTCCGTCATCTGCTCTCTAACCGATAACAGCTTTAATGTAACTCATCAGAGTCCCAGATTCTGTGTCTGTGTGTTGGTGGTATTTATTTTTTAATAAATCATGATATTTTTGCCATCCCCTTTCTAATTCATTGTCTGCTTTTGTTTTCAAACCCACTGGCTGTATAAATATGCAGCTTGTTGCAGCCACAAGGTGGCAACAGCGACCTGGTTCAGGAACAGCACGATGGCCACCCCCAGGCCGCTCGGGTCATCAGCCCGCAGACACCAATGTGGTGGGCGGCAAATGGCGTTTATTGGCAGGTAACACAGCAATATATACCTTGAGTTTACAACGTCACTTTCGTCTGCTTGGATCACACACCACACACCACTACCTATCAAGGGAGGTGCTACTGCCTTTCAGTACAGTGCGAGATCTTCCGGCCGCCAGACCCTACCTACCAACACCCCATCCACTGCTGGTTGTTCTCCAGATTCCTGTCTCCAGTCACAGAGGCTTGGGAGGCAGCAATTTCTCAGAAGAAAGATTTCTCCTTTGAGAGTGCTGGTAAGAAATGTATTTTGCTGAGTAACTGGACACAAACATATATTTTTCCTATATATTTACCAACACAATAAATACATTTTTTCCTTATGATCTTGTAGAAAGATGGATAACACAGATCTGTTGAGATCACTGTCAACATGGCCGTCTAAAAAGAGAACAGTTCAATTAACCTTTTTCTTCTTCTTTCCTCCATCAGGCAAGAGTGGCCAACAGTTTCCAGCATCACTCAATGTGTGCCAACGGTAAAAGTGGCACTGACAGTCCATGGCAGTGGATTGTTTGGTGCCTTCGACTCTGTGCAAGACACAAGGGTTATCGTTCTTAATGCTGGAGGCTTTGGTAGGAGAGAAATCTAGAGAGCATTTTAAAACAATGGAGAGAAAAACAGACCAAATGAAAGATGTAGAGTGAAGGAAATGTCTTCTTGTAACTTTAAGTATCAAACGTTGTTGGTGTTGTAATTGCCCTTTCTTTGTTTTGAATACTTTAAACACAGTCTTTTCCCATCATATCAAAATGAGACTTTTCAGGATGTGCATTAAGAGCAAGAGGAGAACTTCTGATCCTCCACTACATTTGCCTTCTCAGCACTCCCTCTGTTATCTGTGCATCTGATCTCCCTCATCCTCCAGGTATTTCCTCCTGCCCTAACTAAACTGACCATGTCTGAAGTCCCATTTCCAGCAGCTGATCTGCACTCTTTATTTCCCTTCCTCTTACTCTTTGTTCACTGAGACACTTTTCCACAATCCAGTTGTTGCTTTCAGCTTCAAGGAGTTAAAAGCTTCCTTGTTTTTCAGTAGTCTGTCTAATTATGTCTTTAGCCAACCCTTTTATTGTGTTTATTTTTAAATTTCCTTTCTGTCTAACACATTTCTTGCACGGTTCTGCCTTGGAGAAGGTGAACCTCAGTGCTGGCAGTTTGTCCTTGTCATACAGTTTAGGAGTGTGTTTTCTTTTAATCATGACTCTTTTCAGTGTTATTTTGTTTGTTCAAAGGTAAAGCAAAGTCCCTCTTTGCTGTGTGCAGCCAGGTCTCCAAGGAGAGCAGGTGGGAGCTGGTGCAAAGGAGCTGGCACATCCAGCTGCAGACTGCAGGGGAGAAGTCTGGTGTAAGGAAAAGGGATGCAAGGCCCAGGGGGCCATGAGAGAAATGATGGGGTTGGGGAGGTGAGGAGCAAGGTTGTCCACACGGTGTGAGACCTCATGGGACAGCTTCTCCAGCCAGTCCAGACCTCCTTAGGAGAGACCCTGGATCAACATCAGATAATGCTGAAATCACCTCTTCTCCAAACTAAAAAGTATTAAAATACCCCCTTTACAATAAAAGACTTTTTATCAGAAGCTTCGTGAAATCTTTCTCCATAATTACAACAAGAAAACTCTCTAATTAACTATATAAGATTGGAAGGAAATTACAAGAAGAGACATGGCTTGTTAGAGCTTTCTTCAGTGTAATGAGCCCCATGGTGCATTTGGTGCTGAGTCCTTGAACATTACTCAGGTGCTGAGAGGAGATTGCACAAACCTTTCCAGAAGTCAAAGCCAGGAGAAAAAAGTACTAAGTACCTTGAAGTATTAATGAGTTCCACTGAGGGCAAGTACCAGCAAAGCCTCCCCAGGGTCTCGTTAGAGCAGAGAATTGGAGGCCATGATGGCAGAAAAACAAAGGGAAATGTGCAGGCAGCTGAGGTGCTGAGAAAAGCCTGGTTTTGTTGGGTGAAGCAGAGAGGCCAAGGCCTGACCCCCAGCCCCTGGGAAGGCAGATCCTGTCCCTCACACATTGCTCAGGGCTCTTCCTGGGCCAGGGGGATGTGGGCTGTGTGATGCTGAGTGAAGGACAATGCTGTGACAGCTCCCAGCCTTCCTGTGGGTGTGCAAGGAGGCCATGAGGTGCCCCAGTGCCTGAGGACAACATGTCTCCTCACAGGCTTTGGTGGCAGAGGCCATTGCCATAGCCAAGGGGACAAAGACTTGCATTCTCTTGGTGACATCCAGCCTTGCCAGTGCCCTTTGCCATCTCCACCACAGCTTGTCCTACATTGTCCCACAGCTGTTTCTGTTTCCCTGCAGGCTGTAGACACCCATCTCACTTCCCTCCCTTGCTCTTACCCTGGTATTTCCATACATTTACTGGTGTGTCTCCACTCTCATGCTCTGTTCCTTGAAACACGAGGACATGGACTGATCTCATGCTCCTTCTGGATGATTTCTCGTAACACAGCACTACCCTTTGGGTGACATTTCTTCCTCCTCATGTCCAGTCTCCACGTTCCAAGCTGCTCCATGTGGCAGTGTTTCTCTGCATTCGAGTTGTGGCTGCACCATCGTCAAGTACAAGGGGATGATCGTTGCCCTGGTTCTGCTTACTACACTATTCTTGATGCACACCAAGAAGCCATTGGCCTTTTTGGCCTCCTGGGCACACACTGGCCCATGTTCAGTCATTTTCGATCAATATCCTGAGGTCTTTTGCCACCAGGCATCTTTCGAGCCACTCTCCTCCAAGCCTTTATTGTTGCATGGGGTTGTTATGACCCCAGTACAGGAACTGGCACATGGCCGTGTTAAACCTCAGACAAATGGCCTCAGCCTAATGAACCAGGAGCTCCAGATCGCTCTGTAGAGTCTTCCTACATTCCAGCAGATCAACACTCCCACCCAATTTGGTGTCATCTGCAAACTTACTGAGGGTGCACTTGATCCCCTCATCCAGATCATTGATAAAGAGATTAAACACAACCGGCCCCAGTACTGAGCCCAAGAAACCACCACTCATGACCAGCCACCAACTGGATTTGGCTCCATTCACCACAACTCTTTGGGCCCGGCCCTCCAGCCAGTTCTTTACCCATTGCAGATACATCATCCAGGCCATGAGCTGCAGCTTCTCCAGGAGATGCTGTGGGATACGGTGTCAAAGGCTTTACTGCAGTCTAAGGACACAACACCCACAGCCTGTGTGGTGGATTCAGACTTTCCCTCATCTGCTCAGCCGGTCACTTTGTCATAGAAGGAGATCAGGCTGGTCAAGCAGGACCTGCCTTTCACAAAGCCATGCTGACTGGGCCCGATTGCTGGTCTGGTATGCGTGACCTCACAGTCCTTTCCCAGCCATGTTCCTGCTGTTGGCCTGTCCCCTGCAGAGGCAGAAGTGACCTCACAGTCCCCTCCACAGCCATTGGTTCCTACTGGATGATGAGTTCCTGAGACACAAGTGACCCAGCCATCACCCTCCTTGTGGTCCAGTGTGTGAGCAGATCAAACTGAGCTGCTTTCATCAAATTTATCCAATAGATTTCCTATCAAGGCTTTGAGTGGAGAAACGTTCCTCAGAGGAGCTGCTGTATTTACTCTGGGGCATTTTATACCTCTGCTTCTGACTCTGTTTTTTGTTGTTCTTCCTCTGTCTATTCTGACATGAAAGAGCTCTCCAAGGAAAAGATTCATGGAGTCCTACAATAACACGTTGTAAGAGACCCCTGAACACCATCTCTGTCCCACTGACCTTTATGGAACCCCAAGGAATAGCTGAGAGCATTTGTGCTCCCTTGGGTTCATCTCACCACATGCACACAATGGACATGCACACGATGTGTGTGTTTACATCTCATCTGAACAATTAAAACATGGACTTTTGACCTAGTATTTCATAGAATCATAGAATGTTCTGAGTTGGAAGAAACCCACAAGGATCATGGAGTCCATCTCCTGTCCCTGCACAGGACACCCCACAGGTCACCCCGTGTGTCTGAGGACGTTGTCCAGTCTCTTCTTGAACACTGTCAGGTTGGGGCCGTGACACCTCCCTGGGAGCCTGTTCAGTGTCCAGCACCTCGGGGTGAAGAACCTTTTCCTCATGTCCAACCTGACCCTCCCCTGGCACATGTTTCTGCCATCATCTGGGTTCTGTCATTGGTCACCAGAGAGAAGAGATCTGTACCTTCCCTTCCTTCTCCCCTTGTGAGGAAGCTGTAGCCACCATGAAGTCTCTTTTTAGTCTTTTCTTCAGCTCTGATGGTGAGAAACCCCTTGGTTTGCTTTCTGAATCAGAAACGAGGAGCCATTACCTCCAGGCAATGGGAAGGGGGATCCTGTCCCTCACACACGGCTCAGGGCTCTTCCTGGGACCGTGGGATGTGGGTGTGCAAGGCCGAGGGAAGGACAACACTGGGACAACAACTTCCAGCTCCCCATGGGTGACCTCTTGCACCACAGCACTGCCCTTCCAGTGACATTTCTTCCTCCTGATATCCAGTCTCCCCTTCCCAGTCTGCACGTGGTGGCTTTTATTTTTTCTCTCTTGGTTTTTCCCACCACTTGAGAAAGCTTTATCACCTCAGAAACTGCCCGTCAAACATGGAAACCAACTGGTTAGTCTTCTTGTGGTCTTGCAGTTGACCAGAGAGAAGTCACCTCACTGTGATCTTCTAAATCCCATGAGTGATGCTGGCCTTTCAGCTTCTCTGACAGACACAACCATGTTCCTGCTGCTGTGCCATCATCATCTCAAGCAGAATGGACATGACAACCCATCTCCAAGGCCTCTTCCTGGGTAGGGCCTGTGGGTACTTAGGCAGAGGTTCTTTCCCAGCCATGTCCCTGCTGCTGGGCTGTCACCTCCAGAGATAGAACTGACCTCACTGTCCCCTTCACAGCCACAGGATTCTGACTGGATTATGGATGTCTGAGACACAACTGACCTCATAATACCACATCCATCCATCCCTTCCTTAGCACCCAGGACCTGACCAAGACTGAATCATGCTCTACACATTCCTACACCTGCTCCTCTTTCCCACAGGCTGTAGACGCCCATCTCGCTTCCTCACCTTGTTCAAATTTGTCAAATTTGAGTTAAATGTGAGTGAAAAGCACTCCTCACTGGAACTCCTGTTAACACCCTCTATATCTCTTCTTCAGCCTTTCTTTTTTTTCTTTTTTTTTTTTGTTTTTTTCCTGTTCTTCTATCAAATTCAGTCAAATCACAGGATAACTCAGGTTTGCAGAGAGCCCTTGTCTCACTCATCTTGTCTCACTCTCCTGCTCTGGGCAGGGTAAACCAGGTGAGATTGCTCAAGGCCTCCACCTAGGTTTGCATCATCCTCAAGGCACTTAAGTGCTCTCTGTTATATCTTAGAAAGGGAGAATAAAGATGTTCAACAGTGTTGGCCCAAGTGCCGGTCACTGAGAGATGACATCAGTAACTGACTGCATGGTGGACTTTGTCCCACTGATGATATTTGGGCTTGATGGTTCAGCCAACTTCCCACCCCGCATCCACTTCTTGAGCCCCATCAGCACCACTCTGGCCAGAAGGAGACCATGGCTGAGCCTTCCAAACACCCTGTACACAACATGCCTTTCTTTCCCCTGTCCATTTGGGTTCAGCAGTCCCTTCCTTGTCCTTCATATACCTGGAAATGGTTGCAGGAGGACACGTCCTATCCCCTTCCCAGGGAGGGAGGTAGGGTGGCCAGCCTGTTATTCTCCCAGTTCCTATTCCTGCTCTTCTTGAAGATGGGTTTGAGATCTGTGTTTCCTTAGGACCCCAGACCCATTCTGGTTTCTAGGGCCCTTTTGACATCACAATCTGGAATCACAGGCAAGGGTGACAGAGCAGACTGGAGCACTTGAAATGATCCTGTCCAAGGCAGCTGAGATGAATCTCACTGATCCAGGGTTCTGTCAGGTGTCCACATCTGAGGTGACCTCATGGGCTCCTTATGCACCCAGGGATGCTCACAGACAGAGTCTGTCCCTTTTACACACAGAGGCAGGAGTCACAGTGTCCCTCTGGCCTCCTGTTTCCACTCCCAAAGAACGGGAGACACCTCAGCCCTGTGCTGTGTCACCTGCTCCGCACTCATCTGAGATGTCCCATGTCATGAGGAGTGGACACGGAGGATCACAGTTCAAGAAAGCACAACCCAGTGCTGCATTCAGGTGATTTCCCATGGGATGTTACTTCCAACATGAAGTGACCTCAATACCTTGTTTGTGCCACAGGCCTTCATGGAGCCCTAAGGAATGGTGTTTGTGCTCACTCAGGTTCATGTCACCTCATGTACATGATGTGCGTGCTCACATCTCATCTGTACAAAGCAAACATGAACTGCTAAACTGCTCATTCTGTGTCCATCCATGGAGGGAAGAACAACCTCTGTGAGCTGGGCTGAGAGGCCAGGGCTAGAAATGGTGGTTGTGGGGGGCCGGTCCATGGTGATTGACGGTTCCTTCTGAAGGGGTGTCCAGTGCATAGGGGCACAGCCCAGCCCCTGCTCTGCTGGTCCTGCAGGTCTCTGGCAGGAGGCCTGGCTGTGAGAGGACGCTGCTGTGTGCCAGCCCTGCACACACACACTGTTCAGATGTACTCTGATGTTTCAACCTCCTTTCTGCTTTCTTGTGTGAGTTCTTGAAAGAAAATTCAAGAAGACCTAAGCCTTTTGGCAGTGCCCTAAGAAGATGACTTTTCTTTATAGAAGTACTGTTACAGAGGCCAGCTCTGTCACAGCAGTGCCCATTGCCTGTCCCTGCCTGCGCTCACAGCACTGACACACAGCAGGACGGGGACCAAGCTGCCAGAGCGCTCAGGCCTTGCACCAACACAAGGGATGAGAAGGAGAGTGTGGGAGTGGAACGAGAACAGCTCTGGAAGAACAAGCGCTGGTGCTCCCTGGCAGGGCTGCAGTGCTGGACTCTTTTCCCCTCCACCCATGCACACTGAAACTGACCCTGAACATCCAAAATGTCCTTGCAGGAAGGATATAGTGAAAAACAAATCACTACAGGAACCTTTATTTTATTTAGAGAGAAGAAGAGCATGGCTCCTCTTTCAAAGAGCCAGAGGTTATGAAAGAAAGGAGACAGAGAATTAGAAAGGGCATGACAATATTATCAGAATTAAAAACAAAAACAAAAACTAGCCAAAGCCAAAAGAAAATACAGACAACAGGCAGGGCCTGTAATTAGCTACATTAAAATTGCTATATAGAAGCAGATGGGAAATTTCTTGCTCCAGAAAACACTAAGATATGAATTTCCTCAGGGCATCCTTGAGCTCCTGGTTCCTCATGCTGTAGATGAGGGGATTCACAACTGGAGGCACCACTGAGTACAGAACAGACACCACCAGATCCAGTGAAGGGGAGGAGATGGACAGGGGCTTCAGGTAGGCAAATGAACCAGTGCTGACAAACAGGGAGACCACGGCCAGGTGAGGGAGGCAGGTGGAAAAGGCTTTGTGCCGTCCCTGCTCAGAGGGGATCCTCAGCACGGCCCTGAAGATCTGCACATAGGACAGCACAATGAACACAAAACATCCAAATGCTACTAATACATTAACTGCAAGAAGCCAGACTTCCCTGATGTAGTAGTGTGAGCAGGAGAGCTTGAGGATCTGGGGGATTTCACAGAAGAACTGGTCCAGGGCATTGCCCTTGCAGAGTGGCAGTGAAAATGTATTGGCCGTGTGCAGCAGAGCATTGAGAAACCCAGTGGCCCAGGCAGCTGCTGCCATGTGGACACAAGCTCTGCTGCCCAGGAGGGTCCCGTAGTGCAGGGGTTTGCAGATGGCAACATAGCGGTCGTAGGACATGATGGTGAGCATGGAATACTCTGCTGTGATCAAGATGGCAAATGAAAAGAGCTGTGCAGCACATCCTGAGTATGAGATGTTCCTGGTGTCCCAGAGGGAGTTTGCCATGGACTTGGGGACAATGGTGGAGATGGATCCCATGTCGAGGAGGGCGAGGTTGAGCAGGAAGAAGTACATGGGGGTGTGGAGGTGCTGGTCCCAGGCTATGGTGGTGATGATGAGGCCGTTGCCCAGCAGGGCAGCCAGGTAGATGCCCAGGAAGAGCCAGAAGTGCAAGAGCTGCAGCTCCCGTGTGTCTGTGAACGCCAGGAGGAGGAACTGGGTGATGGAGCTGCTGTTGGACATTTGCACACTGGACATAGGGCACTGTCACAAGAAGTAAAGATAGTGACAAGTTTGAGAGGTTTGGGGTTTCTGCAGCTTCTTCTCCCCTCCCACCCTGGGGAGTGTTCTTGGGTGTCAGATACCTTCAGCATTTCTGCTGCACTCAGGGAGAACAGAGCGAGTCCTGTGAGACCAGAAAGTTCCTGTGGGTCAGTGCAAAATGAGGGCAGCTGGTCTGTCCCTCTGTCTTGCTCCAGCTGCCCTGGGCTGGCACCTTTCTGAGATGGAGGCTGATCATACTCCCATGTTACCCTGAAAAGCCACCAGGCACTGCTGAGAGCAGAGGGATCCACCTCAGACCATGACATGTCTCACCCTTTCCCAAGGTCTCAGAACCCCACATTTAGCCCAGGACACACACAGCTTGTTTCACAAACCCAACAACATTTTCACTGTTGTAACATCTCTGTGCATTTACATGGGGCTTTCAGATAACACAAGGATGCTGTAGGACAGGTTTGCATTCTAGGAGGAAAACTCACAGCTAGGAAGGAAAGCTCAATGACACAGCCAAGAGTCCTAATGATGGCATTTGATTCAGGAACACCCACCTCATTCCCCAGCCCCACAGACTGCATTGCCCAGAGCCCCACAGGTCAGAGCAAAGCTGGACATGTGTTCCCATGGACACACCTGCAGGAAAGGACCCACAAGATCAGGCTGTGACTCTGCAGCTGAAACTGCCATCCCCAGAGAGCCTGACAGCAAGAACAAGATCACAACAGCAGTGACCCAGAGCAGGGGAGCAAGAAGGACAATGCGGTGAGGGTGGGTGTGAGAGAGGCCAGGGCAGAGGCAGCCGGGCACTCAGACAGCGTCACCCTTCCCCAGCTGTGCAGCCACCTCCCAGACACCAACATTGCCGGGCAGCTGCTCTCAGCCCCTGTGCTCTGCAGAGGAACTGGAGCTCTGGCTGCACAGGAGCTGCTCCATGCCTTGGAGCCCCCGGCCCTGAGGGCAGAGGCTTTGCTGGGTGGGAGAGGAGGCCAGGGGGCTGCTCACAGGAGGGATCTGCACTGTGGGGGATCGTACAGACATTTCTGAATTCTCCCTCCCATAACAATTCCGGGTTTAGTTTCCTCTCATTTCTGATCATTTCCCTGCTGCCTGGAGATTCTCCCCCTGGGACGTGTTTCCCTGTCCATGTCTCTTTCCTGTCAGTGCTCACAGACCCCATCCCACCCTCTGTGCCCTCCCCCTGGCCCTGCAGATCCTGCCTGTTCACAGGGCACTGCCTGGGGGCATCTTCCTGTTTGCAGGTTGGAAAACAGGACAGGTCAGACTAGGCTGACGGGTCCAGCAAAGGTGATGCAGGTGCTGTGCACAGGCAGAGGGGTGGTGAAGGGATGTTATGAGACTTCTGGCAGATGTACTGATCACTCAGAGTTGCAGTTCAGGAGTCTCAGTGACTTGTTTAATCATGAGAATTCATTTTCACAGTATCACAGTATCACAGTATGTTTGGGATTGGAAGGGACCTCAAAAGCTCATCCAGTCCAATCCCCCTGCTGGAGCAGGAACGCCTAGGTGAGGTCGCACAGAAACATGTCCAGGCGGGCTTTGAATGTCTGCAGGGAAGGAGACTCCACAACCTCCCTGGGCAGCCTGTTCCAGTGCTCTGTTACCCTTACTGAGAAGAAGTTCTTTCTCAAATTTAAGTGGAACCTCTTGTGTTCCATCTTGATCCCATTGCCCCTTGTCCTATCATTGTTTGCCACTGAGAAGAGCCTGGCTCCATCCTCGTGGCACTCACCCTTTATATATTTATAAACATTAATAAGGTCACCCCTCAGTCTCCTCTTCTCCAAACTAAAGAGCCCCAGCTCCCTCAGCCTTTCTTCATAAGGGAGGTGCTCCACTCCCTTAATCATCTTTGTTGCCCTATGCTGGACCCTCTCCAGCAGTTCCCTGTCCTTCTTGAACTGAGGGGCCCAGAACTGGACACAATTTTCATTTTATCCTTTCCTGTATCTCCCACCCCTTGGGAGAGGAAACTGAAAAGACAGGCTCAGGAAAGCTCCTTGTCTGTCTGCTAATCCTTGCATTGATCTTCTCCTTGAGGCATCCACTTGCAAACATCCTGGGGGTGATCTGGAGCTGTGAGCAGTGCTGACCCACACAGCACCCTCTCCACAGCAGAAGCAGCTTTCCTGCCCAATAGTGTTTGTTCCTTAATGCGACACGTATTCCCAGTTTGTTGTTTGGCTCTCCCCAGGCAGGCTGAGCGCTGACCCTGGCAGGTGGCAGAGTCCCTGCCCTGGCACAGCCCTGGGGTGCAGGGACCCTGCTCTGCAGGACAGCCCTGGGCACCCCTGCCTGCACATTTACATTTACACCCCACAGCCATCCTTGGGAGAACGCAGCTTTCACGTCTTGTCACTCTGACAGTGCAGAACGCAATCCCTGCTCTGCAGCACATCCTCTCCTCTGATCAGAGAATCTCTGAGAGTTGTACTTACATCTCTCGCAGGCTCTGCAATGTCACAGCTTTCTGAGATCCTACCAAGATTTCCAGATGCAATGCCCTGCAGCCACAGGCTTCATATCTGTGAACATTTCATTTCCAGTGATCTCTCAGCATCCTCCCACCCCAGCCTGTGTTTCCCTCTCTCTGCCTGGCTCCTGTACCCTCGGTGCTGCAGGCAGAGCCCTCAGCCCTGCTGCGTGTGCAGAGGAGCTGCTCCTGGGCAGAGCTGTCTCTCTGCAGCGCTGCCGCTTGCCAGGAGCTCCCTCTGTCCCAGGAGCCCAGCCCAGCCCAGCAGCACAGGAGCAGCCCATGATGTCCCTTTCTCTGTCCCCTCTGGGCTCCCTCCACATGCCCCTCGGGCTCCAGGGGCACAACTTCAAAGTTGAAGTAATCAGTGATGTTGATTCTCTCTCCTCTTCAGAGACACTTCTTTACAGCACTGTATATTTAGTTTTAAAAAATAAAGCACTATGAGAATCATATTTTCTTGTCCCATCATTAGACAGGACACCAGGAATCTTACAGCAAAGTATCTAATTCCTCAAAGCTAGAGGAGGAATATCTTCAGTTGAATGAGTTAAGGCATTGTATTCTGGTTTTATATCCTAGGTCTAGAGAGACATTCATCAATCTTTGGCCATGTCATGTCTGTGCTCTGCAGCAAAGCCTTTGCACACATGGGCTCTTGGACACTTGGTACCAGGTTTCCTGTGGCAGGTCAGAGCTGGGCTGGTGCCACAGCTGGGGTGGTTCAGCCCAGATGTGAGGCAATGGCCTCAGCCAGGGACCTGACTGGGGAGCTGGAGCTGTCAGTGCTGCAGACAGAGCTGTGACACGGGTGGAATGAACTGCCAGGCAGGGTGGCAGAAGTGAGTTCATCTGGTCTGCAAGGACAGCAGCCTCCAAGCACAGCAACAGTCCAGATCCGAGCTCAGTCCAGACCTGTAAGGCAATTCAAGGGCCACATAATGAGATATTACTACTGCAAGAGCAGTTAAAGGAGAAATAAAGACACTTTGTAGCCACTAATGAATTTAATAACGGAAACAAGTGATATTCTCTGTGTCTCTTGTCCTCCATCTTCACCAACAAGGTCTCCCAGGCCTCTGTGACTGGAGGCATAACAACGAGCAGTGGATGGGGATCAAGTCAGGGGTCACTGGAACTAACACAACCCTTTCCAGTCTATGGGACAGCAGGGGCAGCATCCCAGGAGCTGAGACAGCAGGACGATGTCACATTGCGACCACTCTCCACCGTCTTGGAAAGCTCATGGACACTGGGGGGACTCCCTGACCACTGGCAGCTCTCACACAGTGTGTGTAATTTTCAAAAGTGGCCAGTGGGTGAGCAGGGGAACTAAGGGCTGTGCCCCAGAACATGTCCACTGGGACCCCATTTCTGGGTGTCTGGAAGAGAAGGTGATGGGGTTTACCCAGGGCAGGTTGTGCCTGTCCATCCTCTTTGCTTTCTGTGAGGAAAGGACAGTGTTGTGGACGTGGGCAGAGCAGTGATGGTCTGTTACCTGGAAGTCAGCAAGGCATTCAGCATCATCCCCCACAATATTCTTGTGTCCAAGGTGGGATACTATGGTCTGTGTCAGTGTGTAAATAGATGGGTAAAAAACAATCTGGATTGTTGGGCTTGGCAAGGTGCTGTAGAAAGGGAGAAACTTTCCAGTCATGAGGACAGTCAAGCACTGGAAGCTGTTTCCCACGAGCGCACACTCAGTCTGTCTCAGAACGTGACCAAGATGTGTTTGGATAAAGCCCCGAGTAATCTGGTCTGACCCTGCTTTGAGCAGAAGGTTGGTCAAGACACCTGCTGAGGTCCCTTTGAGCCTGAATGACGCTGTGCTTCGTTCCCCTTCATGTTTTCAGTTTAGAAAAAGCTCTCAGGTTCTCCCTGACCACATAAATAATTCACATAAGGTGCCAGGATGTTTTACAAGTGTCCCCGAACAGTCTTCACCACAACTTTTGCATCCCTTTTCATTTGCCCAGGGTCTTCTTGTTTGCTGTCCTAATGCCCTTCCAGGAAGAACAGCCCATGTTGTTAACCCATTCAGAGCAGGTTGTTCAAGAGGTGTCAGCATCCAGGTACAGAGTCTGCACATCAGCCAGGCAGCAAAGCCATCATTACAGAAATGGAGACGAGGCTCTTGGCCAGCTCCTTGAACCCAGATATCAAAGTGACGTGTCTGCTGAGGTTCCAGTGAACACCTAAACTGTAAGTGCAGAGCATGTGAGTCCTCGTTGGGTATCCTGGTTCATCTCCTGACCCATGTGATGCTTCAGGCTGTGAAGAGAATCAAAACCAGCGATTTGACTGGGGTAGTTCCATTTTACACGTGTCACACAGGGCAGATGAAGGGAGCTCAGAACTCCAGACTCTGCTGCACAGCTGGGACCGCAGAGACTGGAAATGCAGGTGACAGTGTGTGTCAGTGCACACCACATAAAGATTCTGGCTTCCTTTGTGCCTTTGCACTGACCTGGGATCTGTTCCGTGGCCACCTTGCTCTCAAATAGGCAATATTCTCCTATGCCACCTCCACCTCAAACACAGAAAAGCAAAAAAAAACCCAAAAGTTATGAAAGAAGCATGATTTTGGGCTAATTCTGTCCAGGAGGTGTATTTTTAAAATCATTTTTAAAAGGAAAAAAAGGGAAAAAAAAAAAAAGGAAAAAAAAAAGGAGAAAAGTTATGAAAGATGCGTGATTTTGTGTTATTTGTGCCCAAGAGGTGTAGTCTTTACATGATTAAAAAGAAAAATATGGGAGAGAAAAAGCATTATTCTAAGAACTTCTTTCAAGACACAACTACTGAGGTGTAGTAGATTTTTAGAAAAGCAAGAATGACTGCTAGGAATGAACTTAAAGAGCTTCAGTTTATCGTCATCATCATCAGTGAGAATAAGGAGTTCCCTGTTTCTGTTACTAGTGACAGTACCACTGTTCAAAAACATCCTTCAGAGCATCTCCTTTTTTCCTGGGCTCCAAAGCCCAGCCTGCTCAGATTTTGAAAGGATTGCTTCAAACCCCTGTGACCCAAATCCTACAACTGTCTCTCCTCAACAGCCTTTTACCCCAGGAAGGGGAAAACTGCCAATGCAGGCACCAAACCAGTGCTCAATCTGCCTGGGGAGCCAGGACAGTTGTGCCACGGAACAGCAGCCTCTGAGGGAAGCTGGAGGTGATGGAATTGAAATGGTTTTAACCCAAATCATAGAATCATGGAATCATGTAGTCTGGAAAAGACCCTTAAGAACATGGAGTCCAACCATAAATCAAACAGTGCCAGGACCACCACTAAACCATGTCCCAAAGCGCCACATCTCCATGTCTTTAAATACCTCCAGCAATGGAAGCTCCAATCCTGAGCTGGCAGGACACCATTGGCTGCAGTTGGCCGTAAGATACTGGCCATGACTGTGAGTTCAGCCCTCGCTGGCAGAATGTCTCACACCCTCACTGAGGAGGACAGGGGGTTGGGAGATGGGAGCACGTTTCAGTTTCCAGATCCCAGGACAGAGCCCAAACCATCCTGCCCTTGAACTCTGGCATCCCAGTTCCTGAGACGCAAAGCTGGTGGCCTCCTGTGGATAATCACATTAAAAAACATCAATAATCCTTCAAGTGTTTGTGTAATTTGTCTAGGAATGTCAGTTTTTAAAGAAAAAAAAAAACAACAAAACACATTTAACATACTTACACTTAAATATCTGTAAAATAGTACCCTGCATCTGTGGTAGCCCCTCTGGCAATGACAATTAAATAGGTATTTTCTCTATAAGGCTTCATACCTCATCCACAAGCACACATCTAAGGGGTTCAGATGAAGGGTGGTCTGGCAAACGTCACCCTTTGTGTCCCCAGGTGCAGGGACACTGCTCATGTGCCTCTGCAGAGTGGCAGGAGCTGGATCCCCTTCTCGGGACAGACTCCTTCCAGGAGAGACACAGACACAGGGGGAACTCATCAGGTCGTTACGGCATTTCACTCGGCATCAGTTTTGACACATTGGGTGCTGTCCTGTGACTGCCCTTTCTGCACAAATGATCATAAAGAGACAACCATTGGAACCAGGTTCCAGTTGTCATCTGAGTGTTCCTGCTCCAGCAGGGGCAGTGCACTGGCTGAGCTTTCCAGGTCCCTTCCAATCCCTAGCATTCTACGATTCTATGAGAGAGCAGCAGTAATGTGTGGAGTTCTGCCTGGAGAGAAACAATGTCAGCTAAAGGCTGAGGAGGTGAGGTGCCCTGTGGGACTTTACACTTACAAACCAGGAAGAGTTGGTCAGGATGGAACAGTCAGGGATGGGAAAGTGGAGCTGAGGCTCCTGGAAGATGATAATAAGGTGAAGAACAGGATTTCAGGAGAGCAAGCTTTGGCCTCCTGAGGGACCTGCTTGGGTCCTATGGGATATGACCTTGATGTCCGCAGTGCTTTTCTCTCACATTTCCTCCCTCCTCTCTCCCACCTGCTGTTGTGCAGTGTTTTTTACCCTTTCTCAAATACAATATCCCAGAGGTGCTGCCAGCATCACTGAGTGGCTCAGATTTGGCAAGGAGTGAGTCCATCTTGGAGCAGCTGAAATCGGCTGTTTCTTATGTTGGTCAAACTCCTGTTGTCTTCTCAGGGAGGTGCCAACTGGAGCACACCCACACTAACCCCCAGTTCCAAGACTTCGCCATGTAAATCCAGTTAGATGTTACAAACTACTTGATCATGGAGAAGAAATGGAAAAGATCTTCTGTCAGCAACCTTAGGATGTCTCCAGTCAATGAGCAGGTTCACATGGGGAACTGTAATTGCCTGATATTCACTGGCCATGCAAAGCTGCAGGTGCCAACAGTCCAAAGAATCTTGGGTCAACTTATTAACATGCCTGCCTGGTGGGCCAAAAATAGTGATGCTCACCTGGATCTGGTACTGACAAAGAAGGAAGAGCTGGTGAGGGATGTGAACATCAGTGTCCACCTTGGCTGTTGTGACCAGGAAACAGTGGGGTCCCAGGCACCAGAGGGGAGGGAGGAAGGCCAGCAGCAGAGCACAGGCTGGTGGGCTCCAGAGGAGAAGACTTTGACACACTGGGGGTTGGCAGTCATGGAGGGTGAAGGAGCTCAGGAAATGTAAACAAGCCGTACAGGACAGGCCACTCCAAGCACAAGAATGATCTCTCCAAGTACCCATGAAAAGAAGCATTTATGTGAGACTGCTCCTCTGAACTGATGGAGCTCCAGGGCACAAAGGCAGCACACAGGAGGTGGAAGCAGGGGAAGCTGCAAAGGAGGAATTTAGAAACCTTGGCCATGGATGCAGAGATGATTCCAGAGCTGCCCTGGACCTGATACCTAAAGGGGAGGCTGAGGGCAGCAAGATGAACTGATACAGCTTCCTTACAAAAAAAAAAAAAAATAGACAGGGTGATCATGGGCCTGCTGCTGAACTTCCTAAGAGTAGAATCAGACAGAACTGAGGTTCTTCATGGCTTCTTTGCCTCCACCTTCAGCAGCAAGGTCTCCTGGGACTTTGTTCCTGAAGGCAGGAGTCTGGAGAACATCCAGCAGTGGATGGGGCTCAAGTCAGGGGTTACTCAGACACCATTACAGAACAGGAGATGGGTCATTTGACCAGCTCCCTGAACACAAGTATCGCTGTGTTATGGCACCTTAAATTCCCAGGTACAACCACCTCTTGGTCCAGAGGAGTATGATTCCTCTTGAGCTGTTCTGGCCTGTCTCCTGTCTCAAGTACTGCATCAGGTACTCACTTTACAGTCATATTGTTTTGTCTTCATCAGTAAATGCTCCAGATCAATAAAAATTGGAGATAGCTGATACCAACTCTTCCGGAAATGTGGCAGAGGGAGAGGGGGGAAGGAAGTAGAAGAAATACTGCTTTATTGCTCTTTATTATGGAAATGCTCTCTGTTTGGCTCTTCCTGAAATCTCTCTAATCATCCACACCAGACTCGAAGCCTCTAGGAAAATGCTGCACAGAGCCTTGGCTTCTAAGAGCATTTTCAATGTTAATGAGCCCTCTGCTGCCATGATCCTGAACTGCAGCTACTGAAACAATGAACAAACCCCTAATGACGTGAAAGGCAGAAGCAAAACCCAATAGGGTGTTTGGGACCCCATGAAGGGACCCACCAGGATCATGGAGTCCAACTCCTGTCCCTGCACAGGACACCCCACAGTTCACACCATGTGTCTGAGGACGTTGTCTCTTCTTGAACACTGTCAGGTTGGGGCCGTGATACCTCCCTGGGAGCCTGTTCAGTGTCCAGCACCTCTGGGTGAAGAACCTTTTCCTCATGTACAACTGACCCTCCCCTGGCACGTCTCTCTTCCTTTCCCTTGGGTTCTGTCATTGGTCCCCTGAGTGAAGAGATCAGTATCTTCCCTTCCTTCTCCCATTGTGAGGAAGCTGTAGCCACCATGAGGTCACCTTTTAGTCTTCTCTTCAGCTCTGATGCTGAGAAACCCCCTGGTTTGCTTTCTGAAGCAGAAAGGAGAAGCCATGACCTCCTGGCTCTTTCCCTGCAGACAGCAAATGCCCATCTCGCTTCCCCACCTGCTCTCACCCCAGCATTTCTGCACCTTCACTGCTGTGTCTGCACCCTCACCGGCTGCTCTTTGGAACACAAACCATGGGCTGATCCAGCTCCCTCTGGGTGACCTCTTGCACCGTAGCACTGCCTTTCCTCCTGATACCCAGTCCTCACCTTCCAAGTTGCACTTTCTGACTTTTTTTTCCCATCTTCTGTTTTTTCCCGTCTTCTGTTTTTTCCTATTATCAAGGAAAGCTCGACCATCTCATAAGCTTCCCTTCATGCAGGGAACCCAACCCATTAGGGTCCTTGAGGTCTTTTACTTGATGCAAGACAAGTAACCTCACCATGATCTTTTAAATCCCAGGATTGCTGCTGGCCTTTCAGCTTCTCTCATAGACACGACCGTGTCCCTGCTGCTGTCCCTTCATGTTCTCAGGTGGGATGGACATGACAACCCATCTCCAAGGGCTCTTCCTGGGTAGGGCCTGTGTGTACTCAGGCAGAGATACCTTCCCAGCTCTATTCCTGTTGCTGCACTGTCACCTCCAGGGACAGAACTGATCTCACTGTCCCCTTCACAGTCAAAGTCCTCCAACTCAGTTATGAGTGTCGGAGACACAAGTGACCTCATAATCCCATACCCATCCATCACCCTCCTTATAACTCATGACCTGACTAGATAAAAGTATGCTTGTTTTATCAGATTGATCAAATCTATTTCCTACTAAAGATCTGAGAGGAGAAGCATTCTTTACAGGAAGGTGAAATGTTGACAGCTTCTCTATGTCCTCCCATGCTTCTCTTACTTTTTTGGTTATTTTCCTCTTTCCTGGTTGCTACTTGTGAATTCGCTACCCAAAGTGCAAAGCCAATCCCACACCCAGAAATGAGATATTGTTTATTACAGAGTTCTGCAAGTCTGGATGCTGGAATAAAGACAGCACTAACAGATAGAGAACGCACATCTATTATATACAAATATTATCCCTTCATTCAGACCCTCCCAGCAGTCCTAAAGAGCCAAGTGTTTACACATTGACATATTGGTTACATAATAATTTTATCACCACGCATGCTTGTTGAGGAAGGGTCCCGGGCTGAGCCTGGGGCTCTCATCCTAGGGATGTGTATTTTACTATTATAAGGAGCATATAAGGAACAAAGTTCAGCTAAAGGACCCTTTATGTAGCAGTCTTGAGACAGATGTTAAAACAAGACTCAACTAATTGTGCAGGCTCCAGAGTAGACAGTACTCTTTGCAGGTTCTGATTAGGTGTTTTAAAATTCACTTTTACCTTTGTTAGAGGAGCAGACTGACCAAAACTGAGAGGATTTACATTAGCAATTAGCAATTAGCAATTGCAGGCAGGGTTCATTCTTTTAACTGGTAAGGACTACATCTTCTGTCTTCAAATGCCTCTCCAAGGTAAAGATTCATTGAACTATAGAATAACTCAGGTTTGAAGAGAGCCCTGAACATCGTCTTGTCTCACTCTCCTGCTCAAGGCAGGGTCCACCAGGTGAGGTTGTTCTAGGCCTCTGCATCAGTTTTGCATCATCCACAAAGGAGCTGAAAATGTGCTCCATGACACGATGAAGTGGCAGAATAAAGACATTCAACAGTGTTGGCCCCAGTACTTATCACTGAGGGATGCCACTAGAAACCGACTAAACACAGGACTTTGTACCACTGATGATATTTGGGCTTGGTCATCCGGCCAACTTCCTACCCATCACAACATCCGCATCTTTATCCCAGATCTCCCCAAGCTGCTCTAAGGCCACCACAGGAGACCATGTCTGGGGCCTTGCAAAACTCCATGTACACAACGTGCCTTTCTTTCCCCTGCCCATTTGGGTTCAGCAATCCCTTCCTTGTCCTACAACTGCCTGGACATGGCTGCAGGAGAATGTGACTCGTCACCCTCCAAGTGACAGATGTAGGCTGACCAGCCTGTCATTCTCCCAGTTCTCCTTCCTGCCATTCTTGAAGATGGGTTTGACGTCTGCACTTCTGAGGGACCTCTGATCTTCTCTGATTATTTTTGTACTTTTGAGAACACAATCCAGAATTTCCCACAGAGAAAGAGGGGCAGGTGTAGGACTGTGTAGAACAGCATGGGATGAAGATGGCAAAGGTGATACAGCAATCAGGGACACTTGCAATGAGCCTGTCCAAGGCAGTTGAGATGAATCTCACTGTGCCACTGGGGTTTGTCCCTGGAGTCACACACAGAAATATCAGGGTTCTGTCAGGTGTCCACATCTGAGCTGGCCTCATGGATTCTTAAAACACATTGAGATATTCAGGGACAGACACTTTTCCTTTTACGCACAAAGGCAGGAGTCACAGTGTCCCTCTGCACTCCTGCTCCTATTCCCAAAGGATGGGAGGAACCTCAGCCCTATGGTGTGTCACCATGTTCTACATTTATATTTGATGTCCCTCGTCATCAGGAATGGACATTGCCTCAAGGAAGCACATCCAAGTGCTGCATTCTGGCGGTT
The DNA here is from genome assembly GCF_037038585.1 of Patagioenas fasciata. Lineage (NCBI taxonomy): Eukaryota > Metazoa > Chordata > Aves > Columbiformes > Columbidae > Patagioenas > Patagioenas fasciata. Next base: position 2,817,616 of record NC_092530.1, read on the forward strand.
TCCTATGACATATTAGTCCCAACATGATGTTGACCTCAATAAAATCTGTCTCACAGGCCTTCATGGAACCACAAGGAATAGCTGATGGTGTTTGTACTGATTTGGGTTCATACCGCCTCACGTACATGGTGTGCATGCTCACATCTCATCTGTACGATGCAAACATGGACCTTTGACCTATTCATTCAGTGTAATTCCATGGAGGGACAAAGAACTCTGACCAGGGGTGAGAGGCCAGTGCTGGAAATCGTGGTTGGGAGGGGCCAGCCCATGACAATTGCCCTGGCTGTCCAGTGCACAGGGGCACAGCCCAGCCCCTGCTCTGCTGGTCCTGCAGGTCTCTGGCAGGAGGCCTGGCTGTGAGAGGACACTGCTGTACCAGCCCTGCACACACACACTGTTTGGATGTACAATGGTGTTTCATCTGTGGCCACGTTTGTGGGCATGTTCTTGACAGAAACTTCAGGAAGACTTAAGTCTTCTGACACTGCCCTAAGAAGATCACTGTTCTTTATAGAAGTACTTCTACAAAGACCAGCTCTGTCACAGCAGTGCCCATTGCCTGTCCCTGCCTGCGCTCACAGCACTGACACACAGCAGGACGGGGACCAAGATGCCAGAGCACTCAGGCCTTGCACCAACACAAGGGATGAGAAGGAGAGTGTGGGAATGGAACCAGAACAGCTCTGGAAGACCAACCTCTGGTGCTCCCTGGCAGTGCTGCTATGATGGACATTTTTTACTCTTCTCCCATGCACAGTAACTGTCCCTGCAGCTCCAGAAAAGCCTTGAAGGAAGAATATCAGAGAGAAACATCACTGCAGAGCCCTTTATTTCATTTAAATACACAGAGAGCATGGTTCCATATTTATACAGTCAGTGGGTTGAAATGGAAAAGCAGACAGTGAGTTAGAAAGGGGATGACAAATATAAAAGAATGTATTAAAAAATAACCACTACCACCACACACACACACAGGTCTGGGCCTCTAATAAGGTCCATTAAAACTGTTATCCATTAAAAAGAAGATGATGAACACTTTATTATTTTTTAAATGCATCCCGTCATTAGTTTCCTCAGGGCATCTGTGAGCTCCTTGTTCCTCATGCTGTAGATGAGGGGGTTCAATGTTGGAGGTATCAGCGAGTATAGAACAGACACCAGTAGATCCAGAATGGGAGATGAGACGGAGGGGGGTTTCAGGTGGGCCAATATGGCAGCGCTGACAAACAGGGAGACCATGGCCAGGTGAGGGAGGCAGGTGGAAAAGGCTTTGTGCCGTCCTTGCTCAGAGGGGATCCTCAGCACAGCCCTGAAGATCTGCACATAGGACACCACAATGAACACAAAACATCCCTCAAAAAAAAAAAGCACTAAACATGAGAAGCCCAACCTCCCTGAGGTAGGTGTTTGAGCAGGAGAGCTTGAGGATCTGGGGGATTTCACAAAAGAACTGGTGCAGGGCATTGCCCTTGCACAGTGGCAGTGAAAATGTATTGGCCGTGTGTAGCAGAGCATGCAGAAACCCAGTGGCCCAGGCAGCTGCTGCCATGTGGACACAAGCTCTGCTGCCCAGGAGGGTCCCGTAGTGCAGGGGTTTGCAGATGGCAACGTAGCGGTCGTAGGACATGACGGTGAGGAGAAAAAATTCTGCTGCAGCACAGAACAAGAAAAAAAAGAGCTGGGCAGCACATCCTCTGTAGGAAATTGCCCTGGTGTCCCAGAGGGAATTGGCCATGGACTTGGGTACAGTAGTGGAGATGGAGCCCAGGTCGAGGAGGGAGAGGTTGAGCAGGAAGAAGTACATGGGGGTGTGGAGGTGCTGGTCCCAGGCTATGGTGGTGATGATGAGGCCGTTGCCCAGCAGGGCAGCCAGGTAGATGCCCAGGAAGAGCCAGAAGTGCAAGAGCTGCAGCTCCCGTGTGTCTGCGAATGGCAGGAGGAGGAACTGGGTGGTGGAGCTGCTGTTGGACATTTGCTGCCTCTCGACATAGGACGCTGACCAAAGAAGAAAAGGCAGTGACAAGTTAGGGGAGATTTCTCTGAGCAAAGTCAAAGCCATTTCTCATACACCCTCCCCTCCTCCACACCCCGTTGTCCTTTTCCAGACCTTCCTCCAGCTCCGTGTCTGAGCCCTGGGTGGTGCTGGCTGGAGGTGCCGTGAGGAGCAGGGCCTGTGCCCGCTGGCTGCCGAGGAGTCAGCCCTGCTCTGCAGCAGGGGGCATGGGAACGGGGGGCAGGGGACAGTCCTGGGGTTCAGCTTTGTTGGATGGAACCGAAACAAGTCTCATCCTTTCCTAAAAAGCATTTTCTTGGTTGCAGCATCTCTGCACTTCTCCATGGAGCTTTTAGAAAACACACAGACGCTATAGAACAGGTTTCCATCCTGGAGGGAAGCTCGCAGCTGGGAAGAAAACCTCAACGAGACACACAAGAGTTCTAATGATGGAATTTGATTCAGGGAGACTCAGATCATTCCACAGCGCCACAGCCTTCATTGCCCACACGCCACAGGTCAGAGCAAAGCTGGACATGTGTTCCCATGGACACACCTGCAGGAAAGGACCCACAAGATCAGGCTGTGACTCTGCAGCTGAAACTGCCATCCCCAGAGAGCCTGACAGCAAGAACAAGATCACAACAGCAGTGACCCAGAGCAGGGGAGCAAGAAGGACAATGCGGTGAGGGTGGGTGTGAGAGAGGCCAGGGCAGAGGCAGCCGGGCACTCAGACAGCGTCACCCTTCCCCAGCGGTGCAGCCACCTCCCAGACACCAACATTGCCGGGCAGCTGCTCTCAGCCCCTGTGCTCTGCAGAGGAACTGGAGCTCTGGCTGCACTGGAGCTGCTTCATGCCTTGGAGCCCCCGGCCCTGAGGGCAGAGGCTTTGCTGGGTGGGAGAGGAGGCCAGGGGGCTGCTCACAGGAGGAATCTGCACTGCAGGGGATCACAGGGACTTTTCTCTCTTCTCCCTCCCATAACAATTCGAGGTTCAGTTTCCTCCCATTTCTGATCATTTCCCTGCTGCCTGGAGATTCTCCCCCTGGGAGGTGTTTCCCTGTCCATGTCTCTTCCCTGTCAGTGCTCACAGACCCCATCCCACCCTCTGTGCCCTCCCCCTGGCCCTACAGATCCTGCCTGTTCACAGGGCACTGCCTGGGGGCATCTTCCTGTTTGCAGGCTGGAAAACAGGACAGGTCAGACTAGGCTGATGGGTCCAGCAAAGGTGATGGAGGTGCTGTCCACAGGCAGAGGGGTGGTGAAGGGATGTTATGAGACTTCTGGCAAATATACTGATCACTCGAAGTTGCAGTTCAGGAGTCTCAGTGACTTGTTTAATCATGAGAGCTCATTTTCACTTTTATCCTTTCCTGCACCCCCCACCCCGTGGGATAGGAAACTGAAAGACAGGCTCAGGAAAGCTCCTTATCTGTCTGCTAATCCTTGCACTGATCTTGTCCTTGAGGCATCCCCATGGAAAAATGCTGGGGGTGATCTGGAGCAGTGAGAAGCTCTGACCCACACAGCACCCTCTCCACAGCAGTAACACCTTTCCTGCCCTTATGAAAGATGCTCCTTTCCCTAGCAGCTTCTCCCCACAGCACCGTGCGGATCTCCCTGGGCAGGCTGAGCGCTGACCCTGGCAGGCGGCAGAGTCCCTGTCCCGGCACAGCCCTGGGGTGCAGGGACCCTGCTCTGCAGGACAGCCCTGGGCACCCCTGGGTGCTCACCCGACTTCACAGCTGTTCAACATTGCCTGACAAGAGCCCCCTCCTTACAGATCCCAGCAGCTGTGCCTGTGCCAGGTTTAGGAGATGCCTCCAGGAGCTACAGCTGCATTGCCCTGCACCCAGAGACTTACCATGGCAAAGGCTGCAAAGGTTTCTCCTCCAGTGAGCTCTCAGTCATCCTCCCAGTCCTGACCACCTTTAATCTCTCTCTGCCTTGCTCATCTCCCTGAGATCCCCAGGCAGAGCCCTCAGCCCTGCTGCGTGTGCAGAGGAGCTGCTCCTGGGCAGAGCTGTCTCTCTGCAGCGCTGCCGCTTGCCAGGAGCTCCCTGTGTCCCAGGAGCCCAGCCCAGCTCAGCAGCACAGGAGCAGCCCAAGGTGCTTTAATGACCCCTCTGGTGGCTTTGGTGCTGAGCCCATGAACTTTAGACCCTGAGGAGAAGCTGAAGAAACTTCTCAAGAAGTCAAAGTCAAATTCAAACTCCAAAGTTTCTTGTAAAGCTAATGGATCCCATTGGGGAACACTACTGAGGAACTGTCCCCAGGGTTGGTTAGAGCAGAAAACTGGAGGCAGAGATGACAGGTCAGGTAGAGCAAAGCAAAGGTCTGTTGGAAAGTAAAATGTGGGAAAGCAAGCTGTGTGGTTCCAACCACCTGGATGATAAAGGAAGATCAATACTAACATGACCATCCGGCTGGTCGAAGACATAATAGTAGCATAGTAAAATATAAAGGTCCTTGGACAGATTACTTTGAAGTACGTTTCTCGTAACTGTAAAAAGTTATAGCCCAGACTCGTGAGAATGGGATCTCGGGCCGGATAACCGCCCCCAAGTGCATGGGATGTGTGAATGTCCTTGGGCCTGGTCTGTGAATGAGTGGAAAAACAAGTGAAACAAATATCACTTGAGTTTAGTGTGTTCTTAATAACAATTAGTGGAAAAACACCTTTTTGTAAACATCTTAGTCCATGCCTGTATCTGTAAATCCTATAAATTGTCAATGGTGAAGCTCTCTGCTTGGCCAGGCTCTGCGCTCCTTCCTGAACAAGATCTCTGCCTCTGCATGAATTTCTGTCTGCGTCCCGGTATGTGTCGATCCTAATTGCCGCAAAGGTCTCTCTGATGCTGAGTAAACCTGGATGTGTTTCATTAACCAAAGGGCCAAGCCCAGACCTCCAGCCCCTGGGAAGTCAGATCTGTCCCTCACATGTTGCCCAGGGCTCTTCCTGGGGTAGTGTGATGTGGGGCTGTGCAGGGCCAAGGGCAGGACTACGGTCCCACACCTCCCAAATTCCTGGCTGGGGACAAGGAGGCCATGGGGCCCCTGTGCTGGAAGGACAAGGTGTCTCCTCACAGGCATCAGAGGTGCAGACAACAGCCATAGCCAAGGGGAGAAGGAGCTCATGTCTGGTGGGGCTTTCAGCCTCTTTGGATCATTTGATCATCTCCACCACAGCCTGTCCTGTGCTGTGGCATCCCCTGCACCTCTTTCCCTGCAGGCTGCAGACATCCCCCCTGCTGCCCCACCTTGCTCTTGTCTGAGCATCTTCCTTCCTTTGCTGAGATCTCTCCACCCTCCCCAGCTGTTCCTTGAAGCACAAAGCCTTGGGCTGATGCAGACTCCCTCTGCTGACCTGCTCCACCACAGCACTGCCCTTCCAGTCACATTCCTTTCTGCTCACGTCCAGCCTGGACCTCCCCAGCTGCACTTTGGGCCATTATTTCTTTCTCATGCTCTTTCTCACTATGAAGAAACCTCCACCACCTCTGAAACCACCCTTCAAGCACTCTCAGGTGACTCCTGCACTGCTGCAGCCTCCCCAGCGCTGCTGGGCCAAAGCAGCCCAGGTCCCTCAGCATCCCACACCATGTGCACAAGGTCCTGAACCTGCCTTGGCAGAGCCCTGCACTCTCCAGTTCCTCCCTGCTTCTCCAAACTGGGAAGCCGCACACTGGCACACCCCCATGTGTGTGTGGGGTCACACCAGTGCTGAACCGAATGGGATGAGAACTCCAGGTGTCTGGGTTCCCACACTCCTCCCCATGCAGCCCCGTGTGCAGCTGCCTTGTTCATGGTGAGCGTGCACCATGGGCTGGTGTGGGGACCTTGGAGTGCCCAGGCCCTTCTCCTCAGGGTCACCGCTCAGCGTGTCAGGTCCTGCTCTGTCCTGATGGACAGGGTTGTTCTCCTGCCCTGATACAGCTCTGCTCATTTCCTGGGATCAGCAGACTGAAGCCAGCTCAGCTGGAGCTGCGAGTGAAATCTCAAAGTTACAGAGGTCGAAGAGGGTAAAGAGAGGGGCTTCTGGTCGCATTTTCGATTTCGCTGCTCGGAAGTCCCCAGCAGCCCTTGCGGAGGCGGCTGACGTTACCACGGCAATGGTGATCACATCCCCTCCCCTTTGCCTTGAAAAAGCTTCTAGGAGGGCAGAGATGCACCAGGCACTGGGAGGTGAACGAGGTTATGGGGCAGGTGAGCACGACCCACGCTGTGCTGCAGCAGTGACCGTGGTAGCTCGTGCAGTAGGGCGCAGAGGTTCTGTCCCTCCTTGCTGCTCGACCTCTCACCTGTTGCTGGTGACACACACTGGGGTGCGGCAGGGCCAGCAGACAGGACACCACCAGCTCTTGTAGGTCAGATTATCAGGGGTTTTGTCTGGGTGTGGTTTTTTTCCCCGGTTTAACTAAAGGCAGCAGTGGTTTCTAGAAAAGGAAAGCTGTTGCTGCTAACACAAAGAGTGTGTCTACACAGACACTGCCCTCCAAGGAGGATGCAGCCACCCAGGTGTCTGGCTGTGCAGAGTGTCTGTGCCCGGCATTGGTACCAGAGGATGGTATGGGAGGCACCTGTGTACAATGTGACCAGGGCAATGACTTACTGTGCCCAGTGGCAGAGCTTAAGGAAGAGGTGGAGAGACTAAGGTGCATTAGGGAGAGTGAGGAGGAAATTGACTGGTGGAGTCAAACCCTTTTGACTCCTTAGGGTGGGCAACAGGAGATGGCGAAGCCCTGTCCCTCCTGCCATAAGGCAGATAGAGCAGACCTAATTGATGGGGAGGAATGGGAATAGGTCCCTGATCGGAGAGGTAAAAGAACCCTCTCTTGAACCCCATCACCACCCCTGGTGCCCTTAACAAATAGATATGAGGCCCTGGACCCAGAAAATCAGGCAGAGAACAGCCAAGAAGATGTGCCTGGATGGACCATCCTCCTGGATGGACCTCATCTACAAAACGGATTACAACTGCAGCTGTAAGAAAAAAACAAAGAAGGGTGGTTGTAGTCGGCGACTCCTCCTGAGGGGAGCAGAGGGCCCTGTATGTCGCCCAGACCCATCCCACAGGGATGTCTGCTGCCTTCCTGGGGTCGGGCTGAGGGACATTAATAGAAGACTTCCGGAGCTAATTCAGCCCTCAGACTGTTATCCCCTGTTAGCAGTCCAAGCTGGCAGCGAGGACATTAATAGAAGAAATGCCAAGATAATTAAAAAAGACTTTAAAGCACTGGGTCGGTCAGTTCATGGAACAGGAGCACAGGCGATATTTGGCTCAGTTCCTGTGCTGTCTGGGATAGATGAGGAGATAAATAATGAGAGGAGTAGAAAAGCCCATCTCATTAACAGGTGGCCAAAGGATTGGTGTCACCATCAACATTTTGGGTTTTTTGACCATGGGGCAAACTCCATGGTATCTGGTCTCCTCATATGAGATGGGCTTCATCCTTCTAGGAAGAGCAAGAGAACTATAGCCCAGAAGTTGTCGGGGCTGATCAGGAGGGCTTTAAACTGGGTTTGAAGGGGGAAGGGATTGAAACTGGGCTCTCCAAAGATCAGCCTAAGGACGGAAAGCCTGAATTAAGAGTGAAATTAGCAGCCCACTTGAAGTGCATGTACACTAATGCACGCAGTATGGGCAACAAGCAAGAGGAGCTGGAAGCCATCGTGCAGCAGGAAAGCTGTGACATAGTTCCATCACAGAAACATGGTGGGATGACTCATACGACTGCAGGGCTGCTATGTGTGGCCACAAGCTCTTCAGAAGACACAGGCAGGGTAGGAGAGGTGGAGGGGTGGCTTTATATGTTAGAGAGTCTCTTGACTCTGTTAAACTTGAGGCCAGCAGTGACAAGGTTGAGTGTCTGTGGACCAGAATGAGGGGGAAGTCCAACAAGGCCGACATCCTCGTGGGTGTCTGTTCTAGACTGCCCAACCAGGATGATGGAGGAGATGAATTATTCTACAAGCAGCTGGAAGATGTCTCAAAATCAACAGCCCTTGTTCTTGTGGGTGACTTTAACCTGCTGGATATCTGCTGGGAGCTCAATACTGCACAGAAGAGGCAGCCTAGGAATTTCCTAGAGTGTATAGAGGACAATTTCCCCTATTAGCTGGTAAATGAGCCGACCAGGGGTAAGGCCCCGCTAGACCTACTGTTCACAATCAGGGAAGGGCTGGTGGGAGATGTAGTGGTTGGAGGCCACCTGGGCATAGCGACCATGAAATAATAGAATTTTCAATACTCAGAGATGCAAGGAGAGCCGTTAATAAAACCTCTACACTGGACTTCCGAAGGGCAGATTTTTGCCTATTCTGAAGTCTAGTTCAGAGCATACCCTGGGACACAATGCTTAAACCACCTTGGGGTTCACTTCTGCGGGGTCACAGCCCAGGGCTGACCCTGATTGGCAGCTCTGTCATGGGCTCTGCACTGTGGGACCAGCGTGACCCAGGCAGCTGGGAGATCTTGGGATGAAGAAATGGGCACTGGGGAGCATCATGGGATCTGTTAGAGAGTCATTTTGACTAGAAACTGCCTGTGGCAAAGCAGGATGGAAGCCTCTCTGTCAGCATGATTATTCCACAGGGACCACGGGCTCTAGCAGCACCACAACCTGACCCCAAGCCTGTTGTCCCTGAGACAAACCCCTTCCGCACCGCCATGACTTTGTTCTCTGCTGCTCCTGCTAAAATTCGGGAAGATTTCCTGACACCTGGGCAGACACAAACCAGCTCCGGGTCAAACCCCCTGAGACTTTTAATAAGCACAAATATGATGCACAATGTAAAAATGGAAAACAACTGGAGGAAACTCTGGTCTGTTGGTGCTGCCCATGGGCAAAGGGAGGCGGTTCCTGGTGCTCACGGCTCTCCCAGCTGCACTGACCTCTCCTCCCTCCTGGCTGCACCCACCTGCACAGCAGGGATGGGCTCTCCTGGCCGGGGGCTCAGGGGCTGCTGTGCACCCAGCCCTGTCACAGCCTTTGTGTGTCACAGATGTGCCAGAGAGATCTCTTCAGCGTCATCGTAACCCATGCTCCCCGGGGACAGGGACGCGGTGTCTCCTTCAGCTCCAGCGACCCCAGCACTTCTCTGGGAGCACAGGCTGCCCCCTGCAAGCAGCAGTGCGGGACATTGCAGCTCACCCCATGGGGTCTGTGCATCACCTTCCTCCCTGCTCCTCACCACACTCAGCTCCTTCTCCCACCCTTCAGTCCCTCCACGGGAAACTCCTGGGGCAGGTGCCCCCTTCCCAGGAGGTTTAGGTCTCAGTGCAGCAGCAACCAGGGTGGCAGTGGGGGTGGCACCCCAGGAACCAGCAGCGCTGAATTTTCCTCTCACCTCTGGGTGCATCGCTGGGTTCTGCTCCCTCCTGTGGCACCCTCGGCATTTCCCGAGCTCCCTGTCCAGGGGCATCGTCCTCCCCAGGGTCAGAAACCTCCCTGGCATCATCATACCTATCCACTGGGTCACCCCCAGGCAGAACAGGAACATCTGAAAAGAGAGGGGAGCTGGTGACAGCGAGAAGATCCATCGTGCAGAGCAGAGGATGTGAGGCACTGGTGTTGGCAGCAGCACAGGAGACCCTCAGGTCCTCCTGGTCTCTGACGGTGACAGTGACACCTCTGTCCTTCACTTGTCTGCAGGCAGATCAGCCCCTTCCTGCTTCATTACCTGGTGCTGATCCCAGACCATCCTCCTCCTCTCGGTGCCCAGGGTAGGGCTGCAGCTGGGTCAGGGACTGCTCTGAAGAGAAGCCTGGAGAGATGCACAGCGGTTGTTATGGGACGAGACCACTGACCTGGTTTGTGGTCAGCACTGCTGGGGAGGGGGGACCCACAGAGCTGGGGCTGCATGGGGAGGAGGGCTGGGAATTCACCCTGCTCCCCTGGGACAAGCCCTGTCTCAAAGGTGCTCCCAGAGCTGCCCCAGGACAGCTCTTCCCTCACTCGCCAAGTGGCTGCAGGGGCAGGAAGAGAGGGGCTGTCCAGCTGCGACGGGCAAAGCTGGTTGGGAGGCAGCTCCTCTCCCGGGCCCAGGGCTGGGGTGCTCTCCCCACAGACCACACAGCCCCAGCACTGCAGGGACCACGGGCTGGGGGCTTCAGGGCATCAGCCCTGGGGTGGGGTGGGGTTAAAGGGTCCTGCAGATGTGCCCACACCCACCTGAGCGACCAAACCTCGCCTGCTTCTCCCACGCTGGGCTGTGACCGATCTCCTCGTACACGGCCTCGGGGAAGAGCTCCTGGGCTGTCCTGGAGCCTGGGGACAGAGGCAGAGCTGGCATGTGGACAGGTAGAGGGGCAATGGGACCCCACTGTGCTCCCCAAACCTGTTCCTTGGCCCAGCCCAGGACTGCTCCAACAGCACAGCCCCACTGTGCTGTCCAGGAACAGCTGCCACATCCCCAGCGAGGGCCACATCACTGTGGAGATGATCTGGGGCAGCATCACCCTCACATCAGCCCCTTGGAGACAGCGCTCAAGCCCCTCTGGCCCCTGGGTCATCCCCCTTGTCTGACCCCAGAGCAGCTCCCGTGCTTCCCCTCCACCTGGAGCCAACCCCCGTCTGCCCCACAAGTCCATAGCAGGGCCCCTGCCCTACCAAGGGCAGGCAGGGCTGGGCAGAGGGTCAGCCTGGGGCCTGACTCCATGGAGATGGGCCCTGCTGCCCTGTTTTTCTCGTCTTCTCCTTGCCCCAGAGTGCCCTCCAGCATTACCCAGAGCACTGTCAGCCTTGGCCATCTCCTCCAGGATAACATTTCCCCCAGGATAACATCTCCTACAGGATAACATCTCCCCCAGGATAACGTCTCCTACAGGATAACATCTCCCCTGGTCCTGCTCTGCCCTGTCTCTCCTTGCTCCATCTCTTGCTCCAACCACCTCTGGGCTCTCTCCACCCCTTCCTGCTGGTGCCCTATGGCCAGACAGTCAAAGGGGTGTGTGGGACAGGTGACAGCACACAGTCTCCTCCCCTCAGCTCTGATCGTACCCCTTACTGACCCCCCGCAGCATCCCCAGCCCTTCCAGGAGGCATCACTGGGAGCTCTGTGGAAGGACCCACCTCTGCGCCCAGCCCTGGCACTGAGCGCTTGCCAGGCCAGCAGGGCCAGGAGCAGGCAGAGAAGGGCCCCCAGGATGATGCAGATGATGACGGGCACTGAGGTTCTCCCGCTGACAGTCGGACGGCCCCGGGTGGGATCTGCACAGGCAAGAACATGGAAGAAAAGCACCAGCCCTGACCCCCATCACACAAAGCAGCAGAGAGTGGAGAGCCCCAGGGGGGATGATGGAGAAGCTTCCACCCTGCTGACTGAATTTCACCCCCTCCTCAACCCCCACACAATCACCCCAGTGCCTCCTCCTGGGAGTTTCACGCTCCAGCAAGAAGCCCCTTCCACCCAACTGTGGGTCAGAGCCTGGCCCTGGGATACCCAGCCCTGGGGAGGACGAGTTACCTGCTCGGGGTGGGGATGCTGCTGTCCTGGGTGCAGCTGCAGGGGAGGAAAAGGAGAGCTGGGCTGAGAGGGTGGGAGTGCATGTACCAGGGAGCTTCCCCTGTAACACACGGTGTCTGTAGGGTCCCTGACACATCCCACCCCAATTGCCCCTCCCATAGTGCTAGAAAGGAACCCAGGACAGGGTCCGGGGCCTCTGCGCTGGGCGGCGGGCAGGGTGGCACAGGCAGCCCAGGGGATGGATGGTCCTGGAGCTGCAGGGTCCCATGGGCAGTGACCCAAGGACACCCAGTTCCACCGAGGCTGCTCTCTGCTTGGCACCAGGCTGCTGCACCCCACAGGAACGTTCCTGCTCTCGGAGCTCAGGGGCAGTGCCAGGACCAAGCAGGTGAAAGGCCTTTCCTAGCTCCCTGCCAATACCTGACCAAGGGGTCCCGGACCCCGCTCACCCGAGCAGCGCACGGCAGCGTCTTCCTTATGCCGGCAAGCACGTTCATCCCCAGGCCGGGCCCAGCAGTCCTGCAGAGATGACTCCGTCCCCCGGCACTCCACCCGCTCCAGCCAGATGGGGCCTTGGCCCACCCCAAAAGCAGCCTCATGCAGGGCAGACACCGCGGGGCCACAGCCCAGCTGCCTGCACGCCACCTGGGCGTCCTGCATGTCCCAGGAGTCATCGCACACTGTCCCCCAGGAGCCGCGATGCCAGAGCTCCACTCTGCCCGAGCACCCGTCCTCACCTCCCACGGCACGGATCTTCTCCCTGTCTGGAGAAGGCAAAGAGCTCCCACGGCACTCAGACAGCAGAGGAGTCAGGCAAGAGGAGCACGCGGAGGAGCAGCTCCCTACCTGTGCAGCTGCTGGAGTTGGGGCACGGGGCCAAAGGCTCTGGGGGCATTTCTGGGCGTCCCCCTGAAGAAGGAAACACGGTGGTGAAGGGGCTGGCTCGGAGGATTGTGCAGAAGAGAGCGGGGCTGAGCTCTGCTTGTGCCCGTGTGTACCATCTTGGTCACAGAGCAGCAGGAGGGTGGCCATGGAGGGGAGGCTCCTCTGAACCCTCTCTGGTCTCTGCTGAGAGCCCACTTGCAGATGTCGCTGCCTCCCCCAGGCACTGCTGGGTGGCAACGGCTCCCGGACATGAGGGGCACTGAGAACTGTGGTCACATCTGTGCCACCAGCAGCAGAAGAGTCTGACATGGCAATGAAAACCCCTCCAAGCTCTTTCTCTGCATTTGGCCGTGCCCAGAGGGGAGCAGAACCTGGGGTGACACCAGTGCCCGAGTGGTTCAGAGTTACCATTGCAGGTGATGTGGGTCTCATCTCGCAGGTCATTGCACGACTGTGGGTTCCAGGGAGCAGAGGGACACTGCCAGAAGGAGCTGGTTCCCTTCTCACACTGCACGTAATCCAGCCAGGCATGGCCAGACACCCTGCCATAGGGCAGGCCTGTTTCCAGGGATCCTCCATCCCCACAGCCCAGCTCCTTGCACACCAGTGACACCGTGTCAGGAGTCATCGAGCTGGAGCAAACGCTCCCCCACGTCCCGTTGTAGAAAACCTGGAGGCGCCCGGAGCAGCCACTACTGTTCTCCAGCCTCAGGTCCATGAACTCTGGGAGGAAAGGCAGCAAGAGAACAGGCTGGTGTGGGGCTGTGGGAGCCAGGACACCCCTGCGCTCCCCAGGCCCCCAGCCAGGCAGGGCAGGGCCAGCAAGTCCCCCTTGCACCCAGGGCAGAGAGAAGTCCCTGATGGACACAGCCCCTGCTCTCCCCGCTCACCCTGGGGGACAGCTGAGCTCCCCAGGGACCCCGGTGAACTGAGGGCACCCGTGCATGGGTGTCCCTAGGCCAGGCTCAGGCAGGGGCTCAGCCAGGGACAGCCCTGCATCCCGGCCTCCGGGGAAGCATCCCTGCACAGCTCCCGGCACACACCTGAGCAGATGACGCCCGCGTCCTCTTTGTGCCCGCAGTCGTGCTGCCCCCAGGGCCTGGCAGCGCAGTCCCAGAGAGCAGCCTCGGCCCAGGAGCAGTTCACACCGTCCAGCCAGATCTGCCCGGAGCCTTCCCCGAAGCGAGCGGAGCCGGCCGCCTCCACCGCCCCTCCGCAGCCCAGCTGGTGGCAAACGACGGCGGCATCAGACAGGTCCCAGCCATCGTCACAGACGGTCCCCCAGCTGCCCTGGTAGTAGATCTCCACTCTCCCTGCGCAGCGCCCGGGCCCGTGCACCAGCCGGACCCGCCAGCTCCCTGCAGTGGGGAGGAACGTCAGGTGTTGTCAGGGGGTGGACGCCCCCCCACCCCATCACCTGGGGACCCGTGCAGCACCGCTCACCCCAGCAAATGACTCCCACGTCCTCCACAACCCCTCCCAACAGGGCACTCCTGCGCAGGGAGGTGTTGCAGCGGGTCAGGCTGGCCTCGTGCCCTGCGCACCGGACCCCTCGCAGCCCCACGGGGCCCGTCCCTCGCTCTGGCTTTGGGGGGTTGTAGGCTTTTTCTGCTTCTCCACACCGCAGCTGCCGGCACACCACGCTGGCCTCCCGCACGTCCCACTGGTCGTCCAGGACTCTGCCCCACATCCCGCGCTGGAAGATCTCCACTCGCCCGTCGCACCAGCTCCCGCCGCCCACCAGCCGCAGGGACGCAGAGTCGGCTGGGCCTGGGGAGAGCAGAGGAGCCACAGCCATCAGCGGCACGGGGCAGCACGGTAACCTCCAGGGAGGAGGGCAAGGGGGGGCTGTTGGACCAAACAGGGCAAGAGTGAGCCCTGTGCTGACAAGAAGCGAGGGCAAAGCCCAGGCCCTGTCTGCAGCTCACACCCGGGTCTGCTGCGGCTGGGTGGTGGGATGAGGCTCTGCAGGGCTCTCTGTGGGGATGGGATGTGTTTGTCTGCAGCTGCAGGATGGAGCAGAGCCCCACCAGCCTGTTCTGGGCTCGTCCTACAGAACCCGGGCCGGGCAGTGGTACCAGGGCCTCAGGCACTGCCCTGGGGACAGGTGTCCGTCTCTGTTCAGACCTCAGCTCTCCCAGAGCAGAGCAGTCAGTCTGAGCAGGGAAAGCCCCCCAGGGATCCTCCAGGGAGAAACTTAGCCTGGTGCTGCCATGGGACCCCTGCTTTGGGTGGCCATGCCTCACACAATGGGAAACGGAGCTAATGCACCATTTTCCCAGCACTCACCTGAGCAAATGACAGCAGCGTTGTTCCCGTGGGAGCACGGGGAGGCCCCCAGGGTGACCACTGGGCACTGTCCCAGGTGGGCTTCAGTCCCGTCACAGTGGAATGCGTCTCTCCAGACAGGGCCAGTCTCTCTCCCAAAATGCTCTCCTCCAGGAATGGACTCAGCAAACCCACAGTTGAGTTGATGACACAGAACATGGGCATCCGAGAGATCCCAGCGGGAGGCACAGAGGGTCCCCCAGCTCCCCAGCACCTGGACTTCCACCCTCCCTGCACACGCTGTGCTGCCATTCACCAGCCTGAACCCTGTGTACTCTGGGGACAGAGGAGGAGAGAGGGTAGGTTGGTTTTCTTCTCCTACTGTACGGTTTTCATGCTGCAGACAGTCCCATGATCCCTCCTGTCCTACACCCACCCAGCCTGGTCCTTGCTCTGTCCCCAACCCCCGGCACAGCCCCAGTGTTCAACACCCCACCCTGAGTCCTCACGTGTGCAGCTGACAGCAGCGCTGTTCATCTGGGTGCAGGCCTGGTCCCTGGAGGACCCCGTGGGGCAGGAGGACAGGAGGGACTCATTCCCCACACACTGCAGCTCTCCATCCCACACGGGACCAGCCCCTTCTCCAAAGTGACCTCCTGCAGACACAGGCAGGGCCACGCCGCACTGCAGCTCCCTGCAGACCACCTCAGCAGCCTTGGGGCCAAAGTGGGAATCACAAACACTTTTCCACTGGTCCCCATCACGGATCTGCACACGTCCTGAGCAGCGGCTCTTCCCGTCCAGCAGACGGACAAATCCTGGAAAGAAACACCAAAAAGCCTGGGAGTTCCCAGAGCCCTCTGGCAGTTACTTGTCCATGTCCCACATCACCTCCAAGGACTCCCTGGACAAACTGCACATTGCACATCCCAGAGGAAGCTGTTGGGGGAGTCTTGGTGCCACAAACATATCCAAGGTTCCTCCTCCTCTCCTCTGCAGCACCAGAGTACTCAAGGTGTGTGTCTGCCACACACTCACAGCCACAGGTGCTGCTCAGACAAAGGGCTCCCACACAAGGTCCTCTGTGCTGCCCAGCACGCTCCCCCAGCACCGCAGCCGTGTGAGCAGTTGGGGTCCAGGAGAACTGGCCCAGATGGTGACAAAGCTGCAGCTGTTCAGCCCCTGCAGAGCTTGAGCCAGGCAGGACCATCCTCACCTGTGTGCAACCAGAGGCTCACTCTGATCCCAGGTTGTTCCTGCAGTGTTGGGACGTTCCTTTTAGGTGGGAGATGTCCCAGAGCACAGAAATGCAGGAGCTGTTACCATGGCTGGTGCTTTCCAGAGCCCTCCAAGGCCTGCTCGAGGGGGATGTTCTCATCCAGGGACACGGTGCTCTGCCCAGGGGTGCACAGGTCCCAGGCCAATGGCCAGGCAGGGAACAGGAGAGTTGTATGTCCCCCTGGCCTCTCACTGCCTCAGAGGGTGACAGCAGCACAGATGAGTCAGTCAGTGCTGGTATAGACCCCGTTTCATGGGTCATTGTGGGGAGCTGTGGGCAGGCAGGAGGGGTTGGGCAGCTGGTCATTGCTGCCTGCATGGGGTCCTGTCCCCACAGGGATGTCACAGCTCTCCCCAGGGACCAGTTACACCAGCAATGACAGTTCCAGCTCAGCAGCATGATTGATTAATTTGGCGAGATCCAGCATGTGTTGCTCCTTATGGCACAGCCAGGTCCCTTCCACAGTCCCACCCCCTAAAGGTGAGAATAAACTGACCCGTTACCTGAACATGTCACTCCAGCATCAAGACTGTGACCGCAGTTATGTTCACCCCATCCTGCGTGTTTGCAGTCAGACAGGGCAGATTCGGTGCCATTACAGCTGACATCATCCATCCAAATGGGGCCAGATCCCAGCCCAAAGTGTCCGTACTGTGGAGCTCCAACAGCAGACCCACAGCCCAGCTGCTTACAAACCACTGCTGCATCGTTCATGCTCCAGTAGTGACCACACACGGTTCCCCACTGTCCCTGGTGTTTCACCTCCACTCTTCCAGCACAGCGACTGCCGCCATCCGCCAGCCTCACCTCCGCAGCACCTTCAAACACTGACACAGGACCAGTCAGATCAGCGTCAAGCCCCAGCACTGTGGGTGTCAGGGTGGGAGACCCCTCCCCTGCACGCTGTCCCCAGGGTGGTGCAGAGGTCCCTTGTTTCCCTACGGGCTGTGTAAGGCTGGGGTGACCAGCTCCAGCCCTGCTGGGTCATTTGTGACCTCAGAGCTTTCAGCTTTTCCTTCTACCCTAACAGACCCTTCAACCTGACCCTGGACCAGACTCACCTAGAGCACCCACTTCTCTCCAGCCAGCACCCTGGGAAGAGACCTGTCCCCAGGGATCCCCAAGCAGACGCTGCTGCTTCTCCCAGGACCCTCAGCTCTCCTGGACCATAGTCTGCCCTGAGTACTTCCCAGCTCATCATCTCAGGCCTTTGTGCATCCCCTGTGGAGCAAGATGTTGATCCCAGGGAGTCCTACCAGCCCAGTGTTCACTTTGTCCTGGGGCATCAGCCCAGCCCTGCCCTTGTCTGTGATCCCCAGGAAGGTCAAGTCTCTGTCAGCTGTGGGAACAGATGCCCCAGTTCCCTTGTCTCCACAATCCCAAACTGTCCCCTCCTCAGGCTGGGGCTCCACCCAGTGTTCAGCACCTCACCCCTAGTCCTTACCTGTGCAGCTGACAGCAGCGCTGTTCATCTGGGTGCAGGCCTGGTCCCTGGAGGACCCCGTGGGGCAGGAGGACAGGAGGGACTCATTCCCCACACACTGCAGCTCTCCATCCCACACGGGACCAGCCCCTTCTCCAAAGTGACCTCCTGCAGACACAGGCAGGGCCACGCCGCACTGCAGCTCCCTGCAGACCACCTCAGCAGCCCTGGGGCCAAAGTGGGAATCACAAACACTTTTCCACTGGTCCCCATCACGGATCTGCACACGTCCTGAGCAGCGGCTCTTCCCGTCCAGCAGACAGACAAATCCTGGAAAGAAACACCAAAAAGCCTGGGAGTTCCCAGAGCCCTCTGGCAGTTACTTGTCCATGTCCCACATCACCTCCCAGGACTCCCTGGACAAACTGCACATTGCACATCCCAGAGGAAGCTGTTAGGGGAGTCTTGGTGCCATAAACATATCCAAGGCTCCTCCTCCTCTTCTCTACAGCACCAGAGTACTCAAGGTGTGTGTCTGCCACACACTCACAGCCACAGGTGCTGCTCAGACAAAGGGCTCCCACACAAGGTCCTCTGTGCTGCCCAGCACGCTCCCCCAGCACCGCAGCCGTGTGAGCAGTTGGGGTCCAGGAGAACTGGCCCAGATGGTGACAAAGCTGCAGCTGCTCAGCCCCTGCAGAGCTTGAGCCAGGCAGGACCATCATCACCTGTGTGCAACCAGAGGCTCACTTTGATCCCAGGGTGTTTCTGGGTGTTGGGAGGTTCCTTTTAGGTGGGAGATGTCCCAGAGCACAGAAATGGAGCAGCTGTTACCACAGCTGGTGCTTTCCAGAGCCCTCTTCTGCCTGCTCCAGGGGAATATTCTCATCCAGAGACACCATTATCTGGGGTGCACACGTCGCAAGCCAACTGCCAGGCAGGGGACAGGAGACTCGCATGTCCCCTTGGACTCTTGCTGCCTCAGAGGGTGACAGGGGCACAGATGAGTCAGTAAGTGCTGGCAAAGACCCTGTTTCATGGGTCAGTGTGGGGAGCTGTGGGCAGGCAGGAGGGGTTGATCAGCTGGTCAGCGCTGACGGCATGGGGTCTTTTCCCTTCAGGGATGTCACAGATTTTTCCAAGGACCGTCACACCAGCAATGACAGTTCCAGCTCAGCAGCACAACTGGCCACACTGAGCCCAGATCCAGCATATTTGTTTTTCCCTGAGGGCACAGACACGTCTCTTCCCCAATCCCATCCCCAAAGTTTGGTATTACGCTGACTTCCTACCTGAACACGTCACTCCAGCATCAAGACTGTGAGAACAGTCATGTTCACCCCATCCTGCGTGTTTGCAGTCAGACAGGGCAGATTCGGTGCCGTTACAGCCAACATCATCCATCCAAATGGGGCCAGATCCCGGCCCAAAGTGTCCGTACTGTGGAGCTCCAACAGCAGACCCACAGCCCAGCTGCTTACAAACCACTGCTGCATCGTTCATGCTCCAGTAGTGACCACACACGGTTCCCCACTGTCCCTGGTGTTTCACCTCCACTCTTCCAGCACAGCGACTGCCGCCATCCGCCAGCCTCACCTCCGCAGCACCTTCAAACACTGACACAGGACCAGTCAGATCAGCGTCAAGCCCCAGCACTGTGGGTGTCAGGGTGGGAGCCCTGTCCCTTCCAGGCTGTCCCCAGTATGGTGCAGAGGTCCCTTGTATCCCCATGGACCATGCAAGGCTGGGGTGATCATCTCCAGCCCTGCTGTGTCATTTGTAACCCCAGAGCTTTCAGCACTTTCTTCTACTCTTACAGACCCTTCAACCTGACCCTGGCCCTGACCCACCTAGAGCACCCACTCCTCCCCTGTCAGCACCCTGGGAAGAGACCTGTCCCCAGGGATCCCCAAGCACATGCTGCTGCTTCACCCAGGGCCCCCAGCTCCCCTGGGCCACAGTCTGCCCTGGACACCTCCCAGCTCATCATCTCAGGCCTTTCTGTATCCCCTGTGGAGCAACATGTTGATCCCAGGGACCCCTCCCACCCCATGGCCCCCTTTGTCCTTGGGCATCAGCCCAGCCCTGCCCTTGTCTGTTATCCCCAGGAGGGTCACATCTCTTTCAGCTGTGGGAACAGATGCCCCAGTTCCCTTGTCTCCACATTCCCAAACTGTCCCCTCCTCAGTCTGGGTTTCATCCCGGTCTTCAACACCCCACCCCGATTCCTTACCTGTGCAGCTGACAGCAGCGCTGTTCATCTGGGTGCAGACCTGGTCCCTGGAGGACCCCGTGGGGCAGGAGGACAGGAGGGACTCATTCCCCACACACTGCAGCTCTCCATCCCACACGGGACCAGCCCCTTCTCCAAAGTGACCTCCTGCAGACACAGGCAGGGCCACGCCGCACTGCAGCTCCCTGCAGACCACCTCAGCAGCCTTGGGGCCAAAGTGGGAATCACAAACACTTTTCCACTGGTCCCCATCACGGATCTCCATACGTCCTGAGCAGCGGCTCTTCCCGTCCACTAGACGGACAAATTCTGGAAAAAAACCAACAAAAAGCAAATAAAACAAACCTGTGGTGAGGCAGGAGGGGTTGGGCAGCTGGTCAGCGCTGCCTGCATGGGGTCCTGTGCCCATAGGGATGTCACAGCTTTGATCAAGGACCGGTTACACCAGCAATGACTGTCCCAGCTCAGCAGAGTAGTTGGCCACACTGGGACCTGATCCAGCACATTTGTTGCTCCCTGAGAGCACAGTCAGAGCCTTCCCCCGTGCCAGCCCCAAAGGTGTGAACAGGCTGACCCCTTACCTGAACATGTTACTCCAGCATCGAGAATGTGCACACAGTTATGTTTACCCCATCCTCTGTGTCTGCAGTCAGACAGGGCAGATTCGGTGCCGTTACAGCCAACATCATCCATCCAAATGGGGCCAGATCCCGGCCCAAAGTGCCCGTACTGAGGAGCTCCAACAGCAGATCCACAGCCCAGCTGCTTACAAACCACTGCTGCATCGTTCATGCTCCAGTAGTGACCACACACGGTTCCCCACTGTCCCTGGTGTTTCACCTCCACTCTTCCAGCACAGCGCCTGCCGCCATCCGCCAGCCTCACCTCCGCAGCACCTTCAAACACCAACACAGGATGAGTCAGGAGAGCACCAAGCCCCAGCGCTGCAGCTCTGGGGGAACCTCCTGCCTGGGCAGAGTCAGGGGTACCAGGGCAGGAGCCCCGTCCCCTGCAGGTCCCCAGAGCATTGTGAGGGTCCCTTCTGTCCCCACAACTGCACAAGGCTGGGGGTGCCCATGTCCAGCCCTTCTGGGTCATTCTGCATCCCACCACACAAGGCACCTCTTCCCACCTCAGCGGCCACCTGCTCCCCACCCATGCCCACCCACACACCGCCCTGCCCTGCACTGGGCACCCACTGCCCCCAGCCCAGCACCCCCCTGAACAGCCCCGTGTACCCAGGGCTGCAGCTTCCCATATAAACCACCTGCCCCAGCACCATCCAAACCTAGCCCATCCCCAGGGCTTTCCCTGTTCCCACTGAGATGACCCAGAGGATCCCACATCCCCTCCTCTCCCCTGGCATCAGCCCTGGGCCAGCCACCCAGGAAGGCCATGTCTCTACTGCAGATGTCCCCGTCCTCTCTCTTTGGGGGGCACAAACTGCCCTCGTGGGGTCAGGGCTCCCCTGGAACAAGGGGCAGTGAGCAGTGCACCAAGCCTCTGGGGCACCCCAGAGGTTGGCAGTGCCCTGGGGATCTCTGGGTGTTGTCATCACCAGTGAGGCCACCGCTGGTCCAGAGGCAGAGCGCTGGGGACAAGGGGTCCCAAAAGGTACCCCAGGACAGGGGGTCTGTGAATCCAGCCAGGCACAGAACACTGGAGCTCTGGAAAAGGAGGTGCTCTCTCCCACCCAGACAGGCACAGGGGAAGGCACCGGCTCCGTGGAACTGAACACCTTCTGCCCCCTGTCTCAGCAGCATCTGCAAAGGAACCCCATTCCCACACAGATCCCCATGACCACACTGGTACCCACTGGCCCTGGGCAGCAGGACAAGGGAGTCAGCACTTACCCCTGCACAGCTGTACCCAGAGGAGCAGCCACAGCATCTGAGGGCACAGCAGTCCCTCTGTGCCCATCCTGAGCCTCCTGCCCTGATGGCACCTCCCTCTGTGCCGCACTCCCTGCCACAGCTCCAGGGACTCGGGGGAGCAATGATGATGGGAGGGCAATATATCTCTGCAGATGTCCCCCAGTTACAGGAGGAGCCAATCGAAGCAGCAGCACCTTTTTAGACATTATCGGGAGCCATCTCCCCTCCGACATGGCCCAGTCCTCCAATGAACTTCTCCAGCGCCGTTCATGACCATATATGAGGGACGGCTCCGCTGCAGGTGCCACATCACTGCAATGGTAGAACATCACAGGACAGGGCTGGCTGTAGTGGGGGAAGCAGTTTGTTCACCCCTTGAGCTCTGAGTGCGGACCAGGAGCACTGAGCATGTGCTTCAACAGGCACATCAAAGAGCCCGAGGTGAGAGTGTCCAGTGACCCCGGTGCCATAAGACCCAGGGGCTGGGACTCCACCGAGGCTGTGTCAGGAAGGGAAGGAAACAGCACCTGTGACAGAGCCCGCTGTGCTGGGAGCAGCAGCTGGGAAAGGGCCTTAGCCCAGGGCAGAGCCCCATCCCAGGAGCGCTGGCTCACCCACCGCTCCCTGGAGAGCCCGCGGAAGGTCCCTCGCAGGAGCTGGAGCTGGGACACGTCCCTGTCCTGGCAGCAGATGTGCAGCCCAGAGGTTCAGACGTGTCCCCGACTGTCAGCGTGTCACCGAGGGGCCGTTATTCCCCACGGGTGGATCAGAGCTGCAGCCTGCAGGTGCACAAACCACAGCCCCCGTGCTCCTCCCGCGGCGCCCAGGCAGGAAGTCTGTGGTTTCCTCCTGGCGCCGTGCCCGGGCTCATCCCTGTGGTGCCCCTGAGACACCCCCAGCCCGACGGCTGCAGCCAGGGCTGCAGGGGCTGCTCCTTCAGCCTCGCAGGCACGGGGCCGGGCAGCTCCTGTAGCTCCTGGGGACCCTGTAACAGCACATGGACGGTCGGCACCGAGCTCCATGGCCATGGGGTGACACTGGTGATGTGAGCACTGCTCCTCCTACTGCCACTGCTGTGTGCTCATTGGTTGTACTGACAGTGACCTCACACCCTCTACTGCCACTGCTGTGTGCTCATTGGTTACACTGACAGTGACCTCACACCCCCTACTGCCACTGCTGTGTGCTCATTGGTTACACTGACAGTGACATCACACCCTCTACTGCCACTGCTGTATGCTCATTGGTTATATTGGCAGTGACCTCACATCCTCTACTGCCAGCACTATGTGCTCATTGGTTACACTGACAGTGACCTCACACCCTCCAGTGCCCTGCTGTGTGCTCATTGGTTACACTGACAGTGACCTCACACCCTCCAGTGCCCTGCTGTGTGCTCATTGGTTACACTGACAGTGACCTCACACCCTCCAGTGCTGGCTCAGCCCACAGCACCCACTATTCCCAGCTGGTCTCCCATCCAAGCACTGACCAGGCCCGATCCTGCTTAGACGAGATTGGGCGTTCTCAGGGTGATGTGGTTGCTTAATTTATATATATATATGTGTACATATATATATATATATCTCTATATATCTATATTTAAGTTCCCCGAGTATATCCTGATAGTATCTGAACTAAACTCTTTTTTTAAGGACAGAGCAGAGGGGCAGGAGAACCTCTCTGACCTACTGACCACCCCCTTCTAATCCCCCCAGGTCCCATTGGCTTCCTGGCCACAAGGGCCCAGTGCTGGCTCATGGTCACCCT
Organism: Patagioenas fasciata; assembly: GCF_037038585.1. Taxonomy (NCBI): domain Eukaryota; kingdom Metazoa; phylum Chordata; class Aves; order Columbiformes; family Columbidae; genus Patagioenas; species Patagioenas fasciata. The sequence goes on from NC_092530.1 coordinate 2,840,812, forward strand.
GCTGTCCCCAGGACCCCCAGCTCCCTTTCCCCTACACTGCTCTCTAACAGCTCATTCCCCAACTCACACTGGAACCTGGGGCTGTTCTGCCCAGATTCAAGACTCTACTGAGACCCCAGGGACCTCACCAGCACAACCTGTTTGCTCTATGCACATGTTGGGGTGACCGCATCTGGCAGCACCCACCCAATCACTTGCTCAATCCCCAGCAGTGGGATGGGGGAGGGAGCTGGAAGGGCAGAAGCAAGAAAGAAAACCTCATGGGTCAAGATAAAGACAGTTTAAGAAGTGAAGAAATAGTTACTCACAGCAGCAGATACATATGTCCAGACTGTCTCTGAGCAAAGGATGTTTTGAAGTGTGGGAGATTTGAGGGATTTTCTTGAGGTTGTTGTGTGGATGGGTTTCTGTTATACGGAGATTTATTTCTGAACTATCCAGGCTCAAAGGAGTTTCAAGGCCAGCTCGAAAGCTGAAAGCAGGACCTGCTGTGGGAGTGAGGCAGTTCTACAATAACAGGGCCTCAACAAGATGTAAATCAACAGACCTATCAGCAGTGAGACTCGGGTGCGTGGGCAGCACGTGACCATGGACAATATCCAATCAGCTAACGCATGCTTGGAGCGTGGATGCGTGATCAGGAAATAACTGCATGTATAAGGAGGCTTCTTTCTGTAATAAATGACTTTGCTTAAATTCATATGGGATCGTGCGGAGTCCGTGAGTTTTCGCCCTCGCATATGATTGTCACTTTTCTTGTTGTGGATTGTCCTATCACCTTTTTCTCTCCAAATCCCTCTCCCTTTGCCTGGGGCTTTCACCTGCCCCAGTGTCCATGGGCAGAGAAATCTGTCTCACAGGAGCCAGGCGGGGAGAAGTATTTGACACTTGTCAGGACCAGGAGCCCAAACTGCCCTCTGCTCTCGTGCTGGTGGGTCTCTGTACCCCTCTGGTTCTTCCCCAAAGACTCCTCTGATCCTGCTGGTGGGTCTCCGTACCCCTCTGGTTCTTCCCCAAAGGCTCCTCTGCTGTGGGTGGCAGACACATTGGCTCCCTGTGGGGAGCTGCTGCAGCTCAGCACTGTTGCAAGGAGCAGAATCTGACCCCAGAGCAGGAGAGGGGAGGAGGCGGCTGTGACCGACATCCTCTCCCACTTCAGCATTTCCCAGCTCCCTACTGGGATCTCCTCCACCCATGGTGACCCTGGGGGAACTGGGGCAGCCCAGGCTCACACGTACCAATGCTCAGCACCCTGGAGCCAAAACTGCCAATTAAGTATTCCATCCCATCCACGTCATACATCATATAAAAGGGGGAGAACACGAGTGTCTCCCCCCTCTCTTTGACTGTGGCTGACATCTGGGGAGGATCCTGCCTGCTGTCCCTGTGACCTGAGGCCTAGGGACAGACCCTGCATCCTTGAATCCAGTTCTGGTTCAATGCAGAGTCCAGTCCAGGACTTCTGGGTGCCTGCCCTGCAGTTCCTGGAGCAGCTCTGAGTTTTGCCGGGGAATTCAGGACTTGTTTTGTATATTTTGTGTTATTTTCTTTATTTTCTTAGGAGCATTAGTAAAATATTTTTAACTTTTTTTTTCCAACTTGCAAGTCTGTCTCTCTTTTCCTCGCATCATCTTTACTCCCCAGCAAATGATTGGTCAAACCACTTGTCAATCATCCATGTGCTGCACTCCCACCAGCCGTGATTGGTGCAGCCAGCACAGCCCAACCCTTAGCTCTGCCCAGTTTGTTCAACTGTCGCCAACTTTCCTGCAGGCCTCAAAGCTTGATTGGCTGCTTACATATCAATCACTTGACTTGCCCTGCCTCCTCAAATGTGATTGGCTGTCCTGGGCCTACTGACTCCCCACAGACTTCTGGGTGGTTGTTGCCAGGCAACGAACTCCGCCTGAAAACGACGTCGTGGGCTCTAAACAAAGACTGTGGGTGATAAAAGAAACGTTGAGACCCTAAACATGAGGATTTGGCCCCAAGGAGGAGGCTCTGGGCACTCAAAGGACGGGCAGATGCTACAGATGGCGTTTTGGGCCTGAACACGAAGGGACCCTCTTGGCTCCCACCCGAGCTGGGTTTGGTGCCCGTGACCCCACGGAACGACACCTGTGCTGTCCGGAGTGGCCACGGAACAGACGGAGCCCAAAGACACGGCCTCCAGGAGCTCAACGGGTTGTTGTGACATTTCATGGACGTTTCACAGGGGTGGCCCATGGACTGATGGCAACTGTCTGTGTGTGACATCAAAGGACGGGAAGGGGAGCGATGGTTGGTGAGGACGTGTTGGATCGTGTGGGACCTCAGCCTGACGTCCATGGGGTGGAACAAGGGGTGCAGAAAGGACCGTGGTGGTGGTGACACTGCTCCTGCGTGGAGCTCCAGAGGCTGCAGGGAGATTTCTGCTCCACCAGGGACCAGCACAAGGCAGTGACCCGTTCATGTCTGTCCCTGCTCTGGGGCTGTGACCCCAGCAGCACCTGCACAGCAGCAGTGTCCTCACTGCCAACACGGGCTCTTTGCTCCGTCTGCCCCTCTGTCCCCATCTCCCTGTGTTCTCCCCACTTCCAGGCACCTTTCCCACCTCCTCCAGGACCCACTGAGGCCTCTGTCTGTCTCTATAAAGACTGAAAGCCTCTGCTTATATCTCCCCAAAATCCTGGCCACAATTTCCCTCCCTGTTTCCCATTGGTTTGTACTTCAGGTTTACAGACTCCCTCGGCACATACAATAACCCTTCCCCTCATCAATATGGATTCTTGGTACTTTGGCTGCACTTCCCCCAAATTAACTTGTCAATACAGGTATCAGTATATATACAGGTATCAGTATATATTCTGGGAAAGAATTGTGTTTTACTTCAAGGATTCACAGTCCGATGTCTCTCGGTCCTTCCCCCCTGCTGGGCTCAGGCATCAGGTCCTCAGTGATGTAAAAACAACAATTCTTTGTTAAGTGTTCCTTAAAATAGTGCAGCTTTGGTTTCTACCAAGAGGGCATGTTCTGTGTGCCGTTCACATTTCACACATATTATACCAATCGATTTTTTCTCCCTGTTCAGTTCTTTCTACGCATCTCTTGTTATGTCCATAGGTAACCACCCAGAATTTGTACTTAGTTTTGATATTGTTTGGTCAGCTGCTGCTCCACATTATCTAATCTTTCATTTTCCAGCGCTCTCCTGTTGCAGCCTTTGGCAGACAATGTTCTTGTCACCACGTAGATCATCCTTCCCACATGTAATGTGGATGATCCCTAGCTGATCCACGGTGCTTCATGTGTTCTAACATCTGCCTTCTGCATCATCTGATGATGGATCTGTCACTGTGTTTGTGTGGCAGGTGTCACATCAGCAGCATTGTCCCAGCCAGGTCACTGCATCTCTTTCTCTTCTACCTCTGCTGTCACCATGACTGTACCAGCTGTCTGATGTGCTTCCTGACCTCATGGACCCTCTGGTCCTGCCTCCCTCCTGCTGGTCAATCCTGTTCCTGCAAGAGAAGTGACAACCAGTCAGTGTCCCCTCTGTGGCACCTGGATCTTCCAGAGCGGGATGGCTGGTGGAACTGTCACCATGAGCCAAGGATCTGTGTGAAGTCTTCTCCTGGAACAGGAACAGCTCTGGCTGTGCCTGGTGAGCACCACGCTGCCCCACAGAGAACAGCAGCAGTCGCAGAGTGGGTCTCTATGGGTCTCCATGGTCTCTATGGGTCTCTATGGGTGTTTATGGCTCTCTGTGGCCTCTATGGGTCTCTATGGATCTCTATGAGTCTCTATAGGTCTCTATGGGTCTCTATGGTCTCTCTGGGTCTCTATGGGTCTGAGCCAGAGTGCGGGTGACTGAGCTGGGCTGAGCTGGAAGGGGCTGGAAAACAGCTCATCGGGAGGAGGCGATGGAAGAAGGTGCCGTGTGTGTGGCACCGGGGATGAACTGACACCCTCAGTTTGGTATCTGGACCCGTGCTGGGCTTGCACATGGACTAAGGCCCAGCTCAGAGCACAAATTGCTGCTACCAGTCCTGGATGCCAAGCACTGGTCCTGCTCTCTCCTCCCTGGAGTGTCCTGAGCACATGACTGCCCTGTGGCCTCTGTGGGTCTCTGAGGTCTCTATGGATTTCTATGAGTCTCTATGTTCCCAATGGGTCTCTATGGTCCCTATAGGTCTCTATGGCTCTCTATGGGTCTCTATGGTCTCCATGGGTCTCTATGAGTCTCTGTGGTCTCTGTGGGTCTCTATGGGTCTCTATAGTCTTTATCAGTCTCTGTGGTCTCCATGGTACTGTAGGGGTCTCTATGGGTCCCTGTGGGTCTCTATGGGTTTCTGTGGGTCTCTACGGCCTTGGGGCTTGGGGAACTCGGGTGAAAAGGAAAGACAGACTGGTGTGGGTATGGGATCTCTTAAGTATCCTGGGATTGCTTTGCTAATCACTCTGTAGCTGTTCCTGGGCTGTTACCTCCATATGTGCCCAGAGAGACAAAAAAGTCCATGAACACACTTTCCTATTAAGGTTGCCTTCTTACAAAAAAACCACACTTCCATTTTCTCATCGGCAACAGACTGAAAGATGGCAGCTGAAGCAGTTTCTGCCTCTTGTGAAAACAGGTAACAACAGATGGTTCCATTCAGATGATCCTTAGTTGCTTCACCTCAAAACGGACAAATTTTGCTCTGGGGAGACTCAAAACTGACAAATTTTACTCTGGGGAGACTTGAAACCAACAAATTTCTCAATGGGGGTCAATGGGGTTCTATGGTAGTCAGTGGGGGTCAATGGGAGTTAATGGGAGTCAGTGGGAGTCAATGGGAATCAATGGGGGTCAGTCGGGTCAATGGGAGTCAATGGAGGACAATGAGAGTCAATGGGGGTCTATGGGAGTCAATGGGGGTCAATGGGGATAAGTGGGGGTCAATGGGGTCAATGGGAGTCAATGAGAGTCAATGGGGGTCTACGGGAGTCAATGGAAGTCAATGGGGATAAATGGGGGTCAGTGAGAGTCAGTGGGGGTTGATGGGATAAATGGGAGTCAATGGGAGTCAATGGGAGTCAAATGGGAGTCAAATGGGAGTCAATGGGGGTCAATGGGGATCAATGGGGGTCAATGGGGATCAATGTGAATCCATGGGATTCAATGGGCGTCAAGGGGAGTCAATGGGGATAAATAGGAGTCAATGGGAGTCAATTAGAGTCAGTGGGGTTCAATGGGGATCAACGGGGAACCTTCAAACTGCCTTTAATCCCAATGGGGAGCTCCAAAAATGGCTTTTATCCCAATGGGCAGCCCCAACATGTCTTGTTGCTTTCTCTCAAAAGACACGGAAACAGAATGGCCCCCCTGTCACTACTCACTGCCCGCACCAACAGAACCCTCAGGAAGCCCAGTATTTCTGGTCTCTAACTGGCAGACCAGCAGTCCTGCATCCTACGGGATGTGGCCGCTTGTGTGCACTTGGGGTCCAGACAGTCAAGCTGATTCCAGCTTCAACTGTGGTGCTTCTAAGCACTGAAGTTTAACCCCAAAATGAAAGAGAAGACCAGCAGTCCAGGCATCCGCCACAAGGAAGTTAAAGCAGAAGAAAGGCCAGCGTGGCACACGCTCAAGGACAGGGCTGCCTGTGCCCTTTGGCAGGGAAGCCTCTCCCCATCCAGCCGCATTTCTCCTCCTCTCCTCCAGTTCTCCTCCCTCTGTGTCCCCGTACCTTCAGCTGGAAGGTCTGACTGGGGTTCAGCGCCGCCAGGAAAGTGAACTGTCCCAGGAACGCTCCCTGCTCCTCGTGTTCTTCCTTGAAGCCCTACAGAGAGATAGGTGGAGAAAAAAAGAGCGTCTGGTGCACCATGGAAGACGGAACTTCAGTCGGTGAAGTACGGGGTTATTTCAGCTACGTAGTCCAAGGATGATGAGGACAAGGAAAAGACCTGAAGCTGCAGGTGGGCAGCACCTCACACTTGCCTACTCAATGAGTTCAGACTGCCTGTCAGAAAAGGAGCAGACGCTCCCAGTGAAAGGGAGGTGACCTGAGGATCACAAATGCCACTGGGGTTGGAAGCCAAGAAGTTTTAGGAGCATGCACTGTCCAGCTCCTTTTCCTTGTGGCTCCTGGAGTAGCATCTTGCCCCAGAAGCTTCGAGTGGTACGTTGAATAAAAGAGGAATACAATGGGAAGGAAGCAACTCCAAGGAGCCTGTTTGTTCTGAGGGACAGGAGAAAGTTTCAGGCCACCAGAATCCTTCACCCATCTTCATCACCTGCTTAGCAATGCTGTGCAACCCCCTGCCCCCGACTCCAGAGAAATCACTTACATAGACAGCAAAGTCCTTTGGAGCTCCGGAGATGCTTTCTCCGTGAAACGCTGTCCCTGAGACATGGGCCATGGTGATGGCTCTGGGAACGACTGGCATGGACAGCTTGATGAACTCATGTCCCTGACTTCCTGGGAAGGGCCAGCAGCTGCCAGGATGATTTCTGGCTGAAAGGACAAGAAGAAACTACATTCACATGGAGAACATTGCTCTGGCTCTCACTCCCACTATAAGCATCAGAGGATTAAGAACTTATTTGGCCAATCAGCTTTGCTCTGAACCGCAGCCAGGGCCTTCAGTGGGACCCCGTGGGTACTGAACAGAGCAGCAGTTGTGAGAATTCACATATCACAAGGCCCTTTTAGCAGAGAAGCCCTTCGACGGCTGGGAACTGGGTGCGCTACTTGCAGAAGCTCAGTGGCCTCTCCCGGTCCAGAGCCCTCACCAAAAACAACCAAGGGACAGTGCCCCCCCTGGATGAACCGTCCCTGCCAGGGGAAGCACTTGCTCCCTCTCATCCACTCCCAGCTCCTTCCACTGGCACTGAGTCCCTTTCCCGAACTCCTGGGTCCGCCCCCAACTACTGGGTCCTTAGGGGTACTCCTGGGTCCCCTTTCCTGAACGCCTGGGTCCCTTTCCGGAACTCCTGGGTCCCTTTCCCGAACTCCTGGGTCCCTCCTGACCTGAATCCCCGCCTGAACTCCTGGGTCCCTTTCCCGGACGCCTGGGTCCCTTTCCCGAACTCCTGGGTCCCCTTTCCCGAACGCCTGGGTCTCTTTCCGGAACTCCTGGGTCCCTCCTGACCTGAATCCCCGCCTGAACTCCTGGGTCCCTTTCCCGGACGCCTGGGTCCTCTCTCCAGGACTCCTGGGTCCTCTCTCCCAAACTCCTGGGTCCCCATTCCTGAAAACCTGGGTCCCTCCTGAACTGAATCCCCGCCCAAACTCCTGGGTCCACACTCCCAAACTCCTGGGTCCCCTCTCCAGGACTTCTGGGTCTCTTGGGGCACTCCTGGGTCCCTCCCCAACTACTGGGTCCTTAGGGGTACTCCTGGGTCCCTCCTGAACTGAATCCCCACCCGAACGCCTGGGTCCCCTTTCCCAGACGCCTGGGTCCCCTTTCCCAAACTCCTGGGTCCCCCCCGAACTACTGGGTCCTTAGGGGTACTCCTGGGTCCGTCCTGAACTGAATCCCCATCCGAACTCCTGGGTCCTCTCTCCCGAACTCCTGGGTCCCTTTCCCAACTACTGGGTCCTTAGGGGCACTCCTGGGTCCCTTCTGAGCTGAATCCCCGCCCAAACTCCTGGGTCCACACTCCCGAACTCCTGGGTCCTCTCTCCCGAACTCCTGGGTCCCCCCACAACTCCTGGGTCCTTAGGGGTGCTCCTGGGTCCCTCCTGAACTGAATCCCCGCCCGAACTCCTGGGTCTGATAGAGGGCACGAACATTTTAAGGGTTAACAAAACATAATTGGGTGCCCACTAACGAGCTGTATGGGGATATAGCGGAAGATTTGGCGAGGAGGTTAGTTAAATGTAAATACGCTCAAGTGACTTGCACCTGTCTGTAGAAAAAGCATACACATCACACTAATTGTCTTACTGACCTTGTGTGCTTGATGAGTAGAAGCTCTGTGTTAGATAACACAGGTCTGGGAGAAACTCTGGGCACCTTATCACTATGTCTGAGATTCCTGCTTTGTTGTGAGAAAGAGCGGGAGGCTGCGCCTGCCTGAAGCCGTGAAATACAGGCGAGCTCAACAGGCCCAGCGATCTTCCAGCAGGGCTGAACTGACCAGCGCCTGCGTCCCCGTTTGTGTCACCTCTGCCTGGGAGCTCAGGTGTGGCTTCGGAGATCCCCCAGTAGAGAGGGAACTAAAATAAAACTTGCTCTTTGCAAATGCATCCGTGGCCTCTGGCTCTTCTTGCGATGTGCCTGCGTATGTGCACACATTTGGCGTAGTCGGCAGTCGCTAGAACCAGCCATGCTGTGGTTTGCAAAAAAAACGGGGACAGGGGAGGCCTCGCTTGCAAAAGTTAATGCTTATGCAGAAAAGCCAACCAGCCCCAGCCCCCCCGCCCACACTGCACCCACCCTGCACCCCAACTGCCACCTCAGGGCGAGACCAGTTTGCCTTTACCTGGCAACAAAAGCAATATACTTGCCGAGTATTGTCTCAGAGATACAAACACAGTCCCTCCGTCTGCCACCAAATCATAGCAGCTGATAGAGCACTATGGTCGGATACTGTTACTGATTGCCATGATATTGATAATCTGTTGATCATGGCAGTGTCACAACAAGAAACTGAAGCAGCTGTTGAATTTTTGAAGGTGCATTTGCAGGACCAAGGCTGGGCAATTACTCTGATGAAACTACAGGGCCCTTGTGCTACTGTACTATTTTTAGAAATAGTTTGGCATAGGCAGCTTAGAGAAACACCAGTTAAAGTACAGCACACAGTCCAGCAGTTTTCTGTACCAGCTGCAGTAAAACAATTACATGCCTTTTTAGGATTTTTAGGGCCTTGGAGAATTTCCATCCCTACATCTTCTGTGGAGGAGGGTTCCCCTTGTGAAGAGTTAATAGCAGAGCACAATAAAGTTGATTCATTTGAGTCTCACAACAGTAAGAAAGCAGATAATATGATCTCTGCTGAGCTGCATGCTCAAGCTCTAAATGTGCATATAGCTTGTGGACATGGATCAGCTTATGCTGCACACACATGGGACATTGGTCACAATCAAACCCCTTTGCTGTTATATACTTGTAAAACATGCTCACATCATTGTGCTGCTTGTACACAGCTACATTTAAGAGCACAGGGAAAGGTAAAACGGGGTCAGTGGGCCTCAAATACCTGTCAGGTTGATTATATTGGCCCCGTATCCCCATCTAGGGGGTGGCAATATGTATACACTGCTGTGGATATAGTGTCACCACTAACTACAGGGGAAATGAAATTATTCACACCAACGGATTGTGAAGTGGGACTGCAGCCTATTGATCGAGATGTGAAAATTTATATGACTCCAGAGAATGCTGTATGGTTTTGTAGCCTGACTTCTCCTCTTATGTTACATCCTTTACTAATATCAGATTCTCGAGTTCTTGTATTTCAGGTATCTTCAGTGAACACCTGTGTTTTATCTAGAGGAGACAGCACTGGAACAATGTTATTGGTGTCACAGACTCAACATCCAACTGAATTCCAATCTGAAAAAGTGCAGGCCACGACTTTCCAGTGTGTGTAAGCAATTAGCCCACAACAGGTTGTTAAACCCAGTGATACCAGCTGAAGGAGCTGGAGCAGCAGCGTATGTATTACTGGAAGGTGACAACCCCCATAGCTGTGTTACAGAATTGTGCTATGCTAAGCGATTTTAACACTAATGTTTCTTATTGTTGTTTCTCTGAGTAGGCAGTAGCTGCAAATGCTGCTTTGATTTTGAAGTCTTGTGTTCCTTCAACACAGATGATGAACTAGCCAGCATGGAAGACAACATCTTGCATCTTTGGAACTAAGGCCGGGCTGAATGACTCGTTTAATTCCCTGACAAGATGAATGGGACACCTGATTATTGTAGAAACATGCTTTTTCCTTTTTCTGTATGTGTTTATTGTGTGCCCCTGTAAATTGCTCTGTGCTACACCTCACAAGCCCAAAAGAACAATTCTGGCTTTGTTGACCCCAGGAGAAGCAAGTCACGTGAGCGAGGGGGTGGAATGTATGGGGATATAGCGAAGATTTGGCGAGGAGGTTAGTTAAATGTAAATACGCTCAAGTGACTTGCACCTGTCTGTAGAAAAAGCACACACATCACACTAATTGTCTTACTGACCTTGTGTGCTTGATGAGTAGAAGCTCTGTGTTAGATAACACAGGCCTGGGAGAAACTCTGGGCACCTTATCACTGTGTCTGAGATTCCTGCTTTGTTGTGAGAAAGAGCGGGAGGCTGCGCCTGCCTGAAGCCTTGAAATACAGGCGAGCTCAACAGGCCCAGCGATCTTCCAGCAGGGCTGAACTGACCAGCGCCTGCGTCCCCGTTTGTGTCACCTCTGCCTGGGAGCTCAGGTGTGGCTTCGGAGATCCCCCAGTAGAGAGGGAACTAAAATAAAACTTGCTCTTTGCAAATGCATCCGTGGCCTCTGGCTCTTCTTGCGATGTGCCTGCGTATGTGCACACAGCAACCAAGCGCCAGTGTGGTCTGAGTGGGGGTCCCTGGGGCAGGATGGCAGAAAGCCCCGCTGTGTTTGCTTTTCAGGAGAAAAATAAGCGCTAAAAAGGCACTTTGGGGGTGCCCAGGTGGATCCGGTGGTACCCAGGGCCCCCCCAGAGGGAGCACTGGCAGCAAACCGGTGGGCACCAGGGCAGAGCCAGCAAAGGCCCATCCTGCACCCCGGGTGGGGCTGAGGTGTCCATGAGCTTCAGAAACACCCCCTGGGACTAACTGGGGGGACGGGGTGAGGGGGTAACCAGGGGGCTGTGCAAGAAGCCGGGCTGACTGTCGGCAGCCGGAGGAGGGGAGCGCTTTGCTCTGGGTCGGGGGACCCAGAACTGGGGGGACGCAGCAGCTCCGCGCCCCGCCCCGGGGGGCCCACAGCCCCATGTCGCAGCACTTTGCAGCCGCAGGAAAGCGCCCGGCACTTCCGGTTTATGGGCGCTCTGGTCACGCCCACAGCCCTCGGCTGACAGACGGGGCCCTCGTTTAGTGAAACGCCTGGGAGCAGAGAAGCTTCTGGAGCACTGACCGTATACGGGCCCAGCTCGGATTCCCTTGGGCTTGACAAGGAGGCTGTGGGACCTTCCGGCGGTTTCGGTGCGGGGCTGTGGGCGGAGCGTTGTCCTCAGACTGCGGACCCTGCGGGAGCTCCCCGGGCAGAGCCCCCCCCGCCCCGCCGGCCGGTGGTTGTGTCTGCTGGGGACCCTGCGGAGCCGCCAGCTTTCGTGAGTGGGGATGTGCCTTTGGAATTGTCGTTCAAAGGGTAGATGAGCACAGCTCGGCTTCAGCCGGGACGCCTCTGAGCCTTTAGTTTTTGTTTTTCCCTCACCTTCCCTTTCGTGCGGAGCGGCCCGGCCCGGGACGGGGGGGTGTGGGTGTGTGTGCTGAGGGAACACCTCGTACCCAGCAGCCTGCTCCGTGCCGCTGCTCCTTGTCTCTGCATTTATATACGATACACAAACGTAAAGCAAACGGGGGGGGTGCGTGGGAGCAGGAGCGGCTGGGGGCTCCTGGGCCGGGCCTGACGCCTGCAGCGCCTCACGCTTTCCCGCTCCCGTCGCGCCGCCATCTTCAGCGCGGGCAGTGAAGCCGCCGCACTGAGGCCGTGCCTCGTGCCGCCAGGGAGGAGGGGAGCTGGTCGCTCTGGGAGCCGCTCTTGGGAAGCGGGCGGCGCACCCCGCCGAGGAGGGGGAGTTAACGTCCTTCGAGTCCTCCTCCTCGGGTACCGGCGCCGTTCGGGCGGTGGCTGATGAGGTGTCTGTGGCAGGGCGGGGAGAGCGCGGCCGCTGTGCCCTCACTAGAGATGGCGGCGGGGCGGTCTCTCGCGCGGACAGGACGGCGGCCACGGGGAGCGGCGCTCCAGCCCCTGCGGAGCTCGCGTGGCTGGGTGAGGGGACGGGACCCCCCCTCCAGCCTCGCTGCCTGCCAGGGAACCCCCTTCCCCTTTTCCAAACCTCCCGTTCCCCCTCAGCTCAACCCCCCCTTTCCCAGCCAGAGGGAACCCGTTCTCTGCCCGGCCCCCCCCATCGTGGGGTCACTTGTCCCCTGGTTCCTGAGGTTCCGCCGGGTGGGCGTGGGGCGGGTTTGGGTCGGGCTGAGCCGAGGCCCGGCTCCCGGGGGGATGCTCTGCAGGGAACACCCCCCGCCCCAGGAGCGCTGCTGCTCCGGTTTATTTTCGTATTTCCCGCCCCTAGCACTGCGCCCCAGCAGTGAACCAGCAGACTGCAGGTACCGAAGGGATCTCCTCCTCCTCCCCACCCCTTAAGGGGCGGTAATCACTGCAGGAGTAAGAAAAGGATGCTGCAGGAGTAAGAAAAGGATGCTGCAGGAGCTGGGGTTGCCTTCTTCATCTGTTGTTTCTCGCTTCAGAGCTGCGCCGGGGCTGCAGGACTCTCTGGCCGTGATGGTGAGCGGAAACAACTTTACAACCTGTAAAGTCATCAAACTTCCCAACTCACAAGGTTATAAAGCAGGTATGTTCATTTCGACGTCGGGCGCAAGGGGGATCGTTCCACCGTTCATGCGCAACTTGTAACAATATGAGGTGTGTTTAAATACAGTAAGGTGTTACGTATTCATAATGACCCCAGGAACGCCTCTACATATTCATAACCTTTCCCGCTTCTTCTTAAAATGAGTCCCAGGTGATCATTTCCGTAGTCTCCTCCTTGACCCCTCCCTGTTGCACCTGCGCAGTGCCATCTGGTGGTCTTGAGGAGGGTCTTTGGATGAAGGCTCCTTCAGCCTTGTCACAGTGACCTCTTTACCTTTGGCTCATTATGTTGAGTGGACTGGAACCCAAGCTGCCAAGTCGATTGAAATCAGACTGGTTCCCCCCTTTTGCTGTAAATCTTCGTTATCTCGTCTTCTCAAGTTTACATCTAGGTGCTGTAAAACCTCTTACCTTGGCATTCGACGAGGTTCTGTTTTTTCTTAACATAATGGGTTAGTTAGTTAGTTAGTTCCCTCTGTCAGTTCCCCCCTTTTCGGGAAGGTTAGTAAATTCTTGTACTAACGTGATGATTCCCTATTTAACCTTTTCTCGGACCACAAGTAAGAAGGCTGCTTCGACAGGAGAAGACTTATCTTTCTCCCTCAAAGAACAAACAAATTCTCATGTTGAACAAAACATTCGTGTTGCTCTTCTGGGGCAGCTGATGACCGGGTGGCTGGTGCCCCGGCAGCAATGGCATCTGTTGGGCTGCAGCGGGAGCTCGCGCTCTTTGGCGTGGTGACCCCGCTCACTGCAGTTCCTAGCGCTTTCCTTTTGGGTTTCTTCTTCCCAGTGCGATGGCCAGGTCCAGTTTGGTGTTATCTTTTAAAATCATTAGTTTATACCCCGTTCCTTTTGCTGCCATTTCAGGATCTATAGGCATGCCTGAGATTTGCATGGCTTGGACTACTGAATGTATTAACCGAACAAAGCACGGGGTCATACGTGGCACAAACAGTAAACCCAGAAATGCACATACTATCATGAAGCCTATTTTCTTCCACCAGGCTCCCCCAAATAAGTTACCCCACCAATGGCTAGTAAGTATAGAATTGCATTTCTGTACTGGTACATGTGCAACGCGTTTTATCTCCTCTGCTATTTTCATTATGGCTTCCCCATCGTTATCTCTTTCCAAACAACACTCCGAAGTATTCAGTTTCCCACAGACGCCCCCCTCTCTTCAGCTAAAAGACAATCTCACGCTCCCTGATTTTGGTACACTGCAGCTCTGGTCTGAGACAATTGTCTCGCTATGAGATTCGGTGCCTCAGCCGTCTGGTTGCTTATTATTTCAACCACTGCTTGCAACCGAATAATTTGGTTTAGCATATATATAGGGGTACGGGATTCCCCAGTTTCCATCTTGGGCCCATGTGGCTGGATCATAGTATTCAAATATTCTTTGTGCAGGCCATTCACCATCTTTCCAAGTTTGCATTCCTCCTATGGGGCATTTATTAAACTCCTCTCTGTTTCAAGTTTTGTCTTGCACTCCCCCTCCATCTGAATAGCCCCTCCTACCAGCTTGTGTAAAACAGATCCTCTGTTCTCCCCTAGGGCAGGAGGCAGAGCCTACAGCGAGTCCACCTTTCTCTAGGTTAGTTGCTACCCATAATTTCTGCCCTTGGATTTCACACTTCTCCAATTTTGTTCTATCATAACATCCAGAATTAATACGAGTGTGATAATGTAGAACATACTGGGTTAGTCTTCCTATTCTCACACGCTCGTAGCATTTGGTACAGTGAGAGAGTGAGAGAAAATGGAATGCTATTATTGTGGAAATGTGGCATATTTACCCTGAGGACGGCAACTGTTAGAAATGACTAAAGGAGGAAAACTCAATACACTTTGGAAAATCAGAGGGGCTGAAAATATTTGTGGTGTTTCTTTTTTGTGGGGCAAGTTGTTTAAATGGCAAAGGGGCATGTAATTGGTAAAGTAGGAGGTAATGAGGTCTAGTTTGTAGTAAAAACAGAAGCTACCCTATCCCTTCTAAATTCTACCCTAAAAAGATCTAAAACTGAAGAAAGAGTTGTAATAAATGGGGTAGCAGGGAGGAAGGAGAGACAATTATGAATAAATTCCTATCTGTGATAATAAGAATTAAAAGTGTGTGGGGAAGGAATATATTAGTGGAAGATTCCCCAGCTTATTTATTAGAGACAAACGTTTTACAGGCTCTGGGTGTGGAAGCACAGTTACTGCCTGGGGGGGTGATAAGGAGAAAATTTGAGAGCTATTCTATTACCTGGAAGTTTGTGTTGGTTTTGGCCAGGGTGGAGTTAATGTTCTTTGTGGTACCTAGTATGGGACTATGTTTTTTGATTCGTGCTAAAACCAGTGTTGATAATACAGAGATGTTTTTGGTACTGTTGAGCAATGCTTGCACAGGGTGGCCTGTTCTGCCTCCCACACTGCTCCACCAGCAAGTGGGCTGGGGGGAAGCGACAGCCAGTGGCACACTTATCTAAGCTCTTAGAGCCAGTGTCTTGAGTGTGTGCAAACTGCAGCAGTCACCGCTCTTCTGGTGAAAGAAAGCAGGAAATTAAACCCTGCTGCTTTCCTGTGGAGAGATGACAATGGGCTGCACCTCCTCAGAGATGGGACTTCAGGGATAATTCAGGGGAAAAGACACAATGGGTGTGCCATCGTTGAAGGTGTGAGTGGTGAAATAAGAAACGGGCAGGTTACCTAATAACTGGTCAGCTCAAACATGCCAGCTATACGCTGTCAATCAGGCACTGCAAATGTTAGATGGAAAAGAAGGTACCATCTGTAACGGTTCTAGATATGCATTTGGAGTAGTGCACACCTTTGGGAAAATCTGGGAAGAATGGGGTCTAATTAATAGCAAAGGGAAAGAATTGGTTTGTGAAGAACCAGTTGGACAAGTGTTACATAATCTGATGTCACCAATAGAAGTGGCTGTAGTACATGATGTCCATTGGGACATCAGAGGGGAAACTCCTTTTGTGTCAGGGGAAATTGGTTATCAGATGAAATGGCCTGAGAAGCAGCCTTAAAACCTGAAGAGATAACTGTAAGTTATCTCGCGCTTGAGGTCCTGGCCTCACAGGAAATTCCAGTTTTTGATGAAAAATAAGAAGAAGTCCTCCAAGAATTAGGAGCCAGGGAACAGAGTGGGAAATGGGTACTCCCAGATGGTAGAGAAATGTTAAATAAGCAAATCATGAGGGAGGTATTAGCGATTCTACATCAGGAGAGTTATTGGGGAACACAAGCAATGTGTGACGTAATACGGGAATTTATACTATAGCCAAGCAAATTTGTGAAAGATGGGTGGTTTGTAAAAGAATAAATAAAAAGGCACTTAAAAAGCAGCCTGCAGGAGGGCAGGGTCCAAGTTTACAACTCTCTCAAAATATTCAAGGTGATTTGCCTGTAGCTGGTCGAATTAAATACATACTAGTGTTGGTTGATCACCTTGCCAGATGGGGAGAAGCTTTCCTCCTGAGCACTGCCGCAGCAGCAGTGGTAGCAAAAGTTTAATAACAGGTGGACCTCCACAGTTTGAAACTAAGGATTAATTTCTCAAAAACTGTATACTCGGGTTGTCTTACCTATCTTCTCTCAGGCACAAGGCCTTCTGGCACAAACTCTGCCTTTAGAGTTTGCAGCTCACAAGTTTCAGCCTGAAAACTGGGTCCTGGTCAAATCCTGGAAAGAAACGGAAGCTTCAGCCAGATTGGGAAGGAGCATTTCAAGTTCTGCTGCTCACCGAGACAGTGGTACGACCAGCTGAGAAAGGGTGGACTCATTAGACACGGATTAAAGAGCCAATCGAACCTCCAAAGGACAGTGACGAGTGGCAAGTATTGACAACTGATGACCCCCTTCGACTAAAGATACAGAGATGAAAATGAAATGAAACCTTTGGGGATTGTTAATCCTGTGTATGTAAAATTTACAAATGGGTTACTTAACAAACGTCACTGAAACTGAAGGTTCCCTAACAATTTGAGTAGATGATTGCCACATCCTTAACTGTGGGGATGTACAGAGCTAAAGAGAATGGAGTTATGAAAAGAAACGTGTCCAAGGGGCCTGAGTCTAAGGATGATTTAAATAAGTGCACAGTTTTTGTTACTGTCTCTCATTGCCCCTCCTGGTACAGTGTTATTTGGAGCACAGAGTTTAGGGGATGGACAGTGAGCAATGAACGGTTATAGAGTTGAAAAGAAAAACGACCCTATCTAAAGGACAGTCTCTCCCAGGATGTGAGTCTCTGCAGTGCAACCCTTTGCTAATTGCAAGACAGAGAGCAGATGATTCAGTAAGTGGGGTTTATGGATCACAAATAGACATTAGTAGAAAAGATGCCCTGGGAAGGTTCAAAATATATGGAGGTACAAATGCCTGGGTAGAATGGATCAAATATATGGTGCAAAGCCTAAACGAGCAATTGCTATGCCTGTGCAGCAGGAAGGCCTGTGGCCCAAGTGGTACCCTTCCCTCTGGGGTGGAGCGAAGATTGACAGGGGATGGAGTGCGTCTTAGCCTTATGCCAAGACTCTACGGCATGGAGAAATAAGTCGTGTCATACTCTCTCCCTACTGTTTCCAGCTTTGCAGGGAAAAATATCAAAATTCCCCTGGCATTTTCAGGAATAATTGAAAATCATACTGCCTGTCTCTCACGACGCGGCAGGAATGCTACCAAGTTCCTAGGAACATGAGTAGGTGTGCAGAGACACGGGAAGTTGGTCCTCATATGTCCTCAAATGCTTCTTGAGTGGATCTTTGGTGGTACTGTGGGAAGATGACACTTCATTCCATTTTATCCCCCACTGGGAAGGTACCTGTGACGTCGTACAATTGGAAATTCCTTTTACCCTGGCATTTGAACACTGTGATCCATCAGGGCAACAGAAAAAGGAGTTGAGGGCTTTCCTCTGATGACAGGGTTTATTTCAATTAGATTGGGGTCCCCAGAGGAGTCCCCAAGGAACACAAAGCAAGAAGTCAAGTTAGCTGCGGGTTCTGAGTCCTTTTTGTTTTGGTAGGTAACTACAAACAAGAATGTAGACGGGATAAATAACATTTATTTATAAGTTATACTAGACAAGCAGTTAAATGAATCACCAAACAATTAGATGCTACTAGTAGAATGGCATGGGAAAATAACATGGTCCCAGATACGATGTTGGCAGAAAAAGGTGATATATGTCTAACCACAGATTCAGCAGAAGAATTGGCTGAGAATTCAGGTGTAGATAGTCCACTCATGGGATTGTTAGAATCTTGGTTTGGAATATTGAGAGAAATTACTTCTTTAATCGAAGTAACAGAAGCACTGATTTCTATAGCATGCTACATCATTCCGTGTCTGCGAGGACTTGTTCAACACCTTATTGGACAGCTCTATCAAAGCAAGTGCCTTTAGGGCCACTGCCATGCTCAGATAAAATGATCCTGCTAAAAGAACAAGAAGAAAGAACGAACAGCAAATGCATAACTCCAGAAGAAAAACGTGAAATCGTGTTGTCTAGGCTTGAAGCCACCTATACAACTGTATCATAAGAAAATGCAAAACCTCCTCCATTTCAGTCCTGCAGCTCAGCACTAGTTTTTCCTCTTCCCTCCCTTTGTCCTGCTCCCTTTGCTTTCTCCCTTTGTTCCATATCCTTCTGCACAAAACCACCGTGACTCAGCCTAAGTAGATCTGCCGCTTATTCTTTTGTACTGCCAGCAGATTGTGGAAGTAGAGTATAAAACCCATCCTTATCGAGAGATCTTTGCATTTTAGGCTTAGTCTAAGTGTCTCAAGTAGCCGGGGTTTTTGTTTGGGCCTAATCCATCAGGTCTGATGGCTTCCCTGCTCGTCTCCAGATGTATGTGGTAGAAAATATAAAGCAAGGAAACGTCCTTTGGCCCAGCCTTGCCTTGCCTTATTTCCTTCTCATCCTGTTCTCTGTCCCAGCCTCTCTCACTAACCCCTCGTCTGGCTGCATGGGGTGCTCGGCTGCCACACCCAGCTCTCCTTTTCTCACTCTGCGGGTGACAGGGACACAGCCGGACTTGGTGTCAGCTCAGCAATTTCTCAGTTCCCCAAAGAAGCTGAATTCTGCAAATTGCTGCTGTTGCTCTTGAAATGACGTCATCAGGTGGGTGTTTTGGTGTAATACACTGAAAACCAGAGCAGAAATGCTGAAATATTCCCATGGTATGCATGGTCTTAGGAGCAAAGCACCGTGACTTAGCCTAAGTAGATCTGCTGCTTATTCTTTTGTACTGCCAGCAGTAGAGGGGTTTGTGAGGGACCCAGGAGTACCCAAAAAAACCCAAATGTTTGGAAAGGACCCAGGAGTGTCGAAGGGACCAGGGCTTTCAGGAAAGGGACTTAGGAGTTCAGGAAGGACCCAGGAGTGCCCCAAGGGACCAAGAAGTTCAGGAGGGACCCAGGAATGCCCCAACGACCCATGAGTTCCGGGAGGGTCTCAGGAATTCACAACGGACCAGGCAGTCCCTCAACTCCCATGGTACCCAGGAGTTGGGGAAGGGACCCAGGGGTTTGCGAGGCACCCAGGAGTGCCGAAGGGACCCAGGATTTCAGGAAAGAGACCTAGGAGTTCAGGAAGGACCCAGGAGTGCCCCAAGGGACCAAGGAGTTCAGGAGGGACCCAGGATTGCCCCAAGGACCCATGAGTTCCGGGAGGATCCCAGGAATTCGGAAGGGACCCAGGAGTTCGGGGAGGGACCCAGGTGTTCAGGTGGGACCCAGGAATACCCAAGGGACACGGGAGTTTGAGAGAGAACCAGGAGTGCACCATGGTACCCAGGAGTTCGGGGAGGGACCCAGGAGTTTGGGAAGGGACCCAGGAGTTCAGGAGGGACCCAGAAGTACCCTCAGGTATTCAAGATTTCAAGACGGACCCAGGAATGCTGCAAGGGACCCAGAAGTTCAGTAGGGACCCAGGAGTGCGGGGAGGGACCCAGGAGTTCGGGATAGACCTTGGAATGCCACAAGGGACCCAGGAGTTCAGGAGGGAACCAGGAGTTCGGGAGTGCCACAATCGACCCAGGAGGTCTGGAGGGACCCACAAGTGCCCCAAAGAACCCAGGACTCTGTGAGGGATCCAGGAATGCCCCAAAAGAACCAGAAGTACAGGGAGGGACCCAGGAGGTCGGGACAGACCCAGGAGTGCCCCAAGAGACCCAGGAGTTCAAGAGGGACCCAGGAGTGTCCCAAGGGACCCAGAAGTTCGGGAAGGACCCAGGAGTGTTCCATGGGACCCAAGAATTCAGCGTGGATCCAGGAATGCCTCATGGCACCCAGGAGTTCGGGAAGGGACCCAGGGGTTTGCAACGGACCCAGGAGTGCCGAAGGGACCCAGGATTTCAGGGAAGGGACCTAGGAGTTCAGGAAGGACCCAGGAGTGCTCCAAGGGACCAAGGAGTTCAGGAGGGACTCAGGAGTGCCCCAAGGACCCATGAGTTCTGCGAGGGTCCCAGGAATTCGGAAGGGACCCAGGAGTCCCTCAAGGGACCCAGGAGTTTGAGGAGGGACCTAGGCATTTGGGTGGGACCCAGGAATTCCCCAAAAGACCCAGGAGTTTGAGAGGTAACCAGGAGTGCCCCATGGTACCCAGGAGTTTGGAGAGGGACCCAGGAGTTCGGGATGGACTCTGGAGTTTGGGAGGGAACCAGGAGTTCGGGGAGGGACCCAGGAGTACCCCAAAAAAAACAGAAATGCCCCAAAGGACACAGGAGTTTGGGAAAGGGACCCATGAGTCCCTATGGGACCCAGGAATGTCTTAAAGTACCCAGGACTCTGTGAGGGACTCAGGAATGCCCCAAGGGACCCAGGAGTTCGGTAGGAGCTCAAGAGTTCAGGGAGGGACCCAGGAGTGCCCCAATGGAACCAGGAGTTCAGGGAGGGACCCAGGCGTGCCCCAAGGTATATAGGAGTTCGAAAAGGACCCAAGAGTTCAAGAGGGACCCAGGTGTTCGGGAGGGACTCAGGAGTTCCCCAAATGACTGAGGAGTTTGGGAAGGGACCCAGGAGTTCAGGAAAGGGACCCAGGAGTTCGGGAGGGACCCGGGAGTTCAGGGAGGGACCCAGGAGTTCAGGACAGACCCAGGAGTGCCTTAAGAAACCCAGGAGTTCGGGGCAGGACCCAGGAGTGCCACATGGGACCCAGGAATTCAGGGGGGACACAGGAGTACCTCATGGGACCCAGGAGTTTGGGAAGGGACCCAGGGGCTTTTGAGGGACCCAGGAGTACCCAAAAAAACCCAAGTGTTTGGAAAGGACCCAGGAGTGTCAAAGGGACCAGGGCTTTCAGGAAAGGGACTTAGGAGTTCAGGAAGGACCCAGGAGTGCCCCAAGGGACCAAGAAGTTCAGGAGGGACCCAGGAATGCCCCAAGGACCCATGAGTTCCGGGAGGGTCTCAGGAATTCAGAACGGACCAGGGAGTCCCTCAAGTGACCCAGGAGTTCAGGGAGGGACTCAAGAGTTCGGGAGTGCACCAAGAGAAGCAGTACTCTGTGAGGGATCCAGGAATGCCCTAAGGAACGCAGGAATTTTTAGAGGGACCCAAGAGTCGATATAGAACCAGGAATGCCTAAAAGGACCCAGGAATTCGGTGATGGACCCAGGAGTTCTCCATGGGACTCAGGAGTTTGGAAGGCATCGAGCAGTTCCCTAAGGCACCGAGGAGTTCGGGAGGGACCCAGGCGTGTCCCAAGGTATATAGGCATTCGGAAAGGACCCAAGAGTTCAAGAGGGACCCAGGTGTTCGGGAGGGACCCAGGAGTTCCCCAAATGACTGAGGAGTTTGGGAAGGGACCCAGGAGTTCGGGAGGGACCCGAGAGTGCCCTCAGGTACCCAGGACTTCAGGAGGGACCTGGAGTGTTCCAAGGGACCCAGGAGTTCAGGAAAGGGACCCAGGAGTTCGGGCGTGCCCCAAGAGATGCAGGACTCTGTGAGAGACCCAGGAATGCCCTAAGGGACCCAGGAGTTCTGGGAGGCACCCACGAGTCGAGACAGAACCAGGAATGTCTTAAGGGACTCAGGAGTTCAGGGAGGGACCCGGGAGTGCCCCAAGGGACCCAAGAGTTATAGAAGGGACCCAGGAATTTTGGAGGGACCCAGGAATGCTGCAAGGGACCCAGGAGTTCAGGAAAGGGACCCAGGAGGTAAGGAGGGACCCAGGAGTTCGGGAGTGCCCCAAGCGACCCATGAGTTCTGGAAAGACCCAGGAGTGCCCAAAGGACCCAGGACTCTCTGAGGGACCCAGGAATGCCCCAAAAGACCCAGGAGTTTGGTAGGGACTCAGGAGTACGTGGAGGGACCCAGGAGGTCGGGACGGACCTAGGAGTACCCCAAGGGACCCAAGAGTTCAAGAGGGACCAAGGAGTGCCCCAAGGGACCCACGAATTCAGGCGGAAGCCAGGAGATCAGGGATGGAACCAGGAGTGCCCCAAGGGACCCAGGATTTGGGGGGGAGCCAGGAGGTCAGGATGGGCCCAGGAGTGCCCCAAGGGATCCAGAAGTTCAGAAGGGACCCAAGAGTTCGGGACTAACCCAGGAGTCCTCCAAGGGACCCAGGAGTTCAGGACGGACTCAGGAGTTCGGGATGGACCGAGGAGTGCCCTATGGGACCCAGGAGTGCCCCAAGGGACCCAGGAGTTCAGGGAGGGACCCAGGAGTTTGGGACGGACCCAGGACTACCTTAAGAAACCCAGGAGTTCAGGGCGGGACCCAGGAGTGCCCCTTAAGACTCAGGAATTCATGGGGGACACAGGAGTGCCTCATAGGACCCAGGAGTTCTGGAAGGGACCCAGGGGTTTGCGAGGGACCCAGACTCTCTTACACTGTTTTGAAAGTGTTTAAAAGCAGGCACTTCTATTACAGCGTACTGGGCACTCGGGGGATCGCTCCTCTAATTGAGCGTGCATTCCACTTTCCATATCGTGGAACTCCTAAAACAGCAAAACATGTCAATCAATGTTTACAGACGTCACATGCTCTTTCACCAGTGCGTGCAGCCGCAACGAGAAATCTGGAATGAGCGTCTACAGAAACATGTATGTATTTACCCAATTCAGAACAACGCGTTACGTCAGTTGGCCGTATTTCATTGGCAGTAATCCCTCCTGGATTAACACCCTTTTGGATGGCATGGGTGCCAACTGTTGACAATCAGGGCAGGACAGAAGAATGCTCCGGGCCTGATCCACTGTAATTTGAAATTGTTGTTTTAATGACTTTGCATTCTGGTGAAATAATTTATGTGATAATTTAGCTTGCTCCAAGGCTTTAGGCACAGTAAGCGGCACAGCTCGTGCATCGGCCCTCCTATTGTCTTCCGCAAGAGGTCCTGGAAGGGCCACTGCGAGAGCAGGTGTGCATTGCATAATAACCATGATGTCTATGATTTATTAGAAACCATAGCATTCTCAATCCAGCCATCAAAAGAGGATTATCCTCTTCCTTAAGAAAAGAAGCTTCCAGGCGGTTAAGTATGCCAGCTGCATAATGAGTCAGTTACAACATTCAAAGGTTCGTTACAGAACACCTCAAAAGCGATCCTGACAGCTGTCAGCTCAAGAACTTGTTTGACCCCTGGTCTCTTTTTTCTACCTTGTGTTTGCCACACTGGGTATCTGAGTTTAGCCATGTAATTACAACTTTACGTGAGCGACCAGACGTATCAGTAAATACAGTCTTGTCGCTTACTTGTTGTTGCTGACAGCAGCATTTGCTGTACAATGGTAAATTACCAATTTCAGCCCACAGTTTATGCTGAGGGTAATAAACTGATATGTTCCCTGCATATGTGGCCAATGCAATCTGGAAATTCACATCTTGAGTTAATAACCGTTGCAAATTCTCTTTTGTTGGGCGAATCCCACAAACCATCACTTGCCAAAAGTGTTCACTGTAGTGTACATGCAGGGGCTTTGTTATCAGCCAACCCTTCCTCTGCTACTGCATCCGTGGTTAGTGCATTTTTGCCTGATATATCTACAGGATCCCCCTCCTTCCCTGGCAAGGGAGGAGCAGAAGGTTCACAGTGAGTTGCGACCTGTGCAGCTGCTTCCTTCTGAGCCGCTTTTAAAGTAGTCATAATTTTTCCCCAAGTAGATAAATGTTCGCAAGCAGCTTTATCTGCAGTCGCGCTGCCTGTTCATGTAATTCTTGTTCAACTTTGTGCCATGCCTCCAACTGCAATGTACCGCTTGTAGGAAAGTCTGGCACGTGATTAGCAATCCATTCTTAGAAAATCACTAATTGGACTACTGGTACATCGTGACTCTGCTTTCTTAATAAACATTGAAGAACACCTGGGGTTTGTTTGCTTCAAGGGAAAACTTCCTTCCCATGGTTCCTGTTTCCCGGTCCTGTTTCCTGGTTCGATTTGGCTTCGCTATCAGAACAGCTGCTGCCTCCACAGCCGCGCTCAAAGTCCCCGTTGTGACACCGGGATGGCGGGAGAAGGGGGGTGGACAAGCGGCACGCGGCGGCTCATCCGGCGGCAGTGGCGGCGATTGAGGAGGAGGGGGCAGTCGGGGCTGGGCGGACAAGCGGCGGCTCCTGCGGCTCCTCAGGCAGCGACAGCAGCAGCGATCGGGGGGACGTGGGGGGGCGGACAAGCGGCGGCTGCTGCGGCTCCTCAGGCAGCGACAGCAGCAGCGATCGGGGGGACGTGGGGGGGCGGACAAGCGGCGGCTGCTGCGGCTCCTCAGGCAGCGACAGCAGCAGCGATCGGGGGGACGTGGGGGGGCGGACAAGCGGCGGCTGCTGCGGCTCCTCAGGCAGCGACAGCAGCAGCGATCGGGGGGACGTGGCGGGGCGGACAAGCGGCGGCTGCTGCGGCTCCTCAGGCAGCGACAGCAGCAGCGATCGGGGGGACGTGGGGGGGCGGACAAGCGGCGGCTGCTGCGGCTCCTCAGGCAGCGACAGCAGCAGCGATCGGGGGGACGTGGGGGGCGGACAAGCGGCGGCTCCTCCGGCCGCGGCCTGGACGTGGCTTCGCCGGCACCGGGGCCCGAGACCGCGCGCTGTGGGGCTGCGGGGCGGGTGTGGGGCCGGGGGTCTCTGGGGGTCCCGCAGCGGCCGCTGTGGGGCGGGATGGGGCGGCTGTGGAATTACCTGTGGGGCACTCATGGGGCTGCTGTAGGGGTCTTAAGAGGCATGTCTGGAGCACTTATGGGGCGACTATAGGGCAGGTGCTGGGCTGCTATAGCGGGACCTGTGGGGCAGCCATAGGGCTGCTATGGGGTTGGTTATGGGTCACAGATGGGAGGGGGCAGCTGGGTGTGGCCCCGCCTACATGGGGTGGGGTCAGTGCCGAAGGGCGGGTACTGAGAGGGCACGCCCACGGGGAGCCCCTCGGGGGGGCGGAGCCTCTGTGTGTCACGCCCCATGGGAGGTGGTCTGGGGGTGGGCATTCTCTGGGGCACGCCCCCATGGGAGGAGCCTCTTGGGGTAGGGAACGGGTGCGGTCAGCATGGGACGGCCCCAAGGGGGCGTGGCTTAGCTCGGGAAGAGGTGGAACCGAGAAGGGGCTGGCGGACTCGGCTCTCCAGGGTGGCTCTGAGACGGAGCGGAGCGGGCCGGGCGGGGCCGGGCCGGGCACTCCCCGGGGCCTCGCAGAAACAGCGGCGCAGCGAGTCCGCTCCGGGCTCCAACGGTGCGCGCACGTGGCCGCCGAGAGCGCCCCGTGCACCTCGCAGCGCCCATTTCTGCGCATGCGCATTGGGAAGCCCTCGAGACAACCCTTCCCCCGCGGCCCGCCCCTTCTCTTCCCTCTCCGCAATCTGATTGGCCAGCTAAGCACGTCAATTTCCATTCTCTCCGCCTATCACCACCCGTCCCCGTTTGTCCCGCGCTGCGCTCTGATCCAGTGTCTATTTACACTTAAATACATTTAAACTTCAATTTTAACACTCAGGTATCTTTTCAAATTTACAGATTTTGACATATTTACAATTATATATATTTAGACTGGGATATCGATTTACATTTATTAATAAATTAAAGGTATGTATACGGATGTGAGTGAATATATATAGATGATATTTATTACCTATTTAGACTATGTAACATGTAGTAATTATACATAGCTCTACCTACTCACACTTTTTTCTATTTTAAATTCCTGTCTAGATACTTTTTTCTTTTTCAAGTCCTTCATTTTTTAATCTACAAATAGATAAGATGTTTGTATTCTTAAAACCATCAACAGAAATTTTTTACGTTCTAAAATCCTTTATATAATATAGTAGAAAAGGGGTTTTATTTTAAAATCATTTTATATATACATGAATACCATTCTGCAATATATAAATACAAACGACAGACTTCTCTCTGTTTGAAATTCTCACGCTCATATTTACAGGGTTTAATAAGTTTTATCCTCCCCCAGGAATTTTCAGGCATTTTTGGACTGTGACCCCCTCTTTTCAGGGGGACTCCCTTTTGAGCCCCACATTGTGGGAGATTTGAGGGATTTTCTTGAAGTCAATGAACATTGTATGGAACTGAACTGAACTGAACAGGCCTCTGAGGCCTCTGTGTCCTGTAAGAAAGCAAGAGAGCAAGAGTCGAGCAGCCTGCGTGTCTTACGTGACTCTGTACAACCTTGAGTAAAACAAAAGAAAGACTGTCTAGTGAAAAAAGAGTCAGCAAGTCAGCTGTAATACAGATACATTTTGCTTAATATTAGAGCTTGTGCAGAAATGTATAAACCAATCACCTATTAGTTTGCAACACGTGAACAGTAGCTATTGACCAATTACAAGCAGCCTCTGATGCTTGGGCAGCGCATGGACAGATCAAAAGATACTTAAGGAGAGCTGAAACAACCAATAAACGGCTTTGCTTAAATTCACATTGGATTGTGTGGAGTCCATGAATTTTCGCCCTCACACCACATCCCCCACTCACCTGCTCCACCACCCGCATCACCAACCCCTGGTCACACTGAGGTGCCACAAGTGACACCATCAAACAAAACAAGGGAAACGGCCCCAACAGGCAGCTACTTACTCTCATAATGCCATTTACATATGTACATACCACAACCCCCAAAAAGTGGGGGGGACTCCCCGAGGAGAACAAAACGGGAGCAGCACCCCAAACAGCCGCAGCCCCCATCCCGCAGGCCGGCAGCTGCCCCGTGGCACAGTGGTAACGGAGGATGGTGCTGCGTCTCACGCTCGGGCACTGCTCCCCACGTTCTGCTCCCTGCCTGGGCTGGGAGGTCTGTGAGCATCAGGCGTTCACAGCTCCCCCTCTGAACAACAGAAATTCCAAACTAGAGTTCCGCTCAGCTTTTTTCTCGTGTAACTGTGAAATGTCAGTACAGGGAATCCGCCTCTGTCAAACACACGTCAGTCCTGCCTCACTTTTGCTTTGTTGCCTCTACCTAGATGATTTCCCTTTCCTCTGTTCACTTGAGCAGTCATGGCTGTGCTGTGTTACACACAGACATAGCAAACGCACACCAAGTGTCGAGAGACACACTCCGCTGAGCTCAACACTAGCACAGATGCACATGTGCGACGAAATCAGCACACATGCTTGTGGAGGGAAAGCCATGTCACGTGCTTGTGGAGAGACAGATAGATTTAGCAGGCTCTAACAAACACAGGCTTTCAGGCACACTGTCTCCACACAAACAGGGTCCAGTCTGCAGGTATCCTAGACGTTGATAGTCGAGCCCACCACATGTAACTGTGCAAAACTATTAAACGTTGTAAGTAAGAAACCAATCTTTTACTTATGTAACTGTGTACTAGTTGTGGTTCCAGGAGAGCTACTGACGTGGAGAGGTCAATCGGCTGAGACTTGAAGCTCCTCAGAAGCCCCACCGAAACAGACTGCATATGCTCTCTAAAATACGCTAGATGGCAACAAAGACTGTGAAATAACGAATGTCAGTTTAACTCTAGGTTTATGCAATTGTTTTTTACTATAGATGCATTGCATGTTAAAAATTCCCCCAAAGTGTAACAAATATGCAATAATTCTGTGAATACAAGCACCACAAGAATGTTCAGTTTTGTAGCAGTTATGGACCGTGACAAACCCTGACAGAGCCTGACAGTACTCAATAGGGCCTGACAAATCCCGACAGTGCCTGACAGCGAACAGTGGAGTCTGGCAGGGTCTGACAGAGGCTATCAAAGCACGACAGAGCCTGAAAGAGCTCAACAAAGCATTTCAGAGCCTGACAAGGCCCAACAAGGCTTGAAAGACTCCAATAGCCCCAAAGGAGCCTGACAGAGCCCGACAATACCCAACAGTGCCCAACAAAATCCAACAGAGCCCTACAAATCCAGACATGGCCTGACAGAGCCTGATAGACCCTAAGAAAACCCGACAGAGCCCAACAAAGCCTGAATAATGGCAAGAAAGCCCGACAAAGCCTGACAGAGTGCCACAGTGATCAAAAGTGCCTGACAAAGCCTGAGAGAGACTGACAGGTATTGACAGGGCCCGACTAAGCCAAAAAGTGCCTGAGAAAGCTCAACAGGGCCCGACAGAGCCAGACAGAATCCAACAGACCTTGACAAAGCTTGACATAGCTCAACAGAACCTGAGAAAGCCTGACAGAGCCTGATACAGTCTCACAGGACCCGACAGAGCCAAACAGGGCCTGAAAGAACACAACAGAGCTCGAAATGGTTCGACAAATACTGAAAGTGCCTGATAGCGAGTAATAGAACCTGGCAGGACCTGACAGAGGATGACAAAGTGCAACAGAGCAGGACAGAGCCCAATAAAGTGGGAAAAAGTCCCACATTGCCAAACAAAGCTTGACAGAGAGTGATAGAGACCGACAAAACCTGACAGAGCCAGATGGAGCCTGACAAAGCCTGACAGAGCCCAACAAACCCAACAGGGATCAACAAAGCCTGACAAGGCCCGACAGAGCCTGAAAAAGCCCATCAGTGCTCAACAGGGCCCAACAAAGACCGACAAATCCTGACACAGACCTTCAAAGCCAGAAAGAGCTTGACAGAGCCTGAAAAAGCTGGAATGAGCTGACAAAGTACAACAGAGATCAACAAAGCCAGACTTTTTGAGGTTCTGTAAAACCCTCTCATGCTCTGTCAGGTCATGTCAGGTTCTGTGAGGTTCTGTCAGTCCCTGGCGGGCTCTGTTGGGCTTTGTCATGCTCCATAAGTGCTCCAAAAACTGGATGCTCTTGCGATACTTGTATTCGCACAATTATTGCATATTCATTACAATTTGGGGGAATATTGAACATACAACACATCTATAGAAAGAAATAATTGCATATACCTAGGGTTAGGCAGACGTTTGTTATTTCACAGTCTTTGCTGCCATCTAGTGTATTTACAGAGAATGCAGTCTGTTTCGACAGAGCTGCTGAGGAGCTTCATGTCTCAGGTGATCGAACTCTCAACGTTACTGCAACTGCACCTAGTACACAGTTACATAAGTAAAAGATTGGTTCCTTACAATGTTTGATAGTTATAGGGAGAGGAAGAGAGAGCATGGGAAATCTTGCCTTCTGCCTTCCTCAGTGTTGGAACCTAGTTGCTTACGCTTTCTGTTTGTCCACGTGCACACACACCATTCCTCACTGAAAAACAGGCAGAAACCTTTCGACAAGCACCCAGGTCTGTGCATCCAGGCTTTGTCTATTCCTGTCAGGTTTGCTGGGCTCTGTCAGCCTCCTCTGGCTCTGTCGTGCTTTGATAGCCTCGGTCAGACCTTGTCAGACTCCACTGTTCGCTGTCAGGCGCTGTCGGGATTTGTCGGGCCTTGTTGAGTTCTATCAGGCTCTGTCAAGCCCTGTTGGGCTCTTTCGTGCTTTGCCAGGCTCTGCCTGGCTTTATCATGTTCCATAAGTGCTCCAAAAACTGGATGCTCTTGTGATGCTTGTATTCACACAATTATCGCATATTCATTACAATTTGGGGGAATTTTTAACATCAAACGCATCTATAGTAAGAAAAAACTCCATAAACCTAGGGTTAGACTGAGGTTAATAATTTCATGGTCTTTGCTGCCATCTAGCGTCGTCTACAGAGAATGGCCCAGAAGACACAT
Source organism: Patagioenas fasciata (assembly GCF_037038585.1). Lineage (NCBI taxonomy): Eukaryota > Metazoa > Chordata > Aves > Columbiformes > Columbidae > Patagioenas > Patagioenas fasciata. The sequence goes on from NC_092530.1 coordinate 2,870,398, forward strand.
TTGGAGGGTGCCTGCAGATACGTGCCTGTTCTTGGACGAACCTGTGCATGAAAGCATTCGTGCCAATAACCGTTTATTTGTCCACATGCGTGTGCCTTGATGTAAGTTCCCTTCATGCTTAAGCTGGAGTACAGAGCTGTGCTGTTTCTTGGCAAGGTTCCTCGTGCTGCACGGTCCTGCATTTCTCGTGCGGACAGATGCAAGGGAGCTCTGCTGGTAAAGGAGCAAAGACAGTCGTAGGCAGTACTGAATGCTGGTCCATGCTACTTCTCTCCTATTGCAAATGCTTCACAGTCGTCCGAGGAAAGACACTTAGCAATCGATCCACAAGAGAAGCGAAACAGACCATGACATAACACGAAAGAGCAACAGGGTGTCTCCTCAAAAGCTTGTCCCTAATCTATAGCTGAGGGTAGACATTTGTGTGCTTGTGGGAGAGCATGTGTCTTTCCTCTAAGTGTTTGGGAGTTTTGCGTAGGTCCCTGTGGTGGGTTCGATAATCAACGTCTAGGATACCTGCAGACTGGTCCCTGTTTGTGTGGAGACAGTGTGCCTGAAAGTCTGTCTTTTTTAGTGCCTGCTGAATCTATCTGGCTCTCCACACGCGTGTGGGTACCTGCCTTTCCCTCCACAAGCATGTGTGTTGATTTCGTCGCACATGTGCATCTGCGCTAGTGTAGAGCTCAGCTGAGTGTGTCTGTTGGCACTTGGTCTGCGTTGGCTGTTCCTGTGTGTAAGACAGCACAGTCATGACTGTGAACTGAGAAACGGCGAGGCAACAAAGCAAAACCGAGGCAGGATTGATGTTAGCTAGATAGAGATGGAATCCCTGCGCTGACATTTCACAGTGTAGATCGACCGGAGAAATGTTTCCAAAGAGGTCATTTAGCGAGTGAACAGCAGTGTGGGTGGCTTTCAGGAGTGTGCCTGAAAATTGCCACAACCAGCACAACCTGTGTTCAGAAGTTGGTGGCTATGTGACTGCCTTTATGCAAGTTCCTGTGTCTGCAAGTGTATAGACGCCTGTGGCATTTTCACACAAAGGTCAGTTGTCAATTTTTTACTCTGTGCGTGCATACACGATTCAACTGTCACGTCCAAACAGAGGTACGTCTGCGCATGCAAAACTACGTGTTAAAATGCGTCTGCATATGTTTTGGTAAACAATAGAGTGTGCATGTTCAGATAGCGGCATCTATGCAGACATCTCTACGGACACAGTTCTGAAAACCCTGCACCCAAGGACTGAATGTATAAACAACCAATTGCACCAGTGTGCGCAATCACATATTCAGACAGACGTCTTTAATCTCACAGAAGCACAAACATATTTGCGTTCAAGCATATATCAGAAACAATGTTGTGAACCGAGGATCTGTTGGCATTTTCTCCGTCCGACACACTACGTTGTAGCTCTCTTGTCGATCGCAGGCTTAGAGGTTTTTTTTACACGACTAGGTATAGCGAGAGAAAGAGAGAGTGTGGGAAATCTTGCCTTCTGCCTTCTTCAGCACTGGCTCCTAGTTGCTACGCCTTCTGTTTGTCCACGTGCACACACACGATTCCTCACCGAAAACCATGCAGAAACCTTTCCACAAGCACCCAGGTATGTGCACCCACCACCGCGTGCACACACACACACGCAGCTACACACTGATGTGTAAGCAAACACGTGGCCACACACATGCACACTTCCACAAGCATGCCCAGTCCCATCTATTGACAGAAAGACGTACGTGAAATGTACTGACATGATTGAGGGTAAACACGTGCGTGGATGTTGGGCATACTGCACACACGCACACGTCTGAACGATAATGCTCCAACTTTAGCATAAATGGAGCTTACATCAAGGCACACACATGTGGACAGACCAACGTTTATAGGCACTAAGGCTTTTGCGCACAGGTTCGTCCAAGAACAGGCACATATCTGCATGTACCCTCCAAATGTGTCTTCTGGGCCATTCTCTGTAGACGACGCTAGATGGCAGCAAAGACCATGAAATTATTAACCTCAGTCTAACCCTAGGTTTATGGAGTTTTTTCTTACTATAGATGCGTTTGATGTTAAAAATTCCCCCAAATTGTAATGAATATGCGATAATTGTGTGAATACAAGCATCGCAAGAGCATCCAGTTTTTGGAGCACTTATGGAGCATGATAAAGCCAGGCAGAGCCTGACAAAGCTCGACAGAGCCCAACAGGGCTTGACAGAGCCTGATAGAACTCAACAGGGGCCGACAAATCCCGACAGCGCCTGATAGCAAACAGTGGAGTCTGGCAGGGCCTGACAGAGGCTATCAAAGCATGATAGAGCCTGAAAGAGCTCACCAATGCATTACAGAGCCCAGCAAGGCCCAAGAAAGCTTGAAAGACCCCAACAGAACCAAACAAAGCCTGACCATACCCAACAGGGCTACACAAAAGTCGACAGAGCCCTACAAATCCTGACATGGCCTAGGAAAGCCTGATAGACCCCACCAAAGTCTGACAGAGCTCGACAAAAGCCTGAATAAGGGAAGAAAACCTGACAAAGCCCGGTAAAGCTTGACAGAGCCAGACAGGTGTTGACAGAGCCTGACTAAGCCTCACAGTGCCTGACAAAGCTCGACAGAGCCCACAGAGTCATACAAATCCAACAGAGCCCAACAGACTATGACAGATCTCCACAAAGCCATACAGAGCAAGACAAATCCCGACAGAGCTTGACAGGCCCTGACAGAGTACGACAGAGCCCAGTAAAGCTGGACAGAGTTTCACATTGCCAAACAAAGCCTGACAGAGTCCGACAGTGACTGACAAAGCCTGACAGAGCACAGCAAACCAAACAGGGATGGACAAACACTGTCAAGGCCTGACAGAGCCTGAAAAAGCCCATCAGTGCTCGACAGTGACTGACAAATTGCGAGAAACAACTACAAAGCCCAGAAGAGCTTGATAGGGACTGAAAGGGCCTTAATGAGTGAAAAAGCACAACAGAGATCAACAAAGCCTGACAAAGAGTGACAGAGCTCAAAAGAGATAGACAGAGCCCAACAGAGCCCGCAGAGCCCAACAAGACCCCGAGAAAACCTGAAGAAGCCTGACAGGGCCTGACTGAGCTTGACAGAGCCCTCAAGACCTATCGGGTTTGAATAGTTTTTCAGGATTTCTTGGGATTTGTCAGGCTCTGTGGTCTCTCTAGAGCTGTTTTGGGCTCTGTCAAGCTCTGTCAAGGCCTTTCGGGCCTTTTCTGGATATGTCAAGGTCTGTCGGGCTTTGCCCTGCTCTGTTGGGCTCTGTCAGGCTGTCAAACCCTTTTGTGCCTTGTCGGGCTTTGTCAGGCTCTGTCCAACCCTGTCAGGCTCTGTTAGGTTCCTTCAGACTCTTTTGAGCCTTGTTGGGCTGTGTTGAGCCTCTTTGGGCTCTGTCCGGCATTGTCAAGTTTTGTCAGGTTGTGTCGGGCACTGACTCTGGCAGGAACTGGCAATTTCCGTCAAGCTCAGTCGAGCTCAGTCAGGCTCTCTCGTGCTCAGTCAAGCTCAGTCGGGCCCTGTCGGGAACTTGCTCTCACACAAGAACACAAGTGTTCTCCCTCAGCTTCTATATCCCGAGCAACATTGTGAAGAGATGCTCTGCTGTTCTTCCGCATTATGGCATGATCGCTTTTCGTTTCTCTTGTAGATCGATTGCTAAGCGTTTTTCCTCAGGCGACTGTGAAGCCTTTGCCATAAGAGAGAAGTAGCACGGAGCATCATTCAGTACTACCTTTGACTGTCTTTGCTCCTTTACTAGCAGAGCTCCCTTGCATCTATCCGCAGGAGAAATGCAGGACTGTGCAGCACGAGGAACCTTGCCAAGAAACAGCACAGCTGTGCACTCACTCAGGCTTAAGCATGAATGGAGCCTTCATCAAGGCACACGCACGTGGCAAGAAAAACGTTTTATAGGCAAAAATGCTTTCATGCACAGGGTCATCCATGAACAGGCACATATGTGCAGGTACACTCCAAATGTGTATTCTCCTGCAACCACGTATACAGTTGTGCAGTACGCCAACCATCAACGGACATGTTTACTCTCAATCATGTCGGTATGTTTCACGTACGTCTTTCTGTCAATAGATGGGAGTGGACGCGCTTGCGGATTTGTGCGTGTGTGTGGCCATGTTTGCTTTGGCATTGGTGTGTGAAAAGGTAGGTGCTTTTCTCTAGCTGCGTGTGCGTGCACGTGGTGGTGGGTGCACATACCTGGGTGCTTGTGGAAAGGCTTCTGCATGGCTTTCGGTGAGGAATCGTGTGTGTGCACGTGGACAAACAGAAGGCGTAGTAACTAGGTTCCAGCGCCAAAAATGCAAAAGGCAAGTTTTCCGATGCTATCTCTTTCTCTCCCTATACCTAGCCACGCAAAGAAAGCCGCTAAGCCTGCGATCGTCAAGAGAGCTACAATGAAACATGCTGAAAGGAGAAAATAGCAGCAGCTCATCTGTTCACACATTGTTTTTGCCATATGCCTGAACGCAAACACGTTCCTGCTTCTGTGAGATGAAGGACGTCTGTGTGAATTTGTGATTGTTCACAACGGTGCACTTAGTATATACCTTCAGTCCTGGGCTGTGGGGCATTCAGAAGTGGGTCTGTGGAGACGTCTGCATAGAGGCAGCTGTCAGAACACGCACACTCGATTGTTTACCAAAACATATGCAGACAAGTCTTTACCACGTAGTTTTGGATGCACAGAGTTACCTCTGTTTGCAAAAGACCACGTAATCGCATCTCTACGCACAGAAGAAAAACCAGGGACCATTTCCCTCTGAGTGAACATGAAACAACCGTCTATACACTCGCAGACACGGGAACGTGCATCGATGCAGTCACAGAAGCACCAGCTTTTGAACACAGGCTGTGCTGGTTTTGGCACTTTTCAGGCACACTCCTGAAAGCTGCGCACACTACTGTTCATTCGCTAAATTGACCTCTTCGGCAACATTTCTCTGGACGATTACCGCTCAGTTTTCTTCTCGTGTAACTGTGAAATGTCAGTGCGGGGAATTCGTCTCTACCTAACCAACATCAATCCTGCCTCGGTTTTGCTCTGTTCCCTGTACCTAGATGATTTCGCGTTTCTCTGTTCACTGGAGCAGTCATGATTGTGCTGGGTCACACACCGACACAGGCAATGCACACCAAGTGTCAAGAGACACACTCCGCTGAGCTCAACACCAGCGCAGATGCACATGTGTGACGAAATCAACATACATGCTTGTTCAGAAAAAGACATGGACTTACATACGAGCGGAGCGATGGATAGATACAGCAGGCGCTAACGAACGCAGAGTTTCAAGAACACTGTCTCCACACAAACAGGGACCGGTCTGCAGGTATTCTGGATATCTATTATCGACCTTGAGGAAACATGGATTTGAGCAAATCTCCCAAGCGCTTCCAGGAAAGACACAGGCTCTCCCACAAGCACACAAGTGTTTGCCCTCAGCTATAGATCAGGGACAAGCTTGTGAAGAGATGCCCTGCTGTTCCTTCACTTTATGGCATGATGTGCTTCGCTTCTCTTGTATATCTATTGCCAAGCGTCTTTCCTTGGGTGACTGTGAAGCATTTGCCACTAGAGAGAAGCAGCACAGAGCAGCATTCAGTACTGCCTACGACTGTCCTTGCTCCTTTACAAGAGGAGTTCTAAGAACAGGCACATATCTTCAGGTAGCCTCCAAATATTCTCATGTAGCCACGTATGCGGGCGTTCAGTACACCAGCCATCAGCGGACGTGTTTACCCTCAAGCATATCAGTACGTTTGACGTACGTCTTTCTGTCAACAGATGGGAGCGGGTGCGCTTGCAGATGTGTGCATGTGTGTGGCCACATGTTTGCTTAGGCATCAGTGTGTGAAAAGGTAGGTGCTTTTCTCTAGCTGCGTGTGCGTGCACGTGGTGCTGGGTGCACATCCCTGGGTGCTCGTGGAAAGGTTTCTGCATGGTTTTCGCTGAGGAATTGTGTGTGTGCACATGGACAAACAGAAGGTGTAGCAACCAGGTTCCAGTGCCGAAGAAGGCAAAAGGCAAGGTTTCCGGCGCTATCTCTTTCTCTCCCTATACCTAGTCACGCAAAGCAAGCCGCTAAGCCTGCGATCGGCAAGAGAGCTACAACGAAGCATGCCGAAAGGAGAAAATACCAGAAACTCATCTGTTCATACATATTTTCTGCCATATGCCTGAACGCAAATACGTTCGTCTTTCTCTGAAATGAAGGACATCCTTCTGATTATGTGGTTGCTCACACCGGTGCACTTGTTAGTTTATACATTCAGTCCTGGGCTGCGGGGCATTCAGAAGTGTGTCTGAGGAGACGTCTGCATAGATGCAGCTGTCAGAACATGCACACTCGATTGTTTACCAAACACATGCACACGCATTGTATCTCGTAGTTTTGGATGCCCAGAGTAACCACTGTTTGCAAGAGACAAGGGAATTGCGTCTGTACGCACAGAAGAAAAAATGGACTGTTTCCCTCGGAGTGAACATGAAAGAGCCATCTA